>NC_134206.1:336260781-337510781 GCF_965140235.1 Caretta caretta | reverse complement strand
CTTCCAATCTCTCAAATCTTAACCTTTGATAATAAACTTATGACTATTCTCATTATATAATCTCAGTGCTGTGATGTTATATTGGAGCTGATCCGTAGTTGAATCAAACAAACTGGTGTGTTTACACTGTTCCTTTTGTGGACAGCTTACCTGGTAATTTCTATGAGTGTCCAGTGATAGGGGCTGTATACTACAGGGGGCAATTTCAGAGGAGCTTGGGGGCTAGGGTGCACCTCTTGTAAACCTGCAAGGTAAACTGAGGGCTGACTTAGTGCAGAGGAGATTATTTGGGTGGCTAGCAGGCTGCTAGAGTCAGGGCTCTGACACCCAGTTAAGCACAAGCAGGTCTCTTTCTCACTGAGGCAGTGATTCGCAGTCCTGGATATCCGAAGAACCATCACGGTACCCCCTTTTCCCAGTTGCACATACATTTCTCAAACTGAAATTTTCCCAGTTTAGTTGCAACCCTGAGGTCATTTCTAGTGTGTGAACGTTTCTGACAAATGCATTAATCTCTTTTTAGGTCCTTTGGTTCTGCCCTTGGTTACGTGAGTCAATGGAAGCTACACCTGTGTAACTGAGAACACAACTGGACCTTCCTTATGGAGCAGTGCTTCTGTGCAATGTTCCACTGGCAGCTGCTACGCTCCATACCAGCACCCAGTTCAAGACCAGGGCAAGGCGGAAAGGATTATGCATTTGTAGTAGGTAAGCAGGAGCAGTACCTCCCAGAAACACTTCCACATGGACATCCACCCAAGCCACAGCACAGCCTGTCACAAATAGTGGATGGCTTCTCCTTTTCCCAACCCGCTGTGGCTACAGATTCCAGAGGGGCCCTCCTAGAACTGGAGAAGAGAATGTGGCTCTCTCCCCCAGGTGTGCTGCTCTTTCCTCTGCCTTTCGCTATGCTGCTTCTCTGCATAGTGGAGTACAGCATGTGGCCTGTGTGGTTTTTAGTTCCAACTGAAGAGATAACTTTGGGTTGGGAAGAAAATACAGCAGCAAAGATGTTCCTTGTGAAATGGAACTTGTTCAGACTTTACTGCCAAGGGTGCAACATATAAAACAAGTAAGTAGGGACAAAATTAGAAAGGCCAAGACACAAAACGAGATCAAACTAGCTAGAGACATAAAAGGTAACAAGAAAGCATTCTACAAATACATTAGAAGCAAGAGGAAGACCAAGGACAGGGTAGGCCTGTTACTCAATGGGGTGGGAAATAATAACAGAAAATGTAGAAATGGCAGAGGGGCTTAATGACTTCTTTGTTTTGGTTTTCACCAAGAAGGTTCATGGTGATTGGGTGTCTAACAGAGCAAATGCCAGTGAAAATGAGAGAGGATCAGAAGAGGCTAAAATAGGGAAAGAACAAGTTAAAAATTACTTGGACAAATTAGATGCCTTCAAGTCACCAGGGCCTGATTAAATGCATCCTAGCATACTCAAGGAGCTGACTGAGGAAATATCTGAGCCATTAGAGATTATCTTTGAAGAGTCATGGAAGACGGGAGAGATTCCAGAAGACTGGAAAAGAGCAAATATAGTGCCAATCTATACAAAGGGGAATAAGGACAACCTAGGGAATTACAGACCAGTCATCTTAACTTCTACCTGGAAAGATATTGGAGCAAATAATTAAGCAATCAATTTGCAAACATCTAGAAGATAATAAGGTGATAAGTAACAGTCAGCATGGATTTGGCAAAAACGAATTGTGTCAAACCAACCTGATAGCTTTCTTTGAGAGGGTAATAAGCCTTGTGAATGGGGGGAAGTGGTAGACGTGGTACATCTTGTCTTTAGTAAAGCTTTTGATACTGTCTCTCATGACTGTCTCATAAACAAACTAGGGGAATGCAATCTAGATGGAGCTACTATAAGGTGGGGGAAAAAACTGGTTGGAAAACAATTCCCAGAGAGTAGTTATCAGTGGTTTACAGTCATGCTGGAAGGGCATAACAGTGGGGTCCTGCAGGGATAAGTTCTGGGTCCGGTTCTATTCAATATCTTCTTCAATGATTTAGATAATGGTATAGAGAGTACACTTACAAAGTTTGCGGACGATACCAAGCTGGGAGGGGTTGCAAGTGCTTTGGAGGATAGGATTAAAATTCAAAATGATCTGGGCAAACTGGAGAAATGATCTGAAGTAAATAGGATGAAATGCAATAAGGACAAATGCAAAGTACTCCATTTTGGAAGGAACCAGTTGCACACATACAAAATGGGAAATGACTGCCTAGGAAGGGGTACTGTGGAAAGGGATCTGGGGGTCATAGTGGACCACAAGCTAAATATGAGTCGACAGTGTAATGCTGTTGCAAAAAAAGTGAACATCCTTCTGGGAGTATTAGCAGGAGTGTTGTAATCAAGACACAAGAAGTAATTCTTCTGCTCTATTCCACACTGATTAGGCCTCAGCTGGAGTATTGTGTCCAGTTCTGGGCACCACATTTCAGGAAGGATGTGGACAAATTGGAGAGTCAAGAGAAGAGCGACAAAAATGATTAAAGGTTTAGAAAACATGGCCTATGAGGGAAGATTGAAATAATTGGGTTTGCTTAGTCTGGAGAAGAGAAGACTGAGAGGGGACATGATAACAGTTTTCAAGTACATAAATGGTTGTTACAAGAACGAGGAATAAAATTTGTTTTTCTTAACCTCTGAGGATAGGACAAGAAGCAATGAGCTTAAATTGCAGCAAGGGAGGTTTAGGTGGGCGATTAGGACAAAACGTCCTAACTGTCAGGGTGGTTAAGCACTGGAATACATTGCCTAGGGAGGTTGTGGAATCTCCATCATTGGAGATTTTTAAGACCAGGTTAGACAAATACTTGTCAGGGATGGTCTAGACAATACTTAGTCCTGCTACAAGTGCGGGGAATGGACTAGATGACCTCTCGAGGTCCCTTCCAGTCCTATGATTCTATGATTAGGAGTTTGTTTTTCAGGAAACTGAGGCAATGGTGTGACCCAAGGACCTCTTGATGCTGCCTGGTGCGGGCACAGAGGTACATAGGGTTACAGAGATTCTCTGGATTCACCGAAAGGGGCCAGGTAAGGTCTCTACTGAAAACCTGTGTCATACTTGTCGTCATCATTACAAATGCATGGGCAGATAATGTGCAAGGAGTTATGTATGTGTACTGAAAATTCTGTTCTCCAGGCCTTATAATAATAAATGCAGGGCATTCAGAGGCAGAATTCATTGAGACAAACTTCTCCAGACAGGAGGTGGGAGACACACATAGCTTCCGGATTGATCATTGTGTGTCTTATAATGGAGGTCTTTTTGCATATGGAGTTAAATGCTAATGAAATTGTGAGGTCTGCAGGAAAAAACAAAAACAGCCAGGGATATCCCTTTTATGTGTAACAACGTACCTCTTTTAGAGGTATAACTGGAGGTGTGGAGCTATACCGTGGATCTTTCAATCTGTAAAGACAAGCTGACAGGAGGTTTGCTCTTAAGAAAGGAGGATCTCAGCCATCCTAGTTGAAAATGCTGAGAAAAGGACTTGGGGGATGGTATGCTATACTGTAGGAGATAACGGAAATGTTTTGTGAATTAAGTGTAGGATCTAGCAAGTGTGTTATGAGTTTGTTTTCTATGTAACCATTGGTTTCCAATATTCTTACACATTATCATTTGAATCACTGTGCTTTGATAGTAACCTTATTCTCGTTTTCACTGTCAATCCATCCAAGTGCTGTGCGTTAAGCAGAGTGGTGAGCTTGAGGGGAGACTAGTAAGCAGGTGCGTATTATCTCTTGGGAATTAGCTGTGAGTTGTCAGTGGACCCAGGGCTGAACAATGCAGGGAGCACTCTGAGTGCTTGGGGGTTGGTGTGTGCCTATCACTAATCTGTACAGAGAGAGCGAGGCCTGCGGAGGCCTGGCAGTCCGTGCTTGCGTTGCCAGAGGCTTGTGGAGTCAGGGATCTGATCCACAGCAGGTACAGTTGAGACTTCCTCACGCTAAGGGCAGGTGGTCACAAGGTGCCTCACAACCCTGGGAATCCCTGGGAAGCACCACATATGGTCCCTATGCTGTTTTGGGCTTTAGCAGGTTCCCATTAAAACACTGGAAACCCCATTGCTAAAACCCAATCTTAGACAGTTTAAAGACCTGCTATAGCAACAGGAAAACTAATAACTCTGGTTTCCTTGGAAACTTTGAGATGTAGTTAGGAGGTACCAAATACTTAAAAAAATCATACTGATCCAGAGAAGCTGATATAAATTGATGTAGATTCAATTACTTCAAAAGTGCTTCAATGATTTACGCCACCTGAGAATCTTGCCTTTGCTTTTTGCACAACATTTTGAGAGGCGAATTTAAAGCTCTGGCCTAGGAATGACAGTGCTGATGTCTTTTTGCTTCTTCTCATTAATATCACTCATAAATTCACACAAACAAAAGATTACTGCTCCAGAGACAGTCCTAGAGATTGAGAAAGTGACAGACAAAGCTGCCTTTGCTAAAGAGCAGAGTGTCAGCCAGAAGTGAGTGATGACACCAATTACCATTTGCAAATTAGTTAGTGTTCATACTATCAATTTTTTTCCCCTAAACCCATCATTGTCAAAATTGCTGCCATTCAGGACTGATTCTACAGTTGGATGAACCCTTTGGAGCTCCAGGTTTTATGAACTTCTGCAAATCTTTTTTTAGCTTTGCAAAACTTATTCATGTTTGAATCCCCAGATTGTTCTTTTCCCCAAAGGAAAATGCTCAGTACCTTTATAAAGCAGACATCTTATTTAAGTGTCATAAGTAGAGACGCAAGGATTGTCATATTGGATCTAGTCCAATAACAGATGCTTCAAAAGAAGATGCAAGAAACCTGGCAGTCGGCAGCTATGGGGTAATCTGTCCACAGGGAAAGTTCCAGCTGAGGACCAAAATTGATACATAACTAGGCACTGGAGCTGAGCGAAATTTTTCAGCTGAAACTTACTTTTGACAAAAAAATGCAGATTTGTCAACATGGAAGCATTTCATGAATTTGTGTCAACTTTGCCAAATGGTTTGTGTGAAACCTTCCCTCCAAAAAAAATTCCAAAAAGTCAAACGTTTCATTTTGACATTTTGAAAACATTTTACTTTTTCAATTTAAAATGACTTTGTTTTGAAATTTCCTTCAAAATTATTTTTAAAAATCCAAATGATAAAAATGTTCATAATCTAAACAAAACATTTAATTCAACCCAAAATGACTTATTTTTTTTTACTTCTCAATTCACTGAAAATTTTGAAAAATGTCATTTTCAGTTTGATGCCAAAATTTTTTTTGTACCAAAAAAATCCATTTGCCCTCTCTCATAGGCATCCAGGATGAAATCTTGGGCCTACTGGAGTCAATGTCTAAATTTGCATCGACTTCAATGGGGCCAGGATTCCACCTCCACTATCCCCAAACTTTAAAACAGCAAAAGGTCATGCATGTGTTCTAGTAGATTAGCATTAAGAGAATACAGCATTCATCTGAATTTCATGCAGCTGGTTCACTTCAACTTCATAGAATCCTAGAATATCAGGGTTGGAAGGCACCTCAGGAGGTCATCTAGTCCAGTGGTTTTCAAAGCCGGTCTGCCGCTTGTTCGGGGAAAGCCCCTGACACACCGGACCCATTTGTTTACCTGCCACATCTGCAGGTTCGGCTGATCGCAACTCCCACTGGCTGAGGTTCACCGCTCCAGGCCAATGGGGGCTGCGGTAAGAGTGGCCAGCATGTCCCTTGTCCCGCGCCGCTTTCCGCAGCCCCCATTGGCCTGGAGCAGAGAACTGCGGCCAGTGGAAGCTGCGATCAGCTGAACCTGTGGACGTGGCAGGTAAACAAACCAGTCCGGAGCGCCAGGAGCTTTCCCTGAACAAGCAGCAGACTGGCTTTGAGAACCACTGATCTAGTCCAACCCCCCTGCTCAAAGCAGGACCAACACCAATTAAATCATCCCAGGCAGGGCTTTGTCAAGCTGGGCCTTAAAAACCTTTAAGGATGGAGATTCCACCACCTCCCTAAGTAACCCATTCCAGTGCTTCACCATCTTCCTAGTGAAATAGTGTTTCCTAATATCCAACCTAGACCTCCCACACTGCAACTTGAGACCACTGCTCCTTGTTCTGTCATCATTTATACTTTTTATTCATTATTTCTGAACATTTGTACGAACAGATATTTGTCCACATAAATGTTTGGTGAATGATTGTTCTTGACCCAAATACCCATATTCACATGCAACTAATAATATTCTTGCATGAATAATAATATTCACTGTTTCTTAGACTCCTGTTTAAGAAGTTTCATTTATAAAATAGAGTAGCAGAAATAATACCAAGGATGTGTCTTCACGCAGAGTTAACTCAGGTTATCTATGCTAGAGTTTCTCCTTGAGTTATCTATGCTTGCGTTACTCCTCTTAAGTTAGCCAGGCTTGAGTGAGAGTAGCTACATTGTGAAATAGCACTCAGTTGCTGTGTCCACACTGGCTAAATCTGTTGGATAATTTATCTGCAATCATTCCTTCAACCAGCTCTGTGTACAATAAAATGACTTTTAAAGTAGGTGCCTGCACTGAACAAAGGAAATTGAAGAGAGCAACAATAAGCTACTGGTAGCAAGCATATCTGCACAACCTTCTCAGAGACCAACCAGCCATGTGATTGATGATACTGTTGGTTTCATTAGCAAATGACATATGGACACATTTTCCTGTTAGTTACACTAGTTCAACACCATGAACTTCAGTGAGGTTGTACTGGTGTCAGTGTCAGGACAATTTGATCTTTAGAGTCTAGGACTCTGGAGGGACAGTCAGCAGGAGTATGGCAACATTTTGAACCTGCGACTAATTATTATTCATTTATGTGGAGAAGATGTCTAGACACCCCAACCAAGCTCTATACAAACATATGATCCTTGCCCTAGAGAGCTGACAATCTAAGGAACAGCTAAAATGGACATTTTCCCCACATGGATAAAGAAAGAGAAAAGATTCTAAGAATTAGATCTGAGTTTCTTGTATTGCTGGGCAGGGTGCTACTGTACTCCCCTTTGCCAGCCTAAATCAATATTTTCTACTCTGAGAAAGGAAGACTGTAGGCTCTGGAGCAGAATTGTGAAAGCTGTAACTCCTCATTTCCCAAGTCACTGTCAGCCATTCACTAGCTACATTCCAGCTGAGCATATTTCACTATATGCAGTGGCTGTATTTAGTAGATGCAATCATACTGACAATCCGAGTGATGGAAACCCTAATCTGCACGTGCCATGCTCTATGGATCACCAAAAGGGGAATCTCTAGAGACACATTATTAATTAGAGGAAAGCAGGCACATTACTATTGTTATTTATGACTTATGATGCACCACACATGTGCATGACCCTTTACAAAACAAATAAAGATGGAGTCTCTGCCATAAAGAGAGTAAAAATCCAAGGGTCAGTTTGTGTCCTGCAACTCTAGGGGGGCACAAGGGGCGGGAAGGAGAAAGGACACAAGAAGCCCACCAGGGTCACCATTTAGGGAGGGGGGGCACTGGCCTCCCCTTGCATGGGTGGAGATTGGGGGAATGGGGAAAATTGCCCCCCAACTGGATATATTGCAGAGGCAATGTGTGTGGGGAGGTGCCCAGGTTTCCGTCTTCCATTAGGCCCTGCCCCAGGCCTGTGCCCCCACATGGGGCTTGGGACAGAGAGAGTGCCCTGGGGTAAGCGGCAACGCGAGGCGCTCTGTGGGTCCAGATCAGTTTCCCCACGTCGGCTGGGTAACGGCTGCTGCTCCCTCCAGGCACAGGACGGTGTAATCTTCAGTGCCTATGAATCACTGGGTGCTGGTGGCCATGGTGACTGTATCAGGTGGCCTAGCCTGGCCTGGTCTGGCCCAGCCTAGCCCAGCATGCATACAGCCATAAGGAACAGCGCTGCCCCCACTGTGCCAACTAGGGACTGAGCACATGGCCTGGCCCCGCAGCAGCACCACCCCCTCAGACAGAGCCCCTCCTAGTGCTGCCAACCCAAATGTTCAAAAATCATGAGCTTATGTAAAAATAGTAGATTTGGTGTT
The DNA here is from genome assembly GCF_965140235.1 of Caretta caretta. NCBI lineage: Eukaryota > Metazoa > Chordata > Testudines > Cheloniidae > Caretta > Caretta caretta. The sequence goes on along the minus strand of NC_134206.1, from coordinate 337,502,711 downwards.
CTTTTTATTTGTGTTCTGCTTTTTGAGGCTTTAGGGTGCACTGGGGGTCATATTTTGAAATTACTCCCTGCACCCTGAGCTACCCGCCTTTCTGCACACAGCCCCTAGCTACCCCCTGCCTGCATCCTGAGCTATCCCTTCCCTGCATGCCTCCCTGCACCTCTCAATGCACACAGCCTCTAGCTTCCCCTGCCTGCACGCTGAGCAGTTTTCAAACTTTTTGAGCTGAGCTCCCCCGATTTGAGATATACTTTTGCACCCCACCCCAATCGAGGGAGGCTGGGTGGCCTGTTGAGTGAGTCAGGGGGTGGAGTGGTGCTCCCTTCCCAGGCCCCGCCATTTGGAGCTGGCCTGAGCCCCACTGGGTCCTGCCCCTCCGAACATAGATGTCAAACTACACCTATGGAAAAAAAAGAGAGTTGTCAGGTGCTTAAGTAGCCCCTGGATTCAAGGTTAAAGTTGCGCCCGTTCCCATCTGAAATGGTGCCCCTGAAGCCCACTCTTCCTCCCCCCACCTTTTGCCCCTGCACAGCAGAAGGACACAACTGGAATCCTTGTGATCTCTGGACACAGGAGAGAAGGAGCCAGGGATGGCCACAATGGCTAGGTATCAGAGTAATAGCCGTGTTAGTCTGTATTCGCAAAAAGAAAAGGAGTACTTGTGGCACCTTAGAGACTAACCAATTTATTTGAGCATAAGCTTTCGTGAGCTACAGCTCACTTCATCGGATGCATACTCTGGAAAGCATAGAAGATCTTTTTATATACACACAAAGCATGAAAAAATACTTCCTCCCACCCCACTCTCCTGCTGGTAATAGCTTATCTAAAGTGATCACTCTCCTTACAATGTGTATGATAATCAAGTTGGGCCATTTCCAGCACAAATCCAGGTTTTCTCACCCCCTCCCCCACAAACCCACTCTCCTTTGTGTGAAATAGGAAGAATCAGTCATCTAAAATGGCACATATGTGACTCATACAGAGGTGATGATGATATATTTATTTATTTGTGTTTTGCTAGTGCCTGAAGGGCCCAAGCTGATGTGGGGCCTCCTTGTGCTAAGTGATTGTGCTAGGCGCTGCACATACATAGAATTGAAGATTCTCCCTGCCCCAGCAAATTTACTGGCATAAAGACAAGATAGACAACAACAACAACAAAAAGGTAACTTGCCAAAAGTACAGACCTTTTAAATTACAATGAAATTTCTTCCCAGTTCCCCCTTCACATAACAACCTACTTCTTCTGCCAGCCTTCCCTGTCCCCAGCTGCCAGTTGAAATCTTCACTGTCCTTGTGTGATGGCCACCACCTTGGCATATGAGACCATGTGGGACACACATATATCAATGGTCTGATGTTTTGAACTCTGGTGGGGCCAGAAGCCATGTATAGGTCTTCAAATCCAAAATGTATTACCCCTATTCATCCAACAGGATGGATGTTTGTTGAGCTTTATAGCATGTTGCAGCACCTATCTATTTATTCAGTCCTTTCTTGACTAAGAGAGTTCTGTTTATTCCTTTTAAAAAAAACTGACTTAGTTCCACTTTGTTTCCACATACACCGGGCTTCCCTACTGTATACTTTATAAAGCTAAAACAAATATCCTGACTCTACGTAGGCTATATAGATCACTACGGCGGTGTCTTCATTGCCTTTTATTTGATGTTCCTGAGCAGCTTGCAAAACATTTGGCAATAAAATGGTTTCTATTTTGGGGGCATGTGGAACTTTCACTGAAGTCAAAGGAAGTTTTGCGGAAAAGTCTTTACCAACATATGCCCCTTTGTGTTACTGCTATAAGCAGGAGAAAGGTTACACATTAGAACAGCGGAGAATGTTTCACATGAAAACAAATTCTTTAAAAGCATCTTTTCCCCCTTCCCAAAAATATAAATGTTGGGCGTGTGACAGAAAGATTTTATGTTTGTTTCACCACAGTTGTGTCTTTACATAAAGTTCTCGTTGCTTCATGGTTGCAGAAGAATTTTTTTTTTCAGTAGCATGTCCACCAGCAGCACGGCAGCTAGAGGGCCAGAGGAGTAAAGCTCCATTGAAATCAATGAGGCTGTGCAGATAGACAACAGTTCGGGACCTGGCCCAACGGCAGCCACCTCTGGGCAATGCATCAAAGCCATGCAATGTCACAAAGAGGTTAATGAAAATAGAATACCTGGCTCAGAAAGCCAGTGAAGAAATTGATCAATGAAAACATCTAGGTTACATGGCTGAACTACAGTCTCCTCTGGTCAGTAAAATATAAGCACCACATTTATTGATAGAGCAGAAGAAAGATTTGTCTGAATGGAATTTAAACACTAGACTAAAGGGAATATTAAATCTGCAAGGTTATAAAATGCAAAAAATTAGAAGAGGAGATGCAACTTTGTACCTTACAGACTATCACAAGCAAAGGAAAAGGCAGTGGAGACAGATCGCTCAATTTCCAATTGCCTTTGCTCTCAGAACTGTCTCTTATTCCAGTGTGAGCCACAAGACAGCAAATCTAAGGTGCTGTAGGCTTATTCCAGCATAACGTTCTCCATTTCTGGCATCTGAACTGCTTCAGGCTCTGGTACTATGGAAACCTGTAGGGACAGATCTTGAATTTGCACATGACAACACACAGATAACCATCAAACAGAGAATATCATCTGACAATTTGATTGCTATTTGTTTAGAAAAGAATATTTAATTGTGTTTAATCCATATCATTGTGCTTTGTTGACTTCTAGAATCTGTAAATTGTGTCTGCAACAAAGCAAGGTTCCAGGAACCCAAGGGAATAAGATGAACAAATGGAAGCAAGAACCACAAGTGTAGCTCAGGCCAGCTATGGAACCACTTTGGTATAACAACGTTGCTCAGGGGTGTGAAAAATCCACACCCCCTGTAGTTATACTGACCTAAGCTCCACTGTAGACAGCATTATGTCAGTGGAAGGGCTTCTCTCACCACCATAGCTGCCACTTCTTGTGGTGGTGCAGCTGCGCCAATGCAGCGTTTTAAGTGTAGACCGGCCCTCAGAGGTGAAGAAGCCTGATGCAGAATTATGTGAAGTCAGGAGGTGGGACTGATCTCTCCTGTCCGGGCAAAAGTTTTGTGGGTTATTGGATATTCCCTTAATCATAGAATCATAGAAGATTAGGGTTGAGAGACCTCAGGAGATCATCTAGTCCAAACTCCTGCTCAAAGTAGGACCAACACCAACTAAATTATCCTAGCCAGGGCTTTGTCAAGCTAGGCCTTAAAAACCTCTAAGGATGGAGATTCCACCACCTGCCTAGGTAACGCATTCTAGTGCTTCACCACCCTCCTTGTGAAATAATGCCTGATCCAAAACCCCTTTCAGTCAATGGAAGACTCTTAGTGACTTCAACTGGCTTCAGCTCACACCCTAAATCACTAAGAAAATAGATTGAAGGGAAAACAGAACCAAATCTTTGCAGACTCCAAAGGGCTCCAGGGTCACTACACACTCCTGGTAACTAATTACTATTTTAGGAACTAGACCAAGTGGGGCCTGCTGAGCACATCTCAGGAGGCACCTCAGAGATAAGGCCCTAAAGGAGATTCCTGTTTCCTTTGTGCATGGAACTCTCTCATTAGACAATTGAATTCCATTGTAACAGAAGCTGATTGTCTCATTGCCAGCATTAGTTCCATATTTCCTAGAGATAAAAGGCCAAATTCTGACCTCAGCTGCCTCCGTGCCACCCCTCTGACATCACCCAGGTCTCTCCAGATGAAACGGAGTGGAATCTGGCCCATGGTGCTTAGATCTCACTCCCCTTTGAAATGTCCCAGTTTTAACTCTCTCTCTTTCTGTTTTTGTTCATTCCATAACTCTTCTGCTTGAAAGAAGACTAAAAGGCAAACTCACCTCTAGTGGAACCCCTTCAGAGTTGTGCCAGGGATGAATTTAACCCTAACTTTTTGCCCAGACTTTGCTTTAGTCTTTTACTATTATTTTATTTATTTATTTTTGGAGGCGGAGGAAGAGGTTAGGATTTTACTGAGATCTGTGAAATCCAGATTTAAAAATAAATTAAAGAATGTAGGGAAGTGGCTTGGACTATGAGGCATGAGAACAAACTGAGATTTCAATTTTTAAGCATGGTTCTTTGATCCTCCCTTTGTTATCATTTTACCAAGCCTTAATTGGTTGGCTAATGCATATTTAGAAAGGGTTGGTTGCACTTCTAAGTCAGAGAGAGGGAGAAAGTAGTTTGGGAACCTTCTTTCTGTTATTCTTTCTGGGTGGAAAGGCTTGAACAAATGGGGGTTTAATTGACTACTTAAAAAATCAGTCTGGCTTACTGCCCATTCAATAGAAGGGCAAGTCATTTACGCATCTGATTACTCAATCAGACCATTTAACATTTGCTGCTAATGCTAATCCCTTCTAGCCCAGAAAAGCTACCCAAATAGTTATAGGGCTGGGTTCTCTGCTGAGTCCCATGTGGACACCCTGCATAGAGGAGGAGAGAGTGGAGGGTGAGGAAGCTGCCTTTCTGCTTCCCAAATCCTGGGCTGCTTCAGAGGCTTTGGCAGCTTGACACTGGCTGCAGCTAGACAAGGTGGCTGAGGTGACATGTTTTATTGAACCAACTTCTGTCGGTGAGAGAGACAAACTTTGGTGCTTATGAGAGCTCTTTTTCAGCTGGCTCATAGGGACCTTTGTGCTGGTTCAGGATCAGCAGACCACTGTGTGCTCTGCCCCGCCACTCTCTGCACCCCGAACACACTACTTCCCATCTCCGCCCCGACCTGCCCTCAACAGCTCTCTGCCATGCCTGAAAGAGGAAAAGCTTGGTAGTACCTTCAGGGCAGCTGTATGGCTGGTAGGACAAACATCCTCCATCAGATCATAGAACCATAGAATTAGAAGGGACTACAAGGGTCATCTAGTCTAAACCCCTGCCAAGATGCAGGCTTTGTTGTGTCTAGGTCATCCAAGACGGATGGCTATCCAGCCTCCTTTTGAAAACCAGCAGTGAAGAAGCTTCCACAACCTCCCTAGCCAGTCAGCTCCATTATCCTACTGTTCTTACAGTTAGGAAGTTTTTCCTGAGATTTAATCTAAATCTGCTTTGCTGTAGTTCGAACCCACCACCTTTTGTCCTGTGGCAAGAGAGAAGAACTTTTCTCCGTCTTTTTTATGGCAGCCTGTCAAGTATTTGAAGACCGCTATCCTGTCCCCACCTTAAACCCCCTCTTCCAAACTAAACATACCTAGTTTCTTCAGCCTTTGCTCATATGGCTGGCATTCCATCCCTTTGATCATCTTTGTCACTTTGTTGTACCAATAAAATAAAAACCAGCAGGATCTTATTAAAGGGAAAAAGGCAAAATACCACATTTACTGTGAATACAGAAAGAATCATAGTAAGCAGTTAGTTATAGTTATAACATTCCATTCAATCTCAAATTTATTTTCACATTCATTCATACAAACATACACACACACACAGGTTCTGCAAGGTTGTTATCATAGTTACCAGCCTTAGAGTTGCTCATGCCAAGCCACTGGCCAGGTGGCCTGGACATGAGGAGGGAGCAGGGCCTTGTCAGATGCTCATCTGATGCTCCTGGAAGTTGGTTTGCAGAATCAGACCCCCAAAGTTCTCACTTTTTAGAGTCTATTTTTATAGGAATTTCTTCCTATGCCAGTCTATGGGAATTGCTTCATCATGCTGTTGCTGAATCAATCAGCAGATAGCACATTCCCGACGGCTCCAAGATGTTATCTTGTTCTTTGGTTCTCCCATCCTTGAGGCTGTTGGGTGGATTCCAGTCTGCCCTCCGGGGGGTTCTCTGGTTATTTCCACTTGACGCCTTCTTCAGCCGATGGACACTGGATTCTTAGGCTGGCACCTCCCTGATCATTCAGTTATTATCCACACCAAGCATCCATCCACATACATCCTCTATCTCTATTTTAATCACAATTGTTAATACAACAAAAGGGTGGGGAGTCTCTGGGTGCTGTTTCTGTTGTTAGAGTATTGCTTTGAGTCTCTCTCTCTGTGAATTGCTTTGAGAATAGACTCTGTCTTAGAATGTACTAACACAATTAGCAGCTTGCAAGTTTCACACATAGAGGGAGAGAAACAGTACCAAAAACCAAGAGAGCTCTTAATTAGTAATACCCTGGAATTTAAACTATGGGGAATCAAACTCATTTGTGATTTTAATACAGAACTTCTTTAATATGATCCAACAACTTGCCACTGGATCCTTTCCAGTTTCTCTACCTCCCTTCTATACATTGGTGACCAAAATTGGACTGAGTACTCCTTCCAAAAGTTATGACACACCTGCAGTGCTTGTAACTACATCCTAGTACATCTGACAATGCTAATGGACTGCTTTCCCATGGGGAGTGCTGCTTAATGCAAATGTTAACTAAAAGTGGAGATTAAAATATTTTTGTATAGTTATATAAAAACCCACTTTTTTATATTTAAATAATAACTTTGCCATGAACAGGATTTTTTTTTAAAGGAGCACAGGGATTTCAATACCAATGGTTCATCTAGTCCAGTAGACTGTCTCTTACACTGGACTCAGAGGAAAGTGTAAAACCCCCTTGGGGGACAACTATGAACAGTTTACCAAGGGTTGTGCTGGTTTCTCCATCACTGGCAATTTTTAAGCCAAGATTGGATGTTTTTCAAAGACATATACTGTAGTTCAAACAGAAATTAATTCAGGGCAGTCCTATGCCCTGTGTTATACAGAAGGTCAGACTAGATGATCACAATGGTCCCTTCAGGTCCATTATACCCTATGAAATAACATGTCTGACCCAGAAATTCCTCCTCCTCGTCCTTGTTGTTGCTGCTTATACATTTTTTCCTCTTGTCCTTCTGCAGCAACCTTATATCTTCCTTCCCCTCCTTACCCCACAAAGCTTTCTAAAAGCAATGGGAGCACTTCTGTTGTGAACACTTGCAAATTCTCATTTGTGCTTTTGACATGTTTGTTTTCAGTGAACAGTTTGGTTCTCTGAATGTTTGTGAATAGAAGGGGCTGTGAATACCAGAGGACAAAGTCTGTAGGTTTTCCTCACAAAACTGTGCGTGCATATTCTTTTTGTTGTATTCACCAAGATGTTGTCAGTTCCATCTAATTCAGGATTTACTCAGACTTATTCTCCACTGCTTTGCCCACTGGTGTATTCACTATTGTTTATAGATCTGAAGAAGAGCTTTGTGTCAACTGGAAAGCTTGTCTCTCTCACCAACAGAAGTTGGTCCAATAAAAGACCCCGCTGACCTTGTCTTCTCAAATTACCCATTGACCGTCATTTACACATTTGCTACTGAGTGCAAACTTGGTGTCAAGCACTACCTTGGTAGCATTTGATGTCAACTCACTGGGTTTGCATTCATGTGTACAACTGTAAGTGCTACACATGATGCAAAGCAGCAGAGAATCAGGCCCACTCGCTTTAATAAAAAACCTGTGTGGCCACAGCCCACTGTAAATAAGACAATCAAAATATATTTTCTGTTACAGTCAGCTGCCAGGAAAGAAGTCCAGTGAACAGCAAAGTCCAGTAGTAGACCAAGCACAGTGATGCTCAGTGGGTATAAACTGGAGACGTTCCACTGAAGTCAACACAGCTACAGTGATTTTTATCAGCCAAGTATACATGTGCCCATTTCATAGACTCTTAGGAGCTATGGATTGGAAACACCTGTTAGATCAGCCAGCCCATCTCCCTGCCAATGCAGGATTCTTTCCTAAAGAACATTTTCTAGTGCTGTGTAATCAAACGTGTAATCAAAGCTAAATGTAGATATGGCATGCAGTGTAATGAAGCAGACAACTGAGCAAGGCAATGATAGATGTAGGCACAGTGTACACTATAATAAAGTACAATGTTAGATTACTCTGTCTACCTTTCAGTTTAGTCCCTACTCCACTTTTCCCTTTTTTCCAGTTTTTAAAATATGCAAAATGAGACATACACTCTTCAAAAAGAAATGCAAGAAAACAAGAAAAGAGAATCCCTTAAGCTCCATGACATTGTTTAAAAAGTGCTTCTTCTCTTCCTCCCTCCCCCGTGTTCTTTTGACCAGCCTGAGGCTGGGACTTTGATCTATATTTCAGTCACCAGGGTCCCTTATCAGAGAAAACACAAGAAAGGGAAAGTGAGAGCTACAGACAGAATGACAAATAGACACACCCTGAGTTTCCATGGAGTGACTTCTGAGCACTTCAGTATCTCTTAAGCACAAAATCAACCTGAAAAAATACAGAAAATATATCTACAATAGGAATGCACCCGAGAGGCAAACAAAGCTATGGCCTAAGGGCCCAATCCAACCCCTACTGTTTTCAAGGAGCCTCTTTTTAATACAAAGAAGGTTGGTTAGTGTAACTACCATAGGATAAACTGATGTATTTTATTGCAATGCTTTGTATGTACACCTCTTCCTATCTCTCCACCACCAAGCACAGCCTGCTCTCTCTCCTCTACAATGTTGCCACTCTGAATGGAAACACCCTCTCCTCTCCAACTTCTGGGACAGTTTTCCAGAATCTTACCATCCAGCATGCTTATCCCTACAAGAAGACTGTGGAGGTCAACAAATTGTCATGACACCTCCAGCTGTCCCAGAGATCACAGCACTGAGCTTGGTGAGGGAAGTTTCTTGTCATGGGGCACGCTGTGATTTTCAAACCTTCCACTAGAACTATTGGTTTCTTTTTCCTCCTCACAGCTCTTCAGAGCTGCTTCCTTTGTTTTTGCTTGGCTGGCAATGGGCCCGGCACCCATCATCTTCCCATCTTCTTCTGCCTTGCCTCTAACTCTGATCTTCCCTCTGCTTTTGCTCTCCTAATCATGTAACTGTGTTATTCATCTCTGTAAACTTGTAAAGCTTCTTGAGATGGTGCATTTGGAAGAGGAGACACCAAATACAGCTAAGTGATACAGTTAGAGAAGCTATCTACAAAATAATGTCCAATATGATGCAAACTCACTAACAGAAGGATGGTGCTTGCATAACCAGGGAAAATTAGCCCTTTCTGTTGATGTACTCTGTGGCAAAGTGCTCTGGGGCCAAAATAGGGATGTGCATGCCATCTATTACTCCACCGCAGTTTGGAAACCCCATAGCTGCAAAGCCATCCACTATGTCCTGCACATTACCAAGAGTCACAGTCCTGTGTAGCAGGAGAGGATTAATGGCACAGCACACTTGCTTGACGATGGCCTCCATAATGGATTTTCCAATTCCAAAATGATTTCCCACTGACCAGTAGGAATCCGTCACTGCAAGTTTCCACAGTGGGACCGTCACTTGCTTCTTCACTGTCAGTGCAGCTCTCAGTCTGGTGTTCCTGCATTGGATGTCTGGGGTGAGCAGGGCTGGATTTACACCTTACGCACCCCTAGGCACCGCATCTCCAGCGCCCCCCCCCTCCCCATGTGGCCTTGCCTGGAGCCCTCCGCCCCACACGCATCCCCATGTGGCCCTGCCTGGAGCCCCCTCCCCATGTGGCTCTGTGACCCCCCCAGCAGCCCTGTGTGGCCCGCTCTGCCTCCTAACCTGGCTCCAAGAAGGCTGCTGTGAATTTTCACTTGAGGAAAAAATGCACTTGCCACCCACCTGCCAGCTGTTTGCCCCCGCCCACCAGACCAGCCAGCTCAGGCTGTTCTTGCGCCACAGCAGCCTCTGGTGAGCCAAAGGCGGAACTGCAGCACATTTTCTGCAGAAAAAAAATTCTGCCTCCCTGGGACAAGAATTCTGCACATGCTGCAAAAGTCACCTAAGGGGAGGGGAGAGGATGTGAGAAAAACAGCGTGTGGGGCTTCTCGGCAGGAGGTGGGGCAGTTCAGGAGTCTCCCTCCCTCCTGAGAACTCCCGAGCAGTGTGGCCAGTGGCAGCAGGGCACCAAAATAGCCCAAAATACTGCAACTCGCAACTGCTAACCCCCCAACCCTGGCAACTGACAGCTACAATTAACCCAATTGGGCTAGAAAATTGCATACTTGGCAAGCCAGGCCCTTAGAATGCCGGCACCCCTAGCCTTCCTACTGTGCCTAATTGGAAATCTGGTCCTGGTGTGAGCCTAGCACACAGATCCAGGAATGTGGCCTTGCACATCCGAAAGTTCTGCAGCCACTGCTCATCATCCCAAACCTGCATTACAATGTGACCCTACCAGTTAGTGCTTGTTTCTTGGGCCTAGAAGCAGTGCACCACTGTCTGCAGGTGCTCTGTGAATACTACCAACAACCTTGAATTGGTTCGCGCTATGTCCCACAGCAAAAGGTCCTCCAAGAAATCATCATGTTCCCCACAGTACCTCTTGTGGCTCTGCAAATACTGGAGGATCATGCTTCCCGTGCTTGCAATGCTCAAGAGCTGTGCAGGGTCCATGCTTCTGTCAGAGGTCTCAGACGGCAACAAGACCAGTGTGGGTTCCTGAGAAATTGAAAACAGGCACAAAAATTAAGAGCTAGAGATAATGTTCCAAGATGGAGAACATGGCATTATGGGAAGTTGACCCCTTGCTCCCAGTCCCTCCTCAGTGACTCGCTTCTTCCCCACTAAGCATTGTCAAAACTTACAAAACATAGGGCATAGAACAGTGGTGGGTTGCTCTTTGGGATCCCTACCCATGGTGCACAACATTGTACATCAACACAAACACTCCTGGTGAGTGCATGCAGCACCAATGCAAGCAGCCAAGCATGCATGCACACAAGCGATATACTAACTCTGGTGGCTGTATGCCAACATAACTTGTGATGGCAAAACTTTGCTCAGTTACTGAGGTTTCTTTAGGTCTTTCTGGAATTCCTTATCGTCCTTCTGATCTTGACTAACCTCAGTATTTTTGTGCCATTCACATACTTAGCCACTTTGCTATCCACTTCCTCTTCCAGATCATCAATAAAAGGAGGGACAAACCCTTCAGTCCTTATTTAAGGCTTTCTGAGACACATACTTCCATTGATTTCACTTCCATTGTTACCACTGGATTTCAATGTGAGCTGTTCATGAGTATGGACCTTAGGATTTGGCACCGGCAAACTGTACTGATCCCTGGGCCACCGCACTATTAACCTCTTTCCATTATCCCTTCTCTTTATTTCCTATCTCTTAAATGGTTTTTAATCCAGGACAAGCCTTTACCTCTTACTCCATGGTTACCAAGTTTGCCTAATAGCTTCTTGCAAAGGTCTTTTTTGAAAGTCTTTTGAGAGACTTGAATAAATTTTATCCACTGGTTTGCCTTTATTCACTATTTTGTTAACACCAAATGAGTTCTAGCAGCTTAGAGAGGCACAATTCACCCTTGTAAAGCACTGCTTTTTTGTCCCATCTGATTATATATATCTGCTTAATTTATAACTCTATCTTTAATGATTTTCCGAACTATTTTTTCTGAAGTAAGGCCCACATGTCTATAATACAGACGATCACCCTCAGCTCTTTAAAAAAGATTGATGCTGGTGTGTTGAATACTTCTGAGTTGTCCAGTGTAGCGGCTTTTGTAAAAAATGATAAATAGTAATTCTGCTGTTTAGTTTTTTAGAGTTTCCAGATAACTAAGATCCAGAAGTGGTGATTAATTGCAATTAAATGTCTTGAGTTATTCCAATGCCTTTTTGTTTGTGATATTGTGCTCTCAGACAAGGTCATGCCTTCACTACCTGTGAAGAGTAACCTCAGGCTAAGTCTTTTGGAAACAACAGTAATCACTCCATAACTTGCATCAACACTTCTCTTGTCTAGCCTGATTCTTTAACACCCTTGCACCTGAAACACCAGATGATCAAGATGAGCTAATATGGTCAGCTCCATAAACTACAAATGCTGCCTTGTGTAATGATTAGAACATGGGACTGGCAGGCATAAATTTCTGAATTTTAATTCCAACTCTGCCACTGCCTTGCAGTGGATCCTTGGGCAAGTCATTTAACCTCTTCAACTCGGTTCTCCCAGCTGTAATATAGGGATAATAACATTTGCCTATCTCCTGGGCATGTTGTGAGGATTAATTAGTTAATATTTTCAAAGTGCTTTGAATATAAATGCTGAGTAAATAATCACGCCGCTCTCCCCCCCAAAAAGGAATAAGTGAAAGGGAAAGTGAAGAAAATACTAACTGTATGTTGACCATGGAGGACAAATTCTTTTCTTTTAAAGACATTGGGCCAAATACTGCTTGGGTGCCCCAATGCAAACTTAAATTACCCAGGGCCAGATCCTTATATGAAGTAAGTTGGCAAAGCTCCACTCAATTGAGTGGAGTTACACTGATTTACACCAGATGAGACACTGGCCCATTTACTTCAATGGAGTTAATCTGAATTTACACTGATATAAATGAGATCAGTATTTGGCTTGTTGTCAATATGCCACTGTCTTCATTCCTTTTAATGACGAGATCTTCTGCCAAATGTATACTGTTGGATGCCAACATTCAAAGCTGAAAAATCTCTATATGAAGAGCAAATATTTGTATTGTGATACTACAGTACTAACGAGAAGCTGTAACCAAAATCATGACTCTTATTGTGCTAGGTGTTGTACAAACATAAACTGAGAGACAGTCCTCACCCCAAAGAGTTTACAATCTAAATTGACAAGACAGACAAGGTTTTTAGGGGAAACGGAGGTGAAGTGACATGCTGGAGATCACACGGCAGGTTAGAAACGGAGTTGGAAGGAAACCCAAGTATCCTGAATCCCAGTCCAGAGCACTAGCTACTGGGCCATATACTGCAGACAAAAATGCAACAGTTAAAAATACCTTCTCATTCTCTACTAGTAAGTATTTTAGAATATTGGTGTCCAAGACTCAATTACAGACTTTGCAGGTGCTTGGTGTTATCCCTCCATTACAGATGGCAACTTTGTTTCTGCTTCTGTAATATTTCGTTTTCGTTTGGTTTAGCTGTAGCTCCTTGAGGGGGTAAGAGTGGTGTGGAGGTAAAGAGGAAGAATGATCACTGTACGTGAAAAAAAGGCTTCTCATTGATACTTATATCAGCAAAGGCAAGACTGTTACAGGCAAAAGCTCAAGAGGATTACTTGGGATTCTGCAGTGTACAGTAAACCATCCTTATCTCTCTCAGAATGGCAGGACATTTTCTATAGTAAGGTTGGTTCAAGCGCTTTTTTAAAAATGCCAGTTTTCAAAGGCTTGCAAATGCTGAAATTTGAGCTTAACCATTTTGAGACTTAAAATTAGATTGATATTCAGTTGGTACATTGCCCATGTAACCGGTGAGAATGGCTGCTTGTGAAAAGAACAAGAAGCACTGTAGTTACATTGTATCTGGGTTTTAGTCTTTGTTTCACTTCCCTCCATGTAAACTGAGAGTAAATCCAGAGCATTTTATAGAGCTGCACAAGTGGACAGCCAGTGTGAGTGAGATCAATCCAGTGTACTGCATTTCAAAACATAGGCTCAAGTTTTTCAAAGCACTAAAGCACATGCTTAAAGTTAAACATGTGTTATGGGCTTTGCAGAACCAGGGTCATAAACAGTATGGTCCAAATTTGATGGTCCAAACTTATAACATGTATAAAAGTGCAGATACTGCTGTCTCTCTCTCTCTTTCTCTCTCTCTCACCCTTCCTCCCTCCTTTGGAGGATTGAAATACAACACAGCTAAACTGAAAGAAAGAAAGAAAGAAAGAAAGAAAGAAAGAAAGAAAGAAAGAAAGAAAGAAAGAAAGAAAGAAAGAAATTCACACACAATTTTCAGGGAGAGGAGAGAACAAAGGAAAGGGCTACATGTGACAGATGCCATTCAAGTCACTTAATGCACTACTGGAGTGTGCTCAGATACTATGGTGATAGGCATTGTATGAGACACTGAACACAACAGAAGGCCTCAATCCTGCAACTGGCTGTGTGCAGGCAGTACTCTGTCCCCATGTGGAACTAATTCCAGGAGCAGAACCCCCGAGCCAGATTCTGCACCAGCTTTCACCCTGCCCCTCAGGAAATCTGTGACAGAGCTAAAAATAGAACCATTGCTATACTTTGGGGGGAAAGTGGTGGTATGCTCCAAATTCATCTTCCTAAAATACCGCTTACCCCTTTTTTATTTATCTTCATCACTGAGATGTGAGGTTATGGCATGACCAGCCAAAATTCATTTCTCTAGTAACAAACGAAGGGAACGCCCACCCAGACATATGAATGCTGCATTTGTTCTGGTTCCCAAGATAAGTGCAAACTTCTGCTTTGAGATGAGATAACTTTAGAAACATTGTGATCCTGGAGAATAATTATGGTAATTGAAAGTAGGAGTAGAATTATGGTAATTGAAAACTTCTCTTGTGACAGGTATTTCTAAAGCTCCAGGATTCTGGGGCTGCTCCGTATCACTATGTAGGGTAATTCGTGTTATTTTTGCAAAAATGACTGAAAGTTCATGCAAATGTAACTTCAACCATTATTTGTATAATAAACTTGTTACGCATACAGACATAGAATTTATTTTTTAAATGTACGGTTTGCAGTCTGGTGAGAGGTGCTGGCTTGAGAGTCATGAAGAGTGAAATCGTCTGTTCAGTGTACAACATGGACACTATAATCTACACCCATATAGTTCCACCTGTGTGTCCCAACCTTGACCTGGAAGGAACACCTCTAGGAAGAAGTGGGTAGTTCACTCCTCATGCTTGTTTAGACTGTTGCCTCTTGGCTGAGACTACCAGCAAAGCATGAGTTAGTGTCAATTGTGGAAATCTGTGTGTTGAGGACACTTGTCTAAAAGGAAAAAGACTACTGTCTGGTCTACATTTGAACATGTACCACTTTAATTGTAGTTAAAGCAGCATATGATGGGGTACACACATCCCACACTGGAAAGGAAGGGGTTGAAGATCTGCTCTGAGCCCACCCCACCACACCAGCAATCCATGCACAGAATGGAGACAAAGCTTAAGAAGGGAGCGGAACGGAGGCAGGCAGCCCGTGGAGGTGAGCTGACCTACACTCTGAAGCTCTGCAAAAGGAGTGCTGTGGGAGGCCCAACTACCAGGTCCCCTGATTATTGATGGTCTAGTTGCCCTGCTGAGGGAAGAGGACTCCAGACATTTGCAAGGTTGGAGACTTTGATTTATTTTGTTTACAAGCCTTTGTTTTTCCCTCTTGCATGGGGAGGAAGTGATCTGGGCAAGTAGACACCTAGCTTTGGGTCAGAACCCAGGGAAGAGGGTGGGTCTGGGTTCCCCTACCCACCCCTGATGGGGCGGGAGGCAAAAAATGTGTCCCTCATAGTAAAGACTCAGGACTAGGAAAACCCCCATCCTAGAGAGTCCAGGACTTTGGCTAGATGAAGCTTGAAGCCCATTGCTGGGCATTGCAACTAGGCCTTTGTTGGACTCTTTATATACCCTGGAAGCAGTGAACAGAACTTGTGGCCCAGCTGGAGGGCCGAACCACAGAAGGGGACAGACCACCGCAGGGCCAGAATGGCTATTAATGGGGGCATTAAGACAGAAAAGCACCTGTTGTACCCTCACCCAACCACTAGGCAGTGCCTGTGGGGAACAGACCCCTTCACACAGTACAACCCTTCCTCGATTACACAGTTATATCAGTATAAATTATCAGTGTTGCTATTGTCATATAGAAATGGTAATAAGCTATATCAATATAAACCACCTTTATACTACTTTAATTGATTCCATGCTAGTATACTTCCAGTACAATGTGGTAGGGCACCTCCTTCACCTTGCCGGGTGCAGTGGTTCCCCCTCTGGTGGTGGCAACCTGTGGTAAGTCATTCCCACTCTGGAGAGTTTTTATTCCTCACTTAGTGTTTTTATTCCTCCATATTTACAAGGTAGGCCTCAGGGTAGGCCCAAGAGAAAAGTATATAACACAGAAAGGGGACTGTCTCCTGCCCCATGTTGACTTGTTATGTTGGCCTCTGGTTGCTTCCCCTCTAGGAAGGGGAGCCACCTTCCACTCAGAAGACACCTTTCCCCCTGCTGCTACTTGCCCTTCTGCAAATTATCTCCTATCTCTCCCCCTTCCTGCTCTTGCCAGAAGAGGGCTTTTAAAGGTCACTGGCAGCGCTTAACTGGGCTCAGGTGTCTCTAGTTAACCTGAAGTAACCCTTTTTTAGTTCGCAGGGAAGAGGGCCTTCACCATTCTAGGACTCGCATACTGCTTTCCACTGCTGTCTTGGGGGTGTGGAGCTACCACTGCTGAGCCTAGAGCACCCTCTTCAGCTTTCACCTAGGCCAGCCCCTCCATGCTATCTTCCTGGCTGGTGGTCCCCCTGGTTGCTGCTGTGCCTTTGGGGGGGCCCTGCTGGCTGCTCCCCAGAGGAGGAGCAAGGGCCCTGCCTCTGCTGTTGATACCCCCTTGAGGGGTCCCTCCTGGCTGTCTGACTGCTGATTCTGCTGCGTGGAAGCCTGCTGCTGCCCTAAGGAGGAAGACCTTTACTGCTGGGGAGCATGCAGGAACGCTGCAGGACACTGTGGAGGGGGCCTACTGTAGGGCTGAGTGACTTTTTCCATCTTTGCTCTCATGGTGGTGGTAGCTACTGTTGCTATGGGGAGAAGGGGGAGTGGTGTGGAGCCCTCTGCCTGGTCTATCTACCCTTTCCCCACCAGCTACCATCTGCTTCCAATCCTCACCCCTCTACTCAGTGGCTTGCCTCGCCCTTCTCCACCATCTGGGACTATTACAGCAGCTGCTACAGACTGAGCTCACAAGCACATGTGGTT
Organism: Caretta caretta; assembly: GCF_965140235.1. Taxonomy (NCBI): domain Eukaryota; kingdom Metazoa; phylum Chordata; order Testudines; family Cheloniidae; genus Caretta; species Caretta caretta. The sequence goes on along the minus strand of NC_134206.1, from coordinate 337,485,975 downwards.
GCATGTGTCTTTCCCCCTCCCCTCCCCTCCTCTGCTGCTTCTGCAGGTGGGCTTCCCCCACCCTCTGCTTTGCCCACCGGCCTTCCCAGCAGCAGTTTACCCCTTGCCCTGGCTGTTTGTCTGTATGCCTGTCCCTGGGTGTTTGCTAGTTTTGCCTGCCCTGCCCCTTGCAGCTAGCCCCTGTGGGTTTCCTACCTTGGCCCTGGTCTGCTTCTAGTCTCTCCCTTTCTCCCCTCACCTTCCGCTGTCCCCATCTTGTTCAACTCCCTCACTCCATGCACCCATGCCCCCCCCACACATTTGTGCCCCTTTCTGTTTTATGTTGAACCCCTAAAGTCCTTGGAGGACCTGGGTGAATGGGTAGTTTTCACCATTGTCCTGCCCTTCCTTCCCAATGCTGCCCTTTTGCCCTCCTTTCTGCCCAGGAGAAGCCCCTTTCAGTGATCATCCCTCTCCCTCTAGACTGCAAGGACCTTGCCCTCTGTTACACCCTCTTGTTCCGCCGGTAGGCGCAGATTCAGCGGCTGGTGGTAGTGTGTGATGGAGAGGTACTCAAGGAGTCCTTTTTGCAGGGGGTCTGGTACCAGGTGTACTACTTTTTGGAGGAGGCCCAGTGTTACCTCTACTGGGCAACAGGGCACGTCTGGAGGGACTGCCCCCTCGCCCAGCATGGAGGGATGCCTGGGACTCCCAAGCCCCAGGAGGGAGCTAGCCTTGTCACTGTCGGTGACCCTGCTTACCCGGCTCCCATAGTCACCCCTCCTCCTCCCCAGCCTGCCATTGCCTCTGCTCGGGCCCTGGGGGTGGCTCCCATGGTGTGCCCAGATGAGCAGGCGGGCCCTACCTCTGCCACGTGCAGTTCAGTGGGACCCACAGAGGAGAAGGCAGCAGGGCATGGTAGAAGGCCCACCCCTGGAAGTTTTCCCTTCCCCACACTGTCGTCCACCCCCATTACCTCCCCAACTCTTGCTACCATTGCCTTTACCCCCTAGCCCCACCCCTGCTGGCCAGCCCTCTACTAACACCTTGGAGGGCTGGCAAAAGGAAGGCACAGGCTCAGCACCTCCGCCTTTATGCAGAGGGTGAGGAGGCCCACTGCAAGACCAGAAGGGGGGCCGCTGCTGTCAAGCCTTCCCTCACGTCCCCTGATAGGGCACAACAACGAGAGCCAGCTGGGGAAGTTGTGGCAGCAACGAGAGGAGGTACTGCCCCACTTCTGGAGTCCATTCTTGTGGAAGCCTCAGCTGGAGCCCCCACATCCCTTTGTTATCTGCCCGCCCCCCAGTCGGCACTGAGGTAAGTGCTGCCTTGGTCACCGTCAGGGAGGACTCCGGAGTAGTGGGTGGGGAATTAGAGGTCCTGTGTCTGAGCCCTTTCACCCAGGGGGAGGGTGACCCCTTGCCAGCAGGCATCGATCTGGGCTGAAGTTCCTTCATGCCACCCCCTCCTCCTCTTTCTCCCCTTCTCTCTCCAACCACTGCCCCCGCTGAAATTCCTGAGGTGCCCCTGAGTTTGTCCACCTTCCCAGCCGTGGATGGCACCTAGTTTGTGGCCGCCTAGCCTAGCCTAGCATCGCCCAAGGCCCTCTTCCCATTCCTGTTCCATCAACCCTCATGCCTAGTCAAGAGGTGCTGCACCCTTGTACTTGGCTGCTGGAGCCCCCGATCTGGGCTCTTCCCCATCCCTGATCCCCCCCCCTGATCCTAGTCCCATTCCCATTCCTGCTTCCTCCTCTTCCACCTCCCACGTTATTTCCACCCCCAGGGTCATCTTGTTTCCTTTTCAGTCCGATGGCCCTTGAGAGGGGAACATAAAAACTGACTCCCCTGACCCCGGCCCTTAGGGGCTGCTATTTCCCTCCATTCCCTTTTCTGTGCTGGGGTCTGAGATGGGCTGTGCGGCACTGGCAGAACAGGGGCTATGCCAGGGGTCTGCTCCTACCTGCCTGTTTCAGTCGGCTACGGGACTGTCGTGGGGATCTGGCTGGAGGACACTTGAGGTCCCAGAGGAACAGCCGTGTTAGTCTGTATTCGCAAAAAGAAAAGGAGTACTTGTGGCACCTTAGAGACTAACCAATTTATTTGAGCATGAGCTTTCGTGAGCTACAGCTAGCTCACGAAAGCTCATGCTCAAATAAATTGGTTAGTCTCTAAGGTGCCACAAGTACTCCTTTTCTACTTGAGGTCCAGTGACCCCGGCCCCCGATGTGCTATGAGACGAGCTGCGTGTCTTTCTCCTGGACACTCGTGGTTTCCGGACTAAAGAGCAGCTCGCTCTCCAGGGCCAAGGGGATTTCCATTGTGTCCTCTGGGCCATGAGGGCCATTTTGGGGGAGGGTCAAGGGACTGGGAGGCAGGATGCTATGTCCTACCAGTGGGTCTGCAGCTTCCGTGACCTCCCGATGGCTTTCAGGGTCAGTCATGGTTTGCTGTGGGGTCCAATGGGGATGCTAGCGTCCCTGCCTGCGAGGATCCCCCTCAGCCCTTGCTATGGCACTGATCATCTTCACCACACTAAACACCTGGGTCTATGGAATGGGTCTCTGCAGGTTCTCTCCTTCCTTTGGGACAGGGGATATTCTGTGATCTTTCTGCAGGAGACCCATACAGATTCAGTCATTGAATCTAGCTGGTGGCTGGAGTGGGGGGAAAGGGTGTATTTTAGCTATTTCAGTTTGTACAGCTGGAGTGGCCACCCTGTTTTCCCCCCAGCCTATGGTCTGAGGTGATTTGGGGGGGGGTGGGTTGCCAGGCCACCTGCTGCACTTCAGGGCTCACTTGGAGGGGCTAGTAGCTGGTGTGTTTTTTCTGGCAGGTGTTCTCCTTCCTCAGCTCCTCATGAGTGCCTAGTCCTGGCCAGGGACTTCAACACCATCCTTGAAGAGAAGGACCACTCTGGGACCGAGCAGTGCCCGGCTGCCTCGGAGGCCCTCTGGGAGACTGTAGACCATCCCTCCCTGGTGGACGTGTGGCATGACCACCATCCAGACAATGAGTCTACTTTTACTTATGTCTGGATAGAGGCAGACCGGTCGTGCCACTCCCAGTTGGATCTCATTTATTTATCTCGTCGTCCTCTTTTGCAGGCCCATTCCTGCAGCAGCCGTCTGGTCCTGTTCTTAGACCATCATCTGATGGCTGTGGCAGCCTCTCTGACTTCAGAGCGGTTGGGGCTGGCCTATTGGCACTTTAACAATAACCTGCTGGGCATTGTGGCATCCTTCCGGGAGTTCTGGCTGGCCTGGCGAGGGCAGAGGTGCGCCTTTCCCTTGGCCCAGTGGTGGTGGGATGTGGGGAGGTGTGCGCCCGGCTCTTCTGTCGTGACTACGCCTGTGGCACCAGCTGGTGGAGGGCTGTGGTGATGAAGCAGCTGGAGCAGGAGGTCTTGGAGCTGGAGAGGCATCTGGCCGCCAGCCCCAGGAATTTATCCATCTGCGGAGTGGCCTTCTATAACACCAGGGAGAGGATGTTGGCTGAGGGGGTTCTTTGTGACTGTGGGGCCTATTTCTGCTCACGTATCCGGGCAGAGTTCCTCTGGGCAGCATCTGCTGGCTCCCTTGACACCTTCGAGGAGCAGTGGATGCTGTCTGGGGTTCTCTGCTCAGTGTCCCTTTCAGGTTCCCTATTTTTGATCTTTTGACCCTCACACCTGTTCTTACTTTTTTTTCTGTTGTCCCCATACTTACTTGTGTCCCAGGCTCAGTGGATCCTCCCCATAGGCTGGGGGAGGGTCTTTTAGCTGTGGGCGGGCTTGTGCCCGTCCACTTCCCACAACCCAATAGGACTACTCTCTTGTATCTGCCAGGACCGACTTTGTCACAATAGCTGTATTGGTTAAAAAAAAAAAAAAAAAAAATCATAGCCCTAATTGACATAGTTGTACTTGTACAAAAACAGCGTGTGGACAAGCTGTGATGCTGTATGATTAAAATATGACCATTTATGTCATTAATATTGCCACTGTTTGTACAAGATTTGTTACAATTGTCTAAGTATGTCCAGTAAAGTTTCAATGGAAAAGTTACAATCTATCAAATATGATTATCCTGTTTGTACACATGTATCATCTTTGTATCTAGAGTTATGAATATTGACTATGTACCAGTATTTCAAATGTGTGTGCTCCTGGGGGTAACACCAGTTTACATCCCCGTCTAGCCAGCACATTGTGAATGGACCATTCAAGTTGATGGCCGATTAAATAACACAATGGGCCATAGAAGAAGCTTGTTTCCCTCCCCCCCCAGTGAGCCTTCCTCTGGATGCTTTAGCCAGAATATGGGTAATAGCTGCTTCTATGAGTCATAAAAGCATGCAAGGGCATGTGACTACTCATGTGAACCTGGATGGACTCCATCTTGTGCCTGTAATTTTCCACACACTAAGGCTGAGAGCATTCCATCCACATGGATTGGCAACAGAGTGATTATTGGGTAAGATCTGAGTTATATTGACCTGGTTAGGTGGCTGATCTTTTGAGATCAGAAGAGCTCTTTGTTTGATGAAATTGGTTTTCAGTAACCACTCATCAGAAAGTCTAGTGTCTGGGTGGTGAAATAAGGGCTGGAATGCCTAAGGAAACTGCATTTTTTTGCTTCTTGTTAACCAGTGTGGTGAGACAGAAGTTTTACTTTTGTTTCTGGCTTGGTATATCTAATAGAATAATCACCCAGTTTGGGATGAATCTGCCCTATTTCTCAGCAGTTTGTCCTGAACCTGGAATCCTCAGCTGTGACCCACTGAGGCACGGTGACACGAGGATCAACAAACTCATTTTGATTACATGTATTTGTAAATTCCTTTGGAGATAAACAAATGTATGTATCATATCCGAGATCCTCTTGGAATTAGTTGAGTGGGGTTTTTTGTTATAATAATGCTTAGCAACTCAACAGTGTCTTCCATCATATGATATCAAAGAACTCTTGTAAACATCAATGAATATAGTCTTTCAATGCTTATTTACTGTACAAGGGTACAATATTATCAGTATTATTCCTTTTAAAGAAGACTGGACAAGCCACTTATCCTTTTCTGGTCTCAAAGTAATGTAGGAAGTCTATGGCAGAGTTGGGAATATAACCTAAGTGTCTGGATTCCCATTCCTGTGTCTTAAACACAAGACAATCCTTTTCTCCCCATTAGCAATATCTTTGCACATTCTGCATTGATGTTTGGTGAACACAGTAGATTCAGTATAATTCTTCTGAGACTAGGAAAGCCTGGGGTGATTTAGCAGTGATACTTCACCCAGCATTCATCTAGCTTTGTTTAGTTTTTGGGTGACTCTCAGCATCTCTGGGTGACTTTCAGGACAAGCCAGCAGCAAAGTAGTTACTCACATCTTCCATATTTTGTATGAAGTTTAGCCAGCCCATAAAGCAGCTCCCTGCAGTGCTCATCTCCAGATCTGAATTGGTAACTTTAAGGTTTATAAAGAAAGTGTCTGAATGGGAAATTCATTCTTACCATTAGCAGCAATTAGAGCTTTCTGGAGGATGATAATTCTATTTTACATCAACTTTTGAGGTTTCTAAATTTGTTTTTGTTCCAATGTGGAACAAAATGTTTTACAAAAATGGAATTATAGTGAAATGTCTGTTTTCAGGTCAAAACCTGACCTTGCTGATTTCCGGATGTGAAGAAGTGTGTCACTCTAAAGCCTCATGGTTAGGGCACTGGCCTATGATGTAGGAGATTCAGAGCAGTTTTTCATCCCAGATCACTCTGAATCACCCAGAGCAGGGTGATTCACCACATCCCAGGCCAGTTTCCTAAGCACAAGGCTATAGCGTGTCAAAGAATATTTCTCTCTCCCATACCTGAGAAACATTTTGTTGAAACCTATACATCTCCATGGAATGTTTCAGCTTTGATGAAAATGTTTTGTCAAAACATTCTGACCAGCTCTAGCAGCAACACAGAACTAATTGCTTTAAAGAATCTATTCTCAGTCAATATCTAAGGGTATGTCTACACTATGGAATTAGGTCGAATTTATAGAAGTCAGTTTTTTAAAAATCTGTTTTATATATTCGAGTGTGTGTCCCCGCACAGAAAATGCATTAAGTGCATTAACTCAGCGGAGTACTTCCACAGTACCGAGGCTAGAGTTGACTTCTGGAGTGTTGCACTGTGGGTAGCTATCCCACAGTTCCCACAGTCTCCGCTGCCCATTGGAATTCTGGGTTGAGATCCCAATGCCTGATGGGGCTAAAACATTGTCACGGGTGGTTCTGGGTACATATCGTCAGGCCCCCCTTCCCTCCCTCCCTCCGTGAAAGCAAGGGCAGACAATCGTTTCACGCTGTCAGCGTGGTCACATGAGTGATCAGGACACGGACACAGATTTCTCTGAAAGCATGGGCCCTGCCAATGCATGCATCATGGTGCTAATGGGGCAGGTTCATGCTGTGGAATGCCGATTCTGGGCTCGGGAAACAAGCACAGACTGGTGGGACCCCATAGTGTTGCAGGTCTGGGACAATTCCCAGTGGCTGCAAAACTTTCGCATGTGTAAGGGCACTTTCATGGAACTTTGTGACTTGCTTTCCCCTGCCCTGAAGCGCATGAATACCAAGATGAGAGCAGCCCTCACAGTTGAGAAGCGAGTGGCGATAGCCCTATGGAAACTTGCAATGCCAGACAGCTACCGGTCAGTTGGGAATCAATTTGGAGTGGGCAAATCTACTGTTGGGGCTGCTCTGATGCAAGGAGCCCACGCAATCAAAGATCTGCTGCTATCAAGGGTAGTGACCCTGGGAAATGTGCAGGTCATAGTGGATGGCTTTGCTGCAATGGGATTCCCTAACTGTGGTGAGGTCATAGACGGAACCCATATTCCTATCTTGGCACTGGAGCACCAAGCCGCCGAGTACATAAACCACAAGGGGTACTTTTCAATAGTGCTGCAAGCTCTGATGGATCACAAGGGACGTTTCACCATCAACGTGGGATGGCCGGGAAAGGTACATGACGCTCGCATCTTCAGGAACTCTGGTCTGTTTCAAAAGCTGCAGGAAGGGACTTTATTCCCAGACCAGAAAATAATTGTTGGGGATGTTGAAATGCCTATAGTTATCCTTGGGGACCCAGCCTACCCCTTAATGCCATGGCTTATGAAGCCATACACAGGCAGCCTGGACAGTCGTCAGGAGCTGTTCAACTACAGGCTGAGCAAGTGCAGAATGGTGGTAGAATGTGCATTTGGATGTTTAAAGGCACGCTGGCGCAGTTTACTGACTCGCTTAGACCTCAGCGAAACCAATATTCCCACTGTTATTACTGCTTGCTGTGTACTCCACAATATCTGTGAGAGTAAGGGGGAGTCGTTTATGGCGAGGTGGGAGGTTGAGGCAAATCGCCTGGCTGCTGGTTATGCTCAACCAGACACCAGGGCGGTTAGAAGAGCACAGGAGGGCGCGGTACGCATCAGAGAAGCTTTGAAAACCAGTTTCATGACTGGCCAGGCTACGGTGTGAAAGTTCTCTTTGTTTCTCCTTGATGAAACCCCCCGCCCCTTGGTTCACTCTACTTCCCTGTAAGCTAACCACCCTCCCCTCCTCCCTTCTATCACCGCTTGCAGAGGCAATAAAGTCATTGTTGCTTCACATTCATGCATTCTTTATTCATTCATCACACAAATAGGGGGATGACTACCAAGGTAGCCCAGGAGGGGTGGTGGAGGAGGGAAGGAAAATGCCACACAGCACTTTAAAAGTTTACAACTTTAAAATTTATTGAATGCCAGCCTTCTTTTATTTGGGCAATCCTCTGTGGCGGAGTGGCTGGTTGGCCGGTGGCCCCCCCACCGCGTTCTTGGGTGTCTGGGTGAGGATGCTATGGAACTTGGGGAGGAGGGCGGTTGGCTACACAGGGGCTGTAGTGGCAGTCTGTGCTCCAGCTGCCTTTGCTGCAGCTCAACCATACACTGGAGCATACTGGTTTGATCCTCCAACAGCCTCAGCATTGAATCCTGCCTCCTCTCATCACGCTGCTGCCAAATTTGAGCTTCAGCCCTCTCTTCAGCCCGCCACTTACTCTTTTCAGCCTGCCACCTCTCCTCCCGGTCATTTTGTGCTTTCCTGCACTCTGACATTATTTGCCTCCACGCATTCGTCTGTGCTCTGTCAGTGTGGGAGGACAGCATGAGCTCGGAGAACATTTCATCTCGAGTGCATTTTTTTTTCTTTCTAATCTTCACTAGCCTCTGGGAAGGAGAAGGTCCTGTGATCATTGAAACACATGCAGCTGGTGGAGAAAAAAAAAGGTACAGCGGTATTTAAAAAGACACATTTTATAAAACAGTGGCTACACTCTTTCAGGGTAAACCTTGCTGTTAACATTACATACATAGCACATGTGCTTTCGTTACAAGGTAGCATTTTGCCTCCCCCCACTGCGTGGCTACCCACTCAACCCTCCCCCTTCCCCGTGGCTAACAGCGGGGAACATTTCTGTTTAGCCACAGGCAAACAGGCCAGCAGGAATGGGCTCCTCTGAGTGTCCCCTGAAGAAAAGTACTCTATTTCAACCAGGTGACCATGAATTATATCTCACTCTCCTGAGGATAACAGAGAGAGATAAAGAACGGATGTTGTTTGAATGCCAGCAAACATACACTGCAATGCTTTGTTGTACAGTGATTCCCGAGTACGTGTTACTGGCCTGGAGTGGTAAGTGTCCTACTATGAAGGACGCAATAAGGCTGCCCTCCCCAGAAACCTTTTGCAAAGGCTTTGGGAGTACATCCAGGATAGCCGCGAATGCCAGGGCAAAGTAATCCTTTCACATGCTTGCTTTTAAACCATGTATAGTATTTTAAAAGGTAAACTCACTGGAGGTTCCTTCTCCGTGGGCCGGGTCCAGGAGGCAGCCTTGGGTGGGTTCAGGGGGTACTGGCTCCAGGTCCAGGGTAAGAAACAGTTCCTGGCTGTCGGGAAAACCGGTTTCTCCGCTTGCTTGCTGTGAGCTATCTACAACCTCCTCCTCCTCATCATCTTCTTCATCCCCAAAACCTGCTTCCGTGTTGCTTCCATCTCCATTGAAGGAGTCAAACAACACGGCTGGGGTAGTGGTGGCTGAACCCCCTAAAATGGCATGCAGCTCATCATAGAAGCGGCATGTTTGGGGCTCTGACCCAGAGCGGCTGTTCACCTCTCTGGTTTTCTGGTAGGCTTGCCTCAGCTCCTTAAGTTTCACGCGGCACTGCTTCGGGTCCCTGTTATGGCCTCTGTCCTTCATGCCCTGGGAGATTTTTACAAAGGTTTTGGCATTTCGAAAACTGGAACGGAGTTCTGATAGCACGGATTCCTCTCCCCATACAGCGATCAGATCCCGTACCTCCCGTTCGGTCCATGCTGGAGCTCTTTTGCGATTCTGGGACTCCATCATGGTCACCTGTGCTGATGAGCTCTGCATGGTCACCTGCAGCTTGCCATGCTGGCGAAACAGGAAATGAGATTCAAAAGTTCACGGTTCTTTTCCTGTCTACCTGGCCAGTGCATCTGAGTTGAGAGTGCTGTCCAGAGCGGTCACAATGGAGCACTCTGGGATAGCTCCCGGAGGCCAATGCCGTCGAATTGTGTCCACAGTACCCCAAATTCGAGCCGGCAAGGCCGATTTAAGTGCTAATCCACTTGTTGGGGTGGAGTAAGGAAATCGATTTTAAGAGTCCTTTAAGTTGAAATAAAGGGCTTCGTCGTGTGGACGGGTGCAGGTTTACATCTATTTAACGCTGCTAAATTCGACCTAAAGTCCTAGTGTAGACCAGGGCTAAGCCTTCTAAGGTAACAGTTACAATCTATTTCCTGGTTTTTCATTTGTGTAGGAATTGTCTTGTCTAACAGCTGTTCTCCATCCTAGAAGTCAGCTAGGATCATATGTCATCATGGCTGAAGTCCATGATGTGCTTGACTTGAATATACTTCCCCCCATTGACTTTCAGGGTGATCTGATCAGCTTTGGTATCAAATAGGCTATTTTGGCAGCCTCCCTCTAAAAGGCAGTGTTAAATTTCTTAAGTGGTACCAAGATATAGTCAAGATAATAATAGAACTCCATCTTTATTGAACTAAGGTGATCTGCTTCTGTTTGGACCCTGGCATACTTATCCACGTCTTCCTAGCTACTGAGATAGTTTTAAAGGATCTGGCTGTTGCTGCAGTGTCCTTGATATGTACTTCTGTAGGCTAAGCCTGTGCTGCACTGTTCGACACACTTTAATGCTCCTGAATACTTAATATCTTTTGTAGCCTTTCTTTTGCTTGGAATGGGAGAATATATCCAACAGCAGCTCTTAGACATATAACTGTCATTGTTTCCCATTGTGTTGGCAGCATCTGCTTGCCAATTGACAAACACAACCTAGGTCAGATAAGTTGGGCTGTGCTTGATGAAAAGAAACATTGTTTTTCTTTCTCATAACAGTGCAGTTCTCATCACTGTGGAATGCGACAACTTCATTCCAAAGTCTAGTTTTGTCTTGTCAAAGGTAGCAAAGGTGTTCACCTATAACATGTCAGAATGTCTAAAATCTAGTTATTGTTTGGCCTATATCTTTCTCAGAGAGTTTCACTAGAATTACAAATTCTGTCTCACGTCTTTGATCACTGCTCTCATCTGCCATTAGACAGAATGACCCATCATTTCTGATCTGCTAGACTAACAAAGCATTTTCACGGATTATCATGGTTTTCACACATCCATATCTAAAATCTTTAACAACACTGCCCGGGAGTATTTCCTCAGTGTTTAGGTTTTTATATAACACCTATCATCATGGTATCTAAGATTAGCAGATTACACGGCTTTGTGAAATGATCAACGGCTGCAGATGGTGCGATATGTTTGGCAACAGTGCTTCTGTTCTTATTCCATTTCCAGCACTGACATGTTAATCAAGATCTTTGTACTTGATAATCTCAATCAAAAAATCAAGCATTGATTAATCATCATAACAAAGAAGGGAAGTGCAGTCTCGTATTTAGAACACGCTGCTGTAAGCTATCCACTGACTTGCTGAGTATATTGGGCAAGCCATTTGACCATTCCGTATCTCACTTTAAGCATCCACACAATGAGGATTTGTAAGTCTTTATATTTATTTGGGGACTGTAGGTGCTAATGTAATACAATCAAGTATTGGGATCTCCTTGTGCTAGGCACCCTACATACACAGGCCTTGCCCCAAGAGGCTTAAAATCTAATCAAGAGGTGAGATTCACTGCTGTAATGTGATCTGAGAACCTGCCACGGAAAGTGATATGTAAATGCAAAATGTTATATTTTGGCTTGTTCTGGTTCATAACTTGCATGGTAATTTTTATCACGAGAGGCTTGTGTACCTATTCAGGGCCAAAAATAGCCATACTATTTGCCATGTCAACTTTTGCCAACCCATAGGAATTGACATTTCCACGAATTTGGTGGTGGTGTATTATAACAGCACCAAGTGGCCCTAACAAGCACCAGACCCCACTTTGCTTGTTGTTGTTCAAGAAGATAAGACAGGACTCTTGCACCAAGAAGCTTTAAATCCAGTTTAGAGAGTGTTCTTTTGCCTCCAACAGCAAAACTTCTATATGTGTCATATCCATTTGTCTAGCCATTAATGAAGGTATCTGAGAGTGCTAAGTGGCTGGCTCAAGATATGGCCACTGTTTTATGGAATTCCTCGCATCTAGGTAATCCAGGTTGGTAGAGACCAAATCCTGCTATGTTCTGATGGGTATGCAATAGCCTGAGAAGTTAGTGTTCTCAGTCTATTTCCTAGTGGACAACTGTACACTTCCTAAACACATCACTGAATCCCTAGACTGAACTACCCTCTCATTAATACAGGCAGTCCCTTCAAAACAAAGCTGAAGTATGATGCCAGGACAGTGTGGTAATGCTTGCATTTTCACTGGCCATGATGTGTGCTGTGGCTCAATATAAGACTTTGGTCTCTGGGACTGTCCTTCTAACACTATTCATGAACACTGATTCTCCAGTACCTTGCATTTTACTACATCATTTACACCTGGGCAATATGAGTGTAAAACACTACCATTCAGATTTTGTAGTACTTACTTTGCACAGACCTATTATGCAAACTAAAAAAGCACTGAAGCATGTAGTTATCTTTGACTTAAATGAGATCACTTGTCTGCTTAAAGTTAAGCCTGTGTTTAAATGCTTTGTTTGATCATGGCCTTAATCACTACACTAGCGATGAGGCTGTGAAGAAATCATCCTTAATTCATTGAACAAATGCCACTATTGACTTCATGTGTTTTGGAGTCACTACTGCTGTTATGGCATACAATTAGTTATAGAAAATTGAGATTTTAAAAGGCCCTTCTGCTGAATCTGCTTCTCACAATGTGTGCTATGAATAAATGTATCCATCAGGGTCCAAACTCCACTTGCCCTCTGGGGTGGAGCAGCACTTTTCCTTAGTTGCAAAATACCTTCAGAAGAGAAGTTGTAGACTGAAGATAATATAAAATATGGTGTGCTGTTTTTTTTAGACCATTTCTCTGTTTCCTTACGCCTTCATTTTGCACAAAGACTGTTCGTGGTTAATTCTGCTTTTGAAATTTTAACATTAACTTTAACTTTTATTGTTTGAAAAGTTAAAAATGGTTCAAAGTTCAGTAAATAAAAAGCAGTTCAAACACACTGCAATGTACTAAGTAGAGCTGGTTGAAATTTTGCATATGGATTTTTTTCCCCTCAAACAAATGGTGTAACTGAAATTGAAATTTTTCTTGGGAAAACGTGAATTTTTGATAAAATTCCATTAAGTCATGTTGAAATAGACCTTTCCATTTTGAACTGACATTTTGAAACAAAATGACACTTTTTGTTTCAACATAAAATGTCATTTTGGTTTATCAGTTAAAAAAAACAAATTAAGTGACATTTGATTTCAAAATCTTAATTCAAGATGACAATTTTCATTTTGGTTTGACTGATATCAAAATTTTCATTTTGGAATTTCTGGTTTGAATCTTTTTTTGGCATATTTCATTACATGAAAGTTTCCAATATTTCAACTTTCCATTTGGGTGCAGAACAGAGACTAATTTCAAAACGTCAAAATTTCCCATAAGATGAAAGTTCAATTTTTCAACCTGTTCTAGTATTGACTTTATATGTGTAAGTTGGTAATACTGCCCATTAGTGTGTGTGGCCCACAGAAGGGATAAAGGCTGATAGTGCTGTGAGCTATTAGAGTTCTCCTTTAGTTTGTTAGAGACCTGTATTTTAGGAACTGAAACAGCAGGGGTCTTGTCGTGTAATAACTTGATACCAGCCACCACCAGGTACTGTAAAAGTTACATTTGCTGACAACCATATGTGACCTAGAAGGTGTGTGTGGGGGGGGGATCGTGACCCCCCACCCCCCAAATTTCTGCTTAGCCTGCTGGGGGGAGTGAGAGGAGCTCCCTTTTCTCACTGCCCCTGTCCCTGAGATCCAGGCCTGGTGTGAGGAGCAGAAGGGGCAGGACTAGCTGCTTCTCATGCTGGCCGCTCCTGGTCACTGCTCTCAGCATGTCCCTCACTGCCTGGCCAGGGCCAATCTGAAGGCACACACAGCACTCCAAAACAAGGAAACAATATATTCCTCAACCCCTCCCGTTTACATCTCCGTATGCTGAAATGCAGACACGTGGATTGCAGTAGCAATTCCTCAAATGGAGATTTCCGAATCAGTGAACCTTTATCTCATGCACAGGAAGAATATTTTTTTCTATTTCTTTAATTCCTTTTGTGTTGCAGCTGTTTAGCTTAGTGAAATGAAATAGTCCTCGGTATGCTGAAAGTCTCTTTGATTAAATATAAACAGTTTTTAATTAACTGGAATTTTTAATATCTCTCTAATTGTCTTTGCCAAGTTTTGTTTAAATAAAGACACATTATTATTACAGCTATATATTTAATTTAGAGCTTAGAGAAAAAGGAAATGAAAAAGATTATGCAGATAGAGTCCAACTCACCAGCCAAAAGCCTCTGTGCTATTCAGGATCTGCTTAAGAGCTAGGCACCGTGTGAGCCCTGAAATAAGACTTAAGTGAGGCATAGAATTTATGCTGGCTCTCTGTCTGCACAGGGATGAATTTCGCCCTTTGTGAATAATGTAACAGACTTACTGTGCTGGTATGGTGAGCGAGTGTTTGGGCGCATCCTAAGGGTGTAGCTCCTCCTAGATTAGAAGGATCCCTTTCTCAGAGAGGATTCTGAGACGAAGTTCAGGGGTTCGCTTTGGGGCAAAAGCAGAACTGTTTTGGGTCAGCAGCACCAGCTGCAGGAGGGGAGATGTCTCTGTACTGCCTTCCAGTAAGAAATGAAGGTGGTTCTCTTGCGCCAGTGCTGTTACTTTGGAGACTGCATGGCTATCCTAACCCACCCATCAGGGGATTGCAAGGTTATGTACCAATACTACAGTCTAATGGATTGCCCATAAATAGGTGTGCAAGGTCAGTTATAGAGCTGGTCAGAAAACTGAATTTCCACCCAGCGAGAAAGTGTAACACTGCAAAATTTGCTTCAAATTGGAACTAACGAAAATAAAAACATTGAATTTTTTTCCTGGAAATTCTGGGAAAAATTGATTTGGAAAAATAGACCTATTTTGTTTCAATTTATATTGCATTGTTTTGTTTGACTAACCCCAGCCACTTTGTGGTGATGTGCGCCTCTGGGGGAGCAATCCCTCTGCTTTCCTAAGTGCCAGGCTGATGCATGGGCTGCACATGGGTGGGAAAGGCTTTGTGCCCCCCCCCCTCAACTCCAATTTGATAATGGGCCTGTTACAACCTGGTCCTTTATTAGCAGAATAGGGATGTGTGCAGTAGATGTTACCCCCCACTACCACCACAGCAGGATTGCAAGTGACTGGTCCCAGGAGGCCAGGAAGACCACTAGCTGGGCAGCGAAGACACTGGAACATGTAAAAAGGAAACAAGCCTTCTTTCTTATGGAAAAAAAAAATTGGCTTGATTTAAAAGGCCCAAACATCCCGGCTCTAATTAAATCTTCAAATGAAGGGGAAGGGGAGGATGTGGGGAGAAAAACAAACTGTCAGATCTGAAGTGACCATAGAACCTCCCCTTGCAAAAACCAAGCGGCCCAGGGGGCCCATTGATCTTTAGGCAGACATTCATCCTTCACCCATTCAAAGACAGCCCCGTTTGGCACCAGTCTTTACAAGCCCTAACTGTTCATTAAAGCTAAGCTGAACTGCTGAATGAACTTGTGAGCTGTGTTTGAAGTACTTTGGCATAGCTGCATGGGGAAGCTCACGCCACTCCTGCCTGCACTGTAATTGACGATAGTGCATATTACCCGTGCCTGAGTTTGCTGAGCGGAGAAATTGCTTCTCATCCTTCATATATTCTCTGTGGGCTCAGCCCTGAGGTTGTTATTCACTCCCTACTCTGGGATACCTCCACTGAAATCATTGGGCAGGTGAAGGCCAGATCCTGATACTTCTGTGGCAGGTGTACTCTATCAAGTCATATAACTGGTTATAGACAATCCTAGCTGATCCTGAGGAAGGATGGCTTGGCACACAAGGGGAAGAGGCTGCCTCCACTGAAGAAGAGTGGCTCAGCAGGGGGAGAATCGTGTAAAGGAGCCCCTCCTCTTTTTAGTTAGACATTAGCCCTTACACCCCTTCTTCTTTCTAGCAGGAGGAGAGTGTGGGAATTAGCCTGGTCCTGGTAATCTTTGCCTGGCTCACTCAGGAGTGAGAGAGGTGGGATCAGGATGGCTTGCTCTTGTTTAAAAAGGGGATGTTTGAGAAAGGGAATCTAGTCTCCACTAGTCTCATGGAGCCATGAGCGTATGCATTGCCTCCCTCATGTCAATAAGCCAGGGTAGAAGACTACCCAGAGATATCGGGGAGGCAATGCATATGCTCATGGCTCCATCCCCTCCTTGGCTCCTCTGGGGTTTACACCTTGGTGTTTTCCTGAGCACAGGATTGCATTTCGCCCTGCCCCATACACGGGATCCGTAAGGGAGAAGGCTCTTTGTAACCCCTTCCTGCCCCCATGCAAGGGTTTGGCACAATCTAGCCCAATTTCTAATAAATTTATTTATTTGTATTGCAGCAAGACTTTCCAACTGAGTTCAGGACTCCTCTATGCTAGGCACTTTATAAACATATGGTAAAAATCAATCCCAAAGTGCTTTCAGTCTAAATAGACAAGACAGATCAAGGATGGAAGGGGAACAATATTATTTTGCAGGAAAGAACCTATAGGACGGCCTGATATATATTTTTTTCTCAACCTGTGTAGTTTCTTGTCTGGACATAAAAACATGTTATTACCTGCTGAACTGTCCTTAGAATTAAATATTAAAGCAATAATAAAGAACAATTTAAAAAATGTGTAGAGAAACTTGCCAGGGTATAGTCATGGGACATTGACTTGGGTGAAGGGTACAGCTTTCTAAATGAAATTGAGGAAGGAAAATATCAAGTTCTGTTGTTTTTACCTTGGATAGAGCCAAAAAAAAAAAAAAAAAGAGTGTTCAGTTGTGTTAGAGATCTGCTAATGTACCCTGGCAAGGCTCCAAGCTCCTCTGTGCTTGGCATGGGGTACTTGCCATCCCAGAAAGCAACACTTCTTAATGCCCACAGCAATGATTACCTGTATAAAGTTCCAAGTCAAAAACAGTCAGACCAAAGCAAAGGTGGCTGCATCCTCGAAATCAGCACCTCACCAAAGCAGTGCTCACAGAAGATGTGGGGCTGAGGAGATGGGTATACTCCATGGCTGCTACTGCATGGGTAGGGGTGCAGATACTGTTCACTATTGCTGTGTGATTTGCAGGGAGAGTGGGCTACCGTTGTATAGGCTCTGTCGCGGCTGCTCCCCTTGCTGCAGAAATGCATTGTTACTGATGCCTTTTGGACTTTTCGGCAGGGCCACTGAAAATATTCACTGTGTCACAATGTTTGAATTAATGTGTTATCAACCTTAACTTTGTACTTTTTTTTTTTTTTTTGGTCCACGAACAACTTTTTTGGAAAGCACTAAGCATCATTGTTAGTTGTAGAAGAGTTGGTTTGAATTTTTTTTTTCCTTCTTCCCAGGAAAAATGTAGATAAAAATGAAAAATTCTGTTAACCCCCCGACACTCTCAAGCACTGAGAAATGTTTGGATGCGAACAGCAGAAAAATTAGTATGTTTTTGACTGAAAATATTCAATTTTTTTTGGAGGAAAGCAGATGCAAAAAGCAGAAAAAACATGTAGTTGAAAATCCTATTTATTTATTTAAGTTTTGATGGAAAATTTTCAACCTGCCCTGATTAATCCCTTTACCCAGGACCAGCTCTGCTATAGAGGTGGAACAGGCATGTATTTAAGCAGAAAAACGCCATTGCAAATTCTGTCACCCCTCTAATGTAAATGGTGCTGAGGCGATGCATTTGGGAGACATGTAGGGTCACGTGGCCCCCAGATTTGCTGCTTGGCTTGTACTGAGAATGCTCACATAGACTGAGCATGCTCAGTAACACTGCTGAAGATGGAGGCCCTCACTCTGCCCTCCCCCCACTATTCGCAGGCAAGGTCATCTGTGTCTACACTAGGGCATATCTTCACTAGCAAAGTGCTTTAACGTGGCTGTATAGTCGCGGCACCGGCGCTGGGGGAGAGCTCTCCCAGAGCCATAAAAAAACCACAGCCATGAGGGGAGTAGCTACCGGCACTGATGCACTGTCTACACTGCTACTTTACAGCGCTGAAAGTTGCTCCGCTCAGGGGGGTGTTTTTTCACCCTGCTGAGCGAGAAAGTTGCAGCGCTGTATAGTGGCAGTGTAGACAATGCCTATGGGTTCACACTGATGTGGTTAGAGCAGTGGCTCCAATCCTAGTGTAGACATAGTTATATTTGTGTCCTATTGTTAGAGCTGGGTGCCATTTTTTAGCCAAAACCTTGGTTGAGAAATTTGATTCAGATTGACCAAAAGAAAGAGAATTTGTGTGAAATTCACCCAAATTGCTTTGGTCAGAAAAAATAATCAAACATTAAAGTTTTTTGATGTGAAATTTTACTTCAAATTAAAAAAAAAGTTTTAAAATACCCCTGCTAAATAATACAAAACATTTCTTTTTAGATTGAACAAATCATTTTGTGAGAGGGACACATTTGAATGGCGTCAAGCTCAGTGTGGTTAATTTTTTACCTTGAACTCAACCTGTGTGCACTTTTTTTTTTTTTTTTGGACTAAGAGGCTTGTCAGTTGCATCATTTTTCACAGGTGTATTGAAGGTTTCATTAAAAATACAGCCAAGGTGTTCAGCCTTTCCTTTCTGATGTTGTCAGCAGAAATGCAGGCACACGCTCTCACAGATTCATGGTTCGGAAACGTAGATCTGGAGTTCTTCTGCTGAACTGTTTGGAGTTTGAATTTCCTGGCAGTTTGGTGGCAAGCGGTTCCTCTGAGGATGCTTGAAGCTTGCTCTTCAGTGTGAATTTGGGAAACAAGTGGTATATTTGGTGATTATCAGATAACTATCAGTGAGTAGGCTCCCAAATTTGGAGGTACCTGAGCACAAGGCTGAATATCGCTCCAAAAGTCAGCTGAACCATTAAACCAGTCATCCTCAAGAAAAGGTTCTGTGAGGAGCTGCTGCTAGGAGAATAATCTTGCAAAGACATCTTTTGGAATATTATTTTAGCCAGTCTCTGAAACTGACTGAAAGGATGGATGCTTTGGAGTAAACTAATACTCTCTGTGTTGTACAGAATCCTGGTGAGCTGATAAATAAAGCAAAACACGGTTCTTGTAATTTGTTATTGCAAGGGGTCAGTGACAATCATGCTGCTAGCTTGACCCTTCCTTAGCCCACTGAGGCTGAAATGATAATCCCAAACAAGAGCAGCACAATCTCTGCAAGGCTAATTCAGCATGTTCTTTGTTCATATATAGCAACTTACTGACACGAGTTTTATTTTTGTTGCTCCTGGTGTGCGCAGAATTGTAGGACTGGAAGGGACCTTGAGAGGTCATCCAGTCCAGTCCCCTGCACTCATGGCAGAACTACGTATTAGTATGACCAAGAGAAAAGTGAGGAGAGCAGTAGAAGGGGCAGGAAGGTTGGGCGTGCAAAGACTCCTAGTCACTTGACACAGAGGAGTCTCAAAGAGAATCCAAACAACTGCTGCAACATCTGTCTGCAAAATAGAAGAGCAGCCACTGTGGTGACAGTATGATTAAAAAACAACAACGTGGAGATGCAGCAATAAGTATCATATCCCTATGGTGCTTTTGCTTTATTTATTTAGATCATTTAAAGAAAACACCAGAAACTAGCACTGTTCCAAAAGCTCAGGACAACTTTGACAGGCACGAAAAGGTCAAAGAGCTTCAGCAAGTGCATCAAAGTTCTTAATTCAGAAATAAATAAGGAGAAAATCTCCACCCCCCAACAACAAATCCCAGCACACAGTGCGGCCCCTCCCCCTTGGTATTGTGATTTTTACTGGAGTGATGCTTACAGGCCCCAATCAAGAATCGAGGCCTGATTGTGCTAGGCACAGCACATCCAGACAATAAAAGAGAAGCCCTACCCCAAAGAGCTAAGGCCCAGATTTTTAAAGGTATTGAAGTGTTGCTCTGCTCAGCATTGCAAGGTTCCTTCCCCACTCTGAAATCTAGGGTACAGATGTGGGGACTTGCATGAAAAACCCCCTAAGCTTATTTTTACCAGCTTAGGTTAAAACTTCCCCAAGGTACAAACTATTTTATCTTTTGCCCCTGGACTTTATTGCTGCCACCACCAAGCATTTAACAAATATATAACAGGGAAAGAGCCTGCTTGGAAACATCTTCCCCCCCCAAATCCTCCCAAACCCTACACCCCCTTTCCTGGGGAAGGCTTGATAAAAATCCTCACCAATTTGCATAGGTGAACACAGACCCAAACCCTTGGATCTTAAGGCTAATGCAAAGCACTCAGGTTCTTAAAAGAAGAATTTTAATTAAAAATAAAGTAAAAGAATCACCTCTGTAAAATCAGGATGGTAAATACCTTACAGGGTAATCAGATTCAAAACATAGAGAATCCCTCTAGGCAAAACCTTAAGGTACAAAAAGACACAAAAACAGGAATATACATTCCATTCAGCACAACTTATTTTATCAGCCATTTAAACAAAACAGAATCTAACTAGATTGCTTATTAGTCCTTTACAGGAGTTCTGGCCTGCATACCTGCTCTGGTCCCGGCAAAAGCAACACACAGACAGAGGGAACCTTTGTTTTTCCCCCCACCTGCCAGCTTTGAAAGTATCTTGTCTCCTCATTGGTCATTTTGGTCAGGTGCCAGCGAGGTTATCCTAGTTTCTTAACCCTTTACAGGTGAAAGGGTTTTTTCCTCTGGCCAGGAGGGATTTAAAGGTGGTTAGTCTTCCCTTTATATTTATGACAGAAGCCCCACCCCAAAGAGCTAAGGCCCAGATTTTTAAAGGTATTTAAGTTTGCTCTGCTCAGCGTTGCAAGGCCTAAGTGACACAAGAGCCTAAATCTCATTTTCAAAAGTGACTCAGTCATTTGGGGCTTTGGAATCCACAGCTTCAAGTTAGGCAACCAGACACCCTATACAAGGAAGGGGCACAATTGGGTGTGAAGGAGTCATCTAACCTAGCCACTAGGCAATGCTGAGAGGAAAGGTGTGGCCTAATCCCCTCTACTCAAAGGGACTTAGGTGCTGAGTGTTGGGCTGAGGGAAGAGCCTATCTCTGCTTGTGATTCACAGCCATGAACCCTCTCCTGGAGTTAGGTGCCTAAGCCAGATCAGCTTTTTCTTATGAAAAATTGAAATAGAGGTGGTCTTATACCTACTAGCCCGGTGCTTTGCACACGCCCTTGGGATGTTGGAGACCTGGGTTTGAAACCCAACTGTGAGTGATGTGGAGTGGGAACTTGAAACTAGGTTTCCCACCTTCCAAGTGAGAGGTCTAACCAGTGGGCGATTGGGTATTCTGCATGGACGGAGATTCGGGGGGCATGGAGGGCATTGCTCCCCCCTCAACTGGATATGTCACCATGGTGACGTGTGGGAAGGCCCAGATTTCTCCCTTAGCCCTGCTTCCTCCTTGCGGAGGAACATTCAGGGGCAGGGCAAGCGGCAATACCAGGAGCTCTGTGCCTGCTGGGTAGTTTTCCCCATGTGGTCTGCATAAGGGAAAGGCAGGAGAGCTGTTCCTGTTGACTCACCGCACAGCCCCCATGGGGAAACTGACTGGCAGGCACAAAGCACCTGGAGTTACTGCTTTTCCCTCCTCCCCTCAGCTCTCCTAAGGGGACATGGAGGAACACTCTGGCTGTGGGGAGAGAGGTGACACCAGCCAGGTGTTCTCTGCTTGCAGGTCAGTTTCCCATGCGTGGGCTATGTAATAGGAGGGGAGACGACAAGCGACCCAGGAGAGCCAGGCAGCTGAGCTGCTTCCCAAGCTCTGTGCAGTGTACAGCCCAAGTGAGTGACCGAGTGAATTACTCCTGGGGGAACTGGAATTCTTCGCCTGGCTGAGCTGCTAGTCTGGGGGTTAGGGGAAGGGAAAAGGGACTTCCTCTTCCCCTGGAGCAGCTGGGGCCAGAGCCCAGGGCTGGGTCAGACCAACCGCCAGGAACCTACCTGTCTGCAGGTATCTCTGCATCCCACTCCTGCTTCCTGCCCCCATCACTCCTCAGCCTCAGGGCGGGAGGGGTCACTGTATAGGGAGCTGCCCCTCGATCAGCCCAACCCATGTGCCTCCAGACCCTCCCACACATCCAGAACACCCTCATGAGCCGCTCACACCTGAATCTTCACCCTGCCGAGCCCCACCCCCTGCATCTAGAGCCCTCCCGTATCTGGACCCCTTGCCAAACCCCTCCTCCTGGCACCCAGACCCTCCACCCCCCCCCCGGTAAGCCTCACCCTCCAGCACCCAGACCCCCTGCTAAGTCCCCCGACACCTGGATCTCCACCCCGCCAAGCCTCACTCCATGCATCCATAACCCCGCAACAAGCCCCATCCCCTAGACCTGGATCCCCAGCTGAGCCTTCCCCTCCCCCCACAAATATAGAAGAAACTATGCCTATGGTATTCTGGGGTGGGAGTCTCTCTTCATGAAACTGTTCCACTTTCGATGAAATAATTAAATAGCTGGTAGAGCAGGGTGACTGGATCTTGGGTCTCTCACCTCTGAAATGAGTGCCCTAATCACTGGGATATAAAGTCATTCCCCCTGGCTCAATGAATATTTAATTTTCTGAAACAGCTTCAAGGGTCTGTCTCAGTCTCTCCTGTTGAAGCTATTTCAAGGTGTATTAATGAAACTGCGGTGCCTTTTCACATGAAACAATGCAACTGTTACTTTTGGTTTTTTTAAATTCAGATGACAGGCTACACCCCTTCTTCCTCTCCCCGCCATATTTCTTCCTGCATTTCAGCCTGCACTGGCTCTATGTTCAAGGGCCTGATACAAAGCTGTTCAGAGGGTTGGAAAGTTAGTGGTCAGCATGTACTTGGGATCATCAAAGATGATGGAAGACAAATGCAATTAATCACATGGTCCTTCTGTTTATTACAGTGGTTCTTCCACTCTCTGCTCCTTCCAGTCTTGCCTCAAAACACACCGAGGAAGCCTAAAAGCCTTAGCTCTCCCTATTATAGGAAATGTTGACAAAATAACTAGACAATGAAATACATGGAAACCTGCAAATGATTAAACTAATAACAGGTGTTCCAAGCTCACTATTCAAACAGTTCTTTGATGCATCCTGAATGATGACCTTTCTTCCTCTCTATATTGTCCATTTGGGGGTACAATTTTGTGAGGTACTGAGCACCTGGGAATTGAGCACCTCACAGAATCAGGTACTTAGTGTGAATTTCACCGCTGTTCAGAGGCTGGTCTAGAGGCTGGAACTGCTGTCTAAAATCTAGCTTGAGTGGAAGTTATGTGGTACATAGAGCTGGTCTTGTCCACATGGGTGAATTGTGCACATAGCACCTTGAGAGCCAGATCCTCAGCCAGTGTAAAAATGGCTTAGCTCCACTGACCTACATAATGCATTGGCTTCAGTGGAGCTACCCTGTTTTACACCAACTGAAAAGCTGGTCCAGAATCCATTCATAGTTCCACAATAATATTTTTTCAGTATGTGGAAATTTGGAATTGACTCTGAATAAGGCTTTGTCATGATTCTCTTAACACTCTGTTTCTATGCATTCTGAAATTATTCAGCTTCTTAACAGTCTTTAAATTTCTCCACAATATGATTACTCCATCCCATCCTTCATTAGCGCTAGAGCACTGCATAAGTGCTTGAGAGAATGAGACAGCTGGTTATGGGATAGTCAGCTGGTGATGTTCACAAGCTTCTTGTTGCACGAAAAAGCCAGAGAGAAATGGGTCACGTTGTAAACATTAACGTTAATTTTCACCAGCGGCTCTGGAAGGAAGTAGGTCACCTGACAAGGTGTTTATACAAAATATGCTACAGCAGTAATAGCACCTGCTAGGAAGGATAATGCCACTTTTCACAAAGAATTTTATTACCCACCACCCCTCCTAAAGGGATTCAAGAAGACTGAAAGCTAGAAAGCCTGGCCTGAAAGCTTGTCAGAAGGATTGACAATATGGTAATATTTTTTGTCAAGTTCTTTTTTTTTTTTTTTTTTAAAGTCAGTTCCTTTCATAAAAGCCACAGAATGAAATCCCCAAATGATATTTGGTGTTGAAATGCCCTATAGGCTATATATTCGCCTCACTGCCATTAAATCTAGTGACATAGGTCTAGTGCTAGCAAAGGTACAGCGTCACTTTACCAAAGATATTTTATTTTAAAGACAGTATTTTCTGATAAGCAAAGGATCCAGAAAGTTAAAGCTATATACCTTACACAAACAGGACTGTGCTCCGAAAGCACCTTCCACTGGAGACTTTCAAAGAGCTTTACAAATATTATTCATCCTTGCAACACCATTGTGAGGCAGGTAGGTATTGGAACTCCCATTGTAATGACCTAGGTTAGATTTGAAACATTTAGCTCCACTTAAAGGATATGTACTCATGATGCATAGGGATTTACATATATGTAGTCTCTACCCATACCCAGAGCATAGATAGAGTATACTCCAGAAGCATTAGACTTCCCAGATGTTAACATTTCCAACAAGCAAAATTTACTTTTAGGAAAATAAAAAAAAAACCCTTTCCATTGCATTTGACTTTGCTATATAGTTTATATAAACGGAATGAATCTACTTTAATTTCTATTGGCTTGTTGAACTTGGTCTCCTACGATATAACAAATCCTTTTGCTGAAAAAAAACATGTCTAACTCCCTGGTGAGTGCATGTTACCGGTTCCCCTCTGTGCTGATCTAAAAAGGATACAAGGTGTTACAGCCAGGAGCTACAGAGGCTTGCCTCTTTCGCTCAGTCTGTACCAGATTGTGCTTTTAGCTCTGCAGGTTCCTTCTTCAATTCCTAGTGTGCCCTCCAAAAGGGTGGCCATCACATATGCAGCGCAACTACCCATGCCAAGTCAACTGCAAAAACATTCCAAAGTGCCATTGTAAACAAGTAAAAACAAAACAAACCCCACAAACCCCAACAATACATGGATCTTAGGCAAAAGAGGAAGATAAATTTTAAATAATAAAATACATAAATCAAAAATACAAATAATGCTAATTAAAAAGAGTAAAAGTGCGATATTTAAAGCAATAACTTTTTTTAAAAGTTCAAATTTCCTATTAAGGACATCAGAATTTGTATATGCAGTTTTGAAAACACAATTATTCATGGTTGCAAATAATAGAAATCTAGGGCCAAATTTACTGCTGGCATAAGCTGGGGCAAGCTATTAAAGTAATTGGAAATGTGCTTACTTCTGCCAACAGAGAATTCATTCACTGTCTACCTTATGGGCACAAACCAACACATGCATATTAGAATGCATAACCTGAACTACTTAAAACACATTGTTGGCTTATAAATTAACTGTAACCACTCAGGAAAAAGACGTATAGCCAGATGATAGATGCCAACTGGTTGGCACACAGGGCAGCTCCAGGAAGAGGTTAGCTCAAAGATGGTTGTGGTTGCAGCTCTGACCCTATGCACACCATGCCCGTCATGCGACACGAGCGAGAGTAGCCACGTTATTCATCTACAAAGCCTTCTCCCATCAAAGCGTCTACTAACCATCCATGCAAATATTCAGCATAATCTTACAGGATTTTCTCAAGCAAAACTCTTGATGACTTCAACAGTTCCGCCTAAATAAGTAGTATGGTATTGGGCCTGTACAGCAGGATTTTAAGAAGTGCCTAAACTCTAAACACTATAGAGATAACAGAGACCCAGCACACCATGGCTGGGATGAATGCAAGGCTGACTTTATTTCCTATTTACACTGACTTAAGATTTACACTCCTTGCTCTTTGTGCACCTGTGGCAGCTCTAAATATTCACAACTAACAGCACATCCCCCTTTCTGAAAAGGGAAGGGTGATAAAACCTTTATCCAAAGTTTACATTAAACAACAACATATAACAGGAATAAAAGATCAATACAACAAAAAAATCAATATGAAGGACAGGGTAGACTGCCTGAACCTTCAGCCTTCTGTCAGGGATTTCTTCTGCTCTCTTAAGACATTCAGCTAGTAGTTCTCTAACTTTGTTGAATTCTCGAGATGTGATGTAATCCTCCAGGGATACAGGAGTCTCTCTTGCTAGCTACCTCTTTGCAGGGAGAGGATATGGAGGACACGCTGGTGGTTCTGTGTGGGCAGCTGGGGTATTGGTCGCAGGTTGAGTCTCGAGGTAGCAATCAGGGTTCATTGCAGGTCCATCAGGTACTGCAACAAGATGACACCAAGTCCAGTGGATGATTCCTGCTGGTACCCTAATAAAGTAGGATCAAGGGGTCCTGGCACATCCATGCATAGTCCCCTTTTTAGACATTTCCTGCGTGTGGTATGGTGTCCCTTGCTGGATAAGCTGTTTGCTGTGAGGTGGTTTGCCACACCATGGACATTCGTTCGTGCTCTTGTTTTGGCTTGAACTGGTCTGGTGGATATTTTTTCTGGGCATCCTGAATGTGGGCTCCCCATG
Organism: Caretta caretta; assembly: GCF_965140235.1. Classification (NCBI taxonomy): domain Eukaryota; kingdom Metazoa; phylum Chordata; order Testudines; family Cheloniidae; genus Caretta; species Caretta caretta. Next base: position 337,459,853 of record NC_134206.1, on the reverse strand, counting down.
TCTATGGCTTTTACATTGTATTCCTCCTCAGAGTTATTTTGAGAGTCTGTTGCTTCTTCATGTTTCAACTTTGGAAGACAATGTTCTTGAGCATCTCTACTGTGAGGTTAGGATCACTGGGGTCTTTCCAGTAGTTGGGTGTCCCTCAGCCCTACAACAAGTCTGTCTCTGACAACTTCTTCATTCATCTCCCCAAAGCCAGAGTGTTGGATTAAGTTGTAAAGGGCTATTGTGAAATCATTTACTACTCATCCTTCTCTTGCTGGTGTAAGTGAAATCGTGCACACTCAAAAATTACATTGCAGCGTGGTATGAAATGTTTGTCCAGTTCTTCACTAACTTTATTGAACTGTTTCATCTGAGCAGCAGTGAGGCTTCTGGAAAGGATAATGTCCTCTGCTGTAGGTCCCATTGTATAGCACAGGGTTTTAATTAGTTTATCGTCTGACTGCTGACGTAAACCACAGCCATCTCTGGGGTTTTTCCAGATTATAGAATCCCCTCCTTTGTTTCCTCTGGGTTCAATAAGGTGGTGTGGTCCCTTAAGGAAGCCAGCTAGTGTTGGTGTGGATCTAACCTTAGTTTCAGTGCCCCTTAATTTATTACTTTCTCTGAACTCACCATAATAGTTCTCTCTGCGCTCTCTGTTTTCAGGCTTCTCTCCCTGCCCTGCTACTAGCTCTGTGTAGCTTTTCAGCTGTTCTGCTCTGTTTTCCTTTTCCCCCTTTTCCTTTTTGCAGGGGTCTTCTGTGTTCTTCATTTGATTCCACTCTGATACCATGTAGATGTATCCTTTGGGTGAGCTAGAGTTTGCTAAATTGCCCTTCTCCAGTGCCCCAAGAAAAATCCCCTAACTCCCATATAAAAGCAACTAGACATGCAGAATTCAGTCTCTAAGGATTTTCAGCAAGGATTGCACAGGCTCAACCTCCCCACATTCAAATCCCAAAAGAAATTAATTTAATTAAGTAACAATTTTATGAAATCTCACGATAAAGAAACATAATAAATGATAGTAATTTAATTTTTACAACAGATGATACAAAACTGCTCAAGATAGTTAAGTCCCAGGCAGACTGCGAAGAGCTACAAAAGGATCTCTCAAAACTGGGTGACTAGGCAATAAAATGGCAGATGAAATTCAGTGTTGATAAATGCAAAGTAATGCACATTGGAAAACATAATCCCAACTGTATATATAAAATGATGGGGTCTAACTTAGCTGTTACCACTCAAGAAAAAGAACTTGGAGTCATTGTGGATAGTTCTCTGAAAATGTCCACTATATGTGCAGCGGCAGTCAAAAAAGTGAACAGAATGCTGGGAATCATTAAGAAAGGGATCGATAATAAGATAGAAAATATCATATTGCCTCTATATAAATCATTGGTACTCCCACATCTTGAATACTGTGTGCAGATGTGGTTGCCCCATCTCAACAAAGATATAATGGAATTGGAAGAGATTCCGAAAAGGGCATCAAAAATTCGGGATATGGAAAGGCTTCCATATAGAAGAGATTAATAAGACCGGGACATTTCAGCTTGGAAAAGAGACGACTAAGGGGGGATATGATTGAGGTCTATAAAATCATGACTGGTGTGGAGAAAGTAAATAAGGAAGTGTTATTTACTCCTTCTCATAACACAAGAACCAGTAGGAGAACACTTAAATCTCCCTGGTCACGCAATAACAGACCTAAAAGTGGCAATTCTTCGACAAAAAAAACTTCAGAAACAGACTCCAACGTGAAACTGCAGAACTGGAATTAATTTGCAAATTGGACACCATCAGATTAGGCCTGAATAAAAACTGGGAGTGGTTGGGTCATTACAAAACCTAAGCCTAATTTCCCTAATACTAATTGTGGTGGAAAATTAACCATGCGTTGTGTTTGGATCAGAACAGGCCTGAGGCCCCTTTATTGATTACAAGCGCAGAGGGGTAACAGCTCGAAGTAGCTGCCCCCTGATACAAAGCACACACAGCTTTTTAAAACTTAAAACCACAGGCAAATTACACATATTTCAGTATTAATTACCTTATTTGGAATACATTGCAAAATTAACACTGGTCAAAAGCAAAAACAAGCATCTCCTCCACTAGGCCCCTCTTGTTATTCACTGTCCGTTCTTTTGTGGTCAGCGACCTTTCTAACACAACTGTTGTGGCTATATATTTCATAAGCTTGACTATTGCAAATTTGTTCTGTCCCCAAACCCCAATTGGTCAAGCACACTTGCACCAACTGCGTTTTCCCTTATTTGGCATATAATGTAAGCTTTTAACAGTTGCTCTGCCTTATTCGGAATACAGCAAAACAAGCTTTTCCTGTTATTGACAGGTTTGTTCTTTTGCCGTTAACGGTCTTTCCTAATTTCTAGCTGCTATGGTTACATTTTTTTAAGCCATGCTCTTGTAACTGCCTTACAATGGAATTTCTCTCACCCTCTTCTTATGCTCTGTATACACAGTAAGCTTGACCAAAGTTTTAGGACTATAAGTTTAGGCCCGCTAGATTTTTCCTCCACATTTTCCCTAATTTGGTCAGTTAGCTTGGCCAAAGTTTTAGGCCTATAAGTTTAGGCCTGCTAGATTTTTCCTCCACACTTGTCCTCCACTAATTTTCCTCCACAGTTTTCCTCCGCTAATTTCCCTCTACTGTTACTCACACCTTCTTGTCAACTGTCTGAAATGGGCCACTCTCATTACCACTTCAAAAGTTATTTTTCCTCCCTTGGTATGCTGCTGTCAATTGAATTGTCTCATTAGACTGATCTTACACTTGGTAAGACAACTCACGTTTTTTTTCATGTATTTATACCTGCTTCTGTATTTTCCACTCCATGCATCTGATGAAGTGGGTTCTAGCCCACAAAAGCTTATGCCCAAATACATTTTTTAGTCTCTAAGGTGCCACAATGACACCTCATTGTTTTTACAAGACCTAGGGGTCACCAAATGAAATTAATAGGCAGCTGGTTTCAAACAAACAAAAGGATGTATTTCTTCACACAACGCACAGTCAACCTGTGGAACTCTTTGCCAGAAGATCTTGTAAAGGTCAAGACTACAATAGGATTCAAAAAAGAACTAGATAAGTTCATGGAGGACAGGTCCATCAGTGGCAATTAGGCAGGATGGGCAGGGAAGGTGTGCCTAGCCTCTGTTTGCCAGAAGCTGGGAATGAGCAACCGGGAATGGATCACTTGATGATTACCTGTTCTGTTCATTCCCTCTGAGGCACCTGGCATTGGCCAATGTCAGAAGACAGGATACTGGGCTAGTTGGACCTTTGGTCTGACCCAGTCTGGCCATTCATATGTTCTTATAATAATCCACATACATTATCTTCATACACAGTTATACATAAATAAAGAAAACAAATTAGTTCTGAACAGGTCAGTCCCCACCAAAACACAGTGAGAAGAAACTCAGAGTTCCCAAAAGCTTAGGCTGAATTCACCCAAGTCTCAGAGTCTTTCATCTCCAAATCTATATAGTCTGCTGAGTCAAAAGCAATATCTTCTCTCCACTTGCTTATAGGACTCTTCCGTTAGAATCCATGCAGACTCTTCCTCTGCTGAAATCACTGGTAGCCAGCCAGCTAACTGATTAACCAACCACTCAGTTAAGTATATAGATTAAAAAAACAAACAAACAAAAAAAAAACCCTGCTGCAAAAATACTTCAGAATTAGGGAAAGCAGCCTGCTTTCTGCTCTGGGGCTCAGCTTCTCCCAGCTTACACAGGGCACATGGCCTTTAGTAAAGCAGCTGCCCTGACTGCTTGCCCTTATGGAGTCTGACCCCACCAACAGGGAACCTACTGGCGCACACCCAAAACTACCACACCCAAAATCCAGAAGCTTCTGGATGTGGAGTGCTAAATCCGCCTAACCACAATGACCAAGACAAAACTCACGCCTAACCCTCTCCCCCGCATGGGTCTCTTAAAGAGATATCCCCCTATTAGGCACATGGGTGACATAGAGGTTACAGAGATCCAGCACATCATGGTTGCAGTGAATGCAAGACTGACTTTATTTCCTGTTTACAGGTAACTTACCTCCTTGCTGTATGCCAAATATTCACAACTAATACCACAGTCACCGGCTCCCATGGAAAATCAAGGGGGGCGGGGGCATATGACCTAAGCCTTTTAGGGTGTGTTTACACAGCAAGCAGCCGTCTACGGCAGCAAGTCTCAGAGCACAGGTCTCCATACTCGGGCTCAAGGCTGGAGCTTGGGCTCTGAAGCCAACCCCCTGCTCCCCGCACACACACCTGCCCTTGGCTTCAGAGCTCAAGCCTGAACATCTACACCGTTGATTTTAGCACCATAGCATGAGTAGGGTTGCCAATTTTGGTTGGACGTATTCCTGGAGGTTTCATCACGTGATATAATCTTTCATTAAAAATTAATATTTACTTCCTGGAGACTCCAGTACAATCCTGGAGGGGGGCAACTGCAAGTATGAGCCCATGTCTATGGACTTGGGTTCTGAGACTCGCTACTATTCGCTATGTAGATGCACCCTTAGGTGCTTTTGAAAATCCCCTCCACAATCTTTGTCACTAATAGGGAAATGCTGAAGGTCCACAAATTCAGAGCAATTTTTCATTTTCACATGAAAGTTCAGTGTAGCTTTCTGTATGCAGTAGCTTTCTGTATGTTGTACCCATGTCAGTCCCAGAACAATAGAGAGACAAGATGGGGGAGGTAATAGCTTTGATTGGACCAGCTTCTGTTGGTGAGAGAGACAAGCGTTCGAGTGCTGTAAAGCTTCTACTTCTAGAATACAGTTCTAGTTAATGGGTGAAATCTATGGCCCATTAAAGTCAATGGCAAAACTCTTGTTGATGTCAGTGGGGCTAGAAAGTCACCAAAGTGACTATGGAATGCAGGCTGGACCTGTAGTAAATTTTATTACTTAAAAAATGTCATTCAATGAAAAAAAATGTAACCAAAAAATAAAAATACCCCAAAGAACGCTTTCCTCTCTGCTGTTTAGAATCTGTGGTATGATTAATGGACTCTGGATCTAATTTGGTGAGGGCGCAGGGGCTCAGAAATGCAAACCGGAGGGGCAACTGTTGAGAGACAAACAGCAGAAGCCTCACGGTGTAACCCTGGTCTCTCAGCATGTTTAGTAAACCCTGTTTCTTGCAACTCTGCCTGCCTGCTGCATTGCATATGGCCAACATAACCACATTTCAAAATTAATGTGGAGACTGGACCCATAGAGGAGAAAAAATAATACATTTCAGAAAAGAAGAAGAGGAATATTTGGCAGTTTTTGTACACGGATTTCCCAAGCCACATATGCTCAAAGCTAACATAGTTTTAAGTTCATCATACTAATTATGTATGCTGTTTCAGATGAACACATAATATAAACCCTCAGAATCACTAGACCAGGACTAGAGAGACATATCTGGGTACTACAATATGTGAGCAAAGTTGGGGCTGTGTAGGACTGTATCTCATGGACAGAAATTCTCATTTAAATACATTGGCATAATTTGTTTTCTACAGGCTGGGTAAAAAATAGGACAGGGTATGTGTGGGCTGTATTCGTGAGATATCCAAAACAGACATATTTCATCCGTTTTCCTTTCAATGATCCAGTAATCATCTTTATATTCCGTAAGATAATGTGCAGTCATGATAGGAAAGGACTTACATACATATGCTGGTTGGTGAGTTGCTCTATTTCATTACATTGCCCCGTGGATGACTGACAGTTCTGTAATCAACTCCAGGCTGGCTTTCATGGTTCCACAACCTTCTTCCTCGTTAATTATTAAAGGCGTTTTTCTCAGCTCAGAATGAGTGACAAGGGCTGCCAGTATTCCATGTGATCCTGTTTGTATTCTACCGCTATGTCTCAGCAAAGATGCTGTGCTTGGCACCATTAATCAATAATAATAATAATTAATTAATAAAGAGATTTGCAAATATTTTCATGAATGAAGGAGCCAACTTCACTCCATTGCCATTCGGGAGATCATATTGCTCATTATTTGCAAGGGTTTGAATGACAGCTACTAGTCGCAAACTTCTCATTGCCTGAAAGTTTCACCAATTTTATCATAATTATTCATCTGAAAATTCATATCAGAAATGCATCTTTCACCCCCATTTTGGATATTTCCCTGTTTTAGTTAGCCATTCAATCAGGAAGCAGAAATAACACTGTGTGACTTAGGGGACCAATCACAGCCCACACAAATAATGTAGAATCATAGATTCATAGTATTGTAGGTCTGCAAAGGACCTCAAGAAATCATTAAGTTCAGCCCCCTGAGCTTAAGCAGGATCAAGTAAACCAAAAGTATCCCTGACAGGTCTTTGTCCAATCTGTTCTTAAAAACCTCCAATAATGGGAATTCCACAACCTCCTTTGGAAGTCTATTCTAGAGCTTAACTAACCTTATACTTAGAACATTTTTCCTATTATCTAACCTAAATGTAATGTAATGAAACAGAGCAACTCACAGTCAGAATATGTATGAAAGTCATTTCCTATTGCTCTCTCTTTGCCTCCATCTCCCATCTGTAAAATGGGGATTGTAGCATTGCTCTACCCAAAGGGTGTCATGAGGATAAAAAGTAGTTTAGGCTGGGGAATGAAAATTCCTTTTTCCAGAGGATTTTGAGATTTCAAAATCTGTTGTTCTGAAACCACCAAATTTTGAAATTTTCCACCAAAGAAAACTAAAAAAAAAATTGTTTTGGTTCAATGGAGTCTTTTATTTTGACAAAAATCAAAACTTTATTTTAAAAAATATTTATATTATATATAATGTAATTTTTTTAAAAAAAAATTCAAGATGAAAAGTCATTGCAAAAGAAATAATTTGAAGATTAAATTCCAAAAATGTTGCAATGGTACATTTTGACATTGAACATTTTTCCATTTTTTTCTTAGAAACTGTTCCGTCAAAGTTCGACCAGTTCTAATAAGTACATTAAAGATTGCAAGGTGCTTAGTCACTATGTTACTGGGGCCACATAACAACTTAAGATAGTTAAAATGCATTTGTAGGATCAGGTGTGATACATGAAAAATTTGCATCAAATATTATTTGCAAAGAAAAATCCAACCAGTTTAGAATTTTCGGTGCACAAAAGCTGAAGCATGAAATTAAAATTTTTGACTCTTTCTTTTTTATACCTTGTGCAAACTGAGTTTAGTATAAGTAAGTCAATGTATTGTAAAGTCAGTGCTGAATTTGGCCCATAGTTGATACATTGCTTTAGCATAAAAGGTGCTTTATATATATGTAACAGTTTATTAACACTAACCCACCCTAAAGTACTAAAATCAGTAATGTAGCCTGTTAGCAGAATTATAGGTGTGCACTCAAATCCACTTGCCAGTATATGTCAGTGAGAAATTATCCATTATTCCCACAACCTTACATTCATGTTTGGAATGGGGACCAGTTAATCAAGGAGTATTTACATAAAGGAGTCTCGTATATTGTATTTGAAATCTTATCAATGTGTTTTCTTCAACTTCCTTAATATTGCTGTAAAAATAGAGAACACTTGTGTAGCTGTTCTTTTTAACGTTAGACATTGAAGGTAGCTCATTGGTAAATACAGCTCTCCATAATATCTATTCAAAGCTATGTCTTTGGCAATTAACAACAGTTAGCCCAAGCATGGCATGGTCTGCACCCACATTTCAGAAACAGAAATACTGCAATCACTATCAGGAACAAATTATCTCAGTTCTTATTTACTCAGTAAAACTTTAACATTTGTTTGGAATGAGGATATGAGAGGATAAAGCATTCATTTCTCTTTGTTCTCAAAATGGAAAAGTCCTATTCTCACTGGAGTGAAGTGTTGGAGGTCCCATGAATTTGTTCATCTCCTGACTTACAGTTGCTTTACAAATGAATTCAAATATAATTACACAACAGCAGAACAGTCATAATAAATGGGAAAGCTTTGCTAATCTCACTTTGACTTCTCTCTATTGCTAGTGTCCCATTAAAAAATAATGTACATCTCTTTGACCTTAGGATAATTAGCACATGTGATACCTTCATGGCACAATCATTATTGGCTCTTTGAGAATCTTTACTAATTGTTATCTTAATGGATTTTGTACACAATGAAGAATACTCTCTGGGCCTTAAAGAAAGGAAAGCAGATTCTATTGGAATGAGTCCAGATAAGAGGTGTGCTATGGGAATGTGACTAATGTTTTGTAGAAGAATGGTTGCTGGGCTCACATAGTGAGTAGCTTGTCTATGAATGTTAGTTTCTGTGTTTCAGAGCAATACCTTTTTCTACTGCATGCATCCGATGAAGTGAGCTGTAGCTCATGAAAGCTTATGCTCAAATAAATTGGTTAGTCTCTAAGGTGCCACAAGTACTCCTTTTCTTTTTGCATAAGTCGAGTGTTCTCCACTGTACTGTGTGCTACGTAGCTTGATAATAGCATAAGGGCCAGATTCTCTGATCTGTAGTACAAAGTGGCCAGCAATCTGCACTGGAGAATTCCCTGAGTGTATGGAGAGTCTCCACCAGAGTAAAGCCACATTCTGCCTCCACCTATGTCAGCTCCTCTGCTTGGCCATCCTGCTTCCCGTGATACCTCCCCCATCTCACCAACTTTAGAAGTGGGGAGGGGCATGTTACGGTTTGCTGGGTTACTGGAGGGGGTGGGCCAGGGTAGATGGTAGATGAAGGCTTCACTTCACCCAGTTTTCTTCAGCCTCTGTAAGGATGCCGAGGTCTCTTACGTCAGTGGGGCACATTAAAGTTGCCTCCTGCAGTCTTAACCTATGCCTGTGTCTGAGCAGCTGAGAATGAAGGAACTGCAATCAACTCCCTGACAGCATTCCCCTACGTAGCACCCAAGCTCTGTTGGGGTTAAGTACAGTATCACAGTACTGCCAACTCTCACAGTTGTCTCATGGTATTTCTGATATTTGGTGTCCCAAGGCTCAAAAACCAGAAGGAAAATCAAAATAACTCCAAATGTGGGCTTTTAAAAAAAATCATGAATTTTAAACCAATCTCATAATTTTTTGGAGCCTGACTCATGATTTTTGAATGCTTGGGTGTTGACAATGCTGTAATCAAGCCCTAAGTGACTAATTCTCATATCCAGGGGTTATATCCACCTGGGGGAGTGGAAACTCCAGAAGTAGGAGTTCTTCGATTGTTTGCAGACTTGTATTCCATGCTGTTGTGTTTGTGCTGAGTGCACTAGATTCAGAGACTTTTCTCCACAGCAGTACCTGTTGAGGTGGCATGTGCACCCCAGAGCTCCTCTTGGCCCCTTCTGAGGCAATATAAGGGCAATGCCACCCCAAATCCCCAGGTCCTTTCTTACCACCAATGACCTGAGTTGGCGTGCCCCAAGTGTGAACCTTCTCTTCTCAGTCTTTCCTCTCTGCATTACACATGTGGTGCTGGGACTTCTCCTGTAAATGTTTTTTTAATAGTCCCTGCTGCCAGCAAGAGTTGGCAGCAGGGGTGGTTTAAGTCAACATTGAGAGAAGAAACTGGACTAGTTAGTGAGAAAACCAGACTTGTTAGTGAGAAAAAAACAGCTCCTGCCTTGCTCCAGAAGAGAATAGCAAAATGTGCCCTTAATCTCAGGGCAGTGCAGCCTAGTGTCCAGAATCCGTAACACTGGTGAGCGAGGCCACCACCCCAGGGTGGGTGATGGCCAGGATAGGGGTACCCAGGCCCACCCTTTCCACCGGGTTCCAACCCAGGGCCCTATCAGTGGTGGGGATGCCCACCCCCAGCTCCGTGGGGCTCCAAGCAAAACACGCCAAGCCTTACTCCAGTTCTGTAACCATTTCCCTGCTAATCTCCCTTGGGTTAATTCCTACCCGAGTATCTGGGGTTCTCTGTCTCTGTGATTCTCTGATCTCTCCAATCTCTGTGACGTCCCAAGCTGGTGTGTCGGGTCCATCTCCAACTGGCTGCCCTCCGCATCTTGGAGTGCAGGCAGGCCTCCTGCAGAAACTTGCAACACACCTCCTTCCCTGCCCGGGGTCAGCCCAGACTGAGCTGCTTTGCTCGCTTTTATATCCTGCTTCCAGCTGGAGCATGCCCAACAGAGCCGGGGTTGTATGGCCTCCTTGGCTAAGAGAAAAGGGTTAACCTGTGCTGTACCAGTGCGGGGCTGATACACCCCGTCACAATGTCTCATAGGATATTTATCTATAAAGAGTAACATGTAAATTTTGGCATGTCAAAAGTATAATTATGCAAAAGTCTGGCATGTCAAAAGTATAATTATAATATCAGTATAATTATGCAGGCCAAAAAGGAATCTGAAGAGCAGCTAGCAAAGAACAAAAAAATTAATGGCAACAATTTTTAAAGTACATCAGAATCAGGAAGCCTGTCAAACAAATAGTGGGGCCACTGGACCACTGAGGTGCTGGAGGAGCACTCCAGCAAGACAAGGCTGTTATGGAGAAGTTAAAATAATTCCTTACACCAGTCTTCACTGCAGAAGATATGAGGGAGATTCTCACAGCTTGTTGCCAAGAAGGCTAATGGCATTTTGGGCTGTATAAGTAGGAGCATTGCCAGCAGATCGAGGGACGTGATCGTTCCCCTCTATTCGACATTGGTGAAGCCTCATCTGGAGTACCATGTCCAGTTTTGGGCCCCACACCAGAAGAAGGATGTGGAAAAATTAGAAAGAGTCCAGCGGAGGGCAACAAAAATGATTAGGGGGCTGGAGCACATGACTTATGAGGAGACGCTGAGGGAACTGGGATTATTTAGTCTATGGAAGAGAAGAATAAGGGGGCATTTGATAGCTGCTTTCAACTACCTGAAAGGGAGTTCCAAAGAGGATGGATCTAGACTGTTCTCAGTGGTAGCAGATGACAGAACGAGGAGTAATGGTCTCAAGTTGCAGTGGGGGAGGTTTAGGTTGCATATTAGGAAAAACTTTTTCACTAGGAGGGTGGTGAAGCACTGGAATGCATTACCTAGGGACGTGGTAGAATCTCCTTCCTTAGAGGTTTTTAAGGTCAGGCTTGACAAAGTCCTGGCTGGATGATTTAGTTGGGGATTAGTCCTGCTTTGAGCAGGGGGGTTGGACTAGATGACCCCCTGAGGTCCCTTCCAACCTTGATATTCTATGATTCTATGATTCCAATAAAAAATAGCTGCCTTCTTAAAACTGAAAGAGATACAAGAAAATTGAGGGGATGAAAGAACATCTAAACTAGAACATGTCATATGTGACAAGCACATCTCCCCTTTCATTTGCCTACGCAATAAGCATTGCTCTGTTCCAGTTTCCCATTGTGTTGAGTGCCTTTCATCCAAGGAGATCAAAGCATTTTACAAATATTAATGAATTAAGCCTCATAACACACCTGTGTGTCTTTAGCCCCATTTTTCAGATGGGGCAGCTGAGGCCTAGATGGATGAAGTGACTTAGGACTTGTCTACACTAGTGAGCTTACAGTGGAACAGCCAGACTGATGCAGTTGCAAGAGTGCTCTCCTGCAGACATAATAAAACCACCTCCAGGAGCAGCGGTAGCTATTTCGGTGGGAGAAGCCACACTGGCGCTTTTGTCGGTGTCACTTATGTCACATTTTTCACACCCCTGAGTGACATAAGTGACACCGACAAAAGGGTAGTGTAGACAAGCCCTTACCCAAGGCACGGAATTTTAACCACAGCTTGGTCCTTCTGCTCACACCCTCCCATAAAAGAGGCTAACAACCAGCTATGGAGCCCTTTATCTTTAGGGCAAGGCTAAAACGTGGCCAGCTAATAAAAAGCACAGGCCTATTCTACAGTCAGTACCCTTACTGGTTGTCTTAAGTAGAGATGCCACTGACGTTAATGGGAATTGTAAGTGCTGAGTCAGCAGAAATCAAACAGACTCAGAAATTGAACTACCCTGTTAATACTAGAGATTCTCCCTTCAAAACAGTTCGCTTGCATTTATTTATATTTAAAGTAATGTTAAGAAAGGGAGCTTATCCCTATGCTCTAGGTGCCCTTGATGTAAATTAAAAATGTACCAAAAGTACAGCAGTGCAATTTAATATGCACATCATCCATACACCAGAGAATTTAAAGACTCAGATCTCCCTCCCCCTCCAACAAATTTCCCAGTCTTACAATTCTCCAACCCCATTTTCAGATGCCAGGGGACAAAAGACGAATTTTGCACCATATACTGAAAGTCATCTCATTTAGATGTTTGGATACACTGCACCAGATTCTGTTTGCCATTGCATTGGTGTAAATGAGGACAAACTCCTTAATTGAGTTACTATAGATTTACACCAGTGTAACTGAGCTCAGAATCTGGATCTGAGGCCTGGTCTATCCTTAACATTTAGATCGACTATATATAGTGCTCAGGGGTGTGAAAAATCCATGCCCCAGAGTGCCGTGGCTATGCCAACCTAATGCCCAGTGTAGACACAGCTATGTTGATGGAAGAATGCTTCCTTTTCAAATTCAAATTCAGCTTGAAACAAAATCAAACACACAGTAATCAACAAATTACTTTTTGCCATTCATGTTTACTGAATTATCTTTAATTTCAAGGGAAAGGGTTGCTGATAGCTCCATTCTATTCCTGTGAACCCTCACTTGATGTGAAGGAAACCTATGTGCTCTCACGGAGACCAGTATTGATGCTTAGGGTGGGTGGACATTTCATTTTACAGTTTCAGTAGAGCCATTCTGATACACAGTACAAGGATTTTGAGATTCTGCAAACATTCAGGCCAGGTCTACACTACACACTTACTTCGGTATAACTACCTCGCTCAGGGGTGTGGATTTTTCCTTAATCCCCAATATAGACAGCGCTATGTCTGTGGGAGAACTTCTCCTGTCAACACAGCTACCTCCTCTTGCAGAGGCTTAGCGCGTCTTCATCAAAGCGCTCCTGCGGCATAGCTGCATGAGTGCATCTGCACTGATGCAGTGTTTGTAGTGTAGACCTGCCTCAGCTTCTGAGATGAGATTCTACCTTCTGTTCAGCTTGATGAGTAGTAGAAATCATAAGCACTAATTATTATCGGAAAGGGACCTGAGCCACCATCTTTGTATATAGGCCAGAGCCAGATCTACTTTTTCCTCAGCTTTGGAGATATTGGGAACTAGGGCTTTGGTTCAGACCATGACAGACATAGGGCCCAGTTACAAAATTCATACTTTGGTACAGATGATTTGGATATTGGCACTGTCAGTCAGAAGTTCCAGATGATGCCGACTCTCTTAGAAAGGGCATGATTAAGACCCTCCAACACTGGCCCAGAGTGAAGGGTTCTGAAAACCTAGTGTTCTGATCTGTGTTCATCTCTAACCATTGCAGTCTATGTCATCAACTTCTATTATTCCCTAATGTCTTGAGAAGAAATGACTAATCATGGAATATGTCCCCTATCAAGAATCACCTTGATGAGGTCCAATGTAGATCAGGTAACTCTAGTTACATGATTTTAAATTAAGCCATCATTGAGATGTGATTTTATTTCCTCACTTAGGCTGGCTTGCAGAAGTACTCATGGATTCACAGTTGTTCTCACAGGACAGTTGTCCATTGTTCTGAGGGGGTAGTTGTGCAAGACAAAAGAAGACTGCTCCTGGGTGCTGACAAAATAGCTGCCATAACTAGCATCTTTGATGGAAAGCCCTTCACAGCCCCTTTGATAGCTTTAATTGTAACTAGTGGAAAAAGCATACATTTGGAAGGGAAACAAAAGATTGTTTTGTTTTATACCCTGCTGTGTCTAAAATGACCACAATTATACAATGTATTGGTAAAATATATTCCTTTTTCAGGGAATACAAGAGAACAAACACCATGTTGTTAAAACCAAATGCATTCTTTATTATGCACCAGGGTTCATTAGAACTGGGGGAAAATTGCACACTGCAATGAACTTAATTTTCTAACTACTGTATATCAAAGATAAGCAATTATGCATACAGACAAACCACAGACAAATTATAATAGGCATCAGATGAAGGTGATCCCAAGACAACTCTATCTGCACTAATTTGAATCTTGGCCAACTGATGGTAAAATCCATTTAACTCCAAGGTCACAAACCTTTCCAATGTGTCCTAGGAGAAATACGCACTTTGAAGGCTTTCATAAGCCAAATAATAAATCTTCTTGTGTTCTAAAGCAGCCATTCATAAGAGAAATTGTATTCTTCAGACCCGTTGTGCTAAGGATTCTCCTCTTCTAGGGTTGCTGTTTTCCTGCTTTAGCTAATCCATTATCTTTTCATTATGATGGGGGAATCTGGAAATTTCTTTCTTTCTTTCTTTCTTTCTTTCTTTCTTTCTTTCTTTCTTTCTTTCTTTCTTTCTTTCTTATTGGGGCTTTTTTTCTTCTTCAGATAAATGACTTGGGTCTATTGTGTTCTAATTTTATGTCACAATTTTAAAAATTCCAGACTAGTAGCAACTTTATCTTGATGGAAATCCTAAACCTAAATCCTAGGATATTTCAGCCTCAATCCTAATTGACTGCAAGATGTTGCATCTACATGCAGTCAGTTGCAGTATCATGATCTTCGCTTATAAACTCTTCAGATATGTCTACACTGCAATCGAAGACTCATGGCACAGCTGTGTCTGACCTGGGTCAGTTGACTTGGGTTAGTGGGGCTTGGGCAGCAGGGCTATAAAGTTCCCCTGTAGACATATCCTTTGAGGCAGGGACTGTCTCTCACTGTGTGTTTGTACAGTGAGTGATAGGGCCTCTATGTGCTACTGTAATATAATAATAATTAATGTAATAATTAATAAATAACAGATCTCTTGGATATGCTTATAGGATTTGGCTTTCTTTTTACAGAGGTGCCCTCTTTGTGACTTGTGCTATCTCTCAGTGTTTTTAAGTTGCTATTTCTCTGTAACTTCCAGGGACTCTTATTTTGCTTCTAGAGTCCCATCCACATCTCTCTTTCAGCTTCAAATCCTCATCTCTCTCCCCACACACACTGGAATACAGAGGATAGGAGAAAATAGGATTTTTTACCAGTGCTGAAGCCAATAGAAGAGATCTCAAGGTCAATATTTGTCAAAGGCCAGTCTTAGTGTGTCCATTCCAGATTCAGAAGTGGCAGAGTAACCACTGTAGTGTATAGGAATTAGGCAGTATCCCTTTAAACACTGTGACCCCGATAGTACCATTCCCTGTGTTCTCTGTTTTAGGGCATGGCTACACTTGCAAATGTAGAGCGCTTTGAGTTAAACCCGCCTTCGGAGAGCGCAGTAGGGAAAGTGCTGCAGTCTGTCCACACTGATAGCTGCAAGCACACGGGCGTGGCCACATCTGCGCCACTTGCAGCTGCATTGGGAGCGGTGCATTATGGGCAGCTATCCCACAGAGCACCTCTTCCCATCCTGGCGCTGTGGCTTGTGGGAAGGGGGTGAAGGGGGCAGGGCATTCTGGGTCCTGTCCCAACGCCCCGTGATGCATCGGTTCGCATCCCAGCAATCCCTGTGCTTCTGTGCACATTTGGTGCCATCTTTCAACGTTTTTTGTGCTGCACACTCTGCCTTCCCTTTTAGTCTACAGGAATGGAACCCAAACTGCTGAGGAATATGCTGACGAGTCTTGCCATCATGTCATGTTTGGCAGTTGAGTAACTCCTTAAGATCCAAACTGACAGTGAGGACTCTGACGATGATATCGACTCGAGTAACGCATATGACACAAGATTGCTTGTGGCATTCATAGACATTTTCACCATCATGGAATGCCACTTTTGGGCTCGGGAAACAAGCACTGAGTGGTGGGGTCGCATCGTCATGCAAGTCTGGGATGACGAGCAGTGGCTGCAGAACTTTCAGATGAGAAAAGCCACTTTCATGGGACTGTGTGATGAGCTTGCCCCGACCCTGCGGCTCAAGGACACGAAATTGAGAGCTGCCCTGATGGTGGAGAAGCGGGTGGCTATTGCAATCTGGAAGCTGGCAACTCCAGACATCTATCGATCGGTCGCTAACCAGTTTGGAGTGGGAAAGTTGACCATTGGAATCGTGTTGATGCAAGTTTGCAGGGCCATTAATCGCATCCTGCTCAGAAGAACCATGACTCTGGGTAACGTGCATGACATTGTGGCTGGCTTTGCACAAATGGGTTTCCCTAACTGCGGAGGGGCGATAGATGGGACGCATATTCCAATTCTCGCACCAGCCCACTTAGCCTCCAAGTACATTAATCGGAGGGGATATTTTTCTATGGTTCTCCAGGTGCTTGTGGATCACTGTGGGTGTTTCACTGACATTAATGCAGGCTGGCCCGGAAAGGTGCATGACGCACACATCTTTCGGAACACCGGCCTGTTCAGGATGCTGCAAGCCGGGACTTTTTTTTCCCAGACCAGAAAATCACCATGGGGAAGTCAAAATGTCCATTGTGATCCTTGGAGACCATGCTTACCCTTTAATGCTGGGGCTCATGAAACCCTACACAGGGAGCCTTGACACAGCAAGGAGCGGTTCAACAACAGGCTGAGCCGGTGCAGAATGACTGTGGAACGTGCTTTTGGCCGTTTAAAGGGCCGCTGGCGCTCTCTCTATGGGAAGCTGGACCTGGCCGATGACAGCATCCCTGCGGTTATAGCTGTGTGCTGTACCCTCCATAACATTTGTGAAGGGAAGGGTGAACGATTCACTCAGGCTTGGGCCTTGGAGGTTCAACACCTGGAGGCTGAATTTGAACAGCCAGAAAGCAGGGCTATTGGAGGGCCCAGTGTGGGGCTGCAAGGATTAGGGATGCCTTGAGGGAGCAATCTGAGGCTAAAAGCCACCAGTAAGGTCTGGTGCCCTGCACGGGAGTGAAGTGCTGTGGTTCCAATGTTAGTAGGAATCTGTGTTTGCTACGCTGACTTGCAGTGCCTGTTTCTTTCCTGGGTGGAGGTATCTTTTACTGTATGCAATAATAAAGAATGTTTTCAAAGCCAAAAAATCCATTTATTGAAAAGAAAATTAATTTATTGAAAAGAAACACAACTGCTTGGGAAACAGACAGGGCAAGGGGGTGGGGTGGGGAACGGTACACTCACAGATTCGTGTATGTCCTGTTATCATACTCAGTCTTCCTGTCTAGAGTGCTGTGCAATGAATGCTGCACTTCAGGATGGCTATACTGCATGGTGATGGGGGTTCAGTGCAGTGGGTAAGGATTGTAGTTTTCAGGGCTGGGTGGTGAAGCTGGTGAAGGTGTTGGAGGCAGCTGGTGGCGATAAGAACCTGGATGTTGGGGAAAGTGGGTTGGAGGTGACATGGGGGCACCAGGGAAAGAGTTTTGGGACAAGGGCTGCGGGGGGGGGGGGGTTGGGCACGGTAGTGCTCCGCCTGCATGGTTACGAGCGCCTGGATCGAGTCCACTTGGCGCTCCATGATGCTTATCAGGTGATCTGTGCTTTGTTGCCGGAGCTCCGTGCTTTTGTGCCGGCACTCCTCATTCTGCTGGTGGATCCTCCTTTCAGTCTCCCTCCACTCCTGCACTTTTAGATTCTCGTTAAGTGACTGCTGCATTACTTCATGCAGCATATCTTCTTTGCTTCTATGTGGCCTCTTCCTGAGTCTTTGCAGCCTCTCAGCTGGTGATAACATGGACGGCTGAGATCTCAAGGTTGCATCTGTAAAGGAAAAATGCAACACTTAACAGAGGCAGCATTGTTCACACCAGACAGAGCAATGATTCCCCCATACTTAAGGAGGGCAAGCACAGTCTACAAAATAGCATAATTTGCTCATCCCAAAGCGAGCGCGTACAACCCACAGGGGCCCCAAAATGATGAGTAAACACATGGTCCGGGGGAATGATTGTTTCATGGCTGTACAGTCCTCTGGGTTTCTGTGCCTTGGGCAGAGACAACAGCTGCGGAGGGCCCCTTTACTGAACACTGTCCCCACATTTTCCACAGGAGTTTGTCCTTGAAGATATCTTGCTGCTGAGGGTGACGTGAGAAGCAAGGGAGGGTCTTCTACTTGTGACAAGATGGCCAATGTTAGTCTGGTAGGTCCTGTACTTTTCTTGGTGGGGAGCTAAGATGCCACCCTTTGCCCCTGTTCTTGGGGCATCGATGGCCCCGCTAGTGGCCCAGGAAGGTGGTAAAGGAGGGAAGTGGGGGAGAGGTCTGGGTTTGCTCCTCACTCTGAGCCCCAGCTCCTCTCAACCCCTGTGGGTTCTTACCCTCTTCCCCCTTAGGTGAGGTACCTGCAGTCCTTAGATGCTGGGGAAGGGAGTCTCCCTCCCCTACTGGGGCAGGGTCCCCCTTACTTCGGTTTTCTGATTTTCCAAGTCTCACAGCACACCTCCAAGCTCCAGTCCTCTTTCCTCCTCCTCCTCCTCCTCCTCCTCCTCCTTCTTCTTCTTCCTCCTCCTCCTCCTCCTCTGTCTGCCTGAAGCAGGGGGTTTTATTAGTTCCTAACAGAGCCTTAATTGACTGCAAGTGCTCCAATTAACCTGCAGCCACCTTCCCTAGTCTACAGGGAACCACACTTTAATTAACCTTGAGCTTATATATTTCCCCTCTAGCACTCTCCCACTGTTTCCGGGCCCTCCTGTATCACATACTACAACGCGGCTTCCGCCCTGGCCCATTTGCAGCTTGCCTGTGTGCAGCAATGGTTCCTCCGCCCCCCACGGCACAGTGGTGCAGACATATTAGCCTGACTGGGACAAGGACCACAGTGGCTCTCCCAAGAAACCTGCCCAAGCACATTGCCCAAGTACTGGCTGAGACCTTAGACGAGATCACTGAGGCCGAATACCGCAATGTGAGAGAGCACATCAATGCCTTATTCCGCATCTAGGCATGCATGCAGCCCTAACCCTCCTCGCCCCAAGAGCCTGCACCGAATAACTTCCTTCCCAAAATAAAAGCTGCTTACTGGGCACCTCCTGTGTTTGTCCTTCCCCAAGCACCGGCTGCCATGACTGGCTACCTTCCTCCTGGCTTGAGAACAGCTCCTGGCTGCATGCACCTAGGGATTCCGGGGTGTCTTCCTCTGCCTCAGCAGCCTCGCTCCCGCTTTGCTCCTCCTCCTGCCTTGTTGAACTGGGCTCTGAAGTGCCATGGTGGTACTCGGAGTGGAGGTGGGGTCGCCCCCAAGTATTGCATCCAGCTCTTTGTAGAAACAGCAGGTCGTGGGGGCATCATCGGAGCAGCTGTTTGCCTCGTGGGCTTTGCGGTAGGCATTCCGCAGCTCCTTCACTTTAATTCTGCCCTGCTGTGTGTCCCAGTCATGGCCCCTTTCCGTCATGTCCCTTGATATCTGCCCGAAGGTATCGTAATTCCTATGGCTGGAGCACAGCTGGGACTGGACAGCTTCCTCCCCCAAAACACTGATGAGGTCCAGCACCTCGCCATTGCTCCATATTGGGGATCGCCTGGCGCGTGGAGGCATGGTCACCTGAAAAGATTCGCTGAGAGCACTCCACGCCTGGCTGAGCAAACAGGAAGGGGATTTTCAAAATTTCCAGAGAATTTAAAGGGCGGGTCTGATGGTTGGTCACCTGAGGGCAGGGCAGTAGAATTCAAAGTGATGACCAGAGTGGCTAGAACAGGCATTGTGGGACACTTCTGGAGGCTGATCAAAGCACACTAACAGACCACGGTGTCCACACTGGTGCCGTGGCGCTCCAGCGGGGGTGCACCAAACGTTATTCCACTTGCTGAGGTGGAGTACCAGGAGCGGACCAGCTGCGGAGTCAGAGCGTGCCTTGCCAGTGTGGACAGGTCGTGAGTTAGAGCTTACAGGGCTGCTTTAATGCGCTCTAACTCGCAAGTGTAGCCAAGCCCTAAGAATCTGCCAGAAACCAGCCAGAGCAGCAGTACATCTGTAGTAAAGTTTGGCATTTTGGGTATATTTAGTAAACATGGTTATTTGGGACCCAACTGTGCCCTTGTGATTATTGTTGTACAAATTATGAAAGATACAACATGCACCAAAGGGGCATGGCATCAGAAAAGCAAGTAGTGCACAGCCCCGCACAAAATGCAAGGGAGATGAAATTCATGATTTAAACAAATACATGGACATTTTTACTTTAAATTGTGATTTAAAAAGGTCTTTTTCTCTTTAAATCAGATTTTTATTGATGCTAATTCTTTATTTTCTTCCTATTTTATATTCTTAAATTGCTAAAGTGGATATTTTGTACTTGTTTCTCTAATTAGTTTCCTAGCTGTTAGTAGGATTGCAGGTTACATGTAGAGATTTTTATCTAAGAAGCTTCACACTTAAAATGACAGGTTTCAGAGTAACAGCCGTGTTAGTCTGTATTCGCAAAAAGAAAAGGAGGACTTGTGGCACCTTAGAGACTAACCAATTTATCTGAGCATAAGCTTTCGTGAACTACAGCTCACTTCATCGGATGCATACTGTGGAAAGTGTAGAAGATCTTTTTATACACACAAAGCATGAAAAAATACCTCCCCCCACCCCACTCTCCTGCTGGTAATAGCTTATCTAAAGTGATCACTCTCCTTACAATGTGTATGATAATCAAGCTGGGCCATTTCCAGCACAAATCCAGGTTTTCTCCCCCCCACCCCCCACAAACCCACTCTCCTGCTGGTAATAATGGTGACCACTCTCCTTACAATGTGTATGATAATCAAAGTGGGCCATTTCCAGCACAAATCCAGGGTTTAACAAGAATGTCTGAGGAAGGAGGGCGGGGTTCGGAAAACAAGGGGAAATAGGTTACCTTGCATAATGACTTAGCCACTCCCAGTCTCTATTCAAGCCTAAGTTAATTGTATCCAATTTGCAAATGAATTCCAATTCAGCAGTCTCTCGCTGGAGTCTGGATTTGAAGTTTTTCTGTTGTAATATCGCAACTTTCATGTCTGTAATCGCGTGGCCAGAGAGATTGAAGTGTTCTCCGACTGGTTTATGAATGTTATAATTCTTGACATCTGATTTGTGTCCATCTTCTATTTCCCCTGAGCTCCGTGAGCCCAAGTTGGCTGGCACGGGCCAGCTGTGGGTTTTTCTTTGCTGTGTAGACATACCCTAAGTGACTAGGGAGAACAAGTATCATTGACTTCGTACTGCAAGCCCTCATGGAGGACGATACTCTGATGCAAGCATTTCAACGAGTTTCTTGACTTGTGAAAGTTCAATATATTGGTAGATAGCCCCTAAAAGTACTCAAATTCCCCCCGTCAAGCCCTCACATAATTCAAGTTCTGATCCTAATTTTATGTCCCTAAATGTGGGCTTAGGAGCCTCATTTTAGGCTCTATTTTTGGCCTATGTATAAAAATGTTTCTTAATATTGTTAGTCTGAACAATTTTACATTGTTAACACTGAATCAGTTTTGTTTTCAAGAGCGTGATGGGATATACACACCCCACACTGGACAACTTGGGGTTAATGAGCTAATGTGGGCTCAGATGGCTCTGCCCCATCACAGATGTAAGGAACTTAGGAGGGAGAGCCCCAGCTCAGTTGACGGCAGACCAGGGAGGAGAGAAGACCTTCAGTGCTCAGCCCCTGAAGAGAGGGCTGAGTGAAACAAGAGCTTTCCAGCTGACTGCTGTTTAATAGACCCTCTCTGAGGAAAGGGACAGCTAGGTGCTGACACATCTTGTGAAGGAACCATTCCCCTCCATTTGCCTGTCAACTCAGTTTATTTGCATTAATTTCCTTTGTTTTTGTTCATTTACTACCCTGAAAGGGAAGCGACTTTAAATTGACCTGGCTGGAAGGTTGAGTCTGCAGGATACTAGTACCATGCTTCATCGACGATAAACCTGGCTGGGTGCCTTTGTCCCTTAATGGATCTTGTGGTCATCGGGCGGTTCGCTCAAGGTCTGCCGTGCCAGCTGTCTGAGCAGGGCTGGGGCGGAACACAAAGAAAACACACACACACAGCCAAACATTTATCAACATCTGACCACACTGGTGACCCAAGACTGCTGATCTGGGAACAATAGGCCTGGTAATTTAGTGAGTGTTCAGTAGATAAGGTGCCAGACGGGGCATGGAATGCTCTGAGGGCTCGGGGGTTTGTGTGTGCCTATTGCTACCTGCACAGAGAGAGTGAGATCTGCAGAAGCCTGGAAGGCAGTGCTTATAATGCCACAGACTGGTGGTTTCAGGGAGATGATCCACATCAGGCACAGACAAGTCTGCTTCATGGTAGATGGTGGTGACTTGCCTCACCACTGTGGGTACCAAGTTTTCCACTCACCACAAAAGGATGTAGGCATCAGGTGCAGATATAATAACTCTACTAAAAATCCTGTCTCCAATCTCCTCCCCCAGAGCTCAGATACCACTCATAACAGACAGGCAGCCCTGAGCTACCAGCCAGATCAGAACTTGTCATGTGGTAACTGATTTATCTAGAGAGTTGTAGGGCTAACTCAGCCTGGCTGGGTGGGGAGTTTTCCCAGCACAACTTTATAAACTGGGAGTCACCCTGAACAGGAAAAAGAAGAATCTGAGGGCCGTTGCTTCCAGGTCCCCAGAGGCCAGTTCTCAGGTGGATCCCTGCATGCACCCTGGGATTCAGGAGCTCACTCACAGCAAGTCCTTCTCTTGCAGTGGCTGGCTCCAGACTTCTCCAAAATGGCTTTTCCCCTCTCACAGCACTCCCCGGCGTGGGCATCTCACCTAGGACCTTTCTTATTGGTCCTAGGTGAGATGCCCACGCCGGGGAGTGCTGTGAGAGGCTAGCTCTTCTTCATAGGTTTTTGCTTTTCTGTCACTTAACTCTACCCCACCCCCTTTCTCTCAGACACTGTCACTCCCCTGAGCAGGTGCACTGATGGCCATCCAGCCAGGCCTGCTAGCCTCCCACAAGCCGGCAGGGCCCCTATTTCTTGAAATGGTGTCTCTCCTCACTCCCTCTTGGTTGCCTAGCGGACTCTGAGTCTGCCTTTGGCTGCCTTCCTCCCAGGGACAGTGTTTCTCCCCCTGAGCTACTAGTGCACAGAGACCCAGGCACCTAGGTAAGCTCCTTGGGGGGTACATTTGAAAATGGGCTCTTCAGTCTAGCAGAGTGAGGTATAACATGATCCAATGGCTGGAAGTTAAGAGACAAACTCAGATTGGAAGTAAGGCATACATTGTTAATGGTGAGGGTAATTGGCCATTGGAACAATTTACCAAGGGACATGGAGGATTCTCCATCACTAACAACTTCTAAATCAAGATTGTCAAGTATCAGGGGGGTAGCTGTGTTACTCTGTATCCACAAAAACAATGAGGAGTCCGGTGGCACCTTAAAGTCTAACAGATTTATTTGGGCATAAGCTCTCGTGCGTAATGCATCTGAAGCGGGTTTTTTACCCACGATAGCTTATGGCCAAATAAATCTGTTAGTCTTTAAGGTGCCACCGGACTCCTCGTTGTTTAAATCAAGATTGGACTTTTCTAAAAGCTAGGCTCCAGGAATTATTTTGGGGAAGTTCTGTGACCTGTGTTACACAGGTGGTCAGACTAGATGATTCCAATGATCCCTCTGGCTTTGGAATCTATGAATCTACGACTGGGGCAAATTCTTAGATGGAGAGTGCTGTGCTATAAGTCCTGCACCCAACTTGTTCCCACTGTCTGGAGAGATCATCTTGAACGCACTTGCCGTATACATAATTGTCTCATTTTACAGATCAGAAAATGGGGGCACAGATAGTGCCAAAATCAGTGGTAGAACTTGAAGCAGAATCAAGGTCTCCTGACCTTCAGTTTCCCACTAAAGCTGGTTCCCCCAAAGCAAAATGGATGGAACTGTTAGCTACAGTGCGTGCTCTCACAGTTGCCACTGTGAATTATAGTTGTCCATGAAAGGAAGTGATTGGTATTGATCAAATGTGATCTTTGTGCCAAACAGGTCTTCAGCTGCAAAGCGTCTTGATAATATCTTACTTAACACTCACTGTGAGTCAGACTTTTCAGATCCTTTAAACAAAGAATCCTTTAACCTACACAAGCAAACCATGAACCATGAGCCTATAAATAACCTGACTGTAAAGATTTGATCTGTAGGCTCATCCAGTCCTGAGTGCTGTACTGTTATGTTCATTGTTCAGCCTTCCTGTGGCTGTAATACACAACTGTGTACAACTGCATTAACTGTGGTTAACCCATCTACCACTTTTCTCCTCCTGCCCAAGAAATCTGGTGAGAGACCCACCCCTGGAGATGACAGTGGTCCCACATCCCTGAGTTAGTGCAGGGTGAAAACTTTTGTATTTTATTTCACACAACTTTCCTTTAGAAACAAAGTGCTTTAAAAAATTTGGACAAATTTACATGTTTTCTTAAAATGACATTACATTACCTATTTTCCTCAAGCATGATAAATTATAATTTACAATGAACAGAAACAATACAATAACGAGAGCCCGATTGTTGGGGATTCAGAATCTTTCTTTGTGTCACTCAAAGGTGTGATGGCCCCAGTGCAGGACTGCTGCCTTCCTTTCACAACCTCACTACAGGATGTAGGTGAAAGACTGCAATCTCCAGCTATACGGGGGTGATTTTGCCCCTTAAAAACTGATCCAAAGGACTACAGCCAAACAATTCAATACACTTTGAAAAAGTTCTTTCTGTTGAGTCAGGGCTTGTACAATGAAGTAAATATGCTTTAACAGTAGATATTAATTCTGCAGAAGGATTTTACATTCACCACCCAAAACTATCTTTAATCCATTTTTTACTGAAGATCTCATTATTACAAATCACCATCCCCAACATTTTGCTGTGAGGCTTGAAAGTAGTAAGATGTTCAACCACATTAGTAAAGTCCAGCAGCCACATCTGTGTACAAAGTGGATCCATTTCAGTTCACACTGGTTCATCAAAGACTGGGCTGGATTTTGTGATCAGAGTCATGCTGGTGTAAATTCAGACTGACTCTTCTGAGGTCAAGTTCTCTATAGTCAATGGGCCTGGTTCTGCAGTTGAGTGACTCCAGGTTTACTCTAGTATAACTGATCTCAGAATCAAGCTAACTGGTTTTGATTCATGTGGGTTAGTGAGCTTTGTTTGGACTCATGGCCAGATCCCAAATCTACCCAACTTTTCACTTTGGGGCAGTGTAAATGTAAGGTCCCCTCAGACCAATCCTAGTCCTGATCCAAAAAGCGACAGTCCTACATATATTGTGGTCTGCTGTGTTTTAGAAACCTTTGCCTCCTCTTTCTTTAGATTGTGCAGAGGAAGTTTCTTTATAGTTTAGTCTCGAGCAAATGAAAGAAAGAGGAAAACAGCAATTAATTTAATTGGAATCCTCTCCTCAAATAGAAGTGGAATCATTTGTAATTGGCCTAGCACTTTAGGAAGGGAATTCATTTTTGGCACTGCAATTCTGCCGAAGCATAACAGCAGTTACCCCCAAGGGCCGCAGCTTTCTTCATTGCAATCAATATATTCAGCCCAGATTCCTTTAGACAATTTAAATGTAGCAGAACGTTATCAGCACGGTACGCACAAACCTGATTTTTGTTAACCTGGCCAGCCATCATGCCAGGGATGCTCTGGATGTTTGAAATCTGCAGTTCCTTCAAGATGAGAGGTGTTTCTTTATTCAGAGCCAAATGTAGGTATTTGAAGAGTCAAACTCTGTTAGAATTCATTTCACCAGCCCAGTTCTGGGAAAAATCAGTCCCCCTTCCTCTAATTTATAAAAATCATAGAATCATAGGACTGGAAGGGACCCCTTCACTCATGGCAGGACTGAGTATTATCTAGACCCGGGTTCTCAACCCTCAGCCCATGGGCCGCTTGCAGCTGAATCAGTACATAGCTACAACCCATGTGACATCCAGGCAGGTCCATAGAGGTAGTATTGGATGCGGACCACAAAACACATTGTGGGCCATGTATGCGGCCCACAATGGTAAATAGGTTGAGAACCACTGATCTAGACCATCTCTGACAGGAGTTTATCTTATCTGCTCTTAAAAATCTCCAATGATGGAGATTCCACAACCTCCCCAGGCAACTTATTCCAGTGCTTAACCACCCTGACAGGAAGTTTTTCCTAATGTCCAACCTAAATCACCCTTGCTGCAATTTAAGCCCATTGCTTCTTGTCCTTTACTCAGAGGTTAACGAGAACGATTTTTCTCCATCTTCCTTGTAACAACATTTTATGTACTTGAAAACTGTTCTCATGTCCCCTCTCAGTCTTCTCTTCTCCAGACTAAACAAACCCATTTTTTTCCAATCTTCCTTATAGGTCATGTTTTCCAGACATTTAATCATTTTTGTTGTTCTTCTCTGGACTTTCTCCAGTTTGTCCACATCTTTCCTGAAATGTGGTGCCCAGAATTGAACACAATACTCCAGTTGAGGCCAAATCAGTGCTGAGTAGAACAGAAGAATCTGAGGGAATCTGAGGGAGCACACGTAGGGACAGTTAGCTTTTGAATGGAGAAGCAATTAAGATAGAGCCAGCACGTCTAAGAAGCAGGCATCAGAATGGAAGGTGTGAAGGGCAATTAGTTAAGTTAACTGGAAGCTGTTAAAGGAGATTGTTAAGGGTGGCAGGTAATTGAAGATACGTGACTGGTCTCAGGGATCTCGAAGGGTGGTGACTAAAATCTTTTTCTTCTTTTGTCTGTAACTTCTCTGTAACTTGTTCTCCAAAAAACTGTATAAATTAAAAGACACAAGCCCCACTCGGGGGGCTCACTTCTAAATGTATTAGCAGAGCAGCTTTGCTAATAAAACAGAGTGGTCTGATAAATTGTGAGTCTGAGTCAAACTTTGACACCCCCTATCCACAAGGCTTGTTACCCTGTCAAAGAAAGATGTTAGGTTGGTTCGACACGATTTGTTCTTGACAAGTCCATGCTGACTGTTACTTATCACCTTTATATCTTCTAGGTGTTTGCAAATTGATTGCCTAATTATTTGTTCCATTATCTTTCCGGCTACTGAAATTAAGCTGACTGGTCTGTAATTCCCCAGGTTATCCTTATTTCCCTTTTTATAGATTGGTTCTATATTTGCCCTTTTCCAGTCCTATCATGTGCCTATCATGATCTCTATTTGAATACACAAAACAAAACAATTATTATTAGATGTGCATTAATAACTCCTCCACTACAAACTCCGAGACTTCCCCATCAGAAAAATCCCGACTACATAGACAAGCCTTACCATGTGACCCAATGGTCAACAGCATTAGGTTCTGTCAAACCAAGGGAAAAGTGTATTCTGAGAATGCCTAACATCAGCATTCTGATGACCAAATCTAAGGCTAGTCTGATTAGAGAGAGAAGCTATCTCTAAAACATACACAACCCAAACCATATAGAGCCCAGCAGAAATGAATGAGAAACCAGGGCAGCATATGGAGTGAGGGGGTAATATACACCAAAGGTGAAACACCAATAAGCAAGCTGCATTCTGCACTAGCTAAACTTTCCAAGTGATCTTCAAAAGAAAGCAATCCAGTCTGGAAGTAAAGGCACAAGGAATCCAGAAAATCCTAAATATATTGGTACCAAACAGATTAACAAATAGCCAAAAGCATCAAGAAAAATACAAGAGAATTTGAATATTAAGGCACAGTAAGAGACTTGCCAAAAGTCACATAAGAAACCTGCAGCAGAGCCAAAAATTGAACCTATATCTCCTGGGTTCCAATCCAATACCTTAACCACAAGGTCATCTTTCCTGCAGCTCTAGTCTTTGCTCCTATTTGTCCTCTGTAGGAGGACATTCAATTGTATTGAAAGGCAAAAGAAATACTTTTATCACAATGTGCAATTGACCTGTGAAACTCAGTGCCATAAGATATCACCAGAGATTAGCAGGATTCAAACAAAGACTAGACATTTATGTGGATAATGAGAGCATCCACAATTACACTGACAGAGGGGGTTAGGAAGAAACTGTCCCTATGGGCAGGTGATCCTTCCTTTGAAGCATGTGATATTGACACTCCTGGCTGAGACAGGATATTGGTCTGATCCAGCATGGCATGTCCTATGATCCTAACAACAATCACACAGCACCAGTGAACATTTTATCAGCGTTTATCAACCAAATGTGTGGCTTGCCTTCCAAGGCTTTCCCCTGCTTTTATTATCGCTGGCAATTCAGTTAGTGTTTAAAAGCAGGGTGAGAGATTACAAATCCACACATATGACATGTTCTTCACACTCTCTCAACTTGATAGTTTAGGTTTTTCTTAAGAAGGACAGTTGTGAGCATCTTTAGGCAGCAGCTTTCAGTGGATGCCCTGATTTCAGACACTCAGCAAAGGACATAAAATACACAGACACTTGGAGGACAACAATACTATCGGAATTGGTAGGCCCATGGACATTAAAACCCTGGGCTCCTTATCTCACTTGTGTGCCTCTCAACTCTGTCTATCCCATTGGCTCCATTATCTCTTTTTTCTCGCCACCTTTGTCCTAGTCCAATAGGACTTTGTATCCATTTTGGGTGTTTATCCTAACTGAAACTCCAGATTTTCAGCTTCACCCATAACTTTCCATTCATTAATCCATTCCATTCATGGTAGAACATGCTGGGGTGACAGCACTCACACAGCAGCCGTACAAGCTTCTCCACATTGTCCTTCCCATGCACCTCACGTTTCATCTGCAGGACCCGCTTCCACAAGATGGGTTAGTTCAGTTTCCATGTTAATTCTACCCTTGGCCTTTCAGCTGTGACTTGGCTTTATTAGATTAAATATGTTCCTGCTAGAATGATTAATTGAGTGTCAAATACATATACACATTTCTTGCTGCCCTATTTTTTTTGTTTCCTTTATTCTCTGTTGGATTTAATTAAGCTCTTTCTTGGCCAACAAACTTGAACTTGATAAGAAACAAGCTTGCTGCTGAGGGGCAGGAGCCCCCATGCGCTCACAGTTCTAACGTATTCTCTAGTCCTTTACCAGCGTAGGAGGAGTTATGGTCTCATGGATAGGGTGCTGGCCTGGCTGTTGAGAGACTTGGATTCAAGTCCCAGCTTTGCCACAGACCTGTTGTAAGGGCACGTCACTTCATCTCTATTTGCCACTTGTTTCCCCTCCCCACCTTTTCTCTTGTCAATGTAGCGGGTTAAGTTCTTTAGTGCCTGGTTTGTCTCCCATTATGTGTTGTATAGTGCCTAACACAACGGGGCCCAGATCTCAGCTGGGGCCTACAAGTGCTACAAGGATAACAACAATTCTGTGGTTTCAGAAAATAGGAGACTTCAGTTCTTTGTTCCACCGTGATCACCAGTGTTGCCAACTTGAGTGGAAAAGAAGTACCTAGAAAGGTGACCAGGGAGTGATATTACTCGGTGATAGCTTATTCATGCAGGAGGGAGTTGCCAGCCCTCCCTGGTTAGTTAATGATGTAATGCCAGGCTCAGTTGTCTGCCACTGCCCCATCACAGAACTGTCAATGGAAAACCATCAAACACAACTGAAAACAATCAAATCCACTATTCGTCATTAAAACTTTTGTTATTCAGAGGTGTGTTTTTTCACACCCCTGAGTGACAAAAGTTTTAACAAGGAAAGTGCCAGTGTAGACAGAGCCTCAGTGAATGAATGCAGAGTGCCTCTCCCCACTCTGCATTATGCTGAAACAGTCTTTTGTCTTTATTCATAGCCAGGACCAATGCCTGTGTGTTAAAATTTTCTTTCTTTTTTTTTTTTTTTACCTCCAAGTGATTTTGATTGTTTTCAGTTGTGTTTGATGGTTTTCCATTGACAGTTCTGTGATGGGGCAGTGGCAGACAACTGAGCCTGGCATTATATCATTAACTAACCAGGGAGGGCTGGCAACTCCCTCCTGCATGAATAAGCTATCACCGAGTAATATCACTCCCTGGTGACTCCATTAAGCCTAAGACCATAAGGGCATAAACGACAATATAGTTACAGTATTCCTTAAATATTACCCGTACACACATCACACCATGATTATGAACAGTGATAAGTTGCAGAGACCTTCCATGTCACCCTTTATGGATAAATACCCTGTAAGCAGTGTATTTGATGTACTGAATTTGTTAGGTCTGAGACAAGAGTTGTTTGCAAAGAACAGGGGGCCCTCTGTCAATGTGCCTTTGTGTCACCATACCACAGACAGAGAATAGCAGGGACTGCGGTGCACCAATACCAGAGGCTCTGGCAGCGGAAGGGAATTGATTAAGTGTGATATAAATAAATGATCCTGGCAAGTGACTCGCACCCTATGCTGCAGAGGAAAGAGACACCAGCCACCCCACCCCAAGATCACAGCCAATCTGACCTGGGGGTAGAATTCCATCACTCTCAATGTGTGGTGGTACATGGAAAGGAGTGGGGAATTCATACAGTCTTGGCTACTTGATGGCTGGCACATCTGAGCCTGTGCTGGGGTGTGTCGATTTGCTGTTTTAGGTCCGTAACAATTTCTAACCCTGGTCTCTCTCCCCAGAGCCAAGGAGGAAGCAGGGGATGCACTGTCTGAGTCACAGTGCCTCCTGGGGTTATTCCTGGGCTGATTTATGCAAAGCCCCTTGCTCAGGTCTCTCCCTGAAGTCACAATTTAGCCCTAAATTTACATAAGAACATAGGAACGGCCACACCAGGTAAGACCAAAGGTCCATCTAGCCCAGTATCCTGTCTTCCAACAGTGGCCAATGCCAGGTATCCCAGAGGGAATGAACAGAACAGGTAATCATCAAGTGATCCATTCCCTGTTGTCCATTCCCGGCTTCTGGCAAACAGAGGCTAGGGACACCATCCCTGCCCATCCTGGCTAATAGCCATTGATGGACCTATCCTCCATGAATTTAGCTAGTTCTTTTTTGAACCCTGTTATAGTCTTGGCCTTCACAACATCCTCTGGCAAAGAGTTCCACAGGTTGACTGTGCATTGTGTGAAGAAATACTTCCTTTTGTTTGTTTTAAACCTGCTGCCTATTCATTTCATTTAATTAAGTAAATACAGAGTCTTAAATAAAGAGTAAATAACACTTCCTTATTTACTTTCTCCATACCAGTCATGATTTTATAGACCTCTATCATATCCCCCTTTAGTCATCTCTTTTCCAAGCTGAAAAGTCCCAGTCTTATTAATCTCTCCTTAGACGGCAGCTGTTCCATCACTCTAATCATTTTTGTTGCCCTTTTCTCAACCTTTTCTAATTCCAATATATCTTTTTTGAGATGGGGTGACCACATCTGCACTCGGTATTCAAGATATGGGCATACCATTGATTTATATAGAGGCAATGTGATATTTTCTGTCTTATTATCTATCCCTTTCTTAATTATGCCCAACATTCTGTTTGCTTTTTTGACTGCCGCTACACATTGAGTGGATGTTTTCAGAGAACTATCCACAATGACTCCAAGATCTCTTTCTTGAGTAGTAACAGCTAATTTAGACCCCATCATTTTATGTGTATAGTTGGGATTATGTTTTCCAATGCGCATTAGATTGCATTTTTCACATTATTAGAACAAACAGGACAGTTGGGGGGAAAATTCTGAAATACAGATGGGCACCACCTGGGTTTGTTTTCACATTTCAAGGGACATTTCTGTGGAGATCTCTTTCTTTCTTTCTTTCTTTCTTTCTTTCTTTCTTTCTTTCTTTCTTTCTTTCTTTCTTTCTTTCTGCTATCCATTGCTTGTAGGTAATTGATTTCATTTCATTAGCAGTGCTTTTTTTGTTCATATTTCTGAGTGCAACCCTCTCTTAACTGCCTGTAATGTTACCCACTACATTTCTTTGCATTTCTTGATAGAACAAAAGATAATTGATCCCATAAACAATCCTGGCTGCTCCTAAGGGCTAAAAATAATTATTCCGTTGTGTCCTCGAATAATAGTCACGTTTAACAAATACGCAGACTCTGATATTTGCTATTTGACAGAAAGCTTTGAGAAACACAGTGTGTGAAAATGGTGTTGAACTCCTTTTTAAAGAATTGATTTTTTTTTAAATCATATATTCCTTTTTGTAGCCTCTGGGCCTTTTTGTGTTTGTTTTATGATTTTTTTTTTTTTTTTAGATTTTTCTCATAAATAATTGAAAAAGAAACATGCCTTCCTCAAATCTATGTTCAGAGTTCCTTGTTGGATGGCAATTCAATAAGTAAGAGTGGATTTTGCTTAGTAAGCGCAGTGGGAAACCTCATTTCACAGTGAGTCACCAACACATTTCATGTTGATGTAACTTTAAAACAATAAGCTCCACACCATCCTCATGTTAGTGGGAGAGAAGGGAAACATAAAAGCAATTCAGCATTTAGCACCGAGGGTGAAATCCATTGCTATTATACCTGCACTTTGCTGATGTACTTGTTCATAGATATGTTCCTGACGGGAAAATTTGTTTCTTTTCTGTTGATGGTGGTGGACTTTGGGGGGTACATTAAGGGACTAAAATCATCCCTACTATAAATGGTACAACTCAACTGACTTATTATAGTTACATCAATTTACATAAATGTAAAATGTGACCCATTAAGTTTCTAGATGAAGAAATTCTTCAACTTTTTGGCATTCTGTACAGACCAGCTTAGGAAAAGCGGTTCCTGAGAACCGGCAAGAACTGGCTGATGTAGTGTAGGGAAATGTGAATGGGTTGGTTTCCTTTATGGCTCTCACAATGGCTATGTTTAGTTTCACAGATGAGGCACTTCACATTTGTTATATTTACAACAAAAGTTAATGGCCCAAATCTCAGTTGTAGTTGAGAAGTGCACAGCACAGCTCCAGGGTTGAAAAGATGCCCTTTGCATTCCTCTAATCTTGACTTTGCTGGGTGCTAGTCCTGTTCCTGGAGTAATTTAGAAATTATGCTAATAGACATAAAGGGCCATTATATGGATTAGTGGGTTTTAAGGAAGACTTGCCCATACCCAGTTTTCCCATAGCCACACTCTCTGCATCAGAAGCAGTGAGCAGGGTGTCATAGAACTATTATACCAGATGTACAGGTCATAAAACCATCCTTTCTCTCATTCACACTGTTGGGAATCCACTTTTATAGAGCTTAGTTACAATGGGCCAAACTGGAACCCCAAGTTTATACATGCCAACACTTGGTGGAGTAGGGTTCAAAATCTGGGTCTGAATTCAGACCCAGCTATGCCAGAGAGAATGCTAAGCATAGTAGTTTTGCTTGGAGCACCTTGATTTGTTTGACACCACACTTTGGGTAAGGCGGCTGATTGAAAATTGAGGAGAATAAAGAATGGGAAAATGGTGTGTGAGAAAACACAAGGCCATCCATTTTCATACACTTGCACTCTGCAGTGCCCTGCATGTAGCAGCCTTCTCAGGGAGGTACAAGATAACATATAAATGCCAGAGAGTGACGCTGTGATTTCTCATTGCTGCACTTGGTAGTGTCAGAAGTGAAGTGAGAAGAGATGCTGCTTCCCAGAGGAGTTGATTGTCACCAGCTGGGACCTTACGCCTGGTTCCAATAGCCCTGACTGGGAGAACAAGCAGTAGCAATTCTGAATTTTAGGAAAGGTTGAGCTCAATGTTGAGAGGCTGCCCAAGTCTGTGTCATAAGCCCTATACTGTTAACAGCGCACAGAAATTCTTCTTCAACTCAAGAGATAGAAGCCTGCACTTCTGGAGCAGGAGGATTTGAGCTTTATCCTTGTTGTTTCCACAAAGTTCTGGGGAGCCATGATGTACAGAGTTGTGTCAGGATAAAATTCCTAGCTAGTTGTGGATTTGTTACAGTGGAAACAAATATATATGTATAAATTAAATGTAACAATATTTTGCATTTTCTAATATAATTGCAAAATATCAATTAATTTGATTAGCATCACATTTTATCAGGCAGGCGTTGGTTGCATTCACTTGCAAATTATTTAACCCTGGGTATGTGTGTTTATGGACTTTGTGTTTATAATATGGCTAGTTGAAAAGTCAGTTTTGAACAATGAATTTTTCTTACAGATAAAAGTTTTAGAGAAAACAATGATTCACATTTTGTTCTGCTTAGGTCCTTACAATAGTATTTGAGCCTCTCCTACAGCCGCTGTACATTTAGAGCCAGATTCAACCTCAAGGAAATCAATGGGAATTTGCCTTGCCTTCAGTGGGATTATGATTTGGAACATAAATCCTGATCCAAAGCCCACTGAAGTCAATGAAGTCAAAACTGACTCACATTGACTTCTGTAGGATTTGGAACAGACCCTTAGAACATTCATATACATTTGACCAGGTTTAAATAATTGGTTTGGTTAAATTACAAATATGGGCACATTATTGGGTGAACCTGAAAAGAAATTCTTTCTAAGACATTTTAATAATCTCCTCGCCTCTGTGTGCTTAGGAATTTCTATAGAAAAAAATCATCACCTCTCTTTGATATAACTGCAAGCAGCCATACACCTTTTGGAGTCGAATAAAATTCAACCCCTGCAATTTGTGAGATTTTATAAAGCAGATTGTAATTAAGAAATGGTTATAATACAGTGACTTAGGTGCGATCCTTTTTTAACTGTATAGTTTTTAATTGGACCCAACCTACATACCTTGGAGAAATGTACTGGGGACTGATAAGGATACCTATTTTTAAGGAAAAAGGAAAGATAAGAAAAAATGCAGATAGAACCATGTGGACATTTTGTACAGAATGCAATTAATTGGCTGATAAGACAGCCACATCTTCCTCCCGCCTAAGTTAAAGACTATAAACTTTCTTTGGATTTTCTTTTCTCCACAATATCTACTGTGAGCAGTCTTCTCCTAAGCCACTTGTATCCTTTCTAAAACCGACAACTGCTCCGATATCCACAGATATTTTTCCTCTCGTCACCTTTAATGCCTGGTTTTCATCCTGACTTTGATTCCCTGTGCTTAATGTCATCGATGGTGCAACAGTTTTGTTATGATTTTGTTAATAAAATGCTTGAGCTGCTTGGAAAAAGTCTGCTGCTCTTTGCAGGCTGTTGCCTGCATTTCCAGTTCCAGCCTTAGTGGGATCTTTTGTCAGCTTCTATCTCGCAGGTTGTCATGTTTTATAACTAATTTATCTTGCAAATCATAAGAGCATCTCTGGTCATGTTGAAATTGCTTTCCCCACTCAAATATCCTCTCATCTGCTTTTTTCTCAGGACTTTGTGTAGCTTAGCATCAAACCATCTTCTTACACCAATGTAAGCTTTCATCTATATTCTGTTTCACAGTGCTAGATAAATAGAGATCCCTGATCCTATTTGTTTTTTAACCAAAATGCCTTTGTTCCCACCTCTTCTGTATCTTGTTTGGCTGAACAAAATGTTATCTTTTATTGTTCAATCAGTTCTTCCTCTTGTGGTTATCTGCCAGAACCTAGTCCTCAAACATTTCTAAATTAATCTCAGATTTTCCAGGAAAAAGAAAAAGAGAATGTGAATTTCTCGCTTGTTTCATAATTGGCTTTATCATACATACACATATATTCGCCGATCCACCATGAACACTTTGCACCGGTGGCAGACCTCATACAGAAGAAGGGGGGTGGAGCAGGGAAAAACACCCTCCTGGCAGCCTTTAAGAGTATGTGTGGCTCCTTTTCTAGCACATTATGCAATTGACAAAAGGAGGTCTACAACACGAACTTTCACATGGGGCTGGAGAGCAAGCTCACCCTGCACTCACCCAGCAGCAGCAGCAGCTCCTGTCCCATGCGGCTGGGCCCGGTTCCCCACACTGGGCAGCTGAGAATCAGAGAATAGCTACAGGTTCCCTTACAGACCTAACCCTCTCCACTGCACCAGAGTGCTGCTTGGCTGCAGCACTGAACCAAGACCCCCCCTAAGTATAAATACAGACAGGGCGGAGATTTAGACCGTTGGCAAGGTTTCCAGGAGAGAAAGATTATTCATCATCTGATTGGATTCCTTGCCAACACTTGCTTGGGTTTCCCACCAACTCTTTAGAAACTTTCCTCTCTCACTGCTACTATCTCTTTTCACATCCCAAGTAGGCTGTGGCTGGGAATCAATCATGAAGCAAAAAAAAAAACCAGTATACATCAAAATAGTGATGTTTCAGCAGCAACACAAAATCTTCCACTAACCCCTGGCATTGCCTTGCCACTCAACAGCTTTTGCGAACGGGTGTGAAAAGCCAAGCAGTTTCAATTTTCCTCACAGAAGCTCTGACTAAAGGGTTCTGTCACATCCCATTATCATTTCGCTCTGTTACATTTACTTTGAATAGATAATAGGAAGAATGTGTTGGAGTTTCAGTTTAAGATTTACCTACAGTCACACTACATTTCAAATGACATTTTAGGGACTATCTCTAAATGTCTTGAATACTTGGAGCATTGGAAATTCAGAGCTGAGTGCCTGTTTGCTTCTATTGGAATCGATGAGCATTGTGGGTTCACAATACCTCTGAAAATCAGGCTATTTATCTTTGTGCCTAAATTTAATTAAGAGCCTAACTTTAGGCACATTTTGTCCTCAGTGTTTAAGCTATAATCACACTGTCTCAGGCCCTCACTAGAATGGCTTTCATGACTGTTTATGTCACCTCTGAATTTGCCCCTTGGTCTCAGATCCAGAACTGAAAAACGGTTTCAAAGTTTTGCCTGAATAACATATTCGGCCATTTTTTTTTGCAGCGAATGACTAGTTCTATAGCTGCTATTACTTGCTGAATAAATTATCTAATGGATACCAGCAAGGTTGGGCAAATGATGCAGTCAACAAATATATTTTTTCTCCTGTTTGACTAGCCCTAAGCTGAATTTTGTAAGGCCCACTCCAAAGCCCAGCGAAGTCAATCCAAAACCTATCATTGATTTGAATGGAAGGTTGGAGCAGGCTAAGTCATACACACTGGAAGGTATCCATAGGTATGGTTCCTACTTTATAACTAACTACTTTAGTTTCCTTTGTTTATAATATATCTGTATATCTGTTAATTCATACGACACAGATCACTTGGGCATCCAAGTGCCTCTGAAGACTATAACCCCCATCTCAATGATGGACCAACCTATATTAACTTTTTGAATGACTGTATAGTTTGCCAAACCAACCACAACAGGGTGGGAAACGGTTTTCCCGTCCTGGGAAAACTTTTGACGTTTTGAAAAATAAAAGAAAGCACCCATTTCACGTCATGAAAAATCAAAATCTTGAAAAGTTTCATAAACCAACAATGTGAAAAAAATGGCTTTGAGTCAACCAAATCAAACAGTTCATGACAATTTCAACATTTTTTATTTTGATTTTGACCTTTTAAAATTTTGTTAACTTTTTTTTTTTACTTTGGTTAGCTTCATTTTCAAAATGAAAAGTTGCTGTGAACAAAAACATGGATTTTGTTTGTTTGTTTCAAAAATGTGAAAGTGGGAAATTTAAACAATTCCAAAAACCTGAAAATTGTCTCTAGTGTTCCCCCCCCCCCCGCCACTCTTTAGATGCTTCTTGTGTAAAGTAAAGTTTTCCCCAAACCACTGAAAGTGCCATGTCTGGAGTTGTGGCAGTGGAGTTTCACTTGCACTTGTGTGCCAATATGAAGGAGGCGCGCCTGTTAGAATGGCCTGTAGGTCCATGGCAGCACCCGCCACTAGGAAAGGATGGCAAGATGCAGCAGCACCACCTGGTGGTGAAAATCACATGGAAGCATTTGCAGCAAAGACAGGGGGTTAGAGTCTGCAGCTTTTGAAAATACCAGGGAGAAGGCACATTCCTTTCCTGAAACTGGCGCACATTTCACCTGTCAAAACTCCATTTGTCCTAAGCAATGCCAACAGTCTGTGTGCCTGCAGAACAGCTGAGATTGTCACATGGGCATTAGTCATTCTGAGATGCAAATTATTTTTTCCTGTGTTTGTACAATGTCTAGCACAGTGAGGTCTTGGCCCATGATTGGGGTTCCCAGGCAATATGATAATACAAATAATAATTAATTATTTTTATAGTACAATATATGCAGAAGCCCCAACCATAAAAAGTTCCCATTGTGCTAAGCGCTGTAAACACACAATAAGAGACAGTCCCTGTTGCAAGGACCATGCAGGCTAAATCAACAAGCCAGGTGAATAGGAAGGCAACATTATTATCTCTGTTTTACAGATGGAGAAATGTAGCCCAGACCAATTAGCTGTCTCATTGAACATTACAAAGATTGTCTATGTTAAAGTTAGGAACTGAAGTCAGGTCTCCTGAGTTCCAGTCTAATGTCTGAACTACAGGAGCAGTCTTCCTCTTTCATTCATGCTGCTACGACTCCTTTGTACTTCAATCCACTCTTGATTTACAGACATCTATAGAATTTGTCTCCTCGCTCCTTATTGGAACTATTCTTCACTCCCCAACAAAATAGCATTAATCAGCCCCCATGAGGTATTCTGGAGTGGACTGGAAACCAAACACATGCTCAGCTCTGTTGTGATGTGAGCAGCTTCTATGGCAGTAGTTCTCAACCTTTCTAGACTACCATACCCCTTTCAGGAGTCTGAAGCCCAAACCCTGCTGCCTTGGGATGAAGCATGTAACTTAGCTTTGCAGGGCTCCCTGTGGCATGGGGCACAGGCAATTGCCCTGCTTGCCACCCCCCTAACACCGGCCCTGCAATTGTGATACTCCCTGAACCATCCCATGACCCCCCTACGATGCTCAGGTTGAGAAACACTGATCTAGATGAGCTGATGCACCCCTTCGAAGACCTCTGTGTACCTCCAGGCATATACATACCCCTGGTTGAAAACCACTGATACATGGTGTTTCACTGGGAAGTGAAAAATGATTTGAATAAGTGGCACTGAGACAAATTCTGCTCTTACCTACCTTACTGTAAATCTAGAGTGAATGGAGAATGGAGTCCTTTCACCCAAGGCTATTGGATACAAAAGTTTACTTCTAAACTCATATTTCACATCTGGAAGCCAACAAATTGCTGAACATAGTAACTTAATAAGGAGCATGTGTGAAATAATCCTTTATCGTCACAACAAAACAATTAGATAGGAACTGTGCTGTGTTCGAACATGCTAGGTAGATTGGGATAGATTAAGTGTTGGAATAAAGTGAAGATGACAGCAAAAGCTAAAATAATTTCACCCTCAGTTAAAAGTGCAATTTTCAGAAACTTAAAAAAATATAGCAAAATGTTCTGCCTTGCTTGAAGAAACAGTGTTGGCTGTACCATATGGCCATATGAAGTTGATACGGAGAAGGTGGAAGTGACTGATCTTTTCTGTGTAGTCTCTTATGCGTGAAAGTCATTGTAAAGTTTAATTGAAGTTGGGAGAAGCCAGCCTTTGGAAAAAAAAACCCAAACATTCGTTTTAACTATTGCATTTGAGATGAATGAAATCTTTCATTTTCAGCATCACAAACGAGTCAGGCATTTGTAGATAAAGATGGGATTATTTAAATTATCTCTTTTCCCAGTGGCTAGAAATGCAACCATTCACTCAAGGTTTCATTATAAAGCAGGAAGCTAGCAATGTATTTTCTTATAAATGTAACTGAAGAAGGAAATTCTAATGTCTTCTCTGTTGCAGTGCCTATAAAGTGCTCAGCAATGGCTTGATAGTTGGTGTGCCTTGACTACTGCTTAGATTACTCATGATAACAGTCTCACTGGTACTTTGTGCTCTGCTTCAATCTCGTTACTTAGATTGTAAATCTGTGGTGCAGGGACCATTTTTATGTATTTGTACATTGCTCAGCACAATTTTCCCATGACTGGGGCCTCTAGGTGTCCCGCAATTCAAATAATAAAGAATAATCTGTTTATTGTATCCATCTGCCATCTCTCATCAGTGCTACAAACACTAATACACTTGAATATTTATGGAAAGTTTCAGTGAGAGGCAATGTGACCTAGTGGATAGAGCACAGTTCTAAAACAGTTCAGGGCAACTGCACCTGTGTTTCCCTTCTGTGGTCCTTTGAAGGCACCCACTCGAGACTCTTGGTTCCTCAGCTGTCACCTCTCTTGGGCAGAGACCTAAGTTTCTCTCCTTCCTGACCAGCATTTTTCCAGGCTGCACAGTTCCCTGCACACACTGTGATACCCCAGTAAACCAGACTGCCTAAACAGGCCAACATCTATGCTTTGCTTTCTCCCTTCAGAGCCTATAAACAGATTATGATTGTCAGCAGTTATCAGTTACCACTCAGCTTTTTCTAAGCAAGCACGTTTATTCTTAAGGTAAAAGCATTAAAGAGAAAATATATTCAAAACAATAAAAGAATATGTGGGCATTCTAATAATCTTACCAGAGATCATGGCCTCATACTGCAGCAGGGGCTTTGGTATGAGTCAGCCCTTCAAACCACATCAAGGGGGTTTTCACTGGTTACAAGTTCATAACAGCTTTAGCTCAGAACAAGAACACCACCCAGGCTGACCAGCCTGTTTCTTCAGACCGCTTGGGCTTTGATCTCCAGCCATTGGAACAGGTGATCAGCAAACAATCACCCTCCTCAGGGTGTAGCTTCAAAGGCTGGTGGGAGTTTGCATTATGTCACCCTAGAGATTCCCCAGGCAAACACTTGATACTGTTTATCCAAAAGTCCATTCTTGTCTATCCCATTTTTCAATACTGACCTCTGAAGTTCATAACGCTTCCCAGAGCTCTCAGTAATACATAACCTTTTCATTTAGTAGAATGGACTGCAAAGATACTTAAGCATATTCAGTAATGTTTTCCAAGGATAATGCATGACATTGCCTCATCTGCCACACAGTTTACTAGGACTCAGGAGACCTGGGTTCTTTTCTCAGCTCTGCCGCTGGCTTGCTGGGTGACCTCTGGCCAGTCAAATCCCTCCCTTTGCCTCAGTTTCCCCATCTGGAAAGGGAGGATAATGATACTGACCTTCTTTGTAAAGCACTTTGAGATCTACTGCTGAAAAGTGCTGTACAAGAACTAGGCATTATTAATATTTCTGTTGATTGTAAAGGAGCCAGCCAGTTCCTTGCTATCACAGACTTATTCATCACTCACATTAACCCCTCCCATTCAAGCTCTCAGTCTGTGTACCCAACCTTAACTTTGTCCTCTTCATTTGTTCTGTAATGGAAATATGTTGTGAGATGTATACTGTGATTTTATTTATTGTTTATTGAAGGCCTAGTTCAAAACCCACTAAAGTCAATAGATGCTTTTCCATTTTTTCCAGAAGCTTGGGGTCATGGGCTAAATACATTGGCCCAGATCCACAAAGTTACTTAAGTACCTAAACCCCAGATGTAGGCCCCTAAATCTGGGGTTTAGGCACCTAAATCCCAGTTTTGGCTCCACTGCAGTCCACAAAACTCACACTGAACCCTGTAGGTGCCTAAACGCCCTTGACTCCTGAGCTTTCAAAGTCAATGTTTTCTCAGGACCTACATTTTTGCCTCTGAGCATGTGCACTGCTGCTGCCTCGGTCTAGGTGTCCAGATGCCTATCACCCACCTAAGCCCCAGAACAATCCACAAACCAGGGGAGATAGGCATTCAGCCACCCAAGTCATGTGCTGGTCCCAATCCTGTAGGCGTGCTCAGAAGCCGATTACTGTATTGGATCTCATTCAAAATTGAGGAGGAGGTTGCAGTACCAACCTTATGAAGTAGCCCAATGGTAGGAATACCACTTGCATAGGATATGCAGGACCCAGGTTGAATTTCCCCCTCTACTAGAGGAGGCAGAATGTATTTGGACTGGGGGTCACCTGCCTCTGAAGAGCTAAGGGATATTCTGATGTGGGGCTATTTCAGTCTCTTCCACTGAAGCTGTTCCACTCTGGATAAATAATGAAAGAGTTATTAGAGCAGAGGGATTAGTCCACAGGTCTCCCCCTGCCCAAGGGTGCCTAACCACTGGACTACAGAGTCATTCTCTCTCAGTGAGGATTGAGGGAGGTTGAGACAGAATGTGCTTTGCTGGTCTCTGTTTCAGGGAAATGGGGTTTCATTTTTTTGTGTTAGTTTAGTTTTGCGGTTGTTGTGGGGTTAGTTTCAGGGTTTCTTTTGTCTGCCCTTTGGTCTGGCATGGCCAGCCCAGAGTACAGAGACCACAGTTTGTTGTAGATTTTGAGGGTTTAACCAGTGGTCGGGGCTTGCAGATTCTGCTTCCAGATGTCTCCGTGGAGGAGTGTGTTCTACAGTAAATAAAATGTAAGTAATTGTTTTATAGGGAGCATTGGTATAGTATGAGTTAGTATTTTAGCATATTGAAATTGGATCTCTTGGATACAGAATTGTATTTTATCATCTCAAAGAAATATCTTATTTGGATCCTTATATACATTTTTGGGAATGTTAAGGGATAAAGTCTATCAAATATTTGGAAAGTTTTTAAAAGCGTATAACTTGGTAAAGTGGAATATTGTTTTAGTTAGTCTCCACTAAAACACACTTTCAACCATGAAGTACAGGGATTAAAGAAATGTCATCTTATACATTCAATGATCACAACAAGTGGAAATATTTAATGAAAGAATTGTAAACTTCTCCTGAAGATATTTCAGTACATGGCTGAGAAAGAAAACAAGGAACTAAGGAAGACGAGTAAAGTGACAGGAGATATCCCAGAAGAACAAACATCTTCATGCTTTGATCTTGGTTTGGATTATGTGAAAGAGATTGAATAGGGTGTTACAAAGATGGACATGCCTAAAGATACTATGCTTTAGATGCAGAAGACTTAAAATGTCCAAAAAGACTAGCAACCTGTTAAAATTGTAATAACAACATAAAGATGTTGTTAACTTTGTTTAGCTATCTTGTGGGTTGTGGTTTTTTTTAAGGAAGGCAATCTATGAAGGGTTAAGCTACAGCAGGAAGTTCCCACAGATCCTTTAGAACACAATTCAGATGCAAACTTCCTATTGATTCACACACATTCTCATCAAGGAACAGGAATCAGTTGCACACACAGACAGAGAATACAGCCAGGAGAGATTACAGGAACATCAGTCCCATGATCACTTT
This sequence comes from Caretta caretta, assembly GCF_965140235.1. Classification (NCBI taxonomy): domain Eukaryota; kingdom Metazoa; phylum Chordata; order Testudines; family Cheloniidae; genus Caretta; species Caretta caretta. The sequence goes on along the minus strand of NC_134206.1, from coordinate 337,416,957 downwards.
ATAAGTTATTTGTGCTATTGCATGGCAAACATGCACTTATGAAAAAGTGTCTTCAAAGATATAAAAAACCTTTCACCCTATCCAAACATTTTTACTTGAGACATTTTGAAAAACTAATTCTTAAATATTCACTGTCTAATTCAGTATGTTCATATTTTTAGGTGTGACTGACCCTGCCCCACACCTGAAATGCACACAAATGCATCATAATTTTAAAACAAATTTGCATACTCTGACACAGAGGATTCTTGGCAAAGGGTCCTCTGCTCTTTGCAAACAACTCTTACTTCAGATCTGAGAAACTCACTACACAAAACGCATGGCTTGCAGGATATTTACCCATCAAAAATAATGTGTGAGGTATCTACAGAAAGCTTGTGACTTATCAAGGCTCAGTCATTGTGAAATGTGTGTATGGGTAATATCAAAGGAACAATATAACTCCATGGAAGGTATGCTTTATGGATCTGGAGCAGAAGTTAGTCACAAGGAGATAATATGTCTCAGGCTATGTCTACTCTACTGCAGGATCCATGCTCTGGCGATCAATGCACCGGGGGTCAATTTAACGGGTCTACTGAAGACCCTCTAAATCGATGGCAGAGCGCTCTCTAGTCGACCCCAGTACTCCACCGGGAACAAGAGGAGTAAGGTAAGTTGATGGGAGAGTGTTTCCCATTGACCCAGCAAGGTGTAGACACTGCAGTAAGTCAACCTAAGCTACACTGAATCCAGCTACATTATTCATGTAGCTGGAGTTGTATAACTTAGGTCGACTTACTGCGGTAGTGTAGACATAACCTCAGTGATGGTCAGTTCAAGCAGAGAGACTTGTCACCATGCCCTGGTTAGCTAGTGATGTAATGCAAGGCTCAATTGATTGTGAGGTGCTCAGATACTATAGCAATGGAGGCCAGAGCAGTAGCTAAGATAAATCTGAGTTTTGCTCCAATTGTTGGTTATAGCCCATCCTCTGAGGACCTTCCTTTCTGAGGAATTTACCAATATTTCATGACTCATGTACTATAATAATTCCATAGGACATTTTTGAAACTAATCACAGTGCAATATGGAGCCCCAATCTCATAGCACTGCAAACAAACCATTAAACAGAAACAATGCTGTGGTGCCTTGAGCTGTCCTTTTTTAAAAGATCTGGAATACCGTGTTCAATTCTGGTCACCCACGTTCAAGTCCCTCTTACTGGCAGACTTGGAATGGCTGGAGGCATTCCATAGGCCTTGTCAATGCCAAATCCTGAGCATCAAATTGTTCAACTTTCTGCAAAATACCATAATTCACAGAGATCTGGCCTTTCCTCCATCACTCACTGAGTTCACAAACAGTGTTGCATGCTCTTCGGCCATCTTGCTGGGATGGACAAAAACAATCCAGCACACTATGGTCTCAAACACTCATTGACAGGTGAAGGGGTGCACACCCTGACTCTACCTGGCATCACCTGTGGGGCTGCTCCAGAAATCTGTGGATTTGACGGATTGAGCCAAATCTGGGAACTTCACTTTACAATGCCTGGTACGAAGCCATCACCTGTGGTCACTCTGGCTGGTGCAACAGTCATCAGTAGACTATGCACATTTGATGATGATGGCTGATGTTCAAGAAAGATGTATCTAAACTGGAATGGGTTCAGAGAAGGGCTACTCCCATGATCGGGGCAAGGGTATGCACAAGGAGAGGAGCAAACAGGGCCATGCACCCCGCAATAATCAGCGGGTGACACTGAACTCTTCCGGCCCCGGGGTCACAGCAGAAGCTGAAAGCTGCTCTGTGCCGGGGCCATAGCAGGGGCACAGAAGGTGCCCCCTGCCCCAAAAGAGGTGAAACTTAAATTCCTGTGCACGCCCCTGATCAGGGGAATGGAAAGCCTCTTGTATGAGAAGAGAGTAAAAGAGCTCAGCTTGTTTAGCCAAGCAAAATGGAGGCTGAGAGGGGATATGCTTGCTCTCTATAAATATATCAGAGGGGCAAAAACCAAGGAGGGAGAGGAGCTATTTAAGCTACAGGACAAACTAACTTGTGTTGAAATTATTTATGAATGGGAGTATGACAGGGCTGCCTGGGATAGCAGGAGACAGGACTTGGTGACCCAGGAGATCCCTTCCAGTCCTGTGATCCTGAAGATGGTCTTCAACACCCTCACAGTTTGTTTGCTCTGAATTTAGAGGGTTATTTTCCTCAAATTTTACTCTGAGGATTAGTTTTTCCCCAAATCATATCAGGGCTGTCAGGTGAGATTCCATCTTTCCTATTTCCAGGCGGCCTAGTTTGGAAGTTTTTCCACTCTAGTTACAGTAGTCTGGTAGCATTAGTACAGACTTTTTCAGGGTCTATAATGATCTTTCCTAGAATCCCTGCACTACTCCCCTCTTGTTAGCTATTTGTGACATTTCAGCTGTAGGATTCTCAATGACTGTTCTCAATGGTATCAGATGACAGAACGAGGAGTAATGGTCTCAAGCTGCAGTGGGGGAGGTTTAGATTGGATATTAGGAAAAACTTTTTCACTAAGAGGGTGGTGAAACACTGGAATGCGTTACCTAGGGAGGTGGTAGAATCTCCTTCCTTAGAGGTTTTTAAGGTCAGGCTTGACAAAGCCCTGGCTGGGATGATTTAACTGGGAATTGGTCCTGCTTCGAGCAGGGGGTTGGACTAGATGACCTTCTGGGGTCCCTTCCAACCCTTATATTCTATGATTCTTTTGGAGAATATGCCCCTCATTTCTGTTATTTGTGACACAATCACATTAACAAATTAGTGCATTCCATTAAAGTCTGCAATCAATTTAGGGGAGCAGGTTTTCTGTCATGTTCTTCTCCCTCATGCTGTACAAGGAGTAGAAATCATTTTAAAGTACCCTGCTGAGCAATCCTATGGCATGGGGGAGTCCCCCAGGAGACTCTTATGTCTCCATTCCAAGCACAGGGGCTGGGAATGGCTGGAGTGTACTGGGCTGCAGGAGTTCCCAGGTGGTAGGTATATTGTTAGATTGTTCCTTGCAGTCTGTAGCCAGCTGATGCAAGTGAGAGCAGCCTCCAGGCTGTTCAAACCTGCATCAGAGCCAGAGCTGAAATGGAGAATAAAGGAGCAGTAGCCAGCTCCCTGATAGCACCCCTGCTCTCCTGCACCCTCCCCGGGCTCAGCAGAAAATATGGCTCTTAACTTTGACTGTATTTATACAGTTAATTCCAATGAAGAAATGCTAATGCAAATCCTAACACTCATTCAGCTAATTTATGACACACAAAGCAGCAATAAATCTCTCTGTGTGTGCTTAAAGTATTGGAGAACTGTGAGCTGTTATATACCTCAGATGCTATCCTGTTGCTGACCTGTACTGTGCACATTTCTGTAGGAGTATATACTCTCTGTACTTATAAGGCCAAATTCTCTCTCCAGGTCTGGTCCCTTCTGCTGCTAAAAGGTGGGACAAATGGGATAGAGAGCTGCCAGTTTCCCAAGCTAAGGATTCCCCTAGCCTAAAGGATTCTATATCACAGACAATTCTTCTAGCTCCTACTCCCACCTCTCTGCAGCCCCCTTGTGGACAGTTCAGATGCTGTGGCCAGAGTTGTGCTTTACAATCCCTGAGTGGCAGATTGCAAATTGAAGTCCATAGTCCAGGAGGATAGATTAGGATAATCCCCTGTATATTATGACAGGGCTGAGCCTGCCAAATAGCCAACCTTAGGATCAGGGAGCTCCAAGCAGATCCTTTGTGGGTCTCCTCCTATTGTGCACTCAGCAGAGAATTTCTCTTGTCATCTCTTCAAATTTGAATCTAGCTTTGCAATAAAACCCTTGTTTAGACCCTCTGTAAATAGACCCAAACAAGTCCAGAGAGCCCCATGTTTACCAGAAGTGATCTTCCATCAGGGCAGAATATTTTGGGGAAGCTTGAGGTAAAATCAGAAAAGTCATTTTGGATATGATCTGGTTATGAAAAATAATGGGATCTTACAACTGGACTCTAAACTCCTAATTTGTTTCCAATCTTGGTGCTTCTGACCTACTTTTGGGAAATGGGCTAGACCAGATTTACAGGACCCACCCAGGCCAAAAATGTAAAAGCAGGAGTGCCTCGTTCCAACTTTTCACCAACTCTCCTCTCCTCCCACATTTTCCCAGTCAATGTTCTCTTCACCTGTTAAGTGTCTTCCCATTTTAATCATCTTGCTTAAATATTATGAAATAGTCTTTTATACCCATTTCACCCTGTTGGAATGTGAAGACCCTATGAAGAGACCTGTAATAGGAAACATCACAACATTCCTATTTCAGAATGCTGAGTCAGACTAGCCAATAATCGGTGCTAATCATTCCAGACAAAGACCCTTATTCTGCAAACATTTTCATACGTGTTTAACTTAGTAACCCTGTGACCAGTCCCCTTTGAGACCAACAGGAATAGTCATGTGCTTAAAGCTAAGCATGTGAGAAAATGTTTGCAGAGCCAAAGTAAACCCTAGTCTACATATAACCATTTCAGTCAGGGGCCCTGAAATAGTCAGACTAGTACAACCTGTAGAGTGGATACAATTATACCAGTATAAAGGTGTCATATGCAGTATAGTTTATTCCTCTTCACATCCAAGAAGAAGCTATATGGGTATAAGCAGTTTTATACTGGTGTAACTGAATCCACATTAAAAGGGTGGTACCACTTTAACTGGGCATTTCTGTGGAAAACCAGACACATGGCATCCCTAGTTCTTTCCTTTAGCCTGAGTAGTAGGAGGGCAGCATACATAGATTTGTAATCTGAATGCCTCTTTTATTTCACAATCAGTACATTTTCTTTGCTCTGCAAACATAGCTCTTATATAGCACTCTTCAGTCTTTGATCTCAAAGTACTTTAGGGAAGAGGTCTCATCATCATCATCCTCTGTTTACAGATGAGGCCAGAGAGCTGAAGTGACTCACTCAGGATGCTTGCTCCTTATGCTGGTTTCTTATCCAGGCCTCCATACTGGCTAATCCCATAAAGCCAGTCAGTTTTCAGGACTGTCCTAAGGTTACTGGCAAGTATTTTTCAAGGAATGAAGTTGGGATCTGACTCCTCTTCTTCTGATAATCCCTTGGGGAATCTGCAGGGTCTTTGGGCCAAACCCCACATCATTATGCAGGGGAAACAACAGAATCATAAAATCATAGAATATCAGGGTTGGAAGGGACCCCAGAAGGTCATCTAGCCCAACCCCCTGCTCAAAGCAGGACCAATTCCCAGTTAAATCATCCCAGCCAGGGCTTTGTCAAGCCTGAATTAAAAACCTCTAAGGAAGGAGATTCTACCACCTCCCTAGGTAACGCATTCCAGTGTTTCACCACCCTCTTAGTGAAAAAGTTTTTCCTAATATCCAATCTAAACCTCCCCCACTGCAACTTGAGACCATTACTCCTCGTTCTGTCATCTGCTACCATTGAGAACAGTCTAGAGCCATCCTCTTTGGAACCCCCTTTCAGGTAGTTGAAAGCAGCTATCAAATCCCCCCTCATTCTTCTCTTCTGCAGGCTAAACAATCCCAGCTCCCTCAGCCTCTCCTCATAACTCATGTGTTCCAGTCCCCTAATCATTTTTGTTGCCCTTCGCTGGACTCTCTCCAATTTATCCACATCTTTCTTGAAGTGTGGGTCCCAAAACTGGACACAGTACTCCAGATGAGGCGTCACCAATGTCGAATAGAGGGGAACGATCACATCCCTTGATCTGCTCGCTATGCCCCTACTTATACATCCCAAAATGCCATGGGCCTTCTTGGCAACAAGGGCACACTGCTGACTCATATCCAGCTTCTCGTCCACTGTCACCCCTAGGTCCTTTTCCGCAGAAGAACTGTCTAATGAAACCCCTGAGTGTTTCCTCCTCTTTGGACACTCCCCATTCATTTTTCTGAAAGAGGGGGATAGTTGCTCCTGTAGGACATTTTTATTACATTATGCCTCTGTGGCAGGGTGGCCACCCCGCTCCCTCCTGAAGGGGACAAAGCAGCCCCAGAGAGGGCTGCTGTGAGGAAAGCTGGGCTAATTGGGAAAGCAGCCACAGCTGTGGTCAGCTTAATCCGGGCCCAGCTAGCCCTTATAAGAGGGCAGTGGGCCAGAAGCCTGGACACTCTCTCTTTGGTTCTAGAGAGGGAAGGACTGGGCTGCTCTGGGAAGCTGAGGAGGGTACCTAGGGTGGAGCAGTGCTGGGGAAGGGCAAAGGGAGCTGGGGAGCTCCAGCCTAGCAAAATCCCAGGCTGCAGGCCGAGTTAAAGGCACGCAAAGGGTACTGGGGCTGCAGAGACAGCAGGTCCAAATCACCCTCACCAATGATGAGTGGCCTTTACAGACTGCAGTCTGGCCTCAGTGAATGGGGGCTAGATGGTGACTGGCAGTAGCCACTGAGGTGGGGATAGGGGTTTGGGGGTTCCTCTGGGTGGGGAGACCCAGATTGTGGGTTACCGCTGGGGTGGAACCCTGATGAGGAGGGCACCAGGATCTGGGAGGGATATGGGAGCCAGCGGCAGGTGAGACGCTGGCCTGCAGAGGGCGCTTCTGGCTGGAAGAGCTAATTCCCAGGATGACCAACAGGAGGCGCTGCACCAGTGAGTCGTTGCCCCGTGACCGCCTCAAACATAGCAATAACCCTTCCATAAAGTGGATGATATCCTGAGATCAAAAATTCTCAGCAGCCATGGGATAAAGTCTCCCAGTATCGCTAATGAGAATTGTCCTGCTTCTACGGGCACTACAATGAAATTTTCCCTCTGAAGGCCCACGGTCTGATCCAAAGCTAAGGAAACAGAGTGGGCCTAAGGGATGCAAAGTGCAGTGATATATATTTTTCCAATCATCTGAAAAGGTGTGTGTGTGTTTCACTGCCTGGTGCATTTTAACAACTGAAGCATACATACTAACTGGCTATGCTGGATAAACGCCCCTTACTGATAGTTCTCCCTTGGGGCTGTAATAGTCAGTACACGGATTGAGGGACCAGCTATCCTCCCTCCCTAGCACATTGCAAATCTCTTTAGTGAACCAGGAATGAAGTCCGCCTTTACGCAGGGGGATCAGCACAAGCCATCTGCATTATTAAGTTCCACTTAAGTTTAAAGGGGACTTACATGGTGCATAGTCTTTGCAAAGGCCTCTTACACCAAGAAGACTTTCTAGTCTCTAGGTGTGTGGGTTAATGTGGCACTGAACTTCTGCAATGATTGGTTTTGTTTGCATTTGTGTTTGTAATTGTCTGAAATGCCAAAGGATTTTAAAAACCTTTTTCTGCTGGAGCACAAATTTACTTAAACTCTTTGCTTAGTTCAGGCAAAAATAGCCAGTCCATAATAAGTAACAGAACATAAAATAAAATATTTTCACCATCTAGACAAATACTAAAATATATAGCGGCAATTCTACTGCTGTTGTAACAACAAATTTAATAATGATAAATATTTATCTTTGGCCAAGCAGCAGCCAAATTTGAGGCCAAATCTGGGTGGCTTCTGTTTGAATGAGAAATCAGTGACATAGAATCAGGGTATTTTTTTACTGTAACTTGTTTGTTTATGAAATTGTATCCTCGTCCTGTTTCCTTGAAGAGCAGCAGAAACAAATGGCATAGGCAGAAATCCCCGATAAACAACTCCAGACCCTGTCTCAAGAAGCAGATATCTTTTTTTGCCTTTGCTTCTCTCCAGGGACCCACAGACCCCTCCTGTTTGCTCACCCCAAGTGTTTGACACATAGTGTTACTCCAACTTCTGCCTTTAAAACCTGGAAAATGCTGTTTGCTCCAGGCTCCTCTGACGGGGCCGCATGGTCTCTGGAGGCGAGCCTTGTCCATTAACCTCACACCATCCTTTTCTAATGACCCACTGGCTGGCTACATGCATTGCATCTATTCTTTCTATAGATAGTTTCTTCGTGGGTGACTATTTCAATGGGATTTTAGGCCTCTTTAATTATAATTAATAGAGGCTAACCCTAGTTCCCAAGTCAAAATCCCACCGATCCTTTGAGATATAAGCCGTTTTACTGTTTTCATCCGATAGCATTTTGAAATCATGATGTCATTTCAATGCTTTTTAAAAAAAAATAAAATAAATGGGCCCCTTCATTGCCAAGCAAACCCAATAAATAAATGACATGATTGAAATCACACTTGGAAAGGTGCACGCTGGGTACATTAATGAGCTCTGATGAGCTAAGCATGCAAACTGCGTGGGCGCTGTTTACATTTTTGAATAAACCCAGAAAAAAAAATATGTGAAGGATGTCAAAAATAAAGGGACTGAGTGCCCCCCGGAGAGAAATGGCTAGAGTTTCTCATTATCTGCAATTTCCAGAGCAAGACTAGCTCAGGAAGATTTGAAAAGCAATCAAAGAAAGAAAGAAAGAAAGGAAGGTGATACTCCTCTTAAAAAGCACACATTTCAGTTTAAGGTAGGGCCTCTTCTATCAGGGATACAATAGAAGAATCTAAAATTGTGAGCATTTGATTGAGAAGAAATTGTTAGCAGGAGAAAGATTGCAGCCTTAGGACTTTCATCTTTGTTAGTAGAGAGCTGATAATGACAGCAGACTGCATAGCTGTTATATATTGCTCTGCTCCTTTTTATGGATGCAGAAAACTGCCTGAAGTGCTGGAGATTAGAAACTATGTAAATATCTCTTAATTATGCCTATCTGCATCAAACTTTCCTGTAAAACTGACATAAATCTAAATCTTCCAAATCCGGAGTTCAATATCTGGCTGACAAGAGTTAATATATACTGAGAGAAAGTGATCCTCGGTATAATTAAATCAGAATAAAATTTTTTGAGATGCATGACTTAGAAATTTTCCAGATGGTCCCATTTCAAAAAGGTATTTAAGAACGTGTCTAAAGGCATGTCTGCACTATGAAATTAAATCAGCCTAATTTGCATAGGCATACAGCAACTGCGGTAATCTCATCGTTTGTGCGTGTCTGCAAGTGGCTCCTTATGTCGGCGGTGTACATCCTCAGCGGGAGGCCTTGTATCAATCGCACTGTCAGCCTGGGGCATTGCCACAGTTCAAGGCAACTACACCTGTATTTCCCCTCAGTGGTCCAGCAAGTGAACTGATTCTTAGGCTTCCAGGTCCCCAGCAGTCACTTCTCTTGGGTGGAGATCCATGTCTCTCTCCCTTCTGAGCAGGATATTTCCAGGCTGCACAGTTCCCTGCCTTCATCGTGTTATTCTCAGCACGGCCAAGTTGCTGAAAGACAATTGTGTGCTTTCTCTTCAGAGATGGTGTGATGGGGTGTACCTACCCCACGCTGGCCCCATGGGGGTTAACTGTGCACTGCTTTGCAGGCCGAGGAGGCATTTACGATCGAAGGGCTAGAATGCAGTTTTACTACAAGTCTAAAGCAAGGGGCACTGCCCAGGAACGGCTCAAGAATCTCACTGTGACTCAGTGAGAATCAAGGCTATTAAGTCACAGGGTGTCCTTGGTTCCCCCTTTTCTCCAGTAGGGAAAGTGATCTGTGTCATCTCTATACCTGGTGCACATTACTTCTTTCTCTGTGCTGGTTTAGTAGCATTAGCTGGAGCATTGGACGGATGGATTCAAGACTCCACCCACTCTCTGCCCCTGTCTGTCCACTTCCCACTCTCCTGTCTCTACAGAGGTTGCTTTCCCCCCCAGCAGCAATGAGGGTAGGTCACACAAGGGAGTAAGGGGCACTCCATGGTTTAGGCTCCTAAGGCAGCTCCTAAGTGAGCCCAAAGTTAAGATAAGACATAAAATCTGGGATCCTGGGGAAAACCTGGACAGGTGGCAACCCTAGCTGTGGGACAGATTTGCTTGTGGTATTAATAATGAGAAAAGTCAAAGACAGTTGCTGGCAGAGGGGAACTTAACCTGGCCCAAAGTGGTAGAATTAGCAACAGCAATGGAAGCAGCAGTGAAAAACTTACAAGATTTCCACTTAGAAGGCAGGGCAAATCAAACTGACTCAATAAACAAAATGCAAAGCAAGCTGAAAAGGACTTGGGCTCCTGAGGGGCATTTCTGGTGTGAAGGAGCTCATTTTGCTTCAGTTTGTAAATGTAAAAGGCCCAATGTCATAAATGCCTCAAGATTGGACAATTAGTGAGAAAACGCAGAGGTGACTATTAAACAGCATCTCAAGCTCAGGAGGGTAGACTCCAAAAGAGCAGAGGGCTTTTTACCTTGAGGGGAGGAAGAATCAGAGGAAGATGTGGTCATTATATACAGTCTCAAGGGAAGAAAGTGGGACCATAAGAAGTAGTGGTAGAGTTAAACAATCAGTACAAATGGAAATAAACACAGGGGCTTCAGCTACTGTGATAATAAATATGCGTATCAACAGTGCAAAGCAGGACTGAGCCCACTGGTGAATGCAGGAGTGAGTGATCCTGCATACCTATGTTGGAGAACCCATCCAGGTGCTAGGTTCTGTGCTTGTCCCTGTAAAATACAAAAGCCAAAAGAAAAAGTTACCAGTCCTAGTGACCCTGGGACCAGGGCAAAATCTGTTTGACAGAGATTGGCTGCAAGAACTAAATCTGAATTGGGAGGAAATTTTCAAATGAGATCCAAGCAATACATCAAAACTCTAGGAAGTCCTGGATGCTGACCCAGCCATTTTAAAAGAAGGGTAAGTGACTTTGGATGGTGTAACAGCCAGGATTTATATCCAGGCAGGGGTCAAGCTAAAATACTTAAAGCAAGATTAGTGCCTTATGCCCTCAGAGAAAAGTTTGAGACTGTGTTTGACTGGATGGAAAAAGAGGGCAACACTTCACCGTGCAGTTTTCTGAATGGGCCACACCCAGGGACAATGTATTCTCCCAAAAAGTGGGGGGGCAATGAGTCTTGGCCTCATGCATGCCCTCCCGCCCCTCCTCTTCCCCCAAGGCCCTACCCCCCACCAAGCTGGAGCCAGGCCAGGAAGCTGTAGACCCTCCACCTGCCTGGGGTGGGAGGTCCCAAGAGCTGCCCCAAGCCCATGTCCCCACCCCCCAGGACCCTGCCCAGGGCAGGTGCAGGGTCCACGGCTCCCCACAGCTGCTCTTACCCCGACTCAGCTTCAGTCTGGCCTGGGGATGAGGTCTTGGTGGCCAAAGAGCCACAGCTGGGCCATGGTAAGAGCCATGGGGAGCCATGGCCCATCCATCTGCCCTGGGTGGGGAGCCTGGGGGGCGGAGACATGGGCAAGGGGCTGCTCTCGGGCCCCCACCCCCTGAGCATGTGCAGGGTCCATTGCTGCCCGCAGCTGCCCAGGCTCCCCGGGCTGGGATCCAGCTTCCAGCCTACCCAGCTGGGGGGATGGTGGGCAGGGCCTCGTGGAGAAGAGGAGGGGCAGGGGGCCAGGCCCTTGGCGAAAAGTGGAAGGGCCAGGCCCTTCCACTTTCAAAATTGGGAGGATCATGGCCCATTGCCCCCCCATTCCGGTGCCCCTGGCCACATCTATAGTGTCTGAGGTTAAATCAAGTAAAGTCATTCACATGAGCAGAGATTATAGTCACAGTGAATCAGGTCTCCAAGTTAGAAAATTACCCCTTTCCATGGATGGAGGGCTTGCTGGCCGTGTTTGGTGGGGGTCAAAAATTAGTACCCTAGAAATGTCACAGGCGTACCAGCAGATGAGACTGGAGGAGGATTGTAAGAAACTTACCACTCTAAACATTCACAAGGGTTTATACCTGTACAATCGATTGCCATATGGAATATCATCCAGCACCTAGACATTCATTGAAAGATATCCCCTGTGTTGTGAGGACTGATATCCTCATCACAGGTAGAAGTGATGCTGATCATCTGTCAACACTGGACAAGGTACTTCAAAGATTGGAGGCCATGGGACTACACTGAAGGCAAACTAAATGTTTTTTTCATGAGATCAGAGGTGGTGTCCCTCTGCTACAGCAAGTAAGGGAAGAGTAGAGCTTTGCTCCAGCCCATAACACTGAGTAACCCAGTTAACTCCTTGATAACCACTTTACTACACACACACCAAAGCTCGCAGGACTAGGGCCAGTGTCAGTAACCCTTGCCAGTCATCCCTGCTGAGCACAGGGCAGGTGTTGCTGGAACATCCAGTCATTAAGAATTTGGGGGTTCTGAATATGGATTGACTGTATAAGGTGCCAAACACTGCTGTTAGGAATGGGGTCTTTTTACTGTGTGGAGAAACCCAAACAGATAAAGCTGCCGTGTGGCTGTTTTAATGTTTTGTTGGCAGTCTACTTGTTGCACCTGGTGCATGACCATTTTTCTAGAGATTATTATGTAGCTATCACTGGATTAAAATGTGCCATCAGTGAAAGGGTTAATACGCTTCCACCGTGACAAGTATAAAATATATGGGTTTATTGGGAGGAGCAAATAATGGAGGTGCCGCATCAGAAATCATCATTTCTCCTTAGGGAAAGTGCTATGATTGTTTTCATGTATACGGCAAAGCTGGGGAAAATATTCCAGTCTCAAAAAACTCCCTTCTTATTAAACACTATATTTTCTCAGAGTTAAAATTCAACAAGTAACTATAGAGCTAAGAAATGAGAGTACAGATAAAATCCAAAAAGAAAAGGAGTACTTGTGGCACCTTAGAGACTAACCAATTTATTTGAGCATGAGCTTTCGTGAGCTACAGCTCACTTCATCACGAAAGCTCATGCTCAAATAAATTGGTTAGTCTCTAAGGTGCCACAAGTACTCCTTTTCTTTTTGCGAATACAGACTAACACGGCTGTTCCTCTGAAACCTGAGATAAAATCCAGTGAAGTGTATGAAGATCCATTTCCAACCATAGCCCTGCTGTATCTCTGCACTTACAGCTTAACAACAATATTTCCAATGAATTGTTTGAGTTCAGAATTCCCCAGCACTCGTGACATCTTCAGACATGGCTAAACTAAATATAAATGCCCCCCCACTTAAACCATATTTACTTTTGATTAGAGAATATCTCCCTGTTTAAATAGGGTTTAAGGCCGGAAGGAAACAATCTGATCATCTACTCTAATATCCTGAGTGACACAGGCCATAGAATTTAACCCAAAGAGTGGGAGGAAAAGCAGAGTGGGAAAGAAATTTGCCCGAGGTGACATGGGAGAGTTGGCGATACAGCCTGGTCTCCTGACTCTGCGTCCAGTGCCCTATCCATGACACCACAGATTTTGCCCCACCACCCAACCTGAAACTGACTTTAATCTATCAGCCAACCTAATAACTTATTCCTGTAGGATATCTTGGATCTTGCCAGTGATATTGACTTCCCCTCTTCTAGGCACATCATTGATAGGTCCCTCAAGGGAGTCAGTCCATGTGGATGATCATTCAAGACCCGTGGCCTCTACTTTCTTTTCCCTTTGAACAGTTTTAATGTGTTACATTCTTTCAACTCTTTTTCTCACTCAAAGATCACACCATTCCATTGATGTAATCTTTTCATGCTCTTCTTCCATCCCCCCCCCCCCCCGCACCATGGTCTTCTTCCATCTTCCCCCACCAGCCTCCCCCACCCTGCTGTTAGTAACCATTCTCTTATAAAACAGGACTTTTGCCTCAGGCCTTATGCTAAATGAGGAACAAATGGATATTCTGGTATAGCCTTCTGAGGGCCTGAATTTGCAAGGTGCTGAGCTCCTCTTGAGAAGCAGAGAGGGAAAGAAAGTGCTAGAAGCCTTCAATTCCGATTCTTATTGTTATTTCTAACAATAGATTCACAGATATTAAGATCAGAAGGGACCATTATGATCATCTAGTCTGATCTCCTGCAGAACGCAGGCCACAGAATCTCACCCACCCACTCCTGCGAAAAACCTCTCACCTATGTCTGAGCTATTGAAGTCCTCAAATCGTGGTTTAAAGACTTCAAGGAGCAGAGAATCCTCCAGCAAGTGACCCGTGCCCCATGCTACAGAGGAAGGTGAAAAACCTCCAGTGCCTCTTCCAATCTGCCCTGGAGGAAAATTCCTTCCCAACCCCAAATATGGCGATCAGCTAAACCCTGAGCATATGGGCAAGATTCACCAGCCAGATACCCAGGAAAGAATAGAACCTAAGGGTCCCAAATGACACCCATAAAGTGAAAGATAGTCTATGCTCCAAAGAGCTACCAGTGTAAGTAGACAAGACAAACAAAATGTAGGAGAGGAAACAGAGGTGAAACGACTTACCGAAGGTTACAACTGGCCAGTGGCAGAGCCAGGAACAGAATGCAGGTCTCGTGAGTCCTAGTTCAGTGCTCTAGCTACTAGATCATGCAGCCTCCTACACATCCTATTGACTTTAGTGGGAGCTGCAGGAACTCAGATCTATCAAGAGGTGATCAGCACCATGCAGAATTAGGACCCTATGATCTGGCTAACTACATTTCACAGCATCCACCTTGGGGCAACTCTGCTGAGTATGACGCTTCTCCAAACGCAAAAGTGCAACAAGCTATGTTAATCCCTCCAACTCAAGGAAGTTTTAGAGAACATCACTGCAGCATCTCTCACAGGATCTTGCCGATTTCTTCCAAGAGAAAATTGACAAAATACAATGTGACCTTCCTCCTCCCCTCAGATAGCCGTCCCCACCCCTTCCCCTTCTACAACTCCTGTCTACTCCCCTGTCCCAGATGCAGAAGTGTCTCTTCTATTTTCCTTCTCTAACCCTGCACTTCCCCCATAATCCCATCCCCTTTCCCAATCTCCCTCACACCCAGTCTCATCCTCTCTCTGATTCTTCTTTTTACTCACTTTTCTCTGGCTCTTTCCCTGCACCATACAAACATGCTCTAGTCTCTTCCATCTTAAAAAGAACCCATATTTGATCCCACTTGCCTCTCCAACTATCGAGCCATCTCCCTCCTTCATCTCATCTCTAAGCTCATTGTGCACATTGCCTACATTTGCTGTCTGGAGTTCCTACCACCCAATTCCATCCCAGACCCTTTCCAATCCTGCTTCTGCCCCATGAACTCCGTTGAAACTGCTCTTGCCAAAGAGTCTAATGATCTCTTCCTAGCGAAAGCTCAGAACCAGCACTCCATCCTCATCCTACTTGAACTTTCAGCTGCCTTTGACACAGTCAGCCATGCTCTTCTACTTGAAATCTTGTCCTTCTTTGTCTTACATGACTGTCCTCTCCTGGTTCTCCTCTTCTGTCTGTAGTTGTCCTTTGGAGGATCTGCCTCATGTACCCTCCCTCTTTCTGTGGGGGTTCTACAGGGCTCTGTGTTTGGTCCTTTTCTCTGGATTATCTCTGGATATTCTCATCCACCAACATAAATTCCATCTCTAGGCTTCTGACTCACAGAGGTACCTGTCTACTCCGGACTTGTCAGCTTCTGTCCAGACTAAAATCACAGCCTGTCTCTGACATCTTCTTGTAGCTATTTAGTCATCAGCCTGAAGAGCCACATGGATAAAATAGAGCTCATAATCTTCCCCATTAAGTCCTCCCTGCTATTATCTATATCACTGTAGGTAACACCACCATCTTGCCTGTCACTCAGGCCTGTAACCTGGACATCATCTTCAACATGGACCTCTCTCTTGGTTCTAACACCTAGGCAAGGTTTAAATCTTCCCAATTCTTTTTGCATAACAGCTCTAAGATATGACCTTTCTTTATCCATCCACACAGCTAAATTTCTCATTGAAGCTCTTATTATCTCACATCTCAATTACCACAATGACCTTCTCTCTGGTCTTGACAAATGCAATCTTTCCCCGCTCATATCTATTCAGAATGCTGCTGCAAAGATCACTTTCCTAGCCTATAATTTTGACGTCATCCTTCACTTTTCATCTCTCCATTGGCTCCCCTATCTCTATCACTTCTTATATTCACTTGCAAAGCCCTTCATAGTCAATCCCCACCCTTATCTATCATCTTTCATGTCTTATTGAGATGATGATGCTTGCTTCTGATAGGCCCATGATACCAGCCTCCATTGCCTGCTGGTTTCCATCTGTTGTGTTTTATACTTAGAGTGTAAACTTCTTGGGGCAAGGACCATCTTTTTGTTCTGTGTTTGTAGACCACCTAGCACAGCTGGGTGCTGGTGGGCAAGACTGGGATTCCTAGGTGGTATGGTAATTAAAAATAATGTCAGTGCGGAGGAACCAAATTATTGTAGGGAGCAAGTACAATCTATTATGCTAATTTCCTATCAAGCAAATTGATGGTGCTGGTGATTATCATTTTGACATGTACAACAAACAATGAAGATAAGAAAGACATTGTAGACTAAGAACATGATCAAAATTGACATTTTCCACAAACTGCTTTTTGCAATATTCTCTCTCCCTCTCTCTCTCTCTCTGACACACACACACAAGCCTAGGTTTTTGTAATAACTTAAAATCATAATTTATTTTTCCAATTTGATCCTGCCTAAAAGGGCACAAGGACATTAGAATGCATTTCAAAATCCAATAGGTTTATGATTGCAAGATGGAAGTTACAAATTACAAGGAAATATTAGATTCCCTGCATGCTGCACAATGTTCAGTGTGATTCAGTGACTGGCTGCCGGAGAACGATAAGCTTGAGAGCCTATGTAAGTATTAATAATCCTGCCCTTGTGCCTGATTGCTACCAGTCCATTCCAAAGCATTTCAGGGCAAACAGCTGTCTATAAATGACTCATTCAGTTACAGAAACTTAACTGTAAATTGCCTACAAATCACAGACCAACCTGTGCTTATCACAGCAAGTCATTTTAGCCATTTCCCTTCATTTATCTTTGAGGAGGGATGTGTCACATGCAATGTAGGATCTTCTGTGCTATGTTTGAAGAGAGAAATCCCAGCCAGCCCACAGCCAGGCCCAATACTGGCCTCTCAGGGCTGGTCTACACTACTGGGCTGGGTGGGAATCGATCTAAATTATGCAACTTCAGCTACGTGAATAATGTAGCTGAAGTCAATGTACTTAGATCGACTTACCGCGGTGTCTTCACTGCAGTGTGTCAACAGGACATGCTCGCCCGTCGATTCCCCTTGCGCTTCTCATTGAGGAGGAGTACCAGAGCCGATGCTAGAGCAATTGGCAGTTAATTTATTGTGTCTCATAGACTCATAGATATTAAGGTCAGAAGGGACCGTTATGATCATCTAGTCTGACCCCCTGCACAATGCAGGCCACAGAATCTATATTATATTATAGATACTTATTATATCTATATTATTATATTGTGTCTATACTAGACACAATAAATCGATCCCTGCTGGATCGATGGCTGGCTGTCGATCCGGCCGGTAGTGTAGACAAGCCCTCAGTGATGTACTTTAATAGCCATATGTGTTATATATTATGGTACACAGGGAAGGCTCTTTGACAGACTTGACCTAGTATTCTCTGTCTCACCCAAACAAACTTAAAGTCCAATCCTATGCACTGAAAGTGCTCGCCATCACATAGCCGTCATTGAACATCTCATATATTCCAGGAAATAAGGTATAGTCACGACCTATATTGCCTTTCTTTTCTTGTTCTGTGAGTTGAATAGCCGCTACTACCAAGATATAACATGTGTGATGTCACTATGTTTCATACTGTTTAGTCAATAACAAACATCTGAATATATTATCAGTAACCAATCCAATGGGATTTGAATGAAACCGACATGATCGAGAGTATATCCAGAACTTCCCCTACACATAAAGCAAGTAACAAGAATATGATAGAATACTGTTTTGGGATTTGGGAAGGATATCAGCCTCCATGAAATCTGGGATTTATAACCACCATTACACACATAGGGTGCCATTAAGGCTGGGATCTCAGAAACCATGGTGACAAGCATGGTATTAAATGGCTACAAAGACAGATTAGAAAAATACTATAGAGAGTGCTTGAATTGTATCATTTTCTTGGAGAGGAAATAAAGAGAAAACAGAGGGGATAAAGAGACGACTGTGTGTGACTGGGTATCCTGGTCCAAGTAGGAAGCATCTCTTTTTTCCCATCTTTCACTCGTCATTTTGTATATATCTCTCCTCCCCTACCACTTTCTCTCTTCGCTCTCCCACCCCCACATTTGCCATGTCTTTCTCTTTTCTATCTTTCCCTTGCCATGGAGAGCGCTATGCCTGTTATGCTAGTAGCAGGAGGCTGAAAAGATAACAGAAATGATCAGTTTCTGTAGCTTTCTTGGGAACAAATGTCTAATTCTAGAAACGCAGGTGAGATTGAGAAATTTTCTTGACTTTCACTCAGCTACTGCCTGGATGAATAGAGTGACACAGAAAAGCACAACATAAGATGAAGAGTATGTGGAGACCAATCAGAGGACAGTACAAAACCATAGAAGGGGAGTGAGGGTGTTAAATGAGTGGCCTGATGATATCCGAAGTGGGGAAAAAGAACCATCCAAATCTTATATCTATTTACAGATATCACTGATACATGAATTGTTTCTCTCTCTCGCTATTGTATTGCAATAGCCCACAACACTGCAGTGTTTGCCTGGTGATAATGTTTCCAGTGTTATGAGACCATCAAGTAGAAAATATAAATTACCCAGAATTATAAGAAGTTCAGCAATAATCTTCCATATCTCAGTCTATATATGTGCAATAATATTTGGCAGATGCTGTGTCTTGCTGTCCTGGTGTTTGGAGATCCGGTGACAGCACAGAGGGCTCATATGCAGTGGAGCATGCTGTAATTTTTGCACAATGCAGCCATGTTTCCTATATGGGGGATGCAATATATTAGCGCTTGTCGACATGGAAAATTACTGAGCAGCAAGCCACAGTAGGAGTCTACAGTGCACCAGCTTGCCACAAAGTAACACCCGGTGTGGACGTGTTTATAACATAGTGAAAGTCCCGGATTGTACAGTGACTAGTCATAAGCCAAAGTCCCAGAGTTACTAGCAGTAAGTCAAACTGTATTCCAGGACTTTCACTACATTGTAGTAGCATCCACATGGGATATTACTGCCCAGGAATCTGGTGTGCTGCAGATTCACACCCTGGCTTGCCACACAGTAACTTGCAGCTATTTTTGTCAACAGCATCTGACTTAGTATATGCGAGTTCAGAGGGAACAAAATGTTATTTCCAGAAAAATCATCTTTGGAAAGAGTAACAGCAAGAGAGACAGTCATAGCTGCACTGGCATCTCTCTGGCTCTTTGTTCCTTTCATCCCATGTCTGTTCTGTGTATAAGAATAATAGTTCAAACACTTGAGCTGATTTTTAAAATGTTCTTGGGATTGTCCAGCTTGTGCCTTCTGTCCTATAGACAAGGTTGGCTGGCAGAGCAGAGTTTGTACAAAGGTAAATCATTCAAATGAGGAGTGGTTTGGGTTATCAACGAGAAATGACCACTTCTGTTCACTACCTGTGGCAATAGATATTTACAATTTTTGCCAACTGAAACATTGTTCCTCATTTTCAGACTGAATCCATGAGTGCAGATCATTCATTTCTGAAGTGCAAAATCTGCACATGCTTAACTTTACAAACATGAATAGTCTTGTTACATATGGAGTTGTTTTCAGGGTTGGGTCTTATATTTTGGGGAGATGACCCCTACATTGCAATATTTCCATTGGTGCTATTAAAACAGTTTACGCAAGTCTCAAAATGTTTAGTCCATGGATTTGTTCATGAATGAAAGCACCAAACTTAAGTCCTGATTCTCTTCAGTGTAACTCAGTTGACTTCACTGAAATTACTCCTGAGTTACGCCAGTGTAAGTGAGAGGAAAATCCAATCCATGGTTTCACTGGTGATCAAACAGAATTTGAATGTGGGCGTCCAGAGGTGAAATCGTAGCGCTTGATTCTGCCGCTCCTCCTCATGTTAAGCAGTGCCTCACTCTTCAAGTAGTTCCATTGGGCCAGATTCTCAAACCTTTACTCATGCTGAGTAGGAGCTGTACAAGTAGTGCCCTTGAAATAAGAGAGTAAAGCACAACTCAGCAGAAGCAAGGGTGGCAGAATCTGGCCCATAGTTATCTGGTACGTTGGAAGTCAGAAGCAACATGATGTGCACCCATTGGTCACCACTACCTCTCTTTTGCATCTCACTGGTCACTGAAATAATTCCAGCTCCCAAAGAAGGGTCACATTCTGTTAAACACAAACACTGAAAAGCCCCAAGCAAGCCGTGCTTGAAACTTGTGTCCTTCATTGTTATTCCCTGTTCTTATCAATTGCTTCTTTAAGAGTCTCTTTGTTATAAGGTTACCTTTTAGTAACAGCTAACACCTTGGGCAGTGCTCAAGCTCATTACTAGCATCCACTTCCCTGAGCATTACAGTTTCTTGGGTCAGCATTTCTGAAAGAACATGTTGGGGCTATATTAACTAAACTAAACCATTCTTCCTAATAAGACAGAATTCCTTTCCCAGGCGATAAGACACCTACTATTCCTGGGGAAGATAATGTAGTGTGTGAGCTGCTTAACAGGAGAGTGCTACCTGTGGAATTGATCCAGTGATGAGATGAGGTGCAGGAGCCATCCAATTTGCAATTCACTCAGGCCTGCACCGAAAGGGGCCACAAAGGTTTTTTCACATGCAGGGCTCATTATAACCTATAAAGGAGGCCTATAAAACAGTTGATAGTCACAGGAACTTCCCTCTACGTGCCAACAACCCAGCAGTAGTTAACCTTCACAGCTCCAGCCTTGTGCCATGACTCTTTGTTATCTATGGGCTTGCTTGTGGCTGCCCACCTTCATTAGGCGCCCTCCAAGTGCCTTGTGCTGGTATCTTCTATCACTGTTTCCTTCAGACAGGGGCAAGCAGACATCCCAAAGCTACGACATGCCCTGCCTGGCACAGGTGGCGGCAGGAAGTAGGCAGAGCCTGGACTCTGCCTCTCCTCCCCCAAAAGGTGTCCAGTGACACAGCTACGTTGGCAAATTGGGAAATGTGTGCTGTGACAGGTGTACTCCCTCCCTGATTCACTGTCTCCCTTCTGGGCTATGCCAGGACCAGCACAACAACATGCTGCAACTTGACAATCTTGCCCTATTGAGGACTTCCTGGGAATCTAGCATCCCTCAGTACCTCCAACATTTCCCTAGACATATGCATGCACACCTCCCTCCCATCATAACTTACCACCTTCCTGCCCTAAATCCATTTTACCCCTACCCCCTTCACTCCCTCGTTGTGTCCATTCCCAACCCCTCTCCTCCATTTCTACCTTCATTTCTCCTCTGTCTTCCCTCCCTCCTGTTTCTACCCCTTGGCCCTCCACCATTCCCCCACTCTCCTGCTGCCCCTGATCTCTCCTTATACAGCCAACACCCCACAAAAGAGGGGAAAATGCCTACTAATTAAACTCCAAGACCATATCAACATGAACCATGGTTGACCCTACTAATATGCAGTAGCTATAGAAACATCATGACCATAATGCAATGTAAAGAGAAAGATTAACAAAGGGGCTCAGTCAGTGAATTGAAACATGTAACATTTGTATCATCTTTACTGCAGTTAAATGAATGTTGATAGTTTGGGCATGACAAAGCCGTTATACCCCTGACAATTCAATATGGCAAAAACGCAGCTTTATAAATAATGTTTGTGTGGGTTCAACAGCTACTAACCTTCACATTCATTACCATTTATGGCTGCTATATAGCATTTATTGGTAGAGCTACTGGGTATAAATGCCTAATGTCCTAAGTGACAATATTCTTTCCAACAAAAACAAAGACTGGATATACAAAACTGGTCACTCTGTGCTGAGAGCTAATGGGACTTGGTCAGGGGTATGTTTGGCCCATCTTTGGGTTTTTTGTTTGATTGTTTGTTCTCTCATTACAAGCTGTGTAGCTGGGCCAGGGGTGCTGAGTAAGCAGCTGAGACAGGTCTGTTTTGTTGGTGTCTTGGTAAGGGCCACAGGCTCTGAGTCTTGGAGCTTTGATCAGCCCCACTGTTTGATGTCTCTGAGTGAGTGGTTCACTCCCTGAGTTTGAGGGGCAAATCTGAGCTGAAAGAAGCAGGAAGATGCGGTAAAAAAGTCACTTGCCAGGTGAAATCGAGAGCCATGAACAGAAGCAGCTAATAGAGGAATTTTGGAGGGAGTGTGCAAGGCTTTCCTTCCAGGTTCAGCTCCTCATGTGATTCCACAATATCTAGTGATGGAACAGTGGCGGTGACCGGCAATGGAAGTGCCACGTTTTCTTTCCACTTGAGACCAAAAAGAGACTTCCTGTGTATGAAGTGAAGGTTGGCGGCTCTGCTGGAAGAAAAGATTTTTGCATTGGCAGGGCAAGCATAGATGCTACTGAGAATCAGAGAAACTGAGGAGTTCCTAGACAGCCAGATTTTGGAATCATCAGTTCCCCAGCTTCAAGGAAGAAAGAAGCTGTCCACCAAGGAGCTGGAGAAAGAGGAAGTCAGAGAGGAGGCCTGGCACTGTGTAACAACCAGAGGCAAGAGGTCATGCCAGAGGTGAAACTAAGCCGGTCCAGTCCGGTATGGCGTACTGGCAAGAGCCAGTATGCCATGCCAGACCGGACCGGCTTCCCCGACTGCTGTGGGGAGCCCCAGGCCCTTTAAAGCCCCGCCCAGCCCCGCTGCCGGAGACCCGGGGTAGCGGCGGCAGGGCGGCGGCAGCGCTTTAAAGGGCCTGGGGCTCCGGCTGCTGGGGGGAGCCCTGGGCCCTTTAAAGCGCCACCCGAGCCCCACTGCCGGAGCCCCGGGGTAGTGGTGGCAGGGCTCCGGCAGTGATTTAAAGGGCCCGGAGTGCCGCTGCAGTAGCAGTGGCCAGAGCCTGGGGCCCTTTAAATCGCCCCAGGGCTCCCAGCCGGAGCCTTTAAACCCCGGTATTTAAAGGACCGGCCTCTTCTGGTTGAGGCCACGCCCCCCTGCTCAGGACTCCAGAGTACCAGTAACTGGGGTTAAGTTACTTTCACCCCTGGGTCATGTTGGCATTTTACACAGTTGGTGATAGATGAAAAGGGTGGGTTGTGGTGACCGGACAGAAAAGGACAAGGGGGAATTCAACACAGCTAGAAGTTCACAATCAATTCCAGGTCCTCAACATGGAAATTGTGGAAGATATCTCTCAAGATCCAGTTGGCCCAAGGGAACAGAGAGATGTACAGGACACACCTGTGGATGACAGCTTGTCCCAACATATAAAACATTTAAGCTTGCCCACAACGAGTTATCCAACCATCCAAGAAAGACAGAGAATCCTTGTTGGAGATGCCATACTCAGAAGAATCAAAAGAACATTTTGCAAGGGACAGGCAGACAATAGGATGGTGTGCTGTCTTCCTGTAGCCAAGACATGAAACATCATTCTAAGATTGGATAGACTTCTAAAGTCAATGACTAAGGATCTATTGGTGATATCGGCACTAATGACACTGCATGATAGGATATCTCACAGATAACAGTTTAGTGACCTCGGAAGCATGCTGAAGAAGAAGAATGTTTAAACCTGTTGGGATTATTCATATTATTGGAATGTTAAAATCAATGATTATAACCTATTTAGGAAGGATCAAGTGGGAAAAATGGGAGCAGAAGTGGCACTCTATGTCAAAAATGGCATTACCTGTTTCCGAGTCACTGATAACTCAGAAGAAAATGATCTTGAATGCTTATGGATCAATGTCCTAACAGATAAAGCACAAGATGGAGTTGTGACCATAAGACCCCCTCAATGCCAACTGACAAAGGGATCATTGTTCTGTCAGCAATTCCTATCAGGCCTGATAAACTGACTACACCTAACACATAGCTGTCTTAGTATTTACCTACAAAGAGTGTCATGTGATGTATCAAATGAATGCTGGTGACACAGTGGTCATTAATATCATTGTGAAGTGTATGTATTAACACTGCATGAGGAATGATGCATACCTACTAATATTAGAGGCTTTAAGGTCTGTAACCAAACAAAAGGAGAAACAGGTTTCTTCCAGATCAGAGAAAAGGTAATTATCTCTGTCATACGTAGATTAAGCATTGTTAGCCAAAAAACAATGGGAGCTATATTTGCCTGTCAAGTCAACAGGAAAAAACAGGTTGACAGGAGAATGTGAACTCAGCCTGGCGCCAACATACTGGGGAATAAATAGGAATGCATTTCAAAGGTCTATTGGACTACCACAGGGGTGTTCAAGAACAACACCCTGTGATCTATTTAATTGAGGAACATCCTTGATGGAGGGGGGCAATGTGAAGGAATGGATCCTAGATTGACTGAAAACTAGGAAGCTGTATAGAAAGACTTAGAGAGTGAGAAACTACTTTATACAAGTGTTGTAGTATATTAAGTTTTACCTTCTAGAAAGCATGTTATACTTTTGTTTTATTTGTAACTATTTGTTTCCATTATTCCTGCTCAATACTCATTTGAATGTGTGAATCTCTGTTCTTTGTTAAACTTATATATGTTTTCACCATAAATAGGTTACAGTGCTGTGTTGTTATAAAGGACCTGATCCTGAGTTGTAACCTTCCAGCTGTGTGTACATTGTCTCCTTGGGAATAGCTTACCTGGTGATTACTGTTTCTAGTGCCAGGGGCTGGACACTCCAAGGGATTAGTTCTGGGGGTTCAGGTACTGGGGCACACAAGAGTTAACCTGAAAGACAAAGTAAGGGCTGGAAGAGTCCTGAGACGTTTGTTTGGGTGTTTAACTGACTGTTAGGAAACGGACACACAGTTTAGCACCAACAAGTCTCTTTCTTGCTGAGGCAGGGTTGGGGTAACATGGTGACCTACAGTTCTGGACAACCCCAGAAAGTGGCACGGGGTACTAGCCGGTGTCTGCTACAGACCACCAAATAACACCAGGGAACTGGATGATCGCCTCCTTATGCACTTATCTATAATGTGTAGGATAAAAGGCTGCATGATCATGGGGGACTTCAATTTGAGTGACATATGCTGGAGGTCTCATGCTGACAGTACTAAAACATCCTTGGAATTTCTAAATATTATAGAATAACTTTCCTAAACCAAAATCCAACCCAGGGGACCTCATTTTGACAGATAAAGAGGAAGTGATCACAGACATAAAAGTTTATGGTAACTTAGGTACATGTGATTCTGACTTGATCACATTTATACCGTGCAAATGAAATAAAGTCAGACCAGTGATATATATATTTGGTGCTTTAAAGGGCCAGTTTCACAAAGCTGAAAACAATTATGAGCGAAACCATCCATGAAGAAGAAATCTGAATGATAACTGGGAGTTGTGTAAGAACACTTTATTAGATGCCCCAAAAGCCATAATTCCACAATTGAGGAAGAAGGCCATATTGGTTAAAATACCGACCTGGATTAGAGGGGAAGTGATCTCTCTCTCTCTCTCTCTCTCTCTCTCTCTCTCTCTCTAACAAATGGAAAAAGGGGAAATTGATAGAAATGACTATAAATTGGAAGCTAGAAATTGTAGAAAATTTATAAGGGAAATAAGGAGAAATCTAGGGTCAATGGAGTTAAGGATAACAAGGGGTTTCTCAAGTATATTAGGAACAAAAAGAATCCTAACAATGGAACTGTGATGGTTTGCTGGCCTCAAGCCACGGCCTATGGAACCCCAGGCAGTGTTCAGGCCATGACTACTATCCAGCAGCTCACCTGAGTAACCAGGGAAGGGGCCAGGAAAGGGTTAGCTCGCAGAGGGCCCCACTCTCAGAGGTTCTGGTTGGTAACATCTAACCCCCTGATTGGCTGACGAGTGCTATATAAACCGGGAAGTAACAAGAGGAAATTGTCTGAGCTACTAGAGGAATCTCTGGCTGGCTGCCTGCTACTATCAGGGGTTCTGGAACTAGGGGTGCTGCAGGTGCAGCAGTGCCCCCTGGCTTGAAGTGGTTTCCATCATATACAGGGTTTAGAGTTTGTTCGGTGACTTTCAGCACCCCCCCTATAAAAATTGTTCCAATGCCACTGGCTACGATGGATCCCTCCTGACTCCTGAGCCCTGCATTCCTGCCTGCTCCTGGTTTCTGCTTCCTTCTTGACCCCAGAGCCACAGCAGTGATGGGTGCTGAAGCCTTCTCCCTCCCCATGTTGTCACTGATATTTTTAATAAAAGTCATGGACAGGTTGCGAGCAATAAAGAAAAAATCACGGTGCTGGGCAGCTGTGTGGGTCCCGGCTGGGAGCTGTGGTTTGAGCATCCCTGCACCACCCATGGTGGCTGGGAGCTGTGAGTCCCCCCCATTGCCCTGGGGGGCCAAGAGTTGCGGGTCTGTGACTTCCATGACCTTCGTGACAAAATCGTAACCTTAATCATCATTGAGCGGTTGTGTTTCTAGTGAGGTCCCACAAGGATTGCTTCTTGGTCTTGTGCTATTTAAGATTTTTATCAATGACCTGGAAGAAATCATAAAATCATTACTCAAGGTTTGCAGATGAAACAAAAATTGGGGGAGTGGTTAATAATGAAGAGGATAGGTCACTGATACTGAGTGAGCTGGATTGCTTGGTAAACTGAGTCCAAGTAGAACGCATCCCTGCTTGATGTTGCGCACCGAATCCCTTTAGTGGCAGCTAGGCCACCTAGAGATTGATGAGCCTGTTACACGTGTGGCTAAGAGACGAGGATCTTTTAGATCATGCAGTAGCAGTGTTAAGATCCAAAGGTAACAGTTTTGATCCCGGCCGATGATGACTGGGGTCTCTCGGTGTTACAAGTGGGGGTTCGTCCCGGATATCAACTAGGAAGTCTCCGAAGCTCAGGATGTGCTTCCTCAGCTATGGGAAGTATGTAACCCATGCTACTTGGTGTGGTGCTCTGTCCCCATCTAGTGGCTCCTGCACAAGCTATAGATTGATGACAGGTTTCAAAGTAACAGCCGTGTTAGTCGGTATTCGCAAAAAGAAAAGGAGTACTTGTGGCACTTTAGAGACTAACCAATTTATTTGAGCACAAGCTTTCATGAGCTACAGCTCACTTCATCGGATGCATACTGTGGAAAATACAGAAGATGTTTTTATACACACAAACCATGAAAAAATGGGTGTTTATCACTACAAAAGCTGGTACCAGGTGGGGTGGGGGGAGAGAAAACCTGTTGTAGTTATAAACACCCATTTTTTCATGGTTCGTGTGTATAAAAAACATCTTCTGTATTTTCCACAGTATGCATCCGATGAAGTGAGCTGTAGCTCACGAAAGCTTATGCTCAAATAAATTGGTTAGTCTCTAAGGTGCCATAAGTATTCCTTTTCTTTTTATAGATTGATAAGCATGCTACAACCTTGGTTTAAAGACGTGTCTTTTAGCGCATGCACTAGCAGCTCATGCCTTACATGCCAGAGGTTCCACGTTTGATCCCAGATGTCGATGATCAGGGTGTGTCAGCATTACCCAAGCAAACAATGTTTGCTTTAATATGGCTAAACTTATATATTTAGGAACAAAGATGTAGGTCATGCTTACAGAATGGGAGATTCTATCCTGGGAAGCAGTGACTCTGAAAAAGATTTGGGGGTGTTGGTGAACACTGAGCTGAACATGAGCTCCAAATGTGACACAGAGGCCAAAAGAGCTAATACACTTGAATGTATAAAAAGCAGAATCTTGAGTAGACGCAGAGAGGTTATTTTACCTCTATATTTGGCACTGGTGTGACCACTGCTGCAGTACTGTGTCCAGTTCTTATGCTCACAATTCAAGAATGTTGTTGATAAATAGGAGAGAAGAGCCATGAGAATGATTAAAGGATTAGAAAACTTGCCTTATAGTGATAGACTCAAGGAATCATAGGACTGGAAAGGACCTTGAGAGGTCATCTAGTCTAGTCCCCTGCACTCCTGGCAAGACTAAATATTATCTAGACCATCCCTGAAGGATGTTTGTCTAAACTGCTCTCAAAAATCTCCAATGATGGAGATTCCACAACCTCCTTAGGCAATTTATTCCAGTGCCTAACCACCCTGACAGTTAGGAAGTTTTTCCTAATGTCCAACCTAAACCTCCCTTGCTGCAATTTAAGCCCATTGCTTCTTGTCCTGTCCTCAGAGGTTAAGAAGAACAATTTTCCTCTCTCCTCCTTGTAACAACCTTTTATGAAACTGATATCATGTCCCCTCTCAGTCTTCTCTTCTCCAGACTAAACAAACCCAGTTTTTTTCAGTCTTCCTTCATAGGTCATGTTTCCTAGACCTTTAATAATTTTTGTTGCTCTTCTCTGGATTTTCTCCCATTTGTCCACATTTTTCCTGAAATGTGGCTCCCAGAACTGGACTCAATACTTCAGCTGTGGCCTAATCAGCACAGAGCAGATTAGAAGAATTACTTCTCATGTCTTGTTTACAATACTCCTGCTAGTACATCCCAGAACGTTTTTTGCAACAGTGTTACACTGTTAATTCATATTTAGCTTGTGATCCATTATGACCCCCAGATCCGTTTCTGTGGTATTTCTTTCTAGGCAGCCATTTCCCATTTTGTATGTATGCAACTGATTGTTCCTTCCTAAGTGGAGTACTTTGTATTTACCCTTATTGAATTTCATCCTCTTTACATCAGACCGTTTCTCCAGTTTGTCCAGATCATTTTGAATTTTAATCCTATCTCCAAAGCATTTGCAACCCCTCCCAGCTGGCATAGCCTACAAACGTTAAATTTGTACTGTATATGCCATTATCTAAATCATTGATGAAGATATTGAACAGAACCAGACCCAGAACTGATCCCGCAGGACCCCACTAATTATGCCCTTCCAGCTTGACTGTGAACCACTGATGACTACTCTCTGGGAACGGTTTTCCAACCAGTTATGCACCCACCTTATAGTAGCTCTATCTAGGCTGTATTTCCCTAGTTTGGTTATGAGAAGGTCATGTAAGACAATATCAAAAGCCTTATTAAAGTCAAGATATATCACATCTATCACTCCCCCTACCCAATCCATAAGGCTTGTTGCCACAAAGCTCAATCTATTTAGCTTAACACAGATAATGCTAAGGGTGACGTGATTACAGTCTCTAAATATTTACAAGGGAAACAGATGTTTAAAAATGGGCTCTTCATTCTAGCAGAGAAAGATACAAGATGATCCAAAAGCTGGAAGTAGAAGCTAGACAAATTCAGATTGGAAATTAAGTGTAAATTATTAACAGTTTGGCTAATTAACCATTGTAACTATTTGCCAATGGTCATTGTGGATTCTCCATCACAGGGAATTTTTAAATCTAGATAGGATGTTTTTCTAAAAGCTATCATGTAGGAATTATTTTGTTAGAAGGACCAATCTAGCAATTATTTTGGGGGAGTCACTGGCCTGTGCTATACAGGAGATCAGAGTAGATGACCACAAGGGTTCCTTCTGGCCTTGGAATCTATGAATAACTGAATGATCCAAGGTTTTGGTAAATGAGAGTTGGAAAAAAACAGAGAAAGAGGCCCAAATAGGGCGGTACATTTTTGTCATCTTCCACTCTTAGCCTCAAGAAATCTGCTCCATAACGTCTTGTAGGATTCATTATGGAGATACTCATGTCCAATAAACTCAGCCATTATGACCAGGCTCAGAAATACTTTTAGGGCTGATTAAAATAAAAGCTCAGAAACTGTCTTCCCTCAGCAGGGAAGTGTTAATAATGTAGGAATTAATCTTCCTTCTTGGTATCTTTAAGCTTTCCTGAGGAGAAGACTTAGAATGAGATGTTTACAAAGGGGGCCAACTTTATTAACTGCAAACAGGAAGAACACTATGCAAGAACATCCTGTAGCTGTTATAGCTATGGAAATGCCATTAGGAGAGCTTCATACATATTGCAATACCCTACATTTCAAGCGCTGAACTTCTCTGGAGCTAAGACTTCCAGTTCTACCAAACTGTGTGATGACAGATTAATGAAACTGTAAGAAGGACCAATCTTGAACTGAGTGCTCCAAGGAATCACATTGCAAGGACAGCCCACATTGAATATCAGATGTTTTAGGGCTACTCTGGGAGCAGAGCATTTTTGTAGTGATGTAGAAACTTTTGTCTCTCTTAAATTAAAATATTTTTCTAAAAAACATCAAAATCATTGTATTTTTATTTTGTTTTAGATTTATAAACTCCTTTGAAAATCACTTGGTTGCAAGCACAGGAAGTAAGAAATATATTCACAGCAAATAAATAACAAGATATTATTATTTATTTGTATTGTAATAGGGTGTAGGCGCGCCCAGTGTGGCCCAGTACACCACTGTGCTAGGTGCTGTATAAACACAGAACAAAAGTTGTTCTCTGCCCCAAAGGGCTTACAATCTAAATATAAGACAAGAGAGAACAGGTGAATAGAAACAGACAGACGGGGGGAGTACAAGGAAACAATTACACATTACTGGCCACCTAATAAGTTGCTTTGGAATCTTTAGTGGACAAACCAATACCACTGAGGCACCTAAGGGCTCAGTGCTTGGAGACAGACTCCTAGAAAATAGGGTTGGGGTTTTCAGAAGCACTAAGCATTGACCTAACTCTAATAGGAGTAGAGCTTTCCAGAGGGCAGCAATTCTGTTTCACAACTTTTGAGGTTTCAAAATTTGTTTTCATTCTGCATTGGAATGGAAACAAAACCTTTCAAATGCTTTTACCATTGTGTTGCAGTGGTTGCTTGCAGACTGAAAAGCGAAAGTTTTCAGTTCCTTTCTTTCTCTCTCATCAGAAGTGACCGGAGAGCTGATCTTAAACGGCTTCCTGGCGAAAATGTTACTGAAACTGATATGTCTATGTGAAACATTTTGGCATTGATAGAACAGCACATTTTGACGGAATTTCATTTAACCGAAAATGTTCCACTCAGCTCTACTAGGAATTGACTTCAATGGGAGCAGATCTAGGGCAATGCTGACTGCTTTTGAAAATCCTAGCCTATCTGCCCTTCATGTCTCTCTTTAGATATCCCCTGTGCACTAAACTGCCCTTTATTCATTTTCTTGGGTGACTAGATGCTATTTTAGCGGCTCAAATACCTTTAGACGTCTTGCCCATGCTAGGCTATTTCTGGTTTTTCCTCTTCTTGGCTGATTGAGAAGAACCACTACAAACATATGCGTTTTGATTCCCACAGACTAAAAATCAGAAGCTCAACAAAGAGTGGACCTTTTATTGATTAAATCCAACAGCAAGTGAAGCGGCTGCTTCATCTTCTCTGAGATACCCTACTTACCAAGTCTATGACCTACACCATGGTATTTTGAGCTGCCAGCTTTGCCATCTCATTTCAAGGTAATCCGTGCAGAATCTAGTGAGAAAATGCTTTGGACAGTGCAGTATAGAATTAGGACGATTTACTCTCATTGCTTCAAGCTAGTAGACTCAGTGCCGAAAATAAAATCCATTTTGCTGTCGCTCTACCTACCTCCTTTATTGAAAACCTAAATTAGAGCATGTTGTACAGAGGCTGTTTGACATGCCTGACAGAATGGATTGTACTTGCATTCCAGTCCATCCCTTAATAATGCCATCTGAGTTCTTAGTCCCACCTGAGCTTCCCAATAGCAGACTGCAGTAGCTGATTTTTCTCCTCCCTAGTTAAATAAACATGACACTTTGCAGCCATTACAATCTCAATTAAATAACAGCCTATCATTCCAAAGGAACATAATCAAAGTTGCTTTAGCCTAAATCCATTTTATTGACCATCAAATCAACAAGATTCATCTCATCAGCAAGCTTCTGATAAGTGTCTTGCAGAAGGCAGTGCTAAATCAAATGGAAGAGAACTGACTGCCTTGGAAAGAGGTTCAGAAGATCCCTCACTCTTGCTTTTGCTTCTTTAAATCTGTCAGAATTTCATTTAGGTGAGCTGTAGTAGTGTATTAAGAGTCCCTGATCAGCTTCCATCATGCAACTTCTGTCAGATAGCTTGACTAGAATCATGTGCTGCCTTGACTTACAAGCACGTGTATCAGTGAGAAGCTGGTATGCAGATACTAACTGGAAAAAATACATCCAATTAGGAACTGTCAGTTTTTATGTATAACTGTTTCCCTAGACAGATTTGTTTAGCAGAAACATTTGCAAAATTTAGCAAAGCTGTCGTGCTGGGTGGGATCATGAAAATGTATTGCTGTAATTCAGTCATGCTTGTGGCCTATAAGTCCACACTTCATTAGTGTAACCCTTCTGCCAGGTGGAATCACCAGTGACAAGGGTTGGGTTCAATATCTAGCAGTTCCTTTTTAACAATACAACCCAGAACCAGCTCAAGCACCTGGGAAACCTGGATAAGTAACATGGGAAAATTACACACCACCCATGGGTGCCTCTAATAGGCAATGCTTCCCTTTTTGCAAGCACTGAGTCTGTGTATAGAAAATAAACTTTTAATAAAGAGGGACATATAACCCACCATTAATTTGGAAAACACTGCAAGCAGGATTCAGAAGCATATGACCAGGCACAAAACACCCACCTCAGAGTACTTTGAGCAATGTCCTCTGCCTCACGTTCTCACATTGAGGCGAGAAAGTCCAACCAACAAAAGTTCCTTCAATGTGCCACTCACAATTGTTTTCCTTGGTCAATGAAGACCCAAAGTTCAGAGGTGCATTTGCATGAGTTCATCTCTCACATGTGGGGGAAGGCTGCTTGGCTCACTCTGCCTTGGTTGGGCTGCCACCGCTCACTCCATCAGCTGCTTGCTCTGCCACCGCTCACTCGCTCCACCATCGGCTGCTCCACTGCCGGCCGTTCACCCACTCCACCATTGGCCGTTCCCTAAAGTCCAACCTAAAGCTCCCTTGCTGCAATTTAAACCCGTTACTTCTTGTCCGATCCTCAGAGGTTAAGAACAATTCTTCTCCCTCCTCCTTGTAACAACCTTTTAGGTACTTGAAAACGGTTATCATATCCCCTCTCAGTCTTCTCTTTTCCTGACTAAACAAACCCAATTTTTTCAACCTTCCCTAATAGATCATGTTTTCTAGACCTTTAATCATTTTTGTTGCTCTTCTCTGGACTTTCTCCCATTTGTCCACATCCTTCCTGAAACGTGGCACCCAGAACTGGACACAATACTCCAGTTGAGGCTTAATCAGTATGGAGTCGAGCGGAACAATTACTTCTTGTGTTTTGCTTACAACACTCCTGCTAATACATCCCAGAATGATGTTTGCTTTTTTTGCAACAGTGTTACACTGTTGATTCACATTTAGCTTGTGGTCCACTATGACCCCCAGATCCCTTTCTGCAGTACTCCTTCCTAGGCAGTCATTTCCCATTTTGTATGTGTGCAACTGATTGTTCCTTCCCAAGTGGAGTATTTTGTATTTGTCCTTACTGAATTTCATCCTGTTTACTTCAGACCATTTCTCCAATTTGTCCAGATCATTTTGAATTTTAATCCTATCCTCCAAAGCACTTGCAACCCAACCCATCTTGGTATCGTTCACAAACTTTATAAGTGTATTCTGTATGCCATCTTAACTGCAAGACCATCTTTCCTCTCAGTTTAGCTGCTTTATTGGTATTCTTTTTCTTATCCCTCTGCCTGTAAATCCAGCTCTCAGTGATAATGTGATATTAACTGTACAGGCCTGTGAGGGAGACTATAGCATTTCTATGCCTAAGAGGCCATTATTTTAATGTATGATATTTCAGAATTTCCTCCAAGGGCATATAGCTCCTGAAGGGTTGCAAGATATTGGACCTTAAACCTGTCACTGGTGCAGGACGGAATAGAGCTGGGGTGGAATATTTTTTTTAAGTGATTCATTGCTAAAACTGGCAAGTTCAGTTCACTCTTAGTTGTGAATGTGTGTCTATATGCATAAACCTTAAGTACAGGCAGTGCTACTGGCTCCACAGATCGTTATTATAGTAATTAAGACTGTGGGTGAAATATTCCAGTCCTTATCTAGATAAAGCTCCCCACTAACTTCAAGTGTTTTAAGTTCACTTAGCAAACAGCAGTTTTTGTCCTTGAAAACTATTTCCTTGTAAGTAAATAATCCAAGCTGAAAATTGCAACAAGCAAAAATCTAACTGTAATAGGGTGCTTGGAGGGTCAGGAAGCCTAGTGATTCGTGCACCTAACTTTCAGCCTCTTGCTTCCATAGCAGAGCTGATTCAGTCTATAAGGAGGTCTGGTAGGGGGACCTGAGTTCTCCCTCTTCACCAGGTTCCATAGGACCATATTTTTGATAGCCTAGAGCCCAGTATCACGCTCAAACCACGACCAGCAGCTGGAATTCCAATTGTTTTGCTTATTGCTGAAAGCAGCTAAAAGAAGGCCTTTCTGAAACCTTAGCACAACGAACAGACCAGGAGGGGAGAGTGAAGTGACTGACTTTGAGGAGTAAACATGACCCTCTGCCCTCCTGACCTAAGTTATTTTTCCAAAGCATGCACTTTTTCAAGATGGAAAGTCTGGCAATAGTTAACTACTGCTATGTGAACGACAGCTGGTTATCTGAAGGAAAACTACAGGCTGCAAAACTCCACACTTTAAGGCTATGTCTACACTACAGACCTTACAGATGTAGCGGTACAGCTGTGCCGCAGTGAGGTCTTCGTGTAGCTCCTCTCCTGCCGGCATAATTAAACCACCCCCAATGAGTGGCGGGAGCTATGTTGGCGGGAGAGTGTCTCCTGCCGACATAGCGCTCTCCACATCAGCACTTTTGTCAGTGAAACTTATGTCAGTCGGGGTGTGGTTCTTCTCACACCCCTGACTGACAAAAGTGCTAGTGTATATACAGCCTTAGCTTCAGCTCAGCAGTTTTTGTTTTTTTGATGAACGAGCTACGTAATATTAACAAATTGGGTATAAAAAGAGGAAGAAATCTGAGCTCGATGGACACTTGAATGCTTGGACACCTCTCAAGTGCCCCTGCGGATGGAAGGCCGGCCACTGGATGTTTGCAGTTATCCACTCAAGACCTCCTCGAGTCAAGACTGTGGGTAAATATGAATCTGGGATTTTTGGGGGTGTTTTACTAACCTGTTGCGGACGTGTGTAGGTGCTGGAGACTAAACAAAGTAATGCTTTATGTGAGAGCATTCTTGTTGTGCTGTTTCTGCCAGCCACCCTATCAGCTGGACGGCCGTGTCTCCATTGATTTGTTTCCTGTCGCCTTCACACCAAGAGTAAAACTTACCAAGAGCTTTGGGTTCATAAACTCTGGGTAACAGTTCCAGCCCAGGGCCCTGTGTGAAGCAACATCAGCAGGTCCTTCCAGCAGAGAGACTAAGTCCACTGCCCTGGGTTACTTCCTACCCCTGTCTCTTCAGTGTAGGGCACGGTCACTATAATCCAGTCTGTAGTGGCTCAACTTGAGCAACACCCACCTTGTGGGCCTTTTATGGCATCCTGCCATGGCCTCAGGTCCCTCTGGGCAAGGCAGACATGAGAATGGAGGGGCCTAACCCACAATGTCTCTAGAGTTCATTCACTCAGTTCACTCACATGCTCCTTTGTCTTCTCAGCAGTGTCCCCTCGGTCAGGGACGCAGCGCTTCTTCCCGGTGACTGTCCCAGCAGTCAGGCTCATGCTGATGCTCCCCTCATGCAGGGAGGCAGCTAGCTCCTGCTTCTTCCCAAGTTAGCCCCCAACTGAGACAGGTTCTCTCCTTTTCTTCTCCCTCCAGGCCTAGTACAGGCTGCAGGTATTGCGGGGCAGGGCTGGCTGGGCCCATAGGCACTCTCTAATCCTTTTTGTGCTGGTGAGAGGTTTCTCAGCTTCATCACTTTGGCCACATCACTGTCAGTGTGGCTCAAGCTCTTTCACGCACCTTTGCCTTCTGTTATCTTTGCCCTTCAGTAAGTTTTCAGATGCTCCTATAATGGTGATGCTATTTATGCTAAAGCACATAGAATTAGACTGTGCCTTGGACTGCATACCCGTGCAGAGGAGTAAGACCATCACCTTACTACTAGGGCTGGATGAATGTTATTTATTTATTTGTCTGCAAATAGTAAATTCACCAAAACCTGCATTTTTCAGGGCTCCAAAAATATTTATGAATTTGACACATTTTTCGGGGGAGGAACTGAGGCACCATTCAAAAAGTGAGTGCCAGAGAAGATGGAGGTGTTACCTTTCTTATAAGTTTTAACCCAGTGGTCAGAGCACTTATCTGGAAGATAGGAGACCCCCAATTCAATTCTCCCCTCTGCTTGATATGGAGAAGGGATTGGCACATAGGTCTCCCATGTTGCAGAAGAGTGCCCTCATCAAGGGGCTATGGGGTATTCTTTATCTCTCCACTCAAAGCTGTTCCACTGGGTATAACTTATTAAATAGTCATTGGAGCAGGGACATGAATTGGATCCTCCTCATCCAGCCACTTTGAGACCCTAGCCCAGGGGTTCTCAAACGTCATTGCACAACCCCCTTCTGACAACAAAAATTACTACACGACCCCAGGAGGGGGCACTGAAGCCTGAGTCTGCCCGAACCCCACTGCCCCAGGTGCGGGGGGGTGGGCCAAAGCCAAAGCCCAAGGGCTTAAGCCCCAGGCAGGGGGCCTGCAACCTGAGCCCCACAACTCAGGGCTGAAGCCCTTGAGCTTCAGCACCAAGCAGTGGGGCTCGGGCTTCAGGTTTGGCCCCATGCCCCAGCAAGTCTAAGCCAGTCCTAGCAACCCCATAAAAACTGGATCACAGCCCACAATTTGAGAACTGCTGCTCTAGCCCTTTAAAACCATCAAATGTTTCATTCAATCCAAAATGGACTTTTTCGATTTTGCCAGCATTTTTTGGAATTTTCAAATTGTTTGATCTTCCTTCCTTCCTTCCTTCCTTCCTTCCTTTCTTTCTTTCTTTCTTTCTTAGAACAAAAAATCAATTATTTGCCCAGCTCTTTGCTAGGTCCCTAGGCAAACAGGAGTCAGCAGGTATCGCACACCTGCTACTGACTGCAAGGAAGCAGGAAGTGGACTCTGTCTTCAACATACTGAACAGCACAGCTGAGCCAGTTCAGGGAAGCGTGTGTGCTATTATCAGGGGTGGGGCGGAGAGGAGGCTGCCATCCCCACAGTGGAAATATTGGGAGAGCAGATCTATGTTTCCACCACGCTTCCCAGCCTGGAGCTGGCTGTACCCCCCAACCCCGAGTTTCAGTAGCTCCTTTTGCTCCCCCTCCCACCAAGTTCCCCCATTCACAGGGAGCTTCTCACTCCCGCCCCCCATCATAATTGGCAGCTGATATAGGCCAACAGCAAATTACTCCATGCTCCTTGCTGCTGCAGCTTGAGCTAAAAAAAATAGCCACCCTTTGCTAGTTGCAGCTTTGGTGGGCAGGCACAGAGAGGCTTTATAACACACACTCACTAGTAGGTTAAACAAACATTCACACCAACTCACAATTTCACGCTAACAATTTTGAGAAGGCAGAAAAAGAAGTGAGTCAAGAAAATAAGGCACCTGAAATTATAGTCTGACAGACAACTATTCAAATTTAATGTCCAGCGAGTAGCTCAAATGATCTCAAAACATTATCTGCAC
Organism: Caretta caretta; assembly: GCF_965140235.1. Classification (NCBI taxonomy): domain Eukaryota; kingdom Metazoa; phylum Chordata; order Testudines; family Cheloniidae; genus Caretta; species Caretta caretta. Next base: position 337,379,570 of record NC_134206.1, on the reverse strand, counting down.
TAGCTGCTATGGAGAATTTCACACTGGAATCCAGTGTTGCTAAGCATGCAAAGCCCTCTGGTAGTGATAATAGATTCTGCTATATAGTCTTATGCCTGCATAGATTTTGCATATAAATGCAGATGTGAGAATTTGGGAAAACCCACCAGGGAGGAAAACACACAATTTACAAAGTTCATGAGCTGATACAGATAGCATATCACTGCAATGGTACCCTGTCACCACCATAATCATCCTTCATATATGGTTGTGACATTCCATACAAAGCACGCCATGTAAGATATCATATGAAAGGTCATGATCTGCAGAAACCTGTTGTTCTGTCCAAATATGTATATCCTTAGTGTGTATAAAGTTATGAAATTTTGATATATGTTTGTTACTGAAATATGCTGTAAGTTTGCTCATGACTAAGGGCCTGTGTTTGTCATGGAGGTCACAGAGGACACGGATTCCATGATGTTCCATGACCTCTGTGACTTCTGCAGCAGCCATGCAGCTGGCCTGGGAGTCACCTGAGCAGCTCAGGCAGCCCCTGGGCCAGTTGCACTGGCTGCTGCTGGGGCAGTGTTGGGACCCCCCACTCCCCAGCAGCAAGAGTTGGTGGGGAGGCTCAGGGCTGGGGATTGGGGTGTGGGGCAGTGCTTACCTGGGGGGGCTCCCCAGAATGGCGACAGGAACTCCCCTCCCCCAGCTCCTAGGTCCATGTGCTGCCTCTGCCTGCAGGCACCACTGCCACAGCTCCCATTGGCTGTGGTTCTCAGCCAATGGGAGCTGCAGAACCGGGCCTTGGGGTGGAGTAGAGGCAGAACGTGGAGCTAGGGGCTTGATGTCGTTGCTTCCCAGGAGCTGGGTAGGGAACCTGCCCTAGTCCCGCCAACTCCCCCTCCAGCACCCACGGTGCCCACCCGGGCTGCGCCCCTCCCCCCTGCGCACCCACAGCATCCCCTTGGGTCACGCCCCCGGAGCACCCATGGCACCCCCAAGGATGCCCTCCTGTCTTCCGCCCCCCAAAGTTTTAGTCAAGGGTATATAGTAAAAGTCATGGACAGGTTACGGGCCATGAATTTTTGTTTACTGCCCATGACCTGTCCATGACTTTTACTAAAAATACATGTGACTAAAATGTAGCCTTACAAATGACATACAAAGGATCCGCAGCCAGGAGCGTGTTCAATGACCATTAATCAACAGGGGAGTTGTAATCAAGGGATTTACAGTTCAATGACAGCTGCCCAAGCACTTCATAATGGGGACTGCTCAACTCTGTGACTCAGTTGCCTAAGACCACACCAGGGGGGTTGCTCAACCCAGTGACTCAGCAAAGCCCACCAGGACATGTCTGGCCAAGTGTGTCTTCTAGGCACATGGACAAAGGATATAAAATAGGGAACAGTGGCAGCATGCCTTTGCATTTCTCTTCCCCCACCTACACTGGAAGCAACAAGAATGCTGAGAAGATGAAAACTTCAGCTGAGGTGACTGGTCCAGGTTTTGAGAGGGAAACCTGTGTATTATGAACTGTAACATCCAGTGGGGTGAGAAAATTGCTGGATTTAAATATTGCCTAATGTAATAAGGTTTAAGATTTAGATTGCGCATTTATCTTTTGTTTTCTTTGATTACTACCTCCGACCTCTTATGCCAACCACTTATAATCACTTAAAATCTATCTTTTTGTAGTTAATAAATCTGTTTTATATTTTACCTAAAACAATGTGGTTTGGTTAAGTGCTTGGGAAATCTCAGCTCAGGTACAAAGACTGGTGCACATCCTCTCCACGTTGCGGGAGGGACGGACTGGGTTATAAACTTACACTGGTCAGGCTTCTGACCTGGGCAGTATGGTCCAGCACTGGAATGCAAGGCTGGGGAGATGGGGGAATTGGCTGGCACCTTTCTCTGTGTGATTCATGAGTGGCTTTGGGAGCATTCATGCAATCTAGCTGGGTGTGAGGCTCCACATGCTGCTGTGCTGAGTGATAACAACACTTGGAGGGGTTTGCTACTTGTCACTAGCAAAGTATTTTGAGAGACAGCCCAGGCTGGAGAGTTAAGGAGGCACAGCGGTACCCCAGTTCCAGATTGTACTTCGGGGATCCTGTCACAACTCCCTATCTTCCTTCTCACACATTCCCAATTTCTTCTCTTTGTGTTACTTGCACTAACTCACTGGTACCCAGATAGAACAGAATTTTGAGAAGCAACTTTCTGCATCAATAGCCTTTTCCTAATATCACTTATATTATGTTTTTCCATGGCTCCCACAGTTCTTTATCCACCATGTCATGGCCCATTGGGACACTGGAATCCTTCAGTGGGTTTGCTGGATGGCACAGAAACACTTCTCTCTTGCCTCACTTTCCTTCTAGGGAAAGGAACTTGTCTTCTGGCCATCTGGAAGCACCTGGTGCCATGGATGGGGTTTTGGGATACAAAATCTTTTGGCTAGCCAGACCTTTCCAGCATCTCAGTTTCAGTAACAGTCTACCTAGTGCATGGGTCTTCTACACACATGATTATTTCTTCATGGAGAAGAACTCAGAGTCATGACGTCTACTGAAATATATTATTGTGTGCAGCTGTTTCCTGCCTATGCCTAAAACTGACACTAAAGAGAGGAATGATACTTTGAATTTGTGCTTATCCACACAGTGGTAAGTTTTGTTTGAGCTACTGAGAGAAGGCAACTATTTACTATTACTACACCCAACCATGTTTTCTGGGAATAACAGAAATAGGCTAGTGAAGTCCAGTATGCTGAAATGGGATGCCAGGGGACAGCCTGGAGTGGAGAATACACACACATACACACAAAGAGTTTTTTGAATTTCTTCCAAGATCTTAGTGAACGAATAAGAGAATACCAATGAAATGATCTGTTGAGAATTTAAGAAAAACAACAGAGCACGAGGCCATTAAAAAGTAAAGGAGCAGCTCAACCCTAGTTGCAAGGGGAGATGGAGAAGCAAAAAGAAATAGTCTGCTTGGTAAGAAATCTGTCCATTCTCTCAAAAAGCTCTTCAAAGCCCTGATGCTGCAATGAACTCCATGCAGGTAGATCTCTGACTCGGCACTGGAGACAATTGGCATCTCACAGGCATAGAAGCCTGTATCTAAGAGGTATTATGAGGGGACACTGACCCCCCCTGGAAATTTCTATGACTGCCTGTAGAAATAAGATGCGTTCCATGTTTTTACCTTGTTTCTTTGTTTGAGTTGCCTCATATGAGTGATTGTAAGCCTACGGCCACACAGCAGTACTCACAATTCTGGTAGCTGTCAGGGGCTGAGGTGTGTGTTACTGACCATGTTTTAGCTAAGCAAAGTGTGGAGACCGCATTATGTTGCTGCTCTAATAAAAGATGTGTCACGCTAGTAAGAAAGGTTTCAGAGTAACAGCCGTGTTAGTCTGTATTCGCAAAAAGAAAAGGAGTACTTGTGGCACCTTAGAGACTAACCAATTTATTTGAGCATGAGCTAGTAAGAAAACGACTGCAAAGAGGGCCTCTGCAGGAAGGTATACTACAAAGTTTGCAGAGTAGCAAAGTGCGGACACCATGTTCCATGCTGGAGTTTCTGTGCCTAGACCCTGCCTACCTGTTTAGAGGGAAAAGAAGAAGAGAGAAAAGGAGAGAGTTTCTTTCGAACTGAGGACTTGTCTACGCTGGTGCAGATGTGCTGCTGTAGCACTTAGTGAAGTCACTGCCTACGTCAACGGAGAACTTCTCCTCCCCGAGAGGCAGTAGCAATGTCAATGGGGGAAGATCTCCCGTCAACATAGCACTGTCTACACCATGAGTTCAGTTGGTCTAACTGCATCGCTCAGGGGTGTGGGTTTTCCACACGCTTGAATGACATTGTTATACCAACATAAGTTTGTAGTGTGGACCAGGGCTGAGAGAGAGGAGAAAGCTCCTTTTGGAGAGCATGAGAGCATGTGGATGGGCTGCCTGGAACTGAAATGCTACTCTAGAACTGAGAGGGAGAAACTTCAGATGGACTCCAGGGACTGTGACACTACTGCAGAGTCCAGGGGAACACAGAGATTGACGGAGTTGTGAGCATCCTCTCTGTTAAAGCTGAAAAGGCCTTTTGTTTTCCTTGTAGGCTGTACTCACCCCCTGAAAATACTGGGGGAATGGGAGCTGATACAGTTTTTATCAAGTCTGGATTTTCCTACTGGAAAAATGAACTGTCTCAAAGCAAAGATTTAATCAAACGTGAAAATTGCTTCATTCACTTGAATGCAGTGGGTGATTGGACTCAGCAAGGAAATGAGAAACTACAGGTAATTTGCTGTTATTTCTACATTTCTGTGACAATCAGGATCCAGACACTTCAAAGGGAGAACAGAGCATCTGTACTCCAAAGAATATGCAATTGAATCAACTGTTTGTATACAATATTACTGTGTATAAATATATGTCAAGTAAGGTCTCTTATGTAAGCTTGTAATGTTCTGAACCTGATGGTCATTATGAAATATGTATGCATACTGTGGTTATGAATTTATGTGTTTATGTATATAAAACTGTCCTCATAATTTGTGATTTAACATTCAGCTCCACTTCACCACAGTGACAATTCTTGGGGCAGAGTTGCTTCCTGGGACAGAGTATTCATATCTGGCTCTAGCATTCTGAAAGAGAAGATTGACTGCAATATCAGTTGGCGGCTCCTTCATGGAGCCATGAGCACAGGCGTGTTCTTGGTGTGGTTCACCCCCGTCCCGGACACCTGCCCCTTCTGCGGTGTGAGGGAGACCTTGGCACACGTGTATGTGGCATGCACCAGGTTGCAGCCCCTATTCCGGCTCCTCTTAGATATCCTGTTATGTTTTTGGCTGCACTTTTCCCCTCGCCTCTTTATCTACGCACTCCCTATCCATGGCCCCACAAAGTCATGGGACCTCCTTGTCAGCCTCCTCCTAGCACTGGCTAAAATGGCCATCTACAAGACCAGAGGGAGGAGGTTGGCTGACGGGGTCTTCTGCAACTGCAGGGCCTATTTCTGATCCTCTGTCTGCTCACGTATCTGGGCGGAGTCCCTCTGAGCGGCGTCCGCTGGCTCCCTTGACACCTTCGAGGAGGAGTGGGCACTGTTCGGGTTTCTCTGCTCGGTGTCCCCATCAGGTTCCCTTTGTTTAGCCCTGTGACCTCACTCCTGTCCCTGTTATATCTTTCAGAGGAACAGCCGTGTTAGTCTGTATTCGCAAAAAGAAAAGGAGTACTTGTGGCACCTTAGAGACTAACCAATTTATTTGAGCATGAGCTTTCGTGAGCTACAGCTCACTTCACTGATGAAGTGAGCTGTAGCTCACGAAAGCTCATGCTCAAATAAATTGGTTAGTCTCTAAGGTGCCACAAGTACTCCTTTTCTTTTTGTTATATCTTTAGTTGTCCCGTGTAATTAATTGAGATCCCAGACCTTGTGGATCCTCCCCTTAGGCTGGGGGAGGATCCACAAGGTTGGGGGAGGTCCTTTAGCAGTGAGCAAGGGGAGGTCCTTTAGCAGCGGGCAGGCTTCCGCCCGCCCACTTCCAGGATCCCAACAGGAACTCTTTGTGACCAGCTCTGCTCCCAAACTGGTGTATATGTGTAAATAAAACACGTTACACTAGCAATGTACTCAGATACTAAATGACTGACTTCCCCTCGAACGGGGGAGCCAACCTGCGAGACCTTGATATTTTTCACTGCTCAGTAGACAGGCATCAGCCTAGTTATTATCTGAAGGCTGCTTGGTGAACTATCTGAGATGATTGATGGCTTCAACCCATCTCCTAGTGCAAACAGTGTTCATGTCACCAAAACTGCCACCAGAATTGCCACCTGTTTGCTCCTTTGTTAGCAGCGCAGCAAGGAGTCCCAGGACAAAACAGCCATTTCATTTAATTATAAATCATGATACTGAATGCAGTAAGCAATACAACATTATTTACTTACTAAACAACAGTTAATAAAAATAGTTAGCCAAATACCCCAGCAGCAAATAATTAAACTCAAAACATTTTAGACTGATTAAAATTCTACACTTTCATGAATTACAGTTGTGTAATTTTTAAAAAACAATTCTCCTCTTCCATCTCCTGCCCAAGAGATTATCATTCCATGGTCTTTTTGTTTACAGCTTCACAATATGTTCTGGCAAAAATATGATAAATGTAGTTTAAATGAGATTACAGATGCAGACTTATTGTTTTGACACAAAATGAGCCTGAGAAATAATTTCAATTATAACTCTATGCTCTTTCTCTTTTTCTTTTTTTTTTGGTTGCATGAATACTCACTGCTCTAGAGTGATGCTTGAAATAGTGATTTAGATGGAATGAATGATTCATAATAAATTAGACAAACAATACAGCTAGATTTCCTTGGAACATATAAAGCAACACACATTTGGAGACAAAGAAACGTAGCTGTAACTTCTCAGGGCACATAAAACAGCCATGTGTCTAAGGCATTTCATTTGGGTGTTGTACATGCATTTACTCCAGATTCCATTCCAGGTGTTGTCACTCATATGACCTAATGTTATACCAGATGCATTAAGCTCTAAATGCAAAGAATGGAATACAAAGATTTAAAAGCACCAAACTTCTTGGGGATGAAGAGAGTAGAAAGAGAAACAAGTATGAAATACGTTAGCTGTTAATTGAAGAGTAAATGCTTGTTCCCATGCAAAATCAGAGGGAGAGGTTTTTAATAGATTCATGTGACAAGAATTTAACCCTACGCTATTTCAGTATTTCCATCAAAGTATGCACCTCTTTCCCTGCATTTTTAGTTAGTAGAACTACAAACCCAAGGACCACAGATGTTAAATACTGTGCTTAGAAGCAATGCTACCCAGCAGTGAGCTGCTATTAAGCAATGGAAGAAAATCACGTGCATGACATTGACTACTGCAGACTGCCAAGTGACAGATTAACTGAACAAAACTAGAAATATTGTATTAAAGCAATTGAGAAATAAACGAGTTTTAAACTGAGGGGCACTCAAATGGATAAGACCAAATGAACTCCATGGTCCTAGCAATTCACATGCTCCTCAGATGAGTGTAAATGGCGTACATTAATATATAACACTTCTCAGCCAGGAGAAAGGCAATGGACTTTACAAAACTAACAGTCTGTTTTATGAACTATACACAAAGGGTAATTTCATGCACCACTGATATGCAGCAACCTCTAAAAGTGATAGCTGGCAGCTGCAGACCTGCTCACAACAACACGACACGAGAGTAGCTGAAAGTTCCTTTTTCTGGAGAGTAGGAAAAACATCATGGTTAAATTCAAGTTTTAAGTGAATAAATTATTCTTTAATCCGTATCCTTAAAAAAAAATCCTGTTGTACAGTGTAGCTGCCAATTCCCGCTCAAGAGGTGGCTGCATTTCACTCGTGGGTAAGTGTCAACTCTATAAGCAGTATGAAAAGTGTTTAATGTCCTCCACATGAATGGCCCTGTATAAATGTAAAGTTATTACTATATAACTATCTGTGTACTATCTTTAGCTTAAACTACATGGTGGCATTTTTTCCTCCATTTTCCCCCCCGCCATTTACCTCCTTATTGCCGAAAACACCCCTATGGAAACAACAGAATCAATGGAGCAGAAACAATGATAAATCTGGCTCGTTGCAAATCTTCTGAAGTGCCAGCACATGTCATGCTGTTTGTGAAACATGCCTGTACTCAAAAAGCTGAAAAGATTGAGTGTGTATAGATGACTGAGGTTATGCAGGCTTCCAAAGCAAAAACTGGCAATCAGACCTTATGGTTCCAAGAAATATCAAGCTTGTATTTTTCAGCACTGCAAGGTTAGAAAATGTAAATCTATCAACAAAAAGTCCAGTGTTACAGTCTCACCTCGCTTCTCAATGACACCTTCAAACTGTATTTTTATAGGTTATGTTAGCTATATGACCAGAATGTAATATGATTGCATGTGCAATAAAACAGTAGACTTCCAAACATCTAAGTTAGACATTATTTTTTCTGTAGAATTAAGTACAATTCTGTATTTAATTGGAGCTAAATACATAGATGTTGATTCTATTAATCAAGTTTATTATGGTCGTGCTTAGGGATCCATCAAGATCAGTGCTAGTCACTGCACAAACACAGAGTAATAGACAATCCCCTGCTCTCTGATCAGTGTATAATCTAAATAGACAAGCCAGACAAAGGATGAAGGGAAGAGTTGTAATAAATAAGTAGAGTGAACAATGTGATGGGAGCAAATGTGATGTCAGTTGCACGATTTTTTTCTTTTTCCGGGGGAGGGTTAACTAGGAATTATATGAAAGCCCGTGAATATTTTACTGGTTTTAATAGATGTTTATTAAAATTATCTTGAAATGGATGGTCAAAATACCAGAAGAACTGCTAAAAAAACAATGATCACTCCTCTATTTTTATTTTATTTATTTATTTATTTTATTTTCCATTTACATACTGGGCTTATTAAGGCCCCAGTCCTGCAAAGACTTGCGCAAGTGATAAACTTTCCACATATAAGTAGTCCAATTGACTTTAACAGGACTACTCATGTGCATAAGTTTAAGCATGTTATAAGTTTTTGAAAGATTGAGGCCTAATAGTCTTGCTTTTAATTGTTCACGGACAGTAGACAAATAAGGCCAACATTTTTAGGCAGCTTCAAAACTGGACTCCAAAATTGTGCCTGCCAGTTTTCCATGTGCAAGTCGCTGAATGCACAAAACCCATGCAGGGTTTCCACATTCACCTTTCTGTACACTCAAGACATATATCCCACTTGAGAGGTCATTGGCTTAGCACCTGGGAAACCTGAGTTCTCATTCCATCTCTGCCACTGGACTACTGTGTGACCTTGGACAAGTCACTTCACTTTCCCTATCTGTAAAATGAGGATAATAATACTTGCCTCCTTTGGAAAACACTTTGAGATCTATGGCTGAAAAGTGCTATATATGTGCTATACACTCGTGCAAGTTCAGCGTGTGATGTAGAAACCTCGGTACTTATTATAGTAGCAACACAAAGCAAATGTGTTGTTCTTGCCCCAAGGTTGTGTTTGTTTGTGAAAGAGCAATAATTCCTTCTTGCAAGAAATATATTTTACTTAAGGCTGCATCCATCTTCTACTCCTGGGGGTATTCTGTGCCATTGCACATGTGCAAAATTCATGTCCCCCGCATGTGGGGAGGAGAAGTGGCTGAGTGGAGGTGCAGGGATACATGAGGACGGGGAGGAGGGGTGGCTGAGTGTGGGTGCAGGGGTATGGGGAGATTTATGTGGATCAGTAAACTTTCTGGACAACTACTGGTAGGTGGAATATCGATTATCATGCTTATTGCCCAAAACAGCCAAGTCAGTAGACCTTTAGTGGGCATGTGCAGCAGCCTTAGCATAACTCAGGAGGCAGGGGAAGGGGTTTGAGTGATCACAAGAAGGGAGCCTTTCTCTGCATCCTTCCTGATAAGATCTCTGTTGTTATTGCTGAGAAAAGTGTTTTTATAGGAATATATTTGCTCTCTGGGAAGTGTTTGTCATGGCAGACTTTGCAAAAACACATCTGTCTAATTAATGGTCTAAGGAAACCTCTTGCTTAATCTTTGAAATTGCATGCTTAACAAGTTGTTTTTTGACTGGCATGTTATTCTCATACTAACAATAAATAAGTCTGGGCTAGTTGGATGACTCTGTGGACACATCTTGGGGTCCCCACCAACAGACGGAAGACTGGCCATCAGAAGGCTGACACTGTACCACTCGAGAACCCCACCAGACTTTGGTAATTACTGAGGGTTGTGGGCGTTTCACTAACCTGTGGCAGACATGTGTAAGTGTGCCATGACCCTGAGTAGTGTTCCTCTGGTTAATCACTCTCACCATCAAAACTTTACACCTTATTTCCAGTTTGAATTTGTCTAGCTTCAATTTCCAGCCATTGGTTCACGTTACACCTTTCTCTGCTAGATTGAAGACCCCATTATCAAATATTTGTTCCCTGTGTAGGTACTTATAAACCATGCCATCTGCAAACTTTACCAGTGATGATTCCTCTTGGGCTGAGGAAGACAGGTGGTTATGACTGAAGAGGACATAGCTTGCTCCTTTGTCTAATGGGGTGTGTCCTGTTCCTTCTTTCCCCATTCTGGGAAAATATCTGTGCTGAGCAGCTACCAGAACTAAGATACAGCAGAAGCTTCAAGGCCCTGCACAAACCTGGCAGAGGACTATATTGCTGAGCTGAAACTTGCAGCTAACTCTGTAGTTTCTTTGTCCTTTACTTTAATTGTACTCAGCTGAAGAAACTTGTGCAAGATCTGGAGTGAAGGCTAAGAGGGAGGCCTGCCAGTCTGCAGAGCAAGAGGACAGCCTGGCTGCAAGAGCCAAAGGATGATCTGCAGTCCCTGAGGAGAAGGCCATGAAGAGTCCCTGTGACTAAGAGAAGGATAACTATCTGCAGAACCCTTGCAACTGAGAGGAGAAGGTTTGACTTGTGATGGTTTCCATTTCAACCCTTGCTTAACCCAAAAGGGAAGGAATTTTGATTTGGCCAAAAGACTAAATCTTGCCACCACTCTTAAACAGTCCTTCTCTGCTGAGGCGGAGAAATTGAGGCATGGATACACCTGATGGAAAGATAAGAGAATACTTGTGCTCCTTTTATGAACCATCCGCCATTCTAAGAATGATTCTGTGAGTTACACCATGTACAGGGCTAGGATTGGGGACCCAGAGGTGTTCGGCAGAGAAATGTGTATGTTTAAATGGGTTGGCAAGTACAGTGGCAAGGGGCTGCAGAGTAAACCAATCTCTTAGCAAAATGACCCATGTAAAAGAAAAACCAGCTGTAAGGCTGCATTGTGTTTGGTAAGAAAACATGGTAAAGCAAGCCTGGTGAACTGTTGAAAGCACTCAATGGTTTCTGGATTTGGCAACCAAGTCGTGCTGCTCCTGACAAGTTTTCTTCATTATCTCAGCTGGATTTTGTGATGCTCAGGCTGGCAAGTAGTTTGTCATTGAAACCAGTGTACCGACTGGCCCTACCTTAATCATTTCAGTGCACCCTGGGCATCTGCTGTGTCAGTAAACACAGCTCCGTGCTGCCCCATGTATCAAAGATATCCTCTTCGAGGACCTGATCTGAAGCCCTCTGAACTCAATGGAATGACTCACTTTGACTTAAGTGAGTTTTGGACTGGGTGCTCAAAAGGAGGGGTGAGAATTAAAATTATTTTGGGGGATGGGTGGGAAGAGGAACCTCACAGAACTGGGAGGAAAGAGGATTGAATAAGAAAAGGTTCTAGGAAAACTTTAGAAAAGTTTCTAGGCCTGTAGGGCTATCTGAATCAAACCTAGTGTCTGAGTATCTCCATTATGGGTACTAATAACTAGAAACATCACTGCTCCCTGGATAAATCTTTATTTATCATAACAGTAATCACACCTCTAGCGTTATAAGATCAAATTCTGCATGGCACAAAGTGGGGGAAAGGCCTAGACCACAGTAGAAAGATCTATTTATACTAGTATGAAGTGGCATAACCATCCCCAAATGTGTGGATGCAGTTATACTGGCATAGCCAATTCTCCTTCCCAAACTGGTACAAGGCACCATCATGCTGGTACAACCACATCTGCACTAGGGCTTAGACCAGTAAAGCTATTTCAGTAAAAAATCACAACCCAAACTGAACTAGTTATACCAAAAAAACTTTCTTGAAATATACAAGGCCTAAGAATGAAGTGGATCACTCAGTAATTAAAACTTCGATTTTAGAGTAAGTAAATCAGCTCTAACCATGACTCTTAAGGAAAAGTCACACTTGTCTCTGATTAATAAGTGGACTTGAATTCAAGTATTCATTTACATAAAAACACTACAACAATCTTGTATAAATCCCCATCTCATTAGCACATTCCAGAGATGTATTCAGGTCTGACTTCACACACTCATATTGCAGGCTTGATAGCACTTAAAACTGCTGAAATCGATAGGGCATCTAATTCCCAGCAACACTCTTCAGATTAAAACAAAAGACAAAAAAAAAAAAAACCAAAACACAACAACTTTTAGCAATCCAGGTAGTCTTGCATTACTTTCCTTTATCTCTTTGCTTCCTTTCAGGATATTCCCAGTTGGGCCTGAATCCAAGGCACTGAGAACCTGCACATCACTTGCTTATTATATATTCAGACCCCCAAAGTGTGCTAAGTACTTTATAAACATGTAAGAAAGCACAACTCTTCCCCGAAAAGCTTATAATCAAAGTAGAAAAAAATGGGGACCATACAAGCACAGTGGGTGAGGTGACTTTTGTCACACATCTTGTAGGAAAACCATTGGAGGGTAAACAAGGGAGAAGATGCATCTCCATGCCAGAGAGGTAGGATGTCTGTTATACAGACCTACAAGGACTAGTCCTTTATGCTTTTGGTCCATCTGAAACTAGAATAAGTTTTGCTTTCAATGACACCTTTGTAATTTACTTTACCCCGAAAAGCATCATTGAGATTAGTGGCTGCCTCTGTCCTTGTTACTGTTAGGTAATGCCTTAAAGTTCCACTTGGGGTTAACATTGGACACACAACAAAAAGCAGTTTGTGCCCCTGTCTTGGGGTCTATTCACTCCATGCTGGTTTAGCAGCCAAAGGGTTAAGAAGCAACTGCCTACCTTCTCAGCCAGAGCTGATTGGTAGCCCCACCGCCACTCTGAGGATAAAAGGTTTGCAAGGCAGGAGGATGGGGTGGCTGCCAGGGAAGCAGAGGGATTGCTGAGAAAGAATCCGTTCAGCTGACTGATGAGACGCTGCCAGATAAACCAATACCCCCAAGAGGGAGAAGCAGGACAAGAGTCTGGGAAGCCCACAAAGCAGAAGAGGTAGGAAGTAGCTCAGGGAGCAGCAAGGGACAGAGAAGCCTCTGGCTGTCCCAGACAAGGACCCGGAGCTGGCACTGAGTGGAGTGGGTGTGCCTGGGTTCCCCTACCTACTCCAGCCAGGCCTTTGAGAAGAAGGTCCTAAACCCAAGAAACCTAGGGCTGATTGGAGTATAGAGTTGACTACTGCGGAATTGGGTGTGGTGACATAAGGGGATGGAGCCAGGATGGTGTAGCTCTCTATCTTGCCACAAAGGGGTGCTAACAGACAAAACTCCATATTACAGCCATGAAAACCTTGCAATCTGCACTAGTGCGCCTGCTGAATAGGGTTGTATAATGTGCCATATACAACAGTGGTTCTCAACTAGGGGTCTGAGGCCCGCTGGGGGGCCGTGAGCAGGTTTCAGAATGGGGGGGGCACCAAGCAGGGCCAGCATTAGACTCACTGGGGCCCAGGGCAAAAAGCTGAAGCTCTGCCGCATGGGGTTGAAGCCGGGGCCCTGAGACCCTCCCCCTGGGACTGAAGCCAAAGCCTGAGCAATGTAGCTTTGTGGGGGCCCATGTGGCATGAGGCCCCAGGCAATTGCCCTGCTTGCCTCTTCCCTAATGCCAGCCCTGGCTTTTATATGCAGAAAACCAGTTATTGTGGCACATGGTGGGCTGTGGAGTTTTTATTGCATGTTGGGTGGCCTCAGAAAGAAAAAGGTTGAACCTCCCCGATATACAGCTTTTTTTACTGCATGTTTCTTGGAGAATGGTTTTTACAGCATAAAATTCCATGGGGTTGGCACTACTGAAATTTCCAGCATTCTAGCCATACCGATTAGAACCAGTTCCCATGAGATAATGTCTCTTCCAGCATCAGTATCTTTATATTTTACTCACTTGTGAGTGAAAAAAGGTGTCATAATATTTAATAGTCACTTCAGCATTAACATCATAGGTATATGTTGATGGGTGATAATATTCATGTGTAAAGATATAAAAGCACTGATTCCCACTGAGCTCATGGCCTTTGTGACCTTTTTTAAAAAAAGGTAACTACACCTCTTAGAGAGTGGAGACGGGGGTCATACGAGATGTAGTCCAGCCAGGAAGGCCCATAGACAAGAATGGGGATGTGATGCACCCAAATCACAACTCCCAGGAGACACTGTGGCAACATTTCCAAAAGAGAACTATTTCATGTTTCAACAGAAAATGTGTGAGCAGCTCTAGTCCATATGTTTTAGCTTATATTTTTTATTCTCTGTTCAGTGCAAGAGCTACTAAAAAGGGGAGGAGCAGGAAAGGAGGCTGCTTACAAGTAATCAGAATAAACACTGTTTCTGTAGGTTATGAATCCAAAGCCATAATCAAGGTGTAGCAGTACCCAATGACTCCACTGGCTACTAAACTAAAACAAAACTTGTATATCTTTTTAAAGATGAGCCAGTTTTACCATTGGCATAAGCAGGTACAACTTCATCGATATCAGTGGTGAATTTGGTATTATATAGAATCATAGGACTGGAAGGGACCTCGAGAGGTCATCTAGTCCAGTCCCCTGCACTCTTGGCAGGACTAAGTATTATCTAGATCATCCTTGACAGGCGTTTTTCTAATTTGCTCTTAAAAATCTCCAATGATGGAGATTCCACAACTTCCCTAGGCAATTTATTCCAGTGCTTAGCCACCTTGACAGTTTGGAAGTTTATCCTAATCGCCCACCTAAACCTCCCTTACTGCAATTTAAGCCCATTGTTCTTCTAAACCTCTGAGGATAGGACAAGAAGCAATTTTTCTCCCTCCTCCTTGTAACAACCTTTTATGTATTTGAAAACTGTTATCATGTCCCTCTCAGACTTCTCTTTTCCAGACTAAACAAACCCAATTTTTTCAATCTTCCCTCATAGGGCATGTTTCCTAGACCTTTAATGATTTTTGTTGCTCTTCTCTGGACTTTCTCCAGTTTGTCCATATCTTTACTGAAATGTGGTGGCCAGAACTGGACACAATACTTCAGTTGAGGCCTAATCAGCACAGAGTAGAGTGGAAGAATTACTTCTCATGTCTTGCTTACAACACTCCTGCTAATACGTCCCAGAATGATGTTTTTTGCAACCATGTTACACTGTTGACTCATATTTAGCTTGTGCTCCATTATGACCCCCAGATCCCTTTCCGCAGTACTCCTTCCTAGGCAGTCATTTTCCATTTTGTATTGTGCAACTGATTGTTCCTTCCTAAGTGGAGTACTTTGCATTTGTCCTAACTGAATTGCATCCTATTTACTTCAGACGATTTCTCCAATTTTTCCAGATCATTTTGAATTTTAATCTTATCCTCCAAAGCACTTGCAACCCCTCCCAGCTTGGTATCGTCCACGAACTTTATAAGTGTACTCTCTGTGCCATTATCTTCATCGCTGATGACGATGTTGAACAGAACCAGACCCAGAACTGATCCCTGTGAGACCCCACTCGTTATGCCCCTCCAGCATGACTGTGAACCACTGATAGCTACTCTCTGGGAATGGTTTTCCAACCAGTTATGCACCCATCTTATAGTAGCTCCATCTAGGTTGCATTTTCCTAGTTTGTTTATTCTATAGTTCTGAGGTTTAGTCACTGTTTTGGTTTTCTCTGTTAAATTCTGACTATGCTGGAGAGTGTAAACTTAGGAGGTATGGGAAAGATCAAAAGCATAGGAAGGCGACATAAAATGCACAGAATAAGTATCAAGCCTAGATCTTGTAGATAAATTTCACTATGAAATTTAATAGTGAAAAGTGCAAGATCATGCATTTAGGGATTAATAACAAAAAAATTGGTATAAGCTAGGGACACATCACTTGGAAGTAACAGAGGAGGAGAAGGACCTCAGAGTATTGGTTGAGCACAGGATGTCTATGAGCCACCAATGTGATATGGCCGTGAAAAAAGCTAATGTGGTCTTGGGATGCATCAGGCGAGGTATTCCCAGTAGAGATAAGGAGGTGTTAGTACCATTATACAAGGCACTGGTGAGACCTCACCTGGAATACTGTGTGCAGTTCTGGTCTCCCATGTTTGAGAAGGATGAATTCAAACTGGAACAGGTATAGAGAGGGACTACTAGGATGATCCAAGGAATGGAAAACCTGTCTTATGAAAGGAGAATCAAAGAGCTTAGCTTGTTTAGCCTAACCAAAAGAAGACGGAGGGGAGATATGATTGCTCTCTATAAGTATATCAGAGGGATAAATACCAGGAAGGGAGAGGAATTATTTAAGCTCAGTACCAATGTGAACACAAGAACAAATGGATATAAACTGTCCACCAGGAAGTTTAGACTTGAAATTAGAAGAAGGTGTCTAACCATCAGAGGAGTGAAGTTCTGGAACAGCCTTCCAAGGGGAGCAGTGGGGAAAAAGACATATCTGGTTTCAAGACTAAGCTTGATAAGTTTATGGAGGAAATGGTATGATGGGATAGCCTAATTTTGGCAAGTAATTTTTTTCTTTTTGTCCAAGATAATTCAGGCAACTTTGGAAGTGGAGAAATACAGAAACTATCCATCTATTTAAGGCTTTATACTGTTACCCATCACCACAGTATCTGAGTGCCTTCCACGTAAAACTAATAGCAAAGTACCCAAAGGACTTCAGGGAGTCTCTGGAATTCCTCTCTCCTGGGTTAACTCTGCTTGAGATAAGGTTTGCTTTGCTAGGATTGAGTTTTGGGTGTCACCTACGGTGGAAAGGCTTCCTCAAAGAGGAAGGATTTGCACCATTTCCTAAAGATGGTCGGACTTGATTCACATGCCCAAACTCACAAGGAAATGAGATGTATATGAAATCAACCTGGGTGGAGCAGGACCTGGGAAGTGGACTTGAGAGTCAGCAGTGTGGGGTATAAATTATCCCACCAGTACCTGGGCAGGAGTGACGTGTTTGAAGAGTGCTTCGTATAACGTGGGTGGTGGGGTAGAAAGACTGAGGCTGGCTGGGCAAGAAGCCTGGAGTGGGGAGAAATTCTGGTGTTTGAATAAGAGCCCAGAGGGGAAGACTGGGATTGTAGCATGAGAAGACTAGGACTGGGTTGAGGAGTCTGAGGGAGTAGAGATGGACTAAGACAGGGACAGACTGTAGGAGAGTGTCTGCCCATTGGAGCATGCTTGCCTCCAGAACCTGGAATGGAACCCAAGAGCCCAGAGGCTCACCACTCCTCTGTTGTCATTAAAAATCTGTGAAACCTGCTGGCAAAATGTCACATTGCCCTAAACTGCTGGTCTACATAGAGGAAGAATCATACTACTGCTATTGGTTACATTTGCTTAAGTGGTGGAGGTCTGTGCTGTGGATCTCAAGGTTACAACCCTGCTGATGAATCATGTGGGTGTCAATATGATGGGATTTTCACTTTGGTTTCTTAAGCCTGTAAAGTTACACAAGAACAACATTAAAAGAACAATGCCACTGCAAAATCAAGCACTCAGGTTAGGAAATGCCAGAATTAAGGGTACCTGTGCAGCACTGATTTACCCTCCTTGTGCCTTGGCATTCTGTTAGTCTTTAATTACACAATTACCACTAGATTTCTCCACATCTCCTGTCTCAGTGCACAGGATGGATGGTACTCTGGGAATGAATACTGGATGGTCTGGAATACTGGTTGGTAATTAGAATGTTTGTAGGTCCTTGCCTCATTTGTTGCAGTAGTTGGAAGGTGTGTAGTAAATAAAGAGGGAAATAGAGTCTCTGAGTTAAGGAATCTGAATGCCGCTCTGAAGGATTGCATTCTTTCCCTGCCTTCATCATACAGTTCCTGTGTGATCCTGGCAAGTCACTTGTAACCACTTGTGAAAGTTTGGTTTTAATTGTGTACATATGCAACCTTAAATCAGATACTTCCTAACTTTTGAGTGCTTGACTTTGCAATGGTATGTTCTTTTAATGTAGTATGTAGGTTGTCTTGTAACTTATTGCCCATGCATCTCTTAGGATTCAATGCTCCTGTAAACTTTTAATCTCCAGTGATTTTTGCTTTCTGTTCCCTGCTATCTTCCCCTAAGGGTAAATACCAGCCAACTTGTTTAATATGCCCACAACAGTAATTCTTGACACATTTTGACTGAGGCTGGTTACAGGATATGTCAAGCCATATGGGAACACTTATTTAACATTTGCAACAGGTTTTTTATTGCAGATGTCATTAAAGTTTTGTTCACTGAGCCTGGTTTTAGTAAGCAGAGTTTTGATAAGTTTCAATAGACTTGTCAAGATACTTTGATATTTTTAAATGCAAAAATGGGTCCATCTTGAACCCTAGGAAACAGTCACCACTCCAACATTTTCCCCAAAGTTTGAAACATTTTTTTCAACCAGATCTATCAACCATTCTTCTTGTGGAGGAATGTAACATAGGCAAACTGAGTTGGCAATCGTAGTACATTTGTCATGATGTTACTTGGCTAATGTGGCAGTGGTTGCTCTCTAATACCAGACTACTTATGGCATGAGTACCTGGGAAAGTCATCTGTAGATTGCTCATCAACCCTTTTGATCACCGCTCCCTTGGACCAGGAACCTGTCACTCTTATGTCTGTTAAGCACCATGCAAACATAAGGAACTGAATATATAAAATAACCACATTTAAAAGCTACTCCAACCCTGAAACCTGAGAGTCTTCAAGAGTGCTCAACCGCTAGCAAATTCCCATTAGAGAGACAAGGTGGGTGAGGTAATATCTTTTAGTCAACCACTTCTATTAGCGAAAGAGACCACCTTGATCTGAAGATGAACTCTTTGTAAGCTCAAAGCTTGCGTCTCTCACCAACAGAAGTTGGACCAATAAAAGATATTACCTCACCCACCTTGTCTCTCTAATATCCTGGGACTGACATGGCTACAACTGCAAATGGCAGTTCCCATTGGTGTTTATGCAGATACTGGCTCCCTTTGGTGTTGCCAGGGGTTGTGCTATTGTGAAATTGTAGCCACTTCTGCTGCTTAACTGGGAGCTGAACTTTGGCCCATACTGCACAGCTGATGGGGATGGGGAAAAAATCATTGTGCTCAAGGACAGTGTTACTTCCTGGAGCTCAAGATCTACCCACTGTGCTCAATAGGAACCTAGCCACCTTTGATTTGCCTACTCTATTTGTTTTCTGGCTGAATCACTTTCGGAAAAGTATAGTTACACAGCTATGCTGATCTTTCAATTATCCTTTTCTTAACCTTTCCCTAGATGGCTATTATTCAGTAACTGATTCCCTGTTGGTATATTACTGCCTCTCCCACAGGCTGTCTAGTAAGTGATAGTTCTGAAACCATGCACTGCAATTTGTAGGACTGCTGCATTTGTGTTGTGTAGGCAATATCTGAGGTCTTCCTCGGCATTCAGGCTAAGGGTCAGGTTCAGATACCATTACCTCAGTTGAGTGGCACCATAATGTAAGTTCAGCCCAATGTTTCAAAGGGGGCTACTTGAGGAATCAGGTGCAAGGCAGCATCTGGCCACACTTAATTGGTATGGACATTCTAAACTTTTCAGTGTCTGGGTTAATGACCAATAGATTTACCCTATATGGTGTTACCTGGATCTAATGGCATGTAATAAATTTTGCTGCAGAGCTTATGATATTCCTATTTGGTATGTCCGCTCACTTAAGTAATAGCAAATAAAGCCTAAGTAATAGACTTAATGAATCAAGTAAGAACAATACTTGTACTTTCGTCATACCCAGGCTATGGATCCTGAATTGAATTTGGTACAAAACTCACTTGAAACGCCAACGCCTTAATCTCCTTTCACTTGATCCAGTGTGATGTCACTGCCTTCAGTGGAGCTACTTCTGAATCGCATTGAAGACAGGACATTCAGGCCTTGAAAGAGTGATGCTAATGCATCTATTCAATGGTACTATTGATGCTAATGGTACTATTCAACATCTAAGTAAGGGCCCTTACTGAATTAGCAGTCTTTTGGAAGTCAGTGGAACCACTCAATTGAATAAGATGCTATTCAGCATATGAATAAGAATATCAGAATCTGTCCTTAATACTAAAAAAATTAGTTCCCAATATTATGATTCTGTGTGTAGACCACAGTGTATGCACAGAGTCAATTGCATAAGCATCGCTTAATTTTCTCCTCCCCTTTACCCCAAAATGCAAAGGAAAATGGCAATCTGAAGGCCAGATTCAAAGGCAACGTATGCCACCATTGTGCTTTGCCAACATACATGCATGTTATTGTAACTTTTATGCAAAGGAGCCAGAAGGAAGCAAATAAGAGGAGCTGCATATCAAAGACTATTGAATACAGCAGGTAGCAAAACTTCAAAATTTCAGCAGAGAATTCTTTTTGCAGTTGAATAAATTCTGTTAGAAAGTACAATAAGCATCTGTCCTTTCATATACAGGAGATGCTGAGGTGCAATAAACCATTTGGTAACATGTCTTTATTTATGAAACGGAGCTTGATGGACTTCCCATCCATACCTATAGATCCTGGTCCTGCAGTCTGTGTGCATGCAGATCTCTCAATGCAATGAGAGCCAAATTAGAATCTCATGTAAGCAGGGCAGCTCCATTCAAGTAAGTAGCAGATGAAACTCTTAGGTGTGCACTAGACCCATAGAGTAGCTGAAGAATCAAGCCCACGGAGTGTCAACTGAAAAGCAACCATCTCTTGGGAAGAGGGTAGCTCCAACTAGATCCAGGAACATGCATGACAATGGTGGTGTCATAAATATAAAGGGAAGGGTAACCACCTTTCTGTATACAGTGCTATAAAATCCCTCCTGGCCAGAGGCAACACCCTGTTACCTGTAAAGGGTTAAGAAGCTCAGCTAACCTGGCTGGCACCTGACCCAAAGGACCAATAAGGGGACGAGATACTTTCAAATCTTGCTGGGGGCGGGGGGGAAAGGTTTTGTTTGTGCTCTTTGTTTACATGGTTGTTCTCTTTTGGGACTGAGAGAGGCCAGACAGAAATCCATCTTCTCCAACCCATCCTAATCCAAGTCTCCAATATTGCAACTAGTATAGGTAAACCAGGCAAAGCGGATTAGTGTATCTTTTGTTTTATGTGAATTTTCCCTGTGTTAAGAGGGAGGTTTATTCCTGTTTTCTGTAACTTTAAGGTTTTGCCCAGAGTGGGATTCTCTGTGTTTTGAATCTGAATACCTGTAAAGTATTTTCCATCCTGATTTGACAGAGATGATTTTTACCTTTCTTTTTTTTAATAAAATCCTTCTTTTAAGAACCTGACTGATTTTTCCATTGTTCCAAGATCCAGGGGTTCGGGTCTTTGATGATTTTGTAACAAATTGGTTAGGATATTATTCTCAAGCCGCCCCAGGAAAGGGGGTGGAGGGCTTGGGGGGATATTTTGGGGAAAGACGTCTCCAAATGGGCTCTTTCCCTGTTCTTTGTTTAAAACGCTTGGTGGTGGCAGCCTACTGTTCAAGGACAAGGCAAAGTTTGTACCTTTAGGAAGTTTTTAACCTAAGCTGGTAAGAATAAGCTTAGGGGGTCTTTCATGCAGGTCCCCACATCTGTACCCTAGAGTTCAGAGTGGGGAAGGAATCCTGACAGGTGGGCAGGGGAGGGGGCAGTCTCCTAATATAAAATACTATCGGGTCTTGAATGCCCATCCATTGTACATGATAGCAGTTTTATTTTATTTCAAAGACCATCACAGGAAATGGCATGGAACTGAGTCTTCACAGACAGATAATGGATGGAACAGACACACGTGGGTTTGAACATGTGGTTCAGGATTTCTGTATCTCCAATGTACTGCTTAAGTTACTTGCCTGTCCCCTCCAGCTAACAGGCAAAATTAGCTGTAAGCAGAGCAAGATTGCTATCTTAATAGCTGTCCTAAAACAAGCTAGTGGAGTGAAAAGCCTGCATTATCTTTAAAAAAAAGAGTAATTACATATAGAATTTATGTTTGACAAACATTTTTGATTGGTATTTCAGTAGCACCTAGACCCATTGGCCTACACCAGGGATCTCAAACTCATATCACCACGAGGGCCACATGAGGACTAGTACATTGGCCCGAGGACCCCATCACTGAAACCTTTTCATACAACAATACAAAAGTCCCCCACTCTGCTCCTGGCCCCGTCTCCACTCCACCCCTTCCATGAGGCCCCGCCCCCTGCCCCGCCTCTTCCCACCCCTTCATGCCCCCATTCCAACCCCTTCCCCAAAATCTCTGCCCCAACTCCGTCCCCTCCCTGCCCATATTCCAGCCCCTTCTCCAAATCCCTGCCCCGGCCCCGCCTCTTCTCCACCTCCTCCCCTGAGCGCGCCGTGTCCCCACTCCTCTCCCCTCCCTCCTGGAAAGTCCTAAGCGCTGCCAAACGGAGAAGCGGGGACGCGGTGTGCTGGGGATGGGGGGAGGTGGGGGGGAGGGGAGCTTGGCTGCCAGTGGAGTTGGTTGGTGCCTATGGTGGGCCGCAGGAAATAACTCTGCAGGCCGCATGCGGCCTGCGTACCGTGTGTTTGAGACCCCTGGTCTACACACTGCACATACACATAAAAGACTATCTCTGCCCTAAGTAGCTTACAATCTAAATAGACTAGACAGACACAGTGAGTAGGGGAAGCAAAGATAAAAGTGATGGCCACTAATTGCGACTTGGCTAGAGCCAGGAATAGAAACCCAGAGTCCCTCCATTATTCCACGGCCCCATCTGACTGACGATAAGTATTTCAGTTTGGCAAACTGCTTCCAGAAGGGTTAAACTGAAATGATGGAGCTGTACCCAAGCCCACTTCTCTGACATGGAATATTGGCATATTTGAAATCCAGATCTGATCTTTGAGGCTCTGGCTTATCTTTAATAAAAACTAATATCCCAGGGCATTCTCCTCCCCTTAATCCCTATAAAATTTAAATTGTCAGTGTAGAGTATGGCTTTTAAAAACTCAGACATTCTCCAATGTACATGATAAGGATCTCTTTTGGAGGGGGAAAAAAGAAATATGCACTATAAACCAGTGCAATATGGGAGGTAAAGGTGTAGAGGAGCTTTTGGCAATTTTAATTCGGCCTTTGTGTAGAACTGATGGTCCAAGACCAGTTTTGTTTGTACATTAACTGCTACCTGAATTGAAATAGCGGCTAGAGCTTTCCATAAAGATATACGGTTAAGTCAGGCGAGATTTGAAAAAAAAATGTCCCTTATTCTTAGGGTAAATGTTACTGACTGCTGTTAGTGATCTTAGAAATGAAATATCCTTGCTTCTCTTGCCCCCCATTTTGGTTTGCTTGGCACTTGTGGCACTAGACTCTTGAGTTCAGGATTATTGAATAGAGGATTGTAACTATCTTCTATTAGCTTTTACTTTAAAAGCAGCACATTCTGAATGAGGGACATCTCTAAGGATAGAATGAACATAACCTGACCCTGATCCTATACTCCAACTAGGTTTAAGATCTCTTGGGAGATCTAATTTGTCAAGGCAAGATATTGCTTTTCAACTGTACCAGCTTGAAAAAGTGAATTACCAATGGCCACTGTCCTGTAAAGCCTATTGATATTTATATCATTTTAATAAACCCAAAGCACGATCTTTTCTGAATTCAAAATTGGCTTACCCTGAATGATACAACTCTTTTTAAATCAAATAACTGTGTTAATGGGATAGGTACTCATAAAGTTCCATATAAAACTAATAATCTCAATTCTCTGTTCACCTATTTACTTTAGTTCCAATTATTACTGTACTTACTATATAGCAGAGCTTACCTACAATAAAGAAGGGGTTTGTTTCTTAACTTTTGAGAAACTCAAATCAGGAAGACATCAATAAAACAAGACACCCCTCTGCCCCTCCCCCCATATGTTTCTAAAAGTATGTTAAAAATGGGTGTCATTATTTGGTATCACCATTGTTTGTTACCACATAATGCTGACTGTAAGTAATGGTAACAGCAGTTAAATGTCAGCTTTTCAGCAGTGTAGTGGAGGTGAACAGAACGTATAAACTGATTAAAATGCTAAGCTTGAAAAATCAAGCACTCAGAAGTTAAGAAATGCCACCCGTAACATTGACTGAGCAACCCTTAATTCTGTCTCCTTGCCCATAGGCAAATTACAGAGTTGCGTACTACTTCCTCACAGGAAACTAGGATGATGGAGAGAATGCAGAATATGTAGAAAGGATTTCTTAGCTTGCCAAAGATGGCTGCAATATTCACAAAAGACAAACACTATGAAACTATTGCTCATGCTTCTGCTTTAAAGAGAACCTGAGACAAAAGTTAAGTGAACTGTCCAAGGTCACAACAAGTTGGGGTTAGACCCAGGAACAAACAAAATGCAGATTTCTTGTCCCAGTCCTGTGCTCTAACCGCTACCTCATGCATTTTATCACTGCAAGATCATTCACATACGGTAGGATTGTGATACTGGTACAGTTACATAATACAGTCCTGGTATCATCACTCTGCTTCGGAGAGCTTCTTCAAAGGAAAACCATGTCTATTTTGAACACGAAAATCCATTCTATAGTAAATGACTTGGAAGGATTTTAATTTTCACATTGCTGAATGTTTGGTAATGAAGGAATTCTCCCATGGAATATTCATGTTGCACAGGGAAGATCAGTCCATGAGGATTCTAATTGCAGTTATCATTGTAAGGAGGGAAACACTTTTCCTCCTGGGCGTTGGAGCTGGACTAGCTTTTAACTTTTCTTTGAGTGCCCTGAAAAGAACTCCTGCTGCTTGTTGATGGAATATAGCGGCAGCATTCATTGTTAGAACAGCACAGACCTAAATGGCTTAAGACTTGGCTACCTGTAGAATGGATTTGCTCCCCATGTTGTGGCACTGCAGATGCAGTCAAAGTACTAACCTGACCTGAATAGAAAAGGGCGAATACAAACTTAGGGCTAGATTGTGCTTTTATGACCAGGGCAGAGTAAGTGGAAGTGCATAGCTTTGTAGCCCCAGGAGCAAACCCGTGATGATATTGTTACTGTCTCTGCATATTGCTCCCTGCATGCTCCAGGGGGATAATCAATAGGCACTAGCCTCTGTACCTGGCGCAGGTTACTTTTTCTGTCACACCTGCTGAGCTGTGTAGACTGGCATATTGGGACGTGGAGTGCAGGCTTTGCCTGCCCATATCAGTGGTGCCAATTCACATATTTTTGGGGAGAAGAGGGCACATTCTGGCCCCAGCAGGGACCTCATTCAAGTCCCTGCTCACTTCCTCCCAGGTCTCCCTCAGCGTGGAGGCTCCTCTCTCTCTTTCCCCCACAGTGCATGTGGCAGAGTCACCAGGAGTCTCTCAGCAGACTCCCCTGCACTCTGCCATATCGGAACAGACTTAGGCACAGTCTCTGTATCACATTATTGGTATAAGCCTCTCCCGTGACATACATAAAGCACCAGTAAATACCATAGGGTTAATCTGCCCTTGTATTTTTGTGTGGAGTCTAATGTAGTCCAACACTGAAAGAAAAAGCAGAAGATCAGAGATTTTTGTTGAAAAGCAAAAGGGGGAAGAAGAGGACACACTTTCAAAAGAATCTATTTATATCCAGCACTTCTTTTGAAGCCCAGCAATAAACTCACTCTGAGAGCTCGAGGAACAACACGTTTCCTCAGTTTTCTGGCATTTCCAACAAAATCAAATTGTTTTGGGTCAAACAAAGCATTTCATTTCAATTTGGAGATTTTTTTTAACGTTTTCATTTTTTTTTTTTTAGTAAAATCGAAAGGAAATTTGGAAACAAGGTAATTGAAAATCAAAACGTTCTATTTAAAAAATGTCAAATTGAAATGTTTCAATTCTTACAGTTTTTTCAGGTTTTTTTCCCAACGGAAACAATTAGCAGGATCAACATGAATTCACAAAATGCTTTGGTATTGCTCAAGCTGTGCTTTTCGCTGGGAAAAAAACTGATAATTTTTTGCCCATCTCTACTCCCTATCCCTATTGGAAAGAGCATTCTAAGTGATGGATCAGACTAATCAGTTTTTCATTATTTGTTGGGTATTAACCATAAATTCTACATCATGAGGAGTAATTTATTTGATTTCCGAAGTCTGGAGCAGTCCCATTTTCCAGAGGTTAACATTTAGGCTTTTTTTTCCAGTAAGTAATTTTTTCCCAGTAGTCTAACAATCTTATTTGTTCTTGCCTCTACGCTGCAGTTTCAAGGTGCTAACCTATATGTATTATAGCTCACATCTGGTGCAGAGTGCAATTGCAGTATAGTTGTATCACCTGATACAACCATGTCACACAGATAAAAGGGCCTTGGATTCATATGTTTGAGGCATACACATCAGGAGTTACATAGCACTTAATATGGGCCAGATTATGGAGTTACATAGCACTTAATATGGGCCAGATTATGACTGCTTTACATTGGAGAGGAATTCTCAGACAAATAGCCATATTGACTTCAGTGAGTCAATTTATTTAGGTAAGTGGCCACTACTGTGAGCAAGAGATGACAACTTGGCCCTGTCCAAAAAATTGTCTCTCTTGGTTGCTGATAGAGAAGGGGTAAATTGAGTACTACACTCCTACCCACTGTTTGGAAATCAATGCGTGCAGAAATACTTAACTACACTGAATTTAACTTTTGTGTCTTTTCCTAAGTAGATGCTCTAAAACTATACAGTTTTGATATTATGTTCATATCATACAAACAGAAGGTAGATTAAAAGATATAAAATAACCTTTTAGGAAGGGTTGCAGTGTAACTTTACTTGATTTCGTAAAATCTAGCACTAATACACAAGCACCAGGAACAGAGAGAGACAACACAGGCTTCTCCTAAGGCAGAGAAGCACAACTCACCCCACCTTGCTGTGAACTGTCTTTTTTCAGACTGACTCTGATTGTATATCATGAGTCACATGTTTCCCTACAGGGTCCCCTAGTTTACAAGCTGGACTAGGAAACCCTGTATAAATTAAAGTGACAGCCTACAGCTGAACACAGTTTTCAGATACACCACAGATACTGGATTTAATGGTTCTAATTTCCATACCTTTTGCAACCACTGAAGATCCTTCTGTTCAAGCTTATCAAAATATTGCATAGTATATGAGTGCCTAAAAAAATATATACATTTGCTTTTACTGCAGAGCATAGCTCATCACCAGAATTTACCTTCCCTTTAATTAAATGTTTTCCTCCTAGTATATCCTTTATCCTTTATGACCATCTAAGAAAAGCTGATCAATGTATCCTAGAGGTGGTAGGAGAAGAATGTGTGTGTATGTCTTTCATGTTTTGTTTGTCTGTTTTGTTTTGCATTTTGCTCACATTAGTGCTTAAGTATGCAGTGAATTCCTAGTCAGTAGGTCTAGTTCAAACTCTTCAGCAAATCCTGATGGAAGGATTGACCATAAGAACCACATGTTCAAGTCTAGAGCTCCAGAGTTAATAAAACAAGAAACATCATTTTGTTTTTTTAAAACACCTGAACTATATATTTGTAACTTAGTGGAAACTAAAATCAACAGACAAGGCGAGTTTTGAAGAAAAGCATGAACTGAATTTTTTTTTTTTGGGTGGTGGAGAAACTATTGCGAGTAATTCAGAACTACAGATAAGAAATAGACAATAGACCTGTTTTTCATCTAATCCAGCAGTTCTCAAACTTCATTGCACCACGACCCGCTTTTTACAACAAAAATTACTACATGACCCCAGGAAGGGGGAGGGGAACCTGACCCCATCCAAACCCCACTGCCTCAGGCAGGAGGGGGCAAAGCCAAAGCCCGAGTCCCACAACGCCTGGCGAGGGGGCCAAAGCCCAAGGGCTTCAGCCGCAGGCAGGAGGCCTGTAACCCATTGCCCAGGGCTGAAACTGAAGCCTGAGCCCTGCCACCCAGGGCTGAAGGCAGTGGGACTTGGGCTTCAGCTTTGGCCCTGAGCCCCAACAACTCTAGCACCAACTCTGGTGACCCCATAAAAATGGGGTCATGACCCACTTTGGAGTCACGACCCACAGCTTGAGAACCGCTGATCTAATCTGTCTTGCTTTTGTAACCCACATATGTAAAAGGGAGACATCTCTTTTAAGAGATCTAAACAGATGGGGGATGGAGGAATGAGCCTTGTAGTTGGGTCATTGTTGCTCTGCATATGCACAGTTAGCACTCCACACCCAGAAGTTTCTGCAATTGGGTATGATACTTTTGGGCATGTTCAATAGGTTCCCTGTAGTTGGATTAATAGACTCCATAGAGTCAGAGCAGCTGCTTTTCAAAAGGACATGTGACCTGTGTGGTTTGGGAGAGAAGCTGAGCCCAGGAGCAGAAAGCAGGCTGTTTGTCCCTAACTCTGGATCATTTTGAAGCAGAGCTATTCATAATGCTGATTGGTTGGTTAATTACCTACCTAACTAGATAACTGAGTGATTCCTCAGTCCAGCAGAGGCAGAGAAAGTCAGTGTGGGTTCCAATGGGAGGCTTCTGCAAGAAAGAGGAGTGTTGCCGTGCTTTGATTCAGCAGCCTGGATAGAGCTGATGAACAAAGACTCTGAGATTTAGGTGAATTCAATTTAAGCTGTTGGAACTCTGAGTTACTTCTCACAGTGTTTCTGTGGGGGTCTGACCTGTTTAGATATTTTTATGCATATTGACGTATAACTGAAGATAGTGTATGCGGATTACAAAGTAGCCTTGTTGTTTAGTAGAAATCAAGCTGTTATTTTTCTTTATCATTATAAAGTTGGTACTTAAGAATTAAGTTCATTCCTCATGTGGACCCTGCAGAATCGTTGCTGAAAATCCTCAATGACTGAATTCTGGATCTTCATGTGTTTTTCTATAGGAGTTTTGTTGAAGCACTAGGAGAGGGGTAGTAAAGTAAACTCTAGCCTACCCAAAGGTTACACTTTCATAGCAATGTAACACCAATGTGTTAGATTATGGATGAGATTCTCTGCTGCACAGCACAAAGTGCTTGTGGTGGGCCTGCCCCTCCCACTGTTAGTATGGCCCCTGTATTTGGGCTTGCAGGAAATGGAAGCTGACTTGCACAAAGCCTGAGCCTGGGCTAACTCTCCTTGGCAGATTAAAGGGCTACAATAGCACTTTTACCCATGGAAGAAAGGCAAATCCTTCCACAGAGAATAAATTCAGCAAAACACCATTGTCTACAAGAGTTACTCTGGGTTTATGTCAGTGCTACTGTGAATAGAACGTGGTCCTCATTCTTTTAACTATTTACTTTTTCTAGTGAACAAAACAAACAATGTTTGTGCCTTTCCACGTTAACCATGTGAATTATTTCTCTTAGCCAAAACTGGCTAAATTATATCATGTTACTAGTTTTAAACATGAGTTTGCAGAGTGTTTTTAATAGCTTTTCTGCAACTAAATGACAGATGCAGCGGTTGGTAATTCAACCTAAAATTATCTCGTACTATAAACAGGTCTGTTAACACAAAACCAATATCTCCTCTAATGGCTAGAATTTGCTTTTAGAAATGCACACATGGGTCCTATTGAATCTAATGGCAACTTCACCCAGGGGCAGAATTTGGCCTTTGCCATACCGTGAAATCAAGTTTAAAAATGTCTGGTGTAATTCCTGCCAGTTCTGTTTAAATACACACCGCTATTACAGGAATTTCTAAAATCCATTGTCCCTGTTATCTAGTACAGACTTGGGACAGATTTGGTAGAGAGTAGAATAACTTTTCCTTTGTTCTATCTAACTTTTATAACCATATGATCACACTTCACATTTCTGTAAATTTATATTTTCTGAATGCATCTCATATTCATCTAATCAGTCCTGATCTATTCTGTTCATAGCACTGCATTTGCCCTAAATGGGATGAAGGAAAATGGCTTACAAATTCTGTCTTTGGACCACAGAGCACAAACTACAGCATTTCATTGACTTATCATTTCAGTGCTTCCTCCATCTAATGGTTCTATTTTGACCTGGCCCCAAACCTGTGTGATTAATCTATTTAATTTTAATAAATGTGCATCTTTTCATGCACTGAGTATCCCTCCAGTATCTATATAGAAACGTTTGCCTTGAAGTCTCTGCCTTTCTTCCTTGACTGTCCTCACTTCCTC
Source organism: Caretta caretta (assembly GCF_965140235.1). Taxonomy (NCBI): domain Eukaryota; kingdom Metazoa; phylum Chordata; order Testudines; family Cheloniidae; genus Caretta; species Caretta caretta. The sequence goes on along the minus strand of NC_134206.1, from coordinate 337,349,637 downwards.
AGACTCGGTAGAAATATCCTAAGCAAGATCACATTGCAGCATTTCAATGGGAAATATCCCAGGCAAGTCAGTGAAAGGTATAAGCACGCTCCCCTCTGGAGCCAAACTCTTTTGGTTGCCTCTTAGCAGACACTTCATGCTAGAAGCATCGTTTTGTAAGGTGACTTTCAGCATTAGGCAAGTACATTAAAAAGGCAGTTATGCTAAAAGTGACTGTGGGGAAAATAGCAATTCTGAATTGCCACATTGATTGTTAGTGTGGATTCAGTCGTAAGTTTACTTTCATGACACAGCTAAGACTAATGCTACTTACTCCTGTTAGCAAGCCAATAGGCCTATGGGAGAATGGATTCTCTTCTTGGCCCTGTATTAGCAACAAAATTGTTGAACTAGACTGACTTACATATGCAAGTATAATGCCCCCTTAACACCTATTTGGGCTACCTGGTCCTTATGTCCAGGAGTTCTAGGATCTATTCTCACTCTGCAGAGCCTTGCTGAGCCAGCACGAAGTAAGGGTGTCTGGAAGCTGCTGCTGTCCTATACTGCCAGCCGGAGCAAGAAGAAAATGGGAGGAATTCTGACTCTTAGAGGAGTGTTTGAGGCATGATACCTCCCAGGGCTACTCCTGAGGTCACTCCTTGCTCAGTACCACACTTACTTTACGTGCCAGATTGTAACATTAAGAACAGAGATCCACATACTCATTCCCTTACTCATGTTGAATAGCTCCATATCAGTGAGACCAGTTGAGCTCAGTGAGACTACATAAGGTCAATATTCTGGAATGTAAGTATTAAATTATTTCTCCAAACAAGTAAGGGTGGCAGAATCTGGCCCTAGTGTTCCTGTCACTTCTACCCTAGGGCCAAATTTTGGCACCCTTACACTCTGAGATGTACTTTGCTCTGTAAATTGTCCCATTGAAACCAGTGGGATGACTTGCTGAGTAAATGGTGTCTGTCTGTGTCAGAATGGGGCTCCCTTCTCTCCAGTTGAACCAATCATTTTGTGAGTAGTTAATCACATGAAGTAAAGAGTTACCAGCCTGACTTGGTGTACAGTATTTAATGTTGGTCTGGGCTTTCCTAATTCCCAAATACAGCCTATTAAGTAATAAATAGGATTAGTATTGCAAGAACCCTACCTACATATTGATGAAGACTTGCAATTAAAAGAGCACAGTGTTGTTTATCTAACATTCCAATACAGTATGTCCCAAGCAAGTGGCAGTTAAGTTTTGCTTATCTTGACTCGGGACACCAACTTTTGGGAATGGAGAACAAGTGCCAGAGAATAGCAAAGCATGAGGTTCACCTTCTCTGTCTGGGGGGAATGTTTCCAGGCTCCCAGAACTCTACTCAGTCACAGCTCATTGCTCCTAACCTTGTTTTCTCTCAGTATATATTTTATCAACCCTCCCCCTTATTTCACAGCCCACATGCTGTGCCAGCTGTCCTTTCAGAATGTGAAATGCAATGCAGTTACCTATTCAAATCCAAAGCAGTCCATATCACCCTTGTCACTCCACTGCTCCCCTAAAAAAATCCTAAGCTGATCTTAAATATCACCAATGCAGGTGGATCATACGAAGTTAAATTAATTATTAAAAAATCAGCCAATCGAAGCAAACAAAGTCTATGCATATAGATTTGATTGCAAGGCACCTTCTGTCAACAGCATGTTTCAATTGGAAGGAGTTTTTGACACTCTTCATGCTTCGGTTACCTAATAGTCTCTTCTGTCAGAAATAAATTGGGTTCCTAGTAAAACATTTGCTCTAAAACTGCATAAAAATTAATGACTGTGTCAAGCTATGTACATTGCCAGAAGCTACAGTATCCTAGGAAAATTGCTTTGTATTTGGGGTTTTGATATCATGCTGTCAAGGGCTTCAGATTGGCTGTTGGCAGACAGGGCAATGAGTTCAATGTGCATTTTATCGAAGGAAATTGCAACACCAGCATGTGGCTTTGTCCCCTGTGAATGCTGATAATTTCAAGTAATGATTCGCCTGAAACTTTCAAACCAAAACTTTATTTCATGAAGTTGCCAAATGCCTTGAACTCAAGGAATAACAATTTGGTACAGTGATGTCAGAAATCTAGTGGCCAGATGCTGTTTCCACTGCTGCTAAAAAACAACAACATGGTGATGGCCATAGTAAGAGAACCTAAAATGCAGAGTAGTGAAATGCATTTTTCATGTAGCAAAGATGGAAGTTGAATGTCACAATGGAGCTGTGAAAACTGCCAGAAAATAGAAGAATTTGGAGCTAACCTTTAGCCCGATTTTCATACCCAGTAACTCCAAAGAAGTCAGTAGTTTGTATGGCAGGATCCAGCTCTGGCACTACACAGGTGTATTTACATTAGAAAATGCCTGTATTCTGGCACTGGTATCGGAGGTAATAACAGCATAAGCTGGGCTCTAAGTGGGTTGTAAACCTTTGTCAGGCTGTCTAGAAAGGTTCATGAATGTGGCTGCCAACCTCAGGGCAGACTGTTACAAACAGGGCACAAACCTCAAATTGGTTGTGTGTTCTATAATTAGATTTCAACAATCAAGTGTGAACTAATCAAGCATCATAGCAATCTTAACATGGAGTCAGACAATCCCCTGGGGCACTCCAGTCCAACTTGCTACCCAGGCAAGACTTCCTTGCCTTACACCAAAAATCACAACAATATCCAGGTTACTCCCAGTCCCAAAGGACAGTCACTTACCCAGGTCAAGCGCATCTCAGATCATGTATCAAAGAGCACGCTTGTAGCCTGTGATAAACTAACTAAAGAATTATTAACTAAGAAAAGGAAACAAATTATTTACAAGATTTCAGCAGGTAAACATATACACACAAATGAGTTAAAGTCTTAGGTTCCAAAAAATAATAGAAGCTGCTGTAATGTATAAGCGCTTTATGTCCTAACCCAATCTAAGCAGATTGGGGATCCCTTGCTTATGCTTAGAAATATTGCCCTCTCCATATTCCAAGCAGCATAGTGATGGTAGTTTGTTCTTGACAGGGATCTTCCCCCAGAGTTCAAGCTGTGATGGGATAAGCATTTGTGGACACCTGGTCTTCCTGGGGGGCTGGGAAAACAATCAACAAAATCTTTTGTGCACTGATGTTCCACAGTAGTTTGTCTGGTGAGGCCTTCTTTTATTGGGCAGAAGATGACTCCTCATTTGGTAAACTAGTATTTAACGCTCGGTAATGCTTCTCTCCTGACTGTGGGGTTTCCAATTTTATAGCAAACACTTTTACAAATTATAGAGCAAACACTTAAATATTACCTTATAACATAGGATACGGATGTTATAAGTGAAATGGATGCATGCAGCAACTGACAAGCATTTCATAAAGTTCAAATACTAAACACAGCTCTATAAATCTAATACCTACTTTAACAACACTAACACACAGGTGAGCCAGACTGGTTTCCAGCTATGCATTTGTCAGTGTTCAGTGAAGCCTAAGAGTCTTGGCATTAGCTGGCGCTTGGTCTGCCAGCACCACAACCTTAGTATCAATTACTAGTAAGGAGCTAACAGCCTCAGTATTGCCACCTGTAAAATAGGAACACTAATACAGGGGTGTGGAGGCTGACTTACTTGAGTTCAGAGGGAGTCAGTCGCAGCAGGAAACAGAATTCTAGAGTCCCTGTCTGTCCTGTACTTAGACCACTGTTTTCTCTCATCAAGGTTTGAATCTCTAGCTCACAGGTATGTGACTTCGGATTAAGTCTAGATTGGAACTTGCCCTTGTTTAGGTGCCTGAGTGGGATGAAGAGCACAAGGATCCTCTTTGTGCCCTCCCCATGGGTTAGTCACCACTTTAGTTCTTCCCACGAAATCGGGCTAGAGAACTGGGTAGGAGGTAGTGGGGCTGCATCCGTAAGGCAAAATTGTGTGGCATGCAAGAGTTCTGTAGAGCCCTGGCACAGTCTTTCCCAGAGCTCCTTTTGAGGAAATGCATTGCCCCACCCTCCCATCAGAGGCTGGACTATTAATTGCATATTCTGGCTCTTAGTTGGTGTGCTTATTTTAAAGGAGAGGAAAATTGCAGTTAGCCCTACTTAATTGATTTTCCTAGCCCGAGGTAACCTCCAGCCTTTGTAATGTTTCTGACCTTGTCTGCATGACATCTTTCTATTTTTGAGTAGCCAAAGCACATGCCTATGTAAATGTGGCTTTGGGGCTAAAGCACAGGTGTAAATTTGCTGGTGGCTTTGAAACTAAAACATTTGGACTAGAGGTCTCTTGGAGAAACCCAGCTGGTGAGCAAGTTCAATTTAAAAAAATCATCTCTCAGGATCCTTCAGGCAAACCTAATTAATATTGGTGGAGAAAACTGTCTCCTTGGAGCCTCAGATCATCTTTCTCATTCAAAGGTGAGAAGAGCACAAATAGCTGTGGTAAGGTCTGCAACAGAAAATAATTAGAACCGATCTGAGTACTTTCTTTTCTGGAAAACGTTTGCTTCCATATTTGCTGTTTTGACGAAATTTTGAGAGGCTGAAGTCTCAATAGCCCGGTGGAGAGGGCACTGGCCTTGAATGCAAAAGACCCAGCTATATCCCTAATCTGATAAATCAGTGATATGGAATGAAAACCCCTACAGTGAACCAGCCAGAATAGGGAATTGACCCTGGGTCTCCCACATTCTTGCTCACTACCTTAATCACCAAAGTATGAAGACTCTGGGTGTCTTATCTACAACCTTTTCAAATGTTTTGTGAAATGGGACATGTTCACATGCAGAATAAAACCCAGTATTAAATACCTTGAAATGTTTTCTGGACTGGATTTATTTACCTGCCAGCCCTTAAAAAAATAAAACCCAGTATTAAATACCTTGAAATGTTTTGTGGAATGGATTTATTTACCTGCCAGCCCTTAAAAAAAATACAATCTCCTAGCCCAGGGGTTCTCGACCTTTTTCTTTCTGAGCCTCTCCCACAACATGCTATTAAAAACTCCATGGCTCATCTGTGCCAAAACAACTGTTTTATGGATATAAAAGCCAGGGCCAGTGTTAAGGGGTAGCAATCAGGTAATTGCCTGGGGCCCCACACCACAGGGGCTGCCATGAAGCTAAGTTGCTCATGCTTCTGCTCAGGGCCCCAGGCTTCAGCCCTGTATAGATGGGCTTAGGCTTTCTGCCCTGGGCCCCAGTGAATCTAACACTGGTCCTGCTTGGCAGACCCCCTGAAATCTGCTTGCGGCCCCCCAGGGGGCCCCGAACCCCTGGTTGAGAACCACTGTCCTAGCCTATCCCAGATGAGAGGAAAACATGCTTGGCTAACGGTGTTACTTGGGACTCCAGGGCAAATGGCATCCAAAGGAACAGCTAGGCAATACTAAGGGCTTTCACTCTCTTAATAGATGATTTAGATTGAAGGGTTTCCTAAAGGCTTCCAGCTCCCCAGTTGCATTGTGTCATTTGTCTGGAATGAGAGCCATATAATTTACCTCATCCAAGCCTGTGGAGAGACTGGGTGCGTTGCATCTTCTGGAGTGATGCTTATTGACAGGCATTGCAACTTAAAACAGCTCTCAGTCTTCTGCCCCTACCCCACCTAATAGTCTATACATTGCGTGAGGCACATCAGAATGGAATTCCACACAAATGCTTTAGGGAGGGTGAGTATTCATCTTGCTTCATCTTCTGGAATATCTTGAAGGAAAGACTGAGCCACTGAAATGCAACCTGTCAGAACCAACCCCACCCCCACTATATCTCAGCAGGCAACAGACCTCTTAAAAAAATTCTGTGGTCAGCTGCCCTTTGACGATCAATAGAGGTGAAATTCTGGGCCTCTTGAGTTCAGTGGAGCTAGAATTTCACCCCAGAAGTCTCCTTGACCAAGTATACTATGCCCAAAACAGATCAAGGAAACCTGAAGATTTAAATTAACCACAGAGCTGAGCTACTTCATTCACCACAACCTTCTCATTTGCTTTCTTCATTTAAATCCATTTGGCAACTAGCTACCTTGCCAGCAGCACATGAGGGCTCACTGAGCAATCTGTGGTCTTACTCTTTCAAATGTGGAGGGTGATTCTACTCTAATCTGTCTAGCTAGGTGGCTAGCCTGAATCCAAACATATCACTGCCAGGCCCCAGTCAAACATGCCATGTGCTGTTTGTTTGGGGTGAGTTGGAAAGGAGTCTCTGCAGAGAATTCCTTTCAAAAGTAGGGTCAACGTAAGATCATAATACTCTCAAGTAGCTAATGACCAAGTGCATTTAAGTACTCCAACCAAACCTGCACCTTCTTCATGTGACATTCCCTAGCTTTCTGTAAGCTGGACTTGCATAAATAACCACTAGCTGAAGATCTCTGTCCTCAATTTGGATTAATCTTGTGTGTAGTGGTGCGGGTATAAAGTGGACAGAGGGATATTTATTGACACCTATCTTCTTCATGACTTTGAATTCTTCAGTGACTTCAGTTAAGGTCACAAGTCCTAAGAACTTGGGACAACAGTTTCTTAAAACAATGGCTAACTCTTTTCCCAGAGTCTGTCTAGTTGCTGGAGAAGAGGCAAAACAATTAAAGCATTTAGGGCTGTTGTGATTGAGCTTTATTAGCTTTAATAAAAAGGTCAACCACCAGAGCATCATATTCCAGCTGTGGTGCAGCTTTAAAAACTGAAAACGAGCTTCATGTCCTTATCAGCTTGCAATAACGTTTGTCACATCCTTAAGCACTCTATTACTCACCGCTATATTTCCCCTTTAGAAACACATCCCTGTGTGTGTAATGCAAAAAATGTCAGAAAAATGGAAACGGCTCTCACAGAGCCTTAGGGCAAGTCTACACTACAAAACTAAGTCGACCTAAGTTACACTGATGTATAGCCACTGCAGTAATTACGTTGCTTTTGCATGTGCACACTATGCTCCTTGTGTTGGCGGTGCCTGTCCTCACCAGGAGCACTTGCACCGCTTTAACTGCCAGTGTAGGGCATTGTGGGACGGCTTCTGACAGGCAGCAAACGTTGATGTAAGCAATGCAGTGTCTCCACTGACTCTGCATTGGCCTAACTCCATAGACCTAATCGCTATACTTCTTGCAGAGGTGGAGTTAGTAAGTCGGTATAGTGGGCGAGTTATATCCGTGGGAGCTATATTTTAGTGTAGACGCTTACAGAGAAAGGTGCCTTACGTCAAGTAGTGTAGACCAGGGCTTAGCCCTGGTCTACACTGGGGGGAGAATTGATCTAAGTTACACAACTTCAGTTATGTTAATAATGTAGCTGAAGTCAACGAACTTAGATCGACTTACCGTGGTGTCTTCACTGCCGTGAGTCGACTGCTGCCGCTCCCCTGTCGACTCTGCCTGCGCCTCTCGCGGCGCTGGAGTACAGGAGTCGACGGGAGAGTGCTTGGGGGTCGATTTATAGCGTCTAGATAGACGCACTAAATCGATCCCTGCTGGATCAATCGCTGCCTGCCGTGAAGTGAAGACATACCCTTAGCCCTGATCTACTCTGGGGTGGGGGTCGACCTAAGATACGCAACTTCAGCTACCCAAATATTTTGGGGAAGTTCTCTGGCCTCTGCAATACAGAAGGTCAGACTAGATGATCACAATGGTCCCTTCTGGACTTGGAATCTCTGACCTTAATTCTGTAAGGCGTGGAATACCCACAACTCACATAGAAGTGAATGGAACTATAGGACGAGTGCTTCGACTTTTTTCATTGTCACAAAGTAAGGTGCCTACAGTTACTGAATCTTAAATTATTGCATGAGAAAATATGGTAGTACTGCAAGTTTTGTCTTCTCTTTTTATAACAGTATTTGAGTTGTTTATATGATACAAATTGCATTGGTAATAGTAAATGCGTGTATTATTTGCTTGGAATAGTTGCTGATAAGATGGGTTTTTCTTCCCCTCCAGCTTGCAATTGCAGCACAGGGATTAAAAACGAATCCACTTAGCTCTTTTTATTTTCCTTCTGTGCGAGATGGGATTTAAAGAAAACAGATCCAAAACTGTGACACTAAATAGTCACAGGATCTGATCCTACAAGCAGGCTGGCTGGCTAACCTAGTGAGGAGGGCTTTAAACTAGGTTCACCGGGGGAAGGAGACCAAAACCCTGAGGTAAGTGGGGAAGTGGAATACCGGGAGGAGGCACGAGCAGGAGCGCGTGAGAGGGGAGGGCTCCTGCCTCATACTGAGAAAGAGGGGTGATCAGCAGGTTACCTCAAGTGCCTATATACAAATGCACGAAGCCTGGGAAACAAGCAGGGAGAACTGGAAGTCCTGGCACAGTCAAGGAATTATGATGTGATTGGAATAACAGAGACTTGGTGGGATAACTCACATGACTGGAGTACTGTCATGGATGGATATAAGCTGTTCAGGAAGGACAGGCAGGGCAGAAAAGGAGGGGGAGTTGCACTGTATGTAAGAGAGCAGTATGACTGCTCAGAGCTCAAGTATGAAACTGCAGAAAAACCTGAGAGTCTCTGGATTAAGTTTAGAAGTGTGAGCAACAAGGGTGATGTCATGGTGGGAGTCTACTATAGACCACCAGACCAGGGGGATGAGGTGGACGAGGCTTTCTTCCGGCAAGTCGCAGAAGTTACTAGATCGCAGGCCCTGGTTCTCATGGGAGACTTCAATCACCCTGATATCTGCTGGGAGAGCAATACAGCAGGGCACAGGCAATCCAGGAAGTTTTTGGAAAATGTAGGGGACAATTTCCTGGTGCAAGTGCTGGAGGAACCAACTAGAGGCAGAGCTCTTCTTGACCTGCTGCTCACAAACTGTGAAGAATTAGCAGGGGAAGCTAAAGTGGATGGGAACCTGGGAAGCAGTGACCATGAAATGGTCGAGTTCAGGATCCTAACACAAGGAAGAAAGGAGAGCAGCAGAATACAGACCCTGGACTTCAGAAAAGCAGACTTTGACTCCCTCAGGGAACTGATGGGCAGGATCCCCTGGGAGAATAACATGAGGGGGAAAGGAGTCCAGGAGAGCTGGCTGTATTTTAAAGAATCCTTATTGAGGTTACAGGGACAAACCTTCCCGATGTATAGAAAGAATAGTAAATATGGCAGGCGACCAGCTTGGCTTAACAGTGAAATCCTTGCTGCTCTTAAATACAAAAAAGAAGCTTACAAGAAGTGGAAGATTGGACAAATGACCAGGGATGAGTATAAAAATATTGCTCGGGCTTGCAGGAGTGAAATCAGGAAGGCCAAATCACACCTGGAGTTGCAGCTAGCAAGAGATGTTAAGATTAACAAGAAGGGTTTCTTCAGACATGTTAGCAACAAGAAGAAAGTCAAGGAAAGTGTGGGCCCCTTAATGAATGAGGGAGGCAACCTAGTGACAGAGGATGTGGAAAAAGCTAATGTACTCAATGCTTTTTTTGCCTCTGTCTTCACGAACAAGGTCAGCTCCCAGACTACTGCACTGGGCAGCACAGCATGGGGAGGACGTGACCAGCTCTCTGTGGAGAAAGAAGTGGTTCGGGACTATTTAGAAAAGCTGGACGAGCACAAGTCCATGGGGCCGGATGTGTTGCATCCGAGAGTGCTAAAGGAGTTGGCGGATGTGATTGCAGAGCCACTGGCCATTATCTTTGAAAACTCATGGCGAACGGGGGAGGTCCCTGATGACTGGAAAAAGGCTAATGTAGTGCCCATCTTTAAAAAAGGGAAGAAGGAGGATCCTGGGAACTACAGGCCAGTCAGCCTCACCTCAGTCCCTGGAAAAATCATGGAGCAGGTCCTCAAGGAATCAATTCTGAAGCACTTAGAGGAGAGGAAAGTGATCAGGAACAGTCAGCATGGATTCACCAAGGGCAAGTCATGCCTGACTAATCTAATTGCCTTTTATGATGAGATAACTGGCTCTGTGGATGAAGGGAAAGCAGTGGACGTGTTGTTCCTTGACTTTAGCAAAGCTTTTGACACGGTCTCCCACATTATTCTTGCCAGCAAGTTAAAGAAGTATGGGCTGGATGAATGGACTATAAGGTGGATAGAAAGCTGGCTAGATTGTTGGGCTCAACGGGTAATGATCAATGGCTCCATGTCTAGTTGGCAGCCGTTATCAAGTGGAGTGCCCCAGGGGTCGGTCCTGGGGCCGGTTTTGTTCAATATCTTCATAAATGATCTGGAGGATGGTGTGGATTGCACCCTCAGCAAGTTTGCAGATGACACTAAACTGGGAGGAGTGATAGATACGCTGGAGGGTAGGGATAGGATACAGAGGGACCTAGACAAATTGGAGGATTGGGCCAAAAGAAATCTGATGAGGTTCAACAAGGACAAGTGCAGAGTCCTGCACTTAGGACGGAAGAATCCAATGCACCGCTACAGACTAGGGACCGAATGGCTCGGCAACAGTTCTACAGAAAAGGGCCTAGATGTTACAGTGGACAAGAAGTTGGATATGAGTCAACAGTGTGCCCTTGTTGCCAAGAAGGCCAATGGCATTTTGGGCTGTATAAGTAGGGGCATTGCAAACAGATTGAGGGACGTGATCGTTCCCCTCTATTCAATATTCGTGAGGCCTCATCTGGAGTACTGTGTCCAGTTTTGGGCCCCACACTACAAGAAGGATGTGGAAAAATTGGAAAGAGTCCAGCAGAGGGCAACAAAAATGATTAGGGGGCTGGAACACATGACTTATGAGGAGAGGCTGAGGGAACTCGGATTGTTTAGTCTGTGGAAGAGAAGACTGAGGGGGGATTTGATAGCTTCTTTCAACTACCTGAAAGGGGGTTCCAAAGAGGATGGCTCTAGACTGTTCTCAGTGGTAGCAGATGACATAACAAGGAGTAATGGTCTCAAGTTGCAGTGGGGGAGATTTAGGTTGGATATTAGGAAAAACTTTTTCACTATGAGGATGGTGAAACACTGGAATGCGTTACCTAGGGAGGTGATGGAATCTCCTTCCCTAGAAGTTTTTAAGGTCAGGCTTGACAAAGCCCTGGCTGGGATGATTTAGTCGGGGATCGGTCCTGCTTTGAGCAGAGGGTTGGACTAGATGACCTCCTGAGGTTCCTTCCAACCCTGATATTCTATGATTCTATGATACAACTAGAGGTAGAGTTTGTCCCAGGGGCAAAAAAGGGGGGCTGTAAAGCTCAATTCCAGGGTGTCTACCAGTGACCTTTCAGGTACAATGCATACAAGGTCACATTGTGCGGAGGATGCCATTTGGAGCCCCGGGCAGCACTGAGCAGGACGGAGCAGCTGACTCCCAGTGGGCCAGATCTTGCTTTTAGGGGACCTCTTGCTGCCTTGCAGCCCGCTGCGATGCCACCACTGCCTGCAACCCTTATTTGCATGAGCAGCCTCACTACTTCAACTGAGGCCTAATCCAATGTCCTTTGAAGTCAGTGGGAGTCTCTGTTGATTTCAATGCAGTTGGGATCAGACCCCCGCTAGCTAGCTAGCTATGCATGTTAGAGCGGGCTCTCTAAAGGCATTTTATCTGACACTTCAGACATTTTCTGATTTGGCATCTGGTTTCATTCTCATTTGCAAGAAGTTTGGCAGTGCAAAATAAAACCTCTTCCATTATTCCTTGTGAAAATTGAAATCTCTGCCAAGAGAACTCAACAAAGCCCAACTCAAAACTATTTGTAACAGCAATATTAGCCCAAGCGATCACAAGCTTACATCAAACACTGATCTACAATAAAGACACTTTGGATTCTATTGATGCTTGACAAATATCAGCATTTGGTGGTATATAAGAACACTAACATATGTATATAACTCAGATCTTTAAATATATGAAAAGGAGACTATCCACACTCACACAGCTAAAAAAATTCCCTCTGGAGCATGATACTTGGGACGTAGCAGGTTGCTTACAGGCTTTAGTCAGTTAAAATCTTGTGTTTCTATAGTACGCTTCATCTGAATATTTCAAAGTGCTCTATAAACTTTCATAAAATAAGAGTCAATGCCCCCTGTGAAAATCTATAGGTACAGCAGTACAAATCCCTGACTTTCTGGTTCACTGACATTCCAAAAAAGAAAAAAAATAGTTTGGCTTGAACCAAAACCACTATCTTTTTTGAATTTTTGATTGATTAAAATGTTGGGAATTTCATTTCAGGTGAACAAAACAAATAGTGTGACCAAAACATTTTGCTTTGATTTGGGGCACTTTTTTTTTTGCGGGGGAGGTATTGGTAAGGGGTAGGTCTGCATATGAAACATAGGTTTGCTGACTACTTGTTCAGTACTTTCAGTATCTATGAATCAAGCAAAGAGCTGATTTTAATTCTGCCCACATGTCTGATGTTTTCAATAGATAAAGCCTGGGTAGTTGCATAAAAGGAGTTTATAATCAGTCTTGTCCATCTTATTCAATGGTCAACTGGCATTTTAATCTCTCCTTCAGTGCACCCTCTTTTGGCTTACAATGGAGATGGACTGAAGCTGCAGAACTGTGAGTGGCAGAATTCTAATCTAGATACAGATTTCGAACAAGCTAAAGTCAATGGCTATCAGATATTAATCAAAAGCCCACATTCAGTCTTTAGATAGCAAACAGATCTTTGTTTCTGGCTAAGTCTTGAGACAGTATTTGACTTAAAAATAAAACACTGTAGGGTTCATAGGTCTATTTCATTGTCTTCAGTAGGTTCCCTTTACTTTCCACAATGCAATATTTTTAACCCATTTATTATAACTCAGACTGCGTGTCATTGTAAGATAGATCGTGTGAATGCAAATATTTTGTCCACAGAAAATCTTGAATTGTACCTTGCAGTTAACCTGTATACCGGCTCCTCCTGGAGGAGATGGAAATTATTGCACTGCAGAACATGGATGCATTTCATAAACCAATATTATGAACTTTAAATAGTAACAGTAAAACAATTTTTTGTATTAAGAAAATTTTACTGTTCTGAAGGGAAAACTCTGAATTCTGTCCTCTTAGCTAGGTCCTCCAAACAAGACTGAAACTAACTTTCATTAACTGTTCCTGCTGTGATATCTGCAGCTCTGCGTACCTCCCGCAAAATACTGGACACCCAATTTCAGTGGGAATTGGTGTCACTTGGCACCTTGCAGGAGGTTCTTAACTCCCTGCAGGATGAGGTCCTGAGACTTCCAGGTGAAATTCAAACTGGACCTACCATTCAGAGTCCTTAGAGATAAAAGGTACATTCAAAAGGCCCAAGTCTTCCTCAGGTCCCCTTCTGCGGATGCTCCAGTGTTGGGAAATACAGCAAACAGATCGCTGGTAGAGCCGGCTCTTATTCCTCTACCCCTGTAGCATCCTGTGCTGGGCATATGGTGGCAAGGGGTGAGGATATTACAGCATATACTTATGTTTTTCAATTTAGAATAATTTGCTCATACACACCATGAGAGTCTTGCCAACAAATTTACAAAATGTTTGTAATTGTTCTCCATAAGGGTCTCGGGACTCCGAAATACCCTCCCCACCACTTCTGGCCTAATAGAGCCCAGATTTCAGGGCCTATTTTCCAAAAAGACCTTTGAAGAAAAGTAAGGGGATCAATCATCAATGTATGGAGTGTTTATGCCTGGCTGCTCGGTTGAAGGGATATTTCCAAGCCCTGGGGCCCTTATGAAGAAGGCCCTGCCAGGTCCCAACCACTCTGTTATATCGAAGGGGACTGAGTGTCAGTACCTTTGCTGATATATTATCATAATACATAACCTATATTTATGTAATGTGTGAGAAATTGACAGCTGAGTAGGTTGGAAGAAAATAAATGGACCTAGAATTATAGATGAGTGAAGCCAGGATGGATCTCATTTTGCAGTACCAATACCAAGACCAAGGGCCCTTTATAGACAACTCAATAGGATTTTTTATAATGGGTCACTTTTAAAAAAAAATCGTAGAAGATGTGAATCATCCTCTGGAATGTAATAGAAAATACCTATGCTATAAAATTCTACAGGAATGTTCAAGGAATGAAGATCATTCTCTCTATCAAGTTTTATATAGAATCCTATGAAATGTCAGTCCAATCCTTTTAGATCCATATTTATTAAATTCTATAAGATTTTTCCAAATGGGTGGTTTGGGGTTTTATTATCCAAATGCAGCGTGATAAATTTTGGCCTCTGGCTAACTATCACATTCGATACAAAAAGCTGTGTTAATAGCTGGGAGACCTGGCCAGTGCTGTAAAAGTTTTTCAAATATTCATTATCATTTTGAGATGAATTCACTTACGCTCTCTTGCCATCTTCTTACTGTTTGCTTTCCTTCAATACTCTGAACAAGCTTCCTGGCAGAAATACTCACTGAAACAGTAAATTTTAGGTGACTATTTTAGGTAACTGTTGAAAGATAGGTTTCAGAGGAACAGCCATGTTAGTCTGTATTCGCAAAAAGAAAAGGAGTACTTGTGGCACCTTAGAGACTAACCAATTTATTTGAGCATGAGCTTTCGTGAGCTACAGATACATCTGATGAAGTGAGCTGTAGCTCACAAAAGCTCATGCTCAAATAAATTGGTTAGTCTCTAAGGTGCCACAAGTACTCCTTTTCTTTTTGTTGAAAGATAGTGTCAAATTTATAATAAAGTGCACTTATGCCAAAAACCTGACTAAAAAGTTTATGCATCCAGTCAAAATAATGCCCATGTGACTTGTGTCTAATCAAAAGTTTGAATGTTATATCATACAACATAAAAACTGCTTAAAAAAGCAACAGAACAATAATTTACAGATTTTTTTTTTGTTTCCCTCTAACCAGGAAAACAGTGGATCTGTTTGTAGATCAGAAAAGAGGCTGAAATTAGTCGACTGTATTGGTTATTGATTTTTATTTAGATTTAATTCAGTCAGTTCAATTATCAGTTCAATGTTTGCTTTATACAAATTATTCAGACAGCACAAAAACTGTATCTGTGGTTTATTAGGGTACATTTCCTAGCCTCTGATATAGTTTAGTAAAATAGAAGCCTAGAAGGTGAAGCTACTAGACTGACTTGTACATCTTCTTTTTGTCATTAATAAAGTGCCAGATGATCCTGGATCCAAAACCTATTTAAGTCAGTTATTGATTACAATAGGCTTTGGATCAGGGCTCTGAAGTGCATTTATTTTACAGCTATTGCGAAGAGCTGCAGGATAATGTCTGGCAAGAAAGATGGTTTGGTCACTGACTCGTGGTCATTGCTTATGAAATTAGTGGACAGGAAGTGGGTATAAAACTACCAAAATGTCAAGTCTCTTAGCACTTCTTATTTAAGAGGTGTCACTTCAGTGGTATTTCAATTATAGTGATGAGTCATTGATATTGATAACTGTTACGGACTTGAAATACATTCCAGCACGACTTGATATGGAAGGATAAAGGATAGAAACCCAACATCCCGGGGGGAAAAAAAAAGAAGAAAATATCAAGTAACTGTTAAAATAACATGAGAGACAAAATTCTGAGTTAAAGCTGCCATGATAGCTGCAGCCCAATTCCATTGTGGCTGGTTCTGGATTCTGTGGATAGGGAAATCAAGCAGAGGTCTTAGCTTGATGACTTTATGCTGCAGTGTTCCAGCAGAGCAGGATAAGTCAGTTGATTCTATGATATTGTCACTGAGAATTTCCTAAGCTTTTCAGCTGACCATTGCAAGGGAGAGGGTGAAAAGGATATACTCTCCTTCTCTCCTTTCTATACTGCTGAGAAAGGGTGATAATTTCCCCCTGGATCACCCCATTGTGCCAGGTGCTGTAGAAAAAATAATTCCCTACGCAAGGAGCTAAGAATAATACTCAATGGATACAGACAGACTGGGGATTACATGCAAACAATGAGACAATATTTGTCAGCATGACAGGCTATGGTCTAACCAAGTATTTTGTTGCAGGCATCAGGGCAAAGTATTAATAGCAAATGCTATTGACCAGAAAAGCATTTTATTTAGGCCCTGATCCTGCATGTAGGCAGACCCCAGTGCCTTCATTGAGCGTCACTGAACTTAATACTATACCTATATGGAAGTGTACAGGGGTAATGGCTACTGTGTAGTAATCTTAAGTTAAAGCAGAAGCTTTACGGAGGCTAATGGCAGGTTAGAGTATACAGGGTGCTGACTGATGGTAGAGGATGGTTAGGTGATTGGATAGTCTGACTCCACTGCCCCCTTGGGACCCTGTTGTTACCAATATGGAGAAAATGACACATGCCATTATGGATGGAGGGTAAACATGGTGCCTGTGATTACATGGGAAGAGGAAGCTGCAACAGAGAGGGTTAATGGCTACATGTCAGTGACCTGTATTTTAAGAAATTGCAGCTTGCTGCTGTCTTAACAGAGCAACATAAATAGTTATCACAAAGGGTATGCAAACAGGACTAAAGCAAAGGACATGAATAACCTCCCAGCTCTATAACCCAAACCAAAGATGAATCACTGTGCTCCAGTCTCAGTACCACATTTTGTAGTCTAAAGGCAATCTGAGAATGAGAAAGCTGCAGATGGGAGATCTTATCAGCATCCCAACTAAAACATTGCCATTGTCGCTAAAATCAATTTCCAGCCTTGTCCGGCATTGCACTCAGCTACATTACTTTACAGTGCTCAAAGAGCCACCATCAGCACTGACTTTCTACCACTTCGTAATGAGCAGGGGATAAGTGAATCTGCAATAAGATTTCACTGGTTGGAGACTCAGAAAGCCCTTATATTCCCTCAACTGTAAATACAATATTTTTTATGATCAGATTCCTTTACTCATTGGGACATTCAACCAAGGAAAAAGTGGGATGTCAATAGCTGGAATCTCCTCCTGTCTCTATGGTGCTCCAGATGAAACCCCCACAAGGAACCATCCTGAAACTTTGAAACAACTTGGAGCTGGGTTTAGATCCTAACTCGGTGGCTCAGTCCCATAGGTAGGGGTAATTATTTTTTTCTGCTGTACCTACAAAGGAATAATGGAATTGGGCCAGTAGAGAATTAACTTGCTGAATCTGAACAAATTCAGCCATCCCTATACAAGGCATAGCATCAAAATTATATAAGAGAACAATATAAGAAAAGATATTAGGCTCAATCCTCAGCTTGTGTAAATGACCAGATCACTGCTCTTCTCCCACTGATGGAGCTGCACTGATTTTTTTCACTCACTGAGGATCTGGCCAATTTCTATAAGATTTTTACAGAGACCATCATTTCCTAAGTGGCCAAGCAACTAACTCTAAGCATTTTGGGGACTGAATGGCAGTCTCTGAAAGGCTGTTCCTATGCTGCACCAGTTCAGATGGTGGTTTTGACCTTCCACGTGACAACACATTCTGTGTCAGTAAATTACTACAGTGCTTTGCTACATGTCTAAATTTTGACATATTACCCATGAAAATGAGCTTAAACAGAGCAATAAATAATCCCAATATGACAAGGAATCTTCTTTTCCAGTGTTTAGGCTACACACATCCGTTTCTCAAGTGCTTCCACAATTGCTTAGCTGCACAATGACTTGCTGCGGAGCATTGTGTTCCCTCAGACGTTTGGGGAAATAGTAGGATGCAATAGCAGAAAGTGTGGGCTCAGTCCCACAAGATAGATATGTACAGTGGAACCTCTCCTTCCATAATTTTATATGTCTGTATTAAAGAATCAGTGTGAATCACAGCAGGAGAATATCTAGCCCGGGAACTAAGGCTCCTGGGTCTTAGTCCATAGGCTGGGTTATGATCTCATTAATACTGTTGTCTTCAGAGGAATTATTCCAGAGTTACACTACTGCACCTGAGATCAGAATTTGGCCTCTTGTTCAACCACTGACTTGCTGTGTCACCTTGGGCAAATCCGTTAATGTATCTCCCGCCATTTCTCTATCTGCAAAATCTACTTACTTATATAACAGATCTACTTACTTATATAACAGGGTAGCTGTGAGATACGTTTGAAAAGCACCTTCGAAGTGTGGTTGTTAGAGTAATAGTAACAGTGCTGATATCTACCATATTTCACAGGAGGTTACTGAAACGCTTGGAAAACAGTAATCCTCCCAATACCCCTTTTGAGGCAGATAAGTAATATTGCACGTATTTTAGAGATGCACAAATGTTGCAACTTGCCCACAGTAGAACCTGGAGTCAGTGTCAGGGGGCCTTGCGCTCCCATCCTGCAAATGCTGAGGCACACTGAATAGCAAGGTTTGAACATTGTCTGGTTTTTTTTTTTAAATTAACAGGTTTGTCAAACACAACTCTCCACCAAAAAATGTTTCAACAAAAATATGTTGGTTTTCATTATTTTTTATAAAAAGGTTTTGGCAACAGAACTCCATAATTTTTCAGCCTGTTTTTTCACAAAACCCAACATTTTTCAATAATTTCAAAATGAAAATTTATCATTTTGCTGAAAGTTTAACTTCCCAAACAACTCTGTTAACTTTGCTATGTGAGTTCAGTGTAACTACTCACACTGAATTTCAATTTCAAACCTAGGGGCCAGATCCTCATTTGGTGTAGATCAGTGTAGCTCTATTGATTTCAGTGGGAGTATACCACCTTCTGACTAGCTGAGGGTATGGTCCTGTCTCAAACCACAAGGCTACTCATCATACATCTAACATTCTAATAAACCAGTTTTTGTTTCTCTTTAAACTTTGTGCCTCCCATTGATGGACATACAAGAGCCTTATGCAAAAAAACAGAAATAGATGCTAAACTTGTAATTTCTACATTCATTTTTTATTAGAGTTCAAACAAATCAAGACATGTGGATCAAACTAGTACCATGGACAGCTACTCTTACAATTACAGGCAGCTTTGTAGACACCCTGGCAGAATATCTTCAGACTGCATATACACTTGACCTCTGTATCTTAGCTTGGGGCAGAAGGGAGTTTGGCAGTTGTTGAAGATTCCAATACTGAATCAATAGTGAGAGCCAAGCAAAAGTGTAACCAAACATAATACAAAGTGCCTCTTGTAACTTGGCCAATGCATAGTGATCCTCTCTGTAACAGGAACAACCCTGCTATCCTGATCATGCCACATTGTGCCCAGCTGTGCAGTGGTTCCGTGGACTCTTGGTATTTAGGTTAAGAGAATCAGTTACTTTCATTTATGAATTAAGGTTGACCTGAGGTCTCTGTTGGTGAAAAGTTACTGCAAGCTGTGGGGCTTTTATTCTTCTGTGATCATATGGCCACATGTCTGGTCAGAAAGCCAGACAATGAAGAATCCATGAAAGCTTCAGGGAGGGAATTTGGAGTAGCAGAATGCCAGACCAAGGGGTGTAGAGCAATCTGTCTTTCACCCCCTTTTGTCTTCAGCACCCTATCTATCCAGCCTTGCATATGTGTTAACAGGTAGGGAAAGGAAGCTTAAGATTCCAATTGGGGAAAGTTTGCCAAAGTCAAATGTATTTAATATTTTGAATGAATCCAAAATCATCCAGCTTCAAACTCCCCCACACCAGTCAGCTGTGATCAGGAATATCAGTGTGGGTAGTCTATGCTAAGGCAAAGGTCCACACACTTTGAGTTAGTGAACCATCCCTTGGGGGAAGCTGTCTTTAAACTACAGAGAATTATGCCAAATCTGCATGCCCCATTAAGGGCAAAATCCAAGGATCGCTTAGAGGAGACATGGGCTTTCATTCTTTGCTGAATATATGTTCCTCTTCACATTCAGCCATGCCTGCTATAATGGACAACTGGAAACCCTGAGATTTTAATCTTGGCTGCTTCCAGCACCCCATGGCCTGAGGGTTTCTCTTCTTGAACAGGAAAAAAAGTATTATTCTAAAAAGGAAAATAAAATAAAACTTTGCCAGCAATAAATGACTGAACAATGCTGGGTCTCGATCAAGAGCTCTCATCTTCGGAGTTTGCCTGGACAGAACCTACATTTCTCTTCCTCTGCTGCTGCACTCAATGGCATTTTCACGGATGAAGGGCCAACATTGCTGAGATAATGGAGGCAGGCCTAAGGACTTGGGAAATCCCACAAGAGCTGGAATCTCAGGCTAAGGATGAAGTTAACCTTTCCCTAGCTTTTATGTTGTAGAGAAGTCTCACTCGAATGCCAGACACTGAGATATTTGTCTTCTTCAATACCCTTCAAGGGAATGTATTTTAGGGAAATTAGCTTGTCTGAATTCAATACAGATGTGTGGATAGAGTAGTGCAGGGGTTATGATAGTCTTGTCACTGCAGGTTACTGACTGATTCAGTACAATGCTTAAGGTGCTAGCCTGGGCGATGAGAGAGACAGATTTAATTCCCAGCTGTACCACAGACACCCCGTGTGACCTCAGGCAAGTCACGTAGTTTCACTGCCTTATTTTACCTATCTGTAAAATGGGATCATAGTTCTTCCCTACCTCACAGGAGAGTTTTGAGGGTAAGTGTATTAAACATACTATGGGGATTGGGGGGAGGAGGCAGATAAGTACCATAAATAGAGAACTCTTGAATTTTTGGCTCAGGTACTGATTCTGTGTTTGGACATGGGTGAGTCATGGGCCCCAGTTTCCTGATCTGTAAACTGAAAAGCGTGCATTGAGCCTTCAGCAATTAAAGTTTGCAAAGTGACTTAAACATCCTTGGTTGGAAGTTTAATATAAGTCGAAAATGTTAGCAAAAGTTGAGAGAACCTGAATTTGTCTCCACGCTGTAATCATCACATTATTGCAGTGACACATCTATTGTACAAATCCTGCTTTGTTTCCAGCCCCGAATTTAAGCACTGCTTCTCTAAGGAAATATCTCTGGCAAAGCAAGAGACAAGCTGTCAAGCAAATAGACAAACAACTCTGTCACTTCAGTACATTTCTGTGCAGGTACCGGAACAATGATATGCTGCTATAATTAAAAATGAATTACAACAGAGGATTAATAAAAGAAATGCCAGATGTCACCGGTTCATTGGAAGACTCTAAACTGGAGGAGGCAGGCAGAACAATTGCAAGGAAAACAGAGAAGTACGGTGAAGGGGCAGCACAAAAGGTGCCTAATACTTACAAGCTCAGCAGCATTGGTGGGGGGAGGGGTCCCAAAGACAGACCGCAAGATATTCTGCTGAAATTCAGGCAGAGCAGACTCTCAAACCTACAGGGGGAAACAGGCAAGACAGGCAGCTCTAATCTGACTATTTCCAAGTGGGATTACAGTACAGTATCAATTTCTAGGGGCTGAACAGTGAAC
Source organism: Caretta caretta (assembly GCF_965140235.1). NCBI lineage: Eukaryota > Metazoa > Chordata > Testudines > Cheloniidae > Caretta > Caretta caretta. The sequence continues at coordinate 337,328,493 of NC_134206.1, read as the reverse complement.
ACAGGCCCCATTGTTGCAAGACTCCTGTGGACTTTTAGGTTCCCTGTGGATGCTGGAGCCTGTCCAAGCACAGCAGTTTGCTGGTTTGGGACCCAAGACCAAATCTTGCAAACATTTACTATTGGGCCCAGGATCTCAATAGCACTAATCACTGTAGGAAATCCTGTGTCTGGCCCTTGGAGGTTGCAGGATCGGGGCTGTCCATCGTGTTTTGTGAAGTGGGATGTTTTATACTAGAATATGAAGAAGGCCCCCAAAACTCAGCCAAACTGTTTGTACGCATTTGGCCAGATTCGCAGCTGCTGTAAACCTTCCTAGCTCCAAGTTCACGTGACCATGATGATCTCGGAACCTTGCCATAATCAGCCAGTTGGTTTCTTGTAGGTGGAAATGAAATATGGGGAAAACTACTAACTGGAACAGAGAACTCAAAGTAATGCAGCATCTAGACCAAGTCTATGGCGGGGGAGTTGCAGCTACACTAACTTACATATTGAGGGTCAGATCCTCAACTGGTATAAATTGGCATAACTCCACTGCTTTTAATTTATACCAGCTAAGGATCTGGAGAGCTGGAAGGTGTAAATTCTGTACACTTAGATTAACATAGTCTTACCAACTGAGTTTCTCTGCCTCTTGTAAGTACTTTTGATAACATGGGGAGTGGAATTTTATCTTCAAAGATATTGAGGTACATTTGTGATGCTGGAAGTCCATGGGCCTGTGCATATTTATATAGGCAGTGGATCTGAACGTGGATCATCTGGTTTCTCTGGAAATACAGAAACTAGAGAGCCAGTGTCGCCCATATCTTTAGATTTTTTTTTTTTTTGTAACTCTTAAATGGGTAAGACTCCTGTTTGTGCTGAGATGCTGTACGGAAGTGCCAGTCTAGAACAAATGTGTCACTCTAGAAGTCATATTAGGTTAGCCTCTTGGCATGTGCTAGTCTGTCTTTAGACCTTCATTATGCAAAGGGGTGAGGGTGACGTCTGCTAAACTTCATCTTTCCACCTCACCCCCATCTTGTTTCTTTCGTCATACTACTATATTCTGCCTGACCTGACATAAGCTGTGAGCTCTTCAGGGTAGAAACTGTCTTTACTTGACTAACACGATGAGGCTCTGATCCTTGAGGAGGGTCCTCGGCTCCAGCTGTAATATAAAGAATGGCTTTTGGAGATCACTTCCCCTCTAAAGTGAATGGAACGCTATTGGAAGGTGCTAGATTTACAGTCCTCCAGGCAGTTTCTCGTTAACCACAGAACAGGTACTACACAGGGGTTGCAATGTCAGCTTCTCCACAGTGCACGGCCAAGGTCCTGACCTTTTTGATGGGGGAGGACCACCCCAGAGAGTAGATTATCCTCCATTTAGTACTTGAAATAATAATGGGCCTGAAACTCCCCAGAAAGCTGGAGTGACAGTGGTGAATCATGCCCTAAAAGTCCAAAGTGCTTTGTGACACTTAGGTAACTATGATCCCCGGTGTCGAAATAAGGATGCTGAAGCCGAGAAGCCAAAAGTTTCTGACATGGTTGACTAAGTACAAGCTCCGAAATCAGCAGCCTGAGCATGTGTTGTTGAGTTCTGTAGCTCAGGTGGAGTTTATGTTCATTGTTCTCGTTCTCCCAGGAGTTTGAGACACAACTGGTCTTGCTTCTAAATATAGATTAAAATTCTTTGCTGCCCATTCTGCTTTCCTCATTTGATCTTGTATAAAATGATCCATTTAAACTTGGTAGGAGTTGAATCTTAATTTCTTTCCAGAATACTTCTGGGTCCCATGTTTTTCTACGCTCTCCTGCATTTGCTGTCCCTGCATCCATTTTTGTGACACTTATTACAGGGCTCTGTTTCTTTTATGATAGTCATCTCAACTTACCTACTCAAGCTTCCCTCTGGCTGGGCTCCTAGATGCTATAACTCTGATGCACTAGGTACTTCTCCTTAGTAGCTGGGAAGAGATACCAACAGTTTAAGAGACTAGAAATGTGTAAAGGCAGGAGCACTAAGGGCTGGGATTGTCAGAGGAGCCTAAGGGAATTAAGGCACTTCTGTGGTGAAATAGAAATGAGTGAGAGAAAGGTTGGCCTTATGGGTTAAGGCATGGTCTTAGGGTTCAATTTCTGTTTCTATCCTATACTTCCTGTGGGACATTAGGGAAGCCATCTACTCTCTCTTTACCTTGGTTTCCCTCTCTGTAAAGTAGGGATCGTTATGATTCTTTTCTCAAACCCTTTTCCTGGTCATAGAATCATAGAATCATAGAATCATAGAATATCAGGGTTGGAAGGGACCCCAGAAGGTCATCTAGTCCAACCCCCTGCTCAAAGCAGGACCAATTCCCAGTTAAATCCCAGCCAGGGCTTTGTCTGCTAAATAGTCCTTCCCCTAAAGAGCTGCCAGTCTTTTACATCATGCATATAGAGTGCTCAGCAGAATGGGGCCCTGATCTTGGTGATAGCTTTGAGATGCTACTGTAATATTAATAATATCCACCTTACTCAGAGCTGCATGACATTGTTGTCATGTCTCTCTTTGCTTTTTAATAAAGAACCAGAATATGGTGCCAAAGATGGGTAATCTCCTGCAAAGATGAGGAATAACAACATCCATAAAACAAATCATGGAGAGAAGACCCAATCCCAAGTGAATATGACAGGAGACCTGGGCGTTCTGCAGAGAGGGGTGGGGGGCGATGGGGGGGGAGGGGAACTCCAAGCCATTTGAGGTTCTGAAATGTTTGACCATGTTTACTTTTCACACCCAGTTCTGAAGATGGGCTCTAATCACCACAAGAAAAGCCATTCTAACAGTATTTCTGTCCACCGACAGATAACAGTGGATGGGAACAGAACCACATGCCCATCTTCTGAAGTGAGGAATCTGCAGGCCACTCCTTGAAGTAGAGGGGAGTGAATATGCTAGGCCAATCCAAGACCAGATTGAAGGGAAACACCAATGTCTGGGCAGCTTGTTGGTGTGACCACACTTTCTTACGCTGACCAGTGCTGTCCTTGTGCTTCCCTGTCTTTTTTTTTTTTTTTTAAAGAAATCCATCTGTTGTCTCCGGTCCTTTATAGGTTGTGGCAAGGACTATCTGGTGTTACAGTAACACAAATGAGATACCTGATGTGATCATCTTTAAAGACTGTAAATTGGGAAAGAGGCTGTCTGCTAGGCTGCTCCCGGAAGGTTGGAAGGATGCAGCATAAAATGTTACCAGGCTGTCATTACTTATCAGAAAGGATTATAGGGTATGAACACATTATTTTGCTGTACAGCTTATCTGTAAAGGCAAGCTTCTCCTCCTATGGCTTAAAACATTCTCCCAGTTCTCTACTCTTGATATCTTCATATCATTTTGTTACATATTGTATGTATTTATTGGGGCACACTGTTTTCTCATGTGATTGAGTCATTGAGAAGTTTTAGAATATACAAAGAGGCTTATATCTTTATCTGAAAGGTAATATCGGAGAGGAGCAGAGATGCAAAAGTTCCTGTTAGCCACTAGGTGGTGATAACATATTGCATATTTGTACAGTGAGTCTGTACATGTAACTTCCTTGCCAAAAATAACTAGGACTAATTGGGTGGTAGGTGCTTGTCAGTTTCTAATTCCGCCTTGAGACTAGTTCTTGCAAGTTTAGTTTTTAACTTGTAGGTAAAAACAGTCTCTGCTCTGAGTGGGTTTCAGCAAAACTTATGCTTTCTGAGCCTCAGACTCTTAATTCTGGTCCTTTTTTTTTTTTTTTACTATATTTAATTAGGAAATATGAACAGGCTTACAAATCCCTGCCATGCAAATAGCAGAAACAAAAATGATTACAAAAGTGATCATTTGTTTAAAGAGACCCTACACAGACATACAGTTATCAGATCTACCCGTTGAACAAGGTATTACCATATTAGAGAGGGAGCATCATTAGACCACCTACAATATGTCATTTCTAGTGAATTTATTAAATTAAGTGAAATCTTGTATTACACATTTAACAAACCAAATATGTCTCTCAAAAGTTAATATTAAAAAAATGAGACAGGTGTGCTGGTTGTTTGCTGATGAATGTGCTTTGTCTGAGTATCAAATAAAAGGTAACCAAATATCCCAGTCTCCATTTGTCTTCTGTCTGTTTTGCTGGCATGTAGCTGGTGTGTTAATTTTTCCACAACCACAACCTCCCATGTTTTTTGAACTGGGGGGTGGGTTCTCTACTCTATTTCTGTTTACAGTTAGAGGCGCTCAAATGCCGAGCAGCTACTAGCAGATGAGAGATTCTTTTTGTCGTTTCCTCTTGTGTGACCGTTTCGGTTGGGAAGCCCCGGGAGGATTACCAACGGATCATTTGGTAATAGATATTCAGCAATTTGTGATATTTAGTTACAGATTGCATCTCATTACTCTCTAATGACTAGACATGTCCACCATTTCTGCTTAAAATCTCCTCTTTCACATGGTTGCTCCAGCACTGATCCCCATTCAATCTCTCTCTCTATTTTAACCCCACTGAAACAGTACCTTAAAAGAAATTTTCTTCCATTGTGCTACAGACTAAGGTGGTTGGTCCTCTTTTCCAGATCAAACCTCATTCCTCTATAGTAATTTGTCTATCCGTGTCCTTAAGGCAGTATTTACACTGTACACTAAGCCCAGCAGTGTGGGACCCAGGTGTTTGGACTCTGTGTGTATCAGTCTGTGCTTGAGCATGCACACTGCATTGTAAACCTGGGTTTACAATTGCTGGAGCCATGCTAATGCGTCCAAACTGGACTACGCAGACCTTCTGACTCAGGTCTGCGGCTTAACCTGCATCCACACTGCAACTGCAAGTGCACACTGCAAGACTCTGGCTCTGATCCACCCCCTATAGCAGGACCACAGGAGAGCTTGTTAACCCAAGCTTGTTGACCCCAGACTGATTTGTGTGTGGACGGAAGGGGGGCTTGGGGTAAAACCTGAGCCAGAGCCCGGGTTTCATGTGCAGTATAGACATACCCTTAGGTAGGTTTCTTCTTTTAGCTCACCACCTTTGCCTGGTATCTGAGCCTAAGCTCCAGCCTGAGCTGGAAAGTCTACACAGCTATCTTTAGGACCACAGCATGAGCCCTGCCATCCTGAGTCTGTAGACCCAGGCTCTGAGACTCACTGCCATGGTTATTTAGTGTTTTTTTCCCCCCATGTAGACATGCCCTTAGTGATCAGTGGCTATTTGTTCCAGTCCTTACAGGATTACATTGTACCTAGAAGGTATGGCATTATAAATCACATCTACTCATTTTATTATTGTATTGGCTGGCTTCCTCTGAATCATGGGGGGACATATAGAGACAGAGGTGGAAGAAAGATAACCAAAGCACGGTATCTGATAAATAATCACTGTTAAACTCCTGTCACCTTTTCTGTTACATTTCAACGACATTTTTTTCCTTGGCAAAGGTAGACGGGTATGGCTGTTCCTTTTAAACTATCAGGGTTTTCAAATAATCAGCTCCCAACAACTGTTAGGAATCGGTGCGAAGAGGCAGGTGGCACACTCTGAGCGGCAGGGAAAGTTGGGGGAAAACATACAAGGCACAGAAACAGTCTAGTTTGAGGAGCTGCATGGAACCTCATTGCAATAAGACTGAACTAGTTGTTTACAGTAACTTCTCTTGGTTGCTCCTTTACTCAATAATCCACCCCAAGTATTCGAAAATCATGGCTCAGGCTCCCAACAATCATCAGAAGCTAAATAAATGTGTTTTTTCCCTTCTGCTTTTTTGTGTCATGTTTACGGCATTTCTCTGTAATCACAAGCGCCGGAAAGATATGTAGGGTATTGCTTCAAGAAAGCTGAGCTCACAGTCGCACGATTCCAGGAACTGGGGCGTTAAGGACCACCAGATAGCAGGACTCAGGCTAAAATGCAAAGAGTTGGTAGCACTGTTAACGTCCCTTGGGAGGGCTCACTTCCTGTAGCCCAGATGCCCTTGTGGAGTGAGCTTTTGGGCCGGTGTTCTGACTGTCGAACAGTCTACATAGTAAAGGGGAAAAGCCCTCGCCACACTGAAGGGCCCTGTCCTCACTATGCACCCTTGTTGCATCAATCTCCCTTTTTTGCACCCCCCCTTGCCAGTTATGTTCTGCACCCTGCTCCCTTTCCCTCCCGGAGGAGAGCCACAACTTTTAGCTCCCCCTGTTACCAGTTTGGAATTACACCTCATGTTTCTTTCACTTTGAACAAAACATGCAGTTTAACATTAGGGTTGCCAGCCCTCCTGGATTGACTGGGAGTCTCCCGGAATCGGAATCAATCTCCCAGTGGCTCCTGAAACCAATCCGGGAGATTTTAATAGGCCACTAAGAGTCTGGTGGGTGGCACAGTGGGGCTAAGGCAGACTCCCTCCCTGCCCTGGCTCTGTGCGGCTCCCAGAAGCGACCAACATGTCCCTTTGGCTCCTAGGCACAGGTGTGGCCAGGAGGTCTCTGCGTGCTGCCCCCACCCCGAGCACCAACTCCTCAGCTCCCATCAGCTGGGAACTGCGGCCAATGGGAGCTGCGGTGACAGTTCCTGCAGGCAGGGGCAGTGCACACCCCTGGGCACCCCTGATTCAAGGAGCCGGACAAGCCGGTCACTTCCAGGAGCTGCCAAGGTAAGTGCCGCCCAGCTGGAGCCCGCCCCCATCTCCCCTTCCTGCTCCCCAACCCTCTGCCCCAGGCTCAGCACCGAGCCCCTCCCACACTCCAAACCCCTCAGCCTCACCCCCCAGCCCAGAGCTTGTGCCCCCTCCCGCACTCTACCCCCCTGCCTCAGCCTGGTGAAAGTGAGTGAGGGTGGGGGAGAATGAGTGCTGGAGGGAGGGGCAGGGTCTTGGGGAAGGAGCGGGGCAGGGGCTGGGCAAGGGCGTTTGGGTTTGTGAGATTAGACAGTTGGCAACCCTATACATCAGCACTGTTCTGTAAAAGGGACTGGACAATAAAGTTAACATAATAAAACATATCCTGAGGCCTCACCGAGCCTGCACACCCTTCCAACTTCTTGCTGATTAAACATTTATTGCTTTTTTACTGCTTTTGGGGGTTGCCATGGCACTTTTCCAGCAGGCCTGTCCTGTAGAAGCTCTTCATACCACTCTAAAAGACATGAATTTCCCTATTGCTCCAGACATGCCATGTTGTTTTAGATCCCAGTTTAGTAAGGTTCTTAACCATATACCTACTGAACTCAATGCAACTACTCATGTGCTTCAAGTGAGCCCTGTGCTTAAGTACCTTCTAAAATGGTGTCTTAATCTGCACAGTCCTGTAAACTTTGGTGGTGATACATGGACAACTCAGCTCTCACTGGCAGAGGATTTGTATCTGAAATAATTTCCTGTATTTACTATAAATGAAGATTATCCGTGACATCCCGGAATCCTCTGCTTTCGTCAGGAAGGTAGACATTTATGAACAAATGGTAACAACAGATCTTCCAGGTTCTCTGCTTGATGGAAGCCATTGCTCACCATCCAGTCAACAAGGCAATTTGCGAGCATTTCCTAGCAACCGGTATTGGGCAGCTGCAATCTTACATCTCAGTGACAGCCACTTACTCCAGATCTTCCTTCCCCTGCTTCCCTGTCAATGAGGGAAATAGCTAAAAGCAATGATGTGTTGGGAATATTTTAAAGATCCTCTCTTTAGCTTATGACAAACCTCAGGCATGAGGGGTGTATGTGCTTGCTAAGGGGGTGGGAGGAAGAGAAGCCTGGGAGGTTTCATTCATTTTCCTATTTAAAACAAATGCTCATCCATAAGTTATAACCAGTGAAGGAACAACAATGACGACAACAAATTATCTAAAGTGCTTTTGCTGGGAACTGTTACTTTGTTCCTGAAAATAGCAGATGCTGCTAGAGAGTGATGTTGAACATAATGACTGCGTCCTTAGGGAGAGGGGAAACTGCAATAGAGTTAGGATAGCATTGTATAACTGATCCTGGGGAATGGGAGGGAGACCTCTTTGGGCAGATGGGGAAGGGGATCCTTTCCAGACAGATGTTTTTGGAACACACCTGGGATATTCGTGCATTTCAAAGCAAAAATACTGCTCTGCAAAACATAGCCACAGAAGTAAATGATCTAGGGCAGTGTGTTCTTGCAGGTAGCTCACTGGACTAGGATTTAGGAATCCTGGGTTCTATTCCTGGCTCTGTCATGGACCTGCTAGATGACCTGGGGCAAGACACTTCATGTCCCTCCACCTCAATTTCCCCATCTGTTAAATGGGGATAGTGATACTGTATAGTAAAGCACTTTGAGATATACTGTTGAGAAGGGCTATACAAAAGTTGGGTATTATTATGTGGCCCTCATCACTGCAGTTTCTGAGCACCTCACAGTCTTCAAAGTATTTATGTTCACAGCAACTTTATGAGGTAGGGAAGTGCTGTGATCTCCATATTACAGATGAAGAACTGACCAGGGCTGGGAAGTGGGCACCCTAACCACTGCTCTATCCTTCTTCCTTGGCAGGGATGATAGTAGAATTAAAAAAGGGAGTAAATCATCTGGCTTTTCCCTTCACTTAAGGTGGTAAACTTTTAACAAGGCTTTCCTGGAGTTGGTGATGAGACAAGTATATAAATACATAGATTAGACAGAGCTTCCAGTTCATCACTGCCTACAAGTAGGCTGAAAAGGGAAAAGAAAACACTTTAAAAAACATAGATTCCATCTGTAAATTGTAGAGGAGCTGTAAGGAGCTTTCTATTTGGCAAAGAAGATGGTTTCATCATCTCTAAAAGCATTGAATCCCAGCCACTGCCTGTAGGATTCTAGACTGGATGGCTACAGATGATGAGCATATCTCATCTGTTAGGAACAATCAGCCACAGAAATGCTAATGTGTGCTATAATGCAAGGAAGCAATACTTGGTAGCCTTGAACTGCACTTCCATGCACTTTGCAACAGCTGCTCTTCATCTTCTTGGTGGTAGAAAGGGTATAACTGGACTATTTTTAGCTTCTTATTGTTCTGAGTAGCCATAAATCTCTTGGCCCACCATGAACTGTACTTTTGCACTATTTTCACCATAATTATTCTTGAAGGTCCCTAACAAAAGCCATCTGAGAAAGTTTCCATAGAGGTAATTAAACCAGTGATTATACAGGATGAGATGCATTTAGCGGTTTGCCTTGTGACTTATGAATGTGGGCAAACAAACCTACATAGACTCACCTTAACAATCCAGCCTCTGCCCCTCCTGTTTGCTAATAAGCTGACTGGTTTCAATTACATTGAGAGCACCAGTAAGAAAAATCTCTTTGTGCGCTGCTGTGACATTGGTCCGACAAATCTAAGGCCGGAACTTGAGAGCTATTGAGCAACTTAGGCAACTCCTTGTGCAGTTTCAAATCTGGTTGAAATCAGTGGGAGTTGAAGGGACTCAGACTCGGATTCTCAAAGATATTTAGGCACCTAACTCCCCCTGATTTCAGCCTAAATACCTTTAAGGATGTGGGCCGCAGTCCTTGCAGGATTGGGCCAATAGTGCAGAAGCTGGCTTCTGTAAGAAGCTGCAGCAGACAAGGGGCCAGGTTTCCAGAGGTATTTAGGCAACTAAAGAAGCAGATGGGTGCCTAGTGAGACTTTCGAAAGTGCCTAGGCACCTAAGTCCCATTGAAATGATGGGAAGTCAAAACTTTTGTTCATCTGGCTGTAGGTGCCTATCATGCCAGTAAAATACCCTGATAATAGAAAGTGCTAAACCTAATGCAGCCATCCAATAGATAATGTATCTCTGAGAAAATCATTACTCGTACCTTAAGCCAAGCAGTAGTCAAAGCACTTTACCCTCATTGCAAAGATCCATTCCCAATTACACATACATGAGTCCCTGTCAGCCACTTTGTGCCTCTCATCTTTCCAAATCCCTTCATGCTTTACATGTGTGATGGTCATTCCATCCACTAGTCATGTGACTCAAGGGCTAAGGTACAGGACAGCCCAGACAGTGCTGGGAAGAACAACCATGAGCAACAGGGAGAGCACATGGGTGAGGGACAGAAGCCAACTATGCAAAAACTTCAGATATTCAGAATGTAGTGGTCAAGGGGGAAACCATTGGCAAGACTAAGGCACATAATTAATGAGTAGTGACCTGGGAAAAGCAAGCAGTGGCAGCTTAAAAACCCCTGGAAATGGCCTTCTGTGCTTACGAAGCATATTTTTGTTTGAGGAAAGGAAGAACTTGGCCATAGGATGTGTTTTTTTCAAAAGCTTTCATTGCTCCAGTCTCGGATCTAATGAGAACCAAATGGCTCCCAGATATCATTATTTTATAAGGTCTGGTGAACAGATATTAGGTCTTTCACCTGTTGTAATCTTAGCTTAACCACTGCTTGAAATGAAGAGGGAGAATATAAAGTCCTAGAGCCTTCTGGAACAAACCCTTTCATTTTATAGATAGTAAATCACTTAAAACTGGAAACCACATTTAAGTAACACCCTGTTGCGCCTGTTTAAAAACATTTCTTCTTAGTCTCCTATGTGTATAAATAGACTTGAATACAAAATGATTTCTCTTTGTTGATGACGAGAGACTAAGAGGAGTGGTAGCATGACACTAGAAAATGATGTTAAGAGTCTTTAAAATAATACCCTTCCTTCAGCCCATGGAATACTGTGTCTATTTAGGTATGTGGAATGAAATGGCTCCACTTACTTTAATGGATAGATTTATTACATAATAGAGGGAGAAGGAGAGGCAGAGTGACAAAGCAGCAACAAGAGATTTCGAAGACACTAAATACTGTTCTAGTGACAGATGCCAATGTCTTACTGATTAGAAGTTATTGATGGATAAGCACCCAGGACGAAACTCTCCATAGATATAGAGATGCCATGCAATAATTACTTCCAGCCAGTTGCTAGGGGGATTGTGTGGGTTAAAGAGCTCTTCTTTGTCTTTAGGAGGTAGCTTTGCCTTGCAGGGCAGCTATGCAAAAGGACTGTTGCCACCCAGATTCATCTTTCCAGGATAGGCAGTCGGCAGGGATCCTGAGACTGGGGATTTCCCAGGTATAAAATTGCAGTGGCTGAGGGAGGAAAGGGGGCCTTAGAGAGAGACAGATGTAAAGGCAGCATCCTCTGGGAATAAAGCAGAAGTGCCTTACCTGAGGCTTCTGCAATGGCTTGTGGGCCATTTGTTACAACTTGCTTCAGGAAATTGGCCATGTACATGTTGTAAATAAACAATAACCCGGAAAATACCTGCCTCCACCTCACTGGTTTCTGCTCCAAACTGCCCTTGCAAAGTTCTGAATTCTGCTATTGCTCAGCAAAGTGGCAACACTGCAAACATACCCCACCCTCAAACGCCCCCCCCCCCATGAAATAACAGCAATAGAGATTCTTGAACCAGATTTTTTTCTGCTGTAAGTCCATTAGCATCAGTGGTGTCTCACTGGTGTGAGTGGGAGGAGAAAGGTCCCCGGGAAAAGGGCACTCACCTGGGCGTCTAGATGAGTATGGTCATATTTAGACTATTTAAGAACTATATAACTTATTTAGAAGATTAAAAAGCTAATGGTTGTTACTCTTCCATAACCAGGCATAACATGGCCAAGACCTTTGGGAAATGAAGCTGAAAATCAGTGAGCCATACTCCAGCATCAGGAAACCATGGTCAGATGCTCATCAGGAGACTGTCAGAGCACTTTTTGCGAGTTTCCAGGAAGCTGAGAGATGAAACCAGTAGTAAAGAAGAATCCAGCTTCCTTTTTCTCTGGCAACTTTCAAGCTGCTTTGTGGAGCATTTAATTAAACATTAAATTAAGTCAGTTAAACAAAACTGCATCCTGGCTGCAACAATAGCTGCAACAATGTGTCTTGTCGATTCCCTCACCTCTCTAGCCTATAGGAAAACAGCAGCGATCTGCCATTTTAAATAAGTGTGTGTGTGTGTGTGTGTGTGAGAGAGAGAGAGAGAGCAAGCGAGAGAGTATTAACCTTTGTTTGTTCACAAATATAACATTATTAGAAATGTGCCCTTTACATAAACATAAACTATTTATGAAATTATTTGGTATAAATTGCTTAAAAAATTCCCAAAGGCAAATGCCAGACAAGGCAATTCTTCCTAAGTATGCAGGAGGTTGTGGGTTTTGCTCTCAAAGTTCCCCAAAAATATTACTATCCGATAGAAAGCAAACCCACAAAATCCTGGAGGAATCCACAAAAATGTAACAAGATCAGCTATACCAAGGAAAAAATGAAGGCATCAATAATAAACTTATTGGGTGGTTTGAGTGGTTCACTAACAAGGGAGAGGGTGATGTACCTCTCTCAGAGATTCCCACTGAGGTTCTGGTGTTTTTCTTAATGCCTTAGCTCTCAGATTCATGCAATTAGGTGACAAATCTCAACTTTCATTTGAGAAGAGTCAGTTTCTAACCCACATGATTGTGAAGTTTGAAAATGTGATCCATGTGCATAAGGCTCAGAAAACCAGATGGCAAATAAAAAGAACCCCAAACTTATTATTTTCAAAAAAACTCATGATTTTTTAATCCCCATTTATGATTTTTTAATGCTTGGAGATGGCAATAGCACACTAGAGTCACTGGATCCAGATTCTTGCCATGTGCCAATGTATTTATTAACCATTTGTTACTATGTCATGTGACGGGGAGAAGAAAATAAAATCCAGTCGCTTCTCAGCACTCCAATCAGCAGAAAATAAGCAAACCTTGCAGTATGTACATACAGGCAGTAAAGTGGGGGGGAAGAAGCTATGAAAAATTTCCAGTGCAAAAGAGACTGGAAGATTGCACAGACCTATTTGTCTTTGAGAAAGGACTGTGTAGTCTCTTTGAATCTTTCATCCAAAACAGATGTGAACTCTTTCTAAGCTGAAGGAGGGAAAGAAGTCATCTGAAGACCCGTATCATACGACATCCTGAAATGAGCTAGTATGTTATACACTGTGGTAGCACTAACTTGTTTGTCATGGAAATCTTAGCCATGTTGGAGCAAGTGTATGCAGTGCCCTTTGTTTTTCCTCCAGTTTTTTCGACTATCCTTAATAGTTTGTAATACTAAAATCCATTCCCTTGTGGAAAATAACTTGCTGCTGAGAGTCTGTTTTTCTCTGATAAATATTTTCTCCTTTTTAACAGTCCATGCACTTGAGAATTTGAAAACAGCAAGTGGATGTTTTTTGGGAACTAAGACTCAGATACTCCAAGTTATATAAGTGCCTACCTCCAGGGAGTTAAGTGCCTAAATAGCTTTGAGGATTTGGCCTAAAAGCCTGCTCTAAATCTCAGTGAAGTCAACTGACTCCTAGTGGCTTTAATGGGCTTTGGATCAGACCCTTAGGTCTTGTTTTCACTAGGAAACAAGGTGTGTTCTTAACTTGAGTTAACTAACTGAAGGTAAAATCTGAGTGAGGACATGACAGTATGCAGCTGTCACACAAGTTAGCAGGTTGCTAACTCGTGCCCTGTCTTTTCTAGTATTTAACTCACATCAGCTAACTTGAGTTAAGAACACACCTTTTCCCTAGCAAAGACTCATCCATCTACACTAGAAATTTTATCTTGGGTTACTTGATTGCGAATCAGCTTGACACAGAGCTGGTCGTATATGTTCCAACTGATCAGCATTTTCCTCTAGACAACTGTTTTGATAGAATCAAAGTGTTCCATGGCGCTGTGATGATTATATCCAAAGTTTTCATGGAAACCAGGCACCTGCCTGCTTGATTTTCTGCTGTTCTGACAGGTGGGCTTCCCAGGCTGTCCACCCTGGGTTACCCACCAGGTAAACAGCCAGGGAGCCAGCTTGCCTTCCCAGATTTTTTTTTTTAAATATTAAAAACAGAATTTTTTGAAAATTTCTATTTTATGGAAACATTCTTATTTCCAAGTTTTTGGTCAGATTTGGAATGAAAAAAAATCTCGGAAATGCAAAACTTTCCATGGGACAGAAATCCCAGTTCCCACACAGCTCCAGTAATTAACAGGTTTGCAAAGGCTAGTCTGAGTGCTCCCTGAATATTTGGTCCAGACTATTGGTGTTTGTAGCTTAACCTACGGATCAGTTTTAAAAACTTGAGAGTTCATTAAAAACAAGCAAAGGAGTTTAGTGAAGAGAAGAAGTGAACAAGCCCCAGATCTTCAAAGGTATTGAGCCTTATAACTTCCACTGATTTCAATGGCCGTTAGGAATCTAAATACCTTTGAGGGTCTGGACCTTAGTTCCTATCCCACTTCCACTGACAAAGTCTTCTGTAAAGGAGCCCTTCCCTTAGGATTCAGCTGCAGGGTCTGGCATGACTTCCCCATTCTGCAATAGATGGTGAAGGGGGTGCCCTCACCTCGCAAAAGGAACTGATGGGAGCCCAGGGAAGGAATTTTTCCATCAGAACATTTAGACGGGAGCGCAGACACAGCTCTTCTTACCAGAGAACGTAAATGGGAAATCAGACAGAAACATTCCTTCTACTGGAGAGCTCCAATAGGGACCTTAGCAATGAGTTCTAGACCAGTGGTTCTCAGCCAGGGGTAAGCAGCAGTCTTCCAAGGGGTACATCAACTCATCTAGATACTTGCCTAGTTTTACTTCAAGCTACATAAAAGGCACAAGCAAAGCCACTACAAACTAAAATTTCATACAGAGAATGACCTCTTCACACTGCTCTGTATACGGTACACAGAAATGCAAGGACAATATTTATATTCCAATTGATTTTTGTTTATAATTATATGGTAAAAATGAGAACGTCAACCATTTTTCAGTAATCACATGCTGTAACACTTTTATATTTTTATGTCTGACTTTCCAAGTTTTTAAGGTGAAACTTGAGGGCACACAAGACAAAACAGACTCTTGAAAGGGGTAGTCTGTGCTAGACAGAGCGCAGGCCCAGATAGAGCCTTAACAGCCTGGACTATAGGAAAGACAGCGCATAGGCTTCATACCTGATCAATGGACCTCCTACTCTTTTCCACCTGACAGCTGCAAGAACTCACCCCTGCAATCTGCTTTAGGCATTGTCTACACTACGGAATTAGGTCAAATTTATAGAAGTCGGTTTTGTGGAAAGCGTTTTTTTACAGTCGAGTGTGTGTGTCCCCACACAAATGCTCTAAGTGCATGTAGTCGGTGGAGTGTGTCCACAGTACTGAGGCGACCGTCGACTTCCGGAGTGTTGCACTGTGGGTAGCTATCCCACAGTTCCTGCAGTCTCCGCTGCCCATTGGAATTCAGGGTAGAAATCCCAGTGCCTGATGGGGCTAAAACATTGTTGTGGGTGATTCTGGGTACATATTGTCAGGCCCCCTTTCCCTCCCTCCCTCCGTGAAAGCAAGGGCAGACAATCGTTTTGCGCCTTTTTTCTTGAGTTACCTGTGCAGATGCCATACCACGGCAAGCATGGAGCCCGCTCAGCTAACCGTCACCATATGTCTCCTGGGTGCTGGCAGATGCGGTACTGCATTGCTAAATAAACAGCAACAGTTTATTGCCTTTTGGCAGCAGACAGTGCAGTATGACTGGTAGCCATCGTCGACGTAGTCCAGGGTGCTCTTTTAACCGACCTCGATGAGGTCAGGGGCGCCTGGGCAAACATGGGAGTGACTCAGCCAGGTCATTTCCCTTTTAAGTTTCATCTCATGGCAATTCAGTCCTACCAGCAGTGCACTGTCTTTTAATCTGCAGCCAGCAGAAGGCGATGGCCAGCAGTCATACTGCACCGTCTTCTGCCGAGCACCCAGGAGATGACGATGGCTAGTGGTCGTACTGCATAGTCTGCTGCCAGCAAGATGTATAAAGATAGATGAAGTGGATCAAAACAAGAAATAGAATAGCAGGGTTGGAACGGACCTCAGGAGGTCATCTAGTCCAACCCCCTTCTCAAAGCAGGACCCATCCCCAATTTTTGCCCCAAATCCCTAAATGGCCCCCTCAAGGATTGAACTCACAACCCTGGGTTTAGCAGGCCAATGCTCAAACCACTGAGCTATCCCTCCCCCGCAAAATAGACCAGATTTGTTTTGTATTCATTTTCTCCTCCCTCCCTCCATGAAATCAATGGCCTGCTAAACCCGGTTTTGAGTTCTATCCTTGAGGGGGCCATTCTGTTTCTCGCAAAGCCACCCTCTTCGTTGATTTTAATTCCCTGTAAGCCAACCCTGTAAGCCATGTTGTCAGTCACCCCTCCCTCTGCCAGAGCAACGGCAAACAATCGTTTCACACCCTTTTCCCTGGATTGCCCAAGCAGGAGCAGACGCCATAGCACAGGAAGCATGGAGCCCGTTCAGCTCACCGCAGCAGTTATGACCATTGTAAACACCTTGCGCATTATCGTGCAGTGTATGCAGAACCAGCACCTGAAAAACCAGGCAAGGAGGCGACAGCAGTGCGGTGATGAGGACATGAACACACTTTTCTCTAAAACCGCGTTCCCCCACAATTTGGAGATCATGGTGTTTATGGGGCAGGCTCATGCCATGGAACACCGATTCTGGGCCCGGGAAACAAGCACAGACTGGTGGGACTGCATATTGTTGCAGGTCTGGGATGATTCCCAGTGGCTGCGAAACTTTTGCATGTGTAAGGGCACTTTCATGGAACTTTGTGACTTGCTTTCCCCTGCCCTGAAGCACAAGAATATCAAGATGAGAGCAGCCCTCACAGTTCACAAGCGAGTGGCAATAGCCCTGTGGAAGCTTGCAACGCCAGACAGCTACTGGTCAGTTGGGAATCAATTTGGAGTGGGCAAATCTACTGTGGGGGGTGCTGTGATGCAAGTAGCCAACGCAATCACTGAGCTGCTGCTATCAAAGGTAGTGACTCTGGGAAATGTGCAGGTCATACTAGATGGCTTGCTGCAATGGGATTCCCTAACTGCGGTGGGGCTATAGATGGAACGCATATCCCTATCTTGGGACCAGACCACCAGGGCAGCCAGTATATAAACCGCAAGGTACTTTTCAATGGTGCTGCAAGCACTGGTGGATCACAAGGGATGTTTCACCAACATCAATGTGGGATGGCTGGGAAAGGTTCATGATGCTTGCATCTTCAGGAACTCTGGTCTGTTTAAATGGCTGCAGGAAGGGATTTACTTCCCAGACCAGAAAATAACTGTTGGGGATGTTGAAATGCCAATAGTTATCCTTGGGGACCCAGCCTACCCCTTAATGCCATGGCTCATGAAGCCGTACACAGGCACCCTGGACAGTAGTCAGGAGCTGTTCAACTACAGGCTGAGCAAGTGCAGAATGGTGGTAGAGTGTGCATTTGGACGTTTAAAGGGTCGCTGGTGCAGTTTACTGACTCACTCAGACCTCAGCGAAACCAATATTCCCATTGTTATTGCTGCTTGTTGTGTGCTCCACAATCTCTGTGAGAGCAAGAAGGAGACATTTATGGCAGGGTGGGAGGTTGATGCAAATCGCCTGGCCTCTGAATACATGCAGCCAGACACCAGCGCGGTTAGAAGAGCACATCAGGAAGCAGTGCACATCAAAGAAGCTTTGAAAACCAGTTTCATGACTGGCCAGGGTACTGTGTGACACTTCTGTTTATTTCTCCTTGATGAAAATCCGCCCTCTTGGTTGACTCTAATTCCCTGTAAGCCACCCGCCCTCCCGCCTTCAATCACGGCTTGCTTGCAAAGGAAATAAAGTCACTATCATTTAAAAACATGTATTCTTTATTAATTGATTATAAAAATAGGGAGATAACTCACAAGGTAACCCAGGTGGGGTGTGGGAGGAGGGTAGGAGGGAAGGAAAAGGCCACTTTAAAACTTGTTGAATGCCAGCTTTCTGTTGCTTGGGCTGTCCACTGGGGTGTAGTGTTGGGTGCCCGGAGCCTCCCGCCCCGCGTTCTTGGGCATCTGGGTGAGGAGGCTATGGAACTTGGGGAGGAGGGAGGGTGGTTAATCAGGGGCTGCAGCGGCAGTCTGTGATCCTGCTGCCGTTTCTGAACCTTCACCAGACACCGGAGTATGTCTGTTTGATCCCGCAGTATCCCCAGCATTTCCTCATGCTTCCTCTGATCTTCCTGCCACCATCTCTTCTCACCTTCATCGGCCACCGTCCTGTACTCTGCTATTGTGTCCCTCCACACAGCTCTGTCAGTGCTGGATGACTGCATGAGCTCAGAGAACATGTCATCGCGCGTGCGTTTTTTCGCTATCTTATCTGAGATAGCCTCTGGGATGGAGGCGGGAGGCTTGAAACATTTGCAGCTACTGGAGGAAAAAAAAAGGGAGTGAAGTATTTAAAAAGATACATTTTACAGAACAATGGCTATACTCTTTCATGGTGAACAACACTATTCACATTATACAGCACATGTGATTTTGGTACAAGGTCACATTTTGCATCTTATATTGAGTGCTTGTGGCTTTGGTGCTAGATATTCCACACGCAGGGCCGGGCAACAGAATTTGGCTTGCAGGGGGCCATGGTAAGCCATAGTCTTTCAGCTTCTGCAACCTTCATAACAGCAGTCCCCTCCTTTCCCATACCAAGCAAAGCCCGTTGAGTTGGCCATTTACTGCTGCAGTTTTCCTGTTAATGTGCAGCAGCAGAAACCAAACTAACCCCCTCCCCCCATCCAGTTCTCTGGGATGATCGCTTTTCCCCTCCCCTCACTGCCTGGCTGGTATCAAGGAAGATCCCTGCTAGCCAAACGCGAACAGCTTAGCGCCAATGCCCCCCCCCCACGTGGCTATCTGCGGGGAGGATTTATTTTCAGCCACAGGCAAACAGCCCAGTAGGAACGGCCACCTCTGAATGTCCCCTTAATCAAATTCCCCTGTTTCAACCAGGTTACCATGAATGATATCACTCTCCTGAGGATAACACAGAGAGATAAAGAACGGATGTTGCTTGAATGCCAGCAAACACTGGGACCATACGCTGCCAGGCTTTGTCATGCAATGATACCAGATTACTTGCTACTAGCATGGCATGGTAAAGTGTCCTACCATGGAGGACGGAATAAGGCTGCTCTCCCCAGAAACCTTCTGCAAAGGCTTTTAGAGTACCTCCAGGAGAGCTTCATGGAGATGTCCCTGGAGGATTTCCGCTCCATCCCCAGACACGTTAACAGACTTTTCCAGTAGCAGTACTGGCCACTTTTCCAGTAGCAGCACTGGCATCCCAAGTCCTCAGGGCTACTTAATCATTAAAAAACGCTTGCTTTTATAACATGTATTATACTTAAAAAGGTACACTCACCAGAGGTCCCTTCTCCGGATTCGTTGGGTTGGGAGGGTATTTCAGTCAGAGTGATAAAAAGATCCTGGCTGTCGGGGAAAACAGTGTGCTGTGTGCTCTCCCCAAGCTCGTCCTCCTCCTCATCTTCCCCATCTGCAAAATCCTCAGCCATGGTGGAGAGTATCCCATCCTCGGAGTCCACGGACATGGTGGGGTAGTGGTGGCAGCCCCCCCTTAGAATTGCATGCAGCTCAGCGTAGAAGCAGCATGTCTGGGGCTCTGTCCTGGAGCGTCCATTTGATTGTTTGGTTTTCTGGCACGCTAGTCTGAGCTCCTTAAGTTTCATGCGACACTGTGTTGAGTCCCTGATGTAGCCTCTGTCCCTCATGGCCTCTGAGATTTTTTGAAATGTTTTGGCATTTCGTCTTTTGGAACGTAGTTCTGATAGCACGGATTCCTCTCCCCATACAGTGATCAGATCCAGTACCTCCCGTTTGATCAATACTGGAGCTCTTTTTTGATTCTCAGACTGAATGGTCACCTGTGCTGATGAGCTCTGCATGGTCACCTGTGCTGACGAGCTCGCCTGGCCACACAGGAAATGAGATTCAAAAGTTCCCGGGGCTTTTCCTGTACACCTGGCCAGTGCATCCGAATTCAGAGTGCTGTCCAGAGCGGTCACAATGGTGCACTGTGGGATAGCTCCCGGAGGCCAATACCTTCGAATTGCATCCACACTAACCCTAATTTGAAATGGCGATGTTGATTTCAGCGCTAATCCCCTTGTTGGGGAGGAGTACAGAAATCAGTTTTAAGAGCCTTTATGTTGAAAAAATGGCTTCGTTGTGTGGACGGGTGCAGGGTTCATACGGATTTAATGCAGCTAAATCCGACATAAACTCATAGCATAGACCAGGCCTTAGAGTCCTCTGAGCAACGCAGACACCCCTCTGACTCTGAACTCCTCCCTGACTCCTCCAGCCAATAGCCCGCAGAACAGAAGTGGCAGAATAAGGCCCCAAATGAACAGGATGAGATTTGCACAGCACTGCAGTCATTATTTCATCTCAGACAATTTTATTTCTCAGAAAAATTGCTAACATATACATGCACATAAGAAAAAGAAATAGTAAGAATTCTTAGTCTGCCTGATCCACAGCACACCGAAGTAAATGGAAATTCATTTGCTTACACCAGGTCTGAATGTGCCTCCTTCTATTGGAGTCCAAACTTTGGAGTAGACTTTGCCCAAGGGTGATGGTAAGTGACTATTTAATCAGCAAAGACCCTGTGCAGTGTTTTTAAAAACATGTTTGCCACAAGATGGCAAACTATGTCTACAGTTTTGAATCCAAACTGCGCTCATCTTGGTGTTAAAGTATCCAAAAAGCTATTTCATTTCCTGAAGAGAAATAGCATCAGGTCAGTATCCAAAGGTTCTCTCTAGTTTTTTCATAGACAGTTTAGTATGGAAAAGAACTGTGGAAAAATGGCACTTGTCTCTTTCTCTATCCTATGCAAAATATTCGAAGGAAGCAACTCATCTTCAGCATACTCATTATAAAAGACAACTTTTGGTACTTTATAGTGATAAACTATAAAGGGTGCAACAGAAAATTACCGATACAATTAGTGACAGTCATTATGAATAATATTAATTTATTTATTTATATAGAGCTTGACCCAGCACCACTGGACTCAGTAGAAGCAGGATTGGGGCCAAAACCTTTTGAAGCATTCAAAGTCTTTCCCTTGACTTCAGTGGGGATTTGGATGATGTGCGAAAGTGCAGCTGGTGCTTTACAAATGGATAACAAGACAGGTCCCTGCCCGGAAGATGATGAAATGTACAGGCTGCTGCAATCAATAAAATTTAAAGGGTTCCTTAGCTATCTGTTATGGAGCCCTGAGTAGATTTGAAGAGAGATTTAAGGCAGCCTCAGTGGACTTCAAGAGGAACCTGAAGTCTTCAGCAAAATCCCCATGGGGTAATTGTAAGTGAATAATAAGCGCTGTACAAAAGCCTATAAATAAATTCCAGTTCAACCATGTATTGTGCCTGCCAGCGACTTGTATTAATGTTACTCCACGATCATTGCAGGGCACTTCTTTCCTGTCCTGTCTCTCCATAGGAGATGAGATTAGTGACCCTGCCTAGACAAGAGTTTTCAGATGTGTTGTAAGTTGTCAATTGATTAGAGTTAACTAACGGGACTGTAAATGCTAATATAGCCAATCCTCATGCTGAGCCCTAGAGCAAGCTCCTACTATGAATCGATGTGTGTGGAGTGTCTATGTTACAAAATAGGCTATGTCTTCACTGACAAAAAACCTTGTGTTTTTACCACAGGATAACTAATGGGCACTTGCTAGCCCACTGTAAAATCAAATGGAGCAAAGGCACCTGTATTTCTACCGCAGGGTAAACTAGGAAACGTCAACCACAGGTGGGGATATGATGCTGGTCTTGCCTAGCTACCAAAAACTACATGTGCCTTGTCTCCACTTAAGGTTCTACAGTGAGATCATTAATGTGCTAGATTTATCTCACTATAAAATACCACCTTTGGGTCAGTGAAAACAAACTCTGTTGTGAACTCCACAGTGTTCCCCTCTTGTGAGAACAAGAGAATGGAGTTCACAAATCCAGTGAAGGATTCTTGTGTGGTAATGCAGAGTCCTAAACATAGGCCCATACCATTACCTGATGCAGCAGGCCATTTGGTCAGGCTCCAGAATGCAATAAAGTTTTTCAACAGTTATTCCTTTATGTCCACAGTGCCATCCCCTGTTCCCTAGCAACCCAGGATGCCCTTTTGTGACTGCTCTCAGGGAAGTGGTTATGCAGCAGAGTAGGAACGTGAGGGGATCCTGAGATACTGTCCCCAGAAGATCCACCAGACTTTTGTCCTCTCTTTGGCTGCCACTGAACAACTTTAGGGAGACCTAGCCAGTGCAGCAGGGAAGGGGCAAGTGGTCAGCAGTACCACATAGGCTATGTCTTCACAGTGAGTTAATTTGAGTTATCTACGCTGGAGTTAATCTCTCAGTCTCTCCTGTTGAAGCTGTTCCACTTTGTATAAAATATTTGAATAGTCATTGAGCAAGAGAGTGACAATGGCTCTGTACCTGGTGGTCAGGGCAGTCACCTGAGAGTAAGGAGTCCTATGTTCAAATCCTTTTCCTGAGCTGAGTGCTTTAACCGCTGGGCTACAAATTATAAGGTGGGCAGCACCTCCTCCATCCATTTTGTGAATCTAGCCCGAAACTATTCACCAAATTCATGTACATTCAGAAATACTTTCCAGTCAACCGAAAATGCAGATCCCCTCCAGGCCATCCTTGTACTTTATACGGATTTGCTGGGGAACCTTGCAAAGTTTTTCTGCCTCTCTGGCCCTATCCTATATGGGTGGGCACCCTGGGTTAGGAAATCAGCGTCACATTTACTGTTAAAGACAGTAGTGTTCCTGTTGCTATGCTGAGATACTGACTCAGTAAGGAATCTGAATCTGCCAGCGACTGAATTACAAACACCACTTGTAGTCCTCCAATGCTTCTTCCCATTCACACACCAGACCTATCCGTGTTTAGTTTATGAGATCTGACATGAACCCAGTTGGAGCTAGTGAGGTGGAGTTTGATACTTAAGATACCATGACGGGATGGCAAGAATTCATAGACTGGTATCTTCTGGCTAATGAGAGCCATAGGAGCTGATGTGGCTGGTTAACTGTTTAGTAACTGGTCACATATTACCGAGTTTTTCCTAGGCTGTGATACACAGACTCGGGGTTTATTATGCCAATGACAGTCCTATTGGAGAGGCCTTTAGTAGGTAACTGCATGATAGACCCACTGTAATGGCCCTGCCAATGATCCATGTATAAGGAGTCTCTAAATAGTCATTGCTATTTAGAGCATCTTTCTCATTTCTGAGGCACTCCAGCATCGATGGAAAAAACAGCATGGAAAAAGAGTCTTATCCATTCCACAGAGATCTCTTATTTTACTTATTTGATTTATATAGCATGTCCAACCTTAGCAACTTTAGAGACTTTTCCTGGTAATAAGGAGTTAACATCTATTCTGAAACCCAGTTTTCGATCTTATTCTTACTTCTTAAACATTATCTTTAAATTGAAAATAATGAACGGTGAATAGTTGATTAATGCCAGTGTGGTGATGACTAAGATTCACAAACATCTGTGGTAAGAAAAGATAAGTTTTTGCACACATGGGTGTAATTTTGTTTGAAAGATTATTTGGATAATAATTACGTAAGCTAAAATTTTCAGATTTTGATGCCTAATGTTTGACATCTGACTCCATATTGAGGCACCTAGTAAATAAACTGATTTTTGGAAGTGCTGAACAATCAGATTAACTGGCACTTAGGTTAATGCTATCTGTGGATGTTCAACATCTCTGAAAATCAGGCTAGGCTAAGTCCAGCTGCTGCGAAACTTCTGTCTCACAAGTCATGAGCCTCTTATTGTTGGTCAACAGAGTGATGGTACCAAGGGACTGGAGTTGCCATGATAGGTCATGGTCACAGAAGCATAGAATATTTCTTAGGTAGCTGTTGTGAAGCCCATTCTCGGCTTTGACTCTCAGGACAGTAACCTTGAATTGGATCTATTCAATAAGGAGCTGGTGCAGATGGTGGAGCATGAGGATGCGCTTATTGTAATTTGTGTTGCTGAGTAGACAAATTACTACACCTGGTACCAGTTGGAGCTCTCTCAGGGCATGTGGCCTTATCGTGAGATAGGAGAGGCAGTAATCAAACTTGGAGGTCATAAAAGCCTGGATCAGAGTGTCCAGGTCTGTGTATGATTGATTGAGACATAACATTCCAGCTCATTGAAGATAGAAGTGGAATTTTTTTTTGTCACCATGACTCTTTGGGTCTTCATTACCACTGTGAGCACCAAAAAGGTCCCCAAAACTATGGAATGACTTGACAAAGCCCTTGCCAGTGGAGGATGTTATAGACAAGACAAGTTCTTTGAAGCACTTTCCCCCACTTACCAGTATCTTCTCAGTCTTGCCTCAGTTCAGCTCTAGCTGCTCTTCATTCAGATGCTGGTTTGAATTTTGTTTAATTTTTGTGTGTGGAAATTTTGCTTTTTCATTTAATTTTTGAGCCAGCTCTGGCTACATTTAAGCCCATACCTTGGGTGTTTTTTGGTGTTTATCCCATTTCTTATATGTAGCCCAGTGCTTGTCAACTTTTTTTTATTTGCGGGCCCCTAAAAATTTTCAAATGGAGGTATGGACCCCTTTGGAAATCTTAAACATAGTCTGCAGAACCCCAGGGGTCTGCAGATCACAGGTTGTAAACCACTAATTAAAAAGAGTCTTTGTTGATCTACCTGATGGTTGGTCAACCATATAGTGAAGAATATTTAATAAGTTTTTACACAGCACTTAGTATCAGTAGATCTCAAACCGCTTTACAAAGGAGGTCAATATCATTATCCCATATTTACAGATGGGGAAATTGAGGCACAGAGAGGGAAGTGGCATGCCAAAAGCTGCCTAGAAAGTAGTGGAATAACCAGGAATTTAACCCAACTGTCTTGACTCCTGTCCACTACACCACAAAAATCACCTCTCCCAAATCTTCCATTGCTTTAATTTCTTCCTTTTAGGTAATGCTGATCTGCAAAGCATAACGTGATATGACTAACATGCCCAGGTTTTATTTGCAGTCCCTCCTTAAAGCTTTATTTTTCACCTCATTGCAACTAGTTCTGTCATCTTAAAGTTTTTAAAATGTTCCCAAAAGCATAAAATTGAGGCTTTAGAAGTTTTACAAGACGTTCTTTCATTTCAAATGTCTCATCCTTGCCAGTGCTTAATAGTGAAAGGGGAGACAATGTGCAAGGACAAATATATGCCCGATGTTCATCTCATTATGGGCGCTGACCCATCAATCAGATGCAGCATTAGAAAAGATCTACCTTCAAAAGGCAGAAACCAAGTAGCACATGCTGGATTTTTGGAAGGTAATTCCTCTAACTATGAAAAATCTTGGCACCTATAAAACAAAGCTGCTAGATCTCAGAGTTAAAACAAGCAACGAGAGAGGAAGTGCGGTATAACGAATCCATTAAGAAAAGATATTCTGACCCTATGGGGAATACTGATATATTGACTGGCAGTGGAATTTTCATAGGATGTGGCTGCTTTTAAATTTAAGGTTCCAACAGCTATGTTAATTCATTTACGTTGTACATATAGTCAGGGTTGTTTTTTTCTATCTAACTGTGCAACTTAATATAGTGTATATATGTCAGAAAACATATACTATAAAACATCCATTATGTCCGCTGCAGCTGAATTAATATTGCTGTTGGAACCTGCATTCTTCTTACCCAGCATTTACATTCTCCTAGTGACTTCCACTCTGCAACCTTACGATGGATGCTTAATGGTTTCCTTTGAATTTAGTATTACAGAAAGCTGTCAAGAATTACTTGGAATTTATACATGGACAAATGAGCTCCTTTACACTGGCTGTCTTCAAACAATGTTAAAGGAAAACTCATGGCTCTGGCAGTAAACTGATTGACCGCATTCTATTGTGTGGCAGATTGGTCTACCCACTTGCAGCTGTTTTATCGGCTTTCACCATCTTTAATCTTAAAATGTCAGTCCCCTCAACAAAATATAGTCATCAGTGCTCCTGGCAATTGTTGTCTGTAATGGGCAAGATTGGCATTTTGAAGATTTTTGCGGGGGAGGGGTTGAGATGAATGCCAATATCAGGAATATGAACCTCTGGTATATACCACATATTGCTATGCCAGAGCTCTTGGGCCAAATTTAGACCTGGGATAAAATGTTTAAAAGCACCCAAGTCCCAATTTCAAAAGTGACGTAGCACGTAAGCCCAGATCCTGATTTCAAATGGAAGTTAGGAGCCTAAATACCTTTGAGGGTCTGGGCCTTAGAAGCCTACGTAACATTGAATGTCAATGAGCTGAAGGTGCCTAAGTCACTTTTGAAAACAGGACTTAGGCTCATTAGTGATTTAAAAGTGTTTGAAAATGTTACCCCTGGTGTATATATGTGATACTCCACTGAAGGCAACAGAATTGTTTCCTCTTACCGAAAGACTGAATCTGGCTCTTTAACTCTAACCTACTTGAAAACCCTTCCTTGGGGTGATGGTTAATTTATTAGTCACTTGGCCCAATATTGATGAGCACCCCTAACTTCTCAGAAAGGCCTTGCTGTCATACCTCATCTCCAGGTCTGTCAATTATTCCACTTCAGGGCCTCTGCTGTATCTGTGTTTAAAGTATGCTGGACTTTTATTGCCTTTAGAGAGCAGTGAATATCTTTTTGATACAACACAGTCCCTAATTTTGCGTACAAAAGGAATTTTGACATAAGAAATTGAAATACCGTTGGCTCATTTGTTAGAAAAACAGGGGATTATAAAGCTTTATTTTTTTCGTTTTTTTTACTAAGATTCTTCCATGAGGCCAAACCAAAGAGTATCTGCAGATCAAAATAGAGAAAAGAAGCACATTCTCTAGATGGGGGGGATAAACCAGAGGTATGACTAAATCACTAAGATAACTTTGGAACTTAGGTTGAAGCCACAGAATGAAAGATTTGGTGTCAGCTGTTAAAATATGGGAAACAGAATTCTTTTCCCCCTTGAATTGAGAAGCTGAACATCTGAAAGTTGAGGCCTTCAGGAAATGTATGAGAGAAGAAATGTCCACTTGGAAATTTTAGTAGCCTGTAGTGCTAAAGATATCTATGACAATAAGAAAGGATAAACCATGCTTTAGAGCATGTATTTCTCTTTCTGTAGTGTACTGTATTAAAACAGATACAGTGGTTTCCATTTTAAAAAGACAAGTCTTTCCATAAAGCAGTAATATTCTTAGTTCTTGTTGTTTATGACAATGCATAGGGCCCATGAGCGAGATCAGGGTTCTTATGGGCTAGGCACTGTACAAACACATGGGAAGACAAGGCTCATGCCCTGAAGAGTTAATACTTGGAATAGGAAATATGGGGAGTATCTCAGTGCTGTAGTATGGTGACTTTAAATGTGTCTGATTGGAGACCACTCTATGGTGATTTTTAGGCGCATACCCCTTGTGTAATCTGTGTGTCAACCCAAACCAGGCTGTGGGAGATCACTGTCTTGAACAGAATTGTGAGAAACCTGCTGGCTTCAGTTAATACAGTTTGCTGGGAGATTTTTGTATTGGTCAAATGAAATAAGTATGAGAAAAGGAATTACCCAACATGCCAGTGAAGGAGTATTTTTCCACTCCTGCTGCTGAAGACCAGGAAGGCAAGCTAACTGCTCAGCAGAAGCAGTCTTGGAGAGACTTCAGAGAGGAGCAAGGCCAACTTGCTAGCTCCTTCAAGTAGAATGAGCTCTGTCACCCTGGCCTTCCTGCAGAAAGTCCAGAAGTTGATGACATGGAATGGAGGGAGCCTAAGCCTATTTGTATGGTAACATACCAGTGATCAGATTCATATCAGATTAACATGGTGATAAGTGCCCAGATATGTATAGCTAGACAGAGAGAAAGATGGGAGGGAGAAATACAGTCCTGAATTGAACCCATTGAAAGTCTGGCCTCCCCCCCTTTTGGAGAAAATTTGCATGAGGTGCCAGGGGAAAAATACAGGTATTCCACCATTACTATCACTGCATTATCTCCACTAAAAGGAGTAAGGCGCAATGGACGTACAGACAGAGATATTGATATTGTGGTGATATTTCTTACTGAATTTTTTCTGCGTGCAACGGTATCCTGCACAGATCCTGCTGTCTAGAAAGATACAGTTAGTTCAGCATACACATGCCCTCATGCACATTTATTTGTTTCAAACAACACAACTGTCGGAGCAGAAACCTTCCACCTTCTCCACTTAAAATAAGGAGAAGGATTTTTTTTTCAGAACATTTATAGTCATGCAGCTTTCCTACGACTCCAGCCTACAAATATTATGTTTCCATGGATGCCAGCCCTTAAACTCCAGGAGTTTGTCCATTACAGTCAAAATAGAAGCATAAAGAAAAAGCGCTTTCTGCACAAAACATTATTCTGTTGCCAGCAAGTGAGATCCTGGTTACTCCGCTCTATTCTCTTTAGGAATCGGGAGCAGCGTTAGAGAGTGAAGATGAGGTGCAAATCCCTCAGTTGTTGCCTGAGGATGACAGACACATATACCCAGAATGGAAAGCAAATCGACTATGTTGAGCCCCCATCTTAAGGGGTTAGCGTATTGATAGAGCCACAAAGCAGATGGAAAAAGAGACAGCAAGCTGGTTGGCTGTACACCTCCTGTAGCTGGACTGTTTGCAGTCATCTTAAAAGTTACTTGGATACAGAGCAGATGTGCTGAGGCACAATGGGCTTTGCAGAAACCCATGTGCACGTTTCAAAGATCAGAGAAAGAGAAAGGGCCAAATCTGACTCCCACTGAAGTCAGTCCCATTGACTTCAGTAGGATTGGGTCCTTAATCAGGATTCTTGGCTCCTCAGATCACATCAAAATTTTACCCAAGACAAGGAAGCAGGATGGACAGTGACTGTGAGTTGTGAGGCTCAGGATTGAAGGCTGGTATGGAACACATGCTGGTGGCTATCCAAGGGATGTTTTGGTGTGTCTGAAAGAATTAGTGGGTGCAGAACCTAGAGAGAGAGAGAGAGAGAGAGAGACCATGGCTCCTGGTACATTGTAGATGTTACTCCTAGATATTAAAAGGATCAACCTTTTAATAATGTACACTAACTGGAAAAGAGCGGAGTAGTGCACCCATACTGGAGAGAATCTGGAATCAGAGTGCTCCTCCATTGCACTAGTATTTATGCACAGGTCTAGGTAGCTGCATCCTGACTCACAGATCAGTAGGAACAAAATTATCTGAAAGACACTGCACCCTCAGCTATCAGCTTTGCCTTAATAATATCCTGAATGTGGATGTTCCTATTGGGTTGTAGGCATTTATGCACTTAATGGAAATGACTTTATTTCCCACATATGGAATGTTATTGTCTTTTAAAAATGGCCATGTTTGACCATTTGGTTTAGCATAAGTTTGCCAGACTATAATGGCCTGGGTCATATCCCAGGAACACTTGGCCACCTCTACCCTGCCCTCTGGAGCTGGGACTGTGTCTTCCTTTGTTTTGTACAGCACCTATAACAATGGAAGTGTGATTGCAGCTCTGAGTGCTACAGAGATATAAATGTTAAATAATAAAATAATAATTGTAAAGATGGGCCCAGACTTTTCTAAGTAAATTATGCAATTGGTACAAGGAATAAAGAAAAAAGAATAGTTCCACCCAGTATCAAAAACAGCACAGCTTGCTTGATCTAGAGGTATTCATGTCACTCATTAATCATCTTTTTTCAGCTGGAAGTTGTCATGCGAAGGGTCTTCCTTTTGGATAATAGGATGTTTCTGTTTCTAACCTAAACCACTAGATTAGGAAGACCTCATTTAGGACTAATTGAAAGGAATGCAAATAGCCTTGGGAAAGGAAAGTCTGGAAGGATAGTCCTATGATGATGAGCAAGAGGGGCTCTGTGAAAGTGAAGGAGGAAGGTCTAATGAGTAATGTCTAATAAAGAGGAGAGGGGAGGCCTAAGAGGATATGCAAGAACAGACAGGTTGGCTGGGGTGGGGTGAAGAAATCTATGTTGTCAGCCAAAAGAAAAACATTTGGAATTACCTTCAAAAGCTGGTTCCAATATTTCCATTTTCTTTTTAATAGCAATTCCTGAAGGAAAAGAAATCTGAACCTTTTAATTGAGAAATATAAATTAGATAGCCCGGTATAGTTTGTAATAGGATGGCTACAATACAGTACTGCTGGAGCAAATGTAAGGCAGATTTTCTAAAGCCTACAAATCAATTATTTTACTTTTTTTGTGTGTGAATCCACTTACCTTTGTGTGTGTGTGTGTGTGTGTGTGTGTGTGTTAGATATTCTGTTGATGTTTTGGGGCTTCAATGTACTCCCAGAAGAAATAGTTGAAAGATCCAGCTTGGTTTCTTCTTAAATTCCAAAATGTCTCAGCTTTTTCAATGTTTTTGCCGAACTGGGAATAAATGACAGATGGAGACTGTTTCATATCACTGTTAATGATTTTATTTTATTTCCTGAAGTCTTTTGCTTTTACTCAAGACTTGACTTTTATATAGATACCTCTCTCACACACACGCAAACACATTTATATATATATATATATATATATATATAATGAACAGAAGTGGATTCCAAAATTTAGAACCTACTTTGTTAGTTCATGCACTAAAGTAATTGGTATTACTTATTTGCTGTAGGCCTGCTTACATGTGATTTGCAAAATTCCAATATGTTTTTTTTTTTAAAAAGCAAAGGCCTAAAAAAAGAAAATGAAGAACATTGGCTAGCTGAACTGGGACTCTATATCTCTCTCCCTATGTGGAATAAATAAGTAGATGCATGGCTTCTAAGAAATTATTGGGCAGAAACAAAAGTAGGTCTTAATGATGCGATAAGTAAGGAGTTAATTTAGCTGCACAATCCCTCTGCATTCAGTGTTATTCCAAGGGGACCAGTTTACTACATGGTAACTTATGTGGACTACTGTAATGTCCACTTTAAGAACATGCTAACTGCATTTGAACACCAAACAGTAACATTTACACACAAAAGCAATCACGCAGCATCATCTCAAACCCCACAATGCTCGTGATCTCTCTCTTCTAACGTATTTAGAACAGGTTATTCCCCTATTTAGAGATCAGTAAAAATGGGGAAACAATTTGGAAAAGGAAAAATTGAACTTGCGTCCATTTTGCAGAATTCAAAAGGAACAAAATATTGGGTGGGTTTTTTTTTTAAATGAAATAGTTTTGAAACTTTTTGAAATTTTGTTTTTCCCCTTCTCCTTTTTCCCCACTGGCCACTGAGTTCAACAGAATGAAAGATGTCTAGGATTTTTTGATTTTTTTTTCATTTTTTCCCTTTGTTATACTAATTTTTCCACAGCTCAGGAAGTTAGATTGGAGACTTGAAAAACAACAAACCAAACCTAGACACAATTGATTCTATGCACTGAGTATCGAAAAATGGGGGGAAAGGGAGAGATGGAGGAAACCAAAAATCCAAGATTTCAAAACATGTTGTTTTTTGAAAACTCAAATGAAATTGAAATTCCAATTCAATATGAGTTATGAAAAGCTTTTGTTCTGTAATTTTTGTTCAATAATTTCCCATTGATCATATTTAAAAAAAAAATCTTCCGAGTACTTTTCCTGCCAACCCTGCCCTTTGTTTTCTCTGAAACCTCAATTTTCATTATGAACACCATCTCCTAGCTCTAGCTTCATCTCAGTTCAGCACATAAAGAAGGTAGATGCCCTGCCCTGTACTGCTCTATGTTCCGCAATGTACATGAGTCAGTTACTTACACTAATGTCTCCCTGAATAAATATTCTTCAAAGGGTCATGACTGCATAATACCACTACTTCAGTTCTGAAGCACCTTCTGGTGCCATTGGACAAGGTCTTTGGGTCACTTGTAAGGTACAGAATGTCAATAGCAAGCCTGACACACTCACACATCCCTTCTGTCTGATTCACGTTTGTGCCTGCATGCCATAGAGGGCTGCAGCTGCACAAGACGGGTTGTAGCCGTGTCATGGATGTGGAGGCGCAGTTATGCCCGGAAAGTGTCCAAACATCATTGGGAATGTGCAGATATTTTGCCTGATAATATAATTTCTGAGTGTTTCATTCCTATGGCCCTTCTCATCTGAGGATTGCGAAGCAGTCTACAAATATATTAGCCTCACCGTACCCCTATGAGGTAGTCATATCACCCGTATTGCAGGTGAGTAAACGGAAGCATAGAAATGACTGGATGACCTACAGTTTGCATGTACAGTTTGCATCTCAGTTTCCCGAGAAAAAGCAGGGCATGAGACCCAATCTCTGAGGACCTAGTCCCTAGTGCTCTCAGTTCCAGGCCAACACTCCAGGACCTTTTCCCATACAGTTTGAATTGACTTAAGTCATTGCACTTCCACCATTTCCCTTGGGAGGCTGTTCCACTGTCAAGCTAGATTGTTACTGGATCTGGCTACATCTCACTGTTAGGAATGTTTTCCTTTGCCATATATATTTCTCTTTGCTACATATGTTCTAGTTAACATAACCCGCAGTGCACTCTTATTTAGTTTATCCTTACCCATAGGATGGGGTGGTGTATTAAAGGTCTATTTAATTTTTTATTAGTAGAACTGTGTGAAGCTTCTCCCATCACAATTCCCACTCCATTAAAATTATTCCCCCTTCACCTTTTGGCAATGGAGATAAAATAACACTGAATGCTGAATTACCCTGCAGTTACAGAGCTCAAGGCTTATCAAATTAATTCAGCATATTATGAAAGAACCACAGGGATTTACCAAGCACCGAAAGGCTTTGGCAGAACTTAACCATTCATACTAAAGGGTGAATACAAAAGGGATTTAAACTCATAAACACCCGAATGTGAAAATGCATCTGATGTTATCTGAATAGCTCTGCTTCAAATGGCACATTCTTGTAATTAATCTTCTTCTTCTTTCGTATGGCTTGGGTAGGTAGCAACAACTATAAATTTATATCTAATTGTAATTAATTAAACCTGCAGATGGAATAAATATTCTCCTGTATATTGAAATAATAGTAATTATGATTGTACACTAGAGTTTGGTGATACAGGTGCAATCCACAATGATAAACGCTGAACCCCAGGGAGTTCTAAGCAGAAATATTGGCTGGCTAGTTTTGGTTTTGCCTTTGGGCAAATGTGTGTCTTTGCTAACATCCCTGAGCATACCTGTGCTGCCCCCAGAGCAGACCCTGGTCTCAATGTGGTTCTTGGTTCCCCCACCCAACATTGCTCCAAGGGGATGTAACCTGGTACCAATCTACAGCAGAGGCAGATGACTTCCCTGTTCTTCCAGCAAGCAGAGCTGAGCTGACATGTTGTGGGGATGGATGAAAGCCATGGCTCCGCCCACTGTCCACCCCTGCCTAACCATGTCCTGACACTGCGTAAGAGGGGAAGCAATGGCTCCATTGGGTATGCCTACACTTTAGTGTAAGCCCAGGTTCATACTCAGACTTGAACTCTAATTCCCCTTCTGTCTACACACAAATCTCTTGGGCTTGGACCAAAAGTCCTAGGACGCTGTGGGCATGAATAGTTCGAGGCCAGGACCCAGGGTTCAAGCCCTATCACTTTGCAGTGTAGATGCAGCACCCCTAGACTCAAGTCCTGGGAGTCTGCCAAAAGTATCCCACAATCCCATGGGCCAACCTCTTTTGTCCTCTCTCTTCTAAGAATCACCAATTTACTCCAGGGAAAGGGAAGCAACACCCCTTGTTGCAGTACAGCAGCTCGGTGAGTCAGTGATTAACCCTTCCATTGTATTCTGAGTGCCAAGCTGCAACCTTCTGAGACCCTTCTGTGTTTGCAATGGATACTGACCAGAAGAAGTCTTTTGCAAAGCACACTGCTTTATGGTCATGGGACCACAGCCAGATTCTGGTTAAAAATCTCTGGTGCAAGACCAGCAAAAGGAACTTTTAATAAGAATATCAGAAATGACCATGCAAACTAGCATATAGCGAAGAAGCTGGCAGTGTTGGAAATGTACTGGAGTGGCAGTGAGTGGACTAAGTAGCTCAAGACTGATTACCGGAAAACCAGGAACAAGACCTGCACCTTGGGCAACTCACTGATGTCATGCCCTGTTTATGAGTTTGACCGGGTGTTGGGTAGTGCACCAAGCATGGCGCCGACGGGAGTGGATGATGAATTGGTCAACCAGGATGGCAGCCTGATGGCGCCGGACTCCAGCATGGGAACTGATGGGAGCAGCAGGTGCCAAATGAGGCCCATGAAGTGACTCTGCTGCTGACAGTGGTTTCTTAGGAGGCTTTGCACAGGCATATCTCGGGGCTGCCCTTAGAAGAGCTTTTCAATGGCCCCCGGCACCCCCAGGAATAGCTGGCCACGAGACAGGCAGCAGAAAGGGAAGAGGCAGAAGCCTGGTACATGTCTGGCTCCAATTTAATGTTTATTAATATAGGAACGGGAGGGATTTCCATTTGGTGAACCAATGCAAAAGTTGTTACAAGTGCAGGCTAGCAGCATACTGGTGCTATTGGGAAATTGTATGCCAGCAACTTGCACCCAACACCGCCCCCCCCCCCCCCCGGCATATGACTTTCAATATGGTGACCAGGAAATGCAAACAGTTAAAAATGCCTTGAAAAGTGAATTTGTTGCACACAGTTTTGCTAGGGTGTTCCTGTTTGTTAAAATAATTACCTTATGCTGCTATCCCTGTAAAATATAGCCACTCAACTGTGTAACAAGCCTCCTGAAAACAATACCGTGGGGAGGGCGGAGGTGGAAATGTGTTCCACTTATAAAGCCAGTCCATTCAGTTAAATGTAGTCCATAGATGATGAAATCATTTGTCCCAAAAACAACTATGGTTTTAAATTTTGTCCAAAAATGTGTCAGAGGGTAGGGTTAAGGGAGATGGCACTGGAGTTCTGTGTGTTTGCATGCAGTCATAACAGGCTAAGCCACGTGGACTCCAACACAACATCCTATTGA
The DNA here is from genome assembly GCF_965140235.1 of Caretta caretta. NCBI lineage: Eukaryota > Metazoa > Chordata > Testudines > Cheloniidae > Caretta > Caretta caretta. The sequence goes on along the minus strand of NC_134206.1, from coordinate 337,293,617 downwards.
TTCCCTTGTGGATACTGATCCAATCCTGGGTTTTGAGAGCTGCAAACTTTTCCGTTAACAGGAATTCCAGAGAGATTGCCACATTTCAAGCAACGTTGTATTTTCCAGGGCCCCCTTGGTAGCTGACCAACCCACTCTACTCGAAGAGGTGCTGTTCAGTTACTATACAGTTGAATACTTTAGTGGCATACACTGCTGGTTTCCCACTGGCAGCTTGGAATAACCTCTCTCTTTATCAATTGGGCACCACAATGACTGCTATGTGCTCCAAAATGTGAAATGCCTAAAATCATAGAGGAACCTTTCGTAGCTCGGCCACTAACTGCCCGCCAGACCAAGCTGTGCTGTAATTTTTAGGAAAAAAAAAAAAGCAGGTGTGATTTTTAAGTTTCCCGTTGTGTCTGCATGCCTTTCTGTGTGATTAACTTGGCTGTGTCCAGGGAGCTTCTGTGGTCTGAAGTATCCCCCTCACAACGTATTGAAGTTCAGGTTTAAAACCAAACAATTTACGTCCTTGAAATTCCACAAGGCTTTCTTCAGTGCTCCTGCCCTGAGCTATTTCAGACAATAACCCTCTGTGTCTTGTCCTAGTCCAGGCCCCTTGCCCTCTACAGGGTGCAGTACCTCCATGGCTCACCCACAGGGCAGCAGTAGCCTGGGTCTACGTACCTTCACGCACCGTTCCAAAAGGATTAACTTACGGTTGAAGTTCTGGATAAGGCTCACAAGTGGGCCCTGTAACAAAGATAGGGGGACTCATGGCTAGAGGAAAGGCGTGGTGAGAGGCAAGCGGAAAGGCTCAGACTGACTGCATAGCTTGAGGACAGGGTTTCAGTGCAGGAGTAAGTACTTGCTTTGTTACATCAATCCATACTGTAAATCAGCCCTCCCTCCCCCATTTGATAACCAGTCAGGTCACTCATGTTACGTGGAAATCAATCCCCCACCCCCTCCCAAGCACTGAAACCTCTCATAAGCAGTCAACCACTCCCTCCTCCGCCAACAAGCATTTTCATAAAGGTACTATTCTCCCTGTTCCATTTTGCATGCAAATCTGTCCTTGAGAGCACAAAGCATCTTTGACTTCTATTGCCTGGGTGCATCCAACTCCAGCTATGGCAGGTGCACTTTCTGGCTGAGGGAACTGGGTTCAGCAGTCCTGCACTGTCATAGGTCCCTTCACGGGGAAATGGCTCACCTTTGACTTCACAGAGATTGCGAAGATCACAGCAAACCACAGTAATGCACACAGCACTGATGACACTGGAATCCAGCTGGGTGTGTAGACATCGTCAATTGGCTTGCAAGTTTCCCAACACACATTAAACAACCTACACCTTCTAAGAGTGTAATTAAACCTTCTTTTGGCAGGGCCTCAGAAATCAGGGTACTGTTTCATAAGCTGAAGAAAAAGCAGGTATGAGGAAGTCCCCCAGAATAATGATGGGGACAGTATTTGGTAGGAATAATGTTCAAGCCTGTCCATGACTGTAGACTTCTGAAGGGTGAAAAATTCTGGCATCATGAACTTTTCCAGGGCAGCCCACATTGATGTTTATAAATCAGCTTGTCTGGTCCATGAGGGCCAGCATAACAATGGAGTGGTACTCTTTAAAGTTTATGTACTCATGTGCTCCTTGAAGAGGGCATGATATGGGCAGATGAGTACCATCCATGGCCACAGTACAGTTAGGAAACCCTATTCTCTCAAAGTCAGCAGTTACCTCAGGAATACCCTTTATGCCCAGGACTTGGGGAAAATCACATGCCTAATTGACTCAGAAACTTTTGTCACTACTTTACCCACAGTTGACTTTCCAACACCAATCTGTTTGGCAATGGACCTATAGCAGTCAGGGTAGCCAGCTTCCAGACAGTAATAGCAGCCCACTTCTGGGCCAGCATGGCCACCCTCATGCATGTTTCTTCATATTGGAGGGTCAGGGCAAGCTGCTCACAGAGCTCCACGAATGTAGCTTTTTTCATGCAGAATTTCTGGACACATTGCTTGTCATCCAGGGTCTGCAAGACAAAGTGGTCTCACCAGTCTGTGTTACTGGCCCTGTGCTAGAACCACCGGTCTACATAGGGGACATCAGTGGCTACACTGAGTGTTGTGAGCAGGATCAGCCAGTTTGAGTGGCCATGTCTGCTTCCTTCTCCTCTTCCTCCCTCTGCTCTATCATTAGCTCTGTCTGGTGCAGAAAACGCTGCCAAAATGTCCACCAGCAGCTCACGGAAAGCTCTGCCCATTTTCTGAAACAGGAGTGAAAGTGCAAGGGAGAGAAGGTCTTCAAATGGTTCCTCCTCCATGTTGCTGGCTCTGATTGCTAGTAGTGTGCAGAGCAAAGTGACAGCTCGGCAGGCTGTGCTGGGGGGCTGTTCGAACTTCCTGTAACATGCGGGTTGGACAGCCAAGATTTTCCACACTGCACCAGCAACAAAGGGTTAGAGCAGCCAAGTTTCAGGAGGGCTATGGGAAGTCCAGGATATCGTTGATTGCATTTTGGTCTGTGTACTGTAACGTGGACACTGGAGCCCTGGGTTTCACCTGGGGTAATACATTCTTAACCTAGGTTTGGCAATTAGTTTAGACATTCAAGGCCTGGGTTCTCAAACCAAGGATCCACTGACTCTAGTCCCGCTAAACCTGGGCTTACACTGCAGTGTAGACATACCTGTGGGGTATCTCTACACTGCCAAAAAAAAACATCTGGGGCTGGCCCAGGTCAGCTGACTCAGCCTTGCCTGGCTCGGGCTGTGGGGTTATAAAATTACAGGCTCGGGCCGGAGCCTGGGCTCTGGGACCCTCTCTCTACTTGTGGGGTCTCAGGGCCCAGGCTCTAGCCCGAACATGAACATCTATGCTGCAATGCAGGTAGCTCATGCAAAGGGATAAAAAAGGAAATAAGATGCTCCCCCCCACACACACCCTTACTCCTCCCCTTGCCTCATAAATCCAGCCAAAGCCTCTGAGGCCTCAGTTAAAGAATAAACGAACTAAACTCCGCACCTGGTTACAATAACATAACTCCAGAGTCACTCCTTTGAAGTTACTGCTAATTTACACAATTATACTGCAACTGGCAGAGAAATAGGGAGTGTTGACTTTAGCCATTGAGAAACAGATTAGAGTATGTACATACACCTGCACAGAGTTGCAGTACAAAAGACAAATTAGAAAACTATTCTATCAACCACTGTTACAGGGCCATGTATCAAGACAGAATCAGGAATCAAATCTTCAACCTCCTTCTGGCATCTTTCTGCAGCTCGGCGTTTTGGCTTGGCCCAGCATAAAGAGACATGGAGCAGTAGCAATATTTAGCTTTGGAGCCAGATTGTTTCCAAGTTCAGGGTTAGTGAAGCTGGGTGAAAATTTTCAGGCAGTTCAGATTCACTGAAACATATAGGTTTCAGAGTAACAGCCATGTTAGTCTGTATTCGCAAAAAGAAAAGGAGTACTTGTGGCACCTTAGAGACTAACCAATTTATTTGAGCATAAGCTTTCATGAGCTACAGCTCACTTCATCAGATGCATGCTGTGGAAAGTACAGAAGATCTTTTTATACACACAAACCATGAAAAAATGGGTGTTTACCACTACAAAAGGTTTTCTCTCCCCCCACCCCACTCTCCTGCTGGTAATAGCTTATCTAAAGTGATCACTCTCCTTACAATGTGTATGATAATCAAGTTGGGCCATTTCCAGCACAAATCCAGGGTTTAACAAGAACGTCTGGGGGGGGGGAGTAGGAAAAAACAAGGGGAAATAGGTTACCTTGCATAATGACTGAGCCACTCCCAGTCTCTATTCAAGCCTAAGTTAATTGTATCCAATTTGCAAATGAATTCCAATTCAACAGTCTCTCGCTGGAGTCTGGGTTTGAAGTTTTTCTGTTGTAATATCGCAACTTTCATGTCTGTAATCGCGTGACCAGAGAGATTGAAGTGTTCTCTGACTGGTTTATGAATGTTATAATTCTTGATATCTGATTTGTGTCCATTTATTCTTTTATGTAGAGACTGTCCAGTTTGACCAATGTACATGGCAGAGGGGCATTGCTGGCACATGATGGCATATATCATATTGGTGGATGTGCAGGTGAACGAGCCTCTGATAGTGTGGCTGATGTTATTAGGCCCTGTGATGGTGTCCCCTGAATAGATATGTGGGCACAGTTGGCAACGGGCTTTGTTGCAAGGATAGGTTCCTGGGTTAGTGGTTCTGTTGTGTGGTATGTGGTTGCTGGTGAGTATTTGCTTCAGGTTGGGGGGCTGTCTGCAGGCGAGGACTGGCCTGTCTCCCAAGATTTGTGAGAGTGTTGGGTCATCCTTCAGGATAGGTTGTAGATCCTTAATAATGCGTTGGAGGGGTTTTAGTTGGGGACTGAAGGTGACGGCTAGTGGCGTTCTGTTATTTTCTTTGTTGGGCCTGTCCTGTAGTAGGTGACTTCTGGGAACTCTTCTGGCTCTATCAATCTGTTTCTTCACTTCCACAGGTGGGTACTGTAGTTGTAAGAATGCTTGATAGAGATCTTGTAGGTGTTTGTCTCTGTCTGAGGGGATGGAGCAAATGCGGTTGTATCGCAGAGCTTGGCTATAGACAATGGATCGTGTGGTGTGGTCAGGGTGAAAGCTGGAGGCATGTAGATAGGAATAGCGGTCAGTAGGTTTCCGGTATAAGGTGGTGTTTATGTGACCATCGTTTATTAGCACTGTAGTGTCCAGGAAGTGGATCTCTTGTGTGGACTGGACCAGGCTGAGGTTGATGGTGGAATGGAAATTGTTGAAATCATGGTGGAGTTCCTCAAGGGCTTCTTTTCCATGGGTCCAGATGATGAAGATGTCATCAATATAGCGCAAGTAGAGTAGGGGCGTTAGGGGACGAGAGCTGAGGAAGCATTGTTCTAAGTCAGCCATAAAAATGTTGGCATACTGTGGGGCCATGCGGGTACCCATAGCAGTGCCGCTGATTTGAAGGTATACATTGTCCTGAAATGTAAAATAGTTATGGGTAAGGACAAAGTCACAAAGTTCAGCCACCAGGTTAGTCGTGACATTATCGGGGATAGTGTTCTTGATGGCTTGTAGTCCATCTTTGTGTGGAATGTTGGTGTAGAGGGCTTCTACATCCATAGTGGCCAGGATGGTGTTATCAGGAAGATCACCGATGGATTGTAGTTTCCTCAGGAAGTCAGTGGTGTCTCAAAGGTAGCTGGGAGTGCTGGTAGCGTAGGGCCTGAGGAGGGAGTCTACATAGCCAGACAATCCTGCTGTCAGGGTGCCAATGCCTGAGATGATGGGGCGCCCAGGATTTCCAGGTTTATGGACCTTGGGTAGTGGATAGAATATCCAAGGTCGGGGTTCCAGGGGTGTGTCTGTGCGGATTTGATCTTGTGCTTTTTCAGGGAGTTTCTTGAGCAAATGCTGTAGTTTCTTTTGGTAACTCTCAGTGGGATAAGAGGGTAATGCCTTGTAGAAAGTGGTGTTGGAGAGCTGCCGAGCAGCCTCTTGTTCATATTCCGACCTATTCATGATGACAACAGCACCTCCTTTGTCAGCCTTTTTGATTATGATGTCAGAGTTGTTTCTGAGGCTGTGGATGGCATTGTGTTCTGCACGGCTGAGGTTGTGGGGCAAGTGATGCTGCTTATCCACAATATCAGCCCGTGCACGTCGGCGGAAGCACTCTGTGTAGAAGTCCAGTCTGCTGTCTCGACCTTCAGGAGGAGTCCACCTAGAATCTTTCTTTTTGTAGTGTTGGTAGGGAGGTCTCTGTGGATTTGTATGTTGTTCAGAGGTGTGTTGGAAATATTCCTTGAGTCGGAGACGTCGAAAATAGGATTCTAGGTCACCACAGAACTGTTTCATGTTCATGGGGGTGGAGGGGCAGAAGGAGAGGCCCTGTGATAGGACAGCTGCTTCAGTTGGGCTAAGAGTATAGTTGGATAGGTTAACAATATTGCTGGGTGGGTTGACGGAACCATTGCTGTGACCCCTTGTGGCATGTAGTAGTTTAGAAAGTTTAGTGTCCTTTTTCTTTTGTAGAGAAGCAAAGTGTTTGTTGTAAATGACTTGTCTAGTTTTAGTAAAGTCCAGCCACGAGGAAGTTTGTGTGGAAGGTTGGTTTTTTATGAGAGTATCCATTTTTGAGAGCTCATTCTTTATCTTTCCCTGTTTGCTGTAGAGGATGTTGATCAGGTGGACACAAATCAGATGTCAAGAATTATAACATTCATAAACCAGTCGGAGAACACTTCAATCTCTCTGGTCACGCAACTACAGACATGAAAGTTGCGATATTACAACAGAAAAACTTCAAACCCAGACTCCAGCGAGAGACTGTTGAATTGGAATTCATTTGCAAATTGGATACAATTAACTTAGGCTTGAATAGAGACTGGAGTGGCTCAGTCATTATGCAAGGTAACCTATTTCCCCTTGTTTTTTCCTACTCCCCCCCCCCCCCAGACGTTCTTGTTAAACCCTGGATTTGTGCTGGAAATGGCCCAACTTGATTATCATACACATTGTAAGGAGAATGATCACTTTAGATAAGCTATTACCAGCAGGAGAGTGGGGTGGGGGGAGAGAAAACCTTTTGTAGTGGTAAACACCCATTTTTTCATGGTTTGTGTGTATAAAAAGATCTTCTGTACTTTCCACAGCATGCATCTGATGAAGTGAGCTGTAGCTCATGAAAGCTTATGCTCAAATAAATTGGTTAGTCTCTAAGGTGCCACAAGTACTCCTTTTCTTTTTGTGAAACATTTAGCGAATTTGTGTCAATTTTAGCAATTTGTATTGGTCAAAACAAAAAAAGAGAACATCAGAAATGTTGAAGTGATTGTTCTTACATTATCAGAACAAAATATTTTGATTTTTTCAGACTAGATTCACCATGGGGCTTAAGATTCATTTGGGGGCATCCCTCTCTTATAATCTTTACTCTAGTTGTTAAAGCATTCTCTGGTTTTGCAAAAGGGATTGAGAAAGCCCCATCTTAGAAGAGCCAATAGCCCAGTGGCTAGGGCACTCACCAGGGAAAAGGGAGACTTGAATTCAAGTCCCTGCTCTGTAATGGGGATTGTACCTAGCTCTCTTACATCTCAGGTGAAAGTGAAATACTTAGTTTTGGGTTCCACAAAATGTTTTGGTCAATCCAAAACAAAATCTTACTGACTCCTTCAATGTGCTGACATTTCTACAAACTATCTGTTTTGGTTCAACCTAAAACAGGGTTTTTTTCCCCCAGAACTTCCAATGAATTGAAAAATCAATTATTTGCACAGTTCTATTCAGAGTGCTTCAATCCTAGATTTTGATATGGATCACTCTCCAGTTGCACCTGAGGAATAATTATCCTTAGGAGAGGTGGCTGAATTTTTTTTCAGCAAATAGTAAATTCTCCCCAAAAATGCATGGTTGGGGTGCACATAAGCTATCCTTGAATTCCCTTAGAATTTGGTGAACAGTTCAGGCTGAAATAGGAGAGATTCTTTTAAAAAAATTAAAATGGTTCATTTCAAAGAAACATTTTGACTCTTCATTTCAAAATACAGATACATGTGTTTTTAAAAATCCCAAATGGGGAAAAACAGCCCAAAACAAAACGAAAAACCGGGACAACAATTTTTCTGAACAGAACCATTTTTGTGGGGTGAGGGGGATTTTTCACTTTGGCTCTTGAACTGAAGAATCAGTTATTTGCTCATCTCTAATCGTTAGAGTCATTAGCAAGCCCATGCACAGCATATACAAACACACTGTAAAACTCCGAGATGCAAATCCACATGGGCAAAGCATGAAGTTTTACAAGAGGTGAAAAATTAGAACGCAGGATTTTGAGAATGTCTCAGTATTCGATTGCAATCTGGTAAATGTAATGCAAACAGTGTGCATCCAAAAAAGAGCAGTACTCACTGATATTTGTTTCTTCCTATTTCTTAATCATCATGATTAGTATCAGTACATGTGTTAGCGATTTAAAGAGATAAAAATCTATGGGCCTGACCTAGGTGTCCTTACTCAGGCAAAACGTTGCTCTTCTTCCACTTCACTGAGACTTCATTGCAAGTTATGACTGAATACATACTGCAGTATCTGGCCTTGCACCGTGAGAAGCAGCCTGAAAGAAGTAAACCTAATCCAAAAGAATGGCTTGCTTTCCTTTAACTGTAAAGTATAGGTTGTGTCAGATCCTGAGCTGCTGTAAACTATGTATTTAAAATTATCTTGAGTTACACTAGCTGAGGATCAAGCCCTTTATGTTATCTAGAAGTCTGTTGTTAATAGGGATAAGAGATCAGGTACACACAAAAAGAGAACTGACAGAGATGTTTGCCATAAACTCAAATGACTGGTCAGGAGTCAGAGTAGCAGACGTGTTCGTCTGTATCCGCAAAAAGAAAAGGAGGACTTGTTTATTTGATAAATTTATTAGTCTCTAAGGTGCCACAAGTCCTCCTTTTCTTTTTTTTTGGTCAGGAGTGTTTCGTCTAACTGTTTTTTCATTGGCAAATGCGGATTCACCAAAACGGAAACTTTTTGTGGAAATGTAGCAGTGTCAGCAAAACTTTTGTCAGGCCCAGTATGAATTTTTGAGGGGAGGAGGGATGAGCGGAGAAGAGAGAACCCCAGAATAGCCAATAGCCAGTGGTTAGGGCACTCCGGCTCTAGCCATTAGGCATGACTACCCACAGCCCGGTAATGACATTCCCTGCTGCTCTCACGATTGAGGATGACTTCAAGGTGTTTTAGGAGCAATGTTGCTCTCCTCTCCATTTAGCATTGAACCCAAACCTTTGCCCATCCCAAACTGTTAACAATTTGCAGTATGCGCTGTTATATCAACATGTCTGACAAATGGGAAGTGACTCCTGTAGAATATGTGAACCTTCACCATAAAGAATTATGCAGCAGAATCCAGCTCTCTCGTACCTTTCAACAGAGAAATGTGTCTGTCCTGATTAAATCAGTTTTAGCCAATCCCATGGGAAACTTCCACAGAGAGTTAGAAATGGGTGAGGAAGACTTATGCCTCCCTCCATTCCCCCAAAACCTTTTAACCACCTTCACCAGCCACATGGAATAGGTTAAAATCATCATGGGAAAGAGCCTGGAAGTGACTGTTAGCAGAGCCCTTTAATATAAAGCCTGTGTGTTTCTCCTTAAAAAAATATCTGCTGGAGGGTTATTTTTATCAGTTATCCTTCAAGATAATCCTCCATATGTGGATGCCGGGATTGTATTCTCCCAGCATATGTTCAGTTTGCTCATTTCATTTGTCTGTTATCTATTTGGGCTATATTCTAGGCATGAGATCGCTGCATTTTTATTAGTCAGCGGTGTAAATAAAAGTCTGACTGCTCACTCTGTCAGTGATGTCAAGAAATAGTTTTTCTTCTAAATCATGCTTAATTTCTACTCCTCTTAAGATGCAGAGTATGGCTGGTTATTTTTATGCAATTACAGGTATGGCTGGTTATTTTTAAACAATCGTGGAAGTTTCTGAAACATCTTCATTCCATTCATTTTCTAAATGGACTAGTTTGGGGCTTTATGAAATTTTTGACGGAAACTTGATTTTTCTCCCCGATTTTTAAAGTCAGTAATTGTTCAAAAAAGACAAATATTCAGTTTAGGAAAAAGTCCTACCATGAGCCTAAACTGACCAGTCAAAATCGGCCAAAACCAACCAAAGAATAAAAAGAAAACAAAAACTGAAATGGCAATTAAACCAAGCAATAAATTTGAGCAAACTATGGACATTTTTGAAGAAATTACAATGGGGCCACAAAAATATCCAGTTAAAGAAACAGGCCTTCCTTTGTCTTCAAACATTTTTGAATTAAAAATTTTACTCAGTCAGACTTAGAAGGAACTAAATGAAAGCTATGTGGAAGAGATGTTTACATGAATAAGAACTAAGCAAAGTGATACACACTTGATCCCAGTCTGTGGAAAGGGGGTATCTTTCTTTCACCTATGGGAAATATATAAAGTAAAGCTCAGCTCATTTTAGAACCAATTCAGAAACAGCAGGTTCTTGATTTAGAACAAAATTTGAAATTAGTTTTCCACTTGGCTCTGACAAAATGCAAGTGGGCCTGTGCGTGGTGTCTACATTATTCCCTGGGAATCCTAGAAGAAGGGGAAGACTTGTTTTCAAACTAGAATGAAAAACAGACATTCAGCTCCTGTAAAAAATATTTTGCAAAAGTTGAAAGATTCTAAAAACCTACAGAAAAAGCCTGAAAGTTTTTGCAAGACTCAGTTCCCCCAGGATCTCCCATTGCCAATGGGCAGCCACACATTCTCATCCTGATCCAGAATGTTGCTAAGCATTTCCTGCCATGTGCTGAGCACCCTCAACTCTCACGAGGATATGAAGGTACAGGACATCTTGCTCCTTTACATACACAACCCCAATTTTTTAGTATGAGTAAGAAGGGGCTGCTAAAGTTTGAACAAGGGGCTCCCACAAAAATATCCTCTTAGCCTGTGGCAAATCCCATGTCACTGGGATACATGAGTTCATGGGCCATAATTGAAAAAAGCACATTCTTGAGGCATCAGTGAGAATAGGGATACTTTCCTGAATCAGAGCCATAGGGAGAAATGTAGGAGGTCTCAGGAAACTATTTGTTTTCCTGTTAAAATGAATAAGCTTTCTGACAGCCATAACCGAGGAGGTAGTCAACACAATAGGGCACACAAACAAAGTGGACTTGATGGAAATGTTTATAGTGTTATGGAAACATATACTAAGTACACTGGTGGGATAACATAGTGATCAGCTTGTGTAGTCTGCAGTCTCTGTGGGTGAAAATAGGATGGGAAGGTTTGGATATAGTCTCTACCATGACTTTTTCTTTTTTTTTTGGAGAGAGAGTTGGTGAAATCTGGTCTATTTCAAAGGCAAAGCATTTGCTCAGCAAAACCCCAGGAACAAATCTTCTCTGAGAGGGATAACTGAGCAGTGTCCAGTGAAGGAGAAAGCCATTAGAGCAGGGGTGGCCAACCTGAGCCTGAGAAGGAGACAGAATTTACCAGTGTACATTGCCAGAGTAATACGTCAGCAGCCTCCCATCAGCTCCCCCACCTCGCTCCCAGTGCCTCCCACCCACCGGCAGCCCCACCAATCTGTGCCTCCCCCTCCCACCCCGCACCTCCTGATCAGCTGTTTTGTGGCGTGCCAGAGACTCTGGGGGGGAAGAGCGGAGGAGGAGGGCACGGCAGGCTCAGGAGGGGGCGGGAAGGGGTGGAGTGGGGGCAGGGCCTGTGGCAGAGCCACGGGTTGAGCAGTGAGCATCCCCGGCACATTAGGAAGTTGGCACCTGTAGCTCCTGCCCCGGAGTCGGTGTCTATACAAGGAGCCGCATATTAACTTCTGAAGAGCCGCATGTGGCTCCGGAGCCACAGGTTGGCCACCCCTGCATTAGAAGAAGAGAAACTATTCCAAGAATCTCTTCACTTTGGTAGCCATAATTTCAAACACAGGAATTCAGGGATTTTGAGCCCATCCCCCTCCAGCACATCTCTGTGCAATGATTTTTTTTTTTTCTGCCATGTATTACCTGCAAAGAATTCCCTGCAACTGTTACTATAAAATACTGTATCGTTCTGAGGTTTGCAAGAACCCAGTACAATAACAATGAATGCTACAACAGTAGTGTAGCTACAAAGCAGCAGCTTCTTAACAAGGTCTGAACTTCTAAAATTTCAGACTCATTTGGAAATTGCCAACTCAGGATTTATGTGAGTAGAAATTCCCAGTTTGATTTTCACCTGTGGTAGCCCTCATTGAACCATAGAAAATTGTTTATTACAATGCAGGGCAATCTCAGCAAACTTTTAGACTGGGATTTTCTAAGAAACGTAAGGGGGGTAGGAGTCCAAATCCCTTTAACATCAATGGAATTTAGGTGCCTAATTCCATTAGGCAACTGATAATCTCATCCCTAAAGAGCCAATTTGCCTGAGCTCAGTATGTTGGGTATTTTTTTCCACACATCCCTGCTAGAAAGAACATTTGTTGCAGCCAGATAAGAAATAATCCTTTGGCTCTGGTTCAGATGGATTTGAAAAGTATGATTTTCTTGGAAGAAAAACAAACCCCTTAACTGTTTTCTCCTGCCACCACAGCACAACTACTGATTTACGGCAGCATGAGGTCTAGTTTTCCATCTGCATAATATTTGGGGAAAGCTTATGGCATTGTAATGTGTAAATGAATATAAGCAGAATTTGTTTGCTTGCCTGTCTGCCTGTGTATACAAATATGACTCCTGCAGTATCAATTCTATACTGGACACCAAGCCAGGGATTTTTTTATAGTGGTGATTATATTGTGGGCAATCTTTATTCATCTTTTTGGAATAAGGGGTGTAGCTTGAACCCTCATGAACCCATAGAGGCAGTTGCACCAGAAGAAGCATTCATTCCCAGGGGACAGCAGGCAGCAAAATTGCCTCCAGCCTCACCATGGATGTTTACCAGGGGAAGGCTGCTTTAAGTCCTGGACAAGGTTCAAGTGTATTAAAGGCCTGAGTTTTCTTCATTAAAGCATCCTGAAGTCTGTCCTTGATCTCTTGTGCTGCTATGGTGTACAAGTGACTATGAAGACTGGTTGGCCCCAGAATCTTTATAGAGGCCTCTTTGAAGAAACAAAAACAAGGAACTCCAATAAAACTTTCAAACATGCTGAGACTCAAGATGTGAATCTACTCAATAAACTGTGTCCTGAAGAAACAGAAATATTTTGGTATGAAATATCCCACTAATTATTGGGAATGATGATTTTTTCTTTGTTGTTTAGCTTTTTGAATGTTATATATGAAGCTGTTAAATCACCTCATGAATTCCAGCCATATGAATTACTTTAGATGACACTGTGCTAACTCCTTAAGGTTCATGAAAGCTTGCAAGCCTTCATGTTTCCCCAATGACATCAATTTGACTTTTAAAGAAAACAGGGCTGAAAATGACCTCATTGGTTAAATTAAAACAATGATTAAACATCTCACGTGAAAGGGTCTCATTCAGGAAATATTTGCACAGTCTTTAGTGATGAACTTGCTCTGTGGTGGTTTTGTTTTTAAGTCATCTACCAAACCTCAGATCTGATTCATGCTATTTCTATTTATTTGAAACTCCAATAATTCTAGCATCACCTCCTTTCTGGCCAAACTCTTCTTGATGGCTCAGTTCTGACCTCTCTGTGAAAGAAATGAATAACTGGGAAAAATGTGCATATCTTTGTCCACTGAAAGGACATTTCTGGGTTTGCTCACTACAGGGAGGAAGAGTTCTTTGGTAATTAAGGATCTAATACAACTCCCACAGAAGTATTGGGGTGCCCTAAATTAAGTACTGGGATGCAGAAAGCCTGGAGTCTAGTTCCAAGTTTACTGCTGGGACTGATTGTGTGACTCTATGCAAGCAATTTATTCTCTCTGTAATTCAATTTACCTATCTGTAAAATGGATACAACAGCTCATAGCAGCGAGAAATATTTTCTCCTTTAAAAAATTCCCCCTTTCAGTCTGGCTAGCAGTTGATGATCCACTGTGCTGAAGGCAGAGGAGAATGATTACAGATTAGAAGCCTGGATAAGATCATTAGTAACTTTGGTGAGTGCAGTTTCAGGAGATAGGAGGGAGCAAAAAGCCAGAATGAAATACACACAGTGAAGAGCTGGCAGACAGAAAGCCAGGGCTTCAGTCAAAGTGTTTAGAGAAGGGAAATTACAGCAGTAACTGGAGAGGCCGGAGGGTGCAGGGAGAGTGTATTTAGGATTAGGGAACAAACACATGGTTGGATGCTGAGTGAAATGTGCCAGAGGGCACATGGCAGTTTGATTATACTTTAATCAAAGTGGGTTATGTTTCCCTACGATTTGCATGATAAAGTTGCAATATCTAAAGAAGAGAGATTACCAAATAGGGCATCTTCTATTAAAAGCTACACAGTCATTTTGTTTTCTCAGAACACAAAATCTCCTCCTTGTAAATTCACAAAGCTTAGAGGAGATGTTGAAATATGCCCATTTCCACTCCAGAGCTGGGTCTAACTGAGGCTCCAACTTTCCTTGAAATTTAGGTTGGGGGGGTAGGTAGATTTATTGACAAAGGCAATATAATGCCTGCGTTATTACAATACAAACACTGGGGCTGTGTTTAAGAATGAAGACCCACCACTTTAAAATATGCCTTTTCTCAATTCGCTTCTGGGTGCCTACTCTCAATCTGCTTCAAAGCAGCCCAGGGGCAGGAGTGATCATATTTTTATTTGACAGGTCTAAAGAGGCTCAGTATTCCAATGAAATCATCACTTTGTGGACCCAATGGCCTAGCTAGATGCCTTGTAATTCTGTCTCTTTCAATTAAGCTCTCTCACTCAACAGGTTATCTCAAGCTCCAAAGGTTAATTTCAGTAAAACCCAGCTTTCAAGATGGCATCAAAGGGAGAAGTCGGCTCTGGATGCAGCCTCAAAGCAGTGACTTACTAAACATCACTTTAAACCAAGGTAAAATAATCTGGGCTAGAGCCTAGCAGGTGAATGAAAGGTTGAACCTGCTGTTACTTTGTCACTGGAGCTGGAATTGCTAGTGATTAGGGCATTTTTCTGATGGCTGCATTTTCTTCTTGCTATTAAAAAAAACCTTTTTAGATGAACTCAGACCCATAGGGCTGAATCCCCAGCTGCTGTGATTCAACATAGCGTCATTGAAGTCAACTCAAATTTGCTATTGAGCCCTCAACACTCAGCTCTGATCAGCCCATGATGCTGACATTGTCCACTTGTTACATTTTCAAAGAACAACCTTTGTGCTTTCTCCCATGCTGCTCCTCACACCTGGGAGGATCTCCCTATAAACCTCCACAAAGCTACCCCATTATCCTCATTCAAATCCCTCCTCAAAATTCTCCTTTGCCATAAAGTAAGTGTAATATTGATGCAATTGCCATCACAGAAACTTGGTTGCATGAGGATACTCAATGGGACACGGTAACACCAGGATACAAAATATACAGGAATGACAAAGTAGGTCATGCTGCTGCGGGAGTGTCAATATACGTGAAAGAAAGCACAGAGTTAAATACAGTAAAAAATCTTAAATGAATCGAACTGTACTATAGAATCTCTATCGATAGAAATTCCATGCTTGAATAACAAGAGTATAGCAGGAGGAATAGACTACCGACTACCTGACCAGGATGGTGATGTAATTGTGAAATGCTCTGGGACATTAGAGAGGCTATGAAAATAGAAAACTCAGTAATAATGGGAGATTTCAACTATTCCCATAATGAGTGGGTACATGTCACTCAGGATGGGATGCAGAGATAAAGTTTCTTGACACCGTAAATGACTGCTTCTTGGAGCAGCTCGTCCTAGAACCCACAAAGGGAGAGGTAATTCTTCATTTAGTATTAAGTGAAGCACAGGATCTGATCCAAGAGGTGAATATAGCTGAAATGTTCAGTAATAGCAACCATAATATAATTAAATTTAACATATTTGTGTGGGAGAAAACACCAAAGAAGCCCACCACAGTAACATTTAACTTCAGAAAGGTAAACTACACAAAAATGAGGAAGCTAGCTAAACAAAAATTATAAAGTACACTTTCACAAAAGTGAAATGCCTCAAAGCTGCATGGAAACTTTTAAAAAGCACCATAATAGAGGCTCAAATTAAATGCATACCTCAAATTAAAAAATACAGTAAGAGAACCAAAAAATTACCACCATGGCTAAACAAGAATGTAAAAGAAACAGGGGCCAAAAAAGGCATCATTTAAAAATTTGAAGTTAAATCCTTCTGAGGAAAATAGAAAGGAGCATAAACTCTGGCAAGTCAAGAGTAAATATGTAATTAGGCAGGCCAAAAAAGAATTTGAAGAGCAACTAGCCAAAGACTCAAAAATTAACAGCAAAAAAAAATAGCCATTGATCTTCATGAATTTATCTAATTTTTTTTAAAACCCCGTTATTATTTTGGCTTTCACAACATCCCCTGGCAACAAGTTCCACAGGTTGACTGTGTTGTGTGAAGAAGTACTTCCTTTTGCTTGTTTTAACCCTGCTGCCTGTTAATTTCATAGGGTGACCTCTGGTTTTTGTGTTAAATGATGGTGTAAATAACACTTCCTTATTCACTTTCTCCACACTAGTCTTGATTTTATAGATCTCAATCATATCCCCCCTTAGTCATCTCTTTTCCAAGCTAAAAAGTCCAGTCTAATTAATCTCTCCTCATATGGAAGCTGTTCCATATCACTAATAATTTTTGTTGCCCTTCTCTGTACCTTTTTCAATTCTAATATATCGTTTTTGAGATGCGGTGATCAGAACTGCATGCAATATTTCAGGTGTGGGAGTAACACAGATTTATATAGTGGCATGATATTTTTTATCTTCTTATCTTTCCCTTTTCTAATGAGTCTCAACATTCTGTTAGCTTTTTTGACTGCCAGTACACAGTGAGCAGATGTTTTCAGACAATTATCCACAATGACTGCAAGATCTCTTTCCTGAGTGGTAACAGCTAAATTAGACCCCATCATTTTGTACATATAGTTGGGATTATGTTTTCCAATGTGCATTACTTTGCACTTATTAATATTGAATTTCATCTGCCATTTTGTTGCACAGTCACCCAGTTTTGTGAGATCCATTTGTAACTCTTCACAGTCAGTTTTGGACTTAACTATTTTGAGTACTTTAGTATTATCTGCTAATTTTGCCACCTCGCTGTTTAGCCCCTTCTCAAATCATATATGAATATGTTGAACAGGACAGGTCCCAGTACAAATCCTTAGAGGACACCATTATTTACTTCTCTCCATTATGAAAACTGACCATTTATTCTTACTTCTTGTTTCCTACTTTTTAACCATTACTGATACATTAGAGAACCTTCTCTCTTATCCCAAGACTACTTAGTTTACTTGAGAGCCTTTGGTGAGAGACCTTGTCAAAGACTTTCTGAAAGTCCACATACACTTTATCCAGTGGATCACCTTTGTGTACATGCTTCTTGATACACTCAAAGAATTCTAATAGACTGGTGAGGCATGATTTCCCTTTACAAAAGCCAAGTTGAGCCATCCCCAACATATCATGTTCATCTGTGTATTTGATAATTGCCAGGATTGACTCCAGAGCCTTTTTAAAATAATCAGTGTTACATTAGTTATCCTCCAGTCAATTGGTAATGAGGCAGATTTAAGCAATAGGTTACCTCTAACAGTTAGCAATTCTTCAATTTCATATTTGAGTTCCTTCAGACCTCTTGGATGAATACAATTCAGTCCTGGTCACTTATTACTGTTTAATATGTCCATATGTTCCAAAACCTCCTCTATCAACAACTCAGTATGGGACAGTTCCTCAGATTTTTCATTTTAAAAGAATGGCTCAGCTATAGGCTCAGCTCACTCACACCCTCTGCAGTGAAGACAGATGCAAAGAATTAATTTAGCTACTCTTCAAAGGCCTTGTGTTCCTTCAGTGCTCCTTTAGCACCCTGATCATCTGATCATCCAGTGGCCCCGTTGATTTTTTGGCAGGCTTCCTGCTTCTGATAAACTTTAAAAAATTCTATTTGTTTTTGTGTCTTTTACTAGTTGTTCTTCAAATTATTTTTTGCATGTTTAATTATACATTTAAACTCAACTTGCCAGAGTTAATGTTCCTTTCTATTTTCCTCAATAGGATTCATCTTCCCTTTTTAAAAGGATACTTTTTTGTCTCTCACTACCTCTTTTACTCTACTGTTTAGCCAAGGTGGCATTTTTTGGTTGTCTTACTGTTTTTATTTAGGTTTCAGAGTAACAGCCGTGTTAGTCTGTATTCGCAAAAAGAAAAGGAGTACTTGTGGCACCTTAGAGACTAACCAATTTATTTGAGCATGAGCTTTCGTGTGAGCTGTAGCTCACGAAAGCTCATGCTCAAATAAATTGGTTAGTCTCTAAGGTGCCACAAGTACTCCTTTTCTTTTTGTTTTTATTTAGTATGGGGTATACATTTACTTTGAGCCTCTATTATGGAGTTCTTAAATTGTTTCCATGAAGCTTGCAAGCATTTCACTCTTCTGACTGATAGGACATTAAGATACCCCTTATTTACCCTGGCACATACTTCTTTTTATAACACTTTATATATTAAATGTTTCATCTAAAAGTAAATTTGACACTGATACAATTCCATATCCCCCTTCTTTGCTCACACAGGTATTCTCATAGCGTTTGATAATAGCAAAAGTCTGATGGCTCTTAGTAGTTGACCTGAAAACCTATATATATAATTTTATTTATATAAAAGATGGCTTCACAAAAGAGTGGGAGTAAAGGGACCTGGGTTCTCATTCAGGGTCTGCTACTTGGGAAAGTCAACGCAATTCAACTTCAGGCATTGACCCTATTTTGTAATCCACTCGGAGATACATGGATGAAATACTCAGTACTATTATTTGCACTTCATCTAAGAGGTACTGTATATAAATGTTATTAATGTAGAAATCCAAATCCACATGGTAGCTCCAGCTATCCTATTTGAAGAAGCATGCCAAATCACACAACAAACCCCAAACTCAAGATTTTCCTACCAAGGAAGAATAGTTATGGTAAAAGTAATCACAGCTCCAGTGAATATCTTGTTGATCTGCAAAGAACACACACAGATGAAATAATGCCATTTCCACTGATTCATAATGCCATTTCCACTGATTCATAATTAAAAACATTGGTGCAATCACCCCTAAATGGCCTGTAACACGAGCGGGTCTCATTTGCTGAACCATGGCATTTTATGTTTCCTTCGTCCCCAGCCTCTGCAGTAATTTATTATTGCCCATACATTGATTTTACTATGGTGACACAAGTCAGTTAGTATTGGTTTAGCAATCTTCAACATCTAGTTCATATTACCTGGCACAGGTAGCAGGATATTTTTCCAACTTTCCAGAAGACAATATGTTGATAACTGTAGAAATTTACCCATCAGCTCATCTGAAAGGGAAATTTATAGCTGGTAGCACTTGGCCTGTCATGGTAAACTCCTGATATAATCCCCAAACCAATAAAAATGACAGACTGATTTTCTACCCGATCCAACAGTATGTCTTAATTAAAACAAGCAACTTGTGATAACATGCAAAAAGGCTCGGTTTGTAAGAGCTTGCTCAAATGCACTTCTATATTGAATTTCAGAGACTAAGATTTCTCCAGACAGCCTGATCTGTTTGTAGTTTAACATTTCTGGACCTGACAGACCTGGAACTTTGGGCTTTTTGTATCCTTACAACTCCAATGGACTTTGTTAGTTACATATTTATTTGTGTTTGAAAAGTTAAAAAGTACTTTCCTCTTTTATTTTATTGTGTGCCAAGATACCACCATGCTGGATGCCTTATAAATAAAATATATTGTAGATTCCAGATGATACGAGAATTACCTCTATACCCACTTCTTCATAATCTGGGAAGCTATGAGAGAGTGTCTGTGGTCAAGAGATTGTTTCTTTCAGAGAAGCAGTTGTTAGGCTCTTGCTCAAGAAGCTATCACCTGGCTATCCCACAGGGATGCATTAATTATGTCTCCACCAATAGCTGTAGGATCCTCCTGTTTAATTTTATAACCTGTGTCCAAGTTACAGATACCCTGCGTAAGTTTCCCTGTTGCTTCTAACCTTAGATACCAAAACTGCCTGAAATTCAGACAGAAAACGCACTTTTTATTTCCCCTTCTCTAGATTTTAAACTCTCTATGAAGACCTCTAATCCAATCCAAATTCAGTCAGTCTTGACCATGATGTAGATCAGGGATCGGCAACCTTTGGCACGCAGCCCACCAGGGTAAGCCCCCCCGGCGGGCTGAGTCAGTTTGTTTACCTGCTGCGTCCGCAGGTTCGAATGATGGCAGCTCCC
This sequence comes from Caretta caretta, assembly GCF_965140235.1. Classification (NCBI taxonomy): domain Eukaryota; kingdom Metazoa; phylum Chordata; order Testudines; family Cheloniidae; genus Caretta; species Caretta caretta. Next base: position 337,273,678 of record NC_134206.1, on the reverse strand, counting down.
ACTGGCCGCAGTTTGCCATTCCAGGCCAAATGGGGGCTGCGGGAAGCAGCGGACAGAACATCCCTCAGCCCACACCACACCGCTGGAATGGTGAACTACAGCCAGTGGGAGCTGCGATCGGCCGAACCTGCGGACGCGGCAGGTAAATAAACCGGCCTGGCCCAGCCTGCCAGGGGGCTTACCCTAGTGGGCCACGTGCCAAAGGCTGCTGATCCCTGATGTAGATTGAAAATTCTTCACAGTGCCAAAAATTTGGCATGGTCTGCGGACCCAGCAAAGCTGTTCACAATCCGGAAGAGCGCCAGCAGATAAAACTCTGCAGATATAGTGGTGGAAGAGCAAATTATTTTCGTCGTCTTCTCTATAACCACAGTATGGAATGCAAAACATATTTCCTAGGCTAGAGGCATTTTATCAAAAGATTTTCTGCTGGCATAAACCAAGTTAGCTCTTATTGCTGTCAGCGGTTGTCTGGTTATCAGCTGAGAATTTGGTCCAGTTAATGTCCTACCAAGTGATAAATAAAAGGGTCAACCAGCTGCGAAGTATTCTCCCTTAGAGAAATCTGAAGCCCAGTTGGACCGATCAGGCCCTGTGGGTGAGCCAATAAAATAGGTCCTCTTCCTCAACAGTAGCAAAGGTGAACCCTGACCACACGCTGTAGGAGTTATTAATCTGGTCGTGATGAACTGTCATCTCCTTCTCCACATTCACCAAACCCTGCCCAAAATCAAAATCCAGAGTGCTCCCAGCTCAGTATGTAGGGCATGAAGTCACCCGAATGAGGCCTGTGATTATCATGGTAGACATGAGACATCAAGTCTAGCTAGAAAAAAAACAACGTCCCATCTGTATAGGTATTGAATTCAGCCACAACTGTAAAGTAGGCCTAAACACAAAATTTGAGCAGCTTAGCTACGAGCTTATCGGTGGCCAATCCAACAGAGTTGTTTCCTTTTTAACCTCTTCTCTGACTCCCAGACAAGGTGAACACACTCAAACACGTCATTTTTTTCCTGAACCCTCAAAAATGTTCCTGTTTGGACTGGGGTTCAGGATGGCTGTTATTTTTGCCAAACTGATTTGTTCATCCTGATCTCGTTCATAAATGTATATCCCCACATAGTCTGTAAAGTCAGAATCTATGGAGGTGTATACTTAGGGATACATATCCAGCTATCTCATCGAGCTAAGGGCTGTCTTTAGCACTCCCCATGTAGTAAGTAAGAGTCTGAGATCAGAAATGGGCTCTTAATGTAGTTTCACTGTTGTCTTTTTTCTGCTGTGCTACTGGGATAAACAAAGCAAGATTAAATCTGACCTACTTATAATTATTGTTCCCAACTACAAATTAGTAGTACAGCCCTTCTACGGTGTACAAGTGACACTGAATAGTACAGAATTTAAATGAGGAAATGATTAGAGAAAGTGAGGATCTGATTAGCGAAATCCCAAAAGGGAATGGAAAAGGCTGCAGCTACTCTGCAACAGTCCCCTTATTTCATGTAAGTATTATTAAAAGTAATTGTTGGCATGTTATGTTACAGAATATGTAAACATAGGTCCTGAAAAGTTTTTAAGCCACTGAGTCCTAGAAAAATATGAAGGTTATTTATTTCGATGTGAACTTTGGAAAACCGAGTGTTAGCATGTTTGCTCAGTCAATAGGCCTCTGTCTCACTAACTGAGGGCATACAGGGGCTGAACATGTAGCAAAGATACTGGGCTTGACCTTCAAGATGACCTAGTCCTCTGCATCACAGGAAATCCCTTGACAGGCTATTTCAGCAATAGGTTTAGAACTACTGCGGCAGCCAAAGGGAGTGGAGCTATATAAAGGTGATATAAGGAGCAAACTGCAGCCAGCGTTAAAGGGTCACTGAAAAGGTAATGTGCTTTATATCATGGAGTCAAAATTGTCCTCCCATGGGATGGAGGTCTCCTGGCATACAGACATTACTACTGCCATTGAGGGGACCAGCCTGCTCTAAATCTTCAAACTTTAGGGGGAGCTTGAAATAAAATATATCATGCCCAAGATACAGTTTGACTTCCTGTCCCAAGGGCACCTTAGCACATGTTTGGAAGGAACCCTTTAAATAATGTCTTTTCCATGTTTCGTCCTTATCTGTCCTGCACGCTTCACTTTGTGGCTTGCTCCGAGCAACAACTTGACTGATTTTCCTTTGATTTGGTTTTGTTATATGCTTCTTTTCACTGCTAGTTTCTTGAAGCTGAATGGCCATTTGCACTGCATCGCAGCTCTGGCAGCATAAAATTGGTTCCGCTTATTTGTAGTCTTTGAAGTTTGACTCAGCACAGAGAGTGCACTTCAAATGGGAGCCTCTAGCTCAACTCCCCTACCCAGTTCTGATGTGCACAGATTGTGTCCAGTAACTTGGAAATCTACCAAACTTGTCTGGTCCTTTATGAAAGAAGCAGACTACTCAAAACAAAAACAGAATACATACATTAAAATGTATACATTGTTTTGTTTCTTCTCTTGTACCTTTCTATATTTGATGCATCACTGTGAACCAATAATTCTGAGACATAACACACTGAAGCCACATAATTTATGTTAATTCGATTCTAGTTAATAATGTTAAACAACTGAAGTCATTTCTGGGGAGGAAGTGGGATCATATGCATTGTAATGATCCAATACAATACACAGTTTTCTAAGAGAATATTCAGCGTATATTAGGGGTCTATTCTCCACAGTATACATGCTGATGGATTATTGTTATATAGTAGATGATGAGGCCAGCATAATTCTTTGATGAGCATTTTTCTGCCGAAGGGGTGGAGTCTCACACTCTCGCAATGAGGAAAGAACTAATGGTCGACAAGGGATATTGCTGTTGCATGTGAGATGAGGTCACAGAGTTTAAGTGGAGTGGAACCCATGCTACACAAGCGAATACTATAATTAGAATCATGCTAACTGGAGCACCATTCTTCGAAGCCAACTGTAGGTTCCAAACTAGCTGCAAAATCTTGGAGGTATTTTTTTCTGCACAGGGTCATGTATAATTTTATTCATGGTTTGTGCGTGTGCGTTGAGGAGTAGGTTCATTCTTTACTTTATTATCTATCTTTTTACCATGAGGTTAAAGTTGGCAAGATCGTTACAAAAATGATTAGGGGGCTGGAGCACATGATTTATGAGGAGAGGCTGAGGGAACTGGGATTATTTCGTCTGCAGAAGAGAAGAATGAGGGGGGGGGGGATAGATAGCTGCTTTCAAGTACCTGAAAGGGGGTTCCAAAGAGGATGGATTTAGACTGTTCTCAGTGGTAGCTGATGACAGAACAAGGAGTAATGGTCTCAAGTTGCAGTGGGGGAGGTTTAGGCTGCATATTAGGAAAAACTAGGAGAGTGGTGAAGCACTGGAATGAGTTACATAGGGAGGTGGTGGAATCTCCTTCCTTAGACGTTTTTAAAGTCAGGCTTGACAAAGCCCTGGCTGGGATGATTTAGTTGGGGATTGGTCCTGCTTTGAGCAGGGAATTGGACTAGATGATCTCCTGAGATCCCTTCCAACCCTGATATTCTATGATCTCACAGCCCAGCTTGAAAAACAGGGGTTGAATGGAAACTACAGAGTAACAGACCCTGGTAACAAATCTGACAAAAAAAGAATAGCACAGGGATAGGGGGTCAGTAAAAGAGAGATCCAGCTGAGAAGGACAGGTTTCAGAGTAGCAGCCGTGTTAGTCTGTATCCGCAAAAAGAAAAGGAGGACTTGTGGCACCTTAGAGACTAACCAATTTATTTGAGCATAAGCTTTCGTGAGCTACAGCTCACTTCATTGGATGCATTCAGTGGAAAATACAGTGGGGAGATTTATATACACAGAGAACATGAAACAATGGGTGTTACCATATACACTGTAACTAGAGTGATCAGGTCAGGTGAGCTATTACCAGCAGGAGAGCGGGGGGGGGGAGACTTTTTGTAGTCGCTGTCGCTGCATCTGTGCATTGAGTCTAAGGGCTAGGAAAGGGGTTCTGTGTCGTCTCAATTGAGGCTAGTACATCCATGCAAAGCAGCCATAAGCTGCCTAGTAATCATTTTTTGAGTAATGATCATACTTGTGATTAGAATTTTAGGTTAATCACAAGTTTTAGTGTGAACTTTGTACTACTCTCCTACTTCACATGTAACTGTACTCGCTCTTTAACATTCAGAATAGTTATAATGTGGCTTTGACTTCCCTGTTAACATGTGTGGCTGTCTAATAATGACAACTGACGCTGGGCCAGATCCTCAGTTGATGTGAATTGGCTTGGCTCCATTGGATTCACTAGAGTTCGGTCAGTTTAAAGCAACTAAACATCTAGCCTATGTATTTGTGTCAACTATGTCAACATACAGCAGAATGAGCTAAAAGGGTCACAAAGAAATCTTTTAAACTGATGTTTAGAATAAAATGGGTGGTTGGACAAAAGCAGAACTTGTCCAGCATATTGCCTCCTTTCTGCTTCATGTTTATAAACACCCTCCTTTGACGTTCAAACTCACTTTGATTTCATATTGATGTGAGTAAAGGAAGTCTCTTTTGGGGACCTTTTGGTGTATATTTATCAAGACTGATTCCCATGATATGGCCACATCAACAGCTCTTTGCCAGGACTTTTTAATTCACATGCCCTCCTCTCTACTCTAATCCTGTTTATTCTGTGACATTATTGGGCTTGAGGTTTTGGATGCCTCATGCCTGGTTTTATGACTTGTTTATAAGGTTCTTATTAGTTGCATATATTCTAATGCAAGTTTATTACAGTGAACTTTTAATAGAGTTATGCAGGGCCAGGGTCTGCCACACCTATTTCTGCTGCACAGTGCCTTCCTCTACAATTGGTGCCAGATCAAATTGCCATAGCTCCATTATCCCAGAGAGGATCTGGCCATGATTGTCCACAAGTAATGATTTCAATGGCACTACTTATGACACAAGTTACTACTCAGCATACTTGGCAGTCAGACCCTTAAGGTCAATAGGTCAATACAGCTAGCTCACCACTGACCACTTTCAAAATGGATCCTATTCTCTCAGCTTACAACAGTGACAGCTAAATTGAGTGGAGATATTGCAACAAGGGTTTTGTCCTTCCATTAAAAGATTGAAAAAAGCATTCCCCTCCTCCTCCCTGCCTCACGGAGCACAAAATGATGAAGAAAAATTGGTTCATTTTAGCTGAGTGAGTTTTCCCTTTTGGTCCTATACTGTACTTGCTGTATGGTGGTATCAGTCTCACTGTCAGGATCGTGAGCTTGGACATAAGAATGGCCATACTGGGTCAGACCAAAGGTCCATTGAGCCCAGTGTCCTGTCTTCTGACAGTAGCCAATACCAGGTGCCCCAGAGGGAATGAACAGAACAGGTAATCAACAAGTGATCCATCCCCTGTTGCCCATTCCCAGCTTATAGCAAACAGGCTAGGGACACCATCCCTGCCCATCCTGGCTCATAGCCATTGATGGACATTTCCTCCATGAACTTATCTAGTTCTTTTTTGAATCCTGTTATAGACTTGGCCTTCACAACAGCCTCGGGCAAGGAGTTCCACAGGTTGACTGTGCATTGTGTGAAAAAATATTTCCTTTTGTTTGTTTTAAACCTGCTGCCTATTAATTTCATTTGGTGACCCCTAGTTCTTGTGTTATGAGAAGGAGTAAATAACACTTCCTTGTTTACTTTCTCCACACCAGTCATGATTTTATAGACCTCTATCATATCCCCCTTTAGTCGTCTCTTTTCCAAGCTGAAAAGTCCCAATCTTATTAATCTCTCCTCATATGGCAGCTGTTCCATACCCCTAATCATTTTTGTTGCCCTTTTCTCAACCTTTTCCAGTTCCAATATATCTTTTTTGAGATGGGGCTACCACATCTTCATGCAGTATTCAAGATGTGGGCAAAACATAGATTTATAGAGGCAATATGATATTTTCTCTCTTATTATCTATACCTTTTTAATGATTCCCAACATACTGCTAGTTTTTTTGACTGCTGCTGCACACTGAGTGGATGTTTCCAGAGAACTATCCACAATGACTCCAAAATCTCTTTCTTGAGTGACAACAACCAATTTAGACCCCCATCATTTTGTATGTATAGTTGAGATTATGTTTTCCAATGTGCATTACTTTGCATTTATCAACATTGAATTTCATCTGCCATTTTGTTGCCCAGTCACCCAGTTTTGAGAGATCCTTTTGTAGCTCTTCGCAGTCTGCCTGGGACTTAACTTTCTTGAACAATTTTGTATCATCTGCAAACTTTGCCACCTCACAGTTTACTCCTTTTCCCAGTTCATTTATGAATATATTGAATAGGACTGGGCCCAATACAAACCCCTGTGGGACACCACTATATACCTCTCTCCATTCTGAGAACTGACCATTTATTCCTACCTTTTGTTTCCTATCTTTTAACCAGTTACCAGTCCATGAAAGAACCTTCCCTCTTATGCACGACAGCTTATTTTGCTTAAGAGTCTTTGGTAAGGGACCTTCTCGAAGGCTTTCTGAAAATCCCAGTACACTATATCCACTGGATCCCCTTTGTCCACATGCTTGTTGACCCACTCAAACAATTCTAGCAGATTGGTGAGGCATGATTTCCCTTTACAAAAACCACATTGACTCTTCCCCAACAAATGAAGTTCATCTATGTGTCTGACACTTTTGTTCTTTACTATAGTTTCAACCAGTTTGCCCGTTACTGAAGTCAGGCTTACTGGCCTGTAATTGCCAGGATTGCCTCTGGAGCACTTTTTAAAAATTGGAATTTAAAATTATAGGTTACAGAATACAGTTAGCAGTTCTGCAATTTCATATTTGAGTTCCTTCAGAACTCTTGGGTGAATACCATCTGGTCCTGGTGACTTATTACTGTTTAGTTTATCCATTTTTTATGGACATATTTGCAGCTGGAGAACTCTTATTTCCTTGCAATCACCTGACAAGAAATGCATTGGTCCACCTCTGGCTCTGAATATGAAATTATAATTATACATTAGGAGTAAATCAGAAGATTAGACCACTTACATTGATATCTCAGCAATAGGCCAGGTTTGCTAGAAGAAGCCTCTAGCTTCTTTGCACTACTCAAGAGATGTGCAGTAGCAGGTTGACCAGACAAACCATTTTTCCAGGTGCTTGATGAAGCCAAAGTATACAAGTGAATCTTGCCATGTGAGAGAGAATGAGAGAGAGATGCTCATCAACACCAACAAAGCAACAGACACTAATGAAGACAACAATTGAGAAAAAGATGAGAAAAATAAAGAGTCACAGGCTTTTTAGATATCTTTCTGTCCATCTCTCTCTGGCAACAGTCCCCTTTATCATGGACATTACAGCTTGACTGATAATATTATGTCTTGAAAATCAAAAGCATCCAAACCTAAGTAGAGATGCGGTCTCAAAAACAAATAAAAGGTGATGGTCATTATTAGCAACTCTCTCACACCTTTATCTAGGCAAGGGCAAAAGTATAACAAACAGAATTATAGGATGTTGAATATGAATGTGGTAAGCTGTATTATCAAGGCTCCTAGCTCAAAATGTGACTGATTTTTTGTTTTTTAAACCTGTTTGCAACATCCAAGGATTTGTAAAGGTTTATTTTTCTTCCCTCCTCCCCCCCGCCCAAGGAATACAAGCAATTGGTGCCAGCAGCCCAGCTGTCAAATTATAAGTCTCTGTGTGGGTGTGTGTGTGTGTGTATAAGAGAGAGACGAATGGAAAGAATTCAGAAGGAAACATTTTCATTTCAAGGTTTCCAAGTGGTTTTTATTAATAACAAAGGGAAGGGTAAAAGTCACTTGAAATTATCAATACCTGGCTAATGTTACTTGCAAAATTCAAGATTATTAAATAGACTGTATGGAGTATCACATTTCTATGGCTTTAGGTTAAAAGGGGCTACTCTCTGCCACAGTTTACAGGATAATAAATGAAAATAAAATAAAAAGTGAATATATTTTTGCACTATCTATGTAAAAAACTAGAAGAACACATGAGACTCTGCATTGGTATCAGCATAGGAAGGTCTCATTAACCTAACGTAAAATAGGTATATGGGCTTGTGCATAGAATTATAGACTATCAGGGTTGAAAAGGACCTCAGGAGGTCATCTAGTCCAATCCCTTGTTTAAAGAAGGACCAATCCCCAACTAAATCATCCCAGCCAGGGCTTTGTCAAGCCTGACTTTAAAAACCTCTAAGGAAGGAGATTCCACCACCCCGCTAGGTAACGCATTCCAGTACTTCACTACACTCCTAGTGAAAAAGTTTTTCCTAATATCCAACATAAACCTCCCCCACTGCAACTTGAGACCATTACTCCTTTTTCTGTCATCTGCTACCACTGAGAACAGTCTAGATCCAATCTCTTTGGAACCCCCTTTCAGGTACTTGAAAGCAGCTATCAAATCCCCACTCACTCTTCTCGTCTGCAGACTAAATAATCCCAGTTCTCTCAGCCTCTCCTCATAAATCATATACTCCAGCCCCTCTAATCATTTTTGTTGCCCTTTGCTGGACTGTTTGCAACTTTTCCATATCCTTCTTGTAATGTGGGGCCCCAAACTGAAGTGAGCTATAGCTCACGAAAGCTTATGCTCAAATAAATTTGTTAGTCTCTAAGGTGCCACAAGTACTCCTTTTCTTTTTGCGAATACAGACTAACACGGCTGTTACTCTGAAAGAACTCCAGATGAGGCCTCACCAATGCCGAATAGAGGGGAATGATCATGTCCCTCGATCTGCTGGCAATGCTCCTACTTATACAGCCCAAAAAGCCGTTAGCCTTCTTGGCAACAAGGGCACACTGTTGACTCATATCCAGCTTCTCATCCACTGTAACCCCTAGGTCCTTTTCTGAGGAACTGCTGCCTAGCCACTCATTCCCTAGTCTGAAGCAGTGCCTGGGATTCTTCCGTCCTAAGTGCAGGACTCTGCACTTGTCCTTATTGAACCTCATCAGATTTCTTTTGACCCAATCCTCTAATTTGTCTAGCTCCCTCTGTATCCTATCTGTACCCTCCAGCGTATCTACCTCTCCTCCCAGTTTAGTGTCATCTGCAAACTTTCTGAGAGTGCAATCCACGCCATCCTCCAGATAATTAATAAAGATATTGAACAAAACCAGCCCCAGGACCGACCCTTTGGGGCACTCCACTTGATACCGGCTACCAACTTGATGTGGAGCCATTGTTGAACCCGATGATCTAGCCAGCTTTCTATCCACCTTATAGTCCATTCATCCAGCCCATACTTCTTTAACTTGCTGGCAAGAATACTGTGGGAGACCATGTCAAAAGCTTTGCTAAAGTCAAGGAACAACATGTTCACTGCTTTCCCCTCATCCACAGAGCCAGTTATCTCATCGTAGAAGGCAATTAGGTTAGTCAGGCATCACTTGTCCTTGGTGAATCCATGCTGACTGTTCCTGATCACTTTCTTCTCCTTAAAGTGCTTGATTTCTTGAGGACCTGCTCCATGATTTTTCCAGGGACTGAGGTGAGACTGACTGGCCTGTAGTTCCCTGGGTCCTCCTTCTTCCCCTTTTTTAAAGATGGGCACTACATTAGCCTTTTTCCAGTCGTCCGGGACTTCCCCAGATCACCATGAGTTTTCAAAGATGATGGCCAATGGCTCTGCAATCACATCCGCCAACTCCTTTAGCACTTTCGGATGCAGTGCATCCGGCCCCATGGATTTGTGCTCATCCAGCTTTTCTAAACCATCCCAAACCACTTCTTTCTCCACAGAGCCCTGGTCACCTCCTCCCCATGCTGTGCTGCCCAGTGCAGTAGTCTGGGAGCTGACCTTGTTCATGAAGACAGAGGCAAAAAAAGCATTGAGTACATTAGCTTTTTCCACATCCTCTGTCACTAGGTTGCCTCCCCCATTCAGTAAGGGGCCCACACTTTCCTTGACCTTCTTGTTGCTAACATACGTGTAGAAACCCTTCTTGTTACTCTTAACATCCCTTCCTAGTTGCAACTCCAGTTGTGATTTGGCCTTCCTGATTTCACTCCTGCATGCCTGAGCAATATTTTTATACTCCTTCCTGGTCATTTGTCCAATCTTCCACTTCTTGTAAGCTTCTTTTTTGTTTTGAAGATCATCAAGGATTTCACTGTTAAGCCAAGCTGGTCGCCTGCCATATTTACTATTCTTTCTACACATCAGGAAGGTTTGTCCCTGTAACCTCAATAAGGATTCTTTAAAATACAGCCAGCTCTCCTGGACTCCTTTCCCCCTCATGTTATTCTCCCAGGGGATCCTGCCCATCAGTTCCCTGAGGGAGTCAAAGTCTGCTTTTCTGAAGTCCAGGGTCTGTATTCTGCTGCTCTCCTTTCTTCCTTGTGTTAGGATCCTGAACTCGACCATTTCATGGTCACTGTCTCCCAGGTTCCCATCCACTTTAGCTTCCCCTGCTAATTCTTCACAGTTTGTGAGCAGCAGGTCAAGAAGAGCTCTGCCTCTAGTTGGTTCCTCCAGCACTTGCACCAGGAAATTGTCCCCTACATTTTCCAAAAACTTCCTGGATTGCCTGTGCCCTGCTGTATTGCTCTCCCAGCAGATATCAGGGTGATTGAAGTCTCCCATGAGAACCAGGGCCTGCGATCTAGTAACTTCTGCGACTTGCCGGAAGAAAGCCTCGTCCACCTCATCCCCCTGGTCTGGTGGTCTATAGTAGACTCCCACCACGACATCACCCTTGTTGCTCCACTTCTATACTTAATCCAGAGACTCTCAGGTTTTTCTGCGGAGCTCTGAGCAGTCATACTGCTCTCTTACATACAATGCAACTCCCCCACCTTTTCTGCCCTGCCTGTCCTTTCTGAACAGTTTATATCCATCCATGACAGTACTCCAGTCATGTGAGTTATCCCACCAAGTCTCTCCCTCCAATGACACACTGGAGAATAAGGGATTTAAATGAGATGGAAAAAGGCTGAATGATAATCTGATAACATCTGCTAAATCAGCAGTCTATTAAAATAAAGTTATGATAATGCTCACATGTGCTGTCAGATCTGCCATGTTCCAGTTATTCATTAAGAATAGTTGATGATTTTGGATAATTTATTTACAAGGGCTGGGTTGCTTTCCAAATAGACACTTAATTGATGTAAACAAACAGCCATAAAAATAGCCATAAAAAAATTCATCATAAAATTATTTTCTTTAAACTATAGGCATTTGGCACTTGGGGCTAGCAATGAGATCTCTAATTGCATAACGTCAGTCCTTAATCTCTCTAAATCTCTATTGTTTTCCCACCCGTTAAAGAGGAATCAGCTTCTATAAACCTACTTCTCCTACAAGCCACAATGATTGCACAGTATCATATAACCCTGTTACAACATGTTGTCTTATGACACAAGACTCATGATTATGCCCCCCAGGCCAATTAAAGAGGTGATTCATCAGTTCATACAGGATGGCCAAGATTTTCAAAACTTGATACCAACATTTGGACACTGACGTCCATATTTAGGCAGCTAAGTAAGTGGCCTGATTCTTAGAAAAGTTAGGCATCCTGCAGGTCTCCCGGAAGTGCAGTACTTTTAAAAATCAGGCCAGATGTTTTAATAGCTTCATAGATTACAAGGCCAGAAGGGACCATTGGATTATCTAGTCTGACCTTCTGTATAAAATAGGCCAGAGAACTCCCCGAAAATAATTCCCAGGGCAGATCTTTTAGAAAAGCATCCAGTCTTGATTTAACAATTCTCAGTGATGGAGAATCCACCACCACCCTTGTTCCAATGGTTAATTACACTTACCATTAAAAATGTACGCCTTATTTCCAGTCTGAATTTGTCTCGCTTCAATTTCCAGCCATTGGCTCATCTTATACCATTCTCTGCTAAACTACAGTGCTCATTATTAAATATTTGTTCCCCGTGTAAGTATTTATAGACCGTAATCAAGTCACCCCTTAACTTTCCCTTTGTTAAGCTAAATAGATTGAGCTCCTTCAGTCTGTCACTATAAGGCAGGTTTTCTAATCCTTCAATCATTCCCATGACTCATCTCTGAACCCCCCTCCAATTTATCAACTTCCTTCCTGAATGGTGAATTATGGACACCAGAACTTAACTCAGTATTCAGAAGCAACCACACCAATGCCAAATATAGATGTAAAATAACCTCTTCTCCCACTCAAGATTCTCATTTGTGCATCCTAGCCTTGCATCAGCCTTTTTGGCCACAATGTCACACTGGGATCTCATGTTTAGCTGATTATACACCAAAACCTCCAAATCTTTTTCAGTCACTGCTTCTCACCCTGCATTCTTTGTTCCTAGATGCGTACATTTACATTTAGCCATATTAAAATGCATATTGAGTGCTTGTACCCAGTTTACAAGCAATCCAGATCACTCTGAATCAGAGACCTGTCCTATTTATCCTTTGCCACTCCCCAATTTTTGTGTCATCTGCAAAATTAATCAGTGATGATTTTATGTTTTCTTCCAGCTCACTGATAAAAATGTTAAATAGTGTAGGGCCAAGAACTTATCCCAATAGGGCCCCACCAGACACACCCATTTGATTCAAGGAATCAATTCTGAAGCACTTAGAGGAGACTAAAGTGATCAGGAACAGTCAGCATGGATTCACCAAGGGCAAGTCATGCCTGACTAATCTAATTGCCTTCTGTGACGAGATAACTGGCTCTGTGGATGAGGGGAAAGCAGTGGACACATTATTCCTTGGACTTTAGCAAAGCTTTTGACATGGTCTCCCACAGTATTCTTGCCAGCAAGTTAAAGAAGTATGGGCTGGATGAATGGACTATAAGGTGGATAGAAAGTTGGCTAGATTGTCTGGCTCAACGGGTAGTGATTAATGGCTCCATGTCTAGTTGGCAGCCGGTATCAAGCGGAGTGCCCCAAGGGTCAGTCCTGGGGCCGGTTTTGTTCAATATCTTCATTAATGATCTGGAGGATGGTGTGGATTGCACCCTCAGAAAGTTTGCAGATGACATTAAACTGGGAGGAGAGGTAGATATGCTGGACGGTAGATATAGAATACAGAGGGACCTAAACAAATTAGAGGATTGGGCCAAAAGAAATCTGATGAGGTTCAACAAGGACAAGTGCAGAGTCCTGCACTTAGGACGGAAGAATCCCATGCACGGCTACAGACTAGGGATGGAATGGCTAGGCAACAGTTCCTCAGAAAAGGACTAGGGGTTACAGTGGATGAGAAGCTGGATGAGAGTCAACAGTGTGCCCTTGTTGCCAAGAAGGCCAATGGTATTTTGGGATCTATAAGTAGGGGCACTGCCAGCAGATCAAGGGACGTGATCCTTCCTCTCTATTGGACATTGGTGAGGCCTCATCTGGAGTACTGTGTCCAGTTTTGGGCCCCACACTACAAGAAGGATGTGGAAAAATTGTAAAGCGTCCAGCGGAGGGCAACAAAAATGATTAGGGGATTGGAACACATGACTTATGAGAAGAGGCTGAGGGAACTGGGATTATTTAGTTTGCGGAAGAGAAGAATGAGGGGGGATTTGATAGCTGCTTTCAACTACCTGAAAGGGAGTTCCAAAGAAGATGGATCTAGACTGTTCTCAGTGGTAGCAGATGACAGAACGAGGAGTAATGGTCTCAAGTTGCAGTGGGGGAGGTTCAGGTTGCATATTAGGAAAAACATTTTCACTAGGAGGGTGGTGAAACACTGGAATGCATTACCTAGGGAGGTGGTGGAATCTCCTTCCTTAGAAGTTTTTAAGGTCAGGCTTGACAAAGCCCTGGCTGGGATGATTTAGTTGGGGATTGGTCCTGCTTTGAGCAGGGGATTGAACTAGATGACCTCCTGAGGTCCCTTCCAACCCTGATATTCTATGATTCTATGATGACAATTCTCTGTTTACAGTTAGGTCTCAAAATGTATCAGTTAGCCAGCTTTCAATCCATTTCATGTTTGTTATGTTAATTTTATATCATTCTAGATTTTTAATCAAAATATGCAGTACCATGTTAAATGCCTTGCAGAAATCTAAGTATATTACACAAACATTATTACCTTTATCCATTAACTTGTAATGTCATCAAAAAAGGTAACAAGTTAGTTTGACAGGATCTATTTCCATAAGCCCAATTTTTATTTACATTAATTACATTACCCTCTTTTAATTTCATGTACCCAGACTTTCAGCTGAATGATTACAATTGGTTCATAATATGAGGCGGCATGCTAGAGAATAGGTGTACTCCTTGATTTTGATATTCCCTGCACCTATGACTTGCTGTGTGTCCTTGTACAAATTATTTAATCTCTTTAGGCTTGATTAACTGTTGCCCTGCATCTCGTGTAACCATTTGCAGCAATGCAACCTGGGTGTAAAACTCCATTGTTCTGATTTTTTCAGCATTTTGCATTAACTTTGCAGTGACAGAGCAAATGTGAATCAGACCCTGAGTCTGTTTTCCATCTGTAAAATGGTGCTCATGCTTATGTGTTTTGAATGTGTTTGCACAGCACCTTGCAGAACATTAAGTGGTAATTTGTAGCAAGAGTCGTGTTAATTCCAAGGTCAATCTAGTGTGCCTTATTAAAATGGATGCATAGCATAAAATAAATTACACCCAGGCAGACATAACTATAGCTGTAGCAATATTTTCATCTGTAACGCATCTTGGTGGTAAAGATCAATGGGCTGAAGAACTTTATGCACTGTACCCTTACCAAACCTTTGATTCCTTCTCCAGTGTTTGAGGCAGCAATCTCAAGAGGGGGAAATAGTAGCCAGAATGACAGTAAATTAGTTTAACAGCAAACATGCAGCAAAAGATTCCTGGATTATACCATGGCTTTTCTGTTGCTGAACTCTGCAAGCGTAGTCACGAAAGCTACTTGGAAGCAGTCAGAAAATGTCCCAAACTGTGCTGGAATCCAGTAACTGAAGATTGACTTTTGCACTTAGTATTTTTGGAGCAATGAAGAATTAGAAGAAAGTGAATGTAAAACAGATCTGAGAGAGAATCATGAGTACAATCAGAAACATAGATGCAGTGCAAACCACAGTTCACACTCTGGCAGGCACTGTGCTGCTATCTCATTGGCTAGCCAAAAAGAACTCATCTAAAACATATGGAAGTTATGGATTACCATTGATATAGCACAGATGGCGATTAAACAACACATAATGTAAGGCAGCTATACTAAAAATGGGCCAGATCCTCAGCTGGTTTAAACTGGTGTTGAGCCGTGGAAGTCAGAGATTCAATAATTCATATTAGCTAAGGATCTGCCCCTATGTGTTAGCTTCTGAGCTATGGTCAGTTTGGACTCATTGTAACTGAGGCGTGGAATAGAGATGGCTCTAAGAGCCTTTCCCTTATCCTGGACAGTCTGGGAACCAAAATGGCCCCCAACCTAATTTAGAGCAGTTTACAGGTTGCTGAAGCTCTGACAGGTGCAGCAGTCCCATAGAACTCAGATCAATAATGTAGGGAGGAGCTTGGGGTAATGCAGTTGTGCAGTGGTTCAACTACAAAGTAAAGTTGGAAAAAGAGATTAGGAAGGCTGGTCTTGTGATGAAGAAGGAGGAGCAGCTTTCAAGAAATTTGGGTGCTATTTTAAGTTTTGCTATAGACTTTCCATGGGACAGTGGACAAATGCTATCAGAATCTATTAGCCAAACTTTTTCAAGATGTTCAGCTAACTTTGGGAGTCTGTTCTGGGTTCCCATCTGAGTCACTAAGGGCATTATTTATAGAGGTGCCATTTTGTTCACTCATCTTTCTCCTTTGCTGCCACTGTCAAAAACATCAATCCAGCCTTGCTGCCCCATTACATCTTGAGTTCATCATATGATATAAAGTCCCATTAGGTCTCTGTGAAGGGAAACATTCACTGCCAACACTGCCCATGATCAGACAAGGCCATGGCAGGCTTTTTTCCTTCAAGGCACTCCCCTTTTTACAGCTGCTCTAGATCTGTGCCGTCAGTGACTCAGCCCTCCAGCCAGGTCATATGTTCAAGCCCACATGTCACAAGGTATATGAAAGGAGTCCAACAACAGAGGTAGCTTTGGGGCTAGGCAGGGGATCCCAGGATTCTCCTTGAGTCAGGATCTCAGGAGTGGGTGGGTGAGGTCAGATTAGATGATCATGGTGGTCTCTTCCGGCCTTACTGTCTGAGAGCATGGAGTTGGCCTGCCCTCTGCTAGAGTCTCCACACCAGAGATAACATTGAGTAATCAGCTCCTCTTTAGGAGTAGATAAGGAAGCTCTGGCCCACCCTCTCCCCCAGGTTCTGATCCAGGGCCCAGTGGTAAGCAGCTAAGTCCTACACCCCAGAGTGCTATGTAGCTGCCTCCCTGGATGACTTCCTACCTGTCTGCTCTCTTCCCAACAGGATCTCAAAGAACTGGACACAAAGATAAAGCCTCTGACCTTCAGAGAGTCATAGGTCCCTTCTTTGTCCACTTGGTAAGGTCACTACCACCAGGCTTCAGGCAGCAAGAGCTCCTGCTGTGTTCCTTCCCAGGAGCTCAGAACATTGGTCAGCTCAACTCCACCGCCTGTCTGCTCCTGACCTACCCTGCTCCCCTTTTAAGCTCCTCCTCCAGCCTGTGCAAGCTTTGCAGATGTGGCAGGGTGGAGCCACAGGGGCTCAGAGAAGCTCTTTAACCTGTTCCTTTCCAGTGTTGGGTTTATACACCCCATCTGAGTCTCCAAGCTCTAGCACCTCTTTCTTCATGACTGGAAATCTAATTCAATTTTATCAAGCGTTTGGATTCCTTTCTCTTCACTGATGTCTGAACATTGGACTTTCAGGATTTTTTTTAATAGTTTTCACCAGCAGTTGATATCAAAATAGTCTGCCAGGCTTTTTTGTTTGTTTGTTTTTGGTTGGTTGGTTTTTGTTTGTTTGTTTTACTTTTCACTATATTTGCCAGGCATCTTCTCCCCTGTGGTAGGGAGCTCCTAAGGTCATAGAACACCTTTATTTATCTAATTCATATTTTTCCTTAGAAAGAAGTTCCCTATTCTGGGTGAGCTGTTGATGTTACGGATTTCTCATTTTTATAGAAGCCTTTTTCCAGCTGTCAATATCGATGCAACTTGTCAGATTCTGCTGCGTCACCTCCAGTCTTGTTTCACAGCACACGTATCCTGAAACAAATGGATCTGCAAACTATTGGGAAAACAAAATGTTTATTTCACCTGTTGGAATTCACATCTTCATAAGGAATTCATATAATATATTATATTCCTTTTCTGCTGTACATGATCAACAGAACAGAGTCTTTTTCTAAAGCCCATCAAAATCAATAGGCATTTTTCCATTGGCTTCAGTGGGCTTTGGATGAGCCCCAGCTGGGAAACTTGACTGTAAGTGCATCATTAATATGTCTCAACAACCAATCTGAAGGCAAAACAGTCTATTTTTCATCATTCAGTCCTGGTTAGTAATCAAATGGGTTCAATATGATTTCCCCATGGATTTTATTTGTACGATGTAAGGTTTTACACTAGAGATAAGCTAACTTAATTACATCCATATGTAAGTTCCTGGCAATAAAATACAAGGGTCCAAGTGCTTTGGGTAGCTGCGGTTGTTCTGCATACGTTGACAGTAAGTTGCCATCTCCATCTTGTGTTATGACATTCTGGACAGTATTGTCCTAGCAAGATTGATTTGTCTGTCACATTATCCAGAAAAACTTGAAACAAGAAGAGCATCTGATGATGGGGGAGGAGGCTGCCTGCAGGATTTATATCATGTCCCATCTCCAGTTTGATCTTTTTTTTTTTTTAACGGCGGATATGTGGGATTTCAAAGACAGTGTGCACAACTCCCATTAAAATCAATGGTAGCTATTTCTGTGGGAACTGCATGTATTAATCAGAAAGCAGAATTTAACTCAATACGTTTTACATATGTACCGATCATCTTACCAAAAATGGCAGACAATTTGCATATACTCTAATCACTATAGACAGGGAGTCTCCAAAAGTTTCAGAAATGGGCCAGATCCTCAGCTTGGGTAAATAAATGTTGCTCTATTGACATCAACAGAATTATACCAGTTTATGCAAGCCAAGGATCTGACCCTCAGTGTTGTTCGAGGACATTCTTACCTACTATCAAGTCTGCAAAACTAGCCTGGAAAATCTGACAATATCAGCATCCTTGTTTCCAGTTAGGCTGTAATTGCTATGAGAACAAGATCTCTAGCTATTTTGGTGTTTCTGCTTCTGATCCTGCCTGGAAAAAAGAATGGGGGTGAAAATTTAGCTCAACTTCTTCAAACTTAAAAGCTTGATTTTTCCTCTGCTGACCTGTCCCAAGGTCAGTAGCAAAGGATACCGTCTGGGACTCCCTGAGTGAAATTCTAGCCTCTTTGAAGTCAATGGATCCAGATTTCACCCCTTGACTTGTGTGTTACCCCCTTGACTATGTTCTCTTCCTTAGAAGGAATCTCATGGGAGATGGAAGGAGACATATTTTATTAGATGTATTTTGCCTTTAGTATTCTGAAATTTTAAGGGCCAAATCCTGCTTTAAATCCAAATAATCCCACTGAAATCAGTGGACTTGCACAGTTGTAAATGACAGCAGAAGTTGGCTCTCTGAATGTGGTTCAGATAAAAATTGCCATCCTAAAACATGCATTCAAAGAAGGAGACACTGAGTACATACAATGTGAAAACACTTTTACGAGCATTTCTTCCAGTGTCTACACATTAGAGGTCTAAAATATGCTGAGTTGTTTTAATGGTATGTTCTTAGATGCTGTGCACTGTTAGTCTAGGGGGACAGAAAAAGTAATAGGAAATATGTGCCAAACATATGCAGAAATAAAAACATTTCCAGACTGGAGCTTCCTTATTTTTTTAGCATCAGTCCTAGAAAAATATATATTTTGGCCAGCAGTCTTTGATTGAACCCACATCTAGGGTAGACTTTATTGCCATAACATAGGGCCAAATGTAAGCTGCTGCAATGCCATTTGACTGCATCGGCTTATGCCTGTCACAAAGATGGCCAATGGCAAATACGACACCGCACAATTAATGGCAGCATAAATTAAACAATAAAGTGCACTCAATTGAACAGCAAGTGTCAAGTCAGTGGAAGCCTTGTAAAAAGTTTAACGTTAGGCTGAGGTCTGAAACCAGCCACAGATTTCCATTTGTGTAACGACTTTAAAACAGAAAGTATTTCTCACTCCTAGGTAACACAGTAGATTTTTTTTTTAAAACATGTAAAAGCTACAACATGCATTGGCCATGCTACATACACTTTAACTTAATATATATATAAAACAGCATGCAGGTCTGGATTCCATATAAATCTTTAGTGCTCTGCTATGGAGAAATATACACATGATCTAACACAGTATTTCAAAAATACATGGGTTGATAGGCACTATAATAACTATCCAGCCTGATTCTCTTTAAAAAACATTTTCACCATGCAAACAGAATGTAGTTTTCTGTTCCGTTTCTGACTAGTATGCAGCCATTTGTGAATAATTAAGCTCATATTTTAAATGTGCCAACTTTCACTTACAAGAATGTGCAATCATTGTCTAGAGAAGGGACGTGTTTGAGCACTTATCTGTAAAATAAATTGTTGGGAAGAAATGCGAACATTTGTGGAAATGGGCATAATGCCTTCCACCCTGAAGGCACATTCTGATATCAGGGGCACCATTTTGTAGTGCTGAACAGCAGCTACTGTGCATGTCACTATGTGCCTTGATGTCATATCTGAGATCAAAATTAGATCCTGACGGTTAAACAGTGGACTATCAGGTGTTACTGAAAACACAATCTCTATGAGGCCATTGTTGGGATTCTATGATTGTATATTTTTCCAGTAATCCAGATGGCATTTATTACAAATTGGCCTATTGTGGCAATATGAAAACATGATCTTTTTTCCTTAAAATATTCTGCTTTCTTGACTCTTTGCACCGTGAATACTATATTGTTTCTTTTTCTTTTTTTAAATTACAAGTGAGTTTGTGGTGGAAAAAGTATGGTCAAGTGCTGTATGATCCAGGGGCGTACGGGCCTTAGAATCATTAGATCCAAATTTTAGCCTTGGCTCTGACAGTGACTTTCTCTGTGGCCTCAGATCGCTCACTGTTCATCAGCATGTCTATATAAAGGCTTTACAAGTCTGTGCCTCAGTTTCCCTATTTGTAAAATGGGGATCAAAACACCTACTTCATAAGATTGGCTCTTTAAGATGCTTTGGGCACAGAAAGCATTATTATAATGCCGAGGTTTTTCAGGTTTAAATATAACACCACACTTAACTGTATATCTTTGCACATTGGAGAGACTCCCACAAGGGAGTAACTAAAAAGCACATCACATGTAAGAAAGAGTGTTGCTCCTTTTCACACACACAAGCTTACTGAGTTTGTGTAACCCCCTTTTCTTTTTTCATGGTGTTCAGGCAAAAATTGCTTATTGCTGTAATTAAAGCTGCTGTTTCTACTTGCTCAGGGTTGATATGGAAACGTTCCCAGACAGGATGGCAGTGTAGAGCCTTGAGTGACTGCAGAGAAGTATGACAGGTTTCAGAGTAACAGCCGTGTTAGTCTGTATTCGCAAAAAGAAAAGGAGTACTTGTGGCACCTTAGAGACTAACCAATTTATTTGAGCATAAGCTTTCATGAGCTACAGCTCACTTCATCGGATGCATACTGTGGAAAATACAGAAGATGTTTTTATACACACAGACCATGAAAAAATGGGTGTTTATCACTACAAAAGGTTTTCTCTCCCCCCACCCCACTCTCCTGCTGGTAAAAGCTTATGTAAAGTGATCACTCTCCTTACAATGTGTATGATAATCAAGGTGGGCCATTTCCAGCACAAATCCAGGGTTTAACAAGAACGTCTGAGGAGCAGTGGGGGGGGGGGGCGCGGCAGAAGGAATAAACAAGGGGAAATAGGTTACTTTTTATAATGAATCAACTGTTCCCAGTCTCTATTCAAGCCTAAATTAATTGTATCCAATTTGCAAATTAATTCCAATTCAGCAGTCTCTCGTTGGAGTCTGTTTTCGAAGATTTTTGTTGAAGGATAGTCACTTTGAGATCAGAAATCGAGTGACCAGAGAGATTGAAGTGTTCTCCGACTGGTTTATGAATATTATAATTCTTGACATCTGTAGTTGCTCTTTCAGAGGGAGGGCAGGAAGTTATTAACCATGCTTAGTAGCTATTTTGAAGCGGGTATGGGAAGCTTCATTAAGGGCAAACATTCCTGCATGTACACAAATACACTGCCCCCCTCACCCGTTCCAGTTAAGAGCTAGAAGCCCATGGGAAATCCATAGTGAGTTCTGCACCAGTCAGATCCAGCCCAGTCCTACTGAAGAAGATAGCGCTGCCTGGAGTAACCTAAACTGAATCTGTGGATTGAATCTCAATACAGTTTCCTGGAATTTTACAGAAGTCAGTGGGATTGAGACTGGAAAAAACACCATAAAGGAGGAATCACAGACTGGAGGCCAAATGTCTTCATGAACTCAGTTGAACATCATTGAACCAAAGACAGTGTGTGAGCCAAACAGCCACATTAATTCTCAAGTTCTTTTTCTGTCTTATTTGAAGTTGTGTATGTGCTCAATAATGTGGATGCTGAAACAACTGATTATGTGGTACAGCTAAATGTTTTATTGAATTGTCAAGATAACACCCAGGGTGAGCCTACATAAAAGCAGAAGATCTCTGTCAGATGTTCCAATCCCTGTATTTAATTTGTAAAGTATTATAAATAAATATATATTTGGGTTTGAGCCCTGTGTTATATTCTTCATTTTAAATGAAATAGCAAATCTCTAGTTACTGCTGTTAGTCTAGCTAGGGTGCATTGTAACTGCTGTGCTGAAAGGTTTATCTTTAGAGTGCTATTCATAAAAGAAATTTGAAATGTATTAATTGTGCGTGTCTGTGTGTGTGAGCGCATAATTGTCTTATTGTAAAAACTGGCACTGGATTTCTAAGAGGAGAACGAAAGTGAATACTATTATAATTTCCACTTTTTGTATTTAGAGAATTTCTATAGAAAATCCAGCTGTAGCCTCTTGCAAGGATAGGAATTCAAGGTCTATGCAAATACTTTGTCAGATAGAGGAATTCTGTATTAAGTGAATTGACCTCCTTCCCTTCTACATAGGTTATATTTGCACCAGGAGCTATCAAGTACTGCCCTAAGTAAGAATTCAGAATAGCTCTTGATGTGCTAAATCATTCTGCTGTGCTGTCCATGATTCCAAATTGACGGCGAAGTGCTAAGAATGATGAGTGTTCTAAGCAGACAAGAAACCTAAGTTGTTCCAAAGAAATAAAAGGTCACATTTACTATTATTAAAAAGATATGTGGCATGGAGGTATTTAGCCCCATATAATGAGATCCTCAGCTAGTGTAAGCTATAGTTTCATAGACTTCAGTACAACTGACCAGCTAAGCCAATTTATACCAGGTAAGGATCTTTTCTGCTACACTGGATGGCTGAAGAAAGTGATCGTGAGATAAAGAATTCTTTGACATAAGGTGACTTATCCAATTGAAGGCCACACAAGTGGTAACTCAGGTGGTCAGCTTGTGATGGTTGATTGATAGATCATGAAATGGTTTGGTGGTCCAAACTTTCTAGTCCTTAATGGACAGGTACTCATATCACTAGACTGGGTTGGGAATTTTTTGATTAACCTTTTTTTGCCAAAAAAAAAAAAGAACTTCATTGAAACCAAAACTGTTCTTGAAGCAGCATCAGTTTTGAATCTCCTGACCGAGATGAATTTTTGGAAAAAAAAGTTCTGAAATTGACAAAAGTCCTGTTCAATATTTTCAAACCCAAAATTTTCAGGTTTTTTTTTTAAGTCAAAATGACTTTATGGTTTGAAATGTTAGTAAATTTAGATGAAAAAAGGTTTTGTTTGTTTTTAAAAAAGTCAAAATCAAAATAAAATATTTGAAATAATCAAAACATTTTGACAGACCCAAACCCAGAATTTTCAATTTGTGAAAATTTTTAATAGTTCAACTTTTTGTCCTGATTCAGGAGTACTAGTGGCACCTTAGAGACTAACCAATTCATTTGAGCATAAGCTTTCGTGAGCTACAGCTCACTTCATTGGATGCATTGAGCTGTAGCTCATGAAAGCTTACGCTCAAATAAATTGGTTAGTCTCTAAGGTGCCACTAGTACTCCTTTACTTTTTGCGAATACAGACTAACATGGCTGCTACTCTGAAACCTGTCCTGATTCAGTAAGGCAAAATTTTGGGAGATCTCAAAAATTTTCACAGAAAGAGAAAGCCATTTCCCATCTAGCTGTACTCAATACAAAAGTCATGATTACAAGTGACTCTCTTGTTGACAGTAGGGGGAGTGAGAGCTGAATGGGTATGGTAACTGCAAAACTCGAAGTCAGGTGAAGACACAATTTAATAGCAGTACTGAGATGCATTGATGCTGCCTATGCTAATGATCAGTGTTTCTCCACTGCTGGGTCCCATCTCCTGTAGAGGGCCACCTAAGGCAATCATGGGCGCCATGAGGCAGTGAAAATGTAAATACAATCTATAGGAAAGAAAATCTTACTCTCACACAGCCTTACCCTTCAAGGTCAAGTGTTCTTTCTCAACCGCTTGAAATACAAACTAATTCTAGAAGCTTAGCATTATTATCATTGATTTTTTTTACTTCTACAGTATATGTTAGGAGGTCATAATTATTATTATTTTTTTTTTACTTTGACTAGGCAGTTGCCTATAGATAAATAGGACATCAGTCTCAAGCTGGCAACTGGATGCCATTCATAGCACTGGCTTCACAAATGAACATTGCTAACGCAAACCTTTAATTATAGCAAACAAACCTGCTGTCTCTTTGGGAGTTTATTGTGCTTGTTCTCACTGTTTACTATATGGATTTACTCTAACACACAATCTGGGTGAAATTCTACACTTGTTTACACTGCTATAAATCTGAAGAAACTCAAGTTATACCTAAATAGCCAAAATCAAAACATGGCCCTTAAGAAGGAATTTAAGGCATTTCCCCAGAAATTATCATCATAGTGAAGATATAGTGAGTTCTAATCCTGGTGCTGACAATGACTTCCTATTCTATGCTTAAATAATAATAATTTTAAACCGTAAACCATCCTTTGGAACAGCTTACCAAGGGCTGTGGTAAATTCCCATCATGGGGAGTTTATAAATCAAGATTGGATATTTTCTGAAGAAGTTAGTCCAATAAATCCTATTGCCTCACTCACCTTGTGTCTCTGGAAGATGTGCTATAGTTTAATCACAAGGTTTTATGTATTTTGGGAGAAATTCTATGCCCATGTTATGAACAATCTAGATTATTATAATAATCCCTTCGGACCCTAAAATTTATTGGAGCTCTTCCCTGCCTCTCCCGCCCCTACATTCAGAGTAAAAGGATTGGAACAGTGTATAGGGCCTTAAATGCCCCAGTTTGGGCTGGAGATATATTACCTTGGTGCAGGCAGTAAGGTGCCATCTGAGGACCCCTGGCATATGGAGTGTGTAGACATGTGGAGCTGAAGAAGGTAGACATATGTCAGGGTTGGGTCTGCAATGCCTTGGAGTTTCCCAGCAGTGCCATGGCCCATAGAATAGCCTGAGGAGGCTGCTATAATTTAGACAGGCCTTCAGAAATGTCTAAATTGGGGTATAGGGTTCTGCAGCCCGCTGGTGCAGGACTGGGAGGGGCAAAGGTGAGTTACACTTTCTGTACTGTACTTCTTAAAAGCACAGAACTGACTCTTTCCCTATGGATCTATAAGACACTTGTGGACTTATTGTGGACACCTATAAGTTGTTCAAACACATTTCCAACTAGATGCTCTAAATTTCTTGGAACCAGCCTGTCAGTTAAATGCATACTTGCAAATTGTTTTTAAAAATGTATATTTTGCTGCTATCCTGCTCCATAGGAACAGTACATATTCAGGCAATTTAAGTTGTGAGTATATTGCTAGGGTCCCTACTTATTTAAATTACACAAACATATGTCCAACATACAGAGCATGTAAGAGACTGGAACCACTCCAGAAGAGCCATATCTGAGCTGAGCTATCTGGTAAACAGAGTATATACATTGTATTTGTTAAATGTATATTATTTACTTAGTTAAGTCTTCTGATCCGCCTTGTAAATCGATGTTTATAGAGACATTTAAAATGCACGTTTACCCACATGCCAGTAGAAAAATATCTGTCACGTGAATACCACACATGTAGGCACATGTGAAAAATTCATGTGAGACATCTTTGAAGTGCAGTTGCTGAGGACATGCCAGAGCCACTTTTCAAAGTGAGAAATACGAAATGTCAACATTTTTTTTCCCAGTGAGCAGCAGTGATCATTTAGGGCCTATACTGAAGTGATCTCTTACTTGACTCATACTATTAAAATCAAAATCTTTTTGAAGTAATACAAACAGGAAAAGTACGCAAAGAAAATAAATGTCTATTTTATTTGTACTTCAAAGTTGAATTTTTGGAGCCAGAAGAGCAAGTTTACCCAGGTTTCAGAGCTTGCTCAAGCCACACTTAAGCTTGTAACAAAATGTAAGATATAGTCTTATCTAGCTAGACACTTCTATAGTGCCTGTCTCGGTAGGATCTGAGCTCTTCACAAAGATAAATGGATTTAACCTGACGACACTGGAGTGAGCTTGGAAAGAAGCTCCCCATTTTATCCATATTTTACAGAAGAGGATCTGAAGCACAGAGATACTAGCCCAGATCCCCAAAAGTTGTTAGGCACGTAACTCCCATTGAAATCAATGGGAGTTAGGGGCCTTAATGCTTTTGAAGATCTGGGTCTGAGTGACTTTCCAGTGTCAAAAAGGAACAACTGTGGCAGAGCCAGATCTCTTGAGTTCTAGTCCAATGCCTCAACCACAAGACTACCCTTCCTCTCTCAGTGATGTAAAGCTTTGATGTCAAAGAAATTCCACTTGTGTAAAACTGATATAAAGGATTGTAAAAATCAGGTCCTTGAGGCTTAAAACTCCCACTGTCCTTCAGGTGGTGTCTTGCCCTGCAAGACGAATTCCATTAAAGAACACTGAGTTCCTGTAAATAGGATTCCTCTTCCTGAAGAACATGTGGAATTTTAAGGCTATGGAGCCAGGCATCTCAAACTTTGGAGAGGTTTGAAAGTTGAATGCAGATACAAATTTTGCAAATGCCTCTATCTTTATAATGGGCTGAGCCAATGCCCCATTTCCAAACATCTGTAAATATTGGGGTATTTGAAATCCAAAAAGAAATCTTGCAGCTTGAGCCATGCTCTAATATAAACAGAAGTCTGTCAGAATAGGGGTTATAAACAAATGTGGGTACTTTAACAATATGGTTGCAAGGACTCTTGGAAATAAGGTCATTTCCCTGAGTCTGACAATGGATTTTCCTCTTAGGAACAATAATTAAAAACCAGTATGTACGGATTATGGATCAGATGGAGAAAATATTGAATTATTGGAGCCAAGAAGATTATACGGAAAATAAATTGAGCCTTGACCCATTGACTTCATGCCGTCATTGCTGTGGTATGTTATATCACTTAAGTTGTAATATTGTATTCGCATGTGTCACAGCAACAATGTAGGTATAGCTGTAGAAGGGAAGGAATGCATATGAAGGAAAACAGAGATAAGTATTATCGCGTTGTGCTAGACTTGAAACCAGAGTTGCCAACTTTCACGCGGTAAATAAGCACCCTGACTTTCACAATAAGCCAAAAATCATGCTAATCCTATTTCAAAACAAGGCCAAAGTAAGCCAGTCCCTAAGAACCCCAACACTCTGTGTGTCTATATCCCCCTCGGCGTGCAGTCTGGGACTGTGGTGGGCCCACTGTGCACCCCTGACTCTCTCCCCCCTTTGCCCCTTGCCCCTGCTTATCCCCCCTTGCCCGAGCTGATAAAAAAAAAGCAACAAGCTACAACAAGCAACAAGCCAAAAACTAGCCAACAAGCAACTCACAAGGCAATTAAGCCAAAAACAAGCCCAATTTCTGCTTTTTTTTTAAGTGGGTTTGGCATGTCTGCTTTAAACCCCCATCGACCTTGTGGAGTAAATAGTTATGGAGAAAGTTGAGTCTGTGTGACCAAAAGAATTAGAGATGAGAGAATCTCTTGAGCTGTGTTGTCCACTCTCTCTTCCTGTCAATGAAGACTTGTTCTCAAAAGCATATCCTCCGGTGCTGGGGCCTGCCTACATTTAAAGGCCTCAAGTAACAAGGCTTCCAGGTTGGAAGATATTCTATAGCCAATGGTGGAAATTATTTTCTTGTTCATCTTAAATCTCTCATTAATTACATCCCATTATCCAAAGTTATTATCTCCTGAGACCACATTAAATAATTTCCTTTCCTCTCTTAGCATCCCTGCCTTTCAACTACTTAAAAACCGTTTTAACTTCCTCTGTAATAATTTATGCAAACTGTAAATATTTAAGTACTCCACTCCATCCCCACAAATCCAGCATTCTAGCCCCTTAATTATTTTATTTTGTTCTTATTTGATTTTCTTCCAGTTTGTTGTCAGCTGCCTGGTACTGAAGTGCCAAGAAACTGTATGTTATATTGAAGCTATAGCCGTAGCTGGGTTCCCAGGGCATACTGGGATCTCAGAGAATGAAACGGTGGACAAAGCAGCTAAAAACACTGGAAGAAATGGAAGGCTTGACATAGAAATACTTCTGAGTAAACAGAAGTTCAAAAGCCTCCTACAGAAAAATGTAAGCAAGGAATGGCAAAACATTTGGATTAATGAAAAAAAGAGGAAGATGATTTTTTGAATAGTGCCCTAGAGTTAAAGACAACAGCATACTTCAGGGCCTGGATAGGACTTATGAAATGCCTTTGTTTAGAATACTAACTGGCTATTGTAGTGCAAACAAAAATCTTTTTTGAATAGCTAGACACAACGATGGAGAATGTGCACTCCTTAAGGTGGAAGAAACAATTCATCACCTTTTATGGGTATGGAAGGGCTTTGATAAAGAAAGGGGGAAGGTTTCTGAAGAATTCAAACTTCTTAAAATAATACAAATTGCATTATGTTATTTAGTAAAAACGTTGGGGAAATGTGGTGGTGTTATAAAGACATTGTTACATTATCTGAAAGACACAGGGCAGAGCAAGAGAATATAAACTACTAAGTACTGAGGAATGGTAGTTGGTGTCGGCTATAGACTACTCAGTCAAGTCTGCTTCACCATAAAGAAAAGAAGTGGGGGAGCTAGTGGAGGAGAGAAAGCTGTGTGAAAGGCTTTGTTTGCTGTAGGTCTGTGCGATGTCCTGTAATGTTTAGAAACTGCGGATAAAAGGGGCTCGTGGTGAAAAAGAAACAGGCTATGTGTGTTTGTGACTAGGAGACCATGAAATCAGGCCAGGCAGCGCTGTTCATGCCCTGTGACAGGGATGTGATGTTACATGTTGGTAAGTAGATGTGAAGCTAATGGGGGTCAAAGCTGATGATGCTGACAGGGCAGAAATATGGTCCACTGAGCTGAGCGGGAGCCTAAGCTGGCGTCACTGGTACACCAACGTGCAGAAGAGAGTGTAGGAAGCATGTAAGAAGGTGTAAGTTAAATCACATTACCCCAACTTCAGTTTTTTCTTATGCATTGATGTGTGTGGCACCAACTTACCCTCACTCACATGCTGCCGTGTGCAAGGAGATCTAAAGGAGTCTGGCCAAGAGTTTCCACTGCCATGAGCACAACTTCTCAGTATGGCTCACTGACTCTTTCCACTTCAGCTCAGCTGATCTCTCACTACAATGGTCAATTCTTAAATGTTGCACCATGTATGATGTTTGTCCTTTATGAAGAGTTCTTCCCACTTGGGAAAAACTGAAGAAAAAAGACAGGTTTCAGAGTAACAGCCGTGTTAGTCTGTATTCACAAAAAGAAAAGGAGTACTTGTGGCACCTTAGAGACTAACCAATTTATTTGAGCATAAGCTTTCGTGAGCTACAGCTCACTTCATTGGATGCATACTGTGGAAAATACAGAAGATGTTTTTATATACACAGACCATGAAGAAATGGGTGTTTATCACTACAAAAGGTTTTCTCTCCCCCGCCCCACTATCCTGATGGTAATAGCTTATCTAAAGTGATCACTCTCCTTACAATGTGTATGATAATCAAGGTGGGCCGGAATAGAGACTGGGAGTGGATAAGTCATTATGCAAGGTAACCTATTTCCCCTTGTTTTCCTAACACCCTCCCTTCCCCCCTCCCCCCCCCCCCTTCCTCAGACGTTCTTGTTAAACCCTGGATTTGTTTACTAGATGCTTTAGATGATGGTGTAAGAACACCACAGTAGGCAGATAGCGGGATAATCTCCCTCCTACATTGGTCTTATTCTGATCTCTAACAGTTAGAGATTGCTTTATTTCCTGCAGCACAAGGGAATCTGAATCAATGGCTCTCTTTGCAACATGAAGTTAGGTTGCTACATAAAGGCCTGTTCTTTGATTGCCAGAAATTGTGAGCTTGAAATTCTGATGCTATGTTTTAATGCTGGGTGCTCGGATCAATGCTGCATGCACAACTATTTGTTTTAAAATGGTTAATTTATCAGAGTGATGTCAATATGTGGATTCCTATTTTATGTTCAATCTTCAGCATTAATGAATTATGAATACAACCTCTAATTGCTGTGAAGTACACATGGAAACAGTCTTCATGGAATTATAAGTGGGATCTGAGCTTGCTATTTGATCTCAGAAGTTTAATTAAATGTTCTATGAAGGATTCTGAATAAGCCAAATGGCTATATGCTATTCAAGCAAATAAAAACTCCGGAGATATAAGGGCAGTCTGCAGCCATATTTTTGCTGCTGATCCTGTTAATGCCAACACCCAGGTTTGGCATTCTGAAATGCTGCACATCTTACTTCTATGCTTCCCACATTTGGTACCCTGAATAAACACAGAGCCTGGTCTTGCAAATCATTACTCAGGTGTAACTCCAGTGGCTTCAGTGGGACTTCTCACCATTCTTGCGAGTTACAGGATCGCATCTGTAATTTTTAAATTAATGGCTTATCATCATTGCTCTGTGTTATTGAGGCAGAGCATCAGGGTGACTGGAAATAGCATACTATTGCAGTGTGGCAGGCATCCTAGGGCAAGGTTTCAGCTTATGTGGTTATTTAGGGACATCAGGGGGCATAAGACTTCCTTCTATTCCTTGCAAGACCTTCTTGGATAGAGAAGGATGTGGAGTGGGCAGAGCCTTGTCTCCACCCATTCTCAGTGCCATGGCCAGCACTGCTGAACCAGCAAGGGCAGTAATAATCTGGTACTGATAAAAGTCATTAGCACTTACTACCACTCCTAAAGTAAAAAGAAAAGGAGGACTTGTGGCACCTTAGAAACTAAAAAATTTATTTGAGCATAAGCTTTCGTGAGCTACAGCTCACTTCAATATAAATCTCCCCACTGTATTTTCCACTGAAAGCATCCGATGAAGTGAGCTGTAGCTCACGAAAGCTCATGCTCAAATAAATGTGTTAGTCTCTAAGGTGCCACAAGTCCTCCTTTTCTTTTTGTGACTACAGACTAACACGGCTACTACTCTGACTCCTAAAGTAGCCGCATTCCTTACAATGGGCAGGTTGCATAGCTGCAATCTAGCCCCTGGTGATTAAGTGTTTTGCAGTAAGGGCTGGATTCTGCTTCCCTTACTCACACTGAGAAGCAACTCACTGTGTGGGTTGCCCCATTGGGTGTAAATAATCTTTCAGCATGAATAGGGGTGGCACAATCTGACCCCATACTGAAAAAGTTGTCAGGTAACATCTGTGGAGTTCTCTACTGGGTGCAATCAGATGCAGGCAAGTCCCAGAGTTACAACTAGATTGTGACTTGCACTGCATGCATGTGCGAGGGGAATAGTGGGAATAAAACAGCACCCCTTTCACCTCTACTGGGCCCTTGGGTATGGCTGTGCTGGAGTAAGCTGGGGGCTACCTACCCATTTACTTTCCCCAAGAGCGGCTGTGCATGAAATGGAATCCTGAGCTTACTCCTGTTGTCGAGTGGCTTCCATGTTCTTTGCAACATTCTCCTTTCAGCCCTCCTAAACATTCCCACTGTGCATAAATGCTGCATGTTATTTGCACTAGCAGTGTTGTTAATACATGCCACTAAGATACCCCTGCTGAAAAATTTCTCCCGTCAGAAGGTTTTTGGAGCCTAGCGCCTG
The DNA here is from genome assembly GCF_965140235.1 of Caretta caretta. Taxonomy (NCBI): domain Eukaryota; kingdom Metazoa; phylum Chordata; order Testudines; family Cheloniidae; genus Caretta; species Caretta caretta. The sequence continues at coordinate 337,242,385 of NC_134206.1, read as the reverse complement.
AGATGTTAAACAACCCTGCAGTTCTATTTTTGTCAACCAATAAGATGGTTACATTACAGTATGTTTCTGCAGATCTCTCTCTTAAAGCTGCAGCATGTCTTTAAAAAAATATGGAAATAGTTATTTGTAATTACACAAAAGTACATTTACAAAGTTATTAAAAATAAATACAAAAGCCATCCTCTCCCATACTGTCTCCCCAGTATGCGTTGATAAAGCATCCCACAGTTGCATGGAATGCATTTGAAGCACACCTTAAGTATTTGTATTTGAAATGTTAACTCAGTTGCTGGGTGTAGCCCATCAGAGGAGGGTTTGGAAGCAGTACAAAAAAATAAAGGAGGAAGCTGGGAGGTTGGAATTACTATGAAAGATCATATTTTCAGATCTGCCTTGCAGGATATTTGGTGATTTGTTTCCTCTGTAATAGTGGCTAAATAATGAAAGTACAAAGTTGCTTTGATCTAAAAAAATCGCTGTGGGATTTAATAATTTATAGCTGAATTTAACAGCACAGTGGAAATCCTTTTATATAGTGGAATTATTTTGTTTCCCCTTGGCAGATCAACTGCTCTTGAAGCAGAGGTCTACTATAAATCGAACTGTACTATGCATATTTCAATGCACTGAAATTATGGGGGGCTTTCATCCAACTATATTTTCCATATAAACAGGTTTTGTTCACTATGTCCCTGACTCCACAAAACTCTTAAGCATATGCTTAAATCCCTTAATTTCAATACAACTGAAGCATGTGTTTAAGTGGTTTGCTGAATCAGGGCCAGTACATGGGTTCCTCTCTATAAGGTGTTTGAAGAAGTAAATCATACAGGGCCAGATACTGTCATCTTTACTCATCTTGAGTAGCATCTGACTCTACAAGCAGTTCTGTTGATTTAAATATGGAAGAAGGTACCAACACAAAGGAGTAAAGTTGGCAGAATCTGGCCAATAAATATAAGGGCCAGTTTTTGCCATCCTCATTCACATAAATAGTTGCAATGATTTCTATGGTACTACTCATGAGAGTAAGGTTTGCACAGTCAGGTCTTCGAGAAAAGAGTAAAGAGAAAAATCAATCAAAATTGCAGAGGAACTAGTCTTCATTAGTATGAAATCCTCACACTAACATATTGCTATATAGTGCAAAGACTACACAGACCCAGAACCTTTATTAATCACTGTGAAGTTCACCTGGTCTAATTGATTCAGCTTTTATCAATATAGTTCACATAAAATTAGGGTTGTGAATAAATTATGTTTCAGCTGTTGCAAAAAGTATTCAGAAAAAAATAACTAAATACGGTCAGGTAAATTTCTTCCATCTCCATCTTTAAACATGTAACATTCAAATTTGAAGGTAAAGGCATGAGGACTCGGGAAATGGTGTCCTTCACTTGTGTGTTAATTGGCGCAAACCATCTATGTTTGGCAGTGACTTAATCTTCACTGCTTCTGCATGATGATTGTTTGGTGGCTCATGAAGGAATGAGTTGGTGGGCTCAGTCCAATGTCTAGTGGGGAAAAAACATTATTATTAACTAGCAGACTTAGTAGAGAAGTAAAGGACTGAATAAATGTGAATGTACTTAATATTCCTGGAGGTGGTCCTTGTGAGCCTGAGTTGAGACTCCAGCATGAGATAGCAAATCTTGTTCATTGTTTTTGTTGGTATTACTCGTCCACCTAAAAGTCCTGACCAAGGCTGGAGTCCCATCATGCCTGGCACTGTACAAACACATAGTAAGTGATAGTCCTTGCCAGTATTCCCTCTAAATTTTCCCATCCATGCGCAGAATGAATTTTGTTATGTGCACCAATATGGAGTCACCTGGGCTGGGGAAAGGGGCACCTCTCCCCGCCACGGCAGCTCTGGGGCCGGGACCATCGGGATAGGTGCCTCTCCCCACCACAGCAGGTCCGGGATGGGGCTGGGTTGGGGCCAAGGGAGGAGTGCCTCTCCCACAGCTGTGGCAGGTCTGTGCCGGGACTGGTTAGAGCCAGGGAAGGGGTGCCTCTCCCCCTCTCTCTTGGCCACAGCAGGTCCGTGCCAGGGCTAGGGCGCTTCTCCCACAGCAGGTTCGGGCCAGGGCATCTCTTCCCCTGCCCAGTCCAGGCCAGGGCGGTGCTGGGGGAGGGGCACCTCTCTCCCAGCCGCAGCAGGTCCATGGGTGAGGAATCTCTCCCCACTGTACCCCTGAGTGCCTGCGTGGCACTTAATAGGCTGCTGCGTGGGTGCACAGCTTAGAGGGGACTTAGGTCCTTGCCCCAAGAGCTTTCGAGTATCAATAGACAACACCAACAACGAATGCAAGGGAAACAAAGACTATGTGATTTGTCCGGGGTCACCCAGCAAAGCCACGGTAGAAACAGGAACAGAACCCATGTCTCTAGCATCCCAATGCAGTGGCTTCACCGTTGGAACAAGCTGCCTCTTGTGGTGTACAAATTGTGTGGGATCAGTGTCTCAGTTTCCAGTGTATTTTATGAACATCTAATTTAATAAAATGCTCCCACAAAGAAATACACGTTTGGCATTTAGATAATTCAATAAATTCTGTTGTAAGTTCCAAGAAATTAAATATAATTGAGTGAGCGTGGAGTAGTGCTTGAAGATTTTGTTGCACATTTTGCTTGTAAATCTACAGAATAAAATTATAGCCTAGGCTTACAGCCCCCCAAACTCTAACTTGTAATAATGAAATTAGACTTCAGTGGATCTCTTTGGAGAGTGAAACCCAAAGGACTGGTACCTTTAATAGGCAAACAGGTGCAATGATATAATAATCTAACAGAAAATGTCTCCCTCTGCTCATGTGTGGTACAGGTTCAAGTAACAGCAGGTTGAGTTCTAAAATCATCCAGATATGCAGGGCTCCATCATTCCCGCAAGGGATGGGGAGTGGTGTGAGGCAGAGCTGTTGACACTGAGGGAAATTCCCTTACAGAATAGCATCTGAAAGGGCCAGTTGGAGGCCATGCTAACTTTTGGCAGCAGGCTAGGGCCAGCCATAACAACCAGTAGCTTTAGAGATGCACTCTGAATAAAGGCCTGTTTTGTATGGGCAAGGCTGTGAATCCCTTACTCCTACTGATGACATAATAGTCATGTTGTCTTCAGTGGGACTAATTCTGTGAATACCCATGGCAGCAAGGGGTTCACAAATTGGCTCAATGAGTCTGTAAATTCATATGTGCACATGTGGGAACTCTCCATGCAAACCACAACATTTGCACATACACATCCAAGCTGAAATTATTATGGCATTGCTGTAATGTATGGCTTCCCCTATATAGGTGTGTATGATGGTTTCATAGAGCTTAAGGCCAGAAGGGAACCTTTAGATCATCTAGTCTGATCTCCTGTATACCCAGACTCCCATATATCAAGCCCAAAGACTTTTGTTTGACTAAAGGATTGTATGATAAGTTATCAGTGTAACCCTTCTGCCCGTCAGAGATGGCAACAACAGGGGCCAGGTTCAGTATCTAGGGGTTCCGTTCCAATAACGGAATGCAAAACTGGCTCGAGCCCCCACCCAGTGACCTGGCACAAATATATACCATCCCCATGGGCGCCTCTAAGAGGCAATGCTTCCCCTCTCGCAAGCACAGAGTCTGAGTGTAGCAAAAGCCTTTTAATAACAGAGAGAAACAATGTGGCATTATGTCGGAGAAACACCACCAACAGGATTCATAACACAACCCATGAGTCAAAACCCATCCCAAGCAAATTGGGCCATGTCCTTTCCCTTTGTTTCTTGAGTCCAGCAACCCAAAAGTCACCCAAAGTCCCAAAAGTCTAACAACCCCGAAGTCCAGCAACCCAAAAGTCTCTGTCCTTGGTCAGTGCAGCCAGAGTTCAAAAGTTTATCTGCAGAGTCTTACCTTCCAGCCTGGGTGAAAATGGGGGTGTTAAGGGGCACCTGACATGGTCCAGGGTCGACAGCCCAACCTCTCTGTGGAGTTCTGCTGCAGCCTTCACCATGAGCCGCTCCACCAAGCGCTTCACTCCACCAGCCATCCCATGAGCCACTCCAGCCGTCCCGCAAACTGCTCTGCTCCGCCAGCCTGTCAGCAATATATCTTCAGGCCCCCACTACTTAACACAGCACTCCGTGATTTCAGCTCTTAGTAACTTTAGCTCTTTAATGATTTTAGCTTTTAGCAGGGGAGCCTCGGTGCTGGTACACCATTAGCCTAAAGTGAATTCAGCACAGCAGCCTTTAACTAGACTCCTAGTAGAATCAGAATTAGCTCTGCTATTCCACACTGGAGAGAGGAAGTACAATTAGCATTTAAGGCCCATAGTACAAATACCTGTCCCCACCCTCTCTCAATTCACTGGGTTTTGGAACCCATATCCCTTGTCTAGCAAGGGCTACTTAGTTGATGGTGAGTCCCTCTGTCATAAAACAGTTCTACTGTCCTTGATTCACATAATCAGGGTAACAACACCTTATTCTTCCTGCCCCAATAACAGAGAAACTGGCTATCCCACAGCAGCCAAAGTGACCATTTGGGCTGCTGTGGGCTCATGCTAGGCGGAGTGGGTGTGCCTATGCAAACAAGATCAGTTCTTGTTCCCTGAAGTTCTTTTCCACAACTGGCCACAATTCACCACCAAATGTCAGGGTAGAGCTCATCCTAACTCTGCTTACATAAGGAAACATTCATTTACCATTATACAACAGTGGGAAAGAGACCTAGAATTGGAAATTGTAACTAATGCCTGGTTAAATATTTGCCATAAGTGAAGGACATGTCTGTTCATATTTTCTAGAGCCTCCAGACAAGAGACTGAAACCATCTATGCTCACCCAAAGGCATTGGATAAGTGGAATAACTTGCAGCCCCAGTGCACAAGACAGCAGCATTTACAATGCAACAACCTAATACCATGTTTAGTAGGAGTTTCTTCTTTGCTTTATTTTGGGTATAATAACTTCATTAGCTTAGAAAATTCACTCTAAATTGCTAAACTTGTAAATTAAAAAAAATTGAGCCTCCATGCCATAAAACAATGAGTCAAGCCTTCAGGATAGGATCTAAACTTCTTGTACAATCTCCTGTGAGTGACTGCGGTGCCTTATCGTCACTCTTTGGATACAGAGTTATGCTGTGCACTCAGCTGTGTCACTTAGCTGCGGCCCTGGAGTGGGTGTGATGCAGAGCTACTCTACCTCCAAGGGGAAGCACGTCACTTTCTTTCTCTTCCTAGTGCACTCACCCCATTGCACCGTCTCTTATGAGGGCAGAGAATGGTCCCCTCACATGGCAAGGAGGCCATTCTATTCTCCCTCCTCCTCATTTGACTTTCTTAGTGGCTTGGGACCATGACGGTGCTTGAAGAGAGAGTTCTTACTGGTTCTGTGGATGAAGGGAAAGCAGTGGATGTATTGTTTCTTGACTTTAGCAAAGCTTTTGACACGGTCTCCCACAGTATTCTTGTCAGCAAATTAAAGAAGTATGGGCTGGATGAATGGACTATAAGGTGGATAGAAAGCTGGCTAGATTGTCGGGCTCAACGGGTAGTGATCAATGGCTCCATGTCTAGTTGGCAGCCGTTATCAAGTGGAGTGCCCCAGGGGTCGGTCCTGGGGCCGATTTTGTTCAATATCTTCATAAATGATTTGGAGGATGGTGTGGATTGCACTCTCAGCAAATTTGCGGATGATACTAAACTGGGAGGAGTGGTAGATACGCTGGAGGTCAGGGATAGGATACAGAGGGACCTAGACAAATTGGAGGATTGGGCCAAAAGAAATCTGATGAGGTTCAATAAGGATAAGTGCAGGGTCCTGCACTTAGGACGGAAGAACCCAATGCACAGCTACAGACTAGGGACCGAATGGCTAGGCAGCAGTTCTGCGGAAAGGGACCTGGGGGTGACAGTGGACGAGAAGCTGGATATGAGTCAGCAGTGTGCCCTTGTTGCCAAGAAGGCCAATGGCATTTTGGGATGTATAAGTAGGGGCATAGCGAGCAGATTGAGGGACGTGATCATTCCCCTCTATTCAACATTGGTGAGGCCTCATCTGGAGTACTGTGTCCAGTTTTGGGCCCCACACTACAAGAAGGATGTGGATACATTGGAGAGAGTCCAGCGAAGGGCAACAAAAATGATTAGGGGTCTGGAACACATGACTTATGAGGAGAGGCTGAGGGAACTGGGATTGTTTAGTCTGCAGAAGAGAAGAATGAGGGGGGATTTGATAGCTGCTTTCAACTACCTGAGAGGTGGTTCCAGAGAGGATGGTTCTAGACTATTCTCAGTGGTAGAAGAGGACAGGACAAGGAGTAATGGTCTCAATTTGCAGTGGGGGAGGTTTAGGTTGGATATTAGGAAAAACTTTTTCACTAAGAGGGTGGTGAAACACTGGAATGCGTTACCTAGGGAGGTGGTGGAATCTCCTTCCTTAGAAGTTTTTAAGGTCAGGCTTGACAAAGCCCTGGCTGGGATGATTTAATTGGGGATGGGTCCTGCTTTGGGCAGGGGGTTGGACTAGATGACCTCCTGAGGTCCCCTCCAACCCTGATATTCTATGATTCTATGATTCTTCTGCTAGGGAGGGTGGAGAGACTGTAACTGTGCCTCTGTCAGGAATAAGGGCTTACAGCTGAGCCCAGGACCAACTAACTCCAGCTCCCTAGGGAGGGGCAGAGAATTTGCAGCTAAATCAGGGCGGGCTTGCAGCTGAATCATGTGATTGGCCAGACTACCTGATTGGCTGGAGGAACCCACAAGCATGCTCTTAAGTCCAGCAGCAGCCATTAGCTAATAGCTGCTCAGCAGTTACCCTTGCACCTGTGGTTGCTTCTGTGCCTGCTTTGTTCCCTGCCCTACAATCCTTGTCTGCTTATGACTGCTGTTGCGCCAACCACTAGGACTGACTAGCCATGCCCTGGGCTATGATACCTTCCACATCATTCTTTTACCTCCCACCCCCCTGTGCAGCAGCTGGGTGCAATCTGGCCCCATGCTACTCTGAAAAATGTGCACTGGGAGGTATTTTTAATGTTTTTGCTTAGTTTTTTTTCAAGTGGATTTAGTCCTCAGGAACGGTGCACAAAGACTGGGGTCCTTCATGTGTCCTCAGAACAGATGTAACACAAAGAAGAATGGTGCAAACTTCCCTACATTGTTCTGCCAAAGGGCTATATTATTCCTTATGTAATTACGGAAGTTGACCTCTTTGCTCCTTGATGCTCTTCTGGCTGTGCCAACTGTAAACGTAAGAGACTAGTCCAGCTTGTTGGAAGTTTGGCCTTTCTCGCCAGACAGTGTGGTGACTGCAATAGAAACCTCATTAGCAGAAATGGGACGGAAGACAGCTACTCTTCTCAGTTCACACAGGCCAGTAATAAATGGTAACAATTTACAGTCACTACCACCTGGGCTGGACTCAGATATGTGACTGCCATCGTGTGTTTATTTGCAGCTCCGCCAGTGATAGCAATGGCGCAGATAGCACCATGTCAGACAGAGTCAGGACTTTCAGAAACAAATGATACTAGGTTGAATGGCCAAAGCGTTCAGATTTGCCTGCCTAAAGTTGAGCATCTTTACTTATGAAACTAGGTTTTCATAGGTGCTGGGCACCCACAACACTTATGTGAAATCAGGCTACCTATTTAGGTTCCAAATGGCCAGACTGCATTACCTTTACTCACACAGAGTAACTCCATGAGTAACTCCCATTGAGATATTTAGTGCTACCTGTGGCCTCAGGCGCTGCTAATCTGCAATAACAGTACGAGAATCTGCATTTAGGTCTCTACCATTAGACATCCAAATTAAACTATTTTGGCCTATATGGGCAACACTTTGCCTTTAGCTATTACTTGTGTGATGACTACCCTTGTAACTGGCACACTGGGGTTTGAACCAAGGCTAAATGCAGAAACCACCATCAATTGAGTTAAAGAGCCAAGGCACTATAAATGGGGGTGTAGCAACTCCACTCTGTAGAGTAGCCGGGGGAGAGGCTGCAACGTGCTCTCACCAGTGGGATATATTGCTTGAAGTTTGCTTATATCATGTGAAAGCTTAGTAAAATCATCTTGCACATTTTAAATACAGTGTACTGTAAGTATTACACTACTACATTGAATGAGGATGGTGTCATGAGAAGAAGCTGGAAAAATCTCCTGGGCTTGCTTCTCCAATAATGCTTCTGTTTTGCTTTCAGTCCCTGAGGGCTCTGGCTTATCAGATGCAGACAAAGTGAAGAGAAACAGTAGAAATGAAAACTGTTATTGATCCATACAGAGTGTGATGCAGTGCGGATTGAGATTTGAACGTATTCTTTAATAGTGGGCGGAAAAGTCAAGACTGGTAATGGTAACGGGAGACACTGAGTTTTCCTTTCATTTGAGGGTCAAGAGTTAATGTCAAATCTCAGCTTGGCAGCTTAGACATACAGTGTTCCGTTTATTACCACTGGAGTGTGTCAGAGGCCTCCAGAAAGGCTACTGCCTGGTGGAATTTCATGAAGGACAGACACTTGAAAATACATGGTTATTTCTCAAGTAGAATTGTCCACAATTATATCTAAGGTAGAATTAACCATTAAATGTGGTTGCTGCCCCCTCCCAGCTCTTGATCTTGATGATCAGACTTTCTTCCTTCCCCTCATTTGCACATCTCATCTATTTAACTCTGAACAATTACAGGCAAGGGGCTGTCTCTTTCTTTGTGTATGTACAGCAGACAACAAAATGGGTCTCCAGTCTTGTGAAGCTACTGTAATGTAAATCAATAATGATAATAGACCCACTGGTGAAAACTCATGTAAAGTTTAAGTTTTAACATGCAGCTCTTTGTGGAGTGCAAACTCACAGTTTCAGCACTGGTTGGCAAAAAGAAAAGGAGGACTTGTGGCACCTTAGCGACTAACCAATTTATTTGAGCATAAGCTTTCGTGAGCTACAGCTCACTTCTGAGAGCTAGATCGCTAGCCTATATAGACTAACACGGTTGCTACACTGAAGCACTGGTTGGGTATATCAGTGGAGCAGACTGTATGGAACAACACACATGCTGTAGCTCACGAAAGCTTATGCTCAAATAAATTGGTTAGTCTCTAAGGTGCCACAAGTCCTCCTTTCCTTTTTACACATGCTATTGTATGTGCTGTATCGGTCTTGTAGGAAAACATACTACGTGGGACTGTCTCTCTTCTTCTGTTTTCAACACCAGCTGTGCATCGTCAGTGTTTTCATGCAGCAAAAAGAGAAAGGGCATTTTTTTCCAGACCACTCTGAATAATGCATATAGTTATTAACTCTAAGTTGGCCAAGGCATTCTTTATAAGGTCAAATAAGGTTTATGCTCAGAGGGGCAAATTCTGATCCACTTTTATGCATCCTTCACCGGTGCAGAGGTCTTGGTTTCAGCAGAATTGGAATGATACCAGTGCATAATGGGTGAGATCCCATCGGCCTGCAAAAGAGCTGGCAACCCTGGAACATGGATGCTTTTTATTTTAAAGGTTTCAGAGTAACAGCCGTGTTAGTCTGTATTCGCAAAAAGAAAAGGAGGACTTGTGGCACCTTAAAGACTAACCAATTTATCTGAGCATAAGCTTTCGTGAGCTACAGCTCTATGCATCCGATGAAGTGAGCTGCAGCTCACGAAAGCTCATGCTCAGATAAATTGGTTAGTCGCTAAGGTGCCACAAGTCCTCCTTTTCTTTTTCATTTTAAAGTAGGGATGAATATTAAGGGTATGGCAGGTTAGTGATCTGTCTTTCTATCTTAGCACTTATAGGGGATCTCAGTGACTTACAGTCTTTAATGTATTTATCCTCACAACACACCTGAGAGAAGTTGCATAAATGGGGAACTGAGAGACTAAATGAATTGCCTGGGGTTACTCAGAAATCTGAGGGAACAAGGACTTGAACCTAGGACCCAGGCTAGGACTCTAGCCACAACAATGTGAATCTACCTGCCACATGTAGCAGCTCTGCAGACCTGGGGCTAAGGCAACATAACAGCTCTGCCATCATTCTAGGGCGGTGGAGAAGAAGATACCATCCCCATGCCTTAACACACAACTTGTTTACTGTGAGCCAGAACTAGGATTTGCCCCATCATGGTTGCTTGCAAGAGTTCTGCAATAACCAGCATAGCCATGAACAGAAATTGATTTCCCTGAACTTAAGTTCAACTCTTTCATGGAGATGGATGGCCATTCTTTGTAGTCCTTTAGACGAAGTTATTAAATAGAATGGGAATGGAATGCGGCCAAAGTTCTCACTGAGCTCCCTACAGTTGTGTTCTGTCATTTCTCCTGCGTTGCAGTAGCCTTTATATTACCCAGTAAGTGCATTTCATAAATAGCCTGCACAGTTATTGAGTGCAGTGACATGCAATAAATTAAACTGAAGCCTGTAAAGAGGGCAAGGAAACCCATGAATATGCTTCAGCAGCATCTGTTGAGCTGATATCAAAGAACATGATAGAAAGAGACATTTTGATTTGTACATCTCATTCTTGTCACAACTTTGATAGAAACATGTCCTTGCTGTTGCAACCTAAAAGTAGGTTAAGAGGGGCATATAATGTACTGTGGGAAAGATATTCAGCTGCTCTAAATTGCATTGCTGATAGGAATATAGGAATTACAATAGTGGGTAAGACCCATGATCCATCTAGTTTAGTGGCCTGGTCGGGAATTTTCCATCAAAACATTTTTCCAATGGAGAATGCAATTTTCACAAAACTGAAATTTTCCATACGAAAATTGGAAACTCTTTTTCATTTTCCCTTGGGAAAATCAAAACAAAATATTTTGTGTGATGCGGTGTTGACCCGAATTGAAATGTTTCCTTTTATCAAACTGTATTGAAATATTTAATTTCTGAGCAGTTTAACATTAATCTGTGGTCACCTGATCTGCTCTCGTGCCTCTCGCGAGCTAGATTTCAAGTGCCCCGTTCCCCCGTTCTCCTCTATGGTTGGGTTTGCTGACTGAACTATAGCTCCCATGATGCACAGCAGTCCACCCTGTTGAACTGACGCAGTGCATCATGAGAGTCATATGACTGAGATTGTCTTAAACCCTGAAGCATGAGATTAATATCCCCTTTTAATTTTTATTGATAGTATTAGCTATTATATCTTTGGATACTCTCATTATCGAGTTCCCCCCTTGTATCTTGCGATGTTCTTGACCACATCCACTTTGTGTGGGTTTGAGTTCCATATTCTATGTAGGCATTGTCTGAAGTGACTTCAGTACTGATTTAAGACAGCTGAGGGTCTAACTTTGTATTTTGTGGCACTATCAAAGATATATGTTTCTGTTAAGATCATACCTCTCAACAAGTTAACCATGTTGGACGAGATACAATGTGTAAAAAAATTCCCAGTTTGGATCTATTAAGTTGGTATCCCACCTCTGACAATGTTCATTTCCAGATGCTTCAGAGGATGGGACTAATAAATCCCTCAATGTACAACTATAGAATAACCATCCTTAATCCCCTCAGTGGGTGGGTTTTTTTTCTGAAGGTTGAGGTTGTGGAAGAAAACACAGTCTTCACTCTTAGGTTGTTTGCAACAAGTCATACACAGTTTCTTCTCAAGCAATTGCAAGGGGGAGAGTGTGCACAGACAGGGATTCCCTCTTTCTAGGCAGGTCTCTGCCAGATAATCAATTAGGGCAAACATTTATACCTTTTGTTACATACAATAATGATCAACTGCTGCATCTTGTTTATGCATGTTCCTTCCTAATATCTTACTTTTTCTCAGCAGTTCCTGCTACAATCTGCGTTCCATTCTTATCTAACACAAGGTCAAAACAGCATCTCTTACAGTTTTCCCACTCGCTTCCCACTCGCCCAGGCTCTGCCTTAAAGTCTCATATTATTAGAGTTAGAGTTAGCCTGACTCTTCCTCTATTCCTAAGAAAACTAAGATGTCTGCATTCAAATTCCCTTTATCCACTTCCACACTTCCCGCTTTTGTGCTTCCATCAAACCTTGAATTTCTGATTCTAGATCAAATGGTTCAGCCTCATGGGCTTTGGTTGGATGCAGTGACAATGCGTGGTTAGTATGAACATGAAAGATGTTATTATTACGTCCTTTACAACAACAATAACATAATCCTAAACTGAACAACAACAATAAAAGCATTAACATTCCCATTGTAATAATATGATGGGGTTGTTTTATAGCCTTAGTTACATAGCACAATGCATCATAATTAGTACATAACGTGGACACTCTATAGGCTGTATGAAAGGCATATTTTTCAATTTGGTATATATTTTGAAGCATAGGAATTTGCCCTTGTAATTCAGAGATTTTCTGGACCTCTGGTAGGAGTGAAAGCAAATTGTGGAACCAGTCAGGTTCTAAGGCAGTCCCATTAAAGGGTATCTGAAACCTAAGGGCTGATTGTAGGATTCTATCTACAGGCCAACGAATAATATAATTTCCTGCAGCAGTGGTGAGATTAAAATGTATGTCTTGAAAAGTGGTGGCCTTAACATGTACACAGCTGTCATTAGCTTGGAAAAGCAGGTGTCCTGTCAGGGTAGTTCCTTGTCCCATACCCTCCCAACGAACGTTGTCATGAACAGTGACAACTTCCCCTGGCTTCAGTTTATGTACACACTGAAGCTGTGGGGATTCTAACAGCCGGAGCGTCCATTGACTCCCTATCCTTATCCAAATGTTGGGTGTTATTCCAGGAGCACTGACGATAAGTTGGTTAGGCATACCAGGTAGTTTAATTTCCCAAATGTCTCGGTGAATTATCCAATCCCACATGCATCCTCCCCACAGACCTGGCAGGATTCGGTATCTGGGAGCCCACATCCCTCCAATCGGTCCGTATGCTTGGAAGGAGCACTGCGAACCTCTGTACTTCCACCCAGAAAATCTCCAAATACATCTCCATGGCCACAGATCAGATGATACTCCTGAAGTATCTGTAAGGGCAGTGGGCCAAGCCTGATGCTCAAGATCACTCCGAATGGCCATTAGCTGGTCATTTAGGAAATCCTGAATTTCTGAACAAGCCAGATCCCACTGCAATACCTTCCCAGCCTCAGTGATATTCAGTACCATCGTTGTCAGAAGTTTCTGGGTCATTGAACTAAGGGCGGAGATAACATGTAATTCACCAACTCCAGCCTGTACTTGGGTTAACTGTGCTCCAGTAATAAGACCTGTGGCTTTTTCCAACTGTCCTAATTTTTCTTCATGTTGCTGGCCTTTATAAATATTCCAAATTGCAGCTGCACTATTGGCACCATCCCATAGGTGTCCAGCCAAGTCCCTCTTCTTTCTAGAGGAAACCCAGGCCCTTTGCTGTGCAGCCCCTTTTAAGCAATTAGGATATGCAGAGGTGACCTAAAAACTGGATAAGGGCAGTGTGAATTTTATAGTCCCTAGTGTAGTACTAATCACAGTCCATCAATATCCTAACACATCTCTCTTTGGTGAAGTACCATATCAAATCTGTTGGCTAAACACTTCCATATACTTCTGAGAGACATTAGCATTAATAGCATAGGAAGGGGCATATTGCAATATGGTGCAGGTTAAATTATTAATTACAGGGATTATTTCAGTACAGGTAAAATTTCCGGTGGCAGAACAGACTCTTTGGGTATAGTTTGATTATTCACTAATTGGGTGACCAAATAACAATAAGGGCCTCTTTCATCTAACATATTACAGACTCCAGGAACGGCCATCCTATCTACTTCGCTATAGAACCCATTAATCTCAATTTCCGATTCTTGGGGCTCATTTGTAGTGATATCATATATTTCTATTTCCACCGACCCAGTTCTTTTCCACTCAATTATTCGCTCATATGAACTATTCTGAATCTTAAAAAATAATTTTTCTGAACAAATTTTCAGTAAATCACTAAGATGTGAAGGCTTTGGGCATTAGATTTCCTTAGAATATACAGTATTGTCTGTATTTGGGTAAATTACAGGGGTGGTGGCAAAGGTGGAGGGCATGGGGGGGGTAATGTTCGTGGCAGCAAGGCATCTTTGGTATTCGTCATCGGGAAGCCAATTAGGGAGGGCAGTACATTCTAATGGTACTTGTCCGTAAGCACAAAGCCCAGACCCTGAAAGAAATCCAAACCACCACGCAACACCACATTCCCAAGAACGGTCCCTGTAGTTCCCTCCCTGCCAATATACAATACAATAGCACTTCACCTTGTCCTGTTCTCCTGCTGTCCAGAAAGAACAGCAGCACCAGAAGGAGAGAGAGACCACTCATCAGTCGGAGAGTCATCTCAAGGTGGAGGAGCCTTTTTGCAGTGAGAAGCATGGGTCCAGGCAGTCAGTCCTTGGCACTTCACAGCGGTGTTGGTAGTTAACAGGACTTGGTAAGGGCCTTTCCAATGTGGGGTCAGGGCGGTCTTTTGTTTATGGACCTTTATGTAGACCCAGTCTCCTGGTTCCAGCGAGTGGCAGGGTTGCTCAGGATCCTTGGGTAGTGCTTCTTTCACCTGTGTATAAAGAGACCTAACACATTTCATTAGTGCCTGACAATAATTAAGCATTGTGTCATCCATTAAATGAATGTCCATCTGGGCGAGGGTCAGTGGAGGCGCTGCCAGAAGTCGCATCGGGTACCTTTGCAGGATCTCATGAGGGCTGAGTCCAGTCTTTCAATTGGGAGTGGCCCTCATGCTCATCAATGCTAATGGAAGGGCAACTGGCCACGTTAAGTTTGTCTCCACACAGATCTTAGCCAGTTTATTTTTCAGGATCCCATTCTGATGTTCCACTGTCCCAGCAGACTGCAGGTGGTGGGGACAATGGGGTTGTGTTGGATCTGCAAGGCTGCACATAATTCTTTTATATGTCCGGTTTTATGGAAGTTAGAAACATGGACGGGAAGGATCATATGGGAGGAAGTGTCCTTTATTTCATGTCATTGGTGGAAATGGTCAAAATAAAGAACTTCATCACTAATGTCAAATACAGTGCAGGACATGGTCACCTGTAGAAGAGGCTGTAGAAATGAGAGTCTGCATGGTCATGTACAACATAATCAAATATGAGACCAGATCCTCAGCTAATGAAAAGTGGCATGACTGCAGGGGAACTATGTCAGTTTACACTAGCTGAGGATCTGGCTCCTGATATTTACAGAAACCAATATCATTATACTAAACATGACTCCTGGTGAATGTTCCAGGTTGAATTTACTCCTGTGCCTCTGAGTGTACCAAATGCATCTTGATACACTATTGAGTTCAACAACATCAGACACAGGGGAATGACCAGCAGTGACTGTGTTAAAATAATACTGTGGATCTAAGTTTGGAACCAGAAAAGCAAGGGAACACCAGAAATGTTAAGAAACAGGAAAGGCCCCCCCTGGGTTGACATGCCTGTCCTGATTTGGTTTTTTGTACCGTATTCTTCAAATCCTCCTTTCTGGAAATAGAGCTAGGTGTCTCTTTCGCTCATTTAGACTCTGTGTCAGTCACCTTCTCCAGTAACTAATTCCATGTGTTTCTTTCTCTAGAGTGAAACAGTCCTTCCCACATTCTCTATTTACTCATTGTTACCTTATATTTCAATTATGTCCCCAAGTTTTCCATTTAAAGTAATTATAACAAAACTCCATCTCCCTGCCTATTTTATAAGTTCCCTTTATTGTCTCCCTTTCCTTTATTGAAAACATCTATCATGCCACCTCAAAGATTCTCCTTTTCCAAGGAGAATGAGATCAGCTCCCACAGCCTTTCCTCAACTTATATAAAAATAAACAAACTCTGCAATTAAGAATAAAAAAATCCACATGGGAAAATGCAGACTTTTCCTTTATCCCACTGTAAAGACCCAATCCTGTAATCTCAACTTTTGATCAAGTGACTAGCCCCATCAACATAACAGAAATACCACTAGGGTAGAAGGCAAAACTTAGTGCTGCTCCTGGCATTAGCTTGAAGGATTGGGGAAATAGGACACATGCACACAACGGGGAGTCAATTGCAGACAGATGCTTCAATGTGCCATGCTGCCAGGGATGGGGGGGTTCAGAACTGAAAAGCACAGAAAAACAAACCCTTCTTGCAAATGCCTTGGGTTTGTGGAGCTGACACCCAGTTCTCCACTCATCCACAGGTTTCAGTTAATTTAAGGAGGATGTAGTCTGTCCCCTGAAAGACACCTGAGATTAAATTCCACCTTGCAGAATTTCTGAGCCCCTTTTCCCTCCTGCTGTTTATTCCTTGGGAAAGGAGCACATAATGTGAACTCCTTTCCTTCCCTCCACCAAATTCTAGTGCTAATGGCAAAATTTCAACTGCTTTTATATTTGACTATTGAATTACAATGAAACTCTAAAACAGATAATCACTAAAACTAATGGTTTTGAAGGAGAGATGGCATTTGATAAGATTAGCAGGGGAGGGACTGGAAATAGTATAGAATGCACAAAAAAGTAAAAATAAATAAAATAAAATGTTTACAGCCTGATTCTCCTCTCATATGACATTCACATTGGAGTAACACCATTGAGTTACAGATTATTTATATCACTGCAAGTAAGCTGAATTTGTGAAAGGATGACTGGTGGTGTGGTTAAGGCATTGGCTGACAATTCAGGAGATCTGTGTTTAATTTCCAACTATGCCACAAACTTCCTAGTTGCTGTTGGTAAAATTTTCATAAGTGACTTAGGATCCTCATTCTTATTTTCATAAGTGACTTCGGCATTTTGTGCCCTTGACTTTCACTGAGACTTAGGTTTCTAAGTCACTTTTGAAAATGGGGCACTATTAGGCACTATTGAAAATGTTACCTTAATCTCTCTGTGCCGCAGAGCCACGTCTATAGTATGGGAATAATACTTTCTGTCTCCCACCTCTCGTCTGTTTAGATTATAAAGGGCCTGGGAATGGGGCTGTTTGTTAATATGTGCCTAACACTGATATTGGTTGGGGCCTCTAGCTGCTGCTGTAATAGGAAAAATAACAGGATCAACTCCTTGAAAAGTTTGTGTAGAAAACCTATAGTGAAAGATCAATTACTGTCTCCACATTATGTTGTGGTAGGCGGCCTCCCAGGCCTGAACTATGTAATAAACAGATTTTCCATCATAGCTTTCACCTAATGTGGCAACAGCTGTTAAAATGTGATTATGTACTATGACATGTTACTGTTATAAAATGTCACTGTAGCACCTTTATGCAACAAAACCTTAGCTTGCTCTTGTTGATTTCATAGTACCATGAATTATGTGACACATTTGCTTTCCATTATCAGCCAGGTCCAGGACTTCCAATTATTCACCTTATTAATCAGACCTGTAAAAAGGAGCACAACGGGCCTACACAAAACACAGAATACAGCATGGCATTCATTATGGGAAGCACAGAATTTTAAGATGGAATTTATAGCCAAATTACTTCTTGATATTTTCACCATTACTGTGCTTACTGTTGATGTCCAGTTTATTCTAAATTTACTGCAAGCGATGGAAATTCCTGCTTGCTTTTCTGAATTGGCCTGCTTTATCAACTAGAGAGATATTTCATCTTCTCATATTGAATTCAATTGCATCACAGTGTGTGACATGGTACCACAAAATCTCTTACCTTAACTTGGTATAGCCAACATAGAGAGTTAGGATATTTTAACTTCTAATAGGGCATCAGAGTCCTCTGAGCTAGGTAAAGTGATACTTTTATGCACATATTTTTTTCTGGACCCTGAAACCTTAATTTAATCATTGTATTGACCCACGGCCCATGAACCAGGAAATAGACAACGAGGATCCGATTCTCAGCTAGTGTAAGCTGGTGTAGCTCCACTGAATGCAATGGAGCTGGGTTGATTGACACCAGCTGAAAAAGTGACTCAAATACTGTGACTATGCCTTTGAAAATGAAATAATTTGTCATTATGAGAGTACGTAACACAGAAAAGAGGGACATTTTTATATTGAGTCTTAGGGCTTGATTCCTCTCCTTTTCTTTGGAGTAAATCAGAAGTCATTCCACTGAAATCATAATGAAATCAACTGAGTTATAACAATGTAAATTAGTGTAAGCCAGGATCTCCTCCTGCCATCTATTGATGAACCGGGGTGGGGGAAGACCCCAGGAGCAGAGTGTATTTGCACAACCTCACTTATTTTACCGTGGGGATCAACAAACAGACCTGTTTCACCAAAGTGATCAATTTCGGCTATTTTGGGTTAAAATTCACATTAGTCTTGAATTGGGGTAATTAAATGATTAAAGGGCAGCAGAAAAGCACTTCATGTGCACCAGTTACCCTAACCTTAACCTCACTCACTAAAGAGGGGAGCAGAGATGCCAAAGGCCACTGAATTTTGTGGGGGAGGGGCGTGCAGCAGGAGTTTTTACCTGGTGGTGTAAGGAGTCCTAAATACCATTTAGAATCATAGTATATCAGGGGTGGAAGAGACCTCAGGAGGTCATCTAGTCCAACCCTCTGCTCAAAGCAGGACCAATCCCCAACTAAATCATCCCAGCCAGGACTTTGTCAAGCCTGACCTTAAAAATATCTAAGGAAGGAGATTCCACCACCTCCCTAGGTAACGCATTCCAGTGTTTTACCACCCTCCTAGTGAAAAAGCTTTTCCTAATAGCCAACCTAAACCGTCCCCACTGCAACTTGAGACCATTACTCCTTGTTCTGTCATCAGCTACCACTGAGAACAGTCTAGATCCCTCCTCTTTGGAACCCCCTTTCAGGTAGTTGAAAGCAGCTATCAAATCCCCCCTCATTCTTCTCTTCCCCAGACTAAACAATCCCAGTTCCCTCATAAGTCATGTATTACAGTCCCCAAATCATTTTTGTTGCCCTCCGCTGGACTCTTTCCAATTTTTCCACATCCTTCTTGTAGTGTGGGGCCCAAAACTGGACACAGTACTCCAGATGAGGCCTCACCAATGTCGAATAGAGGGGAACGATCACGTCCCTTGATCTGCTGGCAATGCCCCTACTTATACAGCCCAAAATGCCATTGGCCTTCTTGGCAACAAGGGTACACTGTTGACTCATATCCAGCTTCTTGTCCACTGTAACCCCTAGGTCCTTTTCTGCAGAACTGCTGCCGAGCCATTCGGTCCCTAGTCTGTAGCGGTGCATGGGATTCTTCCGTCCTAAGTGCAGGACTCTGCACTTGTCCTTGTTGAACCTCATCAGATTTCTTTTGGCCCAATCCTCCAATTTGTCTCCTCTGTATCCTATCCCTACCCTCCAGGGTATCTATCACTCCTCCCAGTTTAGTGTCATCTGCAAACTTGCTGAGGATGCAATCCACACCATCCTCCAGATCATTTATGAAGATATTGAACAAAACCGGCCCCAGGACCGACCCTTGGGGCACTCCACTTGATACCGGCTGCCAACTAGATATGGAGCCATTGATCATTACCCGTTGAGCCCGACAATCTAGCCAACTTTATATCCACCTTATAGTCCAGCCCATACTTCTTTAACTTGCTGGCAAGAATACTGTGGGAGACTGTGTCAAAAGCTTTGCTAAATTCAAGGAACAACATGTCCACTGCTTTCCCCTCATCCACAGAGCTAGTTATCTCATCATAGAAGGCAATTAGATTAGTCAGGCATGACTTGCCCTTGGTGAATCCATGCTGACTGTTCCTGATCACTTTCCTCTACTCTAAGTGCTTCAGAATTGATTCCTTGAGGACCTGTTCCATGATTTTTCCAGGGACTGAAGTGAGTCTGACTGGCCTGTAGTTCCCAGGATCCTCCTTCTTCCCTTTTTTAAAGATGGGCACTACATTAGCCTTTTTTCAGTCGTCCGGGACCTCCCCCGATCGCCATGAGTTTTCAAAGATAATGGCCAATGGCTCTGCAATCACATCCGCCAACTCCTTTAGCACTCTCGGATGCAGTGCATCCGGCCCCATGGACTTGTGCTCGTCCAGCTTTCCTAAATAATCCCAAGTCACTTCTTTCTCCACAGAGCCCTGGTCACCTCCTGTGCTGTGCTGTCCAGTGCAGTAGTCTGGGAGCTGACCTTGTTTGTGAAGACAGAGGCAAAAAAAGCATTGAGTACATTAGCTTTTTCCACATCCTCTGTCACTAGGTTGCCTCCCTCATTCAGTAAGGGGCCCACACTTTCCATGACTTTCTTCTTGTTGCCAACATACCTGAAGAAACCCTTCTTGTTACTCTTAACATCTCTTGCTAGCTGCAACTCCAAGTATTATTTGGCCTTCCTCATTTCACTCCTGCATGCCTGAGCAATATTTTTATACTCCTTCCTGGTCATTTGTCCAATCTTCCACTTCTTGTAAGCTTCTTTTTTGTGTTTAAGATCAGCAAGGATTTCACTGTTAAGCCAAGCTGGTCGCTTGCCATATGTACTATTCTTTCTACACATTGGGATGGTTTGTCCCTGTAATCTCAATAAGGATTCTTTAAAATACAGCCAGCTCTCCTGGACTCCTTTCCCCCTCATGTTATTCTCCCAAGGGATCCTTCCCATCAGTTCCCTGAGGGAGTCAAAGTCTGCTTTTCTGAAGTCCAGGGTCCGTATTCTGCTGCTCTCCTTTCTTCCCTGTGTCAGGATCCTGAACTCAACCATCTCATGGTCACTGCCTCCCAGATTCCCATCCACTTTAGCTTCCCCTACTAATTCTTCCCGGTTTATGAGCAGCAGGTCAAGAAGAGCTCTGCCCCTAGTTGGTTCCTCCAGCACTTGCACCAGGAAATTGTCCCCTACACTTTCCAAAAACTTCCTGGATTGTCTGTGCACCGCTGTATTGCTCTCCCAGCAGATATCAGGGTGATTGAAGTCTCCCATGAGAACCAGGGCCTGTGATTTAGTAACTTCTGTGAGTTGCCGGAATAAAGCCTTGTCCACCTCATCCACCTGGTCCGGTGGTCTATAGCAGACTCCCACCACGACATCACCCTTGTTGCTCACGCTTCTAAACTTAATCCAGAGACACTCAGGTTTTTCTGCAGTGTCATACTTGAGCTCTGAGCAGTCATACTGCTCCCTTACATACAGTGCAACTCCCCCACCTTTTCTGCCCTGCCCGTAATTCCTGAACAGTTTATATCCCTCCGTTGGACCCGACTCCTCCAGGTTTAAAGATGAAGCTAATCAGATTCAACTGAAAGTCCTTGTTTCTGCCCAGTGATCGCTGGAGCTCAAACCACTGGTGAGCAGGCCTAGGAGGCTGAACCTTAGAGCTGCTGTGGAGATGGTGTAATGAATGAGAGAGCAAAGGATGCAACAGCAGTGAGAGTCTCCACTAGCATGAAAACACTAAAGGCTGAAATCATGAAGAGCTGGGCTAAGCGGCAGAACCTCAGAATGTGGCATCACAGCCGAGGCAGCAAGTAGTGGCAGAGACAGCAGTGAGTAGAAACAGAGGCATTGCTTGACCCACCCAGTCCACAGTGGGAGATGAACCCATGAGAAGGCACCCCTGAATTCTGGG
The DNA here is from genome assembly GCF_965140235.1 of Caretta caretta. Lineage (NCBI taxonomy): Eukaryota > Metazoa > Chordata > Testudines > Cheloniidae > Caretta > Caretta caretta. Next base: position 337,220,923 of record NC_134206.1, on the reverse strand, counting down.
ACATCCCTGACTTAAGGCAATCAACTGTGAGGGGACACAGTGAAGGGAAGAGGGAGTGGCATGTTAAGGGGATGGAAACTAAGGCAAAGAACAGTGCCTGGTGTACCCCGGGAGGGGTGTTTAACTTCTGGTTTGCATCCTTTTGAATAAGTGTGGTGTTTTCCCAAATTAATGTTGAGTTCCCACTCTCTTTTAAAAAAATATTTCTTTTGTGATACTCAGACTCAGTACTTGTGAATGGGGAATTATTGCCTGTTGGGGTATGTCTACACAGCAAAGGAAAACCCGCGGCTGGCCCATGCCAGCTGACTCCAGCTCATGGGTCTCAGGCTGTGGGGCTGTTTCATTGCTGTGAAGACTTCCAGACTTGGGCTGGGGACACTGAAAGGTGGGAGGGTCCCAGAGCTCAGGCTCCAGCCTGAGCCCAGAAGTCTACACAGCAAAGAAACAGCCCAGCAAGCCTGAATCAGCTGGACTGGGCCAGATGTGGGTTTTTCTTTGCTGTATAGACGTACCCTTAGAGGTGACCGGGGGAGTGTTTAATTTTCCCAGTATTCTGGGTGGGAGCTGAAGCTGATTCTGTTTTGAAATGAGGAGGAACCCCTGGATATTGAAACCGGTTCTTCTTGTTTCCAACGCCTTCGGGAACAAGAGTTACAGAGTTTCCTCCAAATTACCACTTTCTAGAGGCCAAAGAAATAATGGACCACGGATGATACTCAATGCCGAATGAATGGGAAGTGTCCTTTTGACTTCCATGAGCATTACTTAAGGCCCTAAGATGGCATTCTTCACTATGGAGACTCCATAGATAAGGTTTTTAAGATAGTTTATATAAAGTATGATTTTGACTCTGTTCTAGCTTTCTCACTAAGCATTTCCTTTCTGCCTGATATTTGATGTGTGGTCGCTGGCCAGAGGAGATAACTTGTCCGCTCATAACTCAGAAATGTCATCATGTAATACATTGTTGTTTGCAGTGTTGTTGTAACCCTGTTGGTCCCAGGATAGTAAAGAGAGAAGGTGGGTAAGGTAATATCTTTTATTGGACCAGTTTTGGCTGGTGAAAGAGACACATTTTCGAGCTACACAGAGCTCAAAAGCTTGTCTCTTTCACCAACAGAAGTTGGTCTAATACAAGATATGATCTCACCCACCTTATCTCTCTGATATAATACAGTGCATTAGTCACTAATAAAAATTAGCAAATTAATGCAATGGACAGAGCAGCAATTTTTATTAAGGTTGAGTAGAAAAGTTTGGAGTTATACCTGGTCAGATATTGACTTTCTGGGCATTAACTGAAGGTCTCTGGGGACTGTTGAGCTTCTGTGAGTGGCCTTACAGAAGTAGTTAACATGGAGAGAATCTGAAGGGAAAAAAAAAAAAAGTCCTACAAGACATGCTTAGGCACCTGGTAGAACTTTACAGGCCAGATCTTCAGTTGGTAGAAATTTACATAGCTTTATTGACTTCAGTGAAGGTAGGCCAATTTATGACAGCCATGGTTCTGGCCCAATGTAAGTTCCATACAAAAACTTGGTAGGGTTCATAAAGCTTACAAGCCACACCAGCTGCCCCAGCAGAACACGTAAGATCTAAGAGACAAAGAGGCAGGGCTCAGTATGTAAAGCCTCTGCTGGCACAGCTGAAAGAGTTTTTAAATTCCCTGAGGCACAGCTGGAGAAGTTAGGATTCACTGCCTTTTCTAAGGCAGCCCTCGGCACAGATCAGCTGCTGGTATAAATTGGCAGCTCCAATGGCATCAGCAGTGGTAGCATTTTATACCAACTTTGCACTATACAAGGAGAAAGGCTGAGGACTGGGCCCACTGAATTTATAGCTTGTTTCCAAAAGCTTTCTGGCCTCCAAATGAAATAACTAAATACACACTTTCCAAGTTGGAGCATATGCTTTTAAAAGTTTAGACGCAGTGTGTTTCCATTAATCCCAGTCAGTCTATTTCATCCTTTTCTTCTCTGTGCCTGGATCCTACATGGCTTTTTGCTTTCCACCAGTTACACTTACCCTAAGCACAGATGCAAAGGATTCAGAGAGTTTCCCTAAATGCTTTATTCCTTAGCACTGAGCCTTTTGCCTTCCCACACTGCATGCTGTGCTCAGACCTCCCTGCTTTTTGCTATGCCGTTAAGAAGACTTCCTTTCATTTTAAACCATGCTGAATGCAGCGCTTGCAGGGCACGATCCAGCTCATGTTGAAGTCTTTCAAGGTTTAGAGGTTGCTCCTCTGTAGAGAATGTATCACTTAGGCAGTGTTTCCTTTGTGGGGCTGGAGAAGAAGAGATTTAGCTGTGGGCTGGATAAGAAGATGGTGATTCCTTATGAGATTGAAGCATGATTAGGGGTGGATGGCAGTGTTGCACTTTTTTTGTCATTTTGGAGTTCCTGAGGTGGGCCAGACTCACTGTATGGGAAAACAAAGTCTCCCCTGGTGGCCTGCTTTTCAGACTATTAAACAAAGGTCAGGGGGTCACAGTGCTGTGGGAAAGGCCATCTGCCCTACGCACCTTCTATTCTGCCGCCCAGCTGGTGCAAAGGGAGCTGAAGCCACTCACAAGTCCCCTTGTGGGGGCAGTTCCCAGCAATCTTGTATCTGGCATAGTTAATTCCTTCACCTGCCTCCCCACTGCTTCTGGCACCAGTGTCATATTGGGGGTAAAGAGAGGGAGCAGCTGGGCTAGGCTGCACTCCGGCTATCCTCAGGTGGTGTCTTGGGGACCATTGCCAGCTGGCACAAGTTAGAACAGCCCTTAGGGAGCCATTACTGACTGATGTTTCATGGCTTTTCTCTTCTCCCCATTCCTAGGTTGCCCTGGGTAGCATGGGGCTTCACTGCAATCCCCTAGACAGGCTTCTCCTTGGTTTAGGCATTTAAATGGGGCAATGAGGTATTGGTGAAAAGGGTGTTTTTCCAGACTCTGGGGCCATGTCTACACTACAAAATGAAGCTGACTTAACTTACGTTGGCATTCAGCCACCGCACTAATTACATCACTTGTGTATGGCTACATTTTGCTTCTGTAAGCAGAGTCAGGATGAGCTCCACCCTGACATTTGGTGGTGAGGTGTGGCAAGTTGTGGAAAAGAACTTCAGGGGCTGATCTCATTTGCATAGGCACACCCACCCCGCCTAGAATGAAGCCATAACTGCCCAAATGGTCACTTTGGCTGTTGTGGGATCCCCAGTGTCTCTGTTATTGGGGTGGGAAGAATAAATTGTTATTACCCTGATTATGGGAACTGTGCTTGGAACTGTACTTGGCCTTTTGTTATGATGGAGGGACTCACCATCAACTGAGTAGCACTCGCTAGGCAAGGGACATGGGTTCCAAAACTCTGTGAATTGAGAGAGGCTTGAGACAGGTATTTGTACCTGGTGGTGTGGGCCCCCTTTATGAGGGCCTGAAGCACCAATTGTACCTCTGTCTCGCTCCACTGTAGAATGTCAGAGCTAATTTTGGGTCTATTAAGAGTCTTGCTACAGGTACTGTGCTGAATTCACTTTGGCCTTAGGGTGCACCAGCACTAAGGCTCCCACTACTATGAGCTGAAATCACTTAGAGCTGGAATAACTGAGCAATGTGTCAAGTAGTAGGGAGCCAGAAGAACTAGCGTGCAGTGGTGCTGTTTGTGGATAGGCTGGCGGAGTGTTCATGAGACGGCGAGGCGAGCTGTGCAGGGGGGAGCCGTTCGTGAGACGGCGAGCAGGGCTGTTCGTGAGGTGGTGGAGTGAAGTGTTTGTGAGACGGCGAGCTGTGCAGAGCGGAGCTGCTTGTGAGACAGCAGAGCAGTGGGGCAGTCGGCTTCAGGACACGTAAGGTGCCCCTTACCTCTTTCCCCCCACACACAGGCACATTTTAGCCAGACTGGGGAGCAACACTCTGCAGATGAACTTTTGAACTCTGGGGCTGGACGTTTTGAACTTTGGGTGATTTGTGGATTGCTGGACTCAAGAGACGTTTGGGTTCTGGGACTCAAGAATTCGAGGGAAAGGATGTGGCCCAATTTTCTGGGGTGGGTCTTTGCTCATGGTTTGGTTAATGAACACTAGTTGTGGTGTTTCCCCAATTTAATGCTGATGTCGTTTACCTCATGTTATTAAAGATTCTCTGCTACCCCAAGACTCTGTGCTTGCGAGAGGGGAAGTATTGCCTCTTTGAGGCGCCCAGGGGGTGTGTAAGATTTTCCCAGGTCACTGGGTGAGGGCTCGAGCCAGTTTTGCATTTGCTTTGATGAGAGGGAACCCCTGTGTGCTGAACCCGGCCCTTGCTGCTATCAACTTGGCATGGCAGAAGGGTTACACTTCTAGTGGCAGTGGTGCGTGTTCTCATCAGGAGCGCTTCTGTTGATTGCGCTGTCAGTGTGGGGCACAGTGGGAAGGCTCCTGAAAGCCAGTAACAGTCGACATAAGCAACACAGTGTCTACACTGATGCTGTGTCGACCTAATTAAATAGACCTTGACTCTATGCTGCTCGTGGAAGTGGAGCTATTAAGTTGGCGTAGCAGGGCGGTTACATCGGCAGGAGCGAAATTGAAGTGTAGACGCTTCCATAGCAAAGTTGCTGTAAGCTGCCTTGCATCAGCCTAACTCTGTAGTGCAGAGCAGCCCTGGGCAGTAGCAGAGCAAACTTCTCATGTTCCTCCACCAACAACTTGCCTAAACCTGCCATGGCTGGACTGGTCCCTCCAGAAAGGACAGCAGGGTCAGGCTCAGTGGCCCTTTCAATCCTTTGCTTCTGTTAGATCTGCCCAGCCACCCCATGCCTCCATCCCACCAGGAGTGAAACTCTGTTCATTTCAGTAAGCCAAGCCGACAGCCATTAGGACTGGGGGAAGGGAGCAGGAGTACAGCTTCCTGGATGGTCTGCGAACAGCAGAGAGAAGCTCCCCTCCTCCTCTCCTCTCTCTCCTTGTTGGGCAGTGTCCCAGGCCAAGTCAGAGCCAACTGAGCTCTTATCTTGCTCTCCCTGGGGCTTCTACAGACTAGCAGGGAGGCAGTCAAAGGAAAATTCTCCTTGACTTGCCATGCGAGCAGTTGACCAGTGGGATAGCTGCAAAAAAGAAGTGACAGCAGCAGCTGCTCAGAGCACTCCCAGCTCGTACCAGAGCAGCTGCTGGGGCTGCAGGGAGATGGTGGGAGGCATATTGGGAGACCCTAGCCCCCCAAATCCCTGCCTGTAGTGACAAAGTTTCTGTTTAAAAGTCACAGGATGCAGCTCAACGAACAAACACATTCAGCTCAGACCAAATACACATTTTCTTCTTAACCTAGTTGTCCACAAGGACCAAAGTTTAGCAGGCCTCCCCAAGCCACCATCCCTGAGCTTCAGCATGGACAGTGCAAGCTTCCTCACCCTACTTCAGCCACCTAAAGGCTTGATTCTGAGTTGCTTCTGCTGCAGCCACAGTTCCCAGGTAATTCTTGTGTGACCGGCTAACACTCCAACCCTGCAACTCGTTGCACACAGTCATACCCTGTGTGCCCACATAGCACCCCAATGAAGTCAATGTGGTTCTGTCCATGCTCAATAGGCTGTAAGATAAGGGTCTTAATCAGCTACACTCTCCTGCTTCACCAGTACTTTTAACACCAAAAATGCAGGAGTGGGTAATGGGAAGAGCCAGGCAGCCAGACATCTGGCCATAAACTGGCCCTGCAGGGTTTGGATGAGATGGTTTGGTTGAGATCCATCTGTAATGAAAACACTAAATGACAGTGTGGAAAATAAATGAGCAAATTGCACTTTGAGTTATTACTATTATTGGGTATGTTCAATTCCTGATGAAAGCCAACATTTTCAAAAGTGACTAGGAACCTGGGATTCCTCACCTGTCAGTGACTCAATCCTACCCCTTAGCTATCCTGCTGTAGGGTTGCCTCACCTTCCTATATCCCTGGGAATCTCAGGACATTTCAAGAAGAATTCTGCATCTTGCAGGATCAGGTGTCATTCAGTTCTGCCAACCTCAAGGATTCAAAACCCATGAGCCAGGCCCCCAAAACTCACGCAGTTGAATTACAAATCATGAGTTCTGTAGAAGAATACATGTTGGGTTATTTTTCTTTTTCTTATGATGTTTGAACTTTTAAGGTTCATCGTTTCTAGCTTCTGTCTGCTACCAGGAGGGCCAGAAACAAACCAAGATTCTTATTTAATAACCTGACTCCAAAAGCTGGGGCTTTAAGGAATAACACAAGACTCATGATAAACTCCAAAGTGTGTGCAACACTGCTCAGTAACTTGCAAAATTCCATCATTTTCAGTGGGTTTCATGGTCATTAGTGTGATTTACCAAAGCTCTGCAATGCTCATGTTCCAGGCATTTAGCTTGATTTGCATTTGTTGACCCATGGAACATTCCCACATATTTTCTAACCTATAATGATAAAAGCCTGAAACAAGCACTCAGCAATATCATATTAAAGAAAATACCTAGATGAGCATTGATGGAATGTGATTTGAGCTCTCCAAAAATATATGGCATCACTGTCTTTCAGAGCCTCTAACTCTGAGCTAGTTCATCAGCTGGTGTAAATCAGTTTCACGATGGCCAGATTTTGCTACCCTTACACGGGATTTGACCCTCTGACTTCATTATTTAAAGGATATGATTTGAAAGTATAAGGCTTGCAAGCAAAATAATTTTAAATCATTGTTATAATTCTCTCATACCTCTTACCCACAGTTCTGAAAGCTTTGTTTTCAGTTAATGGCATGCAGTAAATATTTGATGAAATATGGAACATTTTTGTGGCTTGTATAGAGGGACACTCAGCAATTCCCGAAGGACTTACCCTTGATTCTCTCTAATGAATAAGAAGTGTTGATCATAAATCTGAAATGTAGGATTCTAAATTTTGCAATGATAATACAACACCTTTTGCCAAACTCCTGTTTTTAACAATGATTGCAAAAAAGGAAACAAAAACAAAAACAAAAAAACAAGCCGTGGCTTGTCATATTGTACCTCATCAGTCATCATTTGTATCTCAACAAAATTAATGGTTTTGAAATATTTCTGATCCAAAACACAAATGAAAGTGCAACGGTGTCCATTTTTAAGATGAGCAATGGTATTGCAAAAATCAGTAATGAGAGAGAAATTTGAGTCTTTTAAACAAAACACAAAAGGAAGATCTCAAATTCTTGTAGCAATGGGTAGCAATATAGGTATAAATGAAAGCACTGACTTCATCATTCCTTTCTTATTTAAATAAGGAAGGAGTAAAGGGCTCCTTTAAGAACTATCACTCAAGATACAAAGGGGAACTGGATCTGTCAAAGCAGAATGCCAGATTCTGTTCCCTTTACACTGAGTAACACCATACTCTTCTAACAGCCCTGTTGATTTCATTGGGACTATGTGTGCAGCCAGAAACTATCCAATATGGGTAATGATGGCCAAATCTGGGTTTGAGAATATATTTATCATAGGTATTAAATCATAACACATTATGCCTGGGGACTGTTTCACTGGTCTATATGCAATCCAGTGCTGCTGAGGAGCCACGCCCCACAGATCAACAGTGTGAACAGGCCAGCACTTCACCCTCGAAACCCTCATTGGCTAGGGAACTGTCAGAAAATCCCACCCCTAATCCCTACTGCCAGATCTCCTCTGATTGGAGGAGGGGGCAGCACTTGAGAAGGGACTGCATGGGCTGTCAGACAGAACACATGCAATAGCTGCAGGGACGCAGCAGGCTTAAAGTAATACTTGGCTAGTATGAGCTTGCTTTGCAAGGCATGTGAGAATCAGCTGGAGCCCAAAGGGGAGCAAGCCCCTGATCAGTGACTTTGGGACTGACACTGGGGGGCACTGCAGCTGTTTGTTGCTGATGAAGGCGACTCTTGCTAGACTCTTGGAGTGACTTGGGGGGTGAATTCCTGCCTCCCAAAGGCTGGTGGAGGGGTCTCCACCCCAAACCAAGGGGTGGGAATTTGGAACTTACTAACAGAGAGGAAGCCACCATCAGAATTCTGAAGTCAAGGGAGTTACACCACCATACAACTGGGGTAACACAGCAGTGTAGGAGGTCCCATGCCTGAACTATGAGGCTGGTTTTAGGCTACCCGTGACACACACACATGCTACCACTCACTTCACTTTTCCATTCACAAAAGCCCATTATAAATACAATTGCCCATAATAAAGCACGTTGGAATTCTCACTAAATCAGATTCTGTGGCTCCCAAACTCAGCCTTAGTATTATTATTATTATTTGTATTTCAGTGGCACCCAAGAGCCCCAGTCAGGGCCCAGGAGCCCATTACGCTACGCACTGTACAAACATGGAACAAAGGGACAGCTGCTGTCCTGAACAGCTCACAATCTAAGACCAAAGGAGCTCGGAAGGTTGTCTCTTTCACTAGCAGAAGTTTGTCTAATAAAAGATATTACCGCACCCACTTTGTCTCTCTCACAATGGATGCTGGTAACGAGTGCTGCAATGAGAGTTACACATTCATGTTACGCCAGTAGGAAGAAGAAAGAACTTGAAGCCAAACAAAATCCATATCAAAGTACTGCAATAAAAAACCTATAGCTGACTAAGGGGCTGTACCATAAGCGCAGAGTTTCTAATATGCTGGGGGGGGGAAGGGGTGCTCTCTTTCGGTTTGGGCCCTGGGCCCTGCCCCACTCTGGCCCTGTCCCACCTCTTCTCCGCCTCTTCCTGCCCCATTCCATCCCCCTCCCCTGAGTGCGCCTGGACCCCGCTCTTCCCTCCTCCACCCTAGCACTTCCTGCACACTGCGGAACAGCTGATTGCAGTGGGCGGGGAGTTGCTGGGGGGGGGGGCGAGAGGTGCTGATAGGGGGGCTGCCGGTGGGTGCTAAGCACCCACCATGTTTTTTATGGATGCTGCCCTGCTGACCCCTGAATCCAACACAGGGACTGATGGGAGCCAGCTGCACCTTCCCAGCCAGGATCACAAAGTGACTGTTTTAATGAAACCAATGCCAGAGCAGGCTGTGGATCAGGATCAACAGCAAACTCTCGGTCCCTGTTTGATCCCCCAGGAACAGCTCGCTGCCGAGGCTGCAGAAAACTGGGTAGGGACAGAAGCTGCGCCAGAGCCCAGTAAGTGTATGATTCAAATTAAAAGATTATTATTACAGTAAAGTAAGAAGCAATCCAAAAATGGCAAACCCCGGCTACCAGCATGTAACTACTAATGGTGGATTGTATCACAGCATCTAGGTGTCCCCTCACCTTCTCCTCCCCTCCCCACCACATGCAGTTCAAAATGGCAACTTGGAATTTCAGACTTTCATACACAACTGTAAAGGTTATTTAAACTCTTAAATCACAGAGGTTTGCTACGGTCATTCTTGTTTTTCCTTTCAGTGATTAGAAATTTGCCACTCTGCAATCACTCCTCCTGGGTCTATGCCTGTAAAAAGCGAACTGAGTGTGTGTGTGTGTTTGGGAAACAGGACTCCGTTTCCAAATCTAGTCCATTTCCATTAGCGGTAATCCATGCAGGGGTGGAGTAAAGTAGCAGATTTCAGAGCGTTTTGCATGCAGCCGTAACAGGATAAGCCATGTGTGCGCTAACACAGCATCATTATTCCATCATGGATTAAGACCCAGTCCTGGCTGCTGGTAGCCGCAACCTTTTCCTGAAGCAGGAACTCCAGACAGTTTGTCACATTGACGGGACGAGCGTATTTTCCAGCCTCCCCTGTGCAGCTGACTAGTCCACTCCACTCACAAATGTGCTGTTCAGTCACTATCCGTTTGAATATTTCTGTTGCATACACTGCAGGTTTCCCTCCAGCCACTTGGCATAACATCTCTCTCTGCCAACAGGGCACCACAAGAACTGTTATGTCTTCCAAAGTATGAGAGGCCTGAAATGAGAGAACAAGTATTTTGCTGCAAGGGCACTATACCCCTCCCAGCATATGACACTGAGTTAGGAAATTTTTATGAAGCAGAAAAAAGGTTTTAATTTTAAACTGACCATTGACTCTGCACTTCTGTAACTACGTCTGTGTTTCAAGAGACAGTCTGAGGACTGAAGCATCCCCCTCACAATAGGAGTAAGTTCCCTTTAGAACTGTTACATTTTATGTCCTTGAGATTCCACAGTCATTAATGCTGTGCTCCTCCACAGGGCTACTTTCCACAATAACCCTCTTGTTTCTTGTCCTGTAACAGGACCTCAACCTATACAGCCTGCTGTTCTTCATTAACTCGATCTCTGGCCCAACGTACCCCCATGGACCATTCCAAAAGGAAGCACTTCAGTGATGAAGTGATGGTCAATGTTTTCGAGAGGACAGACCAGCAGGTCCAGCACCAGAAGAAGAGGGACGAAAGACTGGAACAGCATGCTGACAGGCAGGCACAAAGGCTGAGGCTCGCCACTCAGGTGGAGCATCGTGTTTCAGCACAGAAGCTGGCACTTGCAAAGCCGTTCCTGGAACAGGAACGGCAGCTAAGAAAGGGGGACAGAGATTAACAGAGAGAACCGTTCCAGCAACACCTGTCTATTGGGTTCCAGAGCACAGGTTCCTGCTGCCTCCCATACGCCATGATGCCCCAGCAATGTACCCTCAGCCCAGCAGTAGCTTGGACAACTTCACCCCATCTCCTCTGCTGCCAAATGACGGCTAAATGTCTTGTAAGCAGAGACAGGGTGGGCTCCACCCTGACATCTGGTGGTGAGGTGTGGCAAGTTGTGGAAAAGAACTTCAGGGGCTGATCTCATTTGCATAGGCACACCCACCCCGCCTAGAATGAGGCCATAACTGCCCAAATGGTCACTTTGGCTGTTGTGGGATCCCCAGTGTCTCTGTTATTGGGGCGGGAAGAATAAATTGTTATTACCCTGATTAGGGGAACTGTGCTTGGAACTGTACTTGGCCTTTTTGTTATGATGGAGGACTCACCATCAACTGAGTAGCACTCACTAGGCAAGGGACATGGGTTCCAAAACTCTGTGAATTGAGAGAGACTTGAGACAGGTATAAGTGCTTGGTGGTGTAGGCCCCTTTGTGAGGGCCTGAAGCACTAATTGCACCTCTGTCTCTCTCCACTGTGGAATGTCAGAGCTAATTTTGGGTCTATTAAGAGTTTTGTTACAGGTACTGTGCTGAATTCACTTTGGCCTTATGGTGCACCAGCACTAAGGCTCCCACTACTATGAGCTGAAATCACTGAGCACTGTGTCAAGTAGTGGGGAGCCGTAAGATCTAGTGTGCAGCGGTGCTATTCGTGAGACGGTGGGGTGAGCAGAGCTGTTCGATAGACGGTGAGCTGAGTGGAGCCGGTCGTGAGACAGCGGTGTGTTCATGAGACGGCGAGCTGAGCAGAGCTGTTTGTGAGACGGCGAGCTGTGCAGAGCGGAGCCGGTCGTGAGACAGCGGAGCGGAGCAGAGCCCTGTGGGGCAGTCAGCTTCAGGACATGTAAGGTGCCCCTTACCTCTTTCCCCCACACCCAGGCACATTTTAGCCAGACTGGGGAGTAACACTCTGCAGATGAACTTTTGAACTCTGGGGCTGGACTTTTTGGACTTTGGGTGATTTGTGGATTGCTGGACTCAAGAGACGTTTGGGTTCTGGGACTCAAGAACCTGAGGGAAAGGATGTGGCCCAATTTTTCTGGGGTGGGTCGTTGCTCATGGTTTGGTTAATGAACACTAGTTGTGGTGTTTCCCCAATTTAATGCTGATGTTGTTTACCTCATGTTATTAAAGATTCTTTACTACACCAAGACTCTGTGCTTGCGAGAGGGGAAGTATTGCCTCTTTGAGGCACCCAGGGGGTGTGTAAGATTTTCCCAGGTCACTGGGTGGGGGCTCGAGCCAGTTTTGCATTTGCTTTGATGAGAGGGAACCCCTGTGTACTGAACCCGGCCCTTGCTGCTATCAACTTGGCCTGGCAGAAGGGTTACAGTCTAAAGAAGGGAAAGTAGGACTTGGGGCCACAGGACATACTGTGGTTGCAGGGATTGTGTTGGGTATTAACTATTTCCTGTTGGCCTCAGAAAATTTCTTTCAGTGATGAATTATTTCAAACCTATTTAAAGCGCATATGAGGACTGGGTGAGATTTTTGGTATAAAGCGAAGAAAACTCAAAGTGAATTCCATCTGCACTTACTACTTTTACTATAAAAAGGTACTTTTACAGCTTTTATGGCCTGACCAAACCCAGGAAATACTGGAAATCTCTCCAAAAATCTTCACATCACAACATTTCTAAAATGATTTCAGCATCAAAGATTCAGAGAATCAGCCACATTTTCAAATGGAAGGCCAGATCCTCCATTGGTGTAAACTGGCATATTGCCATTACTTCACTGAAGCTGGAGTTATGCAAATTTATGCCAGTAGAAGATTTTGCCTTGAATTTCCAAACCTTTTTCAAGCTTTCTTTGTATGATTGACCATCCTTTTAGGAGCTTCCATTTTAATTATTTGCATTATACATGTTCTGTTCAGGGCCAGTCTTCCTCAATCTTTTTTTAGTAGTCCAATGCTGTCCCAAGTTACTCTAAATGTAAATTGAGACAGAATTTGCCCTTTTGGCCATAAGCTCCGAAGGGGAAGAACCTATATAAATGCACCTATATAAAAGAACCTATATAAATACTGCTAAAAAATAACAAACTTTTAACCATCATTCACTTATAATGTTCTAAAACCTTACAGAAGATGTTGGTATTTATTAAGTCCCAGATGCATACCTACTATTGAATTTTCAGACTGCTACACCACAGTGCCATAGAAACCATCGGGCCTTGCCACAGATTTTAGGTCTGGCTTGCTGTGGAGTAGAGAGGCTTGGATCATAACCATAATAAGCTATGCAGAACCCCATTTGCACTGCTATGCTCTCAATAAACATTGGCACAGTTTACAGATATATTGTGTCTGTATGATGGTCTGGTCAAAATTTTTCTACCTGAACATTTTTTCCAATGGGAAATTGGATTTTTGATTAATCTTTTTGCAGCAAGTGTCTGCTTCCTTTGAAAATGTTTGATTGTGTTGTTGGAAAATCCCAAACCGACAAATTTCACCAAAAAGTCCAATAAACAAACAAAAAAATCAGTTTCTTAACAAAAAGTCGAAATTTATTCCTGAAAAAAAAATCCAACTATCTGTCACTTATGCTTGGTTGACATAAGGTTTCCTTCAGAGTGTAGAGCAACCTCATTCTCACAGACTGTAAAGAGAAACATTCAGCTTGTTACTCTTCAGCTTCATGCTTGGATCTCCACAATATCATGGAATGGCTGCAAAATTTCAAATCTCGTTTATTTTAAAACCAAAATCTACAATGTGATTTGTTTCTCTCATCATGGAATATTTTGTGGCCTCAGTTTGGTTCATGTGCCGCAGCCAAGGACAATCTCCTGTTAGAACAGCTTATCTTCAATAGCCTAAATTATAAAGGCCTTGCAGCCAGAGTAACCATATATGTATTGATTGCTGCCTTGTGGATTAGCAAAATATATACGGTAACAAGCAACAGTTAGTGGGTGAGGTTGTAATTATGAGTGTCCAAGAATCATTCATTTGGTTCAGCATAAAATAAAGGGAATTATGAAAGAGGGTATTAAGAAATCCTGGCCAGTCAACCACTGAAATAAACATCTTATGTGAAAGTTTAAACAGGGCTTGGCCTAGTGAAAAGAACAAAACACATGGGATCGTAATTGCTTCAAATGAAAACTCCTGTAACAGAAGGCAACACCATAAGTCAGTCCTCTTGTCAGTCCTAAAATCTGTTTCAGGTTAGTATATTTGTATATCAATAAGAACCCATGGGGGAGGATTACATACCTCAACCTGAAGCTCACTGGTTTAACACATGTACAACACATTCTTGCTCACCATTGAGTTAGCTGCCACAGGAGTTCTGTTTCAGAGTAGCAGCCGTGTTAGTCTGTATCCGCAAAAAGAAAAGGAGGACTTGTGGCCCCTTAGAGACTAACAAATTTTTTTGAGCATAAGCTTTCATGAGCTACAGCTCACTTCATCGGATGCGTGCATTGGAAAATACAGTAGGGAGATTTTATATACACAGAGACACATGAAACAATAGGTGTTACCGTACACACTGTAATGAGAGTGATCAGGTAAGGTGAGCTATTACCAACAGGAGAGAAAAAAAACCTTTTGTAGTGATAATCAAGGTGGGCCATTTCCAGCAGTTGATAAGAACGTGTGAGCAACAGTAGGGGGGAAAAACGTTCTGTTGCGGGTGAAGAAAACATAAATTGGTCTTTTTTTTAGGATTAAATTTTTAATAATTGTCTCCATCAAGACTTTAACGCTTTTCTGTCATACAGTTAATTTTCTTTTTTTTCCCCTAAGGAAAATCAAAAGGTGTTGTAAAGCTTATTCAAATTATGAGATGGTAAAAAATTTGGTCTGACTACTAAGGAGCAGCACAGAAACCACATGTTAAGAATGCCCATGGGATATTTATTTTGTTACATCCAGCAACACTGAGGGTATGTATACATTGCAGTGTAAGCCTGGAATCAGGGGGACTCGAGTCAGCTGATTCACATCCAGGAACCTTGGGCTGAACGTCTACATTTTATTTTCACCCTAATAAAGAATTTTCTGACCCATGCTCGAACTTAGGGCTCTAGCATCCACACTGCAGTGCACAGACCTGAGTCAAAGTAACCCTATCACAGAGTTTCTAGCGCCCTCCTACCTCCCTCCCCCCACAATTCTAAAAACCCTGAGGGTGAGATTTTCCAAGGAGCTGTAGGAAGTAAGGTGCCCAAATCTCACTAACATTCAATGAGAGTTGGCACCTAATTCCCTTAGGGCTTGTCTGCACGATGCCGAAGTGTGAACTAGAGAGAGGTGTGAATCGTGGAGCATCCTAACGTGTTCTGCTCTAACTGCCCTCTATAAATCCTGCGGGCATGCTCTAAAAGGTACCGAGTTCATGCTGATGTTGTCGTGTTTCAAACAGGACTAAGTTGACCAGCCTTGGGTATCTTTTAGAGCATGCCAACAGGATCCGATGAAGTGAGTTGTCGCGCACGAAAGCTTATGCTCAAAGAAATGTATTAGTCTCTAAGGTGCCACAAGTCCTCCTTTTCTTTTTATAGGACAGCTAGAGTACAATATGTTAGAGCACTCTAGAAGTCACATCCCTCTAGTCTGCGGTCTGATGCCATGAAGAAAAGCTTTTAGTTGCCTTTGACTATTCCATCCTTCTGTTTCAGATCTTAATAGTTATGAAAATGATGGTTTCTGGCCATCTTCATCATAAAATAGTTCTATCCACGCTAGCATGTCTTCTGCCGCACGCCTGTCCTCATTTCCTGATTCCATTCACATGGCTTTCACCAAATCAAACAGTGCAATATGGAACCAAGGGTTATAGACTGTACAGTCTGTTAGGCTTCGATCCAGAACTCTAGATTAGATCACTCATGGAATATATACCTGCATCACTTGTTTATTTCCCAGCTTTAACAACCACAGAGGGACGAGGCTGCAGTAGGTGAGACTCAAATCTCTCTCTTTCCCGTTGCAGTTTCTGTTTGTATTCACAAATGCTTGTAGGATTCTTTCCTGTAGGAAATTTCAGCTTTTCATTTTGACTTGGCAACAAAAACAAATATCAAAATGTTGGAATTTTTCATGGAATGGAAATTCAGTTTTTCAATCATCTCTACACATCATAGCTTAGATGTTTACTTGTCTTATCGCTGTACTGTACAATGCATGAAAAGCCAAAGCTTACATAGACTCTGATTCAGCCAGATACTGAAACATAAGTGTAACTTTAAGCCTGTTAAGAGTCTCATTGTCTTCAGTTGAAATACTCATATGGTTAATATTACACATGGGCTTTTGTACCTTGAGGGTCACACTATGAAAAGGCAGATTGATCTAATGGACTAAGCATAAGGATAGTCATGTCCATCCTATTCCTAGTTCTGCTACAGTGTCAACTGAAGGGTTTGGAAAAGGCACCGGGCACCAAAATTTATTATTTTTGGGAATTGCTATAGCATGTGCTATACTGGAGATCAGACTAGATGATCACAATAGTCCCTTCTGGCCTCGGAATCTACTAATCTATTAAGTACATACAAAAATATTCCCATTGAGTGAAGATATTGAGATATATACATTGTTTCAATAGCAGATATTACCTCACCCACCTTGTGTCTCTAATTTGTTGTGACCAACATGGCTACAACAACACTGCATATATATTAACTTGGGTCAGTTAATCAAACGAGTCAGGGTGTTTTTTTGGGGGTGGGGGGTAGGGTAAGGAGTGGTTTAGTGACAAAATATTTTGCAGGCCTGGCAAAAACAATGGTAAGGGCACCTCCACATTTTTGTTGATAATTTATGATTTCTCATTGTGCTGACATTAGGATTATATGTGGAAGCTTTAAACGCCCATAGAAGCACTTGAAAATGTTGCATTCAATTTTGATAGTGGTCTTATTATGTTTATATATTAATTAAGTAACCAAACCGAAAAGACTTCTGCTTTGTTTCAGCCAAGATTCTGCAGGGGAAAAAAAGTAATTTCTTTTCTCCAAACAGCAAAATAAAATATTTTATTTGCCAAACAGCAAAATAAAATATATATGTATGTATGTTTCCCATTGTAATCCATTAATCTATGGCTCTCTTGTGCACTGTATCATAAGAGCATTGTTCAGGGATGACTTAATTTTGTTTTAGTATGTTTTTGGCTGGTTGGCACATTGATTTAAAAAAATACATGGCAGACTCAGGGCCAGTCATTAACCAGGGGTCATTACATAAAAATATCATTCACTTCCAGAACTGTATTATTAACAACATCTGTTCAACTGGACTATAAAGTACACGTGTCCGATATTGCTTATGCTGATCTGTGGACCATAGTAAAGTGAGCAGATGTCCAAGGTTCAGTTGAGCAGTCAAATTATGAATGGTTCATTTTGATGTTCTATAGATTTTTTTCTGTGACAAAAAACCTTGGTGATGGTGACCTGAAATTGTGTCAAGTATGTAATAGGGAGTGGGATTTCCTTATCATATTTCTCTAATTATAAGAAAGTGAGCAGCATTTCTGACATATTTCCCATTCAAGCAGTTAGTCGGAGAGAGAGACTTTTCTTAACAACATTCCTGTTTTTAAAAGGCCCTAGCATACTTCCAGGAATATATTAAAACCTTTAAAAGTAGAGAAATACATTTAGGGTGGTGATGAGCACAATGTAAATAATTACTTGGTAGGAAATGGATAGGTTAGATTGGATCAGTGTCAACTAAATAGAGATAGACTCAAGGTCCCCAAAAATGGACTGCATGAAAGGTAAATAGGACTAGTAGAACTGCAAATAATATGGTTTTGTTGTATTCCTGCAGAAAATTTCAATTAAAATATACATGCTTTTGTCAAAATTTTCAATGGAAAATTTCAACTTTTAATTACAAACAAAAAATGTTTTGATTTTCCAATAAAAACTGAAACTTTTCAAGGACTGCAGATATACTTCCCATGACAATTTTTATTTTGTTAAAAAAATTTTTTTTTTTGGACCATCTCTAATATACCTCCCCCCTCCCCACCCTAACTTATCATACACCTGAATAAACAGTTTTCAAAGTGGTAGCCGTGTTAGTCTGCATCAGCAAAAACAACGAGGAGTCCTTGTGGCACCTTAGAGACTAACAAATTTATTTGGGCATAAGCTTTCGTGGGCTTCTGCTTACTGTATTTTTCACTCCATGCATCTGATGAAGTGGGTTTTAGCCCACGAAAGCTTATGCCGAAATAAATTTGTTAGTCTCTACGGTGCAACAAGGACTCCTCATTGTTTTTGCAGAATAAACAGATGTGGGCAGATCTCATCCACCCCAACCTTCCTTCCTTCCTTCCGTTCATCACACTCCTTGTTGCCTCTTTCCACATACTGGACTGTAAATTCATCTGGACAGGGACAGTCTCTTTGTGTATGTTTAGACAGCACCTAGCACAGTGGAGCCCTAGTCCTGATAGGGGGTCTCAGAGAATTGCAAATAAAAACACTCAAGGACATTTTATCCGGAAACTGTCAAGGTGGGCTTTTGAAAAATACCCACGTGATTTATAAGCACCAGTCAATGAAAATTCTACCCACAATTCATATTGCTACTGTAGAGCAATTGATTGAGAGCAGCACCAGACAGAATGGGGTAAAAAGGGCACCTAGAACTATCCGTGACTATCTAAAGGGGTTACCGCAATTGTGCAAGGTGCTGTGTGCTGTTTTGGTTTCTGTAGCCTTTTGTAAAATAAAGAAATAAATAAAAGGTGGGAGTCTACCAAAATTACACCCCTTTCCTCACTGAGCCAATGCTAGCAAAGATGACCAGCCGTTGCTGATTGTTGACAAACTTCCCTGAGGTTGATGGGAAATGGGACAGTCAGCCATTTCTTCTTTCAGGGATTATTTCAACTCACCAACACAAAAGGGTTCATGTAGTAAAGCTCCCTGCATTTTTGTCAGACTCAGCGAACACACTGCATTGTACTCCAGGCTCGGTGCTTGTTCCCCACAAAATGCTCAGGAATTGAAAATGTTGGCTTCACTAGCATGACAGAGTTAAATGCGGTGAAGACTGTATATGTTCAGAAAATCCAAAATCAAACACTGTGGTGTGAATCCTGCAAACACTTGCACAAGTGCTTACCTTTGCTCCCATGAATAATCCCATTTTCTTTTCATGTAGCATGCCTGATGTGGTCAAAGACAAGTTCATTGGCTGTTGATTAGATCGGCCAGGTGTCTAGCAGATTAGCTGTGATGGAATCCTCAAAGGTAGAAGATTGGAGTTTTGGGGTAGACCTGTTAGGGACTCTGGCTCAGATGGAGAGGAACTGATTGAAGGTTCCTGCCTTTTGGGTCAGTCTATTATAGCGATAGAGAACAGTTCCTATAGCTTTCCAATACTTGTATCTATTTGGATCCAGAGATTTTGGTTTAGGCTCATCTTTATATTGGAGTTTATACATACTTGAGGAAAAGGGTCTTTGCTCTGAGGATTACGCATTATTATTATTATTACGCATTATTATTATTTTCCAGAGCCCTGGCTGATAATACACAGAGAACGGATCTGAATTCATTAATTTGTTATTGTGCATACGGGGCACTTAGTATATTACATTTGAGTGGCTATGCATTATTTCAAAGCCTAGATCTAGAACGTACTATAATTCAGTAGTCTGTAGTTAAAAGAAAAACTTCACAAATACCTGGGGAACTAAATCAAGGAATTGCTAAGATAAAAGTGAAAAATTAAATAAAAAAAAGATGCTGACCTATGGCAAAATGAAGCTATTTTTTCCTCCCCCCAAAAAATGTAAGTGCAATTTGATTTTGAGTCTTCCAAAGCTCACACGTTCCTCCTTTTCAGCTAAATCTTTTCAAGCCTTAAAACTGTTCTAATATTATTTGAGCCTTCCTGAACTCTACACAATGCAGAACCTTTGGCATTTTGGTTGACTAGCAGTTTAGATGAATGACCAGACAAAAATCTTTAGCTCGTTATCTTATTTCTATAGCTAAAGAGTCATAAACAATGTCAACAATAAAAATCAATCCCTATTTCTCGCTGTGGTTTTTCACTGCAAACTCGATTTCACCTTGAGCTCCAGCACTTTGTGTTGCATTGAAGAATTCTGGGGGAGGGAGGGAAGGATCTAATTAATTTGATGTGTAATTCATGTGAAAGGGAAGATGGAGGTGCCTGAAGACATAATTGTCTCTTGTGATTACATTCTTGGGCCCCAGTTCTGCTTGAGCAGGAATAGTCCTGTTGAATTCAATAGACTGATTCACTGAACTCAATGAGGCTACTCATATGAGTAAAACTAAGCAGCTCAGTAATTGTTTGCAGGGTTAGGGCCTCAGATTCCTTTTTTCCCCCAGCAGCAGCATATTAGAAGAAATAATGTTCATTATAAAAACAAAAACCTTTTTAAAAAAAAATGAAAAATAGGAGTATTTAAATTTCCTATGTGGCTCTGGCTGAATAATTTAATTTAATTATATATGTTGTGAAAGCTGGCAAGATTTTAATAATTATTCATGAATATATTTGTCACCCTTCTGCCAGGTGGAGCAAGCAACAACCAGGGCTGGGTTCAATATCTAGGGGTTCCCTTCCATTGATACAACACAGAACCGACTCAAACCCTGACCCAGGAACCTGGAAAATTTAAACACTACCCTGGGCGCCTCTGAGAGGCAATACTTCCCCACTTGCAAGCACAGAGTCTGAGTGTAGAAAAGAAACTTTTAATAAAAGGAGGGCAGTAACTTGGCGTTAATTTGGGGAAACACCGCAAACAGGGTTCATAAACATGAGTAAAAGACCCACGCCCAAGTAGGTTGGGCAGCGTATTTTTCCCCTCAGGTTCTTAAATCCAGCAACCCAAAAGTCCCTTCTCTGCACCCCACTTACAGGTGCTTTCCTTGGTCAGTGCAGACCCAGAGTTCAGAGGTGCAGCTACAGAGTTCACCTCCCTCCCTGGGTGGGGTAAAGTGGTACCTTACTCACTCCACTGCTCGGGCGCTCACTCGCCGCCCCTCTCTGCCAGCCATCCTGCCGGCTGCCTGCTCTTGCTGTGCCTTTCAGTTGTCCCCTTGCTGGCTGCCTGCTCAGCACTCTCACTGTGCCTCTCCACCAGCCGCCCTGCTGGCTGCTCATCACGCCTCTCTGCCGCACCAGCCACTCATTCACCAGCTGTCAGAGTAACAGCCGTGTTAGTCTGTATTCGCAAAAAGAAAAGGAGTACTTGTGGCACCTTAGAGACTAACCACGAAAGCTCATGCTCAAATAAATTGGTTAGTCTCTAAGGTGCCACAAGTACTTCTTTTCATTCACCAGCTGTCAGTCACCTTTTGCTGCCACCTGCCTTGACCTCTGCACATCAGCCTCTTACTAAATTTTATCTCTTTGCAGGCTGGGCAGAAGCACTGCCCCATCTCAAGTGATTTCAGCTCTCAGTTCTTTTTAACTCTTTACAGGCTGGGCAGAAACACTGTCCCATCTTAAGTGATTTCAGTTTTGACTGGGCATTTAACATAATAAAGAGGTTCCTAATGAAGCCTATTTAGCTCTATTCTTTGAACAGTGGGGTAGAACAGGTCAAGCCAGCCTAGGGAGGACCTTTGAGGGTATGCAAACTTCCCCACCTGTCTTACTTTAACAGAGCTCTGACATTCAAGCCCCTGCTTAATGAAGTTCTTTCAACTGAGGGTGGCCCCCATTATTTGGGACAGGTTAAGCACAGTCCTGCTTTCCTGTATTCCTACAATAATTACAACATTGGTAACCATATTTCACTACCCCTGCATTCAGCACTAAGGTCATTTGTACCCAACACCAGCCAAAGTTGATTCTTTGACACAGTTGCATCTGATGAATATGTAAACAGAGCAGGAGCAAACTGTATTTACATAAACACACCCTCTTAGCTAGCTGTCAGGGAAGCATTCACTCAGACCCTGCTTACATATTTTAAATTATAAACCAATTATATATAATATATAAACCAATTATAATTATAAATTATAAATTACAACTCAAACCTGTGCCATGAAAACTGCTCTAAAAGTTCATACCCAGTTTAAGGGCCCCAGTCCTGCAGTTTTGTACGTGCTTAACTTTATGTAATTAGAAATGGCCCATTTACATTGAATAGGGTAACTTGGAACTGGAAGCAAAAGGATTATTCACATGCACTATGTTACTGGGCTTTGCAGAATCAGAGACCATAGGAGGGTGTTTCGAATGGTGGTCCCATTTTTGTGTGAAAGATGGACAGTTTTACAGAAGTTTTGTAAACTCAAAAAGGGAATGTTGCAAGTATTTTCAATTTTGCAGTGAATAGTACTCTGCAGTAGTGCTGATCGCTTCAGACAAGGTGAAACAACATGGATCAATGTCATCGGAAGCAAAGGAAAACTGCTGCTTTGCATACTGAATTTACAGTTTAGATCACTATTTTTCATACCTGTAATCTGCATTAGAGAAGGAGAGAAAGTGGTTCTGTATTTTTTACTCTGTGTGTGGGGGTTGGAGAGCGGGGGATGGTAAAAACACAAACCCTCTCTCTAGCTGTATGCCCCTGACAACTATAATGCAGACATAAAATTGGGGTTTGCCATTTTTGGCTTATATCCATCTTTCTTCTAGCACTTTTTTTTTTTAAACATTTTGCTTAAACATAAACTGTCTGCTAGTATCTAAACAGGAAAGAGACATTTACAAGTAAGAGGAACCTGTGTGCCAAGCTAAATAACATTTATTTTACTAGGCGAAAAAAGTCAGAACTAGAGAGATCAGTTTTTACATTTAGAATATATTATAAATGTTTGAAGGGTAGCAAGAGTAACCTCCTGTAGTTTTCTCTGAACAGTGTGCACTGTTTCACATGAATGCAGCAGTCAAGGGCAGTCATCTCCAGCTCGCCCCGTTGCCTAGTATTTCCCTTACCGGAGATGATTCGCAGACAAACCTGAGCAGCTATAAATCAATCAGACTGCAGCACATACCCAAAACCACAAGGTGCTGAGGGCCCTCCTGCTGGGTGCCGAGAGCTGAATACTGTTGAAAATCTAATTGCTTCTTTTGGGGCTTCAGTGGGAGCTGAACTCTTTTGCAAATCTGAATCTAGATGCATGCTTACAATGAAACTTGCAACACTGCACCAATAAAGTTTGAGTGTTTGTTCTATCAGCAAAATTGTCCTATAACCTTAGTCCCCTGCTTTCCTTTTTCCATCTGAATTGTTTTGAACCAGAATGCCCTCCTGGATTTGTAAGAACCTGTACTCTAAGTAGGTATTAAAGTTTCCTGTTTAAATGTTTTTTCTCTGAAATAAAAAACAAACAAACGAACAAGGAGCATTCCATTTTCTGCAGAGTTGGTCTTTTTATCTGAAATGGATCATTTATTTTTAAGTGTATTTACTCTGCTATGCATTTTTAGGCAAGCTTCCCAAAAAAATCCATTGACACAATTTTCTTTAACTATTGTGTCTACTAGCAACAGATATTTCATGATGGAGACATTAAAGAGCCTGTTAATTTTACATTTGACTTTAACATGTGGCTGCACTTGCATCTGTGTATAGTTTGGGTGTGTCCCCTATGTGATAAATACACCATTTTTCCCCTTCAGTGTTGGGGGAGTTCAGTTATGCAAGAAACTCATAGCACCTTACAGCTTTTCCTTACTTCTAGCTCATAAATTGCCTGTCATTAGGCGTAATGATAGGATTCTTGCCAACTGAATATTTGTTTAAAATAAATACAGTATAATTCTTGGCACATTTACAGTATATGAATTTTATACAAATTGGACTCTTTCCCTCTCATTATTACTTTGTTGCTAGCCAGTTTGTCCTCCATTTGTTTTCTTGACTATTTCTCCTCCCGCCCCCCCCAGAGTATTCATCAATGAAAGAAATAATCAGTCAAAGTGATTAACATGGAGGAGTGTTGGATAACAAGCACTCTCAAAAAATTGATATTTTGAGGAATGGTTTTGTCTGGAATCCAGAGGTGCTGACCACCTGCAGCTCTTATGCGTGGTCAACACCTCAGAAAATTCAGACCATGTAGTTCTGGAAAAAATATTTCAAGAGGGAATTTTTATCCTGACTACTATATCAGGCACTCTTGATCCCTCTGTTCACCTTTTCCCACCTAAATGGCATGCCCAGTCTGCCACCAAGGAGCCATGTCCAACATCTCTAGGATTTGTCATCTCCTCTAGTATCTTACATACCTTGGTAAAGAACACAACATCAAAACATATTAAGATAGATACATATCTAATGAACACCATCAAGAGTTTTCACCAGAGATTGAACTCTGGACCTCCAGTGCTAAAAGTATGAGTTCCTACTACTTCACCTACAACAAATCACTAAGCTAGTAGCAGGAGTATACTCATATATAGAGCTTGGGGAAAATGGATTTTTCATTTTACAGGAAATTCAGCAATTTCAAATTTTTTTTCTACTCTGAAATGGAACAAAAACCAAAAATTTTGAAATTTCCCACAAAATAAAATTCTGGGGGGAAAAAAAGGTTTCAGGTCAATCAAAACATTTCATTTTGATAAAATCAAAACATTTAATTCTGATATTGACTTTTTAAAGATGTCTATTATATTACATTTTAAAAATTGAAAGTCATTTTGAAATGGAAAATTGAAATGTTCCACTCCAAAAAGCTCCGCTGCAACTGTTTATAGAAACAGTTTTGCTGAAATTGACAAGGACATCTTTCCTGAATTCCCCTCTTCTGGCCTTCAAACAACCCCAGCCTCTCCAAGCTCATCATTAGAAACAAGCTACCCACAAACCAGGACACACCAACTCAAAGCACCACCAGATACTTCCAGAACAACAGATGCAAAACCTGTAGACATGTCCCCACTGCTACAATGATCAAGACTACAACACACCTTTCAAGATTCATGGGTTCTACACATGCCTATCACAACATGTGGAGTACCTCATCCAGTGCATTAAATGCCCCAGTAACAACTGTTTGATTGAAACCAGACAAGCACTATGCTCTCAAATAAATTCACAGGAAAATTATAAAAGACCAAAACACCACATCACCTCTTCAAAAGACAAGCCTGGGAGGTTAAATTCATAACTTTGCTAGACCCTAAAAATGTTCATGGACTGAATAGACACATTGGATGTATGGCTTATTACAACAAATCTGTAGCCCACTAACAACCCCTGACCATCTCCAAGCTGCCTCCCTCACCCCCTTCCTTTCCTCTTTATAGATGAAGGTGTGGTAGTGGGCCACTTCACCTTGAATGATCCTTTGAAATATATGTTAACTACTTATGCTAAACAATCTGTTTCACCTTGCAGTTAGCTGTGATACTCTGAGTATGTCTCCCAGACTTGAAGAAGAGCTCTGTGTAAACTCAAAAGCTTTTCTCTCTCACCAATGGAAGTTAGTCCAAATAAAAGATATTTCCTCACCCACCTTGTCTCTCTACATTTCCACAAAATGTTTAGCCAAATTGATAAACTGGCATTTTCCAATGGAAACATATTTCATCTGAAAATTTGCAACCAGCTTTACTCATATCTTCTGTGGATTAGCCACTAAAGGCAAATTCAAAACTGAAACTGAAATGGGAGTTACATATTGTCGGTCTGAAAAGATGTCTCTTTTAGACTGACATCAAGGGTACTCCCTGTCAGTCATCCAGGGAAAAGCTTTATGTAGTTATCTTCATGATGCCAATATCTGCAGCAGTTAGTACTAAAATGACCATCACGCCCTCCTGATTGGAATGCCCTGCATGATATGTTTATGAGATAAATAAAAACATGCAGTGTACAGAACATTTTTATCAACACTTTATCAACGTACGTTTATACTAGAAAATGCTGTACTATGGTCATAAAAACGAGAGCTTGATGCAACATTCAAGCATTTCCAGTTGGAAATCCTGTCATCTGCAATAGCTGTAGGACAATGACACACAATTGGGGCTTTTGAGCCCCAGGTAGCCCTTTGGAGCCATGAAGGAGACTCCTGTGGTGCCCATAGATTGGATCGGCGCTCCTCTCTGTCTGCTTGACTTCAAGCAGTCCTGAAATCCTTCAATAAGCCAGGAAGTGGGAGAGGAGAGAAACGTACTCTTCTCTTATCCTAGTACAAGGGCAGTCAACAGACAGACTGCAGGTCAAATCTGGACCGCCAGATGCTTTTCAGGGGGCTGCAGCTAAGCTGCTCTCGCTCCCCAGTGTAGGGCCCCCCAGCAGAAGCCAACAGCTGCCCAAGCTGCATGGCATAGTGCAGCCTCAGCCCCACCAGCAGCAGGGTCATAATGGGGGAGACGGGACATCTCCACGCTCCCCACCCCGCAGGCAGCCTAATGTGTCTCCACTACACCCTGCCCCTCCAATCAGGGAGTGATGGGGTGTCACGTGCTCACTCTGCAGCCCAATCAGAGGGCAGCACTGTCTGGGCCCTAATTCATATTCTTCTCTGCTAACCCTGGAGACGGTGGGCCTGTGACTCAGGGGCTCCAGGCCCTACCAGGCAACCCAGCTGGTAAGTGCCTGTTGGGGGTCCTGCAGTTTCGGCTTATGCCGGGGCACCAAGCACAGCCTGGCCCCGCCCCCAAGCAGTCCCCAGAGCCCATCCTGGCCTCAAGCCCCCCACCCCCAAATGGTCCTCAGAGCCCCCTCCACCCCAACCCATTCTTGTGCTCTCCTCCCCTGAGCAGTCCCCAGAGCCCATCCCATCCTTCTGCCCTGAGCTCTTCCAACTGGCCTCTTTCCCTCCCCAGTCTGCCTCCAGTCACCAGCTTCTGCCAATCCCAACCTGGAGCCTCTTTTCTGCCTCTTTGCTATCCCAGCCCCAAAAGGGGCATCACACCACAAGCTGGATCATAGTCCAATAGCTTCATCTCCTGACTCTGAGCTCAAAAGTACTCACACACACTCACACCCTGCTTTGCTGCCCAGATCCCAGCCCATAACGATTACTCTTCCCCTCTGCCCCCATTTCTACTACTTGGCTCAACTGGGGGCACGGGGAAACGTTTTTGGGGGGGAGTGGCAATTCCAGGTGGCTCGGGCCAGCTCTGTGTTTTCCGTTTTGAATTTAGGGAAATAAAGCCACCTTACTTTCTCGACTGGGGGGGGCTAGGGGGGGGCGTGGAGCTGGCAGACGATCAGGGCATGGGGGGCGGGAATCAGGAGGTAAGGGGAGGGGAGCTGGGTTGGAGTCTGGCCCTTGACCACACCTTGACCAAGAAATATGGATCTTGACAAAAATAATTGACTACCCTGTTCTAGCAACACGGAGAAGGGTGTGAGACAGGGAAAACATGGCACTGGAATTTTAGAATTGCATCAATATAAGCTGAGGCGGAGTCACAGTGACAACGTGAGAATACGAACAACACAATGTGATATCAGCAAGTCAAGGCACAATTATTTTGTGCTCTTCTGCGCCTCCATTTGATAAGTGGGTCTCCAACATGTTCGGGCTGAGAACCACTGTTGTGGAAAATGCATAAAGGAAACTGCAATAGGCCCAGAGCCACAAAGCTATTTAGGCATCTAAGTCTGAGGATCTGGGCCATGGACCCTATGGTAAAAACTAGTATTAGAAAAGCCTCTATACCGATAGGCTGCAGGAGGGATGTAACATTCTTGTTAAACCTCAGATGAAAGTCTTTCTGAAAAGTTGCACGAGCAACTAAAGCAGTGTTAATAATGCTTTACGTTTTTATAACCCCTTCCCTCCTAAAGGATCCCCCAAAATGTTGTGAACTCATAAACCACAATCACTTCACTGAGCACTGAAAGGCAGCCAAAACTAGGGTGAAACACAGCAGCTGTTTAACAGCACATGGCAACACCACACAACAAATTATGACAGAAAGTGAGGAAACTTAGGTGCCAGTCCAGGAATACACTCAAACGTGCTTAAATGCTTTCTTGGATCAGGGTCATCAGCCTTAGTTTTCCAAAGGGGGGTGAAATTTGCACCTGCAATTAGGAAACCGGTACAAATCTGATTAGCTGCATCTCTACGTGACTGTGGGTGCCTATCAGGTAGTTAGAAGAGCAGGAATCCAGATTTACACCTGCAGTTCATTTTCTCAGGCTGCTTTCAAAAATTTACCCCAGAATGTCTCCCCTTGAAACTTCAGGGGTTTAGGTAGATACTTTATATTATACGATTACCCACATTGCAATTTGGCCAGGATATTAGAGTCAACAACTTGGTCTTGAAAAATATATAATGGGATCTTTCATAGATACAAACGATCAAGGCTTTGGTCTTCCATGTTCTCTGAAAGATGGCACCACAGCTCTGTTGTACTGGCAATGTGCAATACTTCCCCAGAAGGAAGAATGCCACTCACTGAATTGCTGGCAGTGCTCACTGCAGCACCTGGGTGTTCCTTGCAACTTTTCCAACCGTTTACACCACAGCCCCCAGGTTGCTTAGCTTGTGATCAAGAACAAGGTGGCAAAACTGCACCCAGACTAGAATGAAAGTACAAACGTGCAATACTTAGGTGTTCTGACTACAGAGGTTTATTTATAGAACCAAGTAAAGTTCAGTTAAACCTTCCAAGCAATATAACAATGAATCCATGCATTCTGGTGACTATATTGAAAGAGAAAATGCATTTCAAGCAATAAAGCTCTACATTAAAGTGAAAGCCAAGAGATTAGAAAAGCAAGACAAGCAATCACCTTCACAGATAAAAGAAGAAAAGGAATACTTGTGGCACCTTAGAGACTAACCAATTTATTTGAGCATAAGCTTTCGTGAGCTACAGCTCACTTCATCGGATGCATACTCTGGAAAGTATAGAAGATCTTTTTATACACACAAAGCATGAAAAAATGGGTGTTTACCACTACAAAAGGTTTTCTCTCCCCCCACCTCACTCTCCTGCTGGTAATAGCTTATCTAAAGTGATCACTCTCCTTACAATGTGTATGATAATCAAGGTGGGCCATTTCGAGCACAAATCCTGGGTTTAACAAGAACGTCTGAGGGGGGAGGAGGGTAGGAAAAAACAAGGGGAAATAGGTTACCTTGCATAATAACTTAGTCACTCCCAGTCTCTATTCAAGCCTAAGTTAATTGTATCCAATTTGCAAATGAATTCCAATTCAACAGTCTCTCGCTGGAATCTGGTTTTGAAGTTTTTTTGTTGTAATATCGCAACTTTCATGTCTGTAATCCCATGACCAGAGAGATTGAAGTGTTCTCCGACTGGTTTATGAATGTTCTCATTCTTGACATCTGATTTGTGTCCATTTATTCTTTTACGTAGAGACTGTCCAGTTTGACCAATGTACATGGCAGAGGGGCATTGCTGGCACATGATGGCATATATCACATTGGTGGAAGTGCAGGTGAACGAGCCTCTGATAGTGTGGCTGATGTTATTAGGCCCTATGATGGTGTCCCCTGAATAGATATGTGGGCACAGTTGGCAACGGGCTTTGTTGCAAGGATAGATACCTGGGTTAGTGGTTCTGTTGTGTGGTATGTGGTTGCTGGTGACTATTTGCTTCAGGTTGGGGGGCTGTCTGTAGGCAAGGACTGGCCTGTCTCCCAAGATTTGTGAGAGTGTTGGGTCATCCTTCAGGATAGGTTGTAGATCCTTAATAATGCGTTGGAGGGGTTTTAGTTGGGGCTGAAGGTGACGGCAGGTGGCGTTCTGTTATTTTCTTTGTTAGGCCTGTCCTGTAGTAGGTGACTTCTGGGAACTCTTCTGGCTCTATTAATCTGTTTCTTCACTTCCGCAGGTGGGTATTGTAGTTGTAAGAATGCTTGATAGAGATCTTGTAGGTGTTTGTCTCTGTCTGAGGGGTTGGAGCAAATGCGGTTGTATCACAGAGCTTGGCTGTAGACAATGGTGGTGTTCTCAGGGTGAAAGCTGGAGGCATGTAGGTAGGAATAGCGGTCAGTAGGTTTCCAGTGTAGGGTGGTGTTTATGTGACCATCGTTTATTAGCACTGTAGTGTCCTGGAAGTGGATCTTTTGTGTGGACTGGACCAGGCTGAGGTTGATGATGAGATGGAAATTGTTGAAATCATGGTGGAATTCCTCAAGGGCTTCTTTTCCATGGGTCCAGATGATGAAGATGTCATCAATATAGCGCAAGTAGAGTAGGGGCGTTAGGGGACGAGAGCTGAGGAAGCGTTGTTCTAGGTCAGCCATAAAAATGTTGGCATACTGTGGGGCCATGCGGGTACCCATAGCAGTGCCTCTGATTTGAAGGTATACATTGTCCCCAAATGTAAAATAGTTACGGGTAAAGACAAAGTCACAAAGTTCAGCCACCAGGTTAGTCGTGACATTATTGGGGATAGTGTTCTTGACGGCTTGTAGTCCATCTTTGTGTGGAATGTTGGTGTAGAGGGCTTCTACATCCATAGTGGCCAGGATGGTGTTATCAGGAAGATCACTGATGGATTGTAGTTTCCTCAGGAAGTCAGTGGTGTCTCGAAGGTAGCTGGGAGTGCTGGTAGCGTAGACCTGAGGAGGGAGTCTACATAGCCAGACAATCCTGCTGTCAGGGTACCAATGCCTGAGATAATGGGGCGCCCAGGATGTCCAGGTTTATGGATCTTGGGTAATAGATAGAATATCCCAGGTCGGGGTTCCAGGGGTGTGTCTGTGCGGATTTCATCTTGTGTTTTTTCAGGGAAGTTTCTTGAGCAAATGCTGTAGTTTCTTTTGGTAACTTTCAGTGGGATCAGAGGGTAATGGCTTGTAGAAAGTGGTGTTGGAGAGCTGCTGAGCAGCCTCTTGTTCATATTCCAACCTATTCATGATGACAACAGCACCTCCTTTGTCAGTCTTTTTGTTTATTATGTCAGAGTTGTTTCTGAGGCTGTGGATGGCATTGTGTTCTGCACGGCTGAGGTTGTGGGGCAAGTGATATTGCTTTTCCACAATTTCAGCCCGTGCACGTCGGCGGAAGCACTCTATGTAGAAGTTCAGTCTGCTGTCTCGACCTTCAGGAGGAGTCCACCTAGAATCCTTCTTTTTGTAGTGTTGGTAGGGAGGTCTCTGTGGATTAGTATGTTGTTCAGAGGTGTTTTGGAAACATTCCTTGAGTCGGAGACGTTGAAAATAGGATTCTAGGTCACCACAGAACTGTTTTATGTTCTTGGGGGTGGAGGGGCAGAAGGAGAGGCCCCGAGATAGGACAGCTGCTTCTGCTGGGCTAAGAGTATAGTTGGATAGGTTAACAATATTGCTGGGTGGGTTGAGGGAACCATTGCTGTGGCCCCTTGTGGCATGTAGTAGTTTAGAAAGTTTAGTGTCCTTTTTCTTTTGTAGAGAAGCAAAGAGTGTGTTGTAAATGGCTTGTCTAGTTTTAGTAAAGTCCAGCCACAAGGAAGTTTGTGTGGAAGGTTGGCTTTTTATGAGAGTATCCATTTTTGAGAGCTCATTCTTTATCTTTCCCTGTTTTCTGTAGAGGATGTTGATCAGGTGGTTCCGCAGTTTCTTTGAGAGCGTGTGGCACAAGCTGTCAGCATAGCCTGTGTGGTATGTAGATTGTAATGGATTTTTTACCTTCAGTCCTTTTGGTATGATGTCCATCCGTTTGCATTTGGAAAGGAAGATGATGTCTGTCTATATCTGTACAAGTTTTTTCATGCAATTGATAGATTTCCACTCCATACGGCTAAATGCAGTGTCTTGCATAATGACAGGTTTCAGAGTAACAGCCATGTTTGTCTGTATTTGCAAAAAGAAAAGGAGTACTTGTGGCACCTTAGAGACTAACCAATTTATTTGAGCATAAGCTTTTGTGAGCTACAGCTCACTTCATTGGATGCATACTGTGGAAAGTATAGAAGATCTTTTTATACACACAAAGCATGAAAAAATGGGTGTTTACCACTGCAAAAGGTTTTCTCTCCCCCCACCCCACTCTCTTGCTGGTAATAGCTTATCTAAAGTGATCACTCTCCTTACAATGTGTATGATAATCAAATTGGGCCATTTTCATAAAAGAAGAGCACTGAGAAACAAAACTCTTTAATCGGTGAAATACCAAACAGAACCTAGTCATGCATGACAAAATCTTGCTCCCAGGGACATGGGTGCACTTTGGTGAGGTTCTTGTAAAACCAGTCCCTGTCCATGCCACAGCAAGTGCTTTGACCCCAAAGGGGAAATTTCACACACTTAAGCCTCTGCATTGTTTAGGGTCAGCATGAAGCCTATGCACCACTTAAGTACCTATTAAGCCCTCTTTTGAAGAGGTAAGTTATGCATAAGCCATTTGCTGGCCCACAAAGATGTATGTTATGCTAATATTGTAAATCCAGTTGTGATACATGTCTGCCTAGGGGTTTGAGCCAAGGATCATTCAAATAAATAGAAAGACTGTTGAGTTCAGATCCATGAACCTTTATACTACAAAATATAAGACAAAAGAGAAAAAAATAGAAACTTCACTTCGGATCCTATTCAGCAAGGTGCTTAAGAACATGCCTAACTTGTAAGTACATGAGGCATTGAAGTTAATGGGACTACTCATGTGCTTAAAGTTAGGCAGGTGTTTTATGTACCTTGTTGAATCAGTGCCAATTTCAAAAATTACGGGTCAAATTCTGACCCATAGACACATGTGAGACACAGATATCAATTGACTAAATCATTACCCATGTGAGTGGACATTCAGACCTTTAACATGCCAGCTAGACAGCCAATTAAAAGGCCGTTTGGTTTCTTGCTGTTGGTTCACGGGCTAAGCTCAATCATTGCTTTCTAGGGAAAAAAGCTCATTCTTTCATGAGCTCTTTCATGAGCCCTACGTCCCTGTTCCATAACACCCTGCCTTTTGGCCATTAACACTGATTTAATTCACAGCTGGGTTCTGAGGGAATGTGTCTGCCATTTAGTCTCATATTTTATCTTATTTTACTTGTTTAAATTTAACCTTGTTTTTTCCTGATAATACAGTTTGTAAATGAAATCAACATGGCCTGAAATAGCACACACTAAAATGCCATTTGACCCAGCTCCAAATTCAGGTGCTTATAAAAACAAATTTGAGGAGGAACACAAAGCCCAAGCCCTCCTAGGCTACTCACAGCAATTTAAAATTATGGAAAGACTTCCAACTTTACAGCCAATTTGGAGTGAAAGCGATCAGGGTCTGGGCATGTGCTCCATATATAGGGATTTTTCCAAACAGAAGTTCTTTTACAACTAAACTCCATGTGCTCCCATTTACTTGGTACTGTACATGATCCAAATGAAATCTGCACATTTATATTTTAAACTTCAAAATACTGCTTTTATTTAAACTTATAGCTAATAAAAAGAACATGTGTACTATAATTACAATCTGTCTGTTCAATTTATATAAATGTATGTATTGGGTAATAGATCTCAATATTTATTATTCTTTCCATTTCATAGTACACATATTACAATTTTTTTCAGCGGGAGGGGCTTAAGCCATAACATAATATATATAGACAGAGACACACAAAAGTCCTCCACTTAAGCCAATATAAATTATATGAGTACAAAATTCTGACCTGTAATGGGATATACATGACCTTTATGGCCCTACAGGCACCCCCGTCATACTACACTTTGCCCCAAGAAACAGTGAGCTTAGAGGAAAAGAGCAGAAAATGTGGGTCCTCCAAACTTGCCTAGAGAGGACTCTCTGGAGCATCCATTTTGGAAATTATAGAGATGTGGTCCTTCAAGGGTTAGAGGGGCTAGCAACAGCCAATCAGGGCCCTGCTGGCCATGATAATAGGAACTGCAGGTCCTTAGCAGTCTAATTCCTGGCTGGGACTAGGAATGTGGAGGAGGGTGCTGCTCCTCTCTGTTCAAAGGAGCCTGATGTCAGCCGGTGTCAAGTGGAGTGCCCCAGGGGTCGGTCCTGGGGCCGGTTTTGTTCAATATCTTCATAAGTGATCTGGAGGATGGTGTAGATTGCACTCTCAGCAAATTTGCGGATGATACTAAACTGGGAGGAGTGGTAGATACGCTGGAGGGGAGGGATAGGATACAGAAGGACCTAGACAAATTGGAGGATTGGGCCAAAAGAAATCTGATGAGGTTCAATAAGGATAAGTGCAGGGTCCTGCACTTAGGATGGAAGAATCCAATGCACCGCTACAGACTAGGGACCGAATGGCTAGGCAGCAGTTCTGCGGAAAAGGACCTAGGGGTGACAGTGGACGAGAAGCTGGATATGAGTCAGCAGTGTGCCCTTGTTGCCAAGAAGGCCAATGGCATTTTGGGCTGTATAAGTAGGGGCATAGCGAGCAGATCGAGGGACGTGATCGTTCCCCTCTATTCGACATTGGTGAGGCCTCATCTGGAGTACTGTGTCCAGTTTTGGGCCCCACACTACAAGAAGGATGTGGATAAATTGGAGAGAGTCCAGAGAAGGGCAACAAAAATTATTAGGGGTCTAGAACACATGACTTATGAGGAAAGGCTGAGGGAACTGGGATTGTTTAGCCTGCAGAAGAGAAGAATGAGGGGGGATTTGATAGCTGCTTTCAACTACCTGAAAGTGGGTTCCAAAGAGGATGGCTCTTGACTGTTCTCAATGGTAGCAGATGACAGAACGAGGAGTAATGGTCTCAAGTTGCAGTGGGGGAGGTTTAGATTGGATATTAGGAAAAACTTTTTCACTAAGAGGGTGGTGAAACACTGGAATGCGTTACCTAGGGGGGTGGTAGAATCTCCTTCCTTAGAGGTTTTTAAGGTCAGGCTTGACAAAGCTCTAGCTGGGATGATTTAACTGGGAATTGGTCCTGCTTTGAGCAGGGGGTTGGACTAGATGACCTTCTGGGGTTCCTTCCAACCCTGATATTCTATGATTCTATGATAATTAGACAGTTTATGGCTGGTTTTCAGAGAGAGAAGGACCTAAGGATACTGGCCCTGAGATAGGGCTGGAGATAAAGGGCCCAGCAGGAAGAAGCCTAGGGAAATAGCAGAAAAGGATTGGCGTAAACAGTATGTGGCTGCTGTATGTAGGCTCCCTGGGTTGAACCTAAAGTAACTGGTAGGTCTAGGCTCCCCTACTAGCCACAGGTAAAGTGGTATAAAGAGGACAGGTGTTATTTGGGAATCTGAACAAAGAATTTAAAGGGCGAGGAGCCAGGGCTAAAGATTGCAGTGAGGGCAAATAGGCTGTTTATTTATGCAACTCTGTATTACCCTGGAAGGGGTTCCTTTGGCCTTTTGACATGGCTGGAGAGCCACACCACTGAAGACCCACCAAGGTGTGGCAGCAACCTGAAAAGGGCTCCAGGGGCAAGAAAAGGACTGTGGTACCACATCCAGCCACTTGCGGGTGCTCAAAAGATAAGTGCTCCTTTACACATGCCCTCAATCCTCATACATATGTGCCTATTGTTCATTCCACATATACATGAAAACAAATCATGGTCCCATTATGATCATTGAGAACTTTCCCACAGATTTATATGGGAGAAGGATCAAGCCCAACTGTGTCTGAATATCCAAAGTAGAAGTTAGCTTTCACTGTTTAAGTCCAAATTTTTAAGGATTGATTTTTATCCTTTAATTCTGTAATTTTCTCCTTTTTCCCCATCCAGCTCTAGTTACTGTACTTACAAAACTTATCTCAGAATGGAGCAGTTCATTGGCTTGAGTGATCATTGTTGTGTTATGCCTGCCTCACATTCTTTATGCTTCCTATAGGGCCTGATTCAGAGCCCATTAACTTCAGTGGGTGTCTTTTGACTGACTTCAGTGGGCTTTCAATTGGGCCCATAAAAAGCAGTTGACTTTGGCCACATTCAAGACCTGATTCTTGTACCTTGTCTCATGCAGTATCCAATTTTATTTTCCACTATGGCCACTGAATTTAACAGGCAATCACACAGTTCCTGTGGTGTGGAATGCACTCTATGCAAAGAGTCTTCAAATCCTAATGAAGTCAATGTAATGGATTCTGTTATCAGTTTATACTAGAATAGATTAGTGTGAACATGGAGTCACTTCATTGACTTCACTGAAGCTACACCAAAGTGTTCTGGGAGCAGAATCAACTATACTGAGAGTAGAAGGCAATCATCACTTCCTCGGAGGTGCTCCGCATCTGGTCGATTTGGCCTGGATTCCACCAGTTTTTCCTCACATGGAGTATTAAATTACTCTACCAGTAAGAGCTGGTCAAAATGTTTTGAATGAGATGGTGGTGATTGTTGAAAAATAGCCTTTTTAAACATTGGGGCTTTTTGGCCAAAAAACGGATGTTGAAATTATTAGTTTTGGGGGGAGTGGTGCCTTCTTTAAAATGTTTTTCCAGAAACTTTTATCAAAAATGGTTTTTCATAAACAAAAACTTGTCAACCCTTTCAACAATATTTTCGATAAACATTTTTTAAAATTGCAAAAAAAAGTTTGAAAATACAAAATATGGGTCTGTTCTGAACACTTCAAAATGAGAACTGCAAAATTTCAAATGTTTCACATTTGTTATTTGACCAGCTGTTTTCATGAGTAATCTCACTGAAATAAATGGTCGTCTGGAGGAATTTACCCTAAGAACCATGAGATCCCCTCCCCCTACATACTTGCAAATGCATCATATACATGCAGGAAAGAAGAAAATATTTCATTTCAGCAAATCTAAGTATTGGTATAGCTTGAACCACATCAGCCTGACTCTGTTCTTTATCAGTATGGATAACATTAAAATGGTACAGAGAGAACCAGTTCAGATAGTCTTCCCATTACTGTCTCACTAGGCACTGCATGGTTTTCTAAATCTCCTAGAACTCCGTGCTTCTGGGATCTACACTGAGAACTATTGGCTAGGGACACATAGACACATAGAGAACATAAATTGTTGTGCAAAAATCAACATGGTTTCTGTAAAGGGAGATCATGTCTTATTAATCTATTAGACTTCTTTGAGGGGGTCAACACACATGTGGACAAGGGAGATCCAGTGGACATAATGTACTTAGATTTCCAGAAAGCCTTTGACAAGGTCCCTCACCAAAGGCTCTTATGTAAATTAAGTTGTCATGGGATAAGAGGGAAGATCCTTTCATGCTTAAAAGACAGGGAACAAAGGGTAAGAATAAATGGTAAATTTTCAGAATGGAGAGGGGTAACTAGTGGTGTTCCCCAAGGGTCAGTCCTAGGACCAATCCTATTCAATTTATTCATAAATGATCTGGAGAAAGGGGTAAACAGTGAGGTGGCAAAGTTTGCAGACGATACTATACTGCTCAAGATAGTTAATCATAGAATCATAGAATATCAGGGTTGGAAGGGACCTCAGGAGGTCATCTAGTCCAACCCCCTGCTCAAAGCAGGACCAATCCCCAATTAAATCATCCCAGCCAGGGCTTTGTCAAGCCTGACCTTAAAAACTTCTAAGGAAGGAGATTCTACCACCTCCCTAGGTAACGCATTCCAGTGTTTCACCACCCTCTTAGTGAAAAAGTTTTTCCTAATATCCAACCTAAACCTCCCCCACTGCAACTTGAGACCATTACTCCTTGTCCTGTCCTCTTCTACCACTGAGAATAGTCTAGAACCATCTAGTTATGACCAAAGCAGACTGTGAAGAACTTCAAAACGATCTCACAAAACTAAGTGATTGGGCAACAAAATGGCAAATGAAATTTAATCTGAATAAATGTAAGGTAATGCACACTGAGAAAAATAACCCCAACTATACATACAATATGATGGGGGGCTAATTTAGCTACAATGAATCAGGAGAAAGATCTTGGAGTCATCATGGATAGTTCTCTGAAGACATCCACACAGTGTGCAGCGGCAGTCAAAAAAGCAAACAGGATGTTAAGAATCATTTAAAAAAGGATAGAGAATAAGACAGAGAATATCTTATTGCCCTTATATAAATCCATGGTATGCCCACATCTTGAATACTGCATACAGATGTGGTCCCCTCATCTCAAAAAAGATATACTGGTATTAGAAAAGGTTCAGAAAAGGGAAACTAAAATGATTAGGGGTTTGGAACGGGTCCCATATAAGGAGAGATTAAAGAGGCTCGGACTTTTCAGCTTGGAAAAGAGGTGACTAAGGGGGGTATGATAGAGGTATATAAAATCATGAGTGGTGTGGAGAAAGTGAATAAGGAAAAGTTATTTACTTGATCCCATAATATAAGAACTAGGGGCCACCAAATGAAATTAATGGATAGCAGGTTTAAAAGAAATAAAGGAAGTTCTTCTTCACACAGTGCACAGTCAAACTGTGGAAATCCTTGCCTGAGGAGCTTGTGAAGGCTAGGACTATAACAGGGATTAAAAGAGAACTAGATAAATTCATGGAGGTTAAGTCCATTAATGGCTATTATCCAGAATGGGTAAGGAATGGTGTCCCTAGCCTCTGTTTGTCAGAGGGTGGAGATGGATGGCAGGAGAGAGATCACTTGATCATTACCTGTTAGGTTCACTCCCGCTGGGGCACCTGGCATTGGCCACTGTCAGTAGACAGGATAGTGGGCTGGCTGGACCTTTTGTCTGACCCAGTATGGCCATTCTTATGTTCTGTAACTAATACATTTTAGAACAGTGTGAGTGTGGATGCAGTAGTTCAGAACACAAATCGTTATGATTAGTGTAGATTAGTGGTTCTCAACCTTTCCAGACTACTGTAGCCCTTTCAGGAGTCTGATTTGTCTTGTGTATCCCCAAGTTTCACTGCACTTAAATTACTTGCTTACAAAATCAGACAGAAAAATACAAAAGTGTCACAGCACCCTACTACAGAACAATTGCTTTCTTTCTCATTTAATAATAAAATAAATGAATGGGAATATAAATATTGTATTTACATTTCAGTGCAGCATGTACAGAGCTGTATAAACAAGTCATTGTCTGTATGAAATTGTAGTTTGTACTGACTTCACTACTGTTCTTTTATGTAGCCTGTTTAAAATGAGGTAACTATCTAGATGGGTTGATGTACCTTCTGGAAGACCACTGTGTACCCACAGGGGTACATGAACCACTGGCGTAGATGAACTGAGGTCCCACTTCAGCAAGGTTCTTAAACACGTGCCTAACTGTTAGTGCATGAATAGTTCTGATGAAGTCAATGGCCCTGATTCTTATATACCCTCTTACCCCACTCTACTTCTACTCTAAAGCCCATGTACACTTGCAGATGTACACTGTGGCCCCTTTACATTGCTCTGGTACACATGAGAATCAAGCCCCATTATGTTTTAAATTGGTTATGTGCTTGTCTGAACAGAGGTCTGAACCATTTGTGCATAAACTCATGCAATTACACCAGTTCAGTTAGCAGTGGCTCAGAAACTGCCGTGAGCTGAAGCAAAACCTTGAATCCAAATACACAAATTCTTTGAAAACCCTGGCTCCATACACCTGCAAAGTTGTTTGCATTTTATTTCCTATATTTATTATGTTTTTATTCTATTTGTTTTTAATTGCATGGCATTTATTTTTATTCAGTTGCACAGTGCCCCAAGTGTCTTAGAGACGGGAGCAATATATACATAAATGTTTCATTATTATTATATCTGAGTCTGTAGGATCAGGAAGTGGTCTGTGGAACTTTTCCAGATGTTAAACACAGCTCTGTATCCGAGAAGGATGGAGCGGGGGAATTCTTATGGAATGAGAGTGACAAAAAGAGCAGCTAAAGAAAATGAGAAGCAAATGAGAACTATCCAAGGAATACATTTGCCACATTCTGAAGGCAGAGCAGAACAGCACTAACATGGGGGAGTATAACATGGTGAAGGACAGTTTAATTTAGCTGCTGATTATAGTCCTAAATTTTAACTGTTGGCAGCCACTCCAAGATTCATTAACGTTATCAGGGAAGTGGGGGAGTAAAGGACACGTGTAAGAGCCATTTCTGCAGCTGACAGCCTCCACACATGATTCCCATTCTGGAGAAATATCTTTTCCTAGGAACATGTTCAAAACAGCTGCTTCACTTGGAGTCCGCTTGTAAGATAGGGTGGTTTTATAGCAGTGGGAAGACTGGAAAAGACATGGAAAACATAAATTAACTTGAAAGGAAGATTGATCATTTGGTGACATGAAAAAGGCCTCCAGAAAACATGTGCGCGCCTACTATGGGACAAGATGAGAAAATGGGGAAGGAATATTTGGGGGGCCTGAATACAAACCTTTTTATTCCAAATGAACTTCTGGGTCGCTGTTGTAAAGGATCACAGAGGTAAAATCTGGTGCATACTTAACAGTTCACTGTCAAAACCCTTTCAACAATAAGATCTGAGATTACATAGTGTGTTTACCCTGATGAAGTCAGTCTCCTAAGCACTTCTTCTGCGAGAGTTGGGCGGACAATTCATAATAAACTATTTTCTGAAATTAGCCTTTTCCCCCTATTCGTTGTCCACAAGCAATCTGCCTTCATGACTTCCATCAAAGAAATTGAGTGATGAATCTTTTGTACAAACAAATTGCAGTCTGTGGCCCCGATTCAGCAAGCTACTTAAGCATGTGTCTAACTTTAATCACACCAGTGTTAGTGGGATTCTTAATCACATGCTTAAAATGGTTAAGTACCTTGCTGAATCAGGATCTACTGGTTATGTATTGCTTCTGTGAGAAGCCCTCCAATTATCTGAGATCAGTACCATGTAACTGGTTAACTTAACCATATGGTATTGTTTCTGTTTATGTTTGGATGACCTAATATTTTTAAACTGCTCCAGCCATAAATGAATGTTAATAATTCTCTAAATGAATCTTGCTTTCTAATTAAATGAATCTTGGTTAAGATCCCATGACTTGCTTTCCATGAAAACTTCACTCTAAGACGTTTGCATAAAAGCAAATAAAAGGTGCAAACGCTTCTATTCTGTTTCTCTTTCCCCCATCTATGTATTCTCCAAAATGAGAAACCAACTCTACAAAAAAACTGACGTGTGAGTTGTTTTTAAGCAGTGAAACAGGCAGCACAGCAAAGAAGGATAAAGAAGCTGAATTCAGTTGGATTTCCCCAAATCTTTTAAGTCACCATTTATTCATATCTGGGAAACCACTTCCCTTCTGAGTGCTTTCCTAACATTAAGGCCAGAAACTCTGCTCAAAATTCTATAAGTATGACTGCAACTGAGTAGAATTGTATTTATTGGATATGTTCAACCTCAAAGTATGGGACAGGAGATGGACTTGCTGCAGCTAAAGTTGAAAGGCAAAATCTTAATGGAAGATGAAATGTAGGTATGTTTTGTACAGAGATGGGCTTGAAATGCTACATTGGCAGCTGTTTGTATCCAAATACTCCCAAAGTTTAAAGGTAGGATTTTCAGCAGTGCTCAGCAGTGACCTAACCTTGTCCAGTTGAAGTTAATGGGAGTTTGTCATAGAAGTGGAGTTAGGCCACTACTGAGTAAAACTCAGCTTTTTGTAAATCTCTCCTTAAGTGTTAGTGTGGTGGGGTTGTTCTGCTCATTATAGACAGGCAGCAGCCATGAACTTTGGATCTCAAAGTCAGTATCTCCAAAATACAGTTTTCACATCTAGGGTTTTAGCTGACCCAATCTCTAGTTCTGTGTGAATAATTTACTGTTCCTCAGTGACACACAGTATACAGGGATCTTTGGGTAAACTAAGACCCAGACGGTCTTCACACAAAACTTGAACCAAATCAGAACTATACTCTTTTTTGCAACTAGATTTTATGGTCTTTCCTCCCACCCCGACATTTAATATTTGCAAGTTTCTGCGCTTTCAGGTTCAAGATGAAGAATTGAGACACCTCAAATGAAATGCTGCTGTCATAATATCTTCTGACTGAAGGCAGGACTGAAATCTCAGGGGGAAACCTGTTCTTATGATATTCGTAGTTCCTAGCTGTAGCAAGAAGTTCAGATAACTTGTATCAAAGTTTTTTTTTTCTATGAGCAAAATGTGTTCTCATTCTCAAATTACTTTTTATTTCAGATTAAGTAAAACAAGAAGAAATAACACAAGTAAAGATGGTCATACTTTATTATAATGTTCCCTTTATAAATCGTGCATAAACAGTTAATGAATTATTAATGGTATAGAAGCATATTGAACACATGGGCAGCATGTATTAGATGGCTATAAGCATATCCATAGAAGTATAGAATAAGTGGCTTTAAGCAACGGTTATAAGCAACTTATTGATCTGTTGGACTCAGTAACAATTTTTAAACCATTTTAAAGTATTTATATTATTAATGTACCCTTAATATAAAATGTGACCATTAAGCCTCCTTGAGAGATAGCACAGTGTGTTTGTCTCTTCTCTATAACTGTCTATAGCAACGCTCACAGCATAAAGTCTGCTGTCTCTGCACTAACACTGGGCTCTTCCTCATTCAAAGGTGAGGTACATAGGAAACAGTTTCATTGCCACCAAAAAAATACATGACAGTCTGAATAAACTTTGAACAAGCATCTCAACCTTTGAGTACTTATGCAAAGCCCTCAAGCCTTTTCAGTTTAGGTTTCACCCAGGGCTACCTTTAATCTTATTACATTGCTACAATCAAAAGTCAACAATTTCAGGATAAATTAATAAGATTCCATTTATTGGGGCCAGTCTTTGCAGTCCTCAGACAGCCAAGATTCCATCAGGGCTGCAAGATCATTACCACAATCTAAAGCGTAGAAAAATACATTTCACAATGAGCAGTGAAAGACCCAATTTTGTAGACTTGATTGTCATGTAGTTTTCTTTTCATATATTAGCCGGCTGCTATGTTTGGTGTGGAGAGCTTGTGTAATTAAACAGTGCAATTATTGTAATCTTTTAATATGTTTGGAATTACAGCTCCACCGCTGTTCAAAATTGTGTAGCTGCTGGGGCTTGCATAGCATATTACCTTAGAGTCAGCAAATGTATAACATATGAGCAACAAATGTAGAATGCTAAAATAAATTTGAAAGAAGAACTTTCAGCTCTGGGTACCCCTGGGACAGGGGCATGGCAAGTGACAGCTGTCTTCAACAGAAGAAAATAAATCTGA
Source organism: Caretta caretta (assembly GCF_965140235.1). Lineage (NCBI taxonomy): Eukaryota > Metazoa > Chordata > Testudines > Cheloniidae > Caretta > Caretta caretta. Next base: position 337,178,357 of record NC_134206.1, on the reverse strand, counting down.
ATATTGTTTTTCAAGGAGTTCCTCCAAATAGCAGAGATTTATTTTATCATGCACATGCCAGAAATGCCGTGATCTTAGAGAAAATATTAGTTACTTGAGACACAAGTCTCCCAGTACCACAAGTCAGTTATTGAAAAACAAACAAATGAATACTTCATTTTCCAGACTAAAAAAAAAGCAAAAAAAAAAGCAGATCTGAGTTGACAGCACTGTCGACCCTGCATTTTCTCTTTCTGACTAAGTATATCTAGTACCAGATTAAATGGGACCAGATGATATCTTTACTCACACTGAAAGGCAGTTTACACTATTGCTAGTCTTTGGAAGTCAGTGGGACTATTTGCGGACTCAGGTACTACTCAGCGTGAATAAAGCATTGAGAGGTGATCCTGCTTCATCCGCCTGTTCTGCCATCGAGGTCTTACACTGGGTTGTGTTGTGCTGGGCTGCACTTTGTCTGGTACCTTGCCTTTGACCTTACCTCCATGGATGAGCCTACTAGGAGTACTGGACTCCAGATGGCATTGCTTTTAGGGTCTTAAGTATACACAAGCTTCTCCACCACGTCAAGGTGGCAGCCCAAGAAGAAGGCAACAACATCATTGAGATTACAGCCCTTTTGGAGCAGAAGAGAAAAGCTCTCTGCAACTGGCAAAACCAACCACTGTCCAGTCAGATGCAGGGCTCTTTCCATCAGCTCAAAGTTGAAGTTCAAAGGAGGATCTGAGAAATCAGAAACAAATGGTTGGAGGACAAAGCAAGAGAAATCCAAACATATGCTGAAAGACATGGTATGTGGAGCTTTTCTTGTGAGATAAAGACCCTGGATGGACCAAGCTCATGTGGCCTCACACCTCTGAGATCTGAAGATGGTAGTACCCTTCTTAAAGATAACAAATCCATCAAAGAGCGCTGGAAGGAACACTACCCAAAGCTTCTAAATCGAGAATCGACTGTGACTGATGACACCATCGACTCCATCCCTCAGCACCCAATCTGGGAAGCACTTGCCAACCCACCAACACCTGAGGAGGTCAGCGAAGCAATTAAACAGATGAACAGTAAAGCAGGTCAATAAACAATAAACAATCAGTTCTTGATGGCATATCAGCTGAAGTACTGAAAGCGGCAGGGAGAAACACTGACTAACAAGCTTCACTTGCTGCTCCTCAAAATCTAGTGCACCAAAGAAATCCCTGCTGACTTACATAATGCCAACATCATTACCATTTTCAAAAAGGGAGACAGGGCTGACTGTGGCAACTATTGAGGCATTGCCCTCCTCTCTATCGCTGGGAAGATTCTTGCTAGAATCTTACTGAATCGCCTGCTCCCTTTTGCAGAGGAAGTACTTCCAGAGTCCCAGTGCGGTTTCAGATCATCACAAGGCACAACCAACATGATTCTGCAGCCAGGCAGATCCCGAAAAAATGTCAAGGACAACACCAGGAGCTGTATGTGGCCTTTATCGATCTGACCAAAGCTTTAGACTCTGTCAACCGTGAGGCTCTGTGGAAAATCATGTCAAAGTTTGGCTGCCCAAGCAAATTCATCACCATTGTAAGACTCCTCCACGACCAGATGACTGCCTCCATCCTGTGCAGTGGCTCTACCTCTGAGCCCATTGTCATCTGAACTGGTGTAAAAGAAGGTTGTGTACTGACACCCACCCTTTTCTCCATTTTCTTAGCAGCTATGAAAACATTCACCCAAGACCATCTACCACAGGGCATTGGCATCCAATATCAGATTGACAGCAACCTCTTCAACCTTTCTCATCTCCATGCCTGAACTAAAGTAATATTGGCAACAAGAACCGAACTACAGCACGCAGATGACTGTGCTGTAATTGCACACTCGAAGGAGGCTCTACAAACAGCCCTTAATTGCTTCTCTGAAGCTTACAGACGCCTCGAGCTAACTCTGAACACTGGCAAAACAAAAGTTCTCCACCAGCCAGTCCCTGGTCAATGAGCAAGGAAGATATACATCAACGAAGAAGAACTGGAAAATGTAGCATACTTTGCCTATCTTGGCAGCCATCTCTCACAGAAGGCAGACATAGATGTTGAGATTCGGCACAGAATTCTCTGTGCCAGCCTTGTCTTTGGCAGACTGTCTCGCCGGGTGTTCAACAATCACAACGTCAGAACACGTACTTGATTTTTACTTTGTAAAGCGGTAGGAATCCCAACTGTCCTCTACATCTGTGAGACTTGGGTGACCTCAAGAAAAACCTGAAACGCCAGCACCAGTACTTTCTTTGGAAGATCCTCAACATAAAGTGGGAGGATCATCGCACTAACGTCAGTGTCCTCACAGAGGCCGACATCTTCAGTGTTGAGGCCCTGATTATCCAGCACCAGCTGAGGTGGAGCAGGCACTGTGTGCGCACGTATGCGTACCAAAATTGTATGTCCACCTCACCACAGGAGAAAGGAAATGGGGAAGCCAAAAGAAACGCTTTAAAAAACACCCTCAAGATAAATATCAAGACGTGTGGTTTTGACAGCAACCCAGGATAGGGATAACTGGTGAAGCCTTGTCAGAGGGAACGTCCACTTTTGAGGAAAATTGCCTTGCTCTGGTCGCAGAAAAATGCCAGGAAAGAAAGGACACAGAACTCTCATGCAGCAATCGTGGCCCAACCCTGTCTTCCAACACCACCTGCAATGTCTGCCAACGAGCCTGTGGCTCAAGGATCGGACTTCTCAGTCATCAAAGAACCCAAGAAAAAGAAAACCTGTGAAAAAGATCATCCTTGATCTTGAGGGGTCACTGATGAGTGAGAGTAAAGGTACTATAATTTTTACTGTAGTAATTAGAAAAAAATCTGTAGTAGGCATGATGGCTGTTTACAGAATACATACAGCCTGAGTTCTAATTCTGCATTTGTTTAATATATGGTCTATCATTTAAGATATTGAAGTGTGGGGACATGTCTGTCCTAAAACCCTTTCTCTACTGTCAAGTTCTCTAAGACTCAGTTGATGATGGCAATGTCCAACACTAAATAATTGTATGCACATGTAAAGATAGTCAGAGAAATAGATCACAGCCCAGTAAATACTCCTAGTTCAAATGCCTTGTCTGCATTAGCAGGAATCTAAGCCTATTTTGAATCTGTCTAACCGTATTAGTGAAACCACTTCCAAATCCAGGCTTTTTTTTTTAATGCTTCTATCCCTTATAAAGATTACCTTAAAAACATGACCTGAATATATCCAATACAGTGATGTCTGCCTGGCTCTACAGACAGCTTGAAACAAGACTGTGGGTGCATTAAATGCCACAGTCATTCATTTCAATCTAGTGTTTAAATCTGAAGAATAATTATGATAATGCAAATGTGATACATCCTTTGATCATCAGTGAGATTTCAATTGTCATAATTATTCTTCATAATTAACAATACATTAGAAGAGGGATAATCATATATAAAGATCTACTGTGTGTGGCATCTCAAGTGGGCGAAGCTTGGTTTGTGAGCGTTTGAGTACTTTTTTTTTGTTCTTCCAATTCAAATACTAGAGAAATTGTGTTGGTTGCACTAATACTAATGCATGTGACTTTGCTCATGGAGGAATAGTGGACTGTGATACAGGCATTCCATGGTAAAATCCACCTCTCCTTTTCCTGGCAGAGTTTGAGCACATTTCTGGACACAGTTAAAGCTTGGCTTCAGAGCTGTATCATGATGAAATGGATGGTGTTAACCCTGTTAGGTCCATTAAAAGAGGTTAATACTGCAAGACTAAGTGGTCTTACAGAGGTGCTGAAAAGTTTTTTTCCACTGAAATTTTTTCTCAGTGGAAAATGGATCTTTGATTAAAATGAAATTTTCACTAAAATAACTCACATTTTTTTGAGTTTTTCTTGAAAAAGTAGAATAAAAAAGAAAAAAATAAATTTAAAATGTTTACTTTCTTCCAAAATGTTTATGGAAAAAATCATCTCCCAGCTTTCTCAAGGGCTTTCTGGTTCTCTCTTTTACCAAATTAGATAAGCGGCAGGGAGCAAACACAATATCATGCCAATGGGTAATCAGGTAGTGCACCCCCCACCCCCAAAAGGCTACAAATAAGGCATCTCTAATAGATTTAACATCTGGCAACAGAGCATAAATTCCAGAAAAGACACATTGTAAGAGTGTAATAAGACCAAAGACTTTTGTTTTTGCCGGTGAGTGCAGAGCTAAAGCAGCAGCCCCTCCCTGCAGCTCCCTCTCCACACAGAGCTAATGTAACACTGACAGACCCCAGTCGTTGGTGGGTGGGATTGAACCTGGGGCCTCTGGAGTTTAGTGCATGAGCCTCTACTGCATGAGCTCAAAGTCAACTGGCTGTTAGATAAGTCTGTAGAGTAGACTCATTTAACTCTCTCTAAGTGCTCTCGGTGCCACTGGATGGGACAGAACACCACACCCAGGAGGTGTGTGGGTTACACTAACACTGGGGAACTGCAGGGAGGGGCTGCTGAGTGTAAAAGGGGTGGCATGACTCAAGCTGGGGGGGGGGACCTTTAAATTGTAGCCCCCTCTCTCAGCAGGCACCAGTTATCTCTAGCAGAAGCCCCTACCCCCACCACCCTGTCCCCTGCAGGGCAGAAGCCGCAAGCTCCCACCTCCACTTTGGTAGGCAGAGAATGGGAGGGAGGGGCTCCACAAGCCCCACTTGAAATGTAAAAGAGCTGCCTACAGCTTGCGAGCCGTAGTTTGGCCACCTCTGATCTATGGTATTATCCTGCCACCCATCACCTTAATAGGTAAGCAGCTTCCATGTAAAATCAATATCAAAGTCCTACTTCATGGACTTTCTGGCATTTTGTTGGGAATGTGAAACACCCCTGTACATAGGCTGGGAAAAGATAAGAGAGAAAATGTGTCCAAACATTCATGGAGAAAGATCTATAACTTCACATAGGGTTTTGGGATCATACTCATAGATTTTAGGGTCAGAAGGGACCATCATGATCATCTAGTCTGACTTCCTACACCTTGCAGAACACAGAACCTCACCATCCACTCCGGAAATAGACCCATAACCTCTGGCTGAGTTACTGAAGTCCTCAAATCATGATTTAGAGACTTTATGTTACATAGAATTCATGATTTACACTAGTTTAAACTTGCAAGTGCCCCATGCCCCGTGTTGCAGGGGAAAGTGGAAAAATCCCCTGGGTCTCCACCAATCTGACCCAGGGGAAAATTTCTTCCCAACCTTAAATGTGGCCATCAGTTAGACCTTGAGCATGTGGGGAAGATCCACCAAGCAGATGCCTGGGAAAGAATTGTCTGTACTATTCTCTACAGAATCTGATTCTATGTCTGCTCTAGTGTTCTATCAGATGATTCAGAAACCTGCAGGAAAGGACATCCATTTTCTGTTTAATTCTGAATGGTCTTTGGAGAGGTTTCTATAGAATGCCCTTGCATTTCTATAGAACCTCACTAATTTAATAATCCCATAGGATTCTAAAGTAACCAAACCAAACCAAAATGATGCTGTTGAGTGTATAAGTCCTGTTTTCTAGTAATTAGTTCATCGAAATAACTATCATAGGATTGGAAAGAAAATAGTAAAGCAATTCCTTGAGCTTATGAAGACTCTGTTGCTAAGGATATACCAGTTACAACTTTGATTTGAAGTGAATTTCATCTTACAAAGGTTGTTCTAAATTCATTTCATTTCAGCTTCATGTATTTATGCTATATTTTAATAACATTTTTGTGTGAATTAAATGAGTATGAAAGTGAGAAGCTAATGGTAATGGATGCTGGTAGGTGCTAGGCAAGCAATCCACTCTGTTCTACTGACCCACACCAATTTCATCCTGGTACACCAGTCCTGAGCCTTTGTTAAGCAAAAAGTACTCAGTGTGTTATGTAAGATAAATGGGCAACTAGTAGGAGCTAGGATGAGCCCAACAAATTCATTTTCAACCTAAGTAGTCTGAAACTGAGTATGGGCTTTCGGGATTCACTCATTTAAAAAGTAAAGACAAAGTTTAGATAGTGAAGGGCGTCTGGGTTTGCATTTGGAGGCTGAGAGAGGCTGGAAACAGAAGGTTCATGAGGAGCCAAGAAGGAAAGACAGACCTATAAAGGTTTGGTGGTTTGCTTAAGCCTCGGAGGCTTATTCCAAAGCTCACTGAAGTCAATGGAAAGACTCCCCTTGGTTTCAGTGGCCCCCAGATGTATATCTGAACTTTAGGATGCTTAGCTGAATTAAACTGAAGCTCTTGAGACTCAGCTATTGCTCATTCTGGCAAGAGGTGCTACTAAATCCATTCAGCAACTAAAATGAAGCGTTGCTAAAATTTATTCAGCATGTAACTGATCCCTCATAGCTACTTTCTGAAACAATCAGTAACTGCATTTCGTTCCAGTCCATTCCTGAAGACTTGCGCTGAGGCATGGAGAGAGACAAAGTATGAGTCTGAGGGGATATTTGGCAAGTTGGAGGGAATGGAAAGAGAAAAGACAATTTTGGTAGTTCAAGGGCTTTTTAAATATACATACCCAGCACAAAGATAATAAGATTACTTTTATCCAGTTGTAATAAGTTTCTCTTCTCTGAAAATAAACCATTAAGCATGCTGCAAGTTTGCCAATCGTTGCCTTAAATAAAAAGAAGAAGAAATGGCATTGCTTCTCACCCTGCCAAAATAAACTCACCCCAATGGTTGAGATGTAGACCAATGGGGCACATGTGTGTGATAACCCTATTCCAGAATAAATCCAGCCACACTATTAAAGAGTAATCTGAGTAATGAGAAAGTTTCATTAACCATAAATCAAAACACATTTTATGCCTGGAAGGGAATTTTAGTTTTTCTCTTAATTACAATACAATCAATTAGATAAGGGCCTGAAGTAAAAGATTGGTGCCAAACACCCGTAAATTTTGTGGGGGATTTAAAGTCATAGACACATCTCTGTGATAAATTCACAGAGGGGAAAATCTAACTAAAGTGCATCAGTATTTATATTCTATTTATCTGTGGTACGTATATCCCTCCCGCAATACCATAGTATCTAAGCACCTCACTATCTTTAAGGTAGTGATCCTCACACTGCCCCTGTGAGGCAGGGAAATGCAATTTTCCTTTGTTGATCAGACAGGGAATAAAGGAACAAGGTCACACAGGGAATTGAGCCTAGGTCTCCCAAGTCCCAAACGAGTCCCCTAACCACTGGACAGTCCTTCCCCTCAGTTCATATTCAGCCACCAGTTTACAAGCATGTTGAAAACATATAATGGACTCTTATTGGTATTAGGGAGATCAACTTCAGATAAAATAAAAATTGGCTCAAATCTTTGCCCAAACCTCAAATCTCCTTTGAGGTTTGAAAAAGATTAGTGTACTCTTTTTATTTTCTCTTATTTATTTCCCCTCAATGGCACTGCCTCATTTTGGCAGGGACAGAAAAGCCATGTGAGAAGCTGTGGTTTGCACAAGTTTGGCCAATGGTATCCACTATACATTGGAACTTTCTTTCTATCTATAAACAAAAAGTAACAAAATGAGAATTTAATAAAGAAAAGGAGGACTTGTGGCACCTTAGAGACTAACCAATTTATTTGAGCATGAGCTTTCGTGAGCTACAGCTCACTTCAGATAAATTGGTTAGTCTCTAAGGTGCCACAAGTACTCCTTTTCTTTTTGCGAATACAGACTAACATGGCTGTTACTCTGAAATTTAATAAAGATTAGTCATAAAGAAATGTTGCGGCAAATAAAATGGACACTTAGGGCCTGATTCCACAGACTTTAATGGGATCTGGATCAGGTCAATAGGCCCTTGATTAAGCATTCCAAGACCTATGGGTGGACTCTGGCCCCTAAACAGAATCTACTGACTTCCGTGGGACTCTAAGGAGCTCACCTCTCTGGATGAAATAGCAGAATTAGGACATGTTACATTTTCACAGATATTCAGTGTACGGAAGTGGAGTGTACAGACCAAGAAATGGAGAAGAAAAGAGATAAGGAAGGAAAGCGATACCAGTTGAATCTGCACTTTTCAGATAGTCTTCTGTCACAAATTACTATACTTACACATATATTGGAAATGTTTTCTGACCTTTGGCGATGTCTGGATTTGAATCTGATTGTATGCCACTGGTCAGATGTTCCTTGTATTTAGTCTCAAAAATAGCTTAATAAAGCATGTGCGTGCACACCCACCCACCCACACCATTAAAGATGGTTTGTCAGTGGCAAACTGTTGTCATCATTACTGTTCTCCTGTGCATGCAGAAAGGAGAAGAGCTTCTTGTCCACAGTATCACAAGTGAAGCCTGGATGCAAGGACACAAGCATAAGCACTGGAAAACTGCAGTGTGGATGATCCTGATGCCCTTGTGAATATCCTAAATTGGGCACTTTTCATTAGCTTGTGGTTTTAAAAATAGTATTAATGAATGAGATCTTTCAAAGGGGCAATGCGGGGAGCTCAGCAGCTTAGCGTATTGGCTACTGAGCTTTCTGTCTTTAGGTCATCAGTTCAGATTCAGCACAGGTTAGTAGGGTATTGAAGCGGTTAGGAGCTTCTGGGTGTTTGTGGGCCTCGGTTGTTAGTGTCTGTCCACCATCTAGCAGACAAGTATCAACCTCAGAAATTATATTTAGCTCTAACTGAAACCCTTATTTATATTCTCAGTAGTGAGGCTAAAGAGTGAATGAGCATCAAGATGGAACTATTATCGTATCCTAGAATATGGATGAATATCAGGAAAGACGTCTTGACAGAGCTATTTGTTGTATAGTTTATCCAAAAATGCGGTGGAAGCCCTGTAGCTTGAACTATATCAAACACGACTGGAAAAAGCGTTAGGTAACTTACTAGAAAGAACAATTCCAAGCTAGTAGGGAGGTGGACTACATGCCCAATGATTCTTTTTAATACCTATATTTCAGAGGTGCCAGTTGTGGCTTTAGTCTAAACCTTGAGTTTCTATTATAGGGTTGGGTGTATTTGTAGGGCAGTGTGGGGAAGACTAAACTCTCGCTGATGGTCATATGGATAAAGAGAGGACATTAATTTCTGGACCCTGTGGTATGATGGAGCGACTGCAGACCTGGGGTATAGGAGATCGGGGTTCTAATCCTAGCTTTGCCACGGATCTGCTCAATGACCATGAGCATGTGTCAAGATTCCTCCCCCACTCTGAACTCTAGGGTACAGATGTGGGGACCTGCATGAAAACCTCCTAAGCTTACTTTTACCAGCTTAGGTTAAAACTTCCCCAAGGTACAAATTAATTTTATGCTTTGTCCTTAGAATATCCACTGCCACCACCAAACTCTAACTGGGTTTACTGGGAAACGTAGTTTGGACACATCTTACCCCCCAAAATCCTCCCAACCCTTGCACCCCACTTCCTGGGAAAAGTTTGGTAAAAATCCTCACCAATTTGCATAGGTGACCACAGACCCAAACCCTTGGATCTGAGAACAATGAAAAAGCATTCAGTTTTCTTACAAGAAGACTTTTAATAGAAATAGAAGTAGATAGAAGTAAAGGAATCACCCCTGTAAAATCAGGATGGTAGGTACCTTACAGGGTAATTAGATTCAAAACATAAGGTTTCGCCTAGAGAAAACCTAAGTTACAAAAAAGACACACAGACAGAAATAGTCATTCTATTCAGCACAATTCTTTTCTCAGCCATTTAAAGAAATCATAATCTAACGCATACCTAGCTAGATTACTTACTAAAAGTTTTAAGACTCCATTCCTGTTCTATCCCCGGCAAAGCAGCATATAGACAGACACACAGACCCTTTGTTTCTCTCCCTCCTCCCAGCTTTTGAAAGTATCTTGTCTCCTCATTGGTCATTTTGGTCAGGTGCCAGCGAGGTTACCTTTAGCTTCTTAACCCTTTACAGGTGAGAGGATTTTTCCTCTGGCCAGGAGGGATTTTAAAGGGGTTTACCCTTCCCTTTATATTTATGACAGCATGTCACTTTGCCTTTCTGTGCATCTATTCGGCAGATAGGTCTCCCCAGTTCTGGCAGGCTGTCACCTTAGGAGTAGGAAAACTCTGCTTTCAAATAAAAAAATATCAGCCCTGACCAGCCAGTTTATGAAATTTTTTGCCAATTGCACTTGCTGTATGGGTCTGTGCTGCCAACCCTGGCAAATGGGACAGGATGAAGTGACTCACTTCCAAGGCTGTTTCACCAGCTTTAAATTCAAGAAGATGAAAATAAAAACAGGGTCCGTTAAGGTTAATTTCAGTATTTTAAAGCATCGTGCTGTACATGGTTATTCAGAAAGCTGGTTGCACAAACTAAATCACTTGTTGAACATCTGTCTGTGATGTGGAAAACTATGAGGCAATTACCGACCTCAAGATGTTTCTCAGACAAGGGAGTTTTTTATACTTTGAACACCTGTGTCAATGAGAGACACATCAGCAAATGAACAGCTAGGAATGGCTCTTCCCCAAAAGTGTTTGGGATCTGATCAAAAGGAAGGGTTGTGTTTGGGTAGATGTTCATTTTGGAATAGCCCAAAATCATATGCAAGTACATATGGGGTTTTGCACTAAATAGTAAAGAAAATATGTTTGAATGAAGGTCTGTTCAACACACGTCATTAAAACCACACACTGGCTGAAGCCCATACATCTGCAATAATGCCAGTAGGCCTATTTCAAAAGCTTGGGCATCTGCAAACAAAAATATTTATGTGGAGTCAAATCCTTGAGTCCTTAAATCAGTCCTTAGCAGTAGTATTAGCAGAATGTCACGGCTACCACTGCAACAAAACACTGAGTGTCTGATCCAATAACCATTGGAGTCAGTGGAAAACCTCCTATTGACTTCAGTGGGAATTAAATCAGGCCCATAATGCAAATGAGACAAATTATGGTGAAAGGTACTGTGACATGACAACCCATATTCTTTATAGTAATATTATGATATGAATATGGAATAATTATGATGTATTTTGTGCAAGATAGGTCATGTAAGATATCATTGAAAAGGTTATGATTTACTGAATATGATTATCCTACTTGTATGCATGTATCATTTTGGTATCTGAAATTAGGAATATTGTCTATGTATCTATTACAAGTGTGTTTACACCTGGGGAACGCCCACTAGGCAAAAGGCTGTCAGTCTAGATGGCTGACTGGGAAGAGCCCATTCAAATCAATGGACCACTAGGAAGAACAATAGGTCTTAGAAGAAGCTAATCTCCCATTAGGGAGCCTTCCTGAGGACGCTACAAACAGCCTCCGAGTCCGGGCTGCTATGACACTACAGGGGCATGTGACCAGATCACCTGGTATGGGACTCTATCTTGGAATACCAGTGTTTTTCCATTGACCAGGCATGGGAACCAAGCTTGGAAACAAAGGATTCCCGGTGTATGCAAAAGCTATTTAAGGCGTGGGGGGTGACATCATTGTGGTTCTTCACTGACTCCCCGCCCACAGGAGATTCTTGGAAACACCTGAGGAACAAGGACTGAACTAAAGGGAAGTGCTGGACCCAGGCTAGAGGGGTTTCTAGCCTGTGAAAGGAATACCTCGGGTTTTTAAGCTGCAAGCAAGGGCAGCTGGCCCCTTAAGAATCTCTGCAACCAGCTTAAATTGTCATTTAGGGTGAGAATTTGCTACTCATATTCAATCTCTTTAGTATATTAAGCTTAGATTGAATTTTTGTTTATTTGCTAGGTAACCTACTTTGATCTGTTTGCTATTCCTTATAATCACTTAAAAAAATCTTTTGTAGTTAATACATGTTTTGCTTTATCACAAACCAGTGTGTGGGAGAGTTATATCTTGGGGCAAAAAGCCGTTGTATATTCCTTCTCTACATTGAGGGAGGGGGTGAATTTCATGAGCTTATGTTGTACAGATCTCTGTGCAGTGCAAGACAGTATAATTTTAGGTTCACACTCCAGAGGGGGGTGTGCTCCTGAGCAGCTGGGGAGTTCCCTAGCCATAGCCTCCCCCTGCACAGCAGATCACAGTAGCCTGTAAATACTGCAGCTGGGTGTGTCCCTACCTGTGTGTATGCTGGTGAAAGAACAAGTTTTGAGAGCTTTGCAACTTGTCACAGCAGCACACTGAGAGAGGGAGCCCAGGCTGGTGGGCTCGGCCGTACCCCAGTTCCAAGTAGAACCCTGGGGGGGACCCGTTACAGGTACTATCCATCATGAATGATTGCAATAGAACTAGGCTCTTAGGTGTTACTCAAGCAAAACAAGTGCAGTAGACTTAGACTAGCTAAGGATCTGACCCTTTCTCTATAAATAAATAGATCAAAAGGGATCCACTCACACACTAAACAGATTAAAAACAATGGTGTGTATGTGCATATAGCATCAGGTGTGATTACATATCACCTGCTCTAGAGGATGCTATAAAACTCGAAACTCCTAAAGTATAATTCTGAGGCTGTGATCCATCAAAACATTTGGAATCAATGGGAGTTAGATGCCTAAATACCTTTGAGGATCTAGTCCGGTGTACCTTTAAGCATGAGAGAACTACTGATGTCAAATGGAACAGCCAGGTGCTTAAAATTAGGCATGTGCTTAAGTGTTTTGTTGCATCAGGGCCTTAGTCTCGCTCTTCAGCAGTCTAGAGATATAGAGCAGGTTGCACAGAGGAGCCAAGAGGCCAGTGAAGAAGCTTGGCAACATGTGACCTCCAGAAGAGGTAAGCGGAATGTGCGGGTTCCAGTAACACAGACACAGGTAACTAACCGCTTTCATGTTCTCTCCACAGGTACCATTGCGGAGAGTGGACCAGATGATATGTCTGGGGCGAGAAAGCAGAAGGAGACTCCGCTGGTTGGAAGGCATGAGATGCGATGTCCTGAGGTTGGGGGTTCCACGACCACCACTCCCAAGAGGAGAAGGCGGGTGGTGGTGGTCGGGGACTCTCTCCTCCGGGGGACTGAGTCATCTATCTGCCGCCCTGACCAGGAAAACCGAGAAGTCTGCTGCTTGCCAGGGGCTAAGATTCACGATGTGACGGAGAGACTGCCGAGACTCATCAAGCCCTCGGATCGCTACCCCTTCCTGCTTCTCCACGTGGGCACCAATGATACTGCCAAGAATGACCTTGAGCGGATCACTGCGGACTACGTGGCTCTGGGAAGAAGGATAAAGGAGTTGGAGGCGCAAGTGGTGTTCTCGTCCATCCTCCCTGTGGAAGGAAAAGGCCTGGGTAGGGACCGTCGAATCGTGGAAGTCAACGAATGGCTACGCAGGTGGTGTCGGAGAGAAGGCTTTGGATTCTTTGACCATGGGATGGTGTTCCATGAAGGAGGAGTGCTGGGCAAAGACGGGCTCCATCTTACGAAGAGAGGGAAGAGCATCTTTGCCAGCAGGCTGGCTAACCTAGTGAGGAGGGCTTTAAACTAGGTTCACCGGGGGAAGGAGACCAAAGCCCTGAGGTAAGTGGGAAAGAGGGATACTGGGAGGAAGCACAGGCAGGAATGTCTGTGAGGGGAGGGCTCCTGCCTCATACTGGGAATGAGGGGCGATCAACAGGTTATCTCAAGTGCTTATATACGAATGCACAAAGCCTTGGAAACAAGCAGGGAGAACTGGGGGTCCTGGTGATGTCAAGGAACTATGACGTGATTGGAATAACAGAGACTTGGTGGGATAACTCACATGACTGGAGTACTGTCATGGATGGTTATAAACTGTTCAGAAAGGACAGGCAGGGCAGAAATGGTGGGGGAGTAGCACTGTATGTAAGGGAGCAGTATGACTGCTCAGAGCTCCGGTACGAAACTGCAGAAAAACCTGAGTGTCTCTGGATTAAGTTTAGAAGTGTGTGCAACAAGAGTGATGTAGTGGTGGGAGTCTGCTATAGACCACCGGACCAGGGGGATGAGGTAGATGAGGCTTTCTTCCGGCAGCTCACGGAAGCTACTAGATCGCATGCCCTGATTCTTATGGGTGACTTTAATTTTCCTGATATCTGCTGGGAGAGCAATACAGCGGTGCATAGACAATCCAGGAAGTTTTTGGAAAGCGTAGGGGACAATTTCCTGGCGCAAGTGCTAGAGGAGCCAACTAGGGGGGGCGCTTTTCTTGACCTGCTGCTCACAAACCGGGTAGAATTAGTGGGGGAAGCAAAAGTGGATGGGAATCTGGGAGGCAGTGACCATGAGTTGGTTCAGTTCAGGATCCTGACGCAGGGAAGAAAGGTAAGCAGCAGGATACGGACCCTGGACTTCAGGAAAGCAGACTTCGACTCCCTCAGGGAACGGATGGCCAGGATTCCCTGGGGGACTAACTTGAAGTGGAAAGGAGTCCAGGAGAGCTGGCTGTATTTCAAGGAATCCCTGTTGAGGTTACAGGGACAAACCATCCCGATGAGTCGAAAGAATAGTAAATATGGCAGGCGACCAGCTTGGCTTAATGGTGAAATCCTAGCGGATCTTAAACATAAAAAAGAAGCTTACAAGAAGTGGAAGGTTGGACATATGACCAGGGAAGAGTATAAAAATATTGCTCGGGCATGTAGGAATGATATCAGGAGGGCCAAATCGCACCTGGAGCTGCAGCTAGCAAGAGATGTCAAGAGTAACAAGAAGGGTTTCTTCAGGTATCTTGGCAACAAGAAGAAAGCCAAGGAAAGTGTGGGCCCCTTACTGAATGAGGGAGGCAACCTAGTGACAGAGGATGTGGAAAAAGCTAATGTACTCAATGCTTTTTTTGCCTCTGTCTTCACGAACAAGGACATCTCCCAGACTGCTGCGCTGGGCATCACAAAATGGGGAAGAGATGGCCAGCCCTCTGTGGAGATAGAGGTGGTTAGGGACTATTTAGAAAAGCTGGACGTGCACAAGTCCATGGGGCCGGACGAGTTGCATCCGAGAGTGCTGAAGGAATTGGCGGCTGTGATTGCAGAGCCATTGGCCATTATCTTTGAAAACTCGTGGCGAACAGGGGAAGTCCCGGATGACTGGAAAAAGGCTAATGTAGTGCCAATCTTTAAAAAAGGGAAGAAGGAGGATCCTGGGAACTACAGGCCAGTCAGCCTCACCTCAGTCCCTGGAAAAATCATGGAGCAGGTCCTCAAAGAATCAATCCTGAAGCACTTGCATGAGAGGAAAGTGATCAGGAACAGCCAGCATGGATTCACCAAGGGAAGGTCATGCCTGACTAATCTAATCACCTTTTATGATGAGATTACTGGTTCTGTGGATGAAGGGAAAGCAGTGGATGTATTGTTTCTTGACTTTATCAAAGCTTTTGACACGGTCTCCCACAGTATTCTTGTCAGCAAGTTAAGGAAGTATGGGCTGGATGAATGCACTATAAGGTGGGTAGAAAGCTGGCTAGATTGTCGGGCTCAACGGGTAGTGATCAATGGCTCCATGTCTAGTTGGCAGTCGGTGTCAAGTGGAGTGCCCCAGGGGTCGGTCCTGGGGCCGGTTTTGTTCAATATCTTCATAAATGATCTGGAGGATGGTGTAGATTGCACTCTCAGCAAATTTGCGGATGATACTAAACTGGGAGGAGTGGTAGATACGCTGGAGGGGAGGGACAGGATACAGAAGGACATAGACAAATTGGAGGATTGGGCCAAAAGAAATCTGATGAGGTTCAATAAGGATAAGTGCAGGGTCCTGCACTTAGGATGGAAGAATCCAATGCACCGCTACAGACTAGGGACCGAATGGCTAGGCAGCAGTTCTGCGGAAAAGGACCTAGGGGTGACAGTGGACGAGAAGCTGGATATAAGTCAGCAGTGTGCCCTTGTTGCCAAGAAGGCCAATGGCATTTTGGGATGTATAAGTAGGGGCATAGCGAGCAGATCGAGGGACATGATCGTTCCCCTCTATTCGACATTGGTGAGGCCTCATCTGGAGTACTGTGTCCAGTTTTGGGCCCCACACTACAAGAAGGATGTGGATAAATTGGAGAGAGTCCAGCGAAGGGCAACAAAAATGATTAGGGGTCTAGAACACATGACTTATGAGGAGAGGCTGAGGGAGCTAGGATTGTTTAGCCTGCAGAAAAGAATGAGGGGGGATTTGATAGCTGCTTTCAACTACCTGAAAGGGGGTTCCAAAGAGGATGGCTCTAGACTTTTCTCAATGGTAGCAGATGACAGAATGAGGAGTAATGGTCTCAAGTTGCAGTGGGGGAGGTTTAGATTGGATATTAGGAAAAACTTTTTCACTAAGAGGGTGGTGAAACACTGGAATGCGTTACCTAGGGAGGTGGTAGAATCTCCTTCCTTAGAGGTTTTTAAGGTTTTTAAGGCTTGACAAAGCTCTGGCTGGGATGATTTAACTGGGAATTGGTCCTGCTTTGAGCAGGGGGTTGGACTAGATGACCTTCTGGGGTCCCTTCCAACCCTGATATTCTATGATTCTATGTGAAGTCCCAGCAGTCTCAGATTTATACAGCAAGATAGAAATTGCTAAATTCCACAGCACCCTTTATCTTTTTATTGTTTCGTTTCTTTTATTCATTTATAAGGGTGACCATCAGAGAAGCTCAGATATAATGAAAGTGTTATAATAATCCCACCTTCTCAGCTTGGCAAGGCATTTAACATAGACCAATTTCACTAAACTGCCAAATAGCGGCATAATCTTGTGGTAGACAGAAACTATTATGTTGCAATAGCAAAATAATTGTGTACATGTGTATGTGGCCAGAGAGAATGAGGGGAATGCATTGTATAGGCAAACATGCATATACACACACTTTTAAATATTAAATGCCTCTTATAATAAATGCAGTCTAATAGTTTGTCTCAAAGCCTTTGTAAATCCGTCCAGTGCATCCAAAGTAAATGACATAACTGGGATTTTAACAACAAGATGGAGAAACACATTTTAATTGAGTCCAGCTTCAGTGACAGTGCCAAGCCACAAAAGAATTAAGAAAAGCGTGTTAGGCTTATTTTTAGGATTTATCTTCAGTTGGAGCTGACTTAAGATGCTTCATCATCAGTCCTTCAAAATAAAATAATTCTGTCTCTCACATAATTGTTTCTCAAGAATCTAAAATAACTAATAACTATGGTGAATGGCTACATTAGTAATACAGATTAGTAAACAAAAATAATTATTTGCATGTAACTGGCTGTGAATTCTTCTGTGGTGCTTTTGCATGAACAATGCCTTACAAAAATAAATTGCATTGCAATGTATGTTTATATAGTTCCTTGACTGGAAATGGTTAAGGTACTAAGTCATTTTACTGAATGGCAATGAAAGGACCAGAAACTATAGTACAGAGAGGCCAAACTCACACCTATAAGCAGACACAGCTCCATTGACAACTGAAATGGTCCTCGCCTACAGCTACATTTGGACCATTGGGTCTTATTCTTCATACTGTTACTCCAGTTTTACCCTAATGTAACTCCATTGCTTTCGTTAAATGGAGCGTGTAATTTTCTTAATAAGTACCTGAGCCTGAAAAGACAACCAGGGGTAGTGCTCACTACTGTGAGTTGTGCTGCTGATCTCGATGGGACTATTAATGATAAAACACTTTGGTAATAAATGTGTTAATTACTGGGCACTAATGGACCAAACCTATTCCTATTCAAGTCAATGGCAAAAATACCATTGGGTACAATTCTGCTCTCTTAACACTTAAACAGATGTAACTCCGTTGACTCCAGTGAGAGTAGGACCAGGCCTTAGATTTTTAATGCAATACTTTAAGAATGAAAATTACCACATGTAAGGCCAAGACCAAGTTTGTTCTAATGTATATAGTGACGTGGTTGTTTGTAGAGCTAGCTAGACTTTTCCTTTCACATAAAACTCCTGGAGAGGGCCTTAGGACTGAAATATTGTTACTTATTTTGGTGTGTATTAAGTTCTATCAGAGGACATTGTTAACTCCTATTATAGTTAATGAGTATATCATTATGTGAACAGATTTATTTATTTGCATATCTCACCACATATTGAATTAATAGTAAATATTTAATTCCATACCTAGATCAAATGAATATAATCTAAAGCAGCAAAAATTGCTGACTGAGACATTGGCCCTAATTTTGGTCTCATACCAGTTTTGAACTGGTGTAATGGAGTTACTCCTAACTTACACCAGAAAATGGGAGATCAGGCTTAGGTGGGCTCATGGAAATTTAGTGCATGTCTAACATTTTTGCATTTGTATTGTGAATTAGATAGAAGGAAAATGTGGGGTTTTAGGTTACTCCATATCTTCCTGAAATAGTCGGTATTTACATAGCTTTCACTTCTGGAGCTAATCCAGTGGTTTCCATAACAAAACTGTTTCACTCATTGGCTGTCTCTTGTCTCCCCTGCTAACCCTGGGGGATTTTTGAAAGCCAGCATAGCTCCTCTCTTGTGTCAAATGCGGATTAATTAAGCTCAAAACCATCTGTATCAGATATGAGGGGAGGAATTCTTTGCAATATGAGGCTGAGGAGGGATGGATGTTGAACAAGTCTCTGAGTGGGAACTGTTCTCAGTTGTGATCTGCTGCAGAATGAATTCTTCCAAAAAGTGGCACTTTCTTCACTGCTTGGGGACCCACCCTTGTAATGAATTTAATGGGCCTGCTCCTGAAGTCAGTGGGAAGCATTCCATTGACTTTACTGGGAGTTTCATCAGGCTTTACATCACATGTAATATCACCTATGACACGCAGGTAGAGCTGGCTGAAACTTGTGATTTCTGGTTGGCCAGAAACTTTGGCCTTTTGAAATTTTATTTTCAAAATTTCTTGTGAACCAGAAATTCTGAAAAAAAAAAATGGTTTAGGGAACACTGAAATGTTTAGGGAACATTTTCCTAAACAAAATTTGCTTCACAGGACCAATAGGTTGAGGGAAGTTGACGTTCTTGTCAGTTTCATTACTGCTATTTTAATGTTATTTTCACTCAGCACCGGCTGAGGCTCCCAGGATCTGCAGCTCTGGGATAGCTCCATATGCAGGTTACCCTGGGGCCACAGACTCCAGGATTTACAGGCTTCACAGCAGTAAGTCTGGAAGCCCCGAGACCCCCCTCTCCCCGAATCTCCCAGCTTAAGCCAGGAGCCAAGCCCCAGTTAGAGTTTGGGCTCCCAGCCCTTCCAAGCTCCTGTTGAAGCTGCTCTGGAGTTGTTGACCCTAGAAGCCTGGAGTTCATGGCCCCAGGGCAGTCTGCATGACAGGGCTGCCAAGAAGCAAGCAAGAGAGCTGATGGGATTCTGCTGAAACTGGGCAGACAGGGTTCCAATGGATTCCTGCCTGAAAATCAGTGAAAGTTTGTCAAACCCAACTTGCTTTCACAAAAAAATCAGGATTGACGAGCCAGCATTTTTTGACTGAATTGTTTCAAAGGAAAATTTCCAACCAGCTCTAATTGCAGGATATTGAAACAATGAAAGAAGCACTGATGAGCCCAGCCGCCCAAACCAAAACCTCAGATTTGAATCACTGCAAACTTGGGGAAAGTTCAGATCCAGCTGCAAACTTTGCGGGGGCTGGGGGAGAGGCTGTTTAGAAGCCATTGCAGTGGGTGGATCACAGATAAACAAGAATACAAACCTTCAACAAACATCTCAAGATCTAAGGCAAGACTCTGGGGTGGGGGAGGAGGAAGCTAATCAATGATCATCCAGAAAATAAAGCAAGGGAAACAGAGAAATAGATCCAAGGCACAGATACATTTCAGAAAATAAACCAGGTCTCAAGGATTTGTGTTTAAATGCAGAAAGTATGAAAACAAAAAGTTGATACAAGCCAACTGATTGAATCCATCTCCCTCCCTCTTTCTGTCTCAGATACAGCATATATCTTTCCAGCAAAGTAATGCAACCACACTACAAATACAGCAAAATATAGTACTTAATTCAGGTTATACAACTGATGTGCTGTAATGTGGGTCTTAGAATTATAGAAGTGTAGGACTGGAAGGACCATCAATAGGTCATCTAGTCCAGTCCTCTTTACACTAAGTAATAACTAGACCATTCCCCAAAACTATTATTTTGTTGGAACACCACATGGTGGGGTTTGAGGATCTGTGCCTGCTTATAATTGGGTGGGAGGAGGGGGGTTGGAGTGAGGGCAACCTGTTTCAGCAGTGTTACTGAGCATGCTCAGTCTGTTTTTCCTTCCCACCCCCAATATCTCTCAGAAGGGTGCGTTTTCAGTGCTCAGCCCCCTTGCTGCCCCCCTCCCCAAGTCACTCAGCTATGGCGTTCCTGGCCTGCAATGCAGAATGTTCGAAAATCTTTCCTAGCAACATTCCTTAATAACCCCACTGTTGGGAGGGAGGGGTTTATATATGCAAGACGTGTGTGTGTGTGTGTGTGTGTGTGTGTGTGTGTGTGGAGCTGATAGAGGATGCCATCTGCTCCAACAAGAAGGTATGTGTGTGTGTGTGTGTGTGTGTGTGTGTAGAGCTGATAGAAGATGCCATCTGCTCCAACAAGAAGTTTTGTTGGTCCTACACAACCCCAGCAGCTATATGCTACGTATTCTTGAGTGCCATTTATTGGCACATTTCAGAGTAGCAGCCGTGTTAGTCTGTATTCACAAAAAGAAAAGGAGTACTAGTGGCACTTTAGAGACTAACCAGTTTATTGGAGCATAAGCTTTCGTGAGCTACAGCTCACTTCATCGGATGCATACTGTGGATGCAGCTCACGAAAGCTTATGCTCAAATAATTTGGTTAGTCTCTAAGGTGCACTAGTAGTCCATTTATTGGCACCTTATTTGTGACTGAACTCTTCACAATGTGACAGTTCATTTTCAGGACACTCCTATAATCAGCCTTGGGAGGCACAGAATCACAGACTGTTCCTCTAAGGAAGGGAGAGAAACCAGGTGGCCATAGATCAGGGTGGCTGTAGATCAACTTCACATGAGCGGTCCTCTCAATTCATTGACTCCGTACCTCTGGAACAGTGTAGTTAGGTTCTCTCTGAGATCTGAGCCAACTCAGCAGGAGGTTCCGGATTTTGCTCCATATAACTAAGCTGGAGAACTCATTGCCATAAGATATTAGTGAGGAAAGTAGCTTAGCAAAACTCAAAAAATGGTGTGATTCTTCTGTGAAGAATAGAAACGCCAATTTCAACCTCAGATGCTTAAAAAGGCCATCCCAGTCCAACATTCAGGTGCTCTAATATTCAGGTGCATTATATGAGTATTTATATAACTGAGGTTCTTTCCATCATTAATCAATTAGCACTAGGGTAGAGTTTGTGTTTCTCACTTACCTGATGTTAGTTTTTAAACTGTCACTCTATCCATACTGTCCCTATTGTTTATATATATAATTCGTTCCAGCTCCTGACTTCTGTTTCCCTTGTGGAAAGCTGCATATAGATCAACAATATAGAAAGGTAGCAGACAGTAGCTCTAATTAGTCTATTGTACTACAGTAAACTAAGAATGAAGGTGAAAGTGGTGTTTACAGTCTTAATAGCTACAAAGTGCTGAATCCCCAAAGTGCTGCTTGTGAGATTGTGAGCTCTGGCAGTTGGAAGTTTTAGAGAAAACTTAGTTCACTTTTATAGCGTTATAAATATGTATGAATGACTCTCCTTGTCTCTTAAATGGATATTTGGTGCCATGACACATTTATTTCAACTACATTTATTATGGCCATGTTTAGTCATGCTGGAGGGGTTTCCTGTCCCTAGTTCCCTCCTCCAATCTCCTACTTGCTAATTGCAAGTAAGTTTCCAGAAAAAGTTTTCTGTGATTAAAGATACAATAATTATTGCCTTCACTGGAAAGAACACTATCCAAAAATATCAAGTTTCCACTTAATTAAGGTTAGGTAATTTTGTCATTCACTGACAATGACCAACATACACATATTTCCACATAATTATAATTCAGCCACAGATTCATTACTGTCTGGTTCATGTGCATTTGCCATTCAAAACTCATGTTCTCCTAAGTGTAATGTATCATTTTAATTAAATACAACTACTCTTAAAAATATGAAATGTAATAACTCCAGACAGAAGGAGGTTATACAGTTTCGGGAAACTAGGTTATATGGAGATTTTGATCTTTTCTGCATTGATTTCAGACCATAAAAGCTTATAATGTAAGATTAAGAGATGTACAGTCATGACTAAGATCCAAATGGCTATAAAAATAACTGGCAAAACTCTCCTCTTAATTGTATGGGTGAATATTGTAACTAGGGCTGTCGATTAATCGCAGTTAACTCAGGCAATTCACTCAAAAAAGTTAATTGTGATTAAAATAATAGTGATTAATCTCAATTTTAATTGCACTGTTAAACAATAGAATGCCAATTTAAATTTATTAAATATTTTGGATGTTTTTCTTCATTTTCATATATATATTCTATTGTGTTGTAATTGAAATCAAAGTGTATATTTTATTACAAATATTTGCACTGTAAAATGATAAATAGTATTTTTCAATTTGTCTCATACAAGTACTATGGTGCAATCTGTCGTGAAAGTGCAATTTACAAATGTAGATTTTTTTTTAACATTACTGCACTCAAAAAACAAAACAAGGTAAAACTTCAGAGCCTACAAATCCACTCAGTCCTACTTCTTGTTCAGCCAATCGCTAAGACAAACAAGTTTGTTTACATTTACAGGATATAATGCTGCCCTCTTCTTATTTACAAAGTTACCAGAAAGTGAGAACAGGTATTTGCACTTTTGTAGCTGGCATTGCAAGGTATTTACGTGCCATATATGTTAAACATTCATAGCCCCTTCTTGCTTCAGCCACCGTTCCAGAGGACATGCTTCCATGCTGATGACGCTCATTAAAAAGATAGAGCGTTAATTAAATTTGTGATTGAACACGTTGGGGGAGAAGTGTATGTCCCCTACTCTGATTTACCCACATTCTGCCATCTATTTCATGTTATAGCAGTCTCAGATGACCCAACACATGTTGTTCATTTTAAGAACACTTTCACTGCAGATTTTACAAAATGCAAAGAAGATACCAAGGTGAGATTTCTAAAGATAACTACAGCACTTGACTCAAGGCTTAAGAATCTGAAGTGCCTTCCAAAATTTGAGAGAGAGATGAGGTGTGGAGCAGGTTTTCAGAAGTCTTAAAAGATCAACATTGATACAGAAACTATAGAATCCAAACCACCAAAAAGAAAATCAAACTTCTGCTGGTGGCATGTGACTCAGATAATGAAAATGCATTGGGTTGCACTGCTTTGGATTGTTGTTGAGCAGAACCCATCATCAGCATGGACACACACCCTCTGGAATGGTGGCTGAAGCATGAAGGGACACATGAATCTTTATGCATCTGGCATATAAATATCTTGTGACGCCAGCTACAACAGTGCCATGAGAAAGCCTGTTCTCACTTCAGATGACATTGTAAATGAGAAGTGGACAGCATTATCTCCCGCAAATGTAAACAAACTTGTTTGTCTGAGTGACTGGCTGAACAAGAAGTAGGACTGAGTGGACTTGCAGGCTCTAAAATTTTAGATTGTTTTGTTGTTGAATGCAGTTTTGTGTTTTACATAATTCTACATTTGTAAATTCAACTTTCATGATAAAGAGATTACACTATAGTACTTGTATTAGGTGAAGTGAAAAATACTATTTCTTTTGTTTTTTCACAGTGCAAATACTTGTAATCAAATATAAAGTAAGCACTATACACTTGGTATTCTGTGTTGTAATTAAAATCACTATATTTGAAAATGTAGAAAACATCCAAACATATTTAAATAAATGGTATTCTATTATTGTTTAACCGTGCGATTAATTTTTTTAACCGCTTGACAGCCCTAATTGTAACTCAGTTTAATGAGTCATTCAGGATTTACACCGAGAACTCACCTAAACTTTTACCAAAGAGTTATTTTGGTAATCCAAAAAAGTACTACTAACAAAAGACAGGAAAAAATAATGTTTAGCCCTTATTTCTCCATTAATAGCACTGATCTGAATGAATCAGAGCCTTTTAAACAAAAGCCAGTCTCAGAACTAGGCTAGAGTAGATTTGCTGTGTCTGGGCTCCAGCTGAGCATATGTAAACTACTGAGAGTCAGAACCAGGTGGAAGCATGTCCCTATCAAATAAGGATCTTCAAATCCAGATTGGTAGCATAGCTGGTCAAATATGGGGTGAAATGTTCACAAACAATTAACTTTTTTTTAATCAAAAAGTTGAATTTTTGAAATTTGTTGGCCAGTTCTTGTTGACACACACTATGTCAAAATTCAATGAATGGCCATAATTACTTCACACTCATCTCAGTAAGCACTACTGTATTTCTCCCAGTGTTAAATATGAAGATTGTTTTTTAAACTCTTTGTTTCAACAATGATCAACAGAGACCGACTCCCATTATACACTCTCACCTGACGCGGTACATGGCAGTGAACTGTTCTGGCTGCACCTACGCTAGACTAGAAACTCCTTGAGGTGAGGATAGTGTCTAGTTATGTTTGGAAATTGCCCCGGATTACTGGGAACCCTTGAAATCAAGGCACTGAGACACAATAGCAAAATACAGAGCATCTGTGCACTGCATGAGAATTCCAATAGCACAGACTGCGTTTCCAGGCCGAGAATTTCAGATGTGCTGAAGGGATTTTGATACCTGATTTCCATTAACAGGAACTAGGCATTCATATCCCAAGGCAATTTTGAAAATATTAGCCCGAACATCCTGCCCCACCATGCACAGGGCTAAGTGTAAAACGTGGGAAGGATTCATTGGAGGCAGTCTCTTTGATTATTCCAAAATCCTGGTTAGAAACCTGAAGGTGGTATCTGTTAAATATATGGTTAATGCTCAGAAAATTATTAATTAATCCTAATAAAATAATGTGTCAAAGAAATGAGAGACTATTTTTACTTTCTTATGCCAATGATATAGAGAGAACATAGATCAGTTACCAAGCTGGCACTTGTTTCCAATAAAAGGTATACTTTACTGTCCATGCTCAGGAACTTTTTGAATAAAAAGGTCTCTTCCACTGTATTTCAAAGCATTCTCTAAAATACTAAATATGATCATGCCAGAAGGAATTTGCTGTCCAGTGCAAGATTTCCAACATCCCTTGGGGGATACATTGAAATAAACATTTGTTTTCAGTTGGGCTGTATAAACTCATTGGGTGTAATTTTTCCCTAATGGTAAGACTAAATTGAAGGGCAAAACCCAACAGAAAACACACTTTAGTGTCTGCATGTGTTTTAATAGGAGAAAAAGGGATTAATTGCTAATTATACTGTCTTTCTAATGACAGGTTTCAGAGTAGCAGCCGTGTTAGTCTGTATTCACAAAAAGAAAAGGAGTACTTGTGGCACCTTAGAGACTAAAATTTATCTGAGCATAAACTTTTGTGAGCTACAGCTCACTTCATCGGATGCATAAGGTGCCACAAGTACTCCTTTTCTTTTTGTCTTTCTAATGAATCATTGCCATTTAATACTCTGGGGATCCCTGCCCTTTGACTCAATGTAAATATACTTTATAGGAGTTAAAAAATATGCATCCGATTAGCCAGCGGTTTTGAATAGTAACTGGTGAATATTACACACAATTTAAGATTCTCACATGTCAAGTTATCAGCTTCATTCCATTTCAAAAGAAAACATTCTGAAAGCAATGGGGTTGAATTCAGTTAAAGATGGAAGCTTAGTTGTTGTCAGTCACAGGATAAAATGTCTACGTGATCTCTTACTGTGTGGCAAGCTAGGGTGTAAACCTACAGCTCTCTATCATGGTGTGCCCTGACTAGTTGCATGGACCCTGCTGTGTGCACTGGAAGTTCCCCAGTGCACGCTGACATACTGCAATTTGAAACCGCATACTGGGAAGCTTGTGATGCACAGCGGCAGAATCCACAGGGACAGTGCACGGTATGGTGGAATGCTGCAGATTTACCCCCCCAGCTTGCTGTACAGAAAGTGTTCCTGTAGCCATGCCCACAGTTAGGTAATAATTATCTGTATGACTAATAGATCTACCAAAAGAATTGTTTGCTCCAATAACATCTGCCAGATAAGGTAGCAGTCAGTGAACTGTGTTCAGCCCTGATAATAATCTATTCGAAATAATCTGCCATTGATATAAAAACTTCACCTTAAGATAGTTTTCAGAAGACACAGGAAGAAATTTGAATGGATTAGCAGGTGCATCTTAATTGTTTTAGAAGACCTGGGTTTTGTAAGTTTAAAATACATTAAGTGCTCAAAATAAAAGTCTAAATTCCCTTTTATTATTGTAATCCCAATTTTCAGAAGAGTCTGCGTGAATTGTGCATTCAGTCCCACATTTGGGCATGCAAATGAGCACTCAGTCATGCAAAACAGGACCACGTAAGTGCCAATTTTCATGATCAGAGGGATTTGCAGTCATATTTGCAGTGGACTCTTTTGAAATTTGGGTGCTGTATTGGCCCCAGTCATGAAAATGCTGATGCATATGCTTCGCTTTAAGCATGAGAGTAATCCCAACTGTGTCAGAGTTAGGTTAATCACATCTTAAATGCTTGGAGCATTTGCAACTTTGGTTTGAAGCTTTGGTCAGACTGTTGTAGGTCAGTCTTGTTACTCCCAGGATAGAAGTCTGAGGCAGTCACAAATGATACCCAGGTTCCTGCCTCCCTAACTCCTTCTCTCACCATTGGACATGCTACCTCCAGTGTTCCTTCATAACCTTTAACAAGGCAAATATGTAAAAACACCATTACTCCAATAACAGAGTTCATTCACTAAGGGGAATTCAGCAGAGACCCCAGAATGTACGCATTAATCAAGCCCTGTGATAGCTGCCTTGAAAAGGTTCTGCTTTTGGTATGTTGGGTTTGATTTGATTGGTAGGAACATGTTCTTGTAAACTGAGAGATCTGAATCACAGCTTGTCAAGGTTCCTTCCCCACTCTGAACTCTAGGGTACAGATGTGGGGACCTGCATGAAAAACCTCCTAAGCTTACTTTTACCAGCTTAGGTTAAAACTTCCCCAAGGTACAAATTAATTTTACCCTTTGCCCTTGGATTTCCACTGCCACCACCAAACTTTATCTGGGTTTACTGGGAAACGTAGTTTGGACACATCTTTCCCCCCAAAATCCTCCCAACCCTTGCACCCCACTTCCTGGGGAAGGTTTGGTAAAAAATCCTCACCAATTTGCATAGGTGACCACAGACCCAAACCCTTGGATCTTAGAACAATGAAAAAGCATTCAGTTTTCTTACAAGAAGACTTTTAATAGAAGTAAAGGAATCACCTCTGTAAAATCAGGATGGTAGATACCTTACAGGGTAATTAAATTCAAAACAGAGAATCCCTCTAGGCAAAACCTTAAGTTACAAAAAAGACACACAGACACGAATAGTCATTCTATTCAGCACAATTCTTTTCTCAGCCATTTAAAGAAATCATAATCTAACACATACCTAGCTAGATTACTTACTAAAGTTCTAAGACTCCATTCCTGTTCTGTCCCCGGCAAAAGCAGCATACAGACAGACACAGACCCTTCCCCCCCCCCTTCTCCCAGCTTTTGAAAGTATCTTGTCTCCTCATTGGTCATTTTGGTCAGGTGCCAGCGAGGTTACCTTTAGCTTCTTAACCCTTTACAGGTGAGAGGATTTTTCCTCTGACCAGGAGGGATTTTAAAGGGGTTTACCCTTCCCTTTATATTTATTACACAGCTCTCCCAGGTGTCCTGCATGAATTCAAAGCCTCTTAAAAGGTGCTTGTCAGAAACAGTCCACTAAGTGTGTAACGCCTTTCAATCCTGTCCTGGGTAATTCATTAAAGAGAGAAGGTGATGCCAACTTGGTTAGTGCACGAAGTTAAAAACTTCCCTTCTGTGTTTGATGGTTGAATTTGATGGACAAGGGCCAAGGCTTGGAAGCACTGGGGTTATGCAGGATAGGTTGAGGTGGAATGGTGGGGGTAGGGGGTGAATGTAGGTCTATGATTGCGTGCGCATGCATGCTCGGCATAGTTCCAGCCTCTGTATATCCACCCATAAACATTTTACAGCTTCCCCTCCATACCTGATCTGCAAAGACTGAGTCCACTGCAGCCCCAGCTAGATGATTGGGGGTTTTTTTTAGCTCAAGAGGCAGCAGCTGATGCTTTTAGCTCTGGAGTCCTGGATTCTGTCTCTGATGTGTCAACCAATAAGGCAGCCATCACACGACACATTCCTCATTTTCAGTATACTCACATTTTAAGTAAAAAAACAATCAGAACTGCTGAGGTCTGGTCAGTCAGTATCTCTGAGGGCTTGTCTATACACTCAGTAGTGTGCAGCAAGCCAGGGTGTAAATCTACAGCACTCTGGTTTCCAATAGCAATATGTCAAAGCTCACTGACAAACTTCTACTGTGTGGTAGCAGGATCCACACAGCAAATTAGTGCACAGTAAGCAGACACGCTACACATTCACACTCTGGTTTGCTGCTCACTCAGTCTCCATGTGGAGAAGCCTTTATTTAAAATAAAACAAGCCTGTTTGTGTAGGTACCACATATCTCCTTAGATACTACATATCTCCTTGCCTATTTTGTATGTTTTTGATCATCTAGATAAAATAACTTGTAAAACAATTACAGTAAATCTTTCAATCACATATCCAATATATTTGTTTTAGGGTTTGTATCTTTTTCTCCACCTGCTTTCTGTCTGACTGGACAAGAGGTTATTTAATTCATTTCATTCTTAATAAGCAATAAACCATTTGTTAAACATAATTTAAAGTATCAGTTGATATATACTCATCAACTATCACAGGATTTCTCAGTTCTCAGAAACCAACATGAAAGGTGTTTTATGAGACATTTCTCTGACAATAACTTAAGCAATGATGACTGTGTGATATATCTCAATATGCCTTATTTTTAGAAGTAACCACAAGACTAGACTGACTGTACTTATGAAGGTGGAATACTTACTGCAAAGACACAATGTAAAGTATAAGGATTTAAAGTGCCAGTCCCCTATATTGAGTTTACTTTCTTTTGGAGTACAACATCAGTTTGGCTCTGGATCTGAATGTCCGTTCCAAGCTCAGCCCAGAAAATTCTGTATAATGTTTATTACAATATTCATCTACTCAGCCACATAAGAATGACCATACAGGGTCAAACCAATGGTCCATCTAGCTCAGTGTCGTGTCTTCTAACAGTGGCCAATGCCAGATGCTTCAAAGAGCAACCATCCAGTGATCCATCCCCTGTGGTCCAGTCCCAGCATGTGGCAGTCAGAGACTTAAGGATGGAGGACACTCCCTTTTTCACTTTCTCCACACCATTCATGATTTTATAGACTTCTATCATATCCCCCCTTGCTCATCTCTTTTCCAAGCTGAATAGTCCAGGTCTTTTTAATCTCTCCTCATATGGAAGCTGTTCCATACCCTTCATCATTTTTGTTGCCCTTCTCTGTACTTTTTCTAATTGTAATATCTTTTGCTAGTTTCTCTTCAAATTCTTTTTTGGCCTGCCTAATTATACTCTTACACTTGACTTGACAGAGTTTATGCTCCTTTCTATTTTCCTCAATAGGATTTGACTTCCAATTTTTAAAGGATTCCTTTTTGCCTCTAACCACTTCTCTGACTCAGTTATGCGTACTGAGCACTGAGAGGTTTCTTGGGTGACACTTGCAACTGAGAAGTAGTAACTGGAAAGATGTTTTGATTCTCATACTGTGGCCCATGATATTATTTTGGGGAGTTGGACTGCTGCAATCTGAATCAGCCCCATTGTGCTAGATACTGTACAAATACAGAACAACATAGTCCCTGCCCCAAAGAGGTAACCATTGAGAAATCCTCCCAGGACCAAATCTGCTGGGTTTACTGCTGCTTTGTATTAATGGTGCAAAGCAGCTGGACAACAGACAAGCCCAAGTGGGTGAAACTAGGAGCTATATCAGAATTCAAAACCAAATGAATCCTCTCTCCTTCCTTATCTCAGGTTGGGTGTAATTCTTTTGCTACTGTAAGCAAGTGTGCTGATGGCTTTATTTTAAAGTGTACAGTAGCTGCTATTTTGAACATCGGTTTATTTTGTCAGTACTAAAGGATATAAAGTTCTCCCTTCTGTCTACCTCATTGGAAGACCGTATAAATTGTAAAAAGAAAAGGAGTACTTGTGGCACCTTAGAGACTAACCAATTTATTTGAGCATGAGCTTTCGTGAGCTACAGCTCACTTCATCAGATGTATACCGTGGAAACTGCAGCAGACTTTATATACACACAGAGAATATGAAACAATACCTCCTCCCACCCCACTGTCCTGCTGGTAATAGCTTATCTAAAGTGATCAACAGGTGGGCCATTTCCAGCACAAATCCAGGTTTTCTCACCCTCCACCCCCCCACACAAATTCACTCTCCTGCTGGTGCTAGCTAGAGTGAATTTGTGTGGGGGGGTGGGGGGTGAGAAAACCTGGATTTGTGCTGGAAATGGCCCACCTGTTGATCACTTTAGATAAGCTATTACCAGCAGGACAGTGGGGTGGGAGGAGGTATTGTTTCATATTCTCTGTGTGTATATAAAGTCTGCTGCAGTTTCCACGGTATACATCTGATGAAGTGAGCTGTAGCTCACGAAAGCTCATGCTCAAATAAATTGGTTAGTCTCTAAGGTGCCACAAGTACTCCTTTTCTTTTTGCGAATACAGACTAACACGGCTGTTCCTCTGAAACCCGTATAAATTGTCAAAGTTTGACTCAGACTCACAATTTATCAGACCACTCTGTTTTATTAGCAAAGCTGCTCTGCTAATACATTTAGAAGTGAGCCCCCCGAGTGGGGCTTGTGTCTTTTAATTTATACAGTTTTTTGGAGAAAAAGTTACAGAGAAGTTACAGCCAAAAGAAAAAAAATTTTAGTCACCACCCTTCGAGATCCCTGAGACCAGTCACGTATCTTCAATTACCTGCTACCCTTAACAATCTCCTTCAACAGCTTCCAGTTAAGTTAACTAATTGCCCTTCACACCTTCCATTCAAAAGCTAACTGTCCCTAAGTGTGCTCCCTCAGATACTTTGTAACATGTTTTGGCATGCCCTCTCATATACAATGGATCCAGCATGTCCCCTTATACAATGTTATACTTCCACAATGTTATACTTCCACAAAATCTTGCTCCCTGCGATAATCCTTTAAGGGAATTGTAGTCTAATAGATGTTGACTTTGGCTTTGTTAGCCTTTATGAGAGGAGTTCAAACGGCTGTCATTTTAGATGTGTCCATCATAAATAAGGAAATCTAAGTAACAATTATGCTCTGGCTGGGGGAAGAGATTAAATTTATAAAGCAATACAGGTGTAGGTGTGTGCATATGCACTGTAGTTCACAGACAGAAGACATGGAACATTCTTTAAAAAGCTAATCTAAATGATCCATGACACATGGAGAGATGGCAACATAGAAGGGAGAGCCTTTTCAATCTGTAATTTCTATGGTTCTATGATCAGATCTATTTTTAGAACAGGCTTTAACACTGTTTGCCTCCTGGGTGTGTTATGTGGTGGTTGTTCAACGAATGTATATGTACTGCTTTGATCTTCAGATAAAAGTCCCTATTGATGTGCTAAGTGTTATCATTAATAATCCAATTACCACTAATTCCATCAAGCAGAGTTAAATGAAATATATTTTTTGTTCCTAGTTGAATTATGGGGAGCTTATTTTTATTTCAAGGTCAGGCCCAAAATGTCAGCTTTTGCAATATCAAAAAGTCTATATAATATAAACCACTTCATTGTCCTTCAAACCCTCCTTAAAACTTCCCTTGGCATGATGCCTACCAAAAACTTGACAATGATTGGGCAGCCAGTGTGCTGATACTATCATGCCAAACTACATTGTCTCATGGTTTCCTCGTTCTTCCCATCTCAGTATCCTCTTGTCTGCTTAGGCCAGATTTACGCTACAGACCTATGTCAGCATAACTGCATTGCTCAGGGACGTGAAAAATCCACACCCCTGAACAACAGTTATACCGACCTTAATCCCCCATGTACACCGCTCTATGGCAATGTGAGAGCTTCTCCTGTCAACATAGCTACTGCCTCTCAGGGAAGTGGATTAACTGTGCCGACTGGAGAGTTCTCGCCAACTGGTGTAGGAGCATCTTCACTGCTACAGCAGCACAGCTGATTCGGTGCAGCTCCGGGAGAGCGGTGTTTTTAGTGTAGACCTGCCCTTGGGCTGTAAAGTCTAAGGGGCAGAGACCGTCACTTTGGTTATGTTTTTACAGTGCTAGCACAATGGGACCCTAGCCCGTGACTGGAACTCCTAGATGCTCCTGTAATACAGATGAAGGAATTGGGGTACCTAGGGGGGTTTATGCTACAGTTGTTATACTTTAACCTGTGGCTCTCTGGGAATTTGCAGATCATGTCAACTGGGCCCATGAAGCTGTTGGATACAGTGGTGTAACGTCCATTACTCAATGCATGGTAATGCTGCTTGATACTGCTAGCCCAGTCCAGGTTTCTTTTAGGATTTCCAGAAGCCTATTTAACCAACTAAGAACTATACTGAAGAAAATTCTGTGTGCGTTCTGTGCACCTGCTTTGTATTTTTTTACTCTGGTGTTTTATTGGTGTCAACTAAATGGTGATCAGACTTGTAGATAACACTACAACTAGAGGAGTACTGAATGCACAAGAGGACATAAGTAACACAGCAGATTAGCCAAGAGAGATGAGCACAGTGCAACGAGGAGAAGACCCAGAAATAAAGCTAGTCACACTTATTCTACTTAAATTCTTAAGCTATACCCAACATCATGGCACCAAGGACCTTGGTATGGTCCATTTAATTTTTCAAACAAAATAATTGTATGGATATTTCCCATTATGAACCAGCTGCATTCAGTAGTTATCAAAGTGAAGTCCTATAACCATGCAGATGCAACAAACAGCAGTGATGCAAAACAGGGAGGTGTAACCAAGTAGCCTCACTCATTGTAGTAAAGTTCATTTGAAGAAATATAGGGATTGCCATGCTGTATCACATCAGTGAGCACTCTGGTCCAACATCCCCCGACAATGGCAAATGTCAGATTCTTCATTAGCAGGTGCTTGATCCTAAAGTAGGCAAAGAAGGAATGCCCTACCCAGCAGCAGAGTTTGTTCCTAACTCCCTCTCAGTGAAAGTGGTGGGGGGTGTCCAGAAGCATGAAGGTTTGTAGCTTTACCATTTGTAGCTTTACCATTTAAAAAGGTGGAAGGTTCCTATTTTTAACTGCCTCTTTTGTACTAGCCTAGTATTACTTTCTCAAAATCAAATATACAGAAGTTGTTGCAAATGAACAGCGTGCCATCAGAACTAGGAGCTGGTCTATGAGAGAACCACAACAGTCTGATATGAAAAACCTGAGGGTCACTTAAGGTGCACCATAAATACATCCACCTCCTACCACAAGCTTTACATTATTTTAGTGGAAGTACTTTCCTCCCTTTGCTTTATACAAAGCTAATCCAGTGATTTGGTTTTACCCTCTTTTCCCAGCATACATTTCTATCAATGCCACTTGGCTTGCCCTCTTCAAATTCCAAAGAAAAGCTTGGACTTTTTCTAGTAGCCCTCACCTTCACAGAGCCAGAGCCATGCAAATAATCTGGTAAACATTAACAGCCAGATACTGCTAGCACCCTCTTGAAAATAAGTGGTTTACAAGACAAAGAATTTGATATTGCTAGGCATGTTATGTGTGTTACAAGGGGCAAAATAACTGGGTGTGTGTGTGTGTTAGTTTTTATATACAAAATTTCATGTTTCTGGTATTCTATGTGCATGTCCGGGTAGCACTCATGACTTTAAAAGGTTTAGCTATGAGGCTTATTTTTTTTTTAAAAAATAAACCTCTTTTAGCTTTTCCATCTAGATGAGTCATACTGCCCCAGTCTTTTTTCTTTTTTTTTCTTTTTAAAAGAAAACAGTCCAGTTTTCTATAGTGGAGAGTATGATAGGGTTCTCCACCCACCTCCAGGATGGCACCTCCTCCTGGTCACTCTGGGGAATAACTCACAAGGTCAACCCCTCTCCCCATGGTTACACACGGTCTCTCTGCCTTTTCTCTGGGTCCACGTCTCCTCTCTCACTCCACAAGCAACTGCTGCCTCTTTGTGACTTGGCCCTCTGGCCAGGTCACCAAATCGTTTCCCCTTCTGGGGTTGGAAAGTCTCTTCCTACAAACAGACTCAGGCTGTCTCCCCATTCACTGCCTCATAGTGCCTCTCCCTCAGTGGCTGGCCGGGGAATCCAGGCGTGCCTTTTACTCTGGGTTCTGGCTCAGGGACCCTCTGGCCAACAGTCAAGGTTTATCCCCTCTTAGACCTTACTGCCTTTCCCTGAGCCCTGTCCTACCTTCCTGGCTTCCCCCTGCTCTAGATTTACCAGCCCAAATGCACCTCCCTTCTCCCAAGGAGTGACTACAGACTTTCCCAGTAGCCCCCTTCTGCTACCAATTTCCTGCCTTTGTAAGTCCTAACCTAGCTCATTCCTCCTCAGCTGGACTTCCTCATTCAGTCAGGGGATTACTTAGCCAGCTGATTCCTCTCAGCTGTAGCCTGTTGGGTTAATTAGCCCCCTTCTTTGTCTTCATTAACCCTTTCAGGGCAAGCATGGGGTGAACACCCCATTGCAGAGAAGACATGCAGAGATTTTTATCCCTTATTTTGAAACCCAGATGGGAACCATATGGAGTCCTCTGGCTTTGTATCTTTCAGATGGGCTGGGCTTTGTTGTTCACTTTAACTTGTGCCACCAGGAGAAATGCTTTTGCTGATTGGTGTCTAGATTTATGGCTTTTTTCCTCAAGGGAATGGCAAGAAAGAAAGAAAGAAAGAAAGAAAGAAAATAAATAAATACGTAGTTCCTATTAAAATAAATGCTCACTTTATCACTCTGATAAAGTGAATGTGCTGATTTTGGTAGACAGACTAGTACATTTTCATTTGGATTTAGCAAGGCTGCTATAGTGCATTCTTAAGATAGTGAGTTAAAGTAATAAGTGCACATGAGATCAAACTTTTCATTCAGAAGTCCCTGTAGGTATATTCATTGGATAATATATGTGCACACAACTAGAGCTGGTTGGGATTTTTTCTATGAATCTTTTGGCTTTTTGTCAAATATGCCAATTCTTTAATGTTGAGACTTTTCAGAGAAATGGCAATGATCAGTTTCCACAAATTTCTCAACTCAAAAATTTTTTTGTAAGTTTCAAAACTGTCAATATCCTTTTCAACTTTTTCACAAAAAAAATCCCTCCAGTTTTCCAGTATGAAATGACATTTCATTTAGAAATGTAAGCCAATTAAAGTAAAAAGTTTTTCTTTAAATGGTCAAAAAACACAAAACAGTTCAATTGACCCAAACTGTAACGGTTTTTGATTTTCGAGTTGAAAATTCTTGATTTTGACTTTCCCCCTCCCCTTCTATTTGAGATGAGGGAAAATGTTCAAAATCTTGAAAATGTTTTTCAGATTGGAAAACTTTCTGCCTAGCTGTACACACAACATGCATACAGCATTGGGACGCTTACTCTTAGTTGTCCATATTATCTTCCTCGAGGTGCTTGTTTGTTTATTTAAGCTACTCGTGTTTAGTACTGCTGTCAAGGTTCCTCCCCCACTCTGAACTCTAGGGTACAGATGTGGGGACCTGCATGAAAAAACCTCCTAAGCTTATCTTTACCAGCTTAGGTCAAAACTTCCCCAAGGTACAAAATATTCCCCCCGTTGTCCTTGGACTGGCTGCTACCACCACCAAACTAATACTGGTTACTGGGGAAGAGCTGTTTGGAAGCGTCTTTCCCCCCAAAATACTTCCCAAAACCCTGCACCCCACTTCCTGGACAAGGTTTGGTAAAAAGCCTCACCAATTTGCCTAGGTGACTACAGACCCAGACCCTTGGATCTTAAGAACAATGAACAATCCTCCCAACACTTGCACCCCCCCTTTCCTGGGAAATGTTGGATAAAAAGCCTCACCAATTTGCATAGGTGACCACAGACCCAAACCCTTGGATCTGAGAACAATGAAAAAGCATTCAGTTTTTTACAAGAAGACTTTTAATAAAAAATAGAAGTAAATAGAAATAAAGAAATCCCCCCTGTAAAATCAGGATGGTAGATATCTTACAGGGTAGATTCAAAAACATAGAGAACCCCTCTAGGCAAAACCTTAAGTTACAAAAAAGATACACAGACAGAAATAGTTATTCTATTCAGCACAATGCTTTTCTCAGCCATTTAAAAAAAATCATAATCTAACACATACCTAGCTAGATTACTTACTAAAAGTTCTAAGACTCCATTCCTGGTCTATCCCCGGCCAAGACAACTACAGACAGACACAGACCCTTTGTTTCTCTCCCTCCTCCCAGCTTTTGAAAATATCTTGTCTCCTCATTGGTCATTTTGGTCAGGTGCCAGGGAGGTTACCTTTAGCTTCTTAACCCTTTACAGGTGAGAGGAGCTTTCCCCTGGCCAGGAGGGATTTCAAAGGGGTTTACCCTTCCCTTTATATTTATGACAACTGCTCTGACCTCTTGACACAGTATCTTGTGCATTTTGTAGGAGAGATGATTGTTCCTGTCCTTTTTGCACACTAGTACATGAATTTTTAATGTATATGGTAACTTCGTGTCTACAATACCAAGGTAGGGGGTTATGAGGTATGAAGCAGAGAAGTCCTTATCTTGGTATATTCAATAAAAATGCTGCCAGCTTAGAGAACAGGAAAAAAGTGTTAATAAAGTATGTGATACCATAAACATAGATGGTGCTAGATGGCAGAAAGGGAGTGCCAGAGAATAGCTCCCTGCTCTGAAAGACTTACAAACAAAAGGCCCTGTCCTGCAAGGTGTTGAGCATTCTCAACTCCTGTTGACATCATTAAGACTCAAGCCACTCAGCACTTCACAGGAGTTGCATAGATTAAGGGACAGCTATGATCTAGTCTGACCTCCTACATAACACAGTCCAAAGAACCTCACCCAGTAATTTCTGCATCCAAACAATAATTTTGGTTCCAGCTATTGCCTATTTTTAGAAAGATGTCAATTTTGATTTAAAGATTTCCAGTGACAGAGCATCCACCGTATCCATAGGTAACACTGTTCCGGTGGTTAATTACTCTCAATGTTAAACATTTGTACCTTATTATTAGTCTGAATTCATCTACCTTTAGCGTCCAACCACTGGATCTTATTATGCCTTTTTCTGCGAGATTAAAGACTGTCTACTCTCAGAAATCTTTCCAAATGGGACCTTGTAGTGTTGGATCTCTAGACAATGACATCCCTGGAAAATGGAGTTCTTTAACCCTGAAATAGGTATCCTTTCATACTCCTACTCTTGATGTGACTAAAGGTTGTCCAAAAGACAATTAGTACCTAGGTAGCACAATTACTTGCATTCTCGGTTGCTCATCTAGTGAATGCACTAGCCCAGAAATCCTGAAGCCTCCCTTCTAACTGTGGGTTGTGACATTTAAAAGTGCCACTATTGTGAGTACTGTAGGAGGCCTGTGGGAGCTTTGCCTTGTTTGCTGGAACATAACTGAATGATCTCTGAACAATTCTGTCACTGGTAAAGTTCATCTAATTTTTAACTCACATTGCTCTTCAAACACACGCAGAAGCCACAAATGTTTTCTTCAGCTGAACAGCGGTTGTTCCTGATTGAACTATTGGCATGCAATGACTGATCAGCAACCACCCGGGGATGTGCACCCACGCACAGATGGCTTAATGAAGGGGCATGAAAGAGGATTTGCCTGGCGAGGCTGAAGGCCCAGATGGGTTCCTACATTCACTGTCAAGCTAAGAAAAGAATGGAAAGAAGGGGACCTGACTCAAGCCACAAAACCAGACAGTGACCATCATCATGTTTTCAGAGGAGACTTGATCTGTGGGGGAAGCAAGGCTACAGCTTTATTACAAGACCAGGGAACAATGTTACACACAAGGGCGTACTAGCAATGAAGCCTTTGGACTGCACATGAAGGACCCAGTGTTGGTATTTTGGAGGAGACCTTACTTGATAACTTCCCTCAGATACTACCCTATGTGTCTGTGCACAGCTCTTACTGTCTAGAAGACACCCAGAAAGGGTCAAAATTCTCCTTCCTGGTAAAGTCCAAATGTCAGCATAGCATTGCATGCCTGCAAGTGACCAGAGAGGTGTAGGGTGAAATCCACAGGACAGTGAGTGATGGAGAGGGGGTTTCTGACTGAGTGAGTGCCAAATCCTTGCAGTAGAGAGCCAAAGATGGATCCAGGCCCTGGTTGCATTGAACCTGTTTGTTCTCACACCCCATTGCTAAACTAAATAATCTTGCAGCACATACCCAGCTGTCCATGACCTACCTTTTTGTTAAACCTTTCCCACTAAAACTGAAGCTGCAGGCAGTAGGCATGCTGTGGCCACTGCTTGCTGAATCTAGACTATCTTGTTTTCCTCTATCTGTTTTTTCCCCCTGCAACCGTTGCCTCTTGTCATATGTTTAGATTGAAAACACTCTTTACTGTGTGGGTACTGTGCTTGGAACAATGGGGCCCTTACTGGAGTTCACAGGTGCTACCACAATACAGTAACAAAACCAAAAAACTTCAAAAGATAAAAACAAGTCAAAGCCCCAAAAGGAACAAACTAAAACAAGCCAGTAACCCTGCTGGGAATGCTGCCTAGGACCTGGAAGTAGGAGACTAGAACCCTTGACAAAGGCCAATGGGAGCTGTGGGGGTGGTGCCTGCAGACAGGGCAGCGTGCAGAGATGCCTGGCCATGCCTTCACGTAGGAGCCAGAGTGGGGAGATGCCACTGCTTCTGGGAGCTGCTTGAGGTAAGCGCCGGCCGGAGCCTGCACCCTGATCCCCTCCCATGCCACAACACTCGGCCTAGCCCTGTTCCCTCTCCAGCCCTCCAAACTCCTCAGCCCCAGCCCAGAGTCCCCTCCTGCAACCCAAATCCGTTATCCCTGGCCCCACACCAGAACCCGCACCCCCAGCTGGAGCCACACCCCTTCCCACACCCCTGCCCCAGCCTGGAGCCCCCTCCTGCCCTCTGAATCCCTCAGTCCCAGCCCAAAGCACCCTCCTACATCCCAACCCCCTCAATCTCAGCCCCACCCCAGAGTCTTCACCCCCAGATGGAGCCCTCACACCCCCCTGCACCCCAACACCATGCCCCACCCCGGAGACCCTCCTGCACCCCAAACCCCTCAGCCCCAGCCTGGAGCACCCTTCTGTACCCCAAATCACTCATCCCTGGCCCCACACCAGAGCCCGCACCCCCAGACAGAGCCCTCACCCCTCTTCTGCACCCCAAACCCCCACCCCAGCCCAGAGCCCCCTCCCGCATCCTGAACCTCTCATTTCTGGCCCCACCTGAAACCCACACCCCCAGCCTAGAGCCCATATCCCCTCCCACACTCCAATCCTCTGCCTCAGCCCAGAACCCCTTCCCATATGCTGAACCCCTTGGCTCCACCCCCCAGCCCGGAGCCCCCTCCTGCATCCCAAACCCTTCATCCCTGGCCTCACCCCAAAGCCCATACCCCCAGCCAGAGCCCTCACGCCCTCCTACATCCCAACCCCCTGAGCCAGCCTGGTGAAAATGAGCAATTGAGTGAGGGTGGGGGGAGTGAACGACAGAGGGAGGGGAGTGGAATAAGAGGGGGCAGGGCCTCTGAGAAGGGGCAGGGCAAGGACAGGGCCTTGGGGGAGGGCTGGGGCAGAGGGCAGGGCAAGAGTGTTCAGTTTAGTGCAAGAAGATAGTTGGCAACCCTACATGGGAAAACCATGCCCTATGTCATAAAGCACAAGCCCTGTAAATATTTAAAAGCCTTGTTTGGAATGATATTGTGTCTTTAAAAGCATAATTAATCCACAACAAATTCTGCTCTCAGTGAAGTTCCACTTAGTGTCGTAGACTAGTGGCGTTTAGCAAGTGGTAAACACAGAAGGTCCGTAGGAGAATCTTTATCACTGCATGAGTCAACAGGCAGTGTAGCTGCTGGCACAGATATGGGCTCCCCCATGGAGTGCTGAGTCAGGGGAAGCATAGGAAAGGCAGCCTCTAGCCTGGCTTGTCTGATTGCACAGACATACACCTATACATTTTGCTGAGTCTAAGAAAAGAACAGAAGACCCAGCACGAGCCACAGAACTTCCCTGGTAAATGTAAACTCCCTGCATGACTTATATTAAACTGTATTAAATGAGTTCAA
The DNA here is from genome assembly GCF_965140235.1 of Caretta caretta. Lineage (NCBI taxonomy): Eukaryota > Metazoa > Chordata > Testudines > Cheloniidae > Caretta > Caretta caretta. The sequence goes on along the minus strand of NC_134206.1, from coordinate 337,138,163 downwards.
GGGATTACAGTGCAAATGGGTTTGCTTGAGTTTACAGCAGGCCCTTAGAGTGGAAGAAAATGTGTGCCCGGAGAGTAGAAAATATAAATATTCAAAGTGGTTATTGATTTGCTTTGTAACAGCTACAGTATGTTTATGTTTGTAGATTAATTTTACAAATTGAAAATGCTTCAATGTGCAATGCTTTCATAAACTAACTGTTCACTACACAGGTTTCACAATAGACGTTGAGTACAGTGGATGGATTTGCGGCCTCAAAATTTGCACAAACCACAAGAAAGCTTGGAAACACTGGATTCAATTGTGGCTGTTATGAGCCTTCTTTTATGTCAGAAAAGCTCATCAACAGACAGAGCCCGGCCTAGGTCTTCCATCACAACAATACTTAGGTTTTATATATTGGATAGCACCTACAAAGTCCATTCATAGAACAGGACCCCATGGTGCTAGGTGCTGTACAAACACATAATAAAAATGTGGTCCCTGTCCCAAACTACTTGCAATCCACTACTTGCCATGTCTACACTTACTGGTAGATGGGCACTGCTGCGATCGATGCAGCATGTCTATTTAGCGGGTCTGGTGAAGATCCACAAAGTCAATGGCAGAGTGTTCTCCCGTCGACTCCAGTATTCCAGCTCCCCAAGAAGTGTAAGGGAAGCCAGCGGGAGAGCATCTCCCATCAACACAGTGCGGTGTAGACACTGCAGTAAGTCAATCTAAATTATGTTGACTTCAGTTACGTTATTTACGTAACTGGAGTAGCGTAACTTAGGTCAATTTACCACGGTAGTATAGACAAGGCCTGTGTATAAGATTAGGCAACAGATGGATATGGGTAGAAAGGAAAGCACAAAGAAACACCCCTGAAAGCTGCAAACTCTAACAGCATATAGGATCATTCTAGAGGCAATCTAAAGATTGGGACTGTGAAATATACATATTTTGCACTGACATTCACAGGCCAGATATAGCAATTAAGCATCCCCTCTCTCCAGCACCTGTATTCTATACATACCTCTATAAGGGATAATCTTAATTCAGGATATGTGATGATGCATTGTCAGGCAAAATAAAGCTGCTTTTGCAGCACCAATGTCTCCTGTCTCTCCCCAGAATGGGTTCAGAACATACATTTTATGTATATTTAATGTAAGTATTGTTTAATTGTAGTTTATCATGTATAAATTACATTAGATTTGCACAGCATGTGACACACACAGGATCTGACCCTCCAGTCAGAACAGTGTTAGGTAGATCCTGGTGTCCATGTAGAGTGCCATTGACTTTGGTGAGGCATTGTGTGAAGATCCTGAAGCAGGACTGGGGACACAGAATGAGAGATTTTCCATGCATTGAAGGGTTTACTTTTGAACAGCCTGCTCTTGTACATGTTGGCCATGTGAAGTAGGCCCAAGGAATGAGATCACTCATGAGTAAAAGCAGCTCATATAAGTGTGATGGCAAGATGAAGCCATAAGATCTTTGGACTGTGAATCAGTGATCAGCATTTTGTTAATACAAGCCTTACAATAACTTCATACAGCTTACATTGGATCAGAGGACTGGTGCATATTTGAAAGCTGCAGACCCTGTTTACAAGTAAGAGCCAACAACTCCCTTTTAGCCTCCAGCTTAGGAACATCAAGCTCATGTTAACTTTTTTATATATTTTTGAGTACATGGTGGCTCAAGGATACAGTTACATGTGAGACTGAGATAAAAATTCTGAGCCTGATCTTGGCTTCAGCTATTCCTGCTCTGGAGAGGCAAAGGGGCTGTGAAGGTGGCTGAATCTGAGAGCTGAATATTCTTCCAGCCTGGAGTGGCATAAATGGCACCCCACTCCTTGTAGTTCCATTGGTGCAGGGGATATGGTCAGATAGGGTGCATTAATACTAATCAGGTGCTGTAGAAACACATAGTGAAGTCTATCCCTGCCCCTATGAATTTACAATCCAAGTATAAGCTGAGACAACAGGTGCATAAGGAGCAGGCATGCTCCCCCTACATGGTCGGAAGCTCCAAGAAGAAATGTGCCTAAGGCAGGCTCTCACTGAGGCAGTGTGTCTGTGCCCCACCCTCAATATGGGCCCATGCCTATGCAGCTCATTCAGCCTTGTTTATAAACCAGCGGCCAAGACTCATTCTAAAACACATACATCATACCTTTCAGAAGCTGCATCATTCATAAGCAAACAATCTTCATGTCAATGAGCATACTATACTCTGTATGAAAGTGTAGGTAAGCAACTCCTTCCCACTAACCCTGCCAAGCCAAAGGGCCAAATGTTGCTCTTGAAATTGGTGAGATTGTCCCCAAAGTATTTTTACATATGTGAAATACCATAGTAGGAACCTCCTAAAAATGCAAAAAGAAAAGGAGTACATTTGGCACCTTAGAGACTAACCAATTTATTTGAGCATAAGCTTTCGTGAGCTACAGCTCACTTCATCGGATGCACACTGTGGAAACTGCAGAAGACATTATATACACAGAGACCATGAAACAATACCTCCTCCCACCCCACTCTCCTGCTTGTTTCATGGTCTCTGTGTATATAATGTCTTCTGCAGTTTCCACAGTATGCATCCGATGAAGTGAGCTGTAGCTCACAAAAGCTTATGCTCAAATAAATTGGTTAGTCTCTAAGGTGCCACAAGTACTCCTTTTCTTTTTGCGAATACAGACTAACACGGCTGTTACTCTGAAACCTCCTGAAAATGAACACACATTTTGGGCCAAAGTCACTCTGATGTAACTCCATTGTGTTGCACCAGTGATGAGGTCTGTCCTTTAAAGCCGAAATTGTCCCACTTTCCCAAACAGGGCTGACAGCAAGTAACTTTTGCCGTGCCTAGCACAGTACAACTTGAAAATCACTTGAATTACCTTTATATAAACACACATAGCTACATTCAGCCTTCACTTAGGCCATGTCTACACTTATCGGGAGATCGGCACTACTGTGATCAATGCATTGGGGGTCAATTTAGCGGATCTGGTGAAGACCCGCTAAATCGATTGCAGAGCATTCTCCCATCGACTCTGTACTCCAGATCCCAGAGAAGAGTAAGGTAAGTCAGTGGGAAAGTGTATCCCGTCGATACAGCATGGTGTAGACACCGCAGTAAGGTGACCTAAACTATGTCAACTTCAGTTACGTTCTTCACGTAACTGGAGTAGCCTAACTTAGGTTGACTTACCACAGTAGTATAGACCAGGCCTTACACTAATGGAAACTCTTTGTCTTCCACTTACATATATGTAACATTAAATATTTTACCTAAGTAACTAGCCATATCATATATTGGTTTAATGAGGCAAGTTATAGAAACGATCTCTGGCAATTTATGGACCAGTAGTGATTCATTTTTGAAGATTGTCTACTGTATTAATAAATGTATTGCGCTTTTATGGGTTTTGGTATTCACAAACTCTTTGCAATCTTATTATGGGGAAACCAAATTCTCAAAGCTGTTAAGCTACAGTATTCTTTATACAGACTATCTCTGTCCCGCACAGGAGCACACACAGAAATTATTAATCTATATTTCCTTGGCACCATTGTAACTAAAACCAACACAACTTTTATTTTAATAAAAATAATATTTTATTTCAGTGTTTTTGCCCCCTCCATACTCCAGCATAGAACTTACCTGGCTGTATTGAGTGAGTCCTGATGTTTCAGTTTATTTTAGTGTTTTAATACAACAGCCACTAAAACAGTGGGACAAAATGCATTTCCTCCTACACCTGCTAGGATTATGAGTGATTTTCTGGCTGAGTCCAGTATGGAAGCTAGCAGCCATACAGCTATAATATTAAACAAGACATCTTATTGCTATCAGCTCCAGAAAGGAATGTGAGGAATAGTCAAAGGGACTCACAAACAGAAAACATATACTTTTGTTTACCTATGGTAAAATTATGTTGCCATTAAAAACATAAGAGCACAAAATATTCATTTCCAAAGTAATTGCATCCATTCCGCAAGGCACTCAGTTTAATATACATCTACATCCTGAATTTTATTTACCTTCCAGAATTACTACAGTGCTACAGGGGCACCATTCATGATGCCATATTTAAGGTATGACAGTGCTTCCAATATAAACTTCAAATGTATATGACTCAGCTGTACAATTTGGCGAGGAGTCGAAAGTAAAGTAGACACATGAAATCCCAGCCTTGGTGGGATGTCTAAATAAACCCCTTGCAAAGCAACCACAGATCTGATTGTTTTACTGTTTGATTGATTTGATTTTGCTGTCTCCTGACTGATAAACATAATAAACATTTCTGGGTTTTTTAAATGGCAGTTCAGCTGTAAAATGTGAGCTTGTGGATAACTTTGTGGGGGCTGTGCATTTACAAATCCAGCCACCATAATCAATCTAGTCGCAAAAGTGACTTGAATAAAAAGGTGGCATTTTTACATATGAACCTGCTCACTGCACAGGTGTTGGAACTAGGAGTGCCGGGAACAGGTGTTGGAACTAGGAGTGCTGCACCCCCTGGCTTGAAGTGATTTCCATCATGTACAGACAGGGTTTACAGTTTGGTTCAATGGCTCTCAGCACCTCCACTACATAAATTGTTCCAGCAGCCCGGCTCACTGTGTGAATTTAGTGACTGAATTAAGTTTCTACTCATTTTTATTCCTACTAGCACAGATAAAAGAGCAAGCTGGATTGTATTCTCTTGCCCCACTGAAATCCTCCATCGACTTTAATGAGCATAAATGAGAAGAATTTGGCCATTAACATTGAAATAGCTTTCTTTGAATTTCATAATAAAATATACTATGTCCAGCCTTCCAGTTTAGTTCCAAACTTATAGATAAAGTGATGGTGAAGGAATGACATTAATCCTAATACAGAATATAAAAGCTGATTTAAAGGGCAAGACACAATATTTGTACTGAAATGAGTGGCATTGTGCAAATTGCTGTGCCCGCTGTCACAAATGTGGAAACAATAAAAAAGTTGTGATTACATTAAAGTTTTGACAACACTTTATTGGATAGAAAATAAATATAAAGCAAGTTCTGCATTCTGGATTAATGAGGTGGTCGTCAAATACTTAATGAGATGTTAGATGAAGTACAACTGACTGGTAAAATATATACGGGCTATTGCTTCTTATGGTATACTGTAAATTTAAGATACATACGTAAGCACGTAGAGGATAATAGGTTTATGAGGAATAGCCGGCATGGATTTGTGAGCTTACAGAAACTCACAACTCATGTCAAACCAACCTAATTTTCTTCTTTGGCAGGATTACTGGCCTGATGCATAGGGGAAGCAGTAGACGTGATACATGTTGATTTGCAGTAAAGTTACTATAAGGTGGGTGCACAAATGGTTGAAAGAACAGACTCAGAGTAGTTATGAAAGGTTCATTGTCAAGAGGAAGGGTGTATAGTGGGGTCCCACAGGGTCAGTCTTGGGTCTAGTACAACTCAATATTTTAATTAATGACTTAATGGAGTAGAGAGTGTGCTTATAAAATTTGCAGGTGACACTAAGCTTGGAGGAGTTACAAGTTCTTTGGAAGACAGGGTTACAGTTAACATGACCTTGATAAATTGGCGAATTGATCTGAATTCAGCAAGATAAAATTCAATAAAGACAAGTGTAAAGCACTTCACTTAGGAAGAAAAAATCAAATGCACGCCTACAAAATGGGAAATAATTGGCTAGGTGCTAATACTGTGGAAAGGATCTGGGGATTACAGTGGATCACAAATTGAATGAGTCAACAGTGTGATGCAGTTGCAAAAAAAGGCTGATATGATTCTGGGGTGAATTAACAGGAATGCATGACATCGGAGGTAATTGTCCTGCTCTATTTGGCATTGGTGAGGCCTCAGCTGGAGTACTGTGACCAATTCTGGACACCATACTTTAGGAAAGATATGGAGAGAGTCCAGAGGAGAGCAACAATGATATAAGTTTTAGAAAATCTGACCTATGAGGAAAGGTTAAAAAAACTGGGCATGTTTAGTCTTGAGAAAAGAAGACTGAGGGGGCACCTGATACCAGTCTTCAGATTTGCTGTTATAAAGAAGACAGTGATCAATTGTTCTTATGTGCAGATAGGACAGGACGTGATGAGCTTACTTTGCTGCAAAGGAGATTTAAGTTGGATATTATGAACAAACTTTCTAACTATAAGGGCAGTTAAGCATTGGAATAGGCTTCCAAGGGAGGTAGTGGAATCCCTGTCACAGATGCATAGATTCCAAGGCCAGAAGGGACCACTATGATCTCAGTCTGACTTCCCATGTAACACAGGCTAGAAAACTTCCCAAAATAATTCCCAGAGCAGATCTTTTAGAAAAACATCCAGATGGTGCAATAGGCCTGATAACCATCCTCATCATGTCCGAGGTGCTCCTGGCCGCCTCGGTCAGGAGCGTCTGGGCAGATATGGGCACAGGGACTGAAATAGGAGTGACTCGACCAGGTCATTCTCTTTAGTCCTGCCGGCAGTCCTATTGCACCATCTTCTGCCGAGCAGGCAGGAGATGAGGATGGCTAGCAGTCCTACTGCACCATCTGCTGCCAGCCAAAGATGTAAAAGGTAGATGGAAGTGGATCAAAACAAGAAATAGACCAGATTTGTTTTGTATTCATTTGCTCCCCCCTCCCTCCCTCCCTCTGTGAAATCAATGGCTGACAATCGTTTCGGTGAGGTCTGTCAGGGGCACCTTGAAAAGTTTAATGGAGATTCAGTCCTGCCTGAAATACCAGGGGGAGGGATAGCTCAGTGAGTTCAGCATTGGATTGAGCATTGGCCTGCTAAACCCAGGGTTTTTAATTCAATCCTTGAGGGGGCCATTCTGTGTGACAGTTGTTTTTGTTTCTCCTTGATGTAAAGCCACCCCCTTTGTTGATTTTAATTCCCTGTAAGCCAACCCTGTAAGCCATGTCGTCAGACACCCCTCCCTCCATCAGAGCAATGGCAGACAATCGTTCTGCGTCTTTTTTCTGTGCAGACGCCATACCACAGCAAGCATGGAGCCTGCTCAGATCACTTTGGCAATTTGGAGCATATTAAACACCATGCACATTATCCAGCAGTATATGCAGCACCAGAATCTGGCAAAGCGAAATTGGGCTAGTAGGCGACATCAGCACAGTGACGAGAGTGATGAGGACATGGACACAGACTTCTCTCAAAGCACAGGCCCTGGCAATGTGGGCATCATGGTGCTAATGGGGCAGGTTCATGCTGTGGAACGCTGATTCTGGGCTTGGGAAACAAGCACAGACTGGTGGGACCGCATAGTGTTACAGGTCTGGGACGATTCCCAGTGGCTGAGAAACTTTTGCATGCGTAAGGGCACTTTCATGGAACTTTGTGACTTGCTTTCCCCTGCCCTGAAGCACATGAATACCAAGATGAGAGCAGCCTCACAGTTGAGAAGCGAGTGGCAATAGCCCTGTGGAAGCTTGCAACGCCAGGCAGCTACCGGTCAGTTGGGAATCAATTTGGAGTGGGCAAATCTACTGTGGGGGCTGCTGTGATGCAAGTAGCCAACGCAAACAAAGATCTGCTGATGTCTAGGGTAGTGACCCTGGGAAATGTGCAGGTCATAGTGGATGGCTTTGCTGCAATGGGATTCCCTAACTGTGGTGGGGCCATAGACGGAACCCATATCCCTATCTTGGCACTGGAGCACCAAGCTGGTGAGTACATAAACCGCAAGGGGTACTTTTCAATAGTGCTGCAAGCTCTGGTGGATCACAAGGGACGTTTCACCAACATCAACGTGGGATGGCCGGGAAAGGTACATGACGCTCGCATCTTCAGGAACTCTGGTCTGTTTCAAAAGCTGCAGGAAGGGACTTTATTCCCACACCAGAAAATAACTGTTGGGGATGTTGAAAAACCTGTAGTAATCCTTGGGGACCCAGCCTACCCCTTAATGCTATAGCTCATGAAGCCATACACAGGCAGCCTCGATAGTAGCAAGGAGCTGTTCAACTACAGGTTGAGCAAGTGCAGAACGGTGGTAGAATGTGCATTTGGATGTTTAAAAGCACACTGGCGTAGTTTACTGACTCGCTTAGACTTCAGTGAAACCAATATTCCCATTGTTATTACTGCTTGCTGTGGGCTCCACAATATCTGTGAGAGTAAGGGGGAGACATTTATGGCAGGGCGGGAGGTTTAGGCAAATCGTCTGCCACTGGTTACGCGAAGCCAGACACCAGGGCAGTTAGAAGAGCACAAGAGGGCGCGGTGGGCATCAGAGAAGCTTTGAAAACCAGTTTAGTGACTGGCCAGGCTACAGTGTGAAAGTTCTGTTTGTTTCTCCTTGATGAAGCCCCCCGAGCCTCCTTGGTTCACTCTACTTCCCTGTAAGCTAACCACTCCCCCCCCCACCCGCATTCAATCACCACTTGCAGAGGCAATAAAGTCATTGTTGCTTCACATTCATGCATTCTTTATTAATTCATCACACAAATAGGGGGATAACTGCCAAGGTAGCCCGGGAGGAGTGATGGAGGAGGGAAGCACTCGGTGGGGTGGTGGAGGAGGGAAGGACAAGGCCACACAGCACTTTAAAAGTTTAAAACATTAAAACTTATTGAATGCCATCCTTCTGTTGCTTGGGCAATCCTCTGGGGTGTAGTGGCTGGGTGGCCGGAGGCCCCCCCACCACGTTCTTGGGCATCTGGGTGTGGAGGCTATGGAACTTGGGGAGGAGGGCGGTTGGTTACACAGGGGCTGTAGCGGCGGTCTGTGCTCCTGCTGCCTTTCCTGCAGCTCAACCATATGCTGGAGCATATTAGTTTGATCTTCCAGCAGCCTCAGCATTGAATCCTGCCTCCTCTCATCATGCTGCCGCCACTTAGCTTCAGCCCTCTCTTCAGCCCTCCACCACTCCTCCCGGTCATTTTGTACTTTCCTGCATTCTGACATTGTCAGCCTCCATGCATTCGTCTGAGCTCTGCCAGTGTGGGAGGACAGCATGAGGTCAGAGAACATTTAATCGCAAGTGTGTTTTTTTCGCCTTCTAATCTTCGCTAGCCTCTGGGAAGGAGAAGATCCTGTGATCCTTGAAACACATGCAGCTGGTAGAGAAAAAAAAGGGACAGTGATATTTAAAAAGACACATTTTATAGAACAATGGGTGCACTCTTTCACGGTAAACCTTGCTGTCAACATTACATACATAGCACATGTGCTTTCACTACAAGGTCGCATGCATTTTGCCTCCCCCCACCATGTGGCTAACCCCTCCCCTTCACCCCTTCCTGTGGCTAACAGTGGGGAACATTTCAGCAGGAACGGGCACCTCTGAATGTCCCCTTAAGAAAAGCACCCTATTTCAACCAGGTGACCATGAATGGTATCACTTTCCTGAGGATAACACAGAGAGATAAAGAACGGTTGTTGTTTGAACACAAGCAAACATACGCTGCAATACTTTGTTCTACAATGATTCCCGACTACGTGCTATAGCCTGGATTGGTAAAGTGTTCTACCATGAAGGACGCAATAAGGCTGCCCTCCCCAGAAACCTTTTGCAAAGTCTTTGGGAGTACATCCAGGAGAGCTTTATGGAGATGTCCCTGGAGGATTTCCGCTCCATCCCCAGACATGTTAACAGACTTTTCCAGTAGCTGTACTGGCCGTGAATGCCAGGGCAAATTAATCATTAAACACGCTTGCTTTTAAACCATGTATACTATTTAAAAAGGTACACTCATAAGAGGACCCTTCTCCGCCTGGCAGGTCCAGGAGGCAGCCTTGGGTGGGTTCGGGGGGTACTGGCTCCAGGTCCAGGGTGAGAAACAGTTCCTGCCTCTCGGGAAAACTGGTTTCTCCGCTTGCTTGATGTGAGCTATCTACAACCTCATCATCATCTTCTTCCTCGTTCCCCAAACCTGCTTTGTGTTGCCTCCCTCTCCATTGGAGTCAAAGCACACAGTTGGGGTAGTGGTGGCTGAACCCCCTAAAATGGCATGCAGCTCATCACAAAAGCGGCATGTTTGGGGCTTTAACCCAGAGCAGCTGTTTGCCTCTCTGGTTTTCTGGTAGGCTTCCCTCAGCTCCTTAAGTTTCACGCCGCACTGCTTTGGGTCCCTCTTATGGCCTCTGTCCATCATGCCCTGGGTGATTTTGACAAATGCTTTGGCATTTCAAAAACTGAAACAGAGTTCTGATAGCACGGATTCCTCTCCCCATACAGCGATAAAATCCGTACCTCCTGTTCGGTCCATGCTGGAGCTCTTTTGCGATTCTGGGACTCCATCATGGTCACCTCTGCTGATGAGCTCTGCACTCACCTGCAGCTTGCCACGCTGGCCAAACAGGAAATGAAATTCAAAAGTTCGTGGGCCTTTTCCTGTCTACCTGGCCAGTGCATCTGAGTTGAGAGTGCTGTCCAGAGCGGTCACAGTGGAGCACTCTGGGATAGCTTCCGGAGGCCAAAACCGTCTAATTGCACCCACAGTACCCCAAATTCGACTCGGCAAGGCCGATTTCAGGGCAAATCCCCTTTTCGGGAGTGGAGTAAAGAAATTGATTTTAAGAGCTCTTTAAGTCGAAAAAAAGGGCTTCGTTGTGTGGACGAGTGCAGGGTTAAATCAATTTAATGCTGCTAAATTTGACCTCAACTCCTAGTGTAGACCAGGGCTATGATTCTATGAAATTGTTCTAATGGTTAATTATTCTCACTATTAAAAATGTATGCCTTATTTGCAGTCTGAATTTGTCTAGCTTCAACTTCCATCTATTGGATTGTGTTATAGCTTTCTCTGCTAGACTGAAGGGATCATTATTAAGTATTTGTTCCCCATGTAGATATGCATAGACTGTAATGAAGTCATATGATTGGAGGTTTTTAAGAGTAGGTTGGGCCTGGCAGTGATGGTCTAGATTTATTTGGTCATGCATTGGTGAAGAGGGTTGGACTTGATGACTCCTCAAGATCCCTTCCAGCCCTACATTTGTTTATATATAAAATGGAGTGCAAGTTTCATGGAATTTGGTTTAGAGTCTGCTTTAGGTCCTGTGCACAACTAAAAACTTTAACATCCTTGTTAGCATTCTGCCTGGGGTTTAATCAGTTCTTCCCTAGTGGAGTTTTTCTGTGAATAGAATGGCTTCATTTCAAAACAGCTTGCTTCAGTAAAAAATTAACACAGTGATGAAGATCCTGAAGATTATTGAACTGAGTCTGTCCTTTCCACATGTATTATAACACACTTATCTGCACTACACACACTGTGTTCTGTAGATTGTACCATGTTTATAGTCTAGTGAGACAGGGTAGCTTGCTTACAAGTGATATTTATGCCACTGTCCTAGCGTGGCCAAGTTGTCTTTTAATAGAAGATGACAGTGTTTGAGCAAACACCCTTTTCTGAGTTAGCTCATCTGCTGGGCTACCATGTGGGCGGGGAATGATGGGATGCTGACTAATGCTGTGTGGAAGCATGGAAAACACTAAGAAAACTGAAATAGGCTGTATCTAAGGCATTTCCTTTACTTCTATATTTTAGGAATTGTCTCCTCCAATCCATTCCATTGTCCAAACTTAGGTTTTCTTGCCTCTGTTCTTTACTGTTCCCTTTCATTTTGTGTATATATTATGTTCTGTGATTTTTTACTTGCTTTTCTTTACATTGATTTAAAACTAGAACCTTAAATGGCTTTAAAGCTGGAAAAATAATTTGAAAACGTCGAGTCCTGCACTGTCAGGGCATGTCTAAGTGATCTAACAGTTTTCCCCCTAACTTTTGTGCTTATCATGTTTGAGCAGAAAATACCCACAGGTTGGGCTGTTAAGGGCTTAATCCTTCTCCCACTGCAGTCAATGGGACTTTGGACACTGACGTCAATGAAGAAGAGACCCAGGTGCACTAGAAACCATACCTGCTTCATTTTACAGATCCATTGTGCAATATTCCCATTCAAAGTAGATCACGAAGATTACATGGCAACACGTGTTTCCTAATGTGTTTGTGTGGTTTTGTTTATATTTGTTTTCATTTAGCAATGGCTTGCTGGATGGTCCTCTACACTGCTGCACTCTTTTCTGCCCAGCTAGCCTGTTGCTGCACCAGGAGAATAGACACAAAGGCCGGAGATCAGCTGGGAAAACAATGAGATGGTGGTGCGAGTCTTTAGAGAAATGAAACAGCAGAAGATGGCATGATTTAATAGTAGTGCAATTGATATAACAATAAATTTCCCCCTTGTCTATGGCTAGTTCTCCTTATACTTTCTCTTCTCCTTCTTCTCTGGCTAGCTCTGTCCTGTCATCATAGTTTCTTCCTGCCTCCTTAGGTTAAAGATTCTTTTATAGGACTGAGGCATTGCTCCCTCCCATAGCACTCTTCTATGAAGCAGCAGATATTGTATTATTATATCTCATTGATACCAATGCCCTCTAGTATGGGGCTACTCAGAGATTCTAGTATGCCCTCCTGTATAACACAGGCCAGAGAATGTCCAGAGAGTAATTCCTAATCTTTTAGAACAACATCCAATCTTGTCAGTGATTGTCCACAATGGTCCTTGGTAAATTGTTCTAGTGGCTAACTCTCGCTCTTAAAAATGCATGCCTTATTTCTAGTCTGAATTTGTCTAGCTTCAACTTTCAGTCATTGGATTATGTTACACCTTTCTTTGCTAGATTGAAGAGCCCATTACTAAATATTTGTTCCCTGTAATCAAGTCACACCTCAACCTTCTCACTTTTAAACTAAATTGATGGAGCTTCTTGAGTCCATCACAATAAGGCATTGTCAAGGTTCCTTAGAATCATAGAATCATCGAATATCAGGGTTGGAAGGGTTCTCAGGAGGTCATCTAGTCCAACCCCCTGCTCAAAGCAGGACCGATTCCCAATTAAATCATCCCAGCCAGGGCTTTGTCAAGCCTGACCTTAAAAACCTCTAAGGAAGGAGATTCTACCACCTCCCAAGGTAACGCATTCCAGTGTTTCACCACCCTCCTAGTGAAAAAGTTTTTCCTAATATCCAACCTAAAGCTCCCCCACTGTAACTTGAGACCATTACTCCTTGTTCTGTCATCTGCTACCACTGAGAACAGTCTAGAGCCATCCTCTTTGGAACCCCCTTTCAGGTAGTTGAAAGCAGCTATCAAATCCCCCCTCCTTCTCTTCTGAAGACTAAACATCCCCAGTTCCCTCAGCCTCTCCTCATAACTCATGTGTTCCAGTCCCCTAATAATTTTTGTTGCCCTCCGCTGGACTCTTTCCAATTTTTCCACATCCTTCTTGTAGTGTGGGGCCCAAAATTGGACACAGTACTCCAGATGAGGCCTCACCAGTGTCGAATAGAGGGGAACAATCACGTCCCTCGATCTGCTGGCAATGCCTCAACTTATACATCCCAAAATGCCATTGGCCTTCTTGGCAACAAGGGCACACTGTTGACTCATATCCAGCTTCTCGTCCACTGTAACCCCTAGGTCCTTTTCTGCAGAACTGCTGCCGAGCCATTCGGTCCTTCCCCACTCTAGGGTACTGATGTGGGGACGTGCATGAAGGACCCCCCTAAGCTTATTCTTACCAGCTTAGGTTAAAAGCTGCCACCACCAAAGTGTTACACAAAGAATAACAGGGGAAGTGCCCACTTGGAAACGTTTCCCCCCCCCAAAATATCCCCCCAAGCACTACACCCCCTTTCCTGGGGAAGGCTTGATAAAAATCCTCACCAATTTGCATTTAGTCATATTAAAATGAATATGTTTGCTTGGGCTTGCTTACCAAGAAACAGCTAAGTGTCCGCTGCATTATTTACCACTACATCAATTTTTTTTTTCTCATCTGCAAACTTTATCAGTGATGATTTTAATGTTTTCTTCCAGGTCATTAATAAAAATGTTAAATAGCGTAGGGCCAAGAATGAATCCCTACAGAATCCACTAGAAACATGCCTGATCAATGGTGATTCCCCATGTACAACTGAATGTTGAGACCTCTCAGTTAGCCAGCTTTTATACATTTAATGTGTGCCATGATAATTTTATACTGTTGTAGTTTTTTAATTAAAATGCTGTGTGACATCAAGTCAAATGCCTTACAGAATTCTAAGTACATTACATCAACACTGTTATCTTTATCAACCAAACTTATATTCCCATTAAAAAAAACCCTCAAGTTAGTTTGACATGATCTGTTTTCCATGAACCCATGTTGGTTGGTGTTAATTATATTATCTGCAGATAACCTCTCTCTGCTGCCTACTGGTGCTGTTCCTGCTGGCCACACCCACTTAGTGAGGAATCATAGGTAGCCACACTTCACCAAAGAGGTGGGGCTTCTGGGGGGTGAGGGTAAGGAGGAGTCAATGGGGCTTGGTCTCAGAGCCCTGTCTAGCTTTTTAAAGGTTCTCAATCATTCTAACTTCACTCTGCACACTTCGTGTAATGTTTTCCCACAACATGGCTATTTCCATCTGTTCAGACTACAGAGGAACTGCCTGAATTCTTACACAGTGCTTCAGTCTAATCCATGACGATCCTGGTGCCGGCACTTCTGGTGCCTGGGAAGTTATTGCATCTCTGATGGTGCCATTGTGCACAGTTCTGGACTGTTAGTCATAAAGTGGACCCTCGGGGGAATTTGCAATGGAAACCAATCAATCTCACCACACTACCAAAAAGGGAACTGAAGTTGTAGTAGTTATGATTGCTCCTCACTTGTCCGATGGCACTGCTATTTTAACAGACGAGAGAGGCAATCTAGTGGCTTGGGTGCTGAACTTGGCCTCTATTCCTGGCTCTCATTGACCTATTGTCTGACCTTGACCAAATAGCTTCACTGCTCTGTGACTCTGTTTTCCCTCCATTGGTCTATTTATACTGTAAACTCTACAGGAAAGCTCTCCTACTATGTGTATGTACAGCACCAGGCACTACAGTGCTACCAGAATATAAATGAACCTAAAAGTGAGTGTGAGAAAAGATCCAGGAAACCTGCCTGACCTGGAAAGATCACCAGAACGATTGCAAGGGGCTCAAAAAGGGCTGCTTTCCTAGATACATAATCTTGCAGGAGACACTGCATTTAGTTTGACGCTTTGGTTTAATTCTCCTTCCTTTCTTGCTTTTGCCATCTTCTTTTGGAGAGGCATAATTTTCTTATCCTTCAAATATCTGGAAACTTTCTTTAGAGGCGGGCTAAATTTGTAGAAGGCAGAATACTGAATAGCATAATTATGGCTTCCCTTTTTTTTTTTTTTTTGGTCAGCATGTATTGCTCGTGAAAGGAAGGGACTAGCTGTGTGGAGAAGCTGTTATTGCTGAGCAGAATGAGGTCGGAAGTTCCCTCTCTGTACTGGAAAGGAGGTCTCTGGGGTGCAGAGGAAAGAGGTGCACGCTGCAGCCAGAGACAGGTGCTGGTTTGAGTGGTGTTATGTGAAGTATGGAAGTATGTGAAGTATGGATTAGAGCTGCTTTTTCTTTTTTTTTTTAATTCAAGCCTTTGGTTTTCGTGTGGAGAACACCACCCTTGTAGCTCGCAACTACACCCATAGTGCAATCTTGGGCTTTCCTTGAGCAGAGCTTCAGTCCTGCCAATTGTGCAGTGCAGTGTGGTTTAAAAGTGGCTTTTAACCAATGTAGTGCTTATGAAAGATTCAGGCCTCTTAGCCCTAGAACCAGATGAAAACCAAACGGTAGAATAGTTCAAGTTCCT
Source organism: Caretta caretta (assembly GCF_965140235.1). Lineage (NCBI taxonomy): Eukaryota > Metazoa > Chordata > Testudines > Cheloniidae > Caretta > Caretta caretta. The sequence goes on along the minus strand of NC_134206.1, from coordinate 337,122,468 downwards.
CACTCACCAATGAGCTTCAGCCAGAATACAGAAGGAACACTCTGGGGTGTGGGAGAGATATTTGGTCTCTATACCACTCCCTTTCTCTGGGTGATGTTCATTGTACTCGTAGGTTTGTGAAGAGGACACAACTGTCTGTGAGATTTGGCCTGGTGTCTCACTCCCACTTATCTTTCACCGACGCATATCTTGCAGCCCTTAGACCAAAGTATCCGAAGCTGGACACCAAAAGATACTCACCTGAATCTCTGATTTTCAAAGGTGGTAAGCACCATTAACTCCCAGGAGGTTAATAAATGCAATCTGTGATCAGAAGCAACAGTTGTGGCTCTGATTGCTTACATGGAGACAGTACAACAGAAAGGAATGTCAAGAAACTGATTTAAGTCTCACTTCATAAAATCTAACAGTCTAGTCCAATAAATCAGTAGAACAGAAAAGTGGGGTGGGGGAAATAAGTATAGAGCCATGATGAAGCTAACTGATTTACACCAGCTGAGGATCTGCCCTGCAATCGTGAAAGAAATCAGATATGTGTAACTTGTTTTGCTTAGCAGGTATGCCTAAAAGAATAGACCAGGTGCTGATGGAAGCAAGTATGGAGGTGTTTGCATTCTTTCTCTGCTCCCCAGGCCCTTGAGGCAGTACTTACGGAAGTAAAAGATCAAGTTCCCTTTTAGTTCAGGAAAAGGGGATTGTTTATGACTGTCCCTGGGGGTGAGTGCCACACATATTTGAAAGCCAGGTTCCTAGGCTATGGAATTGGTGAGCCCTGTACTGTTCTTATCAAAGAGAAGGACACAAAGGTATCAGAACTAGCAGAATATTACCAGTTAATAAATAATAATAATTGACACTTGAATGATATCTTTTCACTTGAGGATATCAAAGCACATTATCATAAAGCCATAGTTTTCAATCTGGGTACCTAATCTTAGGTAGCTAACACCATATTATGGGCACCAAATAAATAGATGTTCAGACCTGCTGAGCATCCACAATTTTCATTGAAAACAACGGGAGCTGCAGGTGCTCAGCACCTATGTACAACCCACTTTTAAAGAGGTGCCTAAAATGTGGTTATAGTTGCTTAATGATAGGCACTCAAGTTGGGACAATTCTGACCTGAGTAATTAATACCCCGGCAAGATAGGTAATTATCCCTATTTTACAGGTGGGTAAACTGATATGCACAAGAGAGGTTCAAGTGACTTGCACAAGGTCACATGAAAGCCAGTGACTGAGCAGTAAACTGGGATTAGAGCCCCAAAAACACTTCTCATGATTTGTATTTCTGTAGCACCCGCAGACCTGGTCCATGACTACAGCTACTGTGGTGCTAGATGCTGTACATTCACAGAATAAAAGACAGACCCCGTGCCAAAGAGCTTACAATCTAAGCATAAGGCAGAAGGCAGCAGATGGATATGGGCAGATGGGGAGTACAAGGAAGCAAGAAGACAAAACTGGTCGTAACTGAATGATGCTATTCAGAGTCCTGATCCTGAGTAATTCAAGCAGTCCGTGCTCAGTTCTACTTTGAAGTATTGCAGGACATAGAAATATAATAGAAGAAGACTGAGGTCCACCAATGCATACCATTTACACTCCCACAGTCACTGGAAATGGCTCATATGGAATGTGCCAAGGTGACCCCAATGTCATCTAAATGCTACAGCTGAGAGTACAGAGTACTGGAGGAGGTCAGGCTAGAGGATAGTGGTCCTTTCTAGCCTTCAGATCTTGATTATGGCTCTCCCGCCCTGATGCCAGTGGAAATACGGAATTTATTTATAAAATCTTTTCAGCTGAGGAAGAAAACTGACTCATAAGGATCTAAACATCTCGTTTCTAAGGAAACCCCTCCCCCCTCCTTTCAGGATACTGGCGGGCCTTACTGACATAGGTACAGTATAATCATTGGTTTAACCTCTGACCCTTACAGGACATGGAGAGGGAATTTACTACCTTGCAGATATTGTATCATACAATAAGCTGTGATGAGTCCAAAGAGGAACTTTGTATGCAGTACCCTTTCCCCAACTTTGGAAGGCAATAACTCCCTCCTGGTTGCATATTGCTAGGCTCACATATTCCCAAAGACAATAGAGACATGACTATGCAGTGGCTGAAGGTGCTACCATGTATCTGCATTCACTAAGGTCCTCCCTACCTCATTTCTATGGAACTTATTCAGTCTTGCTTTCCTTGGTATCATGCAATGGAGGCTAACATAGCTAATAGAGAGTAATCCATTAGCTCACTGTGAGGGGGTGTTCACCCCACACCAGAAAGGAAGGAGTTAAAAAGCAGCCTAGGGAGGCTGCACAGGGAGTAGCCAGTTGGAGAGAGGCTGCATGGAAAAGCCATCAGGGCCCAGTGGGCTTACCTAAAAGGAGCTGTAGGGTCCGAGACAGGCAGTTGCTGCAGGGAGCCCAAGGAGGGAGGACTTCCCAGTGGACTACCAGACAGTAGCACCTTGGACAGAGCAGTTTCCAGCAGGGACTGGGGCAGAAAGAGGGAGCTCCTGGCTGGCTGCTGGGTCATTCTGGCTGAAGGCCCTGAGAAGGGGGTGAAGAAGATGCTGGGGATGCAAGAAAATGGCCCAGGGAACTGAAGCAGCACTGGTGGAGAAGTTAAAGAGAGGCAGCAGGAGGCTGCTATCTACTGGCTCCCTGGGCTGTGACCCGGAATCATGGATGGAATGGAGAACACACAGACAGTGGCACAACTGGAAGGCCAAGTCATGAAAATGACACTGTAGTTCCTGGGCTGATACACATCTGCAGGCAAAGAAGGGAGTGGGAGAGGCACCACCAAGAGAGCATGCACTGGCTGAGAGAGCTAATCCCCAAGATGGCCTGCAGAGGTTACCTCTTTTGTGGGGAGGGATAGCTCAGTGGTTTGCTGAGCCTGGTCTGCTAAACCCAGGATTTGTGAGTTCAATCCTTAAGGGGGCCATTTAGGGATCGGGGCAAAAATTGGGGATTGGTCCTGCTTTGAGCAGGGGGTTGGACTAGATGATCTCCTGAGGTCCCTTCCAACCCTGATATTCTATGATTCTTTTGTGAGTAGACCCCATCACACTCACCTAGTCTATTCTTCTGCAACTGGAGAATTGCTCCGAAGGGCACAGTCCCCATTGAATACACGTAGTCAAGTTTTAATTAACTAAAATAAAACATTCTAACCATAATCAAGTGACATAATCTATGGATCATATAAATATTAACTTTCCTTGCCTTCCCTCCAAGCTATAGAAATGGATCTCTTGACCAATCCATGGGTATGTTTCACAGAAGTATAAAGAATTAAAACGCTCCTGTTCAAGCCAACTACTGTATACTGCTTCATCAACATAAACCAGCTGATTGAGATAGCCCAAAAGCAGCAGGACAAGAACATAGAATCATAGAATCATAGAATATAAGGGTTGGAAGGGACCCCAGAAGGTCATCTAGTCCAACCCCCTGCTCGAAGCAGGACCAAATCCCAGTTAAATCATCCCAGCCAGGGCTTTGTCAAGCCTGACCTTAAAAACCTCTAAGGAAGGAGATTCTATCACCTCCCTAGGTAACGCATTCCAGTGTTTCACCACCCTCTTAGTGAAAAAGTTTTTCCTAATATCCAATCTAAACCTCCCCCACTGCAACTTGAGACCATTACTCCTCGTTCTGTCATCTGCTACCATTGAGAACAGTCTAGAGCCATCCTCTTTGGAACCCCCTTTCAGGTAGTTGAAAGCAGCTATCAAATCCCCCCTCATTCTTCTCTTCTGCAGGCTAAACAATCCCAGCTCCCTCAGCCTCTCCTCATAACTCATGTGTTCCAGACCCCTAATCATTTTTGTTGCCCTTCGCTGGACTCTCTCCAATTTATCCACATCCTTCTTGAAGTGTGGGGCCCAAAACTGGACACAGTACTCCAGATGAGTCCTCACCAATGTCGAATAGAAGGGAACGATCACGTCCCTCAATCTGCTCGCTATGCCCCTACTTATACATCCCAAAATGCCATTGGCCTTCTTGGCAACAAGGGCACACTGCTGACTCATATTCAGCTTCTCGTCCACTGTCACCCCTAGGTCCTTTTCCGCAGAACTGCTGCCTAGCCATTCGGTCCCTAGTCTGTAGCTGTGCATTGGGTTCTTCCGTCCTAAGTGCAGGACCCTGCACTTATCCTTATTGAACCTCATCAGATTTCTTTTGGCCCAATCCTCCAATTTGTCTAGGTCCTTCTGTATCCTATCCCTCCCCTCCAGCGTATCTACCACTCCTCCCAGTTTAGTATCATCCGCAAATTTGCTGAGAGTGCAATCCACACCATCCTCCAGGTCATTTATGAAGATATTGAACAAAACCGGCCCCAGGACCGACCCTTGGGGCACTCCACTTGATACCGGCTGCCAACTAGACATGGAACCATTGATAACTACCCGTTGAGCCCGACAATCTAGCCAGCTTTCTACCCACCTTATAGTGCATTCATCCAGCCCATACTTCCTTAACTTGCTGACAAGAATACTGTGGGAGACCGTGTCAAAAGCTTTGATAAAGTCAAGAAACAATACATCCACTGCTTTCCCTTCATTCACAGAACCAGTAATCTCATCATAAAAGGCGATTAGATTAGTCAGGCATGACCTTCCCTTGGTGAATCCATGCTGGCTGTTCCTGATCACTTTCCTCTCATGCAAGTGCTTCAGGATTGATTCACTTGATTGATTCACTTGATTCAGGTTGATTGATTCACAGTGCTACAAATACAGAGGGGCAAACTCAGTAGAGCTAGTTGGGAATTTTTTAGTGAAATGTTTTTTGTTGGAAAATGTTGATTAATCAAAACCAACCGCATTTGCAGGAAAAAAAAGTCAGTTTTGAAGAATGTCCTATTTAAAAAAAATTGAAATGGGATTTTTGACATTTTTGAAACAAGTTCAATTTGGGAGTTCAAAACAACTTTTTCTTTCAAAATGTAAGGTGTTTTTTTAATAGCAAACTGCCCCCAAAATTGAAATGAAACATTTTAATTGAGCCCTGTTAGGATACAGATATTCAGGCCTGTCTGTAAAGGCCTATGCTTTAAGAATTTAGGTATATGTTTATCATTTAGCTAGTTATAGAGGTATAAAAGAAAGAATCTGTGTAAGGGCCTTCTCTCACTGTGACAATCTGAGGCCCTGTTCTTAGGCTAATGCCTTCGGCCAAGCAGCAGAGGCTGCCACAAACTGAGATGCATATGGTCACATCCTCACATTCCAAGCTAGTCATATTGAAATAAGGCAATCTGGGGCTGTTAGAAAGGTAATCCAGTCTATCACCTTCAGAGAAAGGGAAGGGCCTAGAAGTGGTAAAAGGAAATTTAGTTTGATAGTTTTCTGTTTGGTAAGAACTCACTTATCAATAGACACAGCTGGGAAACCCTTATGTCTTTATAGATGTAGTTGTGAAATCCTCACTTCTGTATTGTCTTGTCATTATAGTTCCCCTTTGCTATTGTTTATTGGCATGGTCTCTGTCTGGTTCTGTGATTGTTTCTGTCTGCTGTATAATTAATTTTGCTGGGTATAAACTAATTAAGGTGGTGGGATATAATAGGTTAGCTAATCATGTTGCAATATGTTAGGTAAATTTTAAGGTTAAGGTTTAGCTAAGAATATTACTATATAAATTAGGGGCAAACAGGAAGTAAGTTGGGATTCGAAAATAAGGAAAAGGAACTTGGATTTAAGCTTGCTGGAAATTCACCCCAATAAACATCGAACTATTTGCACCTTTGGATTTTGAGTATTGTTGCTCTCTGTTCATGTGAGAAGGACCAGGGAAGTGAGAGGTGAAGGAATAAGCTCTCTAACAAGCCCTTCCGAAGCTTCTTTGGATTTTTGGTTCACAGTTTTTTTGTTGTTGAGATTTTGACTTTTCATCCCAATTTGTGACGACACTTTAAAAAGAACACCTAAATATCTTGCAGGATGGGAAAACGCAGCTCTAATACTCAGACTTTTAAAAGTCTGTCAAGTAGCTCTCTGAAGCTCTGATTTATGAAAGCTTTGCCAAAGATGGACAACACAACTCTGCTTGCTTGATTGATTTAAGGGGGTGTTCACAGGGAGACACTATGGAATACAGGATGTTATGGCATTTCCACCCCCTGCCAGGATGGAATCTGACACTCTCTGCTTTGCTAATGTTTTCTTCTCCCTCACCTCTAGCCCTGGCTTAAGTGATTGTTTATGGCTGATACTTTGAGCCATTATCACCTCCAGGGCCTCTGACTCATGCCACATGCTCTGCTTTTGCATCATAGAAGCAGCTCTAATAATAGGGATGAAGTCCAAATGTTTATCTGGTAAGATGATTACCAGCAGGACAGTGGGGTGGGAGGAGGTATTGTTTCATGATCTCTGTGTGTATATAAAGTCTGCTGCAGTTTCCACGGTATACATCTGATGAAGTGAGCTGTAGCTCACGAAAGCTCATGCTCAAATAAATTGGTTAGTCTCTAAGGTGCCACAAGTTCTCCTTTTCTTTTTGCGAATACAGACTAACACGGCTGTTACTCTGAAAGATAGTCAGAATGTCTCTCTTAATATTTAAAAACAAACAGCAGTAGCTCATCTCTGTTTCAATGAATGTTTTCTAGCTTCTCATTTTTATCAGAAAAAGCTGGAGACAAAGCAATGATATTTGAGACTCTTTGCTGTCTAGTGTATCCCCTTAGAATGATACTTGCATGCAATTTATATATACAGCACCATAAACATGCATGGAACTTTAAAGAGAGACGGTAGAATAAAATATATGAACACATCATAAATAAATATTTTATATGTAATATGGGTGTTTATGATCAGTAGATCTCAAAGTACTTCACAATCTTTGATGCAGTTATCCTCAAAACACCTCTGTGAGGTAGGGAACTCCTGTTGTCCCCATTTTCAGAGATGAGGAACATAACACAGGAAATCTATGGCAGAGGAGGGAATAGAGTTTGCAAGGCCTAAGCTAGTGCCCTTACCACTGGGCCTTGGTGATTGCAAAGTCTGGGGCCTTGTGGGTTGTTCTACAGATGGGAAAGGAAATTGAAGGAGTCTGGTACCTCTGATGCAATCTTGTTTGTTTACAAAGAGTGTACAAAGTCCTGTTTCCTATATCACAGGAGGTACCAAACAGGAGATAATTTCTTTGCTTTCAGCTCTTTTGCCTACTTTACCAGACCCAGAAGACCTGACTTGGCTTATCCCAGGGTCAGGGTCCCATATGATGGTTGTTCAGACTGTCTGTCTTTGACTGCCTCTGTATGTTCACTCTCTCTCTCATTCATATATATATGTAGACTCATAGACTTGAGGACCAGAAGGGACCATCATGATCATCTAGTCTGACCTCCTGTGCATTGCAGGCCACAGAACCTCTCCCATTCACTCCTGTAATAGACCCATAACCTCTGGCTGAGTTACTGAAGTCATCAGATCATGGTTTAAAAACTTCAAATTACAGAGTATCCACCATTTACACTAGTTTATACCTGCAATTGACCTGTGCCCCATTCTGCAGATGAAGGCAAAAAAAAACCCCTAAGGTCTCTGCCAATCTGACTTGGGGGGAAATTCCATCCTCACCCTAAATATGGCAATAAATTGGACCCTGAGCAATTCAGCAAGACGAAAAGCCAGACACCTGAGAAAGAATTCTCTGTAGTAACTCAGAGACGTGCCCTCCTTGTGTCCCATCACAGGCCATTAGGGATATTTGCTACTAGCAGTCGCAGATAGGCTACGTCCCATTGTAAGCAGTCTCATCGTACCATCCCCTCCATAAACTTATCAAGCTCAGTCTTGAAGCCAATTAGGTTTTTTGCCCCCCATTGTTCCCCTGGGAAGGCTGTTCCAGAACTTCACTGCTCTGATGGTTAGAAACCTTTCTCTAATTTCAAGCCTAAATTTGTTGATGGCCAGTTTATATCCATTTGTTCTTATGTCTACATTGGTCCCTAACTTAAATAACTCTTCTCTCTCTCTGCTATTTATCCCTCTGATGTATTTGTAGAGAGCAATCATATCTCCCCTCAACCTTTGTTTGGTTGGACTAAACAATCCAAGCTCTTTGAGTCTCCTCTCATAAAGACAGGTTTCAGAGTAGCAGCCATGTTAGTCTGTATCCGCAAAAAGAACAGGAGTACTTGTGGCACCTTAGAGAATAACAAATTTATTTGAACATAAACTTTCATGAGCTACAGCTCACTTCATCGGATGCATGCAGTGAAAAATACAGTGGGGAGATTTTATATACACAGAGAACATGAAACAATGGGTGTTACCATACACACTGTAAGGAGAGTGATCAGGTAACGTGAGCTATTACCAGCAGGAGAGGAAAAAAAAACTTTTGTAGTGATAATCAAGGTGGGCCATTTCCAGCAGTTGACAAGAACATCTGAGGAACAATGGTGGGGGGGAGGGGGAATAAACATGGCGAAATAGTTTTACTTTGTGTAATGACACATCCACTCCCAGTCTTTTTTCAAGCCTAAGTTAATGGTGTCCAGTTTGCAAATTAATTCCAATTCAGCAGTCTCTCATTGGAGTCTGTTTTTGAAGTTTTTTTGTTGAAGAATTGCCACTTCTAGGTCTGTAATCGAGTGACCAGAGAGATTGAAGTGTTCTCCGACTGGTTTTTGAATGTTATAATTCTTGACGTCTGATTTGTGTCCATTTATTCTTTTGCATAGAGACTGTCCAGTTTGGCCAATGTACATGGCAGAAGGGCATTGCTGACACATGATGGCATATATCACACTGGTAGATGTGCAGGTGAACGAGCCTCTGATAGTGTGGCTGATGTGATTAGGCCCTAAGATGATGTCCCCTGAATAGATATGTGGACACAGTTGGCAACAGACTTTGTTGCAAGGATAGGCTCCTGGGTTAGTGTTTTTGTTGTGTGGTGTGTGATTGCTGGTGAATATTTGCTTCAGGTTGGGGGGCTGTCTGTAAGCAAGGACTGGCCTGTCTCCCAGGATCTGTGAGAGAGATGGGTCGTCCTTCAGGATAGGTTGTAGATCCTTGATGATGCGTTGGAGAGGTTTTAGTTGTGGGCTGAAGGTGACGGCTAGTGGCATTCTGTTATTTTCTTTGTTGGGTCTGTCCTGTAGTAGGTAACTTCTGGGTACTCTTCTGGCTCTGCCTATTTCTCCTTCACTAGCAGGTCTTTTGCTCTGCCTGGTTCTCATAATCACATGCTTCCACAGGCCACTTTTCTCACCCAGTAGTCTACCCTCACAGTTCTCCAGTCCAGCTTGCATCTGCGAGTCTTAATTTTTCCCTTCAGACTCCTCTTGCCTTCCCTCCATCATTGCTCAAATCTTCAAAACTCAATGATAATTTCCACCTGCAACTCCAGAGCTTGAATCTTCTCTTCCATCAGCTCTTGCAGGTGGCACTTCATACAAAGTTCTTTTCAGGTACCCGCTCCAGGATAATGCACATCCCGTAGCTTCCCCATCCTTCCATCTTCATTGTCTCTTCCATTCCTTGGGTCACTACCACTGATGCCTCTACATCTGTCAGAGCTTTTGCACCTAAGCTCCAGTCAAGGAAAACAAAAATAAAAAAACCCCAAACAAGCACTAAAACAAAAACTGAACACCACATACTCCTTCCCCCAAACACCCCTTTCAAACTCCCCTTTTTTCAGTTTTGTTTACTGGCTCCTGTACTGCTGGCTGGCAGCTTTGCTGCCATTATAGGCACTCTAATCAGGGAAGGTCCACCCACTAATTAGGGCTCTGCTGTGATCAAAGGCTCTTCTCTCACAGCACGCTGCCCCCTACTAACCTCTGCAAAATGGAAAAGAAAAATAACCACACAAAACATGGGAGGAGCTCCTTGTAATGATGCCCTAGAAAGCTTACAATTAAAGAGCTTAAATCTAAAGACCCATGCCTACTCCATGCTCAATAAGAGTTGAATGTCCTCACTGGGACAAATCTTGAGGTCCTCGGGTATTTAATTATTCATTACTCAGGCAACTGCTTAAATAAGAAGAATTTTGATCATTGTCAAATTTCATTGGGCAAATTCCTGAGCTGGGAGGCCTGAGACCTAAGGTGAGACTTCAGATTTGAGGTGGGATTTCAATGCAAGTTTGCCTGAGCAAGGACTGATAGTAGATGCATATACAGAAGGTGAAAAACTGGCTCCAATGACACTGATGGACTTTTTACCATTGACATCAGTGGCACCAGGATTCCACCTACAGTATTAGATCTGAGGTTTTTGCTAAAGAAGTGGATGCTCATAATGTTTGTACTACTTGGGAAAGAAAAAAGTTAGTTTCATGGATATTAAAATTCTTCAAAGAGATGTTTTGCCTTCCAAAAACTTTAAATGTCAACGGAATGTTAATGGGTTAACATTTCTGGTTAACCATGCAACTCAGCCATTACCTCACTGCTCTGTTAAATATGTTATAGGTTTAGTACATGAAACACTTCTGACATCTAAACCAAACCAAAACACTGGTAGCAGGGGTAAACAAATCTAAATAAAGAAATCCTGACTGTGGCTTTAAAAACCTCCTGCTGTTGTACTGCACTGAAAATATCCAGAGTTGTCCGCCCAACCAGTCCAAGGCTGATTGCACTGCCTGGATTCCCACAGAATGTCTTTAGCTGTGAGAGGAATTGCAGCTAGTCTTCTGTAACCAGAGCAAGGACAATTGTTTTGCCCATCATATTACGCTACCCACTGTGATGCTTTGTACCTCGGGGGAACGCACAGCACCCCCATCTTCATCCTTGTAAAATTATTGTGGGGTATCCAATGCAAAGTTTGTCATGCTGGGTGTCTTCGGAAGGCTCATGATGCACTGAGCATTGTTGTTATAGTGATGTTATAGTAATTGTTACAGTAATGTTATAGGTTATAATTTCACTTATGTAGTTATGAGGCTGAAAATGTATCCTCATGGCTTAAAATAAGCCCAGGCAAAAACTCTCCAAGACCAAAGAGGAAGTTCACACCTCATCAGGGGAGGTATGGGACAAACCCAGTCCAGCCTCACAGGAACAAAAGACGCTGGCCTAGACAGCAACAAAATAATCTATTGGACTTTTGAGTGAATCACCCCACTTCCTTTGGCCAGTTTGGGACTAGGAGGAGGTAATGCTCACTTGACTCTGAAGGGCGGGGGGGGGGGGGAGGGGGCAAAGGCAAGAGGGAAGAAAGGACATGATAAAAGGGAGAGACATTTGCCATGCTCTTCCTCTCTCTTCCACCTACATCTACAGACACCACACCAAGTGACTGAAGCACTGATCAAAGGGGAGAGCCTGGCTGAAGAGCAACCAGCCATCCTGTGGTGAGAAGTATCTAAGTCTGCAAGGGCATTGAAAGTAATAAGATCAGCTTAGAATGTGTTTTGCTTTTATTTCATTTGACCAAATCTGACTTGTTATGTTTTGACTTATAATCACTTAAAATCTATCTTTTTAGTTAAGAAATCTGTTTGTTTATTCTACCTGAAGCAGTGTGTTTGGTTTGAAGCATGTCAGAGACTCTCCTTGGGATAACAAGCCTGGTACATATCAATTTATTTGTTAAATTGATGAACTCATATCAGCTTGCAGCATCCAGTGGGCATAACTGGACACTGCAAGACAGGGGTTCCTAGGGTTGTGTCTGGGACTGGAGGTATTGGCGGTGTCATTTGGTTGCACAAACCAAGGAGCAGCTTACATGCCAGAGGCTGTGCATGAACAGCCCAGGAGTGGGGGTTCTCACAGCAGAGCAGGGTGAGGCTGGTTCCCACAGTCGAAGACTGGAGTGGCCTAGCAGATCACCGGTCCAGACAACACCAGAGGGGAACATCACACCCACCAACTATAATTGTCAGGCAGCAAGCTGTAGAAAGTATCAGTGTTACTGTTCACTTGGTTTCTATTATGTGAACCAAAGAGAGATGATGTGGATAAAAACTTTTTCTATAGTAATGGGCTGACAGTACTCTCTAGTGGTCAGTGCAAAGGACTGGGAATCAGGGCTGGACTAAGACTTACTGTTAGGGTTGATGTGACTTGCATTATAGACCCTCAAAGCTTAGGCTCACCCACTTCTTCTGTCATTCTCTCCTACCCCTTACCTTTAATAATTGCTTCCTTTCCCTCTGTCTACACTCATGCTTTTCTAACCTCCCTTGACAGCCTTTCCTTAGTGTGACCCACCTCTCAAGCCACACTGTCCCTTTTGTCTCCAGACACTCAGTGCTTAGTGGTGAACAGTCCTCTCGCTGTTTTTCATCCTCTCCAACCCAAGTTCTGGACTCTTCACTCTGCCAAAAACTGCCTTGACTAAGATCCCTAAAGAACTTCTTCATGTTAATTTTATAATTCTTATCCCCACTCTCCATGCCTTTAACACAACCTCTCACTTCAACCTCCCCTTTGCCTTCTCTCATCTTTGCTTCTGTGAATCTGCTGGCTGGTTCTTCTTCCATCTTACTGGCTACTGTGTCTCCTTTGGCTGCTCATCTTTCCCTCTCCTTCTATATCTTGATGTCTCTAGATTCCATACTGTGTCTTCCTCCTTCTTTTGTTCTTCTCTCTCCCTCTGACCTCCATGGTTTGAATGACTATTTCCTCAAATGTTATGAAGTCTGCCTATCTCCCCCTGACTATTCCATTTCTCTCCAGTCTCAGAGCTCAAGCTGCTTCTCTGCCATCTCTTCTTGGATGTCCCACTGTCACTTCAAACTTACTGAACCCTTGATATACTTTCCTCTTGATGCCTCTCTTACCTCCTTTCTCCACATCTGTGGATAGCACCACTCTTCTCTTTCCCTCGACTGGCAGTCTTAGAGTAATCATTGACTATTTTCTCTTCTTCTTTCCCACATTTCCAGTCTTCAACGAAAATCTATAATCTCATCCTCAATATTATTAAAATTCACACTTTCCTCACTATCCAGTTGTTAAAATCATTGCCACACCTTGGTTTTCTTGCATCTTGATTAATATAACTGTCACTTTTCCAGGGTTCACTATAGATGTAGCTTTTTTTCAGTGTATCTTGTGGGGCCAAACTAACCCTTCCCCGGTATTTCAGTCCCAGGATAATAGAAAGGCTTCAGGAAGAGAGGATATCATGTTTCCTATGGCCCAAAAATGGGCCTTTGAGGCAGAAAAAAGACCATGTGGAGCAAACAGATACAGATATTTATGGATATTACTTTGATGACCTGGTTACCACGCCTTAACTAATGCCAACGGTTGTGTTGAGGAACTTTTACCAGAAAGATTCAATTTGTTTTTGGGGATATCACTATGTATTCACTGCATCATACTGATCTGTGTAAGTCTAACGATATGTGAAGGAGGATATGTAATACAAGTATTAGTAGATTTCACCCGTTCACTGATTTTTCTCCTGGACTAATGTTTATCCCATCAGCAAAACAATTCTCTATTTTGGGGCTTAGTAAGCAGAAGAGAAACTTGCCAAAATGACCAGCCCTGAATTTAAATTCTCCTTCCAATGTGGCAAAAATATACACTAAGCCTGAAGCCTTCTCCCTAATTGGCAGGACATAAAAAACTAACTTAGAGGTCATTGTTTCAGGAGTTTAATACATCAGCCTTCTTCTGTTTAGTTCTTTGGCTTCTATCACAATCATTCCTTGTGAGCTTTCATTGCCCTAAGGAGGAGTTCTGCTTTAATTAAACCTTCATTTATAAAGTATTAATTGTGACAAGTGTGTGTGTGTGTGGGGGAATAAGAGCTATCCTTTCAATTCTACCTTCAAGCTTGATGAGCAAATATTTTCCGCTAAATTCCGTTGCATGGCTTTTCATTAAAAGAGACTTCAAGGCGCTTGATAGTGCAGAGATTAGAACATCAGCCTTTCATTTCTGGAGAGCAGCATTCAACCAGTTTTAGGTCATAAACCAAAATGAGCTGTTGATCTCCTCAGAGTACTCATTTGTTCACATCCTAAAACCACCACGTGGCATGGCACAGCATGTATCCTCTGTTAGGGAGCTAAGGCTACAATGGGTGTAGCAGGTCAGAGCTGAAGTGCATGCAGGGAAGACTGCATGCTTCCTAGTGTTATTTGTATGTGTATTAAAAGTAATTCACAGTTGGATAGGATAAAGAACGCTTTAATGTTTGGGCTCTACCGTTAGTTTACCATCATTTCTCGATTTGTCTTGCTCCTCTTCCTGCATTCATTATGCTCCTTTTCATTTGCTATTATCTTTCATAAATACAGCTTTATGAATGGGTTTCTTATTTTGTGCCAGTGCTGTGGAAACAGTCTAGCCACAGTGTCTCTGAGTCTGCTTGCTTTGCTGTTTGCACAGTTTACTAATAAACACAGCTGACACTGGCTTAGCCAGACAACTAAAATTTAAGCTTGATCTCCTAGCAAAGCGACCTGACCTTAGTGGTAATGATACCCTGGTCTAATGCATGGCCTCTCATGATTTTCTGAAATTAATGTTAAAGTGGATTTCGAAAAAAGGTTGAGTTTTAGCTCTTGTCCGTATGTAACCAGATACTAATGCAGATCTGTTGCATGCTAATTAACCTTTGCTCACTGGAAGCCAATGCACAATTACATTTTCTGTGTCAAAGGTTCAGCTTCTGAGGGGGAAGTGTTCAATTAATATTGTCAAGCTAATTGTAGACTTCCACCGTATAGAAGAAAACCTTTGTTGACTCAGAGTCAAATAGTGTCAAAAGCAGGAAATTGTCATTAGCTGATCTGGACTTTCTCAACTTTCAGCTCCTCACAAGCCAATGGTTATGGAATGTAGAAGTGTAATTTAGAGAGCAACTCAATTGCATCCATTACTGTCTGTCAAGCTACCTATGACATATGACCAGAAATGGAATATTGCTTACACATTCCAACTCCTGGGCTTTTGCTTGATTCTTTCCTTCATCTGATATGCTAAAGAACAATGGATGAAAAATGGGATACTGTTTTAATTGTGGAGGGAGAGGAGACCTCTAATGATTTAATTATTAACCTACAGTTTATTTATTTCTGTGATGACTCTGACAATACATATTCAGGTCTGTGATCTGGCATTTAAAGCCATTGCTATATTCAGAATATGTAGAGGGGTGGTAACTGCAGTCTTCTGAGGCACTGTCCACATAGGGAACTGTATCAGGCAGAATGCGCCGAAGGGAATTGTGAAAGCATGCTGATAAGAAGCATGCTGGAACCCCGACCTGGGATATTCTATCTACTACCCAAGATACATAAACCTGGAAATCCTGGGCACCCCGTCATCTCAGGCATTGGCACCCTGACAGCAGGATTGTCTGGCTATGTAGACTCCCTCCTCAGGCCCTACGCTACCAGCACTCCCAGCTACCTTCGAGACACCACTGACTTCCTGAGGAAACTACAATCCATCGGTGATCTTCCTGATAACACCATCCTGGCCACTATGGATGTAGAAGCCCTCTACACCAACATTCCACACAAAGATGGACTACAAGCCGTCAAGAACACTATTCCCGATAATGTCACGGCTAACCTGGTGGCTGAACTTTGTGACTTTGTCCTTACCCATAACTATTTTACATTTGGGGACAATGTATACCTTCAGATCAGCGGCACTGCTATGGGTACCTGCATGGCCCCACAGTATGCCAACATTTTTATGGCTGACTTAGAACAATGCTTCCTCAGCTCTTGTCCCCTAACGCCCCTACTCTACTTGCGCTATATTGATGACATCTTCATCATCTGGACCCATGGAAAAGAAGCGCTTGAGGAATTCCACCATGATTTCAACAATTTCCATCCCACCATCAACCTCAGCCTGGTCCAGTCCACACAAGAGATCCACTTCCTGGACACTACGGTGCTAATAAACGATGGTCACATAAACACCACCCTATATCGGAAACCTACTGACCACTATTCCTACCTACATGCCTCCAGCTTTCATCCTGACCACACCACACGATCCATCGTCTACAGCCAAGCTCTGCGATACAACCGCATTTGCTCCATCCCCTCCGACAGAGACAAACACCTACAAGATCTCTATCAAGCATTCTTACAACTACAATACCCACCTGCGGAAGTGAAGAAACAGATTGATAGAGCCAGAAGAGTTCCCAGAAGTCACCTACTACAGGACAGGCCTAACAAAGAAAATAACAGAACGCCACTAGCCGTCACCTTCAGCCCCCAACTAAAACCCCTCCAATGCATTATTAAGGATCTACAACCTATCCTGAAGGATGACCCAACACTCTCACAAATCTTGGGAGACAGGCCAGTCCTTGCCTACAGACAGCCCCCCAACCTGAAGCAAATACTCACCAGCAACCACATACCACACAACAGAACCACTAACCCAGGAACCTATCCTTGCAACAAAGCCCGTTGCCAACTGTGCCCACATATCTATTCAGGGGACACCATCACAGGGCCTCATAACATCAGCCACACTATCAGAGGCTCGTTCACCTGCACATCCACCAATGTGATATATGCCATCATGTGCCAGCAATGCCCCTCTGCCATGTACATTGGTCAGACTGGACAGTCTCTACGTAAAAGAATAAATGGACACAAATCAGATGTCAAGAATTATAACATTCATAAACCAGTCGGAGAACACTTCAATCTCTCTGGTCACGCAATCACAGACATGAAAGTTGCGATATTACAACAAAAAATCTTCAAATCCAGACTCCAGTGAGAAACTGTTGAATTGGAATTCATTTGCAAATTGGATACAATTAACTTAGGCTTGAATAGAGTCTGGGAGTGGCTAAGTCATTATGCAAGGTAACCTATTTCCCCTTGTTTTTTCCTACCCCCACCCCCCAGACGTTCTTGTTAAACCCTGGATTTGTGCTGGAAATGGCCCACCTTGATTATCATACACATTGTAAGGAGAGTGGTCACTTTAGATAAGCTATTACCAGTAGGAGAGTGGGGTAGGGGGAGGTATTTTTTCATGCTTTGTGTGTATATAAAAAGATCTTCTACACTTTCCACAGTATGCATCCGATGAAGTGAGCTGTAGCTCACGAAAGCTTATGCTCAAATAAATTGGTTAGTCTCTAAGGTGCCACAAGTTCTCCTTTTCTTTTTGCGAATACAGACTAACATGGCTGTTACTCTGAAACCTGTCATGCTGAGAAGTGGCTCCTACAATCCTTTTTTGGAGGTGTTATGTGCTTTCCTCCCTTCCCCTGCCTTTCCCCACCAAGGAAAGTGCTGGCCTGGACACTGGCTGTATTCAGAAAGTTTGAGGGCCTAGGTTCTGGCTACACACTTGGCAGCAGATGCTAAAGGGCTGTGGCAGAGGTGTACCTGTACTTTGCCTCCTTTATTCACCCACTTGGCAATCTAGTTCTCATATATATCCTGTAGAACTTAATAGAAAATAGTTTTCTTACAGCTATTTTCTTTAATCACCCTATGGAATTTAATGGAGAATTATATCCCTCCTATATAGAATCTATGGCTATTTTAGGCCTAATTGACTCAAACCAAATGGTCAAGCTCATAACAAGACAAAATTAAGGTTGACTTAGTCCTCCTCCAAAGCTGGGGAAAGCTATCAAGTTAGCTTGGACTCTGTCTCATGGAACTATTCCAGCTAACTGTGTCTAGGTATCACATATTAATATGATTCCACCCTTTTCTAATTTGCCTTTCTTCATGTGTTAAAATTTTCAGATCACATATAGTTTCTCTTACTTTGTCAAATTATGAAATGTAATAATCTAATACTGGAAATAACTACAAAAGCATGTATTAACATTTTTATTAAAAACTAAAGTCTTGAGAGAATGCTTATTTGAGATGTGCTAATGGATAGAACTATTATATCAGGGGGAGGGATAGCTCAGTGGTTTGAACATTGGCCTGCTAAACCCAGGGATGTGAGTTCAATCCTTGAGGGGGCCATTTAGGGATCTGGGGCAAAAATTGGGGATTGATCCTGCTTCAAGCAGGGGGTTGGACTAGATGACCTCCTGAGGTCCCTTCCAACCCTGCTATCCTATGATTCTATTAGTAAACATTGAGGGGAAATGTAAACTCCCTCCTAAAACACACCATTTGGTCAACAGTCTTTCATCCTTTGGTATTATTTCATCAGTACCGTGTGCCTTGTTTAGACGATTGTGCATTCCTTCTCATTATAGAAACCTAGTATTATGATAGTATATTGAGTAGAATGTCTACAATAGCTGTACCATCATGAACACTGAATGTAGAATCAAATTTTCTCAGTATTGTATCCTTAAATGTGCCTTTAATAACTGCTGAATGCTAAAAGTAACTGTTCTCAAATTTTCATTGAATGTTTTTCAGTTAAATGGATGATGAATAATAGTCTTCTCTTACCTGAACAGCATATTTTGGATACTGACAAATTACTGGTGAGTTTTAGACTCGGTATGACTCAGTTAATTACAGTGACAAAATGTTGTAACTTCTTGAATCATATTTCAATCAACAATAGCACTGCATGCCATCTGTGAAATAGTGTAACACTGATTTTATCTTTCAGTCACATCAAGTAGTATTCCATGATTAATTCACTAGTGGTAATCCAAAATTCCCTTACAAAAAGTTATCACAGTCACTTCATTTTAAAAGGTCTGATCCAAATTAGACTGAAGTCAATGGAACGACTCACTAATTTCCATGAGAGATAGAAGAACTCAAAGCATGCAAAGCAGAAACACATTTCCCCCTCCCAGTTCCATCCTATGCATTCTTTGGCTATAGTATTAAAAATCTGCAATTTTATCTTTCCGTCAGGTAAAATGCAGAATTGAAACTGTATTTGCAGTGCACATAAAAGGTGTACAATTCTGTCATCACAGGTGGAAAACATTTTAGCATATATTAACTATGCCCTGCCCATTATCATACGTTTATGTAGGTGAGTCAGATACATTCCATGTGATTGAAATTCTTTTTCAAAGGCTTCTCCCCTTTTCATTGGTCATTGCTTTCTCCCTGTCTGAGCAGAAAACATTGTAATTAAAGACCTGAACTCTAAAGACTAATTTCAGTTTGTTGACAAAAATACATAAATAAAAATGGATTGACTCCAGCATTACACACACAGCATATATTTAAACAGCCAGAGAAGGAAGTAACCCCACTGATAACTACAGTATGTGGCCTGCTGAGAAGTTCTTATAGTCTGTGACTTAAGAACTGGAATGTAAACCAATCTTTCATCTTAAAATAAATGTATAGTTGTTTATACTATCAATCTTTTCTAAACCCATATACAAATAAAAATGGCTATTTTCAGGTTGTTTGCATCATCATACTGGAGATGTACACACACATCTGGCAAAAGCTATGTTCAGTCTCTCTATAGATTAGTGCAAACATAAGACTTTTTGTTTGCAGCTCTGTGTGGATTAGAATAGCATTTTTCTGTACAACAAATTTTTTGTCTGCATCCGGTCCTCAGTGGATAAAGTGTCCACACACCATAAGTACGCACATTGCAGATGGTAACCTTGTTTAAAAGTTGGTATCTGAAATTAGCTGCTCTCTGAACCAGTTCCAGACCAGTTAGCTAGTTTTTCTGCACCTACCTATGCAATTGAAACTTCCCTGTATCCCATCAATTGGCATAGCATAGGAGTTCAGGATAGATCATAGAATATCAGGGTTGGAAGGGATCACAGGAGATCATCTAGTCCAACCCCCTGCTCAAAGCAGGACCAATCCCCAATTTTTGGCCCCGATCCCTAAATGGCCCCCTCAAGGATTGAGCTCACAACCCTGGGTTTAGCAGGCCAATGCTCAAACCACTGAGCTAATGGAGCAGATATCAGGAGAAGATGACACATTAGACATAAGGAGCTGAAGTTAGAGGACAATGGAGGTTTATGACTCCAATATCTTCAACAGTGTCACAAATCCTTGTGGTGCCCCTTGGCACCGGGTTCTTTATTTTAATCTCTGATTTAGCTGAAAAATAAAACTTACAGCTCACTATTGGCTATGCACTGGGTGAAGTTTGTGGCGGCTTATACCAACAAGAGAATGGGATCCGTTCTGTTTACCTACTCCTTAGGAAGCTAACTTGTGTAACTTCCACTTCTAGTTAGCCTGCTCTCATGATGATTCTTGGGTCACGATGGGTGAAAGTCACCCAGATGTGGAGTGCTCCGAAAAGACCTTTTGCACTGCTTAATCCAGTTATCAATTGTTTGAGAAGGGCAATTCAAGGGAACTAGCTATGAAAGGGAGTTACACAAGGAGCTCTGTGCTTGCCTCAAGCCAGCCAGGCTGTGAGGCAGGTTTGGGGGAAGGCCAGGATATGGGGGATAGGAGACTGAAAATCCATTGTCCCTCATAATTTGCATATGAGATTCAGAGAAGCTATTCAAGCCTACCAGCTGGAGTTATGGTAAGCATCCACTGCAGCCGTATCTGTAGCCTACAAGTTGAGGAGTTTCTTTGCATCCCTTTTGAACCCTTGCCGAGTGATAGTCACAAAGGCTGATCACTCTGGCTTTGTGCAGAAGTTGAGGACTTCAGTAACTCAGCAAGAGGTTAGGGGTCTGTTACAGGAGTGTGTGGGCGAGGTTCTGTGGCCTGTGATGTGCAGGAGGTCAGACTAGATGATCACAATGGTCCCTTCTGACCTTAAAGTCTACGCGTCTATGAGAGGTGTCTGTCCCCCACGGTGCATTAGACATGAATGTCTGAACTAGTACACCAGATATTGGGATACTGAATGTCAGGGGATCTTAACTAATCCCTTAAAAGTAATTAGCAAAATCCAAGTTAAGACAATCCATCTCAGGCACTTGTGCCTTGGTTTTGGAAACACCAGTAGAGCTAGATCTTCAAGTGTTCTGTGCCTACAATCAGGGCCAGATTTTCAAAAGAGCTCAGTACATTGGAAATCTGCCCTGCGGTAGCTCAACTTTCTCACCTCCTGCTGACGTCCATGGTTATGAAGGAGCTAGTACCTCCTTGCACCAGGCCCTAACAGCCTACGAATCTTTGCTTTTTAAAATTGCTTCATTTTTTAGTTAATAGCCTGAAAACTATTCCCAAACCAGTAGGATTCAGTGATATTTCATGTCCCTGTAACGAAATTAAAGCATTGGGAGCATGTAACTCTTTCTAATGCTTTCCTCAGCTAAAATGCCTTAAGCTACATCTGAGCCCACAACAGACTCTTAACAGCAGGGTTATAAACACCTGAAAAACAGGTTTATAAAGGACAGGCTTCCAGACACAGGCTTACAAGAATGATAACAGGCGCCATTATGTTGGACAAGTTGCTGATGCAGATAAGAGACCGGTTAAGTATTTTCTAATCTGAATACATTTAGGAATTTTAAAACCAGCTTCTGTGGATTTTTGGTTGACAGTAAGTGAAATATCATATGGATTTGCCCCCATCTGGCTATATAAAAATCCCCATGAGAACATTTTCTCCCCTGATGCCTTTCCACTTATTCACAGCCATTATTACCTACAAATATGGCTTGCATTTCCTTAAGCTTCAGGACAATCCTAATAATGTCTCTACTGAAGAGAGCTCAAAAGCACAGCCAGCTCCTTCCATCCACATGATTTCATAAATTGCATACAGCTGCCATTTGCTCAATACCTACAGTTGTCTGGTTGGTCATTATAATAATATCTCTGCACAGTGGGTCTGACCAAGAAAACCACCCCTACTAAATTTTAGTAATGGAAGCTTTAATCTTTCAGTTACTGTGTACACAAGCACATGATGTTGCTACTGTTTAATTGGTAGGAATCTTGAGTGGTGAACAGCTTGGCAATGAAAAATCATATTTTTCTCATTTTCCCCCATAATGATCTTTAATACATGAGGCCTGGAAGTGAAGATAATCATCAGTTGTACAAGAGTGATAGTCATCTGTCTCATAGCAGACACAGAAAACTGCCTTCTCTCTTTTAATTATTCAACTAGGGTCAGGCTGCTCTGTGGCCACATTCCTGAAATTCAAAGCTTTTTTCTGTGGTCCCTGAGTAACTTAACATATTCGCAGGTTTCAGAGTAACAGCCGTGTTAGTCTGTATTCGCAAAAAGAAAAGGAGTACTTGTGGCACCTTAGAGACTAACCAATTTATTTGAGCATGAGCTTTCGTGAGTTATTGGTTAGTCTCTAAGGTGCCACAAGTACTCCTTTTCTTTTAACATATTCGCTAGCACTTAATTTTTAGAGAAGCAAACTTGCATGATAATAAGCACTTATAATTCCATGGAAATCATTGTGCATCACTCGTCCTATACTGTTAAAGACCCCGATCCTTCAATCTAAGCTTCAATCTAATTCATGCAGCTGCAAACCTTCTTGCCTGCACAGAGTCCTATTGAATTCAGTAGAGATCTCCCTGGGCAGATCTGATTGCAGGGTTAGGGCCTTAGATTTCCAGTTCCGCACCAATATTGTTCCAGACATAAGGGCCATCATGAAGAGCCCTGGTGGTGTGAAATGGAGTAGGCTTTTGAGGGTCAGCATTCATTTATCTGCTGTCTCTCTTTGGGCTGTGGAAACTCCGCCTCATGAAGGTTTGAAAGGCAGCAGGAGAGTTAATGACAGACTGGCTCCTGTAGCAACAGCACTGTTAGGGGGCAGGGCAGTTAGTGCGGGTGCACAGGCCAAGCACTTTTTGTCCTCTTGGGCTACATGGACCTCAGGAGTTCTGCAGGTCTTGAGCACTGCGTCTCCCTCCCCACCTCTAAGTGGAATAAAATGATGGAAGCTTGTAGGGCGTGACAAAGCCTTGGATTTTTTCATAGCTCATTATAACTCTTTTGCATCACCATTTCCTATTGCAAAACCCTAGTTGCTGTGCTGAACACTTTTAATTCCACATTATGGCCATCTCAGGCTCTGCCAGCCAGCATAGTGGTTTCTTCTGTTTGTTTATTTGGTTTTCTGTGGTTGTGACTTAGACGTAAAAGTTTACAGATCTCAGTTTTTGAAACCTATTATTTGAAAATTATTTCTACTGAATGCAGTGCTCCTGGAAATGGGTTCAAAGATGGGCCTGGAGATGGAAATCTTCATTTCTCCACAGACAAGATACAGCATAGCAGCAGTAATGTAAGTTTTCTCACACCACCTCCATTTTATAATCTAGATTGACCACTTATGAGGTGAGAGAGGGTATCTTTATGTCTATTCAGTCTGGCCTTCCTACTAAGGCTGACAAGGTTCTAACTGTAGTGCTGGCTTGTTTCCTTAAGCAGATCCCCATTTATATATTGTCTGTGTTCAGCAACTGCTCATTGGGAACTGAAGTAAATCCATCATCTCCTTTTGCACTGACCACAGTCATCATGAGTTCTGGTGATTGTTGACCAGGGCTGGACTTGAACAGGTGACCTGTGGTATACCCACACCTTGAATACTGCATGTAGTTCTGGTACCCCGGTCACAAAAACAAAGCTGGGGCCAGAGGAGTTCTGCACTCCTGCTGGTGATGTGGAAAAAGCTGAAGTACTCAATGCTTTTTTTACCTCAGTCTTCTCAGACAAGGTCAGCTCCCAGACTGCTGCACTGGGCACAGCATGGGGAGGAGGTGAGCAGCCCTCAGTGGTGAAATAACAGGTTAAGGACTATTTAGAAAAGCTGGACATGCACAAGTCCACGGGCCTGGATCTAATGCATCTGAGGGTGCTGAGGGAGTTGGCTGATATGATTGCAGAGCTATTGGCCATTATCTTTGAAAACTCATGGCTATTGGGGGAGGTCTGGATGACTGGAAAAAGGCAATGTAGTGCCAATCTTTAAAAAAGGGAAGAAGGAGAATCCAGGGAACTACAGACTGATCAGCCTCACCTCAGTCCCTGGAAAAATCATGGAGCAGGTCCTCAAAGAATCCATTTTGAAGACTTGGAGGAGAGGAAGGTGATCAGGAACAGTCAACATGGATTCACCAAGGGCAAGTCATGCCTGACCAACCTGATTGCCTTTTATGATGACATCACTGGCTCTGTCAATATAGGGAAAGCGGTGGTCATGATATACCTTGACTTTAGTAAAACTTTTGATACAGTCTCCCACAGTATTCTTGCCGGCAAGTTAAAGAAGTATGGATTGCATGAATGGACTATAAGGTGGATAGAAAGCTGGTTATATCGTCTGGCTCAATGGGTGTGATCATCGGCTCCATGTCTAGTTGGCAGCCATATCAAGCGGAGTGCCCCAGGGGTCGGTCCTGGGGCCGGTTTTGTTCAACATCTTCATTAATGATCTGAATGATGGGATGGAATGCACCCTCAGCAAGTTTGCGGATGACATTAAGCTGCAGGGAGAGGTAGATAGGCTGGAGGGTCGGGATAAGGTCCAGAGTGACCTAGACAAATTGGAGGATTGGGCCAAAAGAAATCTGCTGAGGTTCAACAAGGACAAGTGCAGAGTCCTGCACTTAGGAAAGAAGAATCCCATGTACCACTACAGGCTGGGGACCAACTGGCTAAGTGGCAGTTCTGCAGAAAAGGACCTGGAGATTACAGTGGATGACAAGCTGGATATGAGTCAACAATGTGCCTTTGTTGCAAAGAAGGCTAACAGTATATTGGGCTGGATTAGTAGGAACATTGCCAGAAGATCGAGGGAAGTGAGTATTCCCCTCTATTCAGCACTGGTGAGGCCACATTTGGAGTACTGCGTCCAGTTTTGGGCCCCCCACTACAGAAAGGATGTGGGCAAATTGGAGAGAGTCCAGTGGAGGGCAATGGAAATTATTAGGGGGCTGGGGCACATGACTTACAGTTTGAGCATTGGCCTGCTAAACCCAGGGTTTTGAGTTCAATCCTTGAGGGGGCCATTTAGGGATCTGGAGTAAAAATTGGGGATTGGTCCTGCTTTGAGCAGGGGGTTGGACTAAATGACCTCCTGAGGTCCCTTCCAACCCTGATATTCTAGGATTCTATGACTTACGAGGAGAGGCTGAGGTAGCTGGGCTTATTTAGTCTTCAGAAGAGAAGAATGAGGGGGGCTGATAGCACCCTTCAACTACCTGAAGAGGAGTTCCAAAGAGGACGGAGCGAGGCTGTTCTCAGTGGTGGCAGATGACAGAACAAGGAGCAACGGTCTCAAGTTGCAGTGTGGGAGGTCTAGGTTACATATTAGGAAAAACTATTTCACTAGGAGGGTGGGTGAAGCACTGGAATGGGTTACTTAGGGAGGTAGTGGAATCTCTGCCCTTAGAGGTTTTTAAGGCCCAGCTTGACAAAGCCCTGGCTGGGATGATTTAGTTGGGGTTGGTCCTGCTTTGAGCAGGGGGTTGGACTAGATGTTCTCCTGAGGTCTCTTCCAAACCTAAGCTTCTGTGATTCTCTGATTTCTGCGGGTGGGGGCGTGTCCCTACTTGGCCCCTATTGTGCATGCCCCTCCCTTCACATAACACAAGAACCAGGGGTCACCCAATGAAATTAATAGGCAACAAGTTTAAAACAAACATAAGTACTTCTTCACACAGCACACTGTCAGACTGTGGAACTCGTTGCCAGGGGATATCGTGAAGGCCAAAAGTATAAATGGTTCAAAAAAGAATTAGATAAATTCATGGAGGATAGGTCCATCAATGGCTATTAGCCAAAATGGTCAGTAACACAAACCCATGCTCTGGGTGTCCCTAAACCTCTGACTACCAGAAGCTGTGATTGGATCACAGGGATGGATCACTCAGCAATTCAGTCCCTTTGAAGCATTGACCCAGCCACTGTTGGAAGACAGGATACTGGCTAAATGGACCATTGATCTAACACAATATGGCCATTCCTATGTTTTAATGACCTAACAGTGACTGGCTACACATCCCATTACTGATACCCTAAACCCCATCTCATCCCCCAGATTTGCTCATTTCTTTTCTCTTAAAATATGTTCTTTATGTTCACTAAAAATAATATAGTCATTGACTACAGCAATCTGTTTTAAAACTTTTTAGGGTCACAAACTGATTTCTAGCATATTTCATCTTTCATGATAGCAGATTAATTTTCAATGCTTTCATGTTTATTTGATTGAAGATAGAACTGCTCTTGCAGATTTCCTTTGTGGTTTTAGGATACTTTCATTATTTTTTAATTGGTTGTCTTAAATGCAAGTATCAGGTGAACGTTGTAACCCCAGTTGCTGGCTGCTCCTTAAATCAAGATACTCTTACAAAGTACATAACTGTGGGCTTTATTGAACTGCATGAGTATTCTCACAGCACCAACTAAACTGCTCAGGAATCTGCAGGGGATATCCCCAGGACATGACTGCATACCTCCTACCTCATATTATCCTCTATTCCAGACTGCCCTTATATATATATATATATATATATATATATATATATATATATATATATATATATATATATATAAGGTCTTTGAGTTCAACCTATATTTAAACCTGTCATTGTAGACCAGCAGTTCTCAAACTGTGTGTTGGGACCCCAAAGTGGGTCGTGACTCCATTTTAATGGGGTCGGCAGGGCTGGCATTAGACTTGCTGGGGCCCACAGCTAAAGCCTGAGCTCCACCGCCGAACGGCTTCAGCCCCAGCCAGTGGGGCTTGGGCTTGAGCTTCAGCCCTGGGCAGTGGGGCTCAGGTTACATGCCCCCTGCCCGGGGCTGAATTCCTTTGGCTTCTGCTTTGGCCCCCTACCTGGGGCAGTTGTGCTCGAACGGTTCCTTGCCTTGGGGTCATGTAGTAATTTTTGTTGTTAGAAAGGAGTCGCAATGCACTGAAGTTTGAGAACTGATTAATCTGTGTCATATTCGAGTATAAACATATTCACAGTTTAAAACATTGCTATGGAATAGGGTTATTTCTGTGTTGAAGCTTTTGTTTTTTACAGCTGATCTGCAGTTTTAGCCTTTTCCATTTGTACAGATTGCCTTTGAAAGGTGAAGGATTCTTGCTATAGAAAATGATTGTACTGAACTAGATCAAAGTCTATAAAGATCATATGTCCCCACTGGTGCTGTAACTCTCACTAATGCCCTTTGAAGGGAAAATATACACATTATACTTCACATCTTAAAGCACTCATGGTGTATTTTGGACACACCAGAGATATGTAGCATGACAGAAATACACATACTTAATGAAGTATCAATATATAAATGGCTTTTCTCTCCCCACTAAACAGAAGCTATTAATAGTTGTATTTACTTTGGATTTTGGGACAATATTTAGACTTGAATTCAAATATGAATATCACCTGGCTGTCAGCTTCTCCTTTCCCATTATGCTGAAAATAGAGCTGCTTGGAAAATGGTGGTGAGGTTTTGGTTTTTAATGGATATTTTTTTTAGACTGTTTGAAATTTTGAAAATTTTTTTCCAAAATATTATGTGAAAAATATTTTAACAAAATTAACCCACCACACCTTTAAAATACTCACTTTGCAGTCATCTTATGTGTCCTGTTGCCTCCCACACCTTACCAGTTTTAAAATGGGGTGGGTGAGATGGGAGAAAAGTAAATGTCTTTACTTTTTCTCAAGAAATCTTAAATTGATCATTGGTGAGAGTTACACATGCAGACAGAAAGAGACTAATTATCCAGTACACCTGGAGCCATATAGTCTTACAGCTTTAGAGCTATTATTCTTACCATGAACCACTGTTTAGAAAAAGGCCATCTTTGATAAAATTGTGCCTGAATAAATAATCTTAGTATGCTGTAGCTGAAAACTAAGCCCAGCTCTGATCAGTCTGGGGGGGTCATACATTTATATTCATACTCAAACGATTAATTTAACCAACCAGTAATGTGATTGTTCCTTTTATGGACATGTAAAATAAAACAATCAATATTGACAAATCGACTAATAATAATTGTACCCATCTCTTATATAGCCCTCTTCATCAGTAGATCTTGAAGCACTTTACAAAGGTGGATACTGTTGTTTTCCCCATACTACGGATGGGGAAACTGAGGCACATATGATGACTGCATGGAAACTAGCAGAGTCTGCTGACTGAGTCCAGAAATTTCTTTCTCAGAAAACTTTCCCTAATTTGCAACGTTCTCTTGATATTCCAAAGAGGTGGA
The DNA here is from genome assembly GCF_965140235.1 of Caretta caretta. NCBI lineage: Eukaryota > Metazoa > Chordata > Testudines > Cheloniidae > Caretta > Caretta caretta. The sequence continues at coordinate 337,094,396 of NC_134206.1, read as the reverse complement.
AATCTGACTTACCTTTCCTAGCGGGTGTAGCATTCTGTCTGTTGTCAACTGACTCAAAGAAAGTCCGACGCAAAATACCAGACTGCATCAAAACCAGCCTTGTTTGTCTGTCATACTCATATCAATATGACAATTTCATTCAATGTGGAATAAAAGATCAGGCTCTTGGTTTACTTGAGCAGCTGAAACTGCCATTGAAATAAATGAGTGATTGGGTACAATGAATGGCCCCATATCTAAGTCATCTATAATGGACATGTGCTTAGATGCCCTGGTGATAAAGTTAGAGGTGCGTAAGGCTTCATTCTGCATGGGAAGATATACCCACCCCTACTATAAATGGAGGTTATGTCTACACAGCAGCTGGGAGGTGTCATTCGCAGTTCGGGTAGACGCATACATAGTAGCACTGCTTGAGCGAGCATGCTAAGTAAAATAGCAGTGTGGTGGTAGCGGGTCAGGCTAGCCACTTGAGTATAATCCCATCTGATCCTAGATATGTACATGGGTGGCTGGGCCAGGCTGCTGTCCGTGTGACATGTATGTCTATGTGAACTGGGTATTACACCTCCCAGCTGTGGTCTTGACACACCCAGAGACAACCCTCAAGTTCAACTATGAGCCCAATATTGAGAGAACCATGTTTCTGCAGATATCTTGGTTTCTGTTGTAGCTAAACCTGCACATAGTACATTTATGTGTTGGTAACACAGTGGAGCTATAGCACAGTGGTTTGCCCCTTAGGGGTTGGAGGCCTGGGGCCAGCCAACCCTGCTTACTGAAAGAACTGCTCCAGCCTACCTGTGCCCTGTTAACAGCCTGGATGGGGCCTGATGGAGGACAGAGGATTCCCTTATAAAGGGCAGCAGGAATGGGGAAGCTCAGGAACCTGCAGGGAGTGAGAGGTTCCTAAAGGAAAGACCCGAGACTGGGTGAGTTGAGTAGTCAGACCCAGGAGGCTGAACTCCAGCCAGGCAACTCTGGGAGTGGTTGTGATAGGACCTAGCTCTGGGAAGGAGGGCTGGGAACTCTCTGCCTAAGGGGAAAGAGACAGTGAATGAGGGTAGGGGCCTGGAGGACTAGTGTGTACCCAGAAGACTAAATACACTGGGGCCCCAAAGGGGAGTAATTTAATTACCTTTGGAGTGAGAGTTCTTAAAGGACCTGAAGAGAGGGAAAAGAGAGGCAGGCTGCGTGTAGTGTGACCTTAGACCACGAGGGGGGCAATTTTACTGCAGACAGAAGTGGGCACCACTCAGTGGATTTTCTAATGGTCAGTTTGATCCATGGTATCCAGAGTCTTGACGAACTGTGTGCAGATGCCAAAGAGGACAGGGTTTGCCATCATTCCAGCATTAACTTGTGCTCATTTTGAGGGTTCAGGTCTGCAGTTCCATTGCATCTTACACTTTTCTGTGGTAGTGATCACACTCCATGTCCTTTTTCAGAGAGCATCTAAGGCACCTGCTCACAACTTGCGGAGATAGAGACCTGCTTGTTGTGGTAGGGGTGGGCATACCATAGAGCACCACAGAGGCTAAATTTGATATGGAACTTCCATCAGGGCTATCAATGCCTATACAGTGTCACTCTGAAGTAACATATGGCCCTAATTGTGTGTAACTGGGGCAAGATGATATTTAAACTTTCCTTTTCAAAGTATTTGAGCAGAGTGGTCATAACGAATTTGGAACCACCAATGTCAGGGAATGTGGAGACTTGAGAGCTATCCTTCTTAAGTTTACTCAGGCTGTGTCATGCATGTACCAACCTACATGCTACACGTGTGTTAAAAGCTGCCTGCAAATCCATGCCATCTCTTGTGCCTATCCATGTGTTTGGTATTAGTAGAAATGAGATCCATGTTCATTACTTTATTATTTGTTCTTTCATACTAGGAAGGGAAATTTGGATCGCTTCTGTATTGATATAGTTTTAAAACCTCACCCACTGGATAAACATTTGTGTTACATCTCCAGTTTAGTATGTTTTTGTAGCCTGGAGAAAGAAGGCATCGCAAGCAAATGTCAGGGGAAAATAAAATGAACAGCCTGTCTGCTTTAAACAAAACAACTCTCATTACCATTACATTCCCCTTTTGCACATGCAGTGTGATAATATTTTACTAAGTGATCTCATTTTCTGCAGATCCCCTCGGTCCTTCCATACACAAGATGATCACTGCATAGTGCGTGAGGCTGCTGTAAACTTTCTTTCTATTGTTGTCTTCCAGTGTGACCTTATACCTTACTAACTACACACAAGTCCAGTTCGGCACTAAGAAATCTTTTTCTTTTTTATATCTTTTCCCCCACTGCTGCTCATGCTAGTACTATCAGAACATGTCTCAGACAATGAACTAATCCTCAATACCCTTTTGAGGTAGTGAAGCATTATCCACATCTCTCACAGTCAACCTGAGAGATTAAGTAACTTGCCCAAAGTCACATAGGAAGTCTGTGGCAAAAGGAGGAAAAGACCCCAGATCTCCTGAGTCACAGTCCAGTGCCATAATCACTAGAGTGTTATATTTTTCAATGCACCCCCACCTAATTCTCTCTACACCATTCAGCTACAGTGAGGGTGGAAGGGCTAGTACTACCTGCCACTTCAACAGGGAAAGGTGTTCTGGGCTCCAGACCAGTCCCAATACAACATTCTCTGTCTAGCAAGCAAGCTGAGTGAGGCAGGGACCCTGTGGAAAGGATAATATGTGATCATGTAATAAGACCCTAGTGACAGAGTTAAGGTTCCTCTGGCAGCCTTAATCGTTGGTTCTGGACTGAGTGCTTCACTTAGCAAACTTAACTGTTTAATATATTTTAATGCAATTTCCTATGTTTTTAAAAACTAAAAATGAAGAAACAAAGTAATTCTACCATGTACAACTCTTTTCCAGGCAGTTATACGTGTAGTACCGTGCAGTCATAGAATCATATCATAGAATCATAGAATATTAGGGTTGGAAGAGACCTCAGGAGGTCATCTAGTCCAACTCCCAGCTCAAAGCAGGACCAAGCACAACTAAATCATCCCAGCCAGGGCTTTGTCAAGCTGGGCCTTAAAAACCTCTAAGGATGGAGATTCCACCCCCTCCCTAGGTAACCCATTCCAGTGCTTCACAATCTTCCTAGTGAAATAGATTTTCCTAATATGCATCCTAGACTGCCCCCACTGCAACTTGAGAGCGCTGCTCCTTGTTCTGTCAGCAACAAGTCAATGAGACAGAACTTTTGCTTCACTCTCTGCACACTTCTTATCACATGAAGAAAGGCAGTTTTTCTTTAGAGACCTTCCATACACATGCAAAACCTATTGTAAGGCATAAGGGAGGATTTCTTTGGAACTGTGCTTCCTTCCTTTTGTAATTACTAGAGAAATGCTCAGAAGTGCCTGCAGTGTTTCCAAAGCTATGTGTGTACACATAAAACCAACAGAGCACCATCAGACCTATAAAAATCACATTACACAATATAATGCACTTGCACAAAGTAAATTATAAAAGCCCTTCATAATGTGACAAATAGTCACTTCACATAGATTCCAAAAAAACACACCTGTGACTAAGGTATTATTTTCCTGAAAGACTTGAAATTTCTATCAACCACCATTTGCATCCCAGGGACATTTGAAATAAGGTAGCAAAAAAGTGCTTTTGTGCAAAATGTAATTTTTTGGTCACTCTTGGTTCTTGAAAAATGCTGAATCAATTCAGGCTTAAGCTTTCCAGAAAAATTCATATCTCGCTTGAGAACAAACCTGCTAAATTTCTGATGAAAAGGTAAGACAGAGTTACAAGCAACTGAAAAGGACCCCATAGGCATTGGTCCAACTGTAACTTCAGGTGGTGCCGTGCATTGTCTGCTGCAGCCAGTATAACTTGATATATGCTTAATGAATTATTTATGTATATGCACTGATACCATGGTCCTCATCGGAGACTGAATCTCATGAGTGAAATCCAGGTCCCATTGAAGTCAATGGCAAAGATACCACTGACATCAATGTTGGCAGGATTTTCCCTTCATGCCTTCAGAACCCCAAATCCAATCGCATCATAGTTAAAGGAATTGGCTGTTAAGGTGGTAGGTTGTTATAGTTGCTTGGGTCACTCTCTAGTGACTGATCTAATCACTTCACTCGAGCGTAGGATTTTAAATGTAAATAGGCATGTGCTACCGAATTCTCCTCCTCTGAACATGGTTCAGGGTTAGGACTTGGAATCTGAGCAAGGCCTGGAACAGAGATTGGAGCAAAAGCAGCTGTTGTATCAGTGAACAGCATTGGTCTGTCAGGAGTAAAGCTAGTTGGGGAATTTTTGACTTTTTTTGTCAGAAATTGTTGAAACAAACTACTGGCAAAAATGATCCGATGAAGTGAGCTGTAGCTCACGAAAGCTCATGCTCAAATAAATTTGTTAGTCTCTAAGGTGCCACAAGTCCTCCTTTTCTTTTTGCGGATACAGACTAACACGGCTACTATTCTGAATACTGGCAAAAATGTATCTCTTTTGATTCAACTTTCCTCAGGAAGGTTTCTCGGGTCCATGATGTAATTTAGAGAGAGATTAAAACCAGAGTAGCTCAGAAGGAGACCTGGGTTCAAGTCCTGACTCAAAATCAGGCAGATGTCCTAACCCCATGGCTATTGAGTCAATCTCTGTGTCTCTAGCCAATGATGGTTTATACAAAATGGAAAAATCCCAACAGGAGAAATTGAGATTGACTCTCTGAATCAGAGCAGGGACTTGAACCAGGATCTCCTACATCCCTCTTGAATACCCTCGTCACCAGAGTATTTTCCTTTTTCACAAACATTTTTGAAAAATCTGTATTCATTCTGCATCAGGACTTTGAAAGCCCAATTTTTTGGCAAAACAGAATTGTTGTTTTCCAACCAGCCCTATTTCAGAGAACATTAGCATGGTTAGCACAGAACAGTGATTGTCGCATCCACAGCCAAGATCTGTTGTAGAGGGGAGAAAACAGGCTCAGTGACAAACCTCAGATTAAAAAGAGTTTTTAATTAAAAAGAAAATGTGTTAACTTCTGGAAGCAATAGCCAGAGGTTAAAAATCTGTTTCCTCATTTTCTATCTCTATTCTGTTTCCTGTTAACTCATCTTGCAGCAATTGCATATTAAAATAAAATAAAATAAAATAAAATAAAATATGTATTTCTGTTTTCTTGTTGCCAAAGATGCTGTTTTGCAGCAAACATCTGATCTCTCTTCCTGATACATAGGTCTAGCTCAGTAAAATTTATTTTCAAGGTGCCATTACCTGACTAACAAGAAGGCACTCATATCTCCTGCCTAGTCTTCTCCAGCAACTTCTGTATTAGTGAAAGTATGTGTTTGAATGGAAGTGGAATAGCATTTCATACCTTTTTGAACTGTTACCCTTTCAGATCTCACAAGGTAATCAGGGATGGTTTGGCTCATAGCTTGGAAGACCTCCAGCAACACATAGTTCCTTCAGGAAATGTTTAGCTGTTGAGTGTTGCAGAAGATTTTGCAGAGCTCTGGGAAAAAAAACAGAAGTAGGAGTCCCAATATGGTCCTGTTCCCTGATCCTTAGATCCATTCACATCGTTTCTGCATTTCATACCCCTCAGTGACTTACTTCGCCTTGCTTCCTCTTCTACGGTATCTGTAATCACCCCTTCTGCTTTCTGGGCCCCTGGCAGCTCCCTCCAGCATTAGCTCCATGCTACATGAGAAGCCAGTACTACAGCAGCATAGACTGGCTAACTGGTCATGTCAGTCCTGCCCCTTCCCAACTCCCTGAAACTGGACAACAGCCAGTCTAGGAATCTCTAGCTCTACTCATGGTTATCTGATAGCTGACAATGTGCTGAGGCCTGTGCAACACTTTAAGAACGTGAAATCCTTGCCCTAGTACTTGCAGATTGGGCACATAACGCACCCCAAGTCCAGATAAGCTCTTATCTCAATATAACATTTTCCTTTGCTTACAGGCCCACACCCCAACTCTTCCCTCTGAATCAGTGCCACATAAATAGCACAGCAGGATACTCAGGACCACTGTTCTTCCAGAGGTGCTCTCTTTCCCTTACAACCAAGGCCTGGTTACAAGTGGTCATTAAAGACACCACACTAGAATGGGATTTGTGCCCCAATTCCAAACAAAACTTTACCTCTTGCCTACCTAAAAGGCAACCTAATTGTCTGAACTGGAATTTGACAGGATTCATCAGGTCTACTTAATGTCCCCAATATGCTTTACGTTGCATAAGGTATTCGCCACTTCCTGTCCTAAACTGCTGTGTGATCTTGCTGAGCAGAGATGGCTGCATTTTGGTGGTGCAGGAAATGATTCCTGTGTGAAAATGTTTAGGGTGAAGGTTCTGTATGTTATAAGTGCAAGATAATATTCTACTGAGGGGTGAAAGTGTAATCACAGTGAGAATCCCTAATCCATGCACCCTGAACTCCAGGTAGTAGGATCCAAAATCTGGATCTGAACCTGCCTCTTCTTGCTGCCCGGACCCTCTCTAATCTTTCTAAACCAGCAATTGATGTGCTTAGCCAGGGCATGATATTTGTTTCAAAATAACTGAAAAGAACAAAGCTGTTTGGTTCTTTTTTCCCCCAGAGCCTGAGGAAATATACAGTATTACGATACATAAAGCAACTCTTACAGAACTTCTCAGTGTTCCTGTCTTCAGAATTCCTGTCTTCAGTTCATGCTTTGCCTTGTGTCTTCATTTCATCTACTGAGTATTTTTAGGATGACCAGAGGGCCAAGTACATTTGCAAAAACATATTTTACATAGCTGTGTTGGAAGCCTGCATAAAATGGCTGTTTCCTTAGCTGAAATAATTACCAGTGTTATCCATAGCTGCTCAGACTTCTGCTTAAATAAAATCCCAACTTGCTTCCATTATTGATCACCCAACCCTTTGGGTGCTACTCAGGCAGTGAGTTTAAGCCTTTTCCTGGGTTGCCTCGGCCATCCCGCTATTTAGAGGGTGCTACCTTGAGCAGAGCTAGTGCATGTATGCCTACTCAAGCTGGGAATGACACCTCCCATCTTCTGTGTAGACATAAGCACTGAGAGGTGAAGTGATCTGCTTCAGGTCACTAAGGGTCTGTTTACACAGCAGCTAGACACCCACAGCTGGCCTGTGCCAGACAGCTTGGATTTGCAGGGCTTGGGCTCCTGGCCTGTTTCATTCCTGTGGGGACTTCTGGGCTGTGGCTGGAGCCCGAGCTCTAGGACCCTGCAAGGTGGGATAGTCACAGAGCTCGGCCTCCCGCCCAAGACCAAATGTCTACACAGCAATTTTACAGCTCCACAGCCTGAGTCATGAAAGCCCAAGTCAGTTGACTTGGGTCAGCCCTGGGTGTTTAATTGCTGTGTAGATATACCCCAAATCAGACAAAAATAAGAGCCCACACTTACTAACTGTAGGCCCTATGCTCTATAAACTATATCACATTACCTCCCAGGAGCTTTCCTGTAATAGAGACATGTTTCATACAAAAAGAAAAGTTTTGTGAGCTACAGCTCATTTCGAAAGCTTATGCTCAAATGAATTTGTTAGTCTCTAAGGTGCCACAAGTACTCCTTTTCTTTTTGCGAATACAGACTAACACGGCTGCCACTCTGAAACCCATGTTTCATACAGACTACAAGAAGGGCTTGCTGCACCCAGGAGAGAAACCCTGGCCCCATTCAAATAAATGGAAGTTTTGCCATTGATTTCAGTAGAGTCAGGACTTCTGGTTAGAAAAACACATGCCTCCACCTCTTGAACAAAGGGAAAATCTCTGTTAACAGTCATTAGCAGTAGGGCTGTTATCTTTGGTGGTCCACCAACTCCAGAGCACCGTGAGGTAACTGTCCTGCTCTACTTGGCACTGGTGAGTTCTCAGATGGAGTATTTTGTCCAGTTTGGGGCACCACACACCAAGGAGCTGTGGACAAATCGGATAGAGCCCAGAGGAGAGTAACAAAAATAAGATTAGAAAACATGACAGATGAGGAAAGGTTGAAAAAATTGGACATGTGTTGTCTAGAGCAGAGAAGACTGAGAGGGAACATGATTGCAATTTTCAGATATATAATGGGTTGTTTTAAAGAGTATGATGACTAGCTGTTCTCCATGTCCACTGAGTATAGCACAAGAAGTAATCTTCTTACTTTTTAGCAAGGGAGGTGTAGTTTCGATATTAAGGACAGTTGCTAACTAAGGATAGGTAAGCACTGGAACAGGTTACCTGGAGCACGAGTGCCTGGTTTGTATAATTTTTGGTGGTGCCGAGAAAAGGTCCAAGCAGAGCCATGCTGTCCATAGGAAGGACCGGGGCAACCGCCCTGCGCCCTGTGCTTTGGGGGGCCCTGTGCTTCAGGGGGATGTGAGGTCCAGGGCGGCTTGGGGAGTTAGCGATGGGCCTGGCGCCAGCAGCAGCAAGCAACCCAGCCACAGCAGCAGCGAGCAACCCAGCCCCAGCCCGCCCTGCCCCGCCCCACTGGCTTGAGGGAGGGAGCAGAAGCTGGGAAGAGGTAGGGCTGGGACTTGGGGGAAGGGGTGGAGTGGGGACAGGGCAGGGGTGGGCTGGGGCTGGGTTGCTCGCTGCTGCCGGGACCAGGCCACCCTGGAGCTGCATCCCCCTGAAGTGCAGGGGCCCCCAAAGCACAGGGCCTGGAGCTGTTGTCCAGGTCCGTCCTACGGACAGGAATGCACTGAAAATATAAGCCCAAACACTGGTGGAGCCAGGCCCACCTTCCTTAATATTGGTGGAGCATGGGCATCACGGGCCCATATAACTTGCCGCCTATGACCTGGAGAGATTGTATAATCCCTGTCTTTGGCGGGGTTTAAGAACAGGGTAGACAAACACGTGTTGGTTGATGGTCTAGGCTAAGTATTTTTAATCTTCCCTCAGTATGAGGGGATGCACTAGGTGACCTGGGGTCCTTTCCAGACCTACATTTCTGATTCTCTGATCACGAACATGTAGTCATTACATCATAGTACACTGTGAGGTTGATTGTTTATAAAATACTCTGAGTAGTTTGAATGAAAGTACTGAAGTACAAGCCAAATCCAATTATTCTCTAATAATGGCTTGCTTCATCTGTTTCTCCAATGTTCTTTTTTACATGTCTATTTCCAGGGTGCTTTGGTCCCAAAAGGGGTTCTTTATCTCTCTGCTTTTTAGCCCTCAGGATATACTCAACCCCCTTCTTTTGGAGCACACATTTTGGCTAGGTGAATCAAACAACTCTGCTAAAGCAAAACCAGCTAACATCCCTGAAGGGAAGCTGGTATCATAAATATCACCACAAATTGGCATAGTTGTCATCCTTGGCTCCAAAAAGGTCCTAATTAATCATGTTTACTGAACTATCCCTGGGGACACCTTTAAGATTTCTCTCTGCGGAGTGACAGAGCTAAATACAGAGATTTTTGACTATGAGTGTTTGTATCTCCTGTATGTTTTTGTTTCCACATTCCAAGTTTAATATTCCACAACTTAGTCATTGCCAGTAAAACTGGGCACTCTTAATACTGCAAAGTAAAAATCCAATACATTGTGTTTTTAACTATGTCTCAGGGTAAATATGTTATTGCCAAAGTTTATCAGTTATTAAATCTCCGGTTATTCCAGATACCATCTGTTTGCCCCAGAGTTACAACAAGAAAGAACATGTATTCCTTCCCATAAGCAAAAAAACCCTTAGCTTATACGGTTGGCAGGATCATTGGCTAAAGTATTCTACTATGACCCACTTAAGGGTAGAGGCTCAGTTGGTAAATGAACTGGGGTAGGGTGACCAGATGTCCCGATATTATCGGGATCATCCTGATATTAGGGATTTTGTCTTATATAAGCAACTATTCCCCCCTCAACTCCCGTCCCTAAAGAAAAGTTTCCCAATTTTTTCACACTTGCTATCTGTTCACCCTAAGCTGGGGTCCCCCTAATGGGAAGGGCCAATGTGGGTTCAGGATGAAGGGGGGCTAGAGCAGCAGCCAGAATGAAAGGGGCACGGGATGTGGAGCAGTGGCAGAGAAAGATGGACCTAGTGGCAGAATGGGGTAAGGGAGAGCTGGAGCAGCCCGGGAGTGGCTAGAGAGGAGGATGTCAGTTCAGACAGTTTCAGAAGGTAAGGACTGAGACACCAGTGACAGCTGCTTCTAGAAAAAGAAGAGAGAAGCAGAGATAAGACTGAGTCTCTTAAAGGTGAGCAAAGGCTTCAGATGGGCCAGCACAGAGCCTACTCTGTATATGCTGATGCCACTGCTAAATCTGCCCCCTGGACTAACTTCCTCATGACCCCTCTCCCCGACCAATCTTGCCAGGTGGCACGGGCCGCAGGGCTGATCTATTTGCAAGAGCATACAGCTAGGTTTTCCAAGGGAATTGGGGTGTGTGTGTCTATAATCCCAGTTTATTTCACAATTTGACACAAGGATTCTGGGTCTGGTGCTCAGCTGTGCCAATAGGCCTAGCTACCTTGACATCAGTAGCGCTATGAGACTTCTCACCAGCTGTGAGTCTGCTCCAGAGTTTTGACATGCCGTTAGAATAGAAATGTTCCCATTCTCTTCAGGACTTGAACTGGGCTCACTGTTGGTTTATCCCTTCAGACCCTAATTCTCTCCCATCTCTCCCCATTGCTGACTTAGCCACTGGAATTTTTCGGTCTGCCTTTATGACTGTTCTAATTGTATTACTTTTGATCAAAAGGCAAGAACAGTTGTTTTCTGGTAAGACAGTAATGAGTAAAGAAACCAATGACTTGAGTTCACATACAAGGCATGGCAAGCCCAGTCAGACTTGTGTCTCAGCTATTAATTGCTGGAATGTACTGTTGCATTGGCAGGAATCGTTACTTGTTTGGTGTCTGAACTGACATTGATTTGTAAATTTGTATTACAGTACCTCCCTTCTTATACGTGCTAGGTGCCTGCTTCCTGTGAGGTGAATGAGTCACATGTTCATAAGGCCTGCAAGGACTGGACCCTAAGTTTTGTTCATGGTGATATTCAACAGGAAGACATATAGGATGAAACTCAGCCTTATGCAGAGGGCCAGAACATTTTTTGTAGGCTTAAGTGGTGTGTGTGACATACCAGGATATAGTCCAGACCAGTGGAGGGGCTGTGTCACCCCTGCCCTGCCACTTTGGGTGCCTTACAATGCCTTGCAGAAGTAGCTCCCACCTGGATTGCTCACAAACAGTCTTCCAGGATGCAAGCCACACCCTGAGTATCTGTATGTAACTGCAGCCTGCCAGCCACACTTGGGTTACACCCTGGCTCTCACCAGCTTTTGTTATACTGCAGGGTGACCCCAACAATTGCCCAGTCTCAGACTTCCCCTAGAAGTGTATGTCCTGTACTGCCCAGCCCTCTCCTAGACAGTACAAATATTTTAAATCTGTTATTCCCAGGGTCGGTTCGAGGTTTTTTGCCGCCCCAAGCAAAATATTTGCCGCCCCAAGCTCCAAGAGCGCAACTGTCCAAGCAAAAAAAAAATAAAATAAAAAATGGGTGGCCAGAATGCTGCCCCTGGAATTGTGTCCCCCACCAAGTACGTACGTGCCTTGCTGGTGCCTAGAGCCAGTCCTGGTTATTCCTTACGGGACTAATATGCCAGTTTATCATCTCAAATAGTTATTCAGACACTGTAGCTTCAACATACTGGATTAGATAAAACAGTAAAATAAATGCATTAATGACAAAGAGAGAGATTTTAAGTGAGTATAAGTAATGAAGCTTAAAAGTCGGAAATGGTTACAAGAAAATAAAGACAAGACGTTTACAAATGCCTAATTTAGCAAACTATATTAGATTCAGGTAAAGTTTCTCACCGCATGCTCCATCAGATTACTGATCAAACTCTTAGGTCAGGACCCCTTCCCCAGAGTCCAAGGACTGCTTCCTTTCTCCTTTTAGGTGCCGTGAATACTATGGCAAGAGAGAGGGGTACCTGGGGGTGTTTGTCCCTCCATGTTATCATTTCAGTCCTTCTCTTGAAAAATATTTCCAGCTGGGCACTAGCAGACATAGTCTATGTGGAAAGATGGTCCCCACTGGCTTTTTCTCACCTGCTTGAGCATCTGTGTCTCCCTTCCTGCTTGATGACTCTGTTTACTGCTTAAATGCAAATCACAGAATCATAGACTTTAAGGTCAGAAGCGACCATTATGATTGTCTAGTCTGACCTCCTGCACAACGCAGGCCACAGAATCTCACCCACTCACTCCTGTAAAAAACCCCTAACCTATGTCTGAGCTACTGAAGGCCTCAAATTGTGGTTTAAAGACTTCAAGGTGCAGAGAATCCTCCAGCAAGTGACCCGTGCCCCACACTGCAGAGGAAGGTGAAAACCCCCCAGGGCCTCTGACAATCCGCCCTGGAGGAAAATTCCTTCCCGACCCCAAATATGGCGATCAGCTAAACCCTGAGCATGTGGGCAAGATTCACCAGCCAGACACCCAGGAAATAATTCTCTTTTGTAACTCAGATCCCACCCCATCTAACATCCCATCACAGGCCATTGGGCATGTTTACCGCTAATAGTCAAAGATCAATTACTTGCCAAAATTAGGCTGTCCCATCATACCTTCTCCTCCATAAACTTATCAAGCTTAGCCTTGAAGCCAGATATGTCTTTTGCCCCCACTGCTCCCCTGGGAAGGCTGTTCCAGAACTTCACTCCTCTGATGGTTAGACACCTTCTTCTAATTTCAAGTCTAAACTTCCTGATGGCCAGTTTATATCCATTTGTTCTTGTGTCCACATTGGTACTGAGCTTAAATAGTTCCTCTCCCTCCCTGGTATTTATCCCTCTGATATATTTATAGAGAGAGATCATATCTCCTCTCAGCCTTCTTTTGGTTAGGCTAAACAAGCCAAGCTCTTTGAGTCTCCTTTCATAAGACAGGTATTCCATTCCTCAGATCATCCTAGTAGCCCTTCTCTGTACCTGTTCCAGTTTGAATTCATCCTTCTTAAACATGGGAGACCAGAACTGCACACAGTATTCCAGGTGAGGTCTCACCAGTGCCTTGTTATCTCTACTGAAAATACCTCGCCTGATGCATCTCAAGACCGCATTAGCTTTTTTCACAGCCATATCACACTGGCAGCTCATAGTCATCCTGTGATCAACAAATACTCCAAGGTCTTCTCCTCCTCTGTTACTTCCAAGTGATGTGTCCCCAGCTTATAACAAATTTTTTTGTTACTAATCCCTAAATGCATGACCTTGCACTTTCACCATTAAATTTTATCCTATTACTATTACTCCAATGAAGCCGAGTGCACACTCTCTGGAGGACAGACCTGTTTGCCAACCTCAGTTTGGGCAGGGCTTTTGGGATTTGAAACATGTGTTAATAACATCATACAGGGAAATCTTATAACTTCACATACAATGTTGCCACACATATTTTATGAGGACAATACTGACCTCATAATTATGAGTTTTCAGATGATACTTTACAAGACATGCCTTGTACAAAAATTATTACAATAGTGTTTAAACATAGTGCATCACCCGTAAGATCTAGAAATTACCTTGTTTCATGGGCAGCCTACAAAACTCTGGCCTCTTATGCTTAGAAGGGGACACATGTCTGATTTAAGATTATTCTACTCTTTCTGTAGGAGATTGTAGAGGCAATCCATAAAAACAGACCTCTGCCTGAAGAGCAGAAGCCATCCCTTTTGATCTCATGTTGCTCTGCTCTTGCTGTAGGCTTGCAGGAGGAACACATACAAAAATCTGAGCCTTTGCCAGGAGGACAAATCTGCCTGAACTGAAGATACCAGGAAATCCAGATCTTTGTCTAGACTCATCATTGTTTTGCCCTTGCTGCTCAGGGGATAGTGAAGGAGTCTGCTATGTCCCACTCCAAGTCAAGGAGTCCTAGTCATAGGGCTTGTCTAAATGGTGGGACAATGTGCCCTGTATGGGCATGATTTCTAAAACTGAGTAACATGCTGCACACCAGTTGGTCCGTGTAGACCTGACTAAAGGTTCCTTAGTGCACTTTAATGTGGTGCAGCACTATGCTAAAGTGCATTAAGGAACCTTTACTGTGCTCCAGCAGCATTATACAGACCAATTCACGTGCAGTGTGTTCGCATGCTTTTAAAATCACACCCCTGTAGTGTGCATTGCTGCTCTGTGTAGACATGCCCTTAATCTACCCCTAGACACCCTTTGTAAAAAGTTACCACTAATTTTGGGGTGCCTCAGTTCTTAGGTGATCAATTTGAAGTACTTCAAGACTGACTCTTAGGTTTGGTCTATGCTACAGAGTTAGGTCGATGTAAGGCAATTTATGTTACTTAACTATGGAAATGTCTACACTTAAATTTCGCTCCTGCCAATGTAACAGCCCTGCTACGCCAACTTACTTACTCTACCTCCATGAGCGGTGTAGAGTCAACGTTGATGTAGTTAGGTCAATGCAGTGTCAGTGTGGACACTGCGTTGCTTATGTCGACTGTTACTGGCTTTCAGGAACTGTCCCACAAGGTTCCACGCTAACAGTACAATCCATACAAGCGCTCCTGGTGAAGACGTGCACCGCCAACACAAGGAGCAAAGTGTAGACATGCAGAAGCGATGTAATAACTGCAGATGCTGTATGCCAACCTAAGTTAGGTCGACTTAATTTTGTAGGGTAGACACAGCCTTAGATATGCTGAACATCCTCAGTTCCCATTGACTTCATCTGAAGATGTGGGTGTTTGAAAGTCAGACCTTCCATGTATCAAGTTTAGTACCCAAAATTAGTGGTTTATTAAAATTTTTCACTTAAGTCAGTCCACTTCTGATGACACTTGATTATGTTTTTATAACAAAGCTAGCCAATAATTCTTTTTCAAATGCAGACACAATACATTTGCTTTTGTAAGGGGACTGTTGCCCCCTTACTAATATTCAGTGGGGGTGCTTTGGTTGGCTAGCTCCCAGTACTCAAAGATGAAGGGTCTACGGGAACTCAGGACCCTGAGACTGATAGTCTCCAGGAACAATGGGGAGAGGCCAATGCTCCAGGTCAGCCTGAATGACAGAGCGGGCAGGCTAATCAGGGAGTCAGGAGGCCAGGGAGGTCCCGTCCTCTGTGTGAGCTGGAATTGCCTGGGTCAGACAGAGTGGGGCTGAGCTAAAGAGAAAGCAGGGCTACGAGCTGAGGAACAGAGCTGTGCCAGAGCCAGAGGGGCCAGAAAAACAGCCCACAAAGCAGATCAGTGCTGGGAGCAGAGTCACAGAAGCAGCCTGCAGAGCAGACCTGTCCTGGGAGCAGAGCTGCAGCAACCAGAGCCAGAGGGGCCAGAGAAGCAGCCCAGGGAGCTGGAGGCAGAGCAGCAGCTGTGCTGAGGTAGAGTGGAGCTGGAGCTGGGCCTGGAGCAGTCCGGAGCCGGGTGTCATGAGCAGCTGGGGAGTGCGAGGGGGGACCCTGGGCAGTGGGCCCAACACAGGAAGACGCCTCAGCCAGGAGGCTCTGCAGCCCAGACTCGGAGGGGGATTGGTAACCGCGACAGGGCGGGGGCAACCCTGGGAAGAAGGGCCCTGCCACCTAGAGCCTGAGAGCGTGTGGCCACCACCAGAGTGAGTGTCCAACCCACAGCACCCCTATAGCACAGCCAGGGCCTGAGAAGAAGGCCTGGGACTTACAAGGAACAGACTGTGAACTGCCCTGACATTCCAGAGACACTGTTTGTGATGTTCCCTGCCACAGAGCGGGTTGATGTGTTTCCTTTAACCTTTCCAATTTCCCCTTATTCTTTTTTAAATTAATTGTTGATTAAATAACTTGCATTTGCTTCAAATTGTATGTAATGGTCAGTGGGTCAGAGAAGTGCCCAGAGCAGAGAGAGTACCCCGGACTGGGGACACCCTAGCCCCTGTCCTAAGTAACCACAGCAGGGTTGGGGGGCGAGTCCCCCAGGAATCCTGGGCCCAGCCTTGTTGGGGTTATGTGGACTCTGCCAGACAGGAAAGTGGAAGGGGAGTCCTCAAGGGCAGGGAGGCCACTGGGTAAAGAAAGTGGGAGTGAGGACTCAGATCCTTTCGCTAGCCCACTTCAACCGGGTAATGCAGAAGTCAGGAACGTTCCCCACAATAGCGCTATCAGGCTATTGCCCTGCTTACACTTACCATGGTGAGGATGTTGTAATAGTTTCTCTCACTTGATGCATGCTTAAAGCTCTGTAATATTTGACAAAAGTTATGGTCACTCATCAAGAGTAGAGTAGACATTGTAGAGAGTGGATATTTGTTTCTTTATTATTATTTATTTCTTGTTTTGATCTTCTGAAATGAATGTAATAACTAGTGAGTTCTGCGTCTCAGTTATTCCAGGGCAGTTGAACACAACTTAAAAGCTTCAAATACATAATATTTGGGTCAATATCATTACTAGTGTTAGAATTCAGTCCCTAAAAGGTCAACAAAACACTAAAGTTGAGAATCTAAATGCACAAATTTGACAATTTTAAATGTAACTTGTCTGTGTAGCTAAGTGTATAAAGCACTTTGGGAGTCTTAGTCTTTGTTCTCTGCAGAAAACTGACATTGATTCAGACATTTAAGAACTCTCCATTTATGTATGTTGTATCTTTGTGAAACGTTTATAGTTTCAAATAAATCTTGGATTGCCTCTGCTGGCAAAGACTTTTCTTATCGTTCCAGCCTCTTCAGCTAATGCTTTATCTGTATGATTTCAAGCTGTGGTTTTCACAATCTGCTCTGCTCCAGGCAGACTGATAAAGGGAGGGAATCCATCTGTGTCAGGTGAGGCCTGAGCAATGGAGCAAAGCTCAGTGGATTACAATAACCATTTTGAAGATCAGATCTGAGCTCCACAGAACAGCTCTGAGTGTAACCACTAGTAAAAAGTAATTTACAATTTATCTCTATACTAGGTTTTTATTGCTTCCTTATTTTGCTTTTTAAATAAGGTAATGGGCTGCTATATAATCCCTGGCTTACTTGAGAATTGTTCTTGGTTCTTAAATCACTGCTGGACACTCAAGCTGGTCTTATGAGTGTGTTCTATATTCAGTCAGGGAGCAAAAGTTAGAATAGTGTACCAAAAACCTGCTGATTAATTCAGCTGGAGATCATCAAGCAGTAAAACATTTTGACTTCTTCTGTAGCCATCAATAGTGGATACTAAGAAGAGACCATCTTAACTTGGGGGTTATCTTTGGACTGAATCTTTATCTTCTAATCAGGATTTTGGATCCCCCTCTAAAGCTCCATTGCATCCTCTCCTATTCCATTCCCATGACCTTTAGAGCTCTGATATAATTCTTTGTCCTTTGGTCCTGTCCTGCTTTCCTCAGTGCATCCTTAGAGCGACTGATATCCAAAAATCCCAGAAGGGAAACTCAGATTCAGGCTCCTAAAAATGTGTGTTAAAAACAAAAATTACTTCAAGGCTACGCTTCAATGAAATAGCACTATTAGGCTCTGGCTACCTAATCCATTTAGATACCTTGTCCAGGAATTTTTGGGTCAGACAGAACATACACCTGATGAACTGTCTAGAGCTGGCTGAAAAATTGACTTTTTGTGGAAACAAAACTGGAACAAAAGAACTTTGCTGAAAATGTTTTCATGGAAACAGTTTTTTTTTTTAAGGTTTGAATTTTCTCACTACGAAAAATCTGAAAGTTTACTTTAAATAAAAATGTTTTGCAGAAGCTGTTTGGAATTTAACAACAGCATTTTTATGACTCAAAAGTAAATTTTGGTTGAAAATTGTTCAGCAGCTCTAAACCTGACATCTTGGTTATCAATACTTGAACCCACACTCTGCTCCCAGGCTTCTTTAATTTACACTGTGAACTAGGCAAGTCTCAGGCACGGCCAAGAATCTGGTAAATGAAACAGTGACTTAAAGCTACCTTTGTTCCCTCCGCCCACTTGACTCCGCCAGGAACCAAATATGAGCCAGACAATCAGGGTCATTGTCGCTACACCGTTTCATAAGAGGTCCTCACCCAATGCTTTCCTGATAGAGGGCACATGAGATACTCCTGCCCAATTGATTTGGACTATGGGATAAAACGTTGTTGGCTTCCTGAATGAGTTTTGACTAAGATGGTGGATACACTTGACTGTTGTGCAGCCCAGGATATTGGCTTAACCACCAGGAAACATACAAAAAGTTCATTCATATTTCTTTTAGTTGCAAAAGGGGACATTGTCTCTTTAGAAACTTAATAAAGCCTCAGCTTCAAAGCCCAGCTTGTAAATGTTAGCATTTTGGCTCTAAGAACCGTGCTTCTTACTACAAGGCATGGCTGTAGAATCCTTCAGGGGGTGGAGTCCTCTTCTGCCCTACTATGAACAAAAGAAAAGGATAATATTAGAACTGAGACAATCATCTATTCATCCTACAGGCTTAGCTTTGTTGTGCACTTTGAATACCATTCACCCAATGCAGGGGCCCTGTACAAAGCCTCATTTAAACCCAGGCGAAGGAGAATAAGGATTGGGCGGGCTATCTGTAATGGGATGACTCTGACATTGAAGTATGGCTAAAGTCTGTCTATGCCAGGGATTGGCAACCTTTGGCACGCAGCCCATCAGAGAAATCCGCTGCAGGGCCGGGCCGGTTTGTTTACCTGCAGCGTCCGCAGGTTCGGCCGATCACAACTCCCACTGACCACGGTTCCAGGCCAATGAGGGCTTTGGGAAGCGGTGGCCAGCACGTCCCTTGGCCCATGCCACTTCCCACAGTCCCCATTGGCCTGGAATGGCGAACCACAGCCAGTGGGAGCCGCAATCGTCTGAACCTGTGGATGCTGCAAGTAAACAAAATGTCCCAGTCCTCCAGCAGATTTCCCTGACGGGCCGCGTGCCAAAGTTTGGTCTATCTCTGGTCTATGCCATCCACATTGTAGAGCTACTAATGTTCCTCATTAAGAGTGAAATGCACCCCACTGAGTGCACCGGTTCAAGGTGCACCTACACTATATAAAGGATATATGCGTGGGGGAGGTGCTTATGCAGTGTGGGAAGGGTATCTGTCCCTGGATAGGCTGGCACAGCAGAGCTGTGGCAGCAATTTCAGCATCTTGCCCTGGCCCTGGGCTGAAGGGGGTAACTTCACCTCCCCAACCACCTTGCACTCCACTGCCTTGAAACCAATCATTTAGCCTTTGGCAGGTGGAGTGATTTTAAAGCTAACTGAAATCCTATTGCTCACTCAATTAGGACAGAAGAATTCTACATAGAAATTGCAATGCTGGATCAGACCAATGGTCCACGTAGTCCAGTATCCCATTGTGGGCAGTGACCAGCACAAGATGCTTGAAGAAGGGGCAAGACATGCTACATTAGGCAACCTGCGTCCTAAGCAGGACCCCCAAATTCTTTGCATTTAGTGGGTTTTTGTTTAAGCTGGAGGGTTGCACACTGTGTTGCTTCTATAGGCTGATTTTTGCACCCAATGAGAGAGACATTTAGCTGTTGCCCATGATATGTGTAGGTAATAGCAGTGGGCGCCAGGCAGTGGGACTGATTTCCCTGTAACTCTGGTTTTCTAGTTTTCCAAATTTTCACCAGAATCAATAGAGTTATGACCTTCAATGGTGTCTAGAACAACCTCTGAAATTTTGGTATTAATTAATGAAATGTTCCAAAGTTATCTAATTGCTTACAGATGAAAAATGCCATCAAGCTGAATGAAGGCTTCTCTTCGCTTAGCCAGTATTAAAAACCAAAAAGAAATGCATTCCTGCTTAAAGTCACACACATGCAAAACATATTGTTATTCTGGGATACATTAAACTTCATGAGCTACCAATTTCTCATTGACGCTAAGACAAAAAACATCCCTCAAAGTGCAATAAACTGATCATGACATAAACTTTTTGTCAAATAATCACATTTTTTTGGATGGGTATATAATCAGTGTGGTGTATCTATATAAATGTTGCACTGGACAGTCAGTGAATAAACAATGGCTCTAAAGAATACCTTTGATTCTCTTGCTTCTCTAACAGGCTTTCAAGATGGACTTTACAGATGTTGTGAAGAAGAAAGCCTGGAGCTGTTTAAAAGACATGACAAACTGCTAAAAAGCAAATGCAGCTTTTGTTTATAAATCTTCTAGCCTTTTCCAGTAATTAAG
Organism: Caretta caretta; assembly: GCF_965140235.1. Lineage (NCBI taxonomy): Eukaryota > Metazoa > Chordata > Testudines > Cheloniidae > Caretta > Caretta caretta. The sequence goes on along the minus strand of NC_134206.1, from coordinate 337,074,252 downwards.
ACTTGAGTGGGTTTAGTGTGAAAATGAAAATCATTCCAACTACAGTTTGTAAAAAAAAGACAATTTCTCTAAAATGAAACCATCACTTAAACTGGCCTTTTATTTTTAAGGGAATTACATCCTGGCAGAGCCCAGTGGAATGTCTGGCTTTAGATAGAAATGTTATAAAAGGTGTAAAACACAGGAGTTTTCAAAAACTCCTTAATGCAGGGTTTATTTTTACTCTGTCTTGACAGATCCATACTAAGAGCAAGAAAAATGATAGTTAAACTTGGCACATACTAAGAACCCCACCTATGGCTCTTACAAAGCCAGTAAAGTCACTTTCTTAAATGAATACTCTCTTTTATACCTTATTCTGTCCCACCTACTATATAGAACTTAAACAATTCTCTCAACAAATAATCAAAAATGCAAATCACTGTAGTAGCTGATTAAATGTAATCAGGATGTATAAGAAACTGAATGGTAGTAAGCAGGAAAAGCTATCAGACCTGGGAGGCAAATAAGTATCATTGAAAAGATTAAGGGAAAAAACATTATCTCTCACAAATGTAGTCTTTAATGGATTTCCCATCATCTCACTGCAAGTAAAGCAGTCTTCTCACACCGTGTAGATGGATCAGTAATGGAACATCTAAAATTGGGATCACATAACATGCAAAACTAAATTTCAGCTTGTGATATAATAGCTGGCCAGTTAACCCTCATTTGGGGAGGGATTGCTGATCATTCTTGCCCAGAGAAGAAAAATCCGCTGGCATTAACCAGCTGTCGACAGTTATCCACCCTGGGCTCGGTGCTTGTTATGAAATTACTGATTCCAGATGTCCCAGTTTTGAGTAAAAGATTCTTACTCAGTTCAGAGACTGTGAGGGGGTAGGGGAATGATTTCCTTTTTAGTGGCACTAGGGGTGGAATTAGCTTGGTCAAAACTTTAAATCTGCCTGCCTAAAGTTAGGCACCTAGCTCCGTATTCAGACTCCCAAATAACGTGCTGATCACCTGCAGCTCCTGTTGATTGGGAACCTGGCCACCTTCCATACCCAACCTTATCAAAACATGTTCAAATGAACCTTGCAAGGAATGGGAAATTCCACTCCATTTAAATACGCATTCATCCATAGTAGCAACAGAACAAAAATCATTAGTATTGAAGTTATAACAAAAACTGGTACCAGTGTTCCAGGGGGGCTTGTTAAGTCCCTGCTGCCATCCAGGCTGCTGCAATTTCACTGCTTTTGTTATTCAAGCTAGTTAGACCAAACCTCAGGTATGTCAGCTTATCTCTCTCACCAACAGAAGTTGGCCCAATAAAAGATATTACCTCACCCCCGTCATCTCTCAGGTATGTCTACATACTTCTGATTGTATCATAGCCCAATTCTGCCAACACTTCTGAATGTAATTAAGCACTGGTTTACATTAGAAGAGTTGCACTGATTTAAGTAGATTTTAAAACTGATCTAATTAAACCAATGCAAAGGCTTAAGGTAGATGCATAAGTCAGTTTAGTTGAAATCTGTTATTTACTAATGCAAGCTAAACACAAGAGTTAAACTGGTTTAAGTAAGTCTACATTAGGTATTTTCACTGGTTTAACCAGATAGATTTTTTTTAAACCTATTTAATTAAAGCAATGCAACTCTTCTAGTAGAGACAAGGTTTAATTTTACTCATGTGAGTCAACAAGTTGAAATTCACAGGACTATTCACAGCAATAAGCATAATGCTTGGTAGTGAATATATATTGTGGGTGGAGCATGTATTTACACTCAGTTAAAGTTGGCCAAAGGATTCCATTCGAAAGAGCTTTTTTAAAAGCCATTTATAGCTCTCTCAAATCTTCATCTTTCATGCTGAAATTTACCACGTATGAGATCTGTCCCTTGGTGGGGGGGGGTTCTTGGGGAGGGACGTGGGGTGAGGGAGAAAGTTTAATCAGAACTGTTTCAGCTGTTTTAGTACAAAGAAAATGTAAAATAAATTTCTTATCTTCAAGGAAAGTTTTTTATTTAACTGTTTTTTAATGGTGCAAATGCTGCAACAGTTTGTGGTAGAAACTTGAAATTTTATTTATTTTATCTCTATATTATGCATGTGCCTTTCAATCATCTGGTGAAAATCCATTTAGATTTGACAAATTGTCAAGGGTATAAATACCTCTAGACTCAAGCAGATAGTCCACGCTACCATGGTTTTACCGCTGTTCAAGCTGGCTAGATCTCAGCTAGCTTCAGCACATCTAGCCCTGGTCTACACTAGGACTTTAGATCGAATTTAGCAGCGTTAAATCGATTTAAACCTGCACCCGTCCACACAATGAAGCCCTTTATTTCGACTTAAAGGGCTCTTAAAATCGATTTCCTTACTCCACCCCTGACAAGTGGATTAGCGCTTAAATCGACGTTGCCGGCTCGAATTTGGGGTACTGTGGACACAATTCGATGGTATTGGCCTCCGGGAGCTATCCCAGAGTGCTCCATTCTGACCGCTCTGGACAGCGCTCTCAACTCAGATGCACTGGCCAGGTAGACAGGAAAAGAACCGCGAACTTTTGAATCTCATTTCCTGTTTGGCCAGCGTGGCAAGCTGCAGGTGACCATGCAGAGCTCATCAGCAGAGGTGACCATGATGGAGTCCCAGAATCGCAAAAGAGCTCCAGCATGGACTGAACGGGAGGTACGGGATCTGATCGCTGTTTGGGGAGAGGAATCCGTGCTATCAGAACTCCGTTCCAGTTTTCGAAATGCCAAAACCTTTCTGAAAATCTCCCAGGGCATGAAGGACAGAGGCCATAACAGGGACCCGAAGCAGTGCCGCGTGAAACTGAAGGAGCTGAGGCAAGCCTACCAGAAAACCAGAGAGGCGAACGGCCGCTCTGGGTCAGAGCCCCAAACATGCCGCTTCTATGATGAGCTGCATGCCATTTTAGGGGGTTCAGCCACCACTACCCCAGCCGTGTTGTTTGACTCCTTCAATGGAGATGGAGGCAATACAGAAGTAGGTTTTGGGGACGAAGAAGATGATGAGGAGGAGGTTGTAGATAGCTCACAGCAAGCAAGCGGAGAAACCGGTTTTCCCGACAGCCAGGAACTGTTTCTCACCCTAGACCTGGAGCCAGTACCCCCCGAACCCACCCAAGGCTGCCTCCTGGACTCAGCAGGCGGAGAAGGGACCTCTGGTGAGTGTACCTTTTAAAATGCTATACATGGTTTAAAAGCAAGCATGTGAAAGGATTACTTTGCCCTGGCATTTGCGGTTCTGCCTTTGCAAAAGGTTTCTGGGGAGGGCAGCCTTATTTCGTCCTTCATGGTAGGACACTTTACCACTCCAGGCCAGCAACACGTACTGGGGAATCACTGTAGAACAAAGCATTGCAGTGTATGTTTGCTGGCATTCAACCAAAATCCGTTCACGCGGTGGGAGGAGGCAAAATGCGACCTTGTAACGAAAGCACATGTGCTATGTATGTAATGTTAACTTTCAAGGTTTACCCTGAAAGAGTGTAGCCACTGTTTTATAAAATGTGTCTTTTTAAATACCGCTGTCCCTTTTTTTTTCTCCACCAGCTGCATGTGTTTCAATGATCACAGGATCTTCTCCTTCCCAGAGGCTAGTGAAGCTTAGAAAGAAAAAAAAACGCACTCGCGATGAAATGTTCTCCGAGCTCATGCTGTCCTCCCACACTGACAGAGCACAGACGAATGCGTGGAGGCAAATAATGTCAGAGTGCAGGAAAGCACAAAATGACCGGGAGGAGAGGTGGAGGGCTGAAGAGAGTAAGTGGCGGGCTGAAGAGAGTAAGTGGCGGGCTGAAGACAGGGCTGAAGCTCAAAGGTGGCGGCAGCGTGATGAGAGGAGGCAGGATTCAATGCTGAGGCTGCTGCAGGACCAAACCAGTATGCTCCAGTGTATGGTTGAGCTGCAGCAAAGGCAGCTGGAGCACAGACTGCCACTGCAGCCCCTCTGTAACCAACCGCCCTCCTCCCCAAGTTCCATAGCCTCCACACCCAGACGCCCAAGAACACGGTGGGGAGGCCTCCGGCCAACCAGCCACTCCCCCACAGAGGATTGCCCAAAAAAAAGAAGGCTGTCATTCAATAAATTTTAAAGTTGTAAACTTTTAAAGTGCTGTGCTTAAAGTGCTGTGTGGCATTTTCCTTCCCTCCTCCACCACCCCTCCTGGGATACCTTGGTAGTCATCCCCCTATTTGTGTGATGAATGAATAACGAATGCATGACTGTGAAGCAGCAATGACTTTATTGGCTCTGCAAGCAATGATTAAAGGGAGGAGGGGAGGGTGGTTAGCTTACAGGGAAGTAGAGTGAACCAAGGGGCGGGGGGGTTCATCAAGGAGAAACAAACAGAACTTTTACACCGTAGCCTGGCCAGTCATGAAACTGTTTTTCAAAGCTTCTCTGATGCGTACCGCGCCCTCCTGTGCTCTTCTAACCGCCCTGGTGTCTGGCTGCGCGTAACCAGCAGCCAGGCGATTTGCCTCAACCTCCCACCCCGCCATAAACGTCTCCCCCTTACTCTCACAGATATTGTGGAGCACACAGCAAGCAGTAATAACAGTGGGAATATTGGTTTCGCTGAGGTCTAAGCGAGTCAATAAACTGCGCCAGCGCGCCTTTAAACGTCCAAATGCACATTCTACCACCATTCTGCACTTGCTCAGCCTGTAGTTGAACAGCTCCTGACCACTGTCCAGGCTGCCTGTGTACGGCTTCATGAGCCATGGCATTAAGGGGTAGGCTGGGTCCCCAAGGATACATATAGGCATTTCAACATCCCCAACAGTTATTTTCTGGTCTGGGAATAAAGTCCCTTCCTGCAGCTTTTGAAACAGACCAGAGTTCCTGAAGATGCGAGCATCATGCACCTTTCCCGGCCATCCCACGTTGATGTTGGTGAAACGTCCCTTGTGATCCACCAGAGCTTGCAGCACTATTGAAAAGTACCCCTTGCGGTTTATGTACTCGGCGGCTTGGTGCTCCGGTGCCAAGATAGGGATATGGGTTCCATCTATAGCCCCACCACAGTTAGGGAATCCCATTGCAGCAAAGCCATCCACTATGACCTGCACATTTCCCAGGGTCACTACCCTTGATATCAGCAGATCTTTGATTGCGTGGGCTACTTGCATCACAGCAGCCCCCACAGTAGATTTGCCCACTCCAAATTGATTCCCAACTGACCGGTAGCTGTCTGGCGTTGCAAGCTTCCACAGGGCTATCGCCACTCGCTTCTCAACTGTGAGGGCTGCTCTCATCTTGGTATTCATGCGCTTCAGGACAGGGGAAAGCAAGTCACAAAGTTCCATGAAAGTGCCCTTACGCATGCGAAAGTTTCGTAGCCACTGGGAATCGTCCCAGACCTGCAACACTATGCGGTCCCACCAGTCTGTGCTTGTTTCCCGAGCCCAGAATCGGCGTTCCACAGCATGAACCTGCCCCATTAGCACCATGATGCATGCATTGTCAGGGCCCATGCTTTCAGAGAAATCTGTGTCCATGTCCTGATCACTCACGGGACCGCGCTGACGTCGCCTCCTCGCCCGGTATCGCGTTGCCATGTTCTGGTGCTGCATATACTGCTGAATAATGCGTGTGGTGGTTAATGTGCTCCTAATTGCCAAAGTGAGCTGAGCGGGCTCCATGCTTGCCGTGGTATGGCGTCCGCACAGAAAAAAGGCGCGGAACGATTGTCTGCCGTTGCTCTGACGGAGGGAGGGGCGACTGACGACACGGCTTACAGGGTTGGCTTCAGGGAGCTAAAATCAACAAAGGGGGTGCCTGTACATCAAGGAGTATTTCAGGCAGGACTGCACGGAGGGTTCCAATAAGAAATGGTGCACCTAAGTTATCGTTGTTATTGGAACAAGGAGGTTAGCCTGGCCTCTGATTGATACATGGCTAGATTTACCTCGCTGCACCTTCTCTGTGAGTGACTGCAGTGTGACCTAGAGGAATGAGTCCCCTAGACAGGGGAGGAGGCAAATGAGTACAAAACAAATCTGGTCTATTTCTTGTTTTGACCCACTCCATCTATCTTTTACATCTTTGGCTGGCAGCAGACGGTGCAGAAGGACTGCATGCCATCCACATCTCATGGCTGCTTGGCAGAAGATGGTACAGTACGCCTGCTAGCCATCCCCATCTCTTGCCTGCCTGGCAGAAGATGGTGCAATACGACTGCTAGCAATCCTCATCTCTTGCCTGCCTGGCAGAAGATGGTACAGTACGACTGCTAGCAGTCCGTATCGCCTGCCTGCTCACCATAAGACGGTTCAATAGGACTGACTGCAGGACTAAAGAGAATGACCTGGTCAAGTCACTCCAAATTTAGTCCCTGCGCCCATGTCTGCCCAGGCGCTCCCAGCCGACGCGGCCAGGAGCACCTCGGACACGATGAGGACGACTACCAATCGTATTGCACCGTCTGCTGCCAGAAGGCAAGGGGTTGCTGCTACTGTGCAGCAAAGCCGTACCGCGTCTGCCAGCACCCAGGAGACATAGGGTGACGGTTACCTGAGCGGGCTCCATGCTTGCTGTGGTATGGCGTCTGCACAGGTAACTCAGGAAAAAAGGCGCGAAATGATTGTCTGCCCTTGCTTTCACGGAGGGAGGGAGGGAACGGGGGCCTGACGACACGTACCCAGAACCACCCGCGACAATGTTTTAGCCCCATCAGAGCGCTCCATTGTGACTGCTCTGGACAGCACTCTCAGATGCCCGATTGTTTGCCATTGCTCTGACGCTGGGAGGGGCGCTTACAGGGTTGGCTTCAGGGAGCTAAAATCAACAAAGGGGGTGGCTTTACATCAAGGAGTATTTCAGGCAGGACTTCACAGAGGGTTCCAATAAGAAATGGTGCACCTAAGTTATTGTCCTTATTGGAGCAAGAAGGTTAGCCTGGCCTCTGATTGATACATGGCTAGATTTACCTCGCTGCATCTTGACTGCAGTGTGATCTAGAAGAATGAGTCCCCTAGACAGGGGAGGGGGGGGAAGCAAATGAGTACAAAACAAATCTGGTCTATTTCTTGTTTTGACCCACTCCATCTATCTTTTACATCTTTGGCTGGCAGCAGACGGACTGCATGCCATCCACATCTCATGACTGCTCGGCAGAAGATGGTACAGCACGACTGCTAGCAGTCCGTATCGCCTGCCCGCTCACCATAAGACGGTTCAATAGGACTGACTGCAGGACTAAAGAGAATGACCTGGTCAAGTCACTCCAAATTTAGTCCCTGTGCCCATGTCTGCCCAGGCGCTCCTGATCGACCTCACAGAGGCGACCAGGAGCACCTCAGACATGACGATGACGGCTACCAGTCGTACTGTACCGTCTGCTGCCACAAGGCAAGGGGTTGCTGCTACTGTGTAGCAATGCCGTACCGCGTCTGCCAGCACCCAGGAGACATAGGGTGACGGTTACCTGAGCGGGCTCCATGCTTGCCATGGTATGGCGTCTGCACAGGTAACTCAGGAAAAAAGGCGCGAAATGATTGTCTGCCCTTGCTTTCACGGGGGGAGGGAGGGAACGGGAGGCTGACGATATGTACCCAGAACCACCCGCGACAATGTTTTAGCCCCATCAGGCATTGGGATCTCAACCCAGAATTCCAATGGGCAGCGGAGACTGCGGGAACTGTGGGATAGCTACCCACAGTGCAACGCTCCGGAAGTCGACGCTTGCCTCGGTACTGTGGAAGCGCTCCGCCGAGTTAATGCACTTAATGCACTTAGAGCATTTACTGTGGGGACACACACACTCGAATTTATAAAACCGATTTCTAAAAAACCGACTTCTATAAATTCGACCTTATTCCGTAGTGTAGACATACCCCTAGGCATACTGCAATCACACCTTTGATTTGCAGTATAGACATACCCTAAGGCAGTCAGACTTCAGTGCTTCAGGGGCCAAATTAAGTATCAACATTACCCAAAAGAGCCACAGTCCTGTGAATTTGTTGTTTCATTTACTATTCATATTTAAACAGTATGACAGGAGAAATATTTAGTGTATGTATATATAGATTAAGTGTGTGTGTGTGTATAAATATATATATATAATTAATTACTCTCACAGCAAATAAGTTAATAACTTAGTGCAAGTTGGTAACTTAATAGATTAATAACATAGTAAAAGCATCCTGACTGCTTAATAACTTAGCCAGGTTAAAAGTTAAATCACAACCTTGTGTCAATATCAGGTGCTGTAAAGGGCCACAGGAGACACACTAAAGAGCCCCTTGCGGCTCACCAGCCACAGTCTGAGTATCACTGCCCTAAGGGTCTGTCTGCACTGCAATTAAAAACCTGTGCCAGCTGACTTGGGTTCTCAGGGCTCAGGCTAAGGGACTGTTTAATTATGGTGTAGATGTTTGGGCTCGTGCTGGAGCTCAGGCGTTAGGACCCTGCTAGGTGGGAGGGTCCTAGAGCCTAGTCTGCAGCCTGAGCCAGAATGTCTACACGGCTATTAAACAGCTCCTTAGCCTGAGCCCCTGCCAGGCCAAATCAGCTGGCACCAGCCAGCCTCAGGTTTTTAATTGCAGTGTAGACATACCCTATGCTCCATAGACTGGCTAAAGGCTTTGCTGGAGGAACCGGACCACTTAAACTCACTTTCATTAAATCAAAAAGACAAATGTGTCTGGAAAGAACATGACTATCATGGAAGTCTAATTAATCATGAGACACTTGCCAACAGATTTTTGACAAAGTGAGAATTTGCTGGCTCGGTAAGTGTTTTGACCTTCGGTTAATGAGCCATGATATTCATTAGATCCCATCTAGCACTTTTTGGTTTATTTTAAATGAAGCTGTACAAATATAACCTTTTAAAAAACTTAGTAAAATAAATAAAGTGATACATTTTGCCTGCCTGGAGGTAAACAGTCCTGACATAATGTAAACTATTGTGAAAATGTTCATTAAAAAATGTGCAATCAGAAAGAAAAAATCAAATAAAGCAGCTCTTCTCTGCAGTCATCCATTTTGTATTACTGCTTCAACTCTGGGAAACAGGCATTAAACATCACTCTGCTTTCCATATAATCTCACACACTATCTCTGGTTTGATTTCTCAAACCAAATAGATGGCGTTTGTATGTATCCAGCCTACCAAATGACTGGAAAGTCTTCTATCCCTATAAATATTTGTTCCAGGCATTATGAATCCACTTGCTCACAGACAGCAGGGAATTTTCCCTGGCAAGGGAGAGTGGGGAGTATTTAGTTAACCCATCCATTTTTGCAGTCATTAAAATAATATACAATATGCTGGCCAATATAGTTTGGAAGAAAACCTTCCACGTGGGAATGAAGAATGTGATGGGGAGAGAAAACTTTTCTCTCTTCAAACAGGTGGAATGAGACTGCAGTTTCATCAGATGTTAACTGGAGAATGGTGCAATGGACCATCTGAACAAGATCCAGGGACAGCACTCATGTAGAAAACTCAGAATCCTTTCGAATAACTAGGGGTGACAGTCTGACATGCTTAGCCCAAACATTGGACCCTGGACCTAGCTGTGTCTTCATTTTACTTACTATTTATTATTTGTATATATTTACATGCAGTAAAATTTTTATGCCTTGACCTGTTTGCTCTTAAACTTCACTGTCCTAGAAGACTAACATGAACTAGAAACATTAGCGGTGCTGCATCTAATTCACAAGATGCTGTGTCTGTATGCAATGTGCATATGTCTTTAAACACAGTGAATTTGAAATTGGCATTGGTACTGATAACAAGTGTGTTATAATTTCACTGCCAAGTGTGATTGGCTAGTTGAACTTGGAGCTAGCACGATCCAAGGAGCATCTCTGAGGTCTCTACCCTAAAATCTGTCCAGCTAATGATGACAGGGTTCATAGTTTTATTTATTTCATATCTTGAGATGTAAAATAACCTACTGTGGGCCAGGCTGATATCCTTACTCACAATTAATAGGGACTCCTTGTGGAGTAAGGTATGAGTAAGAATATCATATTATAGCCCTGTGTTAGAAAAGTAGGGTGTTACCTAAGAGTTATATACTTGATCCTCACAGAGAACTTTGAACGGTGAGAGTTCTGTGTGCAGATGGCAGGTAGAATACGACTCTAATCTTTCTAGGACTGTCAAAATACAAGAAAATATCTTACTTATTTGTACTGTGGTAACACCTAATAGCCTAAGACTTCACTGTGCTAGGGTCTATATATAGTCCATCATGGTCCCAAGGAGATTACAGGCTAACCATGAGATAATAAACAATAGATGGATACAACAAACAGGAGGACGGCAAAGAAACAATGAGGCAGCGAGTCGGAGGTGAGAATGCTCAGCAGGAAATACAGTGCTCATAGCACATCAGCTGGCCTAAACATTGTAGAAATTTTGCAAGTGTCATTGCAAAGAAGACTTTTAAGGAGGGCAAAGAGGTGGCTCCGCAGATATTTATGACAGGCTCCTCCCATGGAGGTAGCAAACGGGGAGTTTTGAGATGGGGAGAAGGAGATCCCCCTATTGAATGAACAAGGTGTGAGTACTAACATTGGGGTGCGTGAGTTTGTTTGGCTCTTTGTGTTTTTCTTTCTCTTTCAGGTTAATTCAGTTATTTTCAGTTATTTCAGTTACTGGATCAGTTGGGATTGTGTGTCTGGGACTGTTTGAAGCTCTGTTCCCTGGATCATCCTTGATCAACTTTGATCAGCCTCAATCAGCCTTGTGAACACCCTCCCGCTGTGTGATTAACGAGGGGGTAAGGCTGGCCTAGGAGAGAAGGCCTTAAAAGCCAGAGGTTAAACGACCAAGGGGAGCTAGCGAACAGGGGACCGCAAATAGGGGGCCGCAAACAGCCAAGTTTGAAAGGGAGTTTGTAGGAGGGAGTTGGAATAGAGCCACTATAGTTAGGAAGGGCCACATCACCAGTGCCAACGTTGCTCCTGTCTTCTCCACCTGCGCCTGTATCCAGACAGACAACCTGACCATGGCTGCCTCTACCCAGATCCTGGTGTGGATTTGAAGAGACTGTGGCCTGCATTTCCCACTCTAAGAAAGCCAGACTAGCAAAAGGTGCCTGCTGGTGGAATCTCTCAGGAAGCAGGTAGGAGAGCTACAGGAGGAGGTGGCTAGGCTGAGGAGCATCCGAGCATCCTCAAGAGTATTCACATGGAGACATCCAAGGCTGAGGAAGCTATCCAGCTCCAGAGGATTGCTGTCACACTACTGGGGAGGAGGACATGGCTCTGTCACAAGGAGGACACTGGCTGCTGGTTACTTCTGGCAGCAGGAAGTGCTCCACCCCTACTCCCAACCCACCCACCATGGTAATGGAAAACTGATACGCTGCCCTGGCAATGAGCAATCTGGAATCACCCCCAGAGGAAGAGCAGAAGCCATGTACCCCCAGGCTAGGAGGATCACAGCCACCATTCCCAGGAGGAAATGTAGGATATTGGTGGTTGGTGATTCTCTTCTGAGGGGGACAGAGGCACCCATCTGTTGCTCTGACATGGCATCCCGGGAGGTATGTTGCCTGCCATGGGCTTGTATTTGAGAGGGATTGTCGTTACAGAGGGATTGTCGAGGATCATCCCCATGCTCCCCTACTACCCCATGCTACTCAACCATGTGGACAGTAATGATACTGCAAGGTATGGCCCTCAGCAGATCAGAAGTGACTACAAGGCTCTGGGAGTATGGGTGAAGGAGTTCGGAGCACAGTTGTTGTTCTCTTTGATCCTTTCAGTCAAGGGTAGGGACCCAGGCAGAGACAGATGCATCTTCAAGGTGAATGCCTGGCTGCAAAGATGGTGTCGCCAGGAAGACTTTGGCTTCCTTGATCAGAGGATGCTGTTCCAGGAAGAAGTACTACCAAGCAGAGATGGGGTCCACCTATCAAGGAAGGGGAAGAGCATATTTGGATACAGACTGGCTAACCTAGTGAGGAGTAGGGACTATTAGGTGCTGATCACTTCAATTATGTGCCTACCTACCTGGGGACTGAGATCTCTTGAGAATCTGGTCTCTTTTGAAAGTTGGGACCTTAGTTGTTAAAGGCTTCTCTACATTGCAATAACCAGTGTTAGAATTTTCTTCCTTAAACTGTGCTTTTTGTTTTTATTTAAACCTGGACTTCTTTGGGAGCTGATAGGAGAATGTAAGTGAATGGACACAACATGGGACAACTGTCATAATATATAGGAATTACTTAATAACACAGAGCTGTGAAGGGATAAAGTCCATATCTGAACTCACATGATTAGAGGCATATAAATGACAGCTGAAGTCTTAAGTAGTCTTTTTTCCCACAAAGACTGAAGCTTTACATTAAAAATTCAGAACTGTGGCTATAGGTCAGGGGTTTAACAATTGGATCAAACTGTACCCTAGGTACAGATTAGTACACTTTATTAGACTGATTGTAGGAATTCTTTGTATATTTAAACTTTTTAATAGTGTTCAGTAAAATGTTTGGACAACAACAGCTTTCAAAAGAACTTTATTTTTAAAAAGCAGATGCAAAAATTGATAACTGCAATTATAGTGCACATAGTGATATGTAATGTGCTTGTCACCACTAGAAAACCACAGCTCATACACCCACAAACTGCCAAAGTGTTCCTCTCAGAAATGCAATTCAGTGGTGGTCAAAATCACACTTATTGCTCAATGTCTGGCACCTTCAAACATGAATCAAAGGGCGGTCCCACTAAATCAACTCTATTTATGGGTGATATAGGTGGGTTCACCCCTATCGAGCTCTGTCATGATTTTTTCTTCTGGCACTTGTCTAAGACTTATGTCAGGATATGGCCCTGACTGTCTTGGGAAACCATTAAGTATCCCAGCCAGCTTTATTCCAACCCTAGGAGATACTCCTCCCTGCGTTCTGAGAGCCCTACAAGGCATTTTTGAAATTCCAATATAATCACCACTCTGTTATACCAGAAACTGCATGAAACAGAGCTGACTGGAATGTGTCTGCTGAAGAACGCTGTATGCACTCTGCAGCTCTGCCTAGTGGAGTTGACACACAACCTTGACCTTAGCTGAAGTATTCTCCCCCACCCAGCCTGTCAGAGTGTCAGGATCCTCAAAGCAAGTTCCAGAGATGTGCTCTGACCACCTATTGCATGTATATTTCCAAAGTTCCTATCTCCATCTTTTCTCTTTTCTTCCAGTTGTCCAGCCTTAACTCAAATTCCCCTCAATTCTTTAGGAGTCTTCAGGTCTCAGCTACCTGGAACATCACTGGAGTTAGAAATTCCATTAATCCCATTGCTTTCATATGGATTTGCTTTAGCCATAGCTATAAAATTGAGGACTGCTGCAAGATACCCATGAAAGAGGTAATGAAGGAAAAGCAGCAGTGTCTCAGATCCCCATTGGTTAAGTGGGGATAATAGCACATCCTTATCCCCAGGGGTGATGTGAGGAGTAAAGACTTTGAGGTTCTCAGATACTACAGTAATGGCGGCCATTAAAAGGGACCGACAGATGGATAGATTAAAAGGGACATTGTTTGATATCTTGCTGTAGAACTGTGTACTTTGTTACGTAAATTATACCTCTGCAAATGCTTGCTTGTTATCTGAGTTGTAATCATTCAGATAACCAGGTCTCTCGTATGTCTGCAGTTTGGTGGTGCAAATATATATGCAGGTTTTGCACTGTTATTTCTACCAGCATTTTACATCACTTGGATGTCTACCTGAACTCTGGGTATAATCAGGCATTTAGAGTAGAGTCCCAAATTACGCACTTTGTGGAGTCTCTCTTGAAAAATCTGGCTGTAAGCCACCACTGAGCATTTCCATTAATTTGAAAAATTTTATCTATCCCACTTACTACTAAATTAATTTGGACCAGGATTTTCTAGCATTAACAAACAGGCTAGCTGTGATTACATCTGTTGTACATTACCACTGCCTTTGCCTGTGGACACAATCTTTTGTAGTGCTGAGCACCTCTTGTTCCCGTTGACTTCACTGAAGATTGAAGGATCTCTGCAGCATGCAGGATCTAGCCACTTTTCTGCTACAGAACACACAAGTGTGTCGTTTCTTCCTGTAAGGTTCTGAATGTCCTCAATATCCATCAGTAATGTCCCACTACTCCCACTAACCTGGTAGGAGCTGGAACTCAGAGCTGCAGAAATGCGACTTGTATTCAGGGCACATAATACAGGGGATGTTCTCTCTTTTTTTTCTGAATATCCTCCTGTATGAACTATTATTTTGGGTATGTAAAAGTAACTGTGAAGGCAAACACTTTCTGAGAGAGAATGAAATTATATTAATTTATTTTGACTAACCAGTGGTTAAACTGGTGCTGATTTAATAATTGCTGTATTAAAACAGAAATGTAGTTTAAATTGAGTTGAGACAATGTTTGTGTTCCAAGGCTTTGCAAGTCAATAATTTCCAGTGCTGGAAAATATGAAGATATCTGGAACATGCTGTCTATTTTTTCCAAGAGCATTAGAAAGTACAAACTCCGTCTGAAACTAGACCCAAGCTCTGATGTAGCCTGGAAATGAAGTAAGAGCCACCTATGTCTCTGACATTTATTTCAGAATAAATTTGGCTTCTCCTTAGAAATGTGACTAATTGCCCTTTCATTTCTAAGTTCCTGAAAGATTGCCTGATAAAATTGTAAGAACTGTCTAAATGGGGGATGCTGTACATTAGTGACAGGGAAAATATTAATAGCCTGCAGCCATACAAAACCAGACTGTAATCCTGTCAGTTTTCACCAGCCAAACTGGATTACTAATTGGAAAGGAAACTGTTAACGGAATACCTAGGTGCTGCAGGAAGTTTTACTGGTGGTTCAGTCTGTATACTAAAGAAAGAACAGGAGTACTTGTGGGACCTTAGAGACTAACAAATTTATTAGAGCATAAGCTTTCGTGGGCTACAGCCCACTTCATCGGACACTGAGACAATGTTCAGTCCGTCTATGGAGCTAATGGGACTGCATACTGTTAAGACATCCACATTGCAGGATGTGCTGTCTTTAAGTCACAGACTTAATAAAAAAGAAGTAAGATTCTGGGTCTTGTCACCTGTGACTGTTAAAGATCTCATGCCATTTCCCCCAAGTGTTAGGAGGGTTCGAATTTGTCAGGCCATGTTCTGGGCTAACCACATAATCCAGCAGTTTCACCTGGGTATACAGTAGCATTTCTTCACTCCCTGCCATAAATGGCATAGTGGTGCTGTGTGCAGTTAAACAGCTGTTTTCCACTCCAGAGGTAGCTCAATGGTAGCTGAACTGATTCCACCTGACATATCTTCCTACCCTCACAGGCGTGATGTGAGGTTTCATATTGGTAAAGTGCTTTGAGATCCTCAGACACAACACCTATATACTAATATAATAAGTGCAGTTATATGTATACGATTGCATCTGTTGCACATTCCCACTGCCTTTGCCTAAGGACCCAATCTTTTGTAGTGCTGAGCACCTCTTGTTCCCGTTGACTTCACTGGAGGTTGAGGGATCTCTGCAGTGTGTGTGTATATATATATACACACACAGTCCAAAACATTTGACTGCAAAGGGCTTTATTACTTTGATGTTGTACTGAGTTCAGTTAACACTATTTATCTCCCAGGAAAATAACCAGCTTACCAAATAGTTCATTTTAATTCATTAAGTTCATTTTAATAGAATTCGTGTTTACCACATCTGGGATGAAGGCGTGATTCTGTTTCAGGATGTGGTTGAGGAACGTATCTCCATTCTGGACAGCATTAAGGCATTTGCTTAATTCCTACTGATATCTATGGGACTTAAGCATGTGCTTAAATCAGATGCTTAAATGCTTTCCTGAATTGGGCCCCAAGTCCAGGAACGATAGGGTAGGAGCACTCATTCCTCAATAGAGTTGAGGACCAAGAAAGGAGCTGATAACGATAGAGGGGTAGAAAAATTGAGCACTGACTCACTTTAATGTACATGTGCAGGAAACAGAACTCTAGAATGCAAAGTCCTATGTCCGTGTGCTGGAACAGACTGAGAAAAATTGTTGCTAAACCTAACTAGATGGAGAGGAAAGGTGAAGAACCTGAGCCTAGAGGCAGAAAATGAGCAGGTGGAGTCACTCTAAGGTCAACATAGTCATAAAAATGTATATGGTGCAGGGGTTAAGGTGGAAATTAATCGTGTTGGGAGTGCTATAGAGGAGCCAATAGCCATCAACTGAGATGTTTGGCTGCTGTGAAATCCTAAAGGGGGGAAGCTGCATTGCTATAGACTCTGATTGCAACTGCGCAGAAGGGAGAGTAGAAGTGGTTTGCTCTCAGAATTAGTGTTTGTGAGTGCAACAAGAAGGGCCTTAATTCTGGAGAAGAGGACTGGAGGTGTCAAAAAGATTCAGGAAGGCCTATCAGATTCAGATTTTCTAAATGTGACTGTATCGTTATATCCTATCAACACAGATACACCAACATACTGCAAACTCATTGTGTACAAGCAGTGAGACTGACTCTTGAACTGCATAAGTAAGCAGAAAGAGCAAGGTCCTGGAGAATGTCACTCCTCCATCACTGATGTGCTCTAGGGGGACCAGAAAAAATTTAATAAGGAACTTCTGAAGCGGAAAAACACTAAAAGATGATGCAATAACCAGGATCACCTTTGAAACTGTGGGAAAACTCAGTGCAGAGCAAAAGAATCTCAGATTCTAAAAGGCAATTGATTTCTGAATGGGGCTTGGTGAATCAGAGCCAGGGAAATCCCAGACAAGAAACTTAAACCAGGAATGGAATAAACTATCAGAAAGCAACAAACTAATAGGCAGCAAACTGCTGCATTAAAATCTTACTTGATTTACTTACATCTCCTGGAGTACTGTGTCCTGACTGCTAAGTATACTATTTTGCTCTTAAGGATCTTTGGAATTAAAAAAGTGGTCATTTTATTGCTATGGTAACTCATATGCAAGGAAACCATTGACTGTACAATAGAAAAATAATCAATTTTCTAAAACTATAGAATAGCGCTGAATGCATTTAAGACTTTTGATGAAAAATGATATTTGCATAGATCGTGAATTAATGTCACAAGAGTTGAATTTTACTAGACTTCCTGAAGTCATCTGGCTCTGGGAACAGTTACAGGATCGCTTCCCATATCTCAGCCATGAATAATCAATCAATACTCTGAATGCATGACATACTACTGTTATCTAAGAGGCTTCAGCATACATTAATTTGATTTTTAAAAACAGATGATTCATATTATGTGTTTTAGTGGAAATTACCTCTGTCATTGATCAAATAAATACGGGTCTAGAAGCTCAGCCGTGTAAATTAGTCTAACTCCATTGGCTTTAATGGAACTACCCTGATCTACACCAGCTGAGAATATCTCCCACATTCCTTTTACTGTATCCTGCCCAGCTTCATGGCTTTGCTGGGTTTTTCACAGAGGGCATACACAGGGGATGACTACCACAAATTCCAGGGTTGGTACAGATTTTAGATCACCATCCACCCTTTTTATTTATTACCCACAAACAGAAACACAGAATTCCACACATTCATTTTAATAAATATCAAGGTATTAAAATATTTCCCACAAATGACATCTGTCCAGATCCATGGTTATGTTTTCTGTTTCATCACAAGAGCCCATAAGAGAATATTAAATCATAATGATCCTTTTAAAAGTAAAGTTTTTTTTATATGAAACAATAAAATAAAATAAATTCTACAAGCCCTTACATCTAGCTACAGAATCTTTTGGGCCTAGAGCAACAACTCTGCCTTATATAAATTGTCTTCAATGGAAATATCATGTGTTTACATTGGTGTGGTGGAGAGCAGAATCTGGAGTAGTGTTGGATCATATTAAAGAAGTTCTGTATTAAAATCACAAATGAGTTTGATTCCCCAGAGTTTAAATTCCAGGGTATTACTAATTAAGAGGTCTCTTGGTTTTTGGTACTGTTTCTCTCCCTCTATCTGTGAAACTTGCAAGCTGCTAATTGTGTTAGTACATTCTAAGACAGAGTCTGTTCTCAAAGCAATTCACAGAGAGAGAGACTCAAAGCAATACTCTAACAACAGAAACAACACCCAGAGACTCCCCACCCTTTTGTTGTATTAACAATTGTGATTAAAATAGAGATAGAGGATGTATGTGGATGGATGCTTGGTGTGGATAATAACTGAATGATCAGGGAGGTGCCAGCCTAAGAATCCATTGTCCATCGGCTGAAGAAGGCGTCAAGTGGAAATAACCAGAGGACCCCCCGGAGGGCAGACTGGAATCCACCCAACAGCCTCAAGAATGGGAGAACCAAAGAACAAGATAACATCTTGGAGCCGTCAGGAATGTGCTATCTGCTGATTGATTCAGCAACAGCATGATGAAGCAATTCCCATAGACTGGCATAGGAAGAAATTCCTATAAAAATAGACTCTAAAAAGTGAGAACTTTGGGGTCTGATTCTGCAAACCAACTTCCAGGAGCATCAGATGAGCATCTGACAAGGCCCTGCTCCCTCCTCATGTCCAGGCCACTTGGCCAGTGGCTTGGCATGAGCAACTCTAAGGCTGGTAACTATGATAACAACCTTGCAGAACCTGTGTGTGTGGGTGTGTATGTGTGTGTGTGTGTGTTTGTATGAATGAATGTGTGAATAAATATGAGATTGAATGGAATGTTATAGCTATAACTAACTGCTTACTATGATTCTTTCTGTATTCACAATAAATGTGGTATTTTGCCTTTTTCCCTTTAATAAGATCCTGCTGGTTTTTATTTTATTGGTATAACAGTAGTGCACCTAATAACTTTGTTGCAGAGATACATATTATACTGCAGACACTTACAATGCCTGGTACTTAATGAACATTTGTAAATATAACCTAGATCACCAAGGGCAAGGATAGGCCTTACAAAAATGCAAATATCAATCATACTAATTAGCTCAGGGTGATTTCTTGTGACTCTGGACCAATCCTGTTCCTGTTGAAGTCAATAGGAATTTTGCATTTGATTCACTGGGATGTGATTTATCTGTCCTAGTGGACCAGGATGAGACCCTAATTTGTATATTATCTAGTAAGTAACTACATGAGAGTCATCTAAATGTATCTGTAGCCTTCTTCCACACAAAATATTATTTTAAGATGAACAGCATCAGCTGCAAAGGAGAAAAAGCATACTTTGTTGTAGTAAATACCTGAATTGTGAAATATACGGACAGAGTAGGATGCTTCAAAATTTTTATCAAATATTTTTGCCCTTTCTTAACCAAGGAAATATTCACATTTCTGGAATATCTGCTAGAAACAAAGCTACTTCAGAATATACTACCTGGCATGCAGTGTCTTTGTAGTTAGAACAAGGACTTTAACTTGGGAGGCAGAGGTTCTGCCCAGATACCAACTGTCATGCTTTATTGGTTTAACTTGGCATCACACAGAGATTTTGGTTCAACTGAATGCCATCACTTCCACCTTCTCATGTGCAAAAATTCCTGAATACCAAAAGCCATTGATATGTTTTAAAAAGCTATGAAAACCTGGCAATCTATTATTCCTGTAACAGCAGGGATAGCAATGGGACATGGAGCTTTTCATTATTGATTTGTCGGTTTGGATCCAGTTTTGGTCAGTAGGGCTGAAAGTTAACATCTAATGATGGCTTTTTGGTGACCTATAGTATATGAAAGTAGTCCCAGTTCCTCATGCCCAGGTGTCCAAATCACAAGGCAACCCTACCCCATGGGCACTTTATTGGCAGCATGAGAAGACAGACTAAGGTTTGAGTGAGTGTGTAATCGCAATTTCTTCCTTGTAGTGGTAGTCTCTCTGGGTGGGAACTGAGGTGTACTGGTAGGGAAGTTTGAACTGCTGCTAAGTGTTCTGTGTTCTGCTATGCCCGTTGCATTTGGTAGGAGCTCCCTGTAATCGTCCACAAAGCCACCTCATTGTCCTCCTTCAAATCCATCTTTAAAACTATCCTTTGTCGTGATGCCTACAAAAAACTTGCCAAATATTAGGCTGCTGGTATGTTGAGACCACAGCCTACCATGCTGATCAGTTTAGTCTCATAATTCCCCTGTACTCCCTTGTCTGTCTGTATCCATCTGTTGTCTTATCTTAGGGCTTGTCGACACTTAAAATTCTACAGCAGCACAGATGCACCGCTGTAGCATTTCAGTGTAAACACTACCTATGCTGATGAGAGAGATTCTCCTGCTGACATAGGAGGTCCATTGCCCTGAGAGGTGGTAGCTAGGTCAACAGAAGAATTCTTCTGTCGACCTATCACTGTCTGCACAGGGACTCAGGTCAATTTAACAAAGCTGTTCAGGGTGGTGGATTTTTGCATCCCTGTAGTTAAACCGACCTAAAATTTGTTAGTCTCTAAGGTGCCACAAGTACTCCTTGTTCTTCAGGCCTTATATTGTAAGCTCTCGGGACAGGGGCAGCCTGTCTTTTGTTTGAACAGCACCTAGCATAATGGGGGCCTGGTCCATGATTAGGGCTCCTAGGCACTAGGCTTAACACAAATTATTAATAAAGAGGATTTCAGTCTCTTGGAATGTCAAGTTGGCTCTCCTTCAAGAATGCAAAATTCAGTCTTTATGGAAAAACTCAGTGTTCTGAAACAGTGAAAGACCAAATGAAAAAGCAGCTGTCTCCATTCACTGAAAAACATTATGTAGTGGGGTAGCTGCCCCACTCCTATACTAAAGGGGGTTCCAGCAGGCCAGAGAGGCTGTGCGGGTGGGCGGCCAATCAGGGAAGGCCTGTTAGGGAGCCAATCAGAGGCTGAGTAAGAGATAGCCAATCAGGACCAGACTCAGCCCTATATAAAGGCTGCCCAGGAAGGCAGTAGTTAGTCTCTCCCAGGCCTTTGGAGGGTGAAAGTCTGTCTACTGTGTGAGGGGATTAGCAGCAGAGATAGTACAGCATGGGGCAGGTGAGGAGAGCAGAAGGAACTCCAACCTGGTATCTGCAGGCCCTGAGGGAAGGGCTGGGCTGGTGCAAAGGGGATGAAGGGGAAGCAACCCTGGGAGAGAGGCGGACAAGGGGAGAGAAGGAGGGCAGGAAGGCTGCCTACAAAGTTGTCCCTGGGTTGGGACCCAGAGTAGATGGCAGGTCTGGGTACTCGCTCTTCCCCCTTGCACATACACCCAGCCGTTGGATGTGGCGATAGTGGAGTGCACCAGACCCCTAGCAAAAGGAGTTAGACTTTGGGGTGTGGCTGGCCGCTGTAGCTGGGTGAAGTGAAAAACTGCTGATAAACTGCCCCCCCACCCCCCCTAGAAGGGGGTGACTGAGGACTAGGGGGCACTGCCGGAGGGCAGTGTCCTGAAGAGGATGCCACAAGAAGGGAGCAACATGGGTCCAGGTGCCAAGAGAGGGTGAGAGATGGATGGGACACCACCAGTGGAGGGGGCTCCACACTGGACTGAGCTAATTTGCTGACAAGTCAGCAGGAGGTGCGGTGGTGGTGAGTCCCAACCCCGTCATACATTATAACAATAATTTTAAAAAACCTTGGCTTATGTATAGCTTTTCATGCCTTGATCTTAGTGCTTTACAAAGAGGTCAGTATTATCAGTCCCATTTTTCAGTGGGAGAAACTGAAGCATTGAGGGGAAATTACTTGCCCAACATCGCCCAGTAGCTAGGAATAGAGCTCAGATCTCAGTCTAGTTCACTGGCCTTCCAGTAGGCCAGACTGCCTCTAAAACCTTAGCCTTAAAATCATTATAATTGTATTTGAATAGAACTATTTTAAATATGGCCAAACTTCCTTTTTCTTTTAAATAATGTGTTACCATGGGCAGTTTGGGAAATACATGTCTTTGACATTGCTATATAGAAATCTGATGATGAACACACGAGCCCAATAAAAGCTTGGAAAACAGATCCATGCTCATTGTAATTGGAGCATGGAGTAGGTTGATATCTGAGTGATGAGCTAAGAAGTGACCCATTGCAGAGGGTACTTAAATGTTTGGAATAAAAATGGTAATGCCTTTTTACATTCTGGTGAGTGGTAGCTCAGTAACTTGAATGCTATGTTGCAAGAAGAAAACGTTCACTTAATTAGTGAGGATAGTACACCTACTATAAAAGAAAAGGCGTACTTGTGGCACCTTAGAGACTAACTTCATCGGATGAAGTGAGCTGTAGCTCACGAAAGCTTATGCTCAAATAAATTGGTTAGTCTCTAAGGTGCCACAAGTACTCCTTTTCTTTTTGCAAATATAGACTAACACGGCTGCTGCTCTGAAACCTGTCAATAGGCTTATTGTGACTTTTATTTTTAAGAGCAAGATATGAGAACCATTTCCTGCACATCCTGACAATGAGCCTCTATTGAGAAGCTTCTGAAGTCTGGTATCTTATGCTAATCAATTCTTAAACAACACCTACAAGGTAAAGCAAACATGGTCCAGTTAGGCCACACTCTGCTCAGGTAACTGACATAGGTCTGCGTATTAAAGTATTAATACAAAAGTGAATAACATAGGTTCTGCTCCTGCAATTTGGTGTGTGTGATTGGAACCCTTCATCCATGTAGTCCCATGGGTACACAGGTCTAGCCAGGAGGATCATACTGCAGGGTTGGGGCCTTGATGTTCTGCAATAAAAACAAACAATTCAGATGTTCGTCAATATTGATTTTTTCCCCCCTTCGACTATATTTTAGAGAGCTTGAATTGGGGACAATATCTCATTTGACATGTCACAGATGTTACTTTATTTTTCTATTGGTTTCATTAGATTTGATAGTGCTGGCATGGTGCGAAAAAACATTTGTGTATACTTTGAGAAAAAACACATCTATGTACTGATTGCCTGCATAGTATGTTTATTAATTAGACTACAGAAGTGCCCATGTAGGTGCTTTCCAAATACAGTTCTTGCACAGAGGAGCATCCAGTAGAAATTGCTCAAGAAAACCTTCCATTAATTGTTTCAGAGTATTCTCAACACCCAGTGAAGTCAATGGGCACAGAAAGTTGTGAGCACCTCCAAGGACTGGATTCTTAGGCAAATACAGTGGGAATGCACAATGGTTAAAATAACCACACTGCTTATTATTACTAGGATACCTTCTAGATCCCAGGCCAGCAAGGACCCTTCACTGCAGAATACTGTGGCATTGGCAACAGTACATTTTAAGTGGCTTAGCTTCCCAGACAGGAAGTTTGGGGGAAAGGGTCTGAAGAAGCCCATTTCTGTTATGTAGGGGCACTTGAGAACTGCATTGCTGAATAAAGAGGATCTGCTTCAAGCACACTGGGCCCAGAAAACTGGATTCAAGGCCCTACTCCAGAGTGGGGATTTAAACCTAGGACTCCTACATTGCTGCTGAGTGCCCTAACCACTCAGCTGTTGGCAGGGGATGCTCTTCTGCCTCACGTTTATGAATCTAGCTCTTTTTCTTTTCTAACCTCTTTTTAAATAAAAGCAATGCCCCCAAATTGAAATGAAACCTATTTCATTTGACCTCATTTGCTGAAAAAATGCAGGTTTGGTTCGACCCATCTTGAATCTTTTAAAATGTTTTGGAATTGCCAGCACACCAAAAAATCAGTCATGGGTCCGGCTCTGTTCCTCACTATTTATCTGGCAGTAGTGTCTAAGGCCCCAGCTTACATCCCCATTGTGCTAGGCACTGTACAGGTACATAACAATATGTGTTCCTGTCCCCAAGAGCTTAGAATCTAAGTATAAGATGAGAGACAACAAGCAAATGCAAAAAACAGAAGGGGGAAGGACATGGTAGCACTACTAGTAACATCACGATAGGCAGTGGTCATAGCAAATCAGCTGCCTGACCATTGTCGATATGTTTTGTAGGCATCACCGCAGATGAGAGTTCTAAGGTGAGATTTAAAGGAGGAGAATGAGATGGCTTTCTGCAAGTTCTTCCTGTGCATAGGAGATGGCGTGGGAGAAACAGCAAAGATGTTTGTTTGTAAATGTAGCAAATAGGCAATCAAATCTGGCATCACAGATTTAAAACTAGAGTGAGCAAAACCACTAAAGACATACTATAGGACCATTCCTGTGCTGTGTAAATGGAAAGAAGTGATGACTTAATAGGTTTTTACTATTCGCCTTTACTTGTGTTGATCCCTTGGTGACTATAAATGGACCTATAGAGGAAGAAGCTTTCCAAATGACTCTGCTCATGTACCTCACATCATGAAAGTGGAGCTGAAAATGAGCTACAAAAATCAACCCTTACAGGATATTGGCACAGGCTAGCTAGGAGTTGGCACCAGAGTGGATTGTTCTGTAGCCTATAATGCTCCGTACTAGCAGCAAGAGACCAGCTGACTTTTGTACTTGGCTCCCTGCTCCACAGCCCAAAACATTGAGTGTGCTCAATCCCAAAGAGAGTGTTCAATGGCCGCATAATGACTCTGCTGCTTGATCAGGCAGCCGTGTTGATGAGTTCCAAATGGAGATCTGTCCAGGCCACCTGATGTGTGAGGCAGGTCCTGGTCTCTTTGGAACTAGTAGCAGGTGTGAGAGTCCTCATGGCAACAAACTGATCAGTGAGCAGTTCTCCTAACAGAACATCTGGTGCTCCCAGCACTTTTATTTGTCTGACATCTTTTTCATTCATGTTGGTATGTCTCTTCAGCTGAAGAACTGGTAACGTTATACTCACACACCCAGTGGAGTCTTTAGAGGTAACTGCTTGCCTCTCGGCCAAATTCTGCTCTCAGTTATACCAGTGCAAACCGCCCAGTGAAGCCAATGAGGTTTGCAAAGTGGTAACAGAAGAGGATTTGCCCATCAGCGTCTGATTTGACAGCTGCACTAGATGCTTATTAAGGGCAGGATTCTTTTTTTTTTCTTCCCCTCCAGAAAAGCTCAGCTTTCACACCACAAGGCCATACAAGCCCTGGAAAAACTGACTGAATTTGGCCAAGAGTTTGGTCTCGCTGCTCAGTTTGTTGTACCTATGTAGCCAGGCTGGTATTTGAGCAGCACAGATGTGGTGTGTTTGCTTTCTGCCTCGCACTTGGTTTTGTGGCGATCTGTTGCTTTTGTTTGATCTGAATTGGTGGAGTACATCTTTCTCTCTGCATTTTCACGGTGGTGAACCCTCTTGTTCTCTACATGCACGCTCTTAATATTCACTGTCTCACAATATAGCTATATCTCCTTTTGAGCATTTTAATCCTCCCCTCATGACCTTTAAAATATACAAATTCTAGGAGAATGCAAAGAAATAGCTAGATGTGAAATTTTAGAACTCAGATCCTTAGCTGGTGAATAGCTCCATTGCACTCAGATTGACACCAATTTATACCAACTGAGGATCTGGCTAAGTGTCTTAGCTTCCATAAATACAATATTTATTTAGGCATTTATAATACTGCATTGTCCATTTTGGGGTGCAAGATTCATAGGTAGGGCTGCCATTTCTGTTTGCAGCCACACATTCATGTCTCCAATTGCTGTTTTGTATTCTGCATTCTTTACAGTCAATGGTTAATGACTTACCTAACCTGTCAAGATAAAAATGGGGAGGAGGGAAAATAAAACCCTCCCAGCTGGAAAATCACTGTCACTGGATATATTTTAAAATGTCCCAACCAAGTCATAAAAACTTGCTTCTGTTAAGTGTTCAGCTGCTACATAGTAGCATAAGACCAGAAACAGGCAATATCCCCTATATATTTGTAATATTCTACCTTCTCTATCCTATTATTGCAGCAATACTTGAGTATTAACCTCTTTCAGTGTTTATTATATTAGTTATAACATTTAAAAAAAGAAGCTAAACTGAGGCCAACCGCAGAAATGGAAACTGCCTCCTTCCACCTATTAATGATTCTACCCCATCCAAAATATTAGGTAATGGACTGTAGAGGAGAATTCTGTACTGGCAAAAAGAGGCACTAGACCAAATAGACCTCTTCCACTCCCAGTATCTGTGATTCACTGAGCATAAGTTTGGTCTTACAGGTGTTCTGAAATTTAGATGACAATGTATTTTAGTTGAGCTCTAGTAAGCTTTTTAACTGTTAAACACACAGTTTTGCCAACCTTTAATTAAAAAAAGAAATTGTGCTAGAGGAGAAGTCCACTGGTAAAGAGTCAAACCTGGAAGCATCCATGCTCTCTTGGTACAGTGTGTACCATTTTCTATTTCTGTCTGGATTCTTTCTACATGTGACTGCTATATTTTTGCAAGTGTGGGGAAACATTTCTCGGTTTATTAAATACAGATTTTAGTGGCGTACTCTATTACCGGCATCTCCCTTTCAGGCAAATAGTGCTTGTGCTTTGGGATGCATTGAGGTGTACCAGAAGCTAGCACGTATGGATGCATTCATTTAGGCACTTTAAAGTATCTTCAAAGTACCAGTGCATGCATTCAAACAGTAACTAGGAAAATGATCTTTGTGATACAAACACCAGCCAGAGCCTGACTGTAGTGGTGCAGACAGGACAACTGTGCCACTGCAATGTATCTGAGAAATTGGAGAAGTAAACAAAACACAGTCAGATTTTTACAAAAGATGCTTTTAAAATTGCCTCCACTGGGCTGGATTGGAACCCTATATTCAAGCCTGATAAAGGGCAGCACAGAGCTGTGTTGTTCCAGAAGGAGGGCAGGAATTAGATTGATTCCCCCAGGCTCCAGGGGTGGCATCAATTTATTTCCCCCTCTGTGCTGGCTCCAATATATTGTGGGCCACAAATCTTTGCCCACAGGCTCCCCACCCATCTGTTCAGGAGAGGGAGTGGTGACCCAGTGACAACTGCAATTCCCCCATTGAAAAGGGTGCTGCAATGCAGGTACCCCTCACAGAGGCATAAGGGACTCTCACACTGTCTCACTTCCCTGCATGAGTATGCAGAAGAGATCATATTCTCTCTCTCTCTCTCTCTCTCAGTCTGTGTCTAAGGCTCTAATCCTGTAAAGACAATCACATGAATAGTCCCACTGGAGATGCTCACATGTTTGTTACTACATGAGTAAGTCTCTGGAGGAGCAGAGCCCATATTTGCATGAAAAGCTACAGCCTAGACTGAAACTCAAACTGTTGTTCTTGTCCCAGCTCTGCCAGGGGCCTGCTGGGTGATCTTAAGCTATCCATTTTAGCCTCTATGTGCCTCAGTTTCCTAATCTATAAAATAAGGACAATCATTCTTATTGCCTAAGTAAAATGTTTTGAGAGCTACAGATGAAAAGTACTTTATAAACAATATATTATAATTATTTATTTTATTTTATTTCTTTTCTAGCCTGTCTCCGACTGTTGGAGATTCTGATTTTTCTGAAATTCTTGCCAGCATAAACTCCTGGTTAATACATCAGATCTGTCACGAATTACCAAGGGGGTTAGTTTGAATGTGGCTTGACACAACAAGAAGACATGAGTAATATAACAAAAGCTCAAACAAATCCCAGAAACTTAGATCTATCCAGGACAGTTGTGCTGTCTGTGACTATTTATTTTAGTGGTCTACTACAATATTTGTCTAATTAAAGAACATTACATTATGTTTATAGTGTGCATGTGCCAAGATTAAACCTACAGACCCACATCATAACCTATAATTACTTTCTGGAAGGGATCTGCAAAATTTTAAAATGTGATGAACTTAATTAATCCTTCCAAAGAATTCAAAGACACGGTGCCTCAGGAAATAGTTTCAGTAATATTTTCTGCTGTCTTTCTGTATCAAACCAGATTGTGTCTCAGCCCTACCAAATTATAAATGAATTAAGGCATAACTTCATCCAGCTTCCAATTGCCATTGCTGGATCCAAACCCATTTCAGACATTGAAATTTTTGCCCAGTGGCAAAAGTAATATCTTCACACACAATAAATCCACCCCCCCCCCCGACCAGAAACTAAAGAGCAAAGAGAAACAGTAGCTATAATTTTTATGGGACCACCCAAAAACCTATGCATAAGCAATTTTATGCTTGATTTGCATGTAGCATTGTCCTACAAAGAAACCCCTCAGAGTTGTGTTGACATCCATTCTGTCCTGAATCTGTTGTCTCTCTTTTCATAAGAGCCCAGGAGAATGCTGCTAAAATACCATTTCAGGACCCAGCCCTAAGAACCTTTACTCGCCTGAGTAGCCCCCCGTGAAGCCAATGGACCACATCAGAGGGTAATCTGGAGCTTGTATTGTGTGGTCTTACAAAGTATATCACAAGGTGCTTGTCCAATTCACATATTCGAAATGGAGATAAAGAGCAAAGAGATATTAGAGATACCATCTCCTTACTATTTACCTTAAAGAGATTAACAAATGTGTTTGGAAGTATCTTACAAAAGATCTTTCATTTAGTTTCCTACCCTTGGCATTATTAACATAGTTTTTCCTCTCCAGATTGTGAATTCGCTGAGAGTAGCCACTTGATTCTTCTTTTATCTGCCCTATTGTTCCCTTTGGAACTGCTATCGTTTCATCTGGTGTAAAGCAGGAATAACTCAATTGAAGTCAATGGAGCTTTTTATTTATTTAGATTTAAGTAATGAAGAAAACTTCTACTCCAGGCTTTAGATGCCCTAACACAAGATTATTTTAATGCTTCTGGGATTTTGTTGTTTTACAGATCATTGAAACACAAACTCAGCTACCTGCAGAAAGTCTTCTCCACCCAGTCATTATTCTGGGAATCATACAATCAGCCCTCTCTAGAAACACAACAGAACGGAGTTATTTGGTGTAACACTGATGTAAGTGTGAGGAGAATCAGACCCTCAGCTTTCTCTTTCAAGCTCTGTTAACCCTTCTTTGAGCAATGTGCTCGTCACTATTAATATTTAAAAATAAATGTGTATTAGTATTTGTCTTTTTGCTCTCCATTTGGATGATGAAAATAGACTGGTCAGAATCATTGTTTCTAGTCAATACATTAATTTTGCCTTCAGTTTACATAGGACCAGAAGGGAACCCTGGCTATCTACTCCAGGGTGATATCTACGCTATCACAGGCAATCCTGTTATATAAGCCTTTTCATAAATTTGTCAAGCTCCATCTTAAAACTAGTTACGTTATTTGTCTCCCACTGCTCCTGTTGGAAGGCTGTTCCAGAACTTCTCTCTTCTAGCGATTACAAACATAATTTCCAGCCTAAATTTATTCATGGCAAGTTTAGACCCATTTGTTCATGTCCCCATATTGTCCATCTGCTTAAATAGCATTTCTCCCTCCCTGATGTTTACCTCCCTGATGTAATTATAGAAAACAAAGGTATCCCCTCTCAGCCTTTGTTCTGGTAGGCTCAGCAAACCAAGTTCTTTTAGTTTCCTTTTGTAAACCAGGCTCTCCATTTCCCGGGTCATCCTAGTAGCCTTGCTCTATACCTGTTCCAGTTTGGACTCCTTTTTCTTCAACCTGCATAACCAGTTTCTCATTCACAAACACAATGTTACAATACCTGGCTTGTAAGCATTGCAGGGGAATATTGGCTTTCTAAAAAAACATTTGCAGTGAAACTTCTAAACAATCGTGGAAACATTTGTTTGGCTAAGAAAGTTTTATTTGGCACTTGTAGGCCTCGGTGGAAGAAAACTCTTAAGCAATCCCTCTGACTTTGATGAGACCTGGGGCTTCTCTACACCAGCAATTTTCAGCGCTGCAACTTTCTAGTTCAGGGGTGTGAAAAAACACCCCCCCCGGAGTGCAGCAAGTTTCAGTGCTGGGAGCTACACCCCTCGTGGAGGTGGTTTTTCTAGAGCGCTAGGAGAGCTCTTGCCACGACCACACACTCCACGTTAAACCACTGCCACGGCAGCGCTACCAGTGTAGACTAGCCCTGAAATACATGCTTAAGAATTACCTGAATCGGGGCCTTAAATGTTAGGCCATATTTGACCTGGTGATTGCTCTTGAGATACCACTCTCAGAAGCCTTTTTTTCTTATTACAGCTCATGTACTGATTTCACTCTGTGCAGGAGTAAAAGAGGATGTTTAGCTTCATTGTGTTTAACTTAAATTCTGTTAACTTGGGGGCTAAAAGTGACCTCAGTTCTCCTCATGCTACTTTCTCCCATACTCTCTCTTTATCCAAACCTACAAATAGATATTTGTATGCAACTAGTCTCACTGACTTCAAAGGAACTATTCCTGTAAGTAAGCATAACTGAATGTAAGGACTGATATCTGATATTCAAGAAGGATGTTAAATTGGAGAGGGTTCAGAGAAGAGCCATAAGTATGACTGAAGGTTTAGAAAACATGCCTTATACTGATAGCCCTCAAGGAGCTCCATCTATTTAGCTTAAAAAACAACATTATGGGGTGACTTTATTACAGCATCAAATATCTACATGGGAACAAATATTTGATGGGCTCTTCAATCTACCAAATAAAAGAGTAACACAATCCAGTGTCTGGAGGCTGAAGCTAGACAAATTCAGCCTGAAAATAAGGCCTACATTTTTAACCGTGAAGGTAATTAACTATTGGAACAATTTAACAGTCAAGGTGGATTCTCCATCACTGACCATTTGAAATCAAGATTGGATTTTTTTTCTAAAATATACACACTAGGAATTATTTTGGGGAAGTTCTCTGACCTGTGTTATACAGATGGTCAGACTAGATGATCACAATGATCCCTTCTGCCTTTGCAATCTATTAATCTATAACTGCAGGATCTGTCATTAAATCATGATGCTGACATTTCAGATATCAGGCCTGATGTGGAACATGCATTTGTTTTTAATTTAAAGTCTTTGTTCCAATCTAAAAACACAATCTCTTTGCGCCTTCAGCAGCACGTTAACAATACCATTTTCTTTCAGAGAAAAACATTAATTGTATTACAATATTACAAACCACTACATCTACAGTGCATCATCAAAAGTGAAACTATGCTGAATACAGTTTCAGAGTAACAGCCATGTTAGTCTGTATTCGCAAAAAGAAAAGGAGTACTTTGTGGCACCTTAGAGACTAACCAATTTATTTGAGCATAAGCTTTCGTGAGCTTCACGAAAGTTTATGCTCAAATAAATTGGTTAGTCTCTAAGGTGCCACAAGTACTCCTTTTCTTTATGCTAAATACAAATCTACTCTTTGGTTCGGTCAGTGTGAAGATATACAGTTACTAGGTTTTATCTAGTTTCTTGAGATCCTCCCCTGTGGAAAAGAACCTTGTTCAGATTTACTATCTGATGGGACAACATGATTTTGGCAATTAATTGATCATTAAATATTCATGGTAAATAGGCCAAATGGCCTGTGATGAGATGTTAGATGGGGTGGGATCAGAGTTACTACAGAGAATTCTTTCCTGGGTATCTGGCTGGTGAATCTTGCCCACATGCTCAGGGTTCAGCTGATCACCATATTTGGGGTCGGGAAGGAATTTTCCTCCAGGGCAGATTGTAAGAAGCCCTGGGGGGTTTTCGCCTTCCTCTGTAGCATGGGGCACGGGTCACTTGCTGGAGGATTCTCTGCACCTTGAAGTCTTTAAACCATGATTTGAGGACTTCGATAGCTCAGACACAGGTGAGAGGTTTATTGCAGGAGTGGGTGGGTGAGATTCGGTGGCCTGCATTGTTCAGGAGGTTTGACTAGATGATCATAATGGTCCCTTCTGACCTTAATATCTATGAGTCTTTTGGCATATTTTAAGTGCAAACACATTTGAATAATCTGTAAAATTAGTTTCAGAGTAACAGCCGTGTTAGTCTGTATTCACAAAAAGAAAAGGAGTACTTGTGGCACCTTAGAGACTAACCAATTTATTTGAGCATGAGCTTTCGTGAGCTACAGCTCACTTCAATTTGTTTGCATAGCAGCAGAGAATCTTAAATCTAGGGAAGAAATTGTGGTAAAGGTGTTGCAGGCAAATGTAACTGTTATTACACAAAAAGACACACCAATCTGTGTGTACTGGTACTAGAGAAATCTCTGAAGATACTGAGAGGGGGATTCAGGGCAGAATATCTCTCTTATGGGATCTTTAACTTCCACTTGAACAAGCACTAAAGGAAGAGAGATGGAAACTTGGATTAACTTCTTATCCAAGTGACACTTCTTGCAATGTTTTTGACCCTGCTTTAAAGCTGTCACTGAGTGCCTCAATTTATTGAAACACAATCCTTTTAAATCCACCTCTCTTATCTCTGCAGACAGTTTCCTTATTAGCTTTGTTTTCTTTAAGAGCATACATAGTATTCTTTGACAGAGGCTGTGTGGACAGCCACACTTTTTTGATTGTGTTAAGAAAGAAAAATGTTGTTCTGTTATAGTGCAGGAAATGGTGCAGGCATGTTGTGGGGATTTGCACCCCTAAATCAATCTCTCTTTAAGAATAAAACCCTGGACAAAATTCACTAAAATCTGAGTGCTGTGTGGTTTTGATGCCAAACTATAAATCAAGCCAGATTTGCTTCAAAGGTTAGAAGCATCCAGTTATATTATAATTGTATTCCCATAGCCCATGGGAGCCTCAGTTATGGAGCAGCCCCCTCTCCCCCCAGGCTAAGAGTTGCATAAGCACAGAACA
This sequence comes from Caretta caretta, assembly GCF_965140235.1. NCBI lineage: Eukaryota > Metazoa > Chordata > Testudines > Cheloniidae > Caretta > Caretta caretta. The sequence goes on along the minus strand of NC_134206.1, from coordinate 337,041,739 downwards.
AAAAGATGGTCCCTGCCCCAAAGACCTTACAAAGTAAGAACAACATGTTTCAGGGTAGCAGCTGTGTTAGTCTGTATCTGCAAAAAGAACAGGAGGACTTGTGGCACCTTAGAGACTAACCAATTTATTTGAGCATAAGCTTTCATGGGCTACAGCCCACTTCATCAGATGCATAGAATGGAACATATAGTAAGAAATTTATACATACAGAGAATATGAAACAATGGGTGGTACCATACATGCTATAACGAGAGTGATCAGTTAAGGTGAGCTATTACTAGCAGGAGAGGAAAAAAAACCTTTTGTAGTGATAATCAAGATGGGACATTTCCAGCAGTTGACAAGAAGTGTGAGGAACAGTGTGTGTGTGTGGGGGGGGGGGGGGGGGGAATAAACATGGGGAAATAGCTTTACTTTGTGTAATGACAGAACAACAGCGGATTCCAGACAGATTGACTGACTGAAGCAATGAGACCACTGCAATGAGCGATGAGACCATCCAGACAGGAATGTCTTGGTATATCAGCAGCCTAGCCATTGACAACTTTTTTGTAAGCATCATGACAGTTTTTAATGGAGGGATCTGAAGGTGGATAATGGGGTAGCTTTGTGGATGTTTTCAGGGAGCTCCTCCCAAGCGTGAGGGGCAGCGTGGACAAAAGAACTTGGGTGCTTGTTTGACCTTGTTTGAACATTTAGATGAGCAATGGAGTCTGGAATCATGGACTGATCAGAAGCAGGAGTCAGCCTCTCCGAAAGAGAGATGATGGCTAGAGTGGGGATAGATCATCAAGAGTCTTGAAAATGAAGAGAAGTAGCTTATGTCTGATGTGACAGGAGATCCAGTGGAAGGATGAAGAAAGGGTTGATGTGGTCAAAGAAACAGATCCAGGTTTGATCAGTAAACTCCTAGCCTATGTACCACCTAGTCCATTATCCTACCTGACTGTGGTTGGTGCAAGAATCTTCAGATGAAGGTATAAAACCTCTAAAATGGACAAATATATAATAATCTGAGCATGGAGAAGATTCCTAACTCCACTGTTCATTGTTTGCAAGTGCTTATTCTCAGCTCTAAGTGCTTTTACCTGGAAATCAAAATGGACACACAAACACAATCCAAATACACAGTATAAATTAGTGACTTGTGTCCCAAAGCATGAAGCAATTCACACACCTTTTGAGAAATCCGGACTAAGTTTCATTTTTAAAAAGTCACTATCTGAAGTAGAAAATCACTTGAAAGTGCCATTGTCTACATCTGGAAATATCATTTATTCATTTTCTAAAAGATAAGTGTAATAAGACCTGGATCCCCTGCTGGTTCCTCCCAAATGAAAATTTACCTCAATTTTGCTAACACTGCAGGCTAAAGGCATGAGCCCCCAAGGTGCTGTATCCTCAACTGCTACAGACCTTGTAGAATCGGGCTCAAAGGTCAAACCAGTTGTGCTCCTGTGATATTCCCTAGAGTACAATCTGGACTGTTGAAGAGCAGTGTCCCATTAACTCTCTAACCACAAGTGCCATTTACACTGCTTTACTGTCAGAACAGTCACTCCTGGCCTGCTCATGCAGGCTTCAGCATGCAAATTCACTCTCAGCTAAATACCTGAGCAAATTCCTAGTCCCAGATTTTCCCCCAGAAATGTGGGTCTTGTACTGTCCAGCACGCTACTAAACAATGCAATCTTATAGAAAGCCCATCATTTCATCATAGGGAAATGATATATCAGCCTTGTTATGCCAAATAAAGTTTCACACACACACTACTACAAAAACACTGGTTAAAATAAAACAATAAGATACGTTTATTAACTACAGAAATATAGATTTTAAGTGATTACAAGTAATGATGCATAAAAGTCAGGATGGTTACATAAATTCAAGAGTAATACATACGCTAATACCTAACTTAACAAGCTAGGTGAACTTAAAAGCAAAGGTTTTGTCTCACCATATGCTGTTGTAAATTTCAGAAGCTGGGTCTCTTTTCAGCCTGAGACCACTCCCCCTTAGTTCAGTTCTTTGAGAGTCATTAATGTCATGAGCAGAGAGATGGGGAGAGGAGAAGAGGTAAAATCAAGTTTTTCCACCCCTCTATAATTCAGTTTCCTATGCTAGAAACATCCTTGTTGAGTCCGGGTGACACGCAGTCTGTTGTGGACATAAGGTTTGCATTGTCCCTGTGATTAAATGTAAATTTCTTGTTTACACCTTCCCATTGCTGGGGGATGTCTACTTAAGCCAGTGATATCTCTTTTACACCTGGATGGGGAGCTAATGTATCTTTTTGTCTCTGGAAAACCGGTTTGGGCCTGCTTGTCTTAACCTTGGAGCATGTTGTAAGAATGATACATAGTAGAATCTTATAACTCCACATACATTGTTGATACACACATTTTACCTGGACAATAATACTCAGCAGATTATGACTTTTCAAATGATACCTCACAAGGTATACTTGAACAAAATGCATCATAGTCTTGTAAAATTAGTGAGCATAATAGTATAAACCATCACAGCTCTCCTACACAATCCTTCCAAGAAGGAAAAGAATGATATAATGGACATTTTTAGTTCCTTCCAGTAACTTTTGTGGTGCAGGACAAAAATGCAGTTTTATTCTCCATCACGGATGTACATGTAAAGTGTATGATGAGTGCTGATTCTTTAGATGTAAAAGTGTAAACACAATTTTCAGATGCTACAAAGATATACTATATGCCCCGCACTGCTATTTACACTGTGGGTCTTAAGAATGTACCAGGGTTGCTGTTATAACAAGCAGCCAGCTTTACTTGATATATTATCTCCTGCTTTTTAAATGATTTAAAATATGTAGTGTTGAATTCTTTCCCCCAAAGTCAATTATCACTTTGTTCTGGGAGAAAAGTAATTATTTTCATCTTGTAACCCAAATCCTTAGACTTTGATCATGTACTTGGGCATGGAGACTCTGCAATGCTTTTAACCATCCCTTAGGGTGGGTTTAGACCACTGATTTACTAAGAGTGGATTAGCAGTAGTCACAGTATATTCCTAAAGAAAGTAACCACCGCACCATTGCGATTAGGTACTGGATTACTTCAGGCAGAGTCAGGGCTTTAACTGGATGCCTTTGTCCAAATGTCTTACCCAGGTTCTTATAGGCCACGAAGCTCACTAGGTTTTCTTCAGCCAGACCCCTGCAACAGCCTGTGAAAGTTAAGAAAAATCTGCCCTATGTCAAGATTCCTTATTGTCCTGGAATCTCTTAGCTCTGCCATTGCAGCCACTTTACAGTTCAGCGGCCTGATTGTGGGAAGTACTGCAGCAAAAAACCAAACAAACCCCAAACAGACAGTATATTAACATCACACGAGTCATTGTCATTTGAGCACTTTCTGATCATCATGATGATCTAGCTCTGATCTGTATTTGTCATCTTTGGTGTGGATAAGGTGTGCCCCTTCCTAATGGAAAGACCATATTTAAACAGATCTCTCATAGACATTTTGGCTGTCTTCATTACAGAATTCCTATGACTCTAGCTAGTATAATGATGCTCCTTAGTACTAGTGAAATATTGGCCAAATTTCTAATTAAAATAGTCTGTTGTTTGGAGAGGGGGGAAATGCCGGTGTCATATTAAAACGAGAAAGGGATTTGAGTTATAGGACTACATGAAGGTGTCACAAATGATAAACATTTTGTATATCATACTTGCAGAGTGCAGCCCTGGAGTCATCTGGATACCTCTCTGAAGCCTATTTTTTCCAGCTGTAACAGACAAGGAAACTGCACCCCATTATCAGAGAAACAGTGTGGTGGCCAGCATTCCTTTGGCATCTCTGAGTTAGCCGCCTACCGAGGACTATTTTCTCTGCTCCTGTAATCTCTTATGTTCTTCTTTCTCCTGTGTCACTCTTCATGCATGGGAGATCTATACAAATCAGCACAGCCTCTACAGTAACGCTATCCTTCTTAAAATCTCCCCTTGAATAAGCCTTCACCACAATGCTTACAAAACACTTGATAATGGCTAGCCAGCTGGCATATTGTGACCCCCCTGTGTATGACCAGAACTGTAATTGTTTCACTTTTACCTCTTTGTATCCACCTGTTGTGTCTTGTCATATACCTAAATTGCAAGCTTTCTCGGGTGGGCATCACTTTTTGATATTGCGTACAGTCCTAGTGTGACCCACACTCCTTCTGGGTGTGGGGTTCTGTCCCATCTAGTGGTACTGAGACCACTTAAAGAGAGAGAGAGAGACTGAGTCTGCTGTACAGCCTTAGCTAACAGCCGGTTGGCTTTTAGCTCATGTGGTAGAGGCTCATGCACTAAGCTCCAGAGGTCCCCGGTTCAATCTACGAGCACAACAGAGATCCCTGGGTGAAGCCCTCTAGTTACTACAGCAGTGGAAATAACAGGGTTTACCAGGAAAGCAAGAAGTGGGTCATACCCGGGAGAGGGCCAGTCACAGATGGACAAAAAGGGCCCCATTGACTTGGGCAGGGCATTATGGTTTATTCCCCTATTCTTACATATGGTCTCCTATTATCACTGTCAGGACTCTCCTCTGCTATATCTCCTCTGAAGGAGAGCATCTCCCCCAGCACAGTGCTCCCTAGCACCATTCTTGGACAGACATCCAGAACTCAGAGAGAAGATTAGCACCTACTCTATCAGAACTGCATCTTGGCAACAGCGAGGGGCTCAAAGCCAAAGTACTAGCACTGCTGACTTGGGAGAGATAATGGCACCACATCCCTAAGCAATATAACTGCAGGTCAAGTCACCAAAAAGAATAATCGTCCCTGGTGGGGCCCATACACACGGCCCAGAGATCACAAAGTGCAGAGTGAAAAGAACAGGAGGACTTGTGGCATCTTAGAGACTAGCCAATTTATTTGAGCATAAGCTTTCGTGAGCTACAGCTCACTTCATCGGATGCATGCAGGGGAAAATACAGTGGGGAGATTTTATATACACAGAGAACATGAAACAATGGGTGTTACCATACACACTGTAACCAGAGTGATCAGGTAAGGTGAGCTATTACCAGCAGGAGAGCGGCGGGGGGTGGGGGGGAACCTTTTGTAGTGATAATCAAGGTGGGCCATTTCCAGCAGTTGACAAGAACGTGTGAGGAACAGTAGAGGTGGGGGGGGGGGGGAATAAACATGGGGAAATAGTTTTACTTTGTGTAATGACCCATCCACTCCCAGTCTTTATTCAAGTCTATGTTAATTGTATCCAGTTTGCAAATTAAATCCAATTCAGCGGTCTCTCCTTGGAGTCTGTTTTTGAAGTTTTTTTTGTTGAAGAATTGCCACTTTTAGGTCTGTAATGGAGTGACCAAAGAGATTGAACTGGTTTTTGAATGTTATAATTCTTGATGTCTGATTTGTGTCCATTTACTCTTTTACGTACAGACTGTCCAGTTTGGCCAATGTAGGTGGCAGAGGGGCATTGCTGGCACATAATGGCATATATCACATTGGTAGATGTGCAGGTGAATAAGCCTCTGATGGTGTGGCTGATGTGATTAAGCCCTATGATGGTGTCCCCTGAATAGATATGTGGACAGAGTTGGCAACGGGCTTTGTTGCAAGGATAGGTTCCTGGGTTAGTGTTTTTGTTGTGTGGTTGCTGATGAGTATTTGCTTCAGGTTGGGGGGCTGTCTGTAAGCAAGGACTAGCCTGTCTCCCAAGATCTGTGAGAGTGATGGGTCGTCCTTCAGGATAGATTATAGATCCTTGATGATGCGTTGGAGAGGTTTTAGTTGGAGGCTGAAGGTGATGGCTAGTGGTGTTCTGTTATTTTCTTTGTTGGCCCAAAGAAACACATCATCAAGGATCTACATGTTCTCTGTGTATATAAATCTCCCCACTGTATTTTCCTCTGAATGCATCCGATGAAGTGAGCTGTAGCTCACGAAAGCTTATGCTCAAATACATTTGTTAGTCTCTAAGGTGCCACAAGTACTCCTTTTCTTTTTGCGGATACAGACTAACACGGCTGCTATTCTGAAAACAGTGCAGAGTGCATTCTTCAGGCTAGTGTGTTGCAGGTCATTCTCTGAGATAAAAACCTCCAGGTCTCCAATGAGAGCTGGCAAAGTGATGTCTCTTTGAAGAGCCTTAGGTGCAAAGAACCTGAAGAAAGTTCTTGTAACACTTTTTCCAATTCCTTCTTTATGAAGAAAGAAGGCCCTAGGCATTTCAGAGCTAGCAAAGTGCTTGTGGGGCTATGGAGCTAAATTATGACTGTGAATAATTTCTGCGGTCGTGCTGTGGTTTTATTGTGTTTGGCATTGAATGGCTGAGTTGCCATGGGAATTTCTGCTCATGCCATATGCAAAGGGAAAAAAACAAATCATTGTTTAATTTTTTAGGGGACAGGGACACAAATGTGGAGAAGCCTCAGCAAAGAGAAGGACCGATTTCCGTCAAACCTGCTTTAACCCTGGGCAGTAGCAAGACCTTATTGCTGTTACACTGGATAAAATTCTGCTCTGGCTCACTGAGGCAGCTCCATTAAAATCAGTGGGTTTCTATAGTATGATTGAGGAAGAAATTGGGTGGCTGTGTTTAAACTGAGCTACATCAGCAATCAAAGTAATTAACAATCCTGTTTCACAGAAGCTGCTGGTAACTCTGATTAGGAATCACTGAAAAAAAATAAATGATCTTTGCCAGGAACCTTCCCTGAGAAACACAAGTTGGGGAGCATGTTTGTGTAGAGGGCTTAGATACACAGGCTTGGAGAATTAGTCAAGTGGAACCAGTGTCTGTGGAGCCTGATGTGAAAAAATAAAGGATCCCACCCCTGGCTGCTGTTGATGTTGTGAGTATTTGCTTCTTTCCAGTCTCGTCTCAGAGGAGGACCTTACCCAGCATCCAGGCATTTTTCCCTAAGTTTCTAGGATACTTTTAACATTGAGTGACAGCAAATTTGCATTAATAAGAACTGAAATTACTTTGGGGTTGGTTTGGTTTAGTGTGTGTATTCTCTCTTTCAGATGCCTGTATGCCCATGGCAACTTACTCTTCAGGATGTCCACTGTGTCATGTTGTTCTTGGATGGCTGGAATGGAGAATGCTTTTATAGCTATTTGCTTCACTTGAGTGAAGATGAAATGGTTCCAGTTGTGTAAATAGCTCCGGGTGCTCTTCCAGCTTGTCTACTCCCTATCCCATGGAGATGCATTTGCTTAAGCAGGGCATATTGTGAGAAGGCATACTGTTGGATTCACAGCCCTTCCATCACATCTCAGTTCTGAACTGCCATGTTCCCTGTCATTCCAGCCCTTGACCTTTTCTTCAGAAGAGAGCTAGTGCTGGGTCATAGTCTTGTGTAATTGACAATCCGGGTCTAAGAGGAGTCACTAAAATCTCATGTGATTCAAACCAGGACTTCGTCTCCTAAGACAAATGATTAATGCACTAGCCAATCTCATATTTGCCTGTTCTTATAAGAGCCCTTTGAGGTACAGCAAATAATGGTACAGCAAGTAATAATATCCAATTAACACATGGGGTTGGATTTTGCTCTAGCCTGGAATGTCTCGACTAAAGTAGAACTTGCGTCTTGGCAGGATTTATGAGGATTACATGAAGTGCTTTTTCCCATACCCATATTGAGTATGAGTTTCACCCATAAATGCGCTTACTTAAGCCTTGTGAAAGAAGGGTTATGCACACCCATGAAACCTTAATTCCAGTGAAAAACTCAATAGAAAGGTGTACAGAAATTAATATATAGCATGTGTGGTGTCCTTATACATAATTGCATTCCTTAGTTTTTAGAAGTTACAGGGAGGCTAAGAAATAGCCGTTATTTTGTATAAACTAATGCCCTTGTGTGTTTGATAACTGGAAACCATGGAGATTATGAACAATGCTCCGAGTCTACTACAAGTCTGAGTAATAGTACTTGACACTTATTATTTATCTCAGAGGCTTTCCCCCCCTCAAAATGCACAGAGGTAATCAGAGCCCGGATTAGTACTTGGGAGTTCCTGTTTCCCAGTCCCATGTTCAGACGACTAGATGCTGACTCTTGAATGCTGTGGACCAGGTTCGGAGCGGCTGTGAGCTGGTGTGGTTCCACGGTCAACAGAGTGCTGCTGATTCACACCCGCTGAGGACCTGGCATGCTTCCTGATTTAGTAAGGAAAGGGGTCTATAGCTTGGTGTTTCTGTGCAGTGGATGAATCATAGTCTCAGTGACCCTTCTGGTACATGCATATGCAACACTGTGGAGTGGTGAACATGAGAACCCAGTAGATATGGGCAATGAGAGTGTTGAAGGGGGGAGAAAGAAGACACTCCGGGGTTCAGAGCAGATGGGGAATAGACATCCCCCATGGTATCCTTCCCTAAATGTCAACATTAACTTTCCCTTGTCCCCCTCTGTACTGTGAAATCTTCCTTTCTCCTATGAGAGAAGATTACAGAGGAAGTAGAATTCACAGCAGGGAAGGGCCTGGCAGAGTGGCTTTTTCAGAAACTAAATTCTCAAGGAGTCATAGTCTCAAGAATAATCTGTAGACTCCATGCAGATGTCCCTGACCACTAGGTCCCTTGGAATCTGTGCAGATCTGAAGGGATCTTTTAGTGTTGCTGACTGAGTCACTTGCATCTTCCATGGAGGAGCAAACCATGTCACCAGATGAACTCCTGAGAAAAGAATAGGAGTACTTGTGGCACCTTAGAGACTAACCAATTTATTTGAGCATAAGCTTTCGTGAGCTACAGCTCACTTCATCGGATGAGAAAAGAATACAAAGGAAATGCAAGGAGCTTCCTGACCCCTCTGTGAGAATACTCTGTCATGGTGAAGTGGGAGGAAGATAGGCTCCAAAGACAGGGACCTAGATTGGAAAGTGACTAGTGACTTTGTGTGTGCATCTTTAGACACCTTAAACAGGACCTAATTGTGAGAGAGTGCTCAGCACCCTCCCTCTGAAAATTGGGTCCTTTTGAGGTTTCTCAAATTGGACACAAAGTTCATTAATCACCTTTGGAAAACTTAGCTTAGGGAATGGTAATTCTGTGACTGACATGCAGCTAGAAAGGGTCCTGAGGATTCACTTCAGTCCAGCATATGCTGGAATACACACTGGCAGGGATGTTTTTCTTATGTCATGGCTGGTAAACAAAGCACAATAAAACAGAGTTTATTTTGTGCTGAAAATGTTCATATTAAGTGTCCTTGTGCCTCATTCAATCCAGCTGTAAAACCGGGCTGACAGGGAGTTCATGCTGAGCTCTTCAGTCAACTTTTATTTGCTTCTGAGTCTCAGAATTTTATGTAGAAAAATGTCTTGCAAAATAAAATGGATCTTTGCAGCTGAAAGGAGACTGGGGCTTACGTAGAATCATGCCTCGTTAAAATAAATTTGCTCAATATTAAAGCATTTTCAATCCAAACACTGAAACTAATGTTTGAGAGCGATTACCCTTGTCCTCTATTCTCCCCCTACACCTGTCCTTCTTCACTTGTTTCATCATGCCTTAAATTAGACTCCAGTTCTCAAAGATTAATGCACACGCTCAAGTTTAAGTATGTGCAAAGTCACATTAAAGTTAATGGGACTATATGTGCACTCAAGGTTAAACACATGCATAGATTTATTGCAGGATTGGGATTTCAGATAGTAAGATCTTTGGGGCATGTCCTTCATTGTGTTGATAGGATATAGCACTGTAATGCAAACAATTTAAAAAAAACTCTGAAAGTGAAATTGACTAGCCTATTTCCAATGTCTAAACTGGGAGAAATGTAAAAAAGTAAGGGGCATAGTGAAATGAGTGATGCAGAGAAGAGGGCGAATAGGGCCCCTAGCCTGCAAACTCATGCAGCTAAATGAGATTCTTTACATGTATAAGGTTACTTATGTATATGTTGTGGGATCGGGGCCTAGATTTAAAAAGGCTAAGTTTCAAGAGTCTAATGCATTATTTGACAGAGATGAGGATTCAGGTTGTTTTTTGTTTCCTCCTTTTTCTTTTCTTTTTCTTTTTTCTTTTAATTTAAATCTTTCATCTTAATACTGCAAATATCTTTGAGTCATATGCCCAGCAGAGCTCCATTAAAGTTGCCAATTTATGCTAGTTGAGACTCTGATCCCATATTTAAATAAAATAAGGATTTTTGTGTGTGTGTGACTGCAGGGTGCAATCCAAACCAGTCAGGGGCTATGTCCCCCTATCCTGCAACCTTGGGTGCCTCACAATGCTTTACTGCTGTAGCTCCCACCTGGGCCACTCACAAACAGACAAACAGCATGTAGGTCACACCCTAAGTGTCTTTGTAAAGCCACAGCTCTGGTCCAGCAGCTTTGACCCCAGATGCCTATCAGCAACACACCAGACACACGCTGGTTTCCACCAGCCTGGGTTACTATTTGGAGGGTGACCCCAACACACTCCCTGTCCCAGATTTCCACCCCCAAATGAATGTTATGTACTGTCCGACTCTCTCCTGGACAGTCCAGAGATATTAGGTCACTCTAAGGGAAAAATACACAACAACTTGACACCTGAAATGGAGTTACCTGGACAATTTAACTTAGACATACTGGATTGAATTAAACAATAAAACAAGTTTATTAACAAAAGAAGAGAAAAATTTAAGTGAGTACAAGCAATGAGACATAAAAGTCAGAAATGGTTAAAAGAAAAATAAAGATAAAATGCTTCCTATTGCTTAGCTTAACTTAAACTATACTTGAATTAAGGTATAGTCCTTACCACATCCTTCCAACATAATGCAGGAGTGAAATCAGGAAGGCCAAATCACACTTGGAGTTGCAGCTAGCAAGGGATGTTAAGAGTAACAAAAAGAGTTTCTATAGGTATGTTAGCAAAAAGAAGGTCAAGAAAAGTGTGGGCCCCTTACTGTATTGGGAAGGCTACCTAGTGACGGAGGATGTGGAAAAAGCTAATGCACTCAATGCTTTTTTTGCTTCTGTCTTCATGAACAAGGTCAGCTCCAAGACTGCTGCACTGGGCAGCTCTATGGAGGAGGGGGTGGCTCAGGACTATTTAGAAAAGCTGGATGAGCACAAGTCCATGGGGCTGGATGCACTGCATCCGAGGGTGCTAAGGGAGTTGGCGGATGTGATTGCAGAGCCATTGACCATTATCTTTGAAAACTCATGGCGATCGGTGCAGGTCCTGGATGATTGGAAAAAGGCTACTGTAGTGCCCATCTTTAAAAAAGGGAAGGAGGATCTGGGGAACTACAGGCCAGTCAGCCTCACCTCAGTCCCCGGAAAAATCATGGAGCAGGTCCTCAAGGAATCAATTTTGAAGCACTTCAAGGAAAGGAAAGTGATCAGGAACAGTCAGCATGGATTCACCAAGGGCAACTCATGCCTGACTAGCCTAATTGCCTTCTATGACAAGATAACTGGCTCTATGGATGAGGGGAAAGCAGTGGACGTGTTGTTCCTTGACTTTAGCAAAGCTTTTGATACGGTCTCCCACAGTATTCTTGCTAGCAAGTTAAAGAAGTATGGGCTGGACGAATGGACTACAAGGTGGATAGAAAACTGGTTAGATCATCACGCTCAATGGATAGTGATCAATGGCTCCATGTCTAGATGGCAGCCGGTATCAAGTGGAGTGCCCCAAGGGTCGGTCCTAGGGCCGGTTTTGTTCAATATCTTCATTAATGTTCTGGAGGATGGCAGGGATTGCCCTCTCAGCAAGTTTTCAGATGACACTAAACTGGGAGGAATGGTAGATACGCTGGAGGGTAGAGATAGGATACAGAGGGACTTAGACAAATTAGAGGATTGAGCCAAAAGAAATCTGATGAGGTTCAACAAGGACAAGTGCAGAGTCCTGCACTTAGGACGGAAGAATCCCATGCACCGCTACAGACTAGGGACCGAATGGCTAGGCAGCAGTTCTGCAGAAAAGGACCGAGGGGTTACAGTGTATGAGAAGCTGGATGTGAGTCAACAGTGTGCTCATGTTGCCAAGAAGACCAATGGCATTTTGGGATGTATAAGTAGGGGCATTGCCAGCAGATCGAGGGACGTGATCGTCCCCCTCTATTCGGCATTGGTGAGGCCTCATCTGGAGTACTGTGTCCAGTTTTGGGCCCCACACTACAAGAAGGATGTGGAAAAATTGGAAAATATCCAGCGGAGGGCAACAAAAATTATTAGGGGGGTTGGAGCACATGATTTATGAGGAGAGGCTGAGGGAACTGGGATTATTTAGTCTGGAGAAGAGAAGAATGAGGGGGGATTTGATAGCTGCTTTCAACTACCTGAAAGGGGGTTCCAAAGAGGATGGGTCTAGACTGTTCTCAGTGGTTCCAGCTGATAGAACAAGGAGTAATGGTCTCAAATTGCAGTGGGGGAGGTTTAGGTTGGATATTAGGAAAAGTTTTTTCACTAGGAGGGTGGTGAAGCATTGGAATGGGTTACCTAGGGAGGAGGTAGAATCTCCTTCCTTAGAAGTTTTTAAAGTCAGGCTTGACGAAGCCCTGGCTGGGATGATTTAGTTGGCGATTGGTCCTGCTTTGAGCAGGGGGTTGGACTAGATGATCTCCTGAGGTCCCTTCCAACCCTGGTATTCTATGATTCTATGATCATTATTGACCAAAATCTTCAAGTCAGGACCACCTCCTCCAAAGTCCAAGGGCGTTTCTTTTTTTTGTCTTAAGTGCAAAGAGGGAAATGGACAGGGCGAGAGAACACTTGTGGTGTTTGCCCCTCACTTTTATAGTTTAGTCCTCCTCATAAAGTTCTTTTCAGTTGAGAGCAAGGAGACAATGAGTCCATGATTCATGCTGGGTTTTTTTCACCTGTGTATGCTGAGATACAGATTTTCTTTGTCTCATTTCTTTTCTCTGTGTGTGTGTCTGAGGAATCTGTTTTCAGCTTCCATGCAAATTGAGGTAATCACACATCCCTTTGTTTAAGACCTGCTTGCCCAGTTGTGCCTAATTGGGGTCACGTGCCTTTAACTTTATACATGGAAAGAAAAGGAGTACTTGTGGCACCTTAGAGACTAACCAATTTATTTGAGCATAAGCTTTTGTGAGCTACAGCTCACTTCATCGGATGCATACTGTGGAAAGTGTAGAAGATCTTTTTATACACACAAGGCATGAAAAAATACCTCCCCCCACCCCACTCTCCTGCTGGTAATAGCTTATCTAAAGTGATCGCTCTCCTTACAATGTGTATGATAATCAAGTTGGGCCATTTCCAGCTTTATACATGGGGAATTTCATAACTTTACATACAGTGTTACTACATACATTTTACCAGGATATTATTGACCAGTGAGTTATGAGTTTTCAAATGACACTCACAAGTCATATTTATTACAAAGATTAGTACAACAGTGTGTGGCATGTGAACACAGGGTGCATTCAGTCAATACAAATTGAATTAACAGGTCTGTTGTGCAAGAAAGCTGTTTAGTTTTGCAGTGGAATCAAAATGAATTAAAATAAATAATAATAATAATTATTATTGCCAGGAAGGAGACAGGAAGGTTTAGCAAACAATTCAGTCTTATACCATGTAAAGATACAGAAAATTAATGCTCCATCTGGAAACAGTATACTGGAGGTCGAGGCTCTGATTCCATGACTGGTTTTTAGCCTAGGTTTCTGACATGTTCTGCTCTCACCAGATAATCTTTCTTTCATTTAAAATGTAACAGACGCAAACTGCATTGCCAAATCTGGGATGCAGATAACACTAATGGGATAATGTTATTTATGTGTGTTTGTGTATGTGTGCGTTTTGTATTCATCTAAAAAAAACCATAAAGGCAAGGAAGTTTATAATAAAGGGTTGACTATCTGAGCTAAATTCATACTGCTGTAAACTCTCCCCAACATACAAACAAAAAACTGCTAAGGCTGGTGTCAGCCTTGATGATTAACCCTGACTCAGAATTGACACGTTTTTTTAGATTAAAGTGGTTTTTTTTCCCCATATTGAACTTGTTGGGTTAGATCTTACTCTGGTGACATGCAGTTGAAGTAGCAGCTAAAACTAGACAACTGAGCATGTTTTTTTGGATGTGAACCTAAGAACCTATTCAGAAAGACTCACACAGAGTAAATACAGATAAGAGGCCAAGGCCACCTGTATGCAAAAATGGTCTTTTATGTCAGTTTCCTGCAGAATAGTCCAAACCTGTCAGCATCTCCATTTGTTAGTAATTAGAATGTTTGAATTCACAGCAGTCTGGTTTTTGTACTGACATTGGCATCATGCATTGCTAATTTTTTAAGCTTGTATTTTATAGACAAATTTAATCCAATAAAGGTTGTTTTAGGGTCAATGAGTGACACTAACAGAAGAATTCTACATACAAAGTACATTAATGCCACTCCCAAGGGTTTTTAAAAATAAATCAAGAGTCAAGCTTCAGACTCACCAGATTGGCTTAAAAATCATAACCTTAAAAAAAGAAGAGTTTGGGTTTGTGTTTTTTAAATCTGTCTTTTAAGTTTTTAGGGTTCATGTTTTCAGGCTTTTTAGCCTTAAGGGATAGTAACTTTTTTTTTTTTAATGGAAGCTGAGTTTCTCATGTAATCCAAACTTTTGGAGTCAAGTGCTCTAAGGAAAATACCACATATTATTAGACTCATGATAAAAGGGGAGAGCAGGCAACACTGAGTAGGTACAGAATCCACTAGCCCACTTCTTACCTTCCTTTATGCTGTAAGGATAATATTTATTGCACAGATGAGTGCAAAAATCAGCGAGACTGCATGAAATAATTGTTACAAGTTAAAGGGCTTTGAAGTGTGGCGTGTTGTGTGGGGATCTCACCTCTTTTGGGTGTAGTTCAGCATGGGGCTATGCACCCTCCACTCCGATTGGATGCACCAAGACCTCTTAAAACTTCCCTTGCAACTTCATGACTGCCCAAGTAGGGGAATCTTGCTCAGCAGCAGCACTACCTGTGTCAATCGGCTACCTGAGCATCGGGGGATAGAGCGTTGCTTGAAAGCCTGCCTTTCTGACTAGCAGCCATTTTGATGGCTCCATGAGGGAGAGGAGGATGCATTCATCCCCCACCAGCTCTAAGAGCTGGCTGGTGAATAACTTGCTTCTTCCTCTCCTGCTCTATCCATGATCCTCTCAGGGTAGAAGGGTATCATTCTGTTAACTGCAGGCAGTAGCCCTAGGGAAAGAATAGGAGCTGTGGTCTTCAACAGCCATAGGTACTAGAGGCTTTGCAGTGAGGGGAAAGCGATCACTTGCTGCAGTTGCCCCTCTTCTTTCATGAGGGGCTGAGCAAACAGAATGAGCTGAGGTGATAGAGGTGGGGAAACAATATTTCCCTGTCAATCCCCCCTGAAGTGTCTTGTTTTCCCCAGATCTCCAAAAGTGTGAATCCTCCCTCTCTACGACACTTGCATGACCCTCTGAGCACCTCTCACTGGTATTTATCCTTGCAACACCACTGTCAGATGGGGAACTGAGGCGCAGACACACTAGGTGACTCCAGCCGGGCGAAATTTTTCTGATGAAACTTTTTTGGCTGAAAAATGCACATTGGGATCAACCAAGACATCCGGCGATTCCGGGTCTAATTTTCTGAGTTGTTTCGGCTGGGAAAAAATGCCAAATCAAAACATTTTCTTTTGCCATTAATGAAATGTTTTAATTTTTTTTGGACTCAAGATGACTTGTTGTTTCACATGGTACTTCCATTACATTTTTTTAAAAAAAAATAAAGACCCCTGGAAATGAAATAAAAAGATTTATTTTTCAATTTTTATGGGTTCAGCCTCCGAAGTGAACAACTGATTATTAACACAGCTGAATAAGTGACTTGTCCAGACTCCCAGAGGGAACTGAACCTGGGTCTTCTGAGTCCCAAACTACTTATTGTTCTAACCACAGGACCATAGATGACTGGTACCTCCCTATACAGAAGGGGCACAATCTAAAGGGGAGAAGACATGAGCTCCCCATGTGTCTCCCCTGCCCAGTGACCCACCCACCCTGCACCCAGCTTGAGACCACAGTGGTCTCCCCGCCCCACGTGACCTGTGTGTGTGGTGGGGAGGAACTCTCTGTCCTTCTCTCTCTGCACCTCCCCTCTGCACCTTTGGCCACTCTCGCTGGCAGCTGGCTGGGTAGCAGGCCATTGCTGCCTCCCAGCCAGGCTCTCTCAGGCAGAAGCGGTCCCATCCCATTTCCTGCCTGGC
This sequence comes from Caretta caretta, assembly GCF_965140235.1. Taxonomy (NCBI): domain Eukaryota; kingdom Metazoa; phylum Chordata; order Testudines; family Cheloniidae; genus Caretta; species Caretta caretta. Next base: position 337,025,540 of record NC_134206.1, on the reverse strand, counting down.
TGTCAGGGACAGCAGTCAAAGGTGCTGGGGGGAGGAACAGGGAGAGATGGACAGAGTCCCTCTCCCTTCCCGCCTCTGACAGGTCAATCTGGGAGGGGCGCTTGACCCACCCCCACCCTACATTACCTCTGCACAGGACCACGTTTCCCCTCTCAAGCTGAGGAGCTCACAATATTTTTCTGCACCCTTTAGATTCCTCCGCACCCTCAAAAGAACACGAAGGTCTCTTCATGCATTTCTTCTGCCCCTTATTTCTGTCATGAAGACAATCTGCCTTTTCAAATTGACCTGCTGTGATTTGTAAGTTAGAGACAAACACCAAATGAACTTATTAAAACCAATTGCTCTACTGTAGATCTCACTTAGCTTTGTTAAAACACCCCCGTTTGACAGTTTGCTTTATATACATAAGATACAGTTTGTTTTATCCCTTAAAAACAGCTTGCTGGGAAAGAGCCTTAAATCTGACTATTTTACAGCGCTGCCTTCAACATTTTTTTTGTAATAAGAGTTTTTACAACATGTATATGTTTCTTGGATTAGTCTGTCTAAGGGTTGTAAAGAGTAGAGGGCTCTGACTGCCTTTTCTAATCTGCAATGGGTTTTTTACACTAGTTTATTAGACACTGGGCTGCTCGATGCCAGATAACTAAGGCTTACGAATAATGTCACTTAATTTCAAAGTTCACAGGCAGGTTATAGAAACACTGCTGGTGTGGGCAGCATTTCTCTTCTTCCCTACCCTGGAAAACCTACTTCTTACTACCCCTTAACTTAAATTGGGGACCCGGGCCAAACGCAGGAGAGAACCTCGCCCTCATAAAAGAAAATTCCTGTATTTCCACTTCTCTATGCCTGGAATAACAGAACAGGCCTGTTCAGTAGGCCTGACACAGGTCTATGGCAGTACCTGAAAGGGATCTGTCTCCTGTGTGCAGCCTACAGTTTCCAAAGTGACTAGTGATTCTATTGCTTCCATTGTTGGCTCCCTATGCTGAGATACCTTAAAGGGGCTGATTATCAGAAGGTGGGTGCTCAACACTTTCTGAATACCAAGCCCCTTTTTGAAGTGTCTTGCCCTGGGCTCAGGCACCCCAAGTCACTAATCACTTTGGAAAACTGAAAAGTGGTGGTGTGTTTTCAGTGATCACACAGGAGAGACCTCTAGAAGCTGTCTGTGAACTCCTCAGTGAGCAGTAACGTTGGTTATGTAGAGTTCAGTAATACAGGTTAGTGGCATATAATGGTCTAAGCTAACATTTAGGCTGACTAGGGAATTGTATGGTTTGGTATAAAGGAGAATATAAGAAACAGCTGTATGTTAAAATGCTGGCTTATTAGTTTTCCCCAGACACTTGGGTTTTCTTTTACCACCTCAATTGCAACATCAAAGACTAAATTGGATGTCTCCCTGGCTTCTACTTTGGCTTCCTTGTTTAAACCAGGGGCTGGAGTTTGCATAGGCTGAGCAGACAGTGTTCTGGCTATAGTAAATTAAAATTCCTCACCTTCTTCTCTTCAGGAACCAGATTATTTGGGCTGGAGAAGCCACATCCCTCCTAGTAACTAAGATTGGTAAGAAGGAACCCAAATCTTTCTGGCTGTTGGAGGGTTGGGAAGGAAGGAGGCTGGGGGAGTGAGGCGAATGCTCAGACTTTTAAAACTAAACTAGGATGCCTTTCCCATGGGCTGAGCGTGACACTGGGTACAGGTGTTGAGACAGACATTGCAACCCTAGGCAGTATCTTTGGGGAACACTAGATTACATTTCAAAATGGTTTATGTATGATTGTGTTCTGCTCCATGGGGGGAGAGTTACCACAGCCCCTCCGGGAGCTAAAAAACAGTGTGAGGTGATTCAGGTGAGTCACTGAGAGTAAATAACAACAGAGAAGTTCCACCCCCGGGAGTGCCTTCTATAGACTAGTTCAGGATGGGTTTTCCATGGACCAGGCAACAAAGAAAGGGCTTTTGGCATCAAAGGATGAGCCTGGACGGACTCCGGCATTCTTTCTGAGCAAAAGACAGGACATTCTGTTCAAGGGGGACCCCCCAATCCTTGCGTAAGGGTTGGGAAGTCTTTGGCTTACTAGGGCCCTGGTGTGTGATCTTTGGTAAGTGTTTAGCATGTGTATAGGAACTTTTATTGCCTTCTATGTTTTCTCTGTAAATCTTTTACCTCAACAATAATTGTGCTTGCTTAGAAAAAGCTGTGTGTATCTTGTAACTGCTGGCAATATGCTGTTCATGACCTTCAGTGAGACAGCAAAGTACAGGTAGTGGGCTTTATGATGGCCCCAGCAACCAGTCTGCCTAGTGTAAAGCAGGTTGCTGTGCAGACTCAAAATCCACTGGTCGGAAAGGAGTGGGACAAGGGTCCCTGCCCAGAGGCAGGTGAAGGCTGGAGACCTGAAACCTGACTGGGCACTGGGGAGGTGGGTGCAGTTACCCTGAAACTGTGACAGGTGTACTGGGGGTTCACATAGGTGCAGGAAGAAGAGTTTGCAAAGGTTGGATGGGAGTGTGAGGTTGGGGGAGGGAAGGGAAGGAGGGTGTCAGCTAATGTAGCAAGGCCATAAGAATAAAGTTTTTTTTTTTTTGAGTGGCCAGATTATCCCAGACATATAAATGGAGAACCCACAGGAAAACAATAAGGGAGTCACAAAGAAGCTACGTAGTAGCTTGTACAGCAAATCACATCTGGAAATCATTGAGAGCAGCACAAAGTTCTCTTTGCGCCCTTCTGACAATACTGAACATTATTTTGCTCCATGCAGTAGCTTCAAATAAACACACATGATGACAGGATTATCAAAATCTCACAGTACCATTGCACCTGCTCTTACCTGCTGTTCACCAGCAGAGCGGTATGAGAGGTACCCTGATCCAGAGAGAAAAAGGGGGCACAGCAACCCACAATCCAGGATTATTGTGGACTCTTGTGTGTCATAAATAAAGACAGAGCTAAAATCACAGCAGCCATGCCAAGGGAGAAACACAGCACAAAATGGACAAAACAAGTGTTTTACTAACCTGAATAAATAAGCTTCACATTTAAATGAATTCCAGATTATAGTATTGCTTTGCCATTTTATTGGTATAGTGGGAGTCACCAGATGGCGCCGTTCCATACTCTTACAAATTATTTTTCTTTGCATGCAAGTAGTGTACAGTCTTTGAGGAAGTGCTGTATGTTAAGCTTTCTGTGATGTCCATTCTTTTGGAGAAACTGTGGCAAGCAGCAAAAGTTTGTCTGACTTAGTCTCCAGCTAGAGTCAATTCTTGGGGCTGCATAGCTTCCTGAGAAGACAGCACTAGTGTACGTGTTTGAGCTGAGAGTTCTGAAGGAAGCATTTGTGTGTGTGCTAATTGTGACCCCCTGTGTTCTGGACTGGTGTTTTAGAGTGTAAACAAAACAAGTTACACTAAGAATATACCCAGACTCAGGTAAGTTTCACAGTGATACTGCAAGGCCCTCAGTTCTGCTAGTGCTGGCCAGAGGGATGATATTATAAAAGGTTGGACTAACTGATTTGTTCTGAAACAAGAACTGATACAACAAACCTATATCCAAAGCTTGACGTAAACCAAACCCTTGCTGAGACAAAGTTAACTTTTATTTTATTTATCATGTTAGTGAATCTCTTGCATTTCCTGTCTTCATCTGGAATCATTAGTACCTAGATAATGTGCTTTCAGCTTCACTAAAACAAAAAAAATTGCATAGTTTGTGAGCATGAACTTGAAAGATTTCCAGGGTTAGGAAATTGGAACTGGTTTACACAGTTGTAACTCCATGGGCTCTAGGTCAGCCAGAATAATGACGCAAATGGCGATATGGATTAAATTTGTGTTTTCATGACTGTGCAAAATGAACATAATGCTACAGGTCAAGGATTCTGAAGAAGAAGAAATCGTAGTAAGAAAAATATCTAATATGAAGCTAGGGCCTGTTTCTGATCTTGCTCAGCTTGGTTTTAACACTGGTGAGGCTCCATTGACTTAATTGGACTTACTCTTGATTAGAGCTGATTAAAGATTTTCCAAAAAGGTAGGGTTTCATCAAACCGAAATCATCATGGGAAAATGTCACTTTTGATAATTTTTCCTTGGAAAATTAAAAGTGAAACAAATGTTTTGCTTCATATTGTGACTTTTTTGCTTTCAGGGGCACGTGTAAGGGGGGCAAGGATGGGTGTAGTCCCCCCCAAAATAATCTCTGCCACCATCCACAGCTTCTGCCCCGGCCCCCGCCCTGGGATTCCCTCCCCCAAACTCCTTCTCCCCCCTTTCTGCCAGGGTGGGAGTCAGGCTGAGTGTGGCTGAAGAGACGTGCCTGGAAAAGGCACTGCAGCTCACGCTCCGACCGAGCCCCATTAGATGGTGTCCAGATCAGGGAAGCTGAGCTGTCAGCAGAGTTCTGCAAAAAGGGGCCCAGGAATCCTGCTGAGCCCCATCCATTCCTCCTCAAAAGCCTCTAGTAAGTGTTTGGAGCCCGGGACAATGGGGGGAGACAGCGGGGTGCTGGAGGGATGGGTGGGGAGCCCTGAGAGTCAGTGGGAGCCAACGGGGTGGGGAAGGCAGCAGGACCCGGGGGCTTTGGCTGGGGGGCTGGTGTGTAAAGTGCCCCCCCCCAAAGTAGTCACATTTACATCCCTGCGCATGCCCCTGTTTGCTTTGATGTTTGGGTGTGTGCTCCTCCTATTTCTCTCCCTTTTATACCCCGCCCCAGTTTTTCACATGTCAGAAGAGTGTTTGTGTGTGTGTGCGGGGGGAATAGAATGACAAGGTACAAGAAGAAATATTGTGTCTGTATGTGCACTTTCTCTAATCCTCCTGCCGTTGTCCCCTTCCAGTAGAATAGATGTTAGCAAATATTTTTAAAAGGACAGAAGAATAAGTGGGTCTACACCCCCTGGTACAACCTGGATTGTGGGATGCTGTGCCCCCTTTTTCTCTCTGGATCAGGGTACCTCTCATACTGCTCTGCTAGTGAAAAGCCTTCCCTTCAGGCTTCTCTCACAACACAGCCATTAGCATGTGAAGGCACACCCAAAGTTACATGCAGGGTCTCACTGCCTTTCATGAACTACACACAGGGAGACACCAGCAAATCCCCCCCAGCCTTGCAGCCCAGAAATGTACCATCTTACACTACTCAAGACCCTCTTGAACAATGCAAGCTCATTAATTAGTTTGCCACTTCATCAAAAGATAGTGGACATGCACCAGCCTTTGTAATCTGAGCAGATTCCCGAAGCACTTAGGACAAACTCACTGGTTAAGATTAAATATTAAAATAAGTTTATTAATTACAGAGAGGTAGATTTTACATGATTATAAGTGGGAGCCATAAAGATCAGAGATGATTACACAAGAAATGAAAAGTAAACACGCATTCTAAATCCTAAACTTTATCAGATTAAACAAGAGCTGATTCAAGCAGTTTTTCTCACCCTGTTAGGCATTGTAAGCAGTTCACAGTTCTTCATAGACAGGCTAAATTCCCTGCTCAGCCTGGGACCAATGTCCCCAGTTCAAATTCTTTTTCTTCCAAACGTTCTTGGGGCCTTCAGAGTACATGGGGGAGAAGAGAGCGGTGATTTCATGATGCCACTGTCCCTTATTTTATACCCACAGATCATGTACCTGGAAAAATACTGGCTCAAACATGGAGGTGAGTATCACATCTCCTGATACCTTGCTGAGTCACAGAGTTAGCCCCATTGTATGGAGCTTGAGCAACCATCCCTTATTGAATTGTATATCTCTTGTTTACAATTCCCCTGCTAATCACTGGCTGTGATGGTCACTTAAGACCTGTCTGAGTGTGAGTCACCTCTTTGTTGCCACTGGAGACCTAGCTGTGGGCATCTCCCAGACTCACAACATATTTCAATAACAACATATAGCAAAATCTCATAACTCAACATACAATGATGATATACGTATTTTGACAGAACAGTGAGTTTCAGCCAATCATGACTTGCCATATGATACCTTACAAGGCATTCTTTGTACAAAATATATCATAATCATATAACAGAAGTGAATATGTGGGTACAGGGTATATTTTGAGGTACACTGCATCACAGAGGGGATTCCAGAAATCCAAAACCTAAAACTCAAAAATTTTTAGTATTCAAAAAACAAAATTATAATGGGAAACAAAACACATTTATTTTTTCAATTTCCTGGTGAAAATTGAAAATATTCAACATAAATATTCAGCTTGAAAACTTGCACAGGAAAAGATGTGGATTTTGGGTTTATTTTACCAGTTCTACTCCTGATCAGAATCTGACCAACTGTTTAAGAGGAGGAACCTGTTTTCCTACATCAGCCTTGCAAAATGTCACCTGCCTGCAGGGAGTAAAATAGCAGAAGGTTTTTTTTCTCATACAAAGGATGCATGAGTAGCTTTTATACCTCTGATGGCAAATTTCTATCTGTTATGGAAGGTGTCTGCTTTTGTGATTGTACCCATCTTCAGCCTCCCCTGAAAAGGTCAGAGCTAGTTACCATCCTTCTTCCATGTATGTACTGGAAATCAGAGTCAGAATTTATACCACCATTTGTGTCATTGTTGTAGTTGGCCTAAGAGGTTCATGTAGACTTCATCTGGTTGCTTAATGCAATGGGATCTCTGAACCTCTTGAAGTTCACCCATAGGTACTGGCCAGTGGTCATCCCATAAGCTTGTTTGAATGACCAGATAAGATTAATCAGACACGCCATGGTAGCAGCTCCCTCAGCTACCATCACAGAAACCCCTGCATGCCCAGTGAGCTGTTTCTCCTACTGCTGGTTCTCTTGATACCTTGTGGAGAGAGAACAGTGGGTCCTGTTGTACTGGGAGCTGAGTGCTGCATGGAGTTCTGCTGGCTGGTCTGTTCAAATCCTGACTGAGTCACTTGGCTTCTGTTTTGTCAAGGTTGGTGTTTGCTTCTGGGATCTCCCTCTTCTACCAGGAGACAATTGCAGGACTTGCTGTAAAATCCTGCCCTACCCGGTGTGTCAAGTGGAGGGACTGGAGGGCACAGAGCCCTTGCTGCTACAGGAGCATATCCACAAAATTAGATGCAGATGTGAGATGATCCAGGCAGTATCCATCCATAGTAACATTCCAGGTGAGAGGCACAAAGCTGGTGCAAGCAGATCTGCAAGGTAAATGCTCCAGTGAGACTATCCAGTGAAAAGAATGGTAATGAGAAAACACCTGGGGTAAACAGTTGATCAGTGTATCTGAATCAGTGAGCAGTGCAGAATGTGTGGTGGCCTTCCTGGAGTTGGGATACAGTAGTAAAACCTATGAGGAGTATACATTTCCTGAAAAGACATTAGGTGGTATTTTCAAAAAGTACCCAAGGGAGTGAGGCACCTAATCCTGTTCCTCCACTAAAAGGTCTTACAACCACAAAGCCAGCTCCCTACCTGGTATAAATTGGCATCGTTCATTGACTTCAATGTAGCTATGCCAATTTAAACAAGCTGATATTGTGACCCATGGAATTACTTTGGTTCTCTCTCCTCGTCTCCCCATCCTATTAGCACAACTTACTTTTCCAAGCAATTAGACCTGTGGAAACTTTCACTTGTGTGGTTTCTGTCTCAAAAATAAGAGGTTGTTTTGGGCAGAAGTTTTTGGTTTTCATGTTTCTTTTTCCACTCTGACTGTACCTCTCCTTGGTCAAGCGAGCATCTCTCTCCCTTCTTGTGAATAGTTTAGACAGCCGCTGTATTGGTCTCACATGCCTGTTTTTTTCCCACCAACAAATACCATTTCTAAATGGCTTTGAGCTGGATGCTGCCATCACTTGTTCATGTGAGTGGTTCCACTGACTTCAGTAAAATTACTCTATCTTCAAAGGAGTTTTCATGGAATCAGTCCTTTGTCACTAGTGAAAAATGCCTTCAGGGGCCAGTATAACCCCTGCCATTAGACTCAATTTTCCAGATGACTCTCCTGGAAATCCAATGTAAGCTCCAAGATTTCTACATTTAGCTTGGTAATTTTAACAACATTTCATACAACGAATTCTGGAAAACAGGCTTGTGAATTCAAATGCTCTTAGACCACCAGTGTAGATATGTTTTTTTCACTGTCTAGTCCCTATTCAAGAAAAAAAAATCTAACTCAAGATTTCTAATTTCTTTAGTAATTCCCACCCCCATATGTTTTTGGTTTTTATATCAGACTGTGCCATTAGAAATACTGTGGTGGAGGGGTGTGTGTAAAGCAATCAGAGGTGATGAAAAACTTAACTATAATGTAGCCAATGAATTTCTATGACTCTGTCAAGAATGCCCAGACGAATGCAGAATTTTAACATGAATACTGTGTGCTTAACTAAATAATTCTTTATTTTCACTATGACCTAAACCCCTTCTATGTTTACCTTAGATTTACATAGTCATCAAATACTGAGGGACCTCTTAAAATCATGTATTATGAGCTGCAATATATAATTATCAGCATTTTACATACAATCGCCTAATATATAACTGAAAATGGGGAGTGTTGGCTCCCCAGTGGTTGAGGTTAGTAAGAAACCTGTCAAATATAGCACATGGTATTAAAGCTGACAAGTAATGCTTTGTTTGAACATAAAATCTCCAGATGTGTTTTTAGAGTGGCTTGCTTTAATCATCCCTAGCACACGAGGTCTTTGAATGCTTAATGTAATTTTCATTTGTCGTAGTACAATAACAATTCTCTGTGCTGCATTGTCACTTTTGGGAACTGAAAAGTTAAATATATTACTGAGTTTATTGGATGTGCTGCAGATGCACCTGGGAGGATCTCAGCATCATGAGCTGTCATTCTGTGGGACCGAACAGCTAAGACTATTTTAAGCCTATCTTAGAGCAAGGTGACCTCTAAAAGGTTTGTAGGAGTTTGATTTGGTTTGGAATTGGCATTGGACCCACCTAAAAGGCAAAAGCCCATAGGTAGAAACATTGCTTTAAATTTTACGTGTGTCAGTTTTATTCGTATTATAACGTCTCACAGTGAACATCCCAGTGACACAAACTCCACACATCTGTCATGTCCCTCATAGGCATGCATCAGTTGTCCTCGTGGGGCTCTCATTTTTCCCCCTTTCCGGTAGACCACAGGATAAATCAGTGCAGTGCCACAGCTATATATCAGATATATTAATTTACACTGTAAAGAAGATTAAACCAGTCTCTGAATTTTTTCAGGTGCTAGGACATGCGAAAGAACCGCACCCGAATCTGCCATGGAGCATGCCACAAATGCACTGCCTTCAGTAATAGAAACCATGGAACCTCAGCCGCCTCAGACGCAGAGTTCGGCTTTCCCCTGGGGAGGGCAGTCGGACTTCAGCTTTCCAGAGTACATGGGCAGTTCAGGTACAAACAACATTTCAGACAAGCATGCATATCCTGTTTGTCTACTCATGTTGCTGTCTTGGTGTTTCAAGACAATGTACACAATGCTTTTTTTGCCTCTGTCTTCACGAACAAGGTCAGCTCCCAGACTGCTGCACTGGGCAGCAGAGCATGGGGAGGAGGTGACCAGCCGTCTGTGGAGAAAGAAGTGCTTCGGGACTATTTAGAAAAGCTGGACAAGCACAAATCCATGGGGCTGGATGTGCTGCATCCAAGAGTGCTAACGGAGTTGGCGGATGTGATTGCAGAGCCATTGGCCATTATCTCTGAAAACTCATGGCGATCGGGGGAGGTCCCGGATGACTAGAAAAAGGCTAATGTAGTGCCCATCTTTAAAAAAGGAAAGAAGGAGGATCTGGGGAACGACAGGCCAGTCAGCCTCACCTCAGTCCCTGGAAAAATCATGGAGCAGGTCCTAAAGGAATCAATTCTGAAGCTCTTAGAAGAGAGGAAAGTGATCAGGAACAATCAGCATGGATTCACCAAGGGCAACTCATGCCTAACTAGCCCAATTGCCTTCTATGACAAGATAACTGGCTCTGTGGATGAGGGGAAAGCAGTGGATGTGTTGTTCCTTGACTTTAGCAAAGCTTTTGACACAGTCTCCCACAGTATTCTTGCCAGCAAGTTAAAGAAGTATGGGCTGGATGAACGGACTATAAGGTAGATAGAAAGCTGGCTAGATTGTTGGGCTCAACGGGTAGTGATCAATGGCTCCATGTCTAGTTGGCAGCCGGTATCAAATGGAGTGCCCCAAAGGTTGGTCCTCGGGCTGGTTTTGTTCAATATCTTCATAAATGATCTGGAGGATGGTATGGATTGCACCCTTAGCAAGTTTGCAGATGACACTAAACTGGAAGGAGAGGTAGATTCGCTGGTGGGTCGGGATAGGATACAGCGGCCCCTAGACAAATTAGAGGATTGGGCCAAAAGAAATCTGATGAGGTTCAACAAGGACAAGTGCAGAGTCCTGCACTTAGGACGGAAGAATCCCATGCACCGCTACAGACTAGGGACCGAATGGCTAGGCAGCAGTTCTGCAGAAAAGGACCCAGGGGTTACAGTGGACGAGAAGCTGGATATGAGTCAACAGTGTGCCCTTGATGCCAAGAAGGCCAATGGCATTTTGGGCTGTATAAGTGGAGGCATTGCCAGCAGATCGAGGGACGTGATCGTTCCCCTCTATTCGACATTGGTGAGGCCTCATCTGGAGTACTGTGTCCAGTTTTGGGCCCCACACTACAAGAAGGATGTGGAAAAATTGGAAGAGTCCAGTGGAGGGCAACAAAAATGATTAGGGGACTGGAACATATGACTTATGAGGAGAGGTTGAGGGAACTGGGATTGTTTAGTATGCGGAAGAGAAGACTGAGGGGGGATTTGATAGCTGCTTTCAACTACCTGAAAGGGGGTTCCAAAGGGGATGGATCAAGACTGTTCTCAGTGGTAGCAGATGACAGAACGAGGAGTAATGGTCTCAAGTTGCAGTGGGGGAGGTTTAGGTTGGATATTAGGAAAAACTTTTTCACTAGGAGGGTGGTGAAGCACTGGAATGCGTTACCTAGGGAGGAGGTAGAATCTCCTTCCTTAGAAGATTTTAAGGTCAGGCTTGACAAAGCCCTGGCTGGGATGATTTAGTTGGTGATTGGTCCTGCTTTGAGCAGAGGGTTAGACTAGATGACCTCCTGAGGTCCCTTCCAACCCTGATATTCTATGATTCTATGATCCAGACCTAGTCTGAGAGTGGGCCAAATTCATCTTTGATACAATGGGAAATCAAGAGAATAAGCACCAGGAATAAAATTGGCCCAATATTTTTATCAACCTCATTTCTGTGGTAATTTTCTCACTTGTGGCTTTCCTCTATTTAGGTTTGTCTCTTCAGTGTGGATCATATTCTTCAGGCCAAGCAGCTCCTCAGAGGATACAACCCCCGTGGCCCTTCCAAGGACCAAGGAGGAAAATCTTTGGCTTCAGAAGTGGCTGGCATGGTGCATCAGCATGTTCATGTGCCTTGTACCCCATTGCAGGGCTTTGCAATTCTCCCTATGCATCTTCCTGAAGCAACAGACTTTTCTGATCCTGCAACAGTGGTTTCACTCATAATCTTCAGCCCTACATCCCATTAGATTATTGAGAAACTCCTTTCGTGGTCAAGCAATCCATTCCCAGTGCAGCTGCCCCAAACTCCTGCAGTTTCTGTGGTTGCTCCTTTCCAAGAGTATCCCCTGACTTCCCCATTGAAGACATCTCCTCCAATTCCTAATGTAAGGCACAAATCTTTACCTTCAGACTTGAGTGACAACACTGGGCTAAAAGGTGAAGATGGCTGGGAGTTTGGACCACTTAATGGCAGGTGAGAAGGACCCTCCAGGAATACAGCACCCAATCTCCCAAATCATTGACAGATTTGCAGCCTCTTCCTTCTCTAGAGTTACATTTGCAGAGTTCCAGAGCCCCAGTAGCAACTTTTGTACAACACCAGCCCTTCGACCGGTGGATGTGCTGGATCTTGTGGATGTGGAGAAACAGAAAGGAGGAAAGTCATAAAACCAATCAGAGGATGTTGTCCTTGATGTGCGCAATAAAAGAGAGGCAGAAGGGTGTGTAGACAGAGCAACGAGCACTTCTCATGGTTCTCCAGAATATCCATAAAGAGTCAGCTATCATTGGTCAGTCCATCCACAAATACCTACCCCAGTTTGGTGAGTATTTCAAACATTTTCCTTTGACCAATAAGATGTCACACTGCCAGCAGGTGAGGCCTTTCCTAGGAATGGGAGGGCATTTCCTGAGATACTTGGTAGCTCTGAGCAGCATGTCACAAAGGGTTTACCACCAGTTTCCCTTGCCATGTCCTTCCCAGATGGATCTTGCTCCCCTTCTCGTTCTCAGCGCAGAGGACCATAAACGAGGGGGATATCTCTAGAGTCTCAAAGTGAACATCAGAATTTGGTAATGTCTGTGCCCTTCCTTAGCTGTGCTTGTCTCATAGATTATCTGCAATGTAGCGTGTCTGCCCTCTGCTAGGATTACATCTGTGCTGCCTTCTATACAGTGTATTTTGGAATGTGCGTGAGAGAGTATCCTATTTATCGGGAAGTTGTTCAATGGATCCCTGCTAATTTGAACGCTTCCTGTTCTCTTCCCACATCCAAGCCCTTTTTTAATCCCTCAGACAAGGCATTTTGGCATTGGCATATGTTTATAGAGCAGCAGAACACCACATTGTGTAGAACTGAAAAAATGCCAATTTGGCAGGGGGAAGTGTTTACAAAATCATCTGGGTGAAGGGCTCTCTAAACCAGCCATCTGCACTACAGTATTAATCTATTAGGAATGCATCCTTTCCCCATGACACAACATTCAGTATTAATAGGCTCTATGCTGATCATCCTTGGTCCTGTTGGTGTTGGTCCTGCTTTGAGCAGGGGATTGGACTAGATGACCTCCTGAGGTCTCTTCCAACCCTAATATTCTATGATTCTATGATCCTGGTACAAACATGTTTATACTGAGCCCTTTACACAATGGGAGGTGTGGATCAGGCTCATTTATGTGCCTAAGTATGAGTTAGGTGCTGTCTTTAGGAACCCGAATTTGAAGATTTTGGGCAAAGTAACTTGGTATCTGAGAGCGAAAATGAACACACCAATGAATGTATATTGGTTGTGGATTGTTGCATGTTCTCACACAAGCCAAATATTTTAATGGCCATGAAACCTTATGAGCTATAACAAGGGAAGCTGGGCTGGGTGAGGCAGAATGGGTCGGGAGAAAAAAAGCATACGGTCTTGGCTTGTGTGCAGAAAGGCAGGAAAGATAATGGACTAGGTCTGATGACATGCATTTCACCCCATCCATTTAGTACTTTGGTTGCCATCCAAAAATAAGTGGGTACCTACCTCATGGGATGTTGTGTCTTAGTAATCCTTAAAGCATGTTGAGAGCATTGAAGAGAAAACACTATGTGGGGGAAGTGGAAAATGTTTAGCTATTTCCCTTTTGGCAAGATGTGTGCAACAATGCTGCTAACTCTTCTCTGATTACATCTCAATTTACATGCCTCAAAAGTTCATTTGGATAAAGTGTTAGTGTCCTGCTTTGAGCAGGGGGTTCTCATATTCTGTTCATAAAATGTCCAGTTTCTCCTGTGGGGGTGGTAAATATTTGTCACTACTTGCGATATTTGAAAGGTTGGACTAATACAGGGTGGTGTTTTGGGGGCGTCACAAACAGGTTTCAGGCAGTCACAGCCAATATCACTTTCTTCATGGTGAGATGGGAGTAGAGGGTCCTGAAAGTACTTTAATATAAAAGGGGTCATTATATGGAAAAGAAAGTCACTGGTCTAATATCCCTTCACTTAGGATCTCTTCTAAAGGTGGCTCAGGTATAGGAAGTATAAGGATGCTTAGGCTGAAATTGTCCATTAAGAAGCAATGCTGAGGGTGTCCATTAACAATAGATAAATGGTCTCCCATTGCTTAACTCCTTCTAAATCAGAATTGCCTCTGTACTTGAGACTAAAGATGCTCTTTTGGAGACATTTGCCCCAGTACCAATGTGGAGCAATGTTAGTGTAAATCCATATTTAGAACATGGCATCTAGTGGATACAGATTCTCACATTGTGTCTAACCCTGTCTCATGCAGATGTTTTCTGAATTCCGTCACATATATCTGATGGGGGAGATGGTTCAGAAAAACAAAATAATTAATTGCTGCCTAACGTGATTAATAGGCTCCTGTTCTGACATGACGAAAATTGTAATTCTCTTACAGCTGAGGCTAAAGCAGAACTGAAATGGAGACTTGTTTACAGGTAAACATAGATATGAAAATGTATGGTAAGCAAAGCTTTTAGTAGGAAGCACTAGAGAAAGGAAGGATATTTGCTTCCCCCCGAGTACTATATATTCCACCTGAAAAGTGAAGCATGTGTTTTCTAATAAGGGTATTTAAACAATGTCCACATAAAGAATATTCACCTTTTCTCAAACTGGGTTCTAAGCTTCCAGTCCTACCCAGTTTATTTTCAGAAACCCAGATATACCTTGGTAGTGAGAAAACACGTAAGCCCTGGCCAAAATTCTGTAGAGCTGGCCAAAATTCAGAACTTCTGGTTTGTGGGAAATGGACATTTTTAAATTTTCTGTGAACTGGAAACATTACAGGGTGTTTTCAAACCCAAGTGTTCTCCCCAGAACCCCAGCAGCTGCTGACTGAAATGGACATGACTTTGATCAGTTTCAGGGTTGCTCACCATTGAACAGTAGCAATTAAACTGGCAAGACTACAAGTACAAGTCAGCAGCCATCAGAGCTTTCAAGATCAGTAGTTGCCTGAGGACTAGAGGAGCCCTGGGCTTCCAAACTCCATGGCCTGCTAGCTCCCCAGGCTGCTGGCATCCCACATGGGCAAAATCTAAGATAAATTATTTGTAGAGAAGTCAATCAAAGGAAAACTTTCCCACCTTACTTTTTTTTTTCTTTCAAATCCATACACTGTGATGTGTCAATTTATATCCATCTTGGTTTTTTCCTTTCTTTTTTCGAGTTACACAAAGCTGGATACATAACACACAGAGTAAGCATTCATTTGACGCATCATTGACATTGCATAGCCCATTGACTTCAGCAGAGTTTGAATTAGGCCCTGAGACGGTCCTCACTTAGGGTGATTGGGAGGGGAGCGTTGCCTAGTGGTCAGAGCTTAGGCCCATCATGTACAGGGGAGTTGTTGATAGGGAAGCCAGGGACCTCCCACTCCACCAGCCTCTGACCCACCACCCTCTGAAGGTGGTCAGTAATCTGACAGCTGGGGGTGCTTAAGGCTTCTCTCCCTGGCCCGCTTCCTATCCCCACCTGCGATTGTCTCAACATCATCATCTGGGTTAAGGAGGTGTCAGGGGTGTCTGCTCACTGCAAGGCACCTCCTGGGAGCTGTGTATAATGAAGTCACCCTCTTTTTCTCTCGGGCAGCAACTGCCTCCTCCTGCAGTATGGCCCAGCCTCCTGGGCTAGCTCTGTCCCAGGGCTTTCCCGTGCTGCGGTAGTCCAAACAAAATAAAGGGGTTTCACCAAGTCTGGAGTTCGTATAAGAGAGAGAAGGGAATGCTTCCCTCTCAGGCTGTTTCCGCAGCAGACTCTCCCTTCCCTCAGGGAGGGACTGTTGGGCAGTTGTTTAGGGAGAGATTCTGCCTTCCCTCAGCTCTTCACACTTGGAGCTACAGGTCTGCCCTCTTCCCTGGTCTGCCACCAAATGAGCTGCTCCCCTGCCTTTTAACTTCTCCTCCAGTTGGTGCATTTGCTACAGGTGTGGTGGGGCAATGCTGGCTGAGCCCAGAGAAGTTCCTTAACCTCTTGTTGCCCAGTGTGGCGTTTGTATAACCCATCACAGGCCTTAGATAACTAACACATTCCAAAGCTAATATATCTCTAAAATAAGGCAGTAAAGAGGCTTCACGTGTTTAAAATGTGCCTCTGATTTGGGTCAACTTTGCTTTAGTTGTTGAACAATAATTTAATTGTGTCAGCTCCTTGAACAATCTCCTCCATGTGGCTGACTAGGCATGTTTTGACCTGCCTGAATTCAGCCGTAAGGGTCACGTTTAAGACCTTCTTAAAGACCCACTTCTGTTGTGCTGCCTTCAGTGAATCTAGGTGACTTGTACAAAAGCTGAATTGGTGTTTGATTCCCTTCTGCAACCTATGCTTTTCTATCCCTAGTCTGTGAGCTCTTCTAGGCAGGGACTGTCTGTTCCTGAGTGTCTGGAAAATGCCTAGCATATTGTAGATGCTACCATAAACAAATAATGGAAGGTAAAGCATAGTTTCAATCCCATGTTTCACCTTTTCCACTGAAGATCCAGCATCGTCCAAGAGCAAATGTGCCAACCTTGAGATAATTCTCATCCACTTACTTATTTTAAACATTTATGAGCCAAATTTCTGTTAAGACTTCTGAGTTTAGAGATGGCCTGGGAGGTGCTAAGCCACCTAGAGATCATCCCATTCAATTGAGACAGGAGGAATCTAATGTGGGCAGTAAAAAAAAGTCAACAGTGGTCTCCGTTTATGCTTGTACTTCCAGGAGCCACAGAATGCTCTATGACAGCTTAACCTAAACTATGAGTTTAGCAAAACAAAGCCAGCCTGGATGTGGAGTGTTTGGGTAGAACAGACATATTTGGGAACCAGTTTGAACGGATTGAATTGCTTTGCTCTGGTTCCAATGGAGGAAGTAGGCTATTTGGAGAAGTCTCTTCCAGCCCTCCTTCCCAAACTTGCTACCACTGTGTTTTGATTCCAAGAGGAGCGGGGCCATTTGAACAGTCCAATTTTGGCATTCCTACCAAACAGCCTACTCTAACCACTTAACTACAATATCTTATGTTGCTCTTTCGGCTCTGGGTTGCAACATGAACCTCCCACTCTGGTGCTTTAATCTGAATGTTGCGGCAGTCTAGTTGTCTCAAAGGAGAAGTACAAAGAAAGCATGTTGGTAATGTGGAGCAAAGTAATAACCATATGCAACATTCCTGGAGTTGAATACATTTGTTTCAAAGTGATTTTTTAAAAAAGAAATTGTATTCTTGTACAGATGGAATTCCCTTGCCTTTCAAGTTAACTGTAACTATCCCAAGCTTGACCTTAGCAGACTGCACAGTGTTTCATTCATAAAGTCTGAAGTGGAATGCTGTTTAAACAGAACAAGTGAAACTTTATTTAACCCTATGGACTGCTCTGACCATATGGCTGAGTAGCAACCAGCCTACCTCCCCACATTCCCTGTTCCACTCTCCCATCAATAACAGTACTTCCAGGAAACATTTTCCCTCTGACTCCAGGTCCACTGATCATGATACATAGGGTAAGTTTCCTATGATCAGAGCTCATAAAATTAGTATTATAAAAAGGAAAAGTGGTGGCAAAGGTGCAATATGGAGTGCATTTTAGAAATCAATTAAAAGAAAGTGTAATGCCCTATTTTTAACCATCTATATGAAACAGCTATTAATAATACTGTTTCTCCAGTAAATCTTCACTGAAATTTTAATAGTGCATCCGTTGATTATCAGTGCTAGTCATATAATGAATTCAGTGTCCAGTCTGAAACTTTAGGTGCTGAAAATACTTGCGCGGGTGTAAATAAAAGGAGAATTTGCCCCACTGTATATTCAAGTCCACAGAAGCGCTCCATGTTTTAACAAAGATGTAGATGTGCATACTTTTCTATCAGCTGCAGGACTTTGTTACTAGAGACATCTCCCTGGAACACAGATAGTCCTAATCGGCAAAGTGAGTTTAAAAAGTGCTCATTGTCCTGTCTGGCCCCAAATCTATTAATCTTTTCAACAAATCAGAGCCAGAGCAGGACCTGAGACACCATATGCCAGTCTGCGGCTGAACTCCCACAAAGACTGGGGTGTTTGGGTTCGGGGGGAGGCACAAGAGGAGGTTAATCTCTGTATAGAACTATAAGGAAAGTTTTCTTGTGGCTCAACTATCTCAAAACTTCTGTTTTTGCTTTGATATCTCCAGTTGCCCTACCTAAGCCACATTACACCCTCTGGGCTTGATACTTGTCACCCTCACCCACTGTCTGGTCACCTCCCCTCAATTCTTCTCCTCCTCCTCGTCATTCCTCCCATCCCTTCCCCAGCCCGCACTTTTCCCCACTTTAGGTGGGATGTTGCATATTTGTTTTTCTCATATTTATGTCATCAGGGGCATGGACAGGAATTTAAATGTCAATGCTTTTGGAGGGGCTGTCCGCTCCCACTGCAGCCCTGTGGCCTGGAAAGCCCTAAGGCCAGAGGAGCTCACTCTCCCCACTCGAACCCTGGGGCTGGAGGAGTTCTGTGCCTCCCCTGTCGATTATTGGGGAGCTGCCCCTACTTGACCCTCCCCCCTTTGTGCATGTCATCCTACTATGAGTGCTTCCCTCATAGCCAGATGCCAAATGCATGAGGGCAGACCAAAGAAGACAGCACCAACCCGATCAGCACTCCCTGTTCTAATATACTGAAACTGTCCCTTTTTCCTTCCTGATGTACTTTAGGGAGAGCAAGAAACTGGCTCGGAAGGCAATGCAAGTGTGGGAGGTCCCATCTGATCTACAGAATCAGAAGGACCAATTTGGCAGTAGAACACATATGGGCATTAGGGACTGGACCTTGAAATGGCATTCAGGATGGCTCCATTCAGTTCAAGTTCCCGGATGAGCCATCCTCATTAAGTGATACCTACTGTATTGCTATTTCTGTCATTTAACGTGCCGCTAAGACATAACTGACTCTCAGAGAACAGACAAATACCTTAACCATAAGGGTAAAGCTCATCTTTACAATGTGTACAATGTGTATGATAATCAAATGGCCCAACTTGATTATCATACACATTGTAAGGAGAGTGATCACTTTAGATAAGCTAGTACCAGCAGTAGAGTGGGGTGGGGGGAGGTATTTTTTCATGCTTTGTGGTGTATGAAAAGATCTTCTACACCTTCCACAGTATGCATCCGATGAAGTGACCTGTAGCTCACGGAAGCTTATGCTCAAATAAATTGGTTAGTCTCTAAGGTGCCATAAGTACTCCTTTTCTTTTTTCATCTTCACAATGATTCACCCCACATCACTTCACAATGATTCACCTTTACTTGAATGGAATGTTCTCATCAATGTATGTTTGAGGGCAAAATCTTGACAAATCCCTCCAGAGAGGGTTGAATTATGGTTGAAATACGTGGCTTAATAGGCATACATCTAAATTCTTCAAGGCTCCGCTTTCTAGCAGGCTAATATGTGAACTACAGAATCATTTTTACTCTTTTGAGGTATGCAGTAAACTTATCTCTTGTTAATAGCGAGCCAAAACATTGTCTTGTTCCCACTGTTCTGACACTTAATGATTTTTTAGAGTTTTCAATTCTAATCTTAATGGGAAAAGGCAGAAAATTAGTCAACTGAATAAGAGACTGGGTATGGGTCACTTAAAGGATAAAACAACCTTAAAATTTGTGAGGCACTGGAGAAGTCTTTAAAACTTTTGAAAAATTACATTTTAAGATAGTGAGGAAAATGAACTAATCTCTTGATATCAAGGCAAGCTCTCCCACTGGTTGAAAAATGGCAAACTCCCCCAATATAGTGCAACTTAGTTTATGTAATCTTACCTCTTACTTTATTTGGAATGAAAGGGAAAAGTTTGCTGGGCCCCTTACCAAGTCTGCCCTTTTACAATTTATTTTTTAAAGTTACATTTTGTAACCTACAGAAGGATAAGTGCTTAGTAGTTTTGTTTTAACTTTATATAGGAACTGATGGAAGATTTTAAAAGCATGAAATGCAACTAGAATTTAGCTTGTTTTGTAGTTGACAAGCTTAGTGCCCAGCTTTACATCTATATATAACTCCAAAATAAAGTTCTAGGGCTAAAATCTACACTGTTCAACCTCATCTGGCACAAGTCAATGGAGTCATACTGATGTAACTGACAGTGTTTGACTCTACTTTTCAAAGATATTACTTTCATAATGTAACATACTCAGAGTTTTTTCCCTCTAATGTCAGATCTGCTGGAGGACCACAACCTACTACTGCTACCAGCTAATGAAGGAACTCCTCAAGTAGTAGAGGTCTGTTGAGGTCCTGCATTCAAACCCTGTTGGAGGTTTGTTCCATGAACAGGAAAAACTGAGTGATCGCCATTATAAACTAAAGGATTGTATTTAAATGTGTCTTATTTGGAATGATTTCTACCTTTTTATTTATTTGTTTCTATATGCTATGTGTTAGCTATGATGTTGATTATGTAAGAGTCAACAAACCATCCAGACGAGAAATATTTCCTCAGTGATGCACATTGAGCTTTATTCTGCCTCCTTGGAATATCTAATACTCCCATGATATATAATGGGATTTTTGAGTATGATAGACTAGTAGGTTTAGGCCCATAATGTCCTGAAATGACAACATGCAAAATTAAGAGTGAACTTTGTCCTACTGATTTGTTTCAGAAACGGAAGCAAAATACAAACATGGTATAACCAAACTGCCATACAAATATAAGTTGTTATGGATGTAGGCACTGAAGAAATGTCTTTACATTAAAAAGTAATAAACTCATTGCAAACACAGCTAATCAATCATTCTCTTGGCACGAATAAGGTTTGAGGAGAAGGAAGATCGTTCAAATTGCAATTCAATAATGATGCTACAAAGCCAAAGGCTAAAATAATTTAATGTAAGTTAAAACCAAGGTAAACACTCTTCTGAAGTTCATGTTACTTTTACATCCATTGTTCTGAAAAAAAAGTTAATCCCTCGGAAGAATGTTAGTGCTTGTAAAACATTTTATTGCATTCACTTGATTGTGGTATTTTGAGCATGCATGTGGCCAGTACATATTAACCATGTTGTATTGAAATCTTCCTCTCCAAACACATGCAAGTTGCACAGAAGTGCAAAATATTCTAAATACTGGAATACTTAGGAAGCAACCTTCATCCACAATGGAAAATGACTAATTTATAGTCTTTTTGGTTAACATTTGATATTTGGAAAAAATACAGCATATCACTTGGCATAACTGGTGGCAGAATATCCTATAATACATAACAGAGATGTCTTCAATCCAATTGCCAGGTTATGCGACAGCTGAATTGAGGTCAATGGGAGCTACAGTGAATTACAGCATCTGAGGATCAGGCCCATACTGTTTTGAGTTGAGCTGTGAATTTTGTGTGTGTAATACACAGAGAAAAGTATCCTACAAAGATGGAGGACTAACTAAGGACCTCAGGATATGTTCCATAGTTAACAATTTTCTAATCTCACATTCACTGAAGTCTTAACGTTAATTGACTTCAATGAGTGCAGGATGCAGTCAGCACATTGTTCTGGACAGTTTTTGTCCATGACTCCCTGTGATGAAATAGTGATTCATGAACCCGTAGCTCAGTTGGTTTCTGTAAGGGACAACGTTACATAAATACAATATAGAAAAGGAACATTCAGCAAAGCTACCTGAAAAGTGCAGCTAAAATACCCATCTATATTATTTAGTCAGGATTTTCACTCCTGGATTTTAGCTCCTTAATGCAAGGGGATAATCCTAGATTTCTCCTGTATCTCCTTTTGCCCCCACCCCCTACTCCATCTATGGTGAGAAGACGGTATCTTTTTGTCAGCAGAAGGAGTTGTCATCAGAAATCAAAGCTGGAAATAAGGTACCAATGTTTTCTCTTTGTGTTTTCCTTAATGAACTCTAAGCACTCAGGGTAACATAACTAAATCCATCTTTTGACCATAGAAATGGCACTACCATACTAGGGAAGGGATTAATCTGTTCAGCAACCTGACTCCAACAGTGGCTAGAATTAGGTGCTTCAGAGTGCAAGAAACCTTCTAAATGGACAATTATAGAATAACCTGACACAAAGGAAGATGCTTGTGCATTCAGAACTCCCATTAAGGCCTGGGACTCTATTCCCATTGCCACATGGGGAAAGATGGTAGGATTGGACCTTAATTTACTTTATTGCATGCCTCTTCCAAAACACTTATCAAACTGCCAATGAAAAATGGTAATGCTGATGTGTTGTTTAAGTGAAGGAAAATGTGACAGATTCTTATATTACATCTTGCTTTACATATTGGTGAGGTTATGTACTCCAGAATAGTATCTGTTCTGTAATTTAGAACATATATAATCTAACTGTTGTAAATGTAATTGCATCTTTCTTCTTGAGTGTTTGTGGAAAGGATAATGTGCTTACAGGAACAGTGACAGACTGAAAATAAGGGGTCAGTGGATTTGACTGGGGGATAAATCAGAGTTGAATTTTTTATATTTAATTCTGTATATCTGTGTGACGTACCAGGGTACAATCCAGACTAATGAGCAGCTGTGTCATCCCTGCCCTGCAACCTAGGGTACCTTACAGTGCCTTGCTAAAGTACTTCCCACCTGGGCCGCTCACAAACAGCCTTCCAGCATGCAAGCCACACCCTGAGTGTCGATGTATAGCTGCAGCCTACCAAACACACTTGAGTTACACTCTGGCTCTCTCCTACCTTAGTTATACTGCACGGTGACCCCAACACACCCCCTGTTGTAGATTTCCCCCCAGAAATGTACATCCTGGGGGGGGGGGGGGAGGAATACATTCAGCTCTCTCCTAGACAGTATAAATTATATTAAGTCTGTTATTCCTTTAAGAGAACAATATGCACAGAACTTGTCACCCCAAATGGAGTTTTTCAGACACTTCAGTTTAAACACACTGGATTAGCTAAAACAATAAAATAAGTTTATTAACTACAAAGAGAGAGATTTTCAGTGAGTACAAGTAATGAGGCATGAAAGTCAGAAATGGTTACAAGAAAAAATAAAGATAAGAAGTTCACTGTTACCTAATTTAACAAACTATATCAGACTCAAGCAAAGTTTCTCACCACATGCTTTCAGCAGTCTTACTGACCAAACTCTGTAGGCCAGGATCCCTACTCCCGGAGTTCAACAGATGCTTCCTTTGTTGCTTCAGTACAGTGAATACAATGGGCAGGAAGAGAAGAGGTCCTTGGAGAGTTTGTTCCTCCTTTTTATAGTGTCAGTGCCTCTTTTGAAAAATATTTCTCCTGGGCATCAGGAGGCAAAGAGTCAACATGGAAGGACATTCCCTGCTGCTTCCTTTGTTTCTCTTCCTGCTCGATGGTTCTGTTTACTGCTTAAATACAAATTAAGCAAAACACACATCCCTTGGTTTAGGACAGACCTGTTTGCCAACCTCAGTTTGGGGCAGGGCTTTTGGGTTTGGAACATGTGTTAATAACACCATACAGTGGAATCTTATAACTTCACATGCAATGTTGCCACACATATTTTGTCTGGACAATACTACCCAGCAAATTATGAGTTATCAAATGATACTTACAAAGCATACTTTGTACAAAGATTATTACAACAGTGTGTCAGGTATGAATACAAGGGTATATTCTGTCTCAATGTGGTGTCTTGAATTATTATTACGGGCTGGATCCTGAAAGGTGCTAAGCATCTGCAATTCCTATTGACTTGGAGATGTGACTTATCAAGACTTCTTAGAATCTGTCCCTAAAAGTGGAAAAATTCCAACAAATTTACTTTCTACCTTGAAAACATGTTCATTATAATTAGTTGCAAATAACGTTTCATTGAATTTCAATTGACTAAGCTATATCTAATATGCCATTGTCTTAGGTGATGTCTAGACAGTTTCTATCTAGATCTTATACACTACCACCATGCTGCAGTGGTTAGATTTCAAATGCTGAATGTGAATGCTTAAGAATCATTTAAGTCTTTAAATCAAGACTGGATGTCTAATTGATATGCAATAGCTCAAACAGGAGTTATGGGCTAGATGCAGGAATTACAGGTTTTATGGCCTGTGTTATGTAGAAGGTCAGGCTAGATCAGTGGTTCTCAATCAGCGGCCGTGGGCCACTTGCGGACCAATCAGCACACAGCTGCGGCCCACGTGACATCCTCAGGGCTATACAGGTAGTAGATATGTGTAACCCCTTGGGGTTTAGAAAGCATGGCCCCTTTAAATCTTTTCCTAAGGGGGGAGGAGGGAGCAGTGAGAGAAAGGAGGGAAACTCCAGGTGGGGCTCTGGAGCCAGGGAGAGAGAGGAAGAAGGGCGGCAGCCCACAAGCCCTCGCAAAGTGAAGCAGCAGAGAACCTGCCTGAAGCCTGGGAAGGACAGGGCGGCCGAGCGGGGACACCCCAGGACAGGAATCAGGAGGAGCACTGTGCCAGGGAGGAAGGAGATGGAGCTGGAGCTGGACCCAGTTTCACTGCTGCCCAGAGCTGCATGGGGCTGTGAGTACCAGGGCTTGAGACTCTGCATTGGGAATAAGGAGGGAGGCTGGTAGCTAGTTAAGTGGGGCGGTTGTTGCTCTGTGTGGCTTTGCAGAGAGGGGCAGAAGAGGGCACTGAAGGGCTTTGTTGGGGAAAGTTCACTGGCGCTGAAGACGACCAGGGGCACACAAGACTCAGCACTGAACTGGAACTTTGCTCAGGCCTCCTGACCTCTGTGTGCAGACACATTGCTCAGTGCCTGCCCTTGCTATCACTGGGCCCGTGGGGCCTTGGTTTGGATGTAACCTTGTTCTACTGCTCCCCCTATATTTCCCCTTGTTGTTTTTCTCCTCTCGTCCCTCTGTAAATAAATATCTCCCTTTGTTATATCCATTGTACTTTTCCCGTGGGTGGGTGTGTTCACTCTGGGGGGTTTGGAACAGGTGCCCCTGGGGTGGAAGGGATTTTTCCTGCTGCATTCCTGCGCACGCCGTCTCTTGGCCAAAGCTGCCTGCAGAGCAGACTCCATATTGGCCACGCGCTAAAGTTACATATATATTGTATGGATGTGGCCCACACAACAGACAGAGAGCTACATATGTGGCCCACATGGTAATTAGGTTGAGAACCACTGGGCTAGATGATCATGGTGGTCTCTTTTGGCCTTAAAATCTATCAATCTCAGTCCGCAGTTATTTATTTTAATTTAAAAATGTAATATTTCCAATACTAGTGTGACACTACGCCCATATTCTTCATAGAGATATTATTAGGATATGATTAGGGCATAACTATGCAAAAACTATGTATTTTATGCAAGATAGGTCATGTGAGATATCATTGAAAAAGTTATGATTTACTGAATATGATTCTCCTATTTGTATGCATGTTTCATTTTGGTATCTGAAGTTAGGAATATTACCTATGCATCTACTACAAATGTGTTTACACTTGGGAAACGCCCACTAGGCAGAATGCAATCAGTTTAGATGGCTGTTAGATGGGAAGGGCCAATAGAAAGAAAAACAGGTCTTAGAAGAAGTCAATCTCCCACCCAGGAGCCTTCCTGGGGGCACTATAAACAGCCTCTGACTCATGGCTGCTATGACACTATGGGGTCATGTGACCAAGTCACCTGGTATTGGACTCCATCTAGGAATACCAGTGTTTTTCCACTGACCAGGCATGGGAACCAAACTGGGAGTCAAAGGGTTCCTGCCATATGTAAAAGCTATTTAAGGCAGGGGAGTCACATCATTGTGGTTCTTCACTGACTCCCCGCCCAAGAAGACTGCTGGAAACACTTGAAGAATAAGGACTGGACTAGGGGAGAAGGGCTGAATCCAGGCTAGAGGGATTTCTAGCCTGTGAAAGAAATACCTGGGGGTTTAAGCTGCAAGCAAGTGCAGCTTGCCCTCAAGAATCTCTGCAAACTGCCTAAATCAACAATAAGGGTGAGAATTTGTCAGGGTTACTTCCCCACTCTGAACTCTAGGGTACAGATGTGGGGACCCGCATGAAAGACCCCCTAAACTTGTTCTTACCAGCTTAGGTTAAAAACTTCCCCAAGGTACAAACTTCGCCTTGTCCTTGAACAGTATGTTGCCACCACCAAGCATTTTAAACAAAGAGCAGGGGAAGAGACAACTTGGAGATGTCTGCCCCCCAAAATATCCCCCCAAGCCCTACACAGCCCCTTTCCTGGGAAGGCTTGAGAATAATATCCTAACCAATTGGTTACAAAATCATAAAAGACCCAAACCCCTGGATCTTGGAACAATGGAAAGATCAGTCAGGTTCTTAAAAGAAGGATTTTATTAAAAAAAAAAAAAGAAGAAAGGTAAAAATCATCTCTGTCAAATCAGGGTGGAAAATACTTTACAGGGTATTCAGATTCAAAACACAGAGGATCCCCCTCTGGGCAAAACCTTAAAGTTACAGAAAACAGGAATAAACCTCCCTCTTAACACAGGGAAAATTCACATAAAACAAAAGATAAACTAATCCACCTTGCCTGGCTTACCTATACTGGTTGCAATATTGGAGACTTGGATTAGGATGGGTTGGAGAAGATGGATTTCTGTCTGGCCTCTCTCAGTCCCAAGAGAGAACAACCACGTAAACAAAGAGCACAAACAAAAGCCTCCCCTCCCAAGATTTGAAAGTATCTTGTCCCCTTATTGGTCCTTTGGGTCAGGTGCCAGCCAGGTTAACTGAGCTTCTTAACCCTTTACAGGTAACAGGGTGTTGCCTCTGGCCAGGAGGGATTTTATAGCACTGTATACAGAAAGGTGGTTACCCTTCCCTTTATATTTATGACAATTTACTACTCATATCCAATCTCTTCAGTATATTAAGCTTAGATTTTGTTTTTGATTATTTGCTAGGTAATCTGCTTTGATCTGTTTGCTATCCCTTATAATCACTTAAAATCTATCTTCTGTAGTTAATAAACCAGTGTGTGAAAGTCATAACTTGGGGCAGAAAGCTGTGTATAATCTTCTCCACATTGAGGGAACGGGTGAATTTCATGAGCTTATGCAGTACAGATCTCTGTGCAGCACAAGACGGTATACACTCCAGAGGTGGGTGCATGCCTTAGGAACTGGGAGGTGTCTTAGCTGAGCCTTCCCATGCAGAGCTGATCTCAGCATCTGTGTGTAGCTGCAGCTGGGTGAGTCCCTACCTGTCTGTGTGCTGGAGGGGGCTTGAGGGCCTGTCACAGCAGTACAGTGTAAAGGGAGCCCAGGCTGGTGGGTCACACAGGCTCAGTGGTACCCCAGTTTCAGTTGGCACCCTGCGGGGAACCCATCACAACAAGGTTTTATGAAACCTTTCTCCCTTCCACCCTCCAAATGATCCTTCCACACCTTGCTTGAATTCTGATTGGTGCATGGGATTTTATTCTCATTGCCACATGGGAAAGGAGTGGAATCAAACCTACCCCCATAAATTTAGGCTGAAACTTACTGGTCATTGCCTCTTTTAAAAAAGAAACCAGACACAAAACAAAACAAAGAGTAATGTGATGCATGGTTTGGGTTTGTGAATTCTTAATTGTGAAGCATCACAAAATCAGACTTAGATTTTCCAGTGTTCTCTAGGTTTGCTGGTCTGGAAAATGAAGAACAGGCCTCTGTGCACGTGTCCAGTGATATTCCATAGACAGAAACCACAAACACTAAACCCATTTCTACCATAAATGCCACAAAACCTGGAAGTAAGTTGCTTAGATCCCTCCAGAAACCACCCAGATGCCTGCCAAGTCTGCTTTCCTTTATAGTTTCATTCTAAACTCAAGAAACAAAAAAGAGAGGGTCATCAAGTGACTGGGGCTATGTAATTTACAATTTGAATATTTACAATTTGACTGGATGTAGTTATATCTTTCTTTGGGTTGAAGTTAAAGAACCACAAGTTTTGACAACTTGCACCTGCAATATAAGCTTGCTGGGGTTTGAAACTTAAAATGCTGTATTATGTGTACCCAAAAGCTAGCTGCTCTAAACTAGACCCCCATTTTGAACCCTAGCTCAAAGTTGCCAAAAGAAACAGCTTTTGAGCTTCACAAACAGCCAGTGTTGCATAAAACCAAGCTGACGAATGACGTTGTATAGGGTCTGAATAAAAGCAGCAAGGAGCTAAAACTCCAACCAGGCTCTGTGGGCCAAGAAAACTGCATTAAAAATGGCTGTTTAAAAAATAAGGGAAATAAAATGCCAAGAACCTAAGTGCTCTCGTGCTGCCAAACTTGAAGATTTCCAAGTGATCGTGAATGAGGGTATCCCTCATTTGCAAACAGACTGATCACAATTTAAAGTCTGTTGTTACACTGCATTGATTATTAGCAGAAAAGCGATGAATCTACAATTCTGTAAAAGCTTTGTTAGGTGGCTTTATTGTTATCTGAGAGTTGGGCCAAATTTATAGTCATAGGGTTCAATTCTGACTCTGTTGAAGTCAATGGGAGTTTTGCCATTGACTTCATTGGGGCCAGGATTTCTCCAGAGATTTTAAGGCTAGAAGGTACTAGGATTCGCAACTTCTTTAGGCTCAGGCCCCATTTGTACACCTTGATGGCCTATTGTGACCCAAAGAACTATCTTATCCAGAAAAAATGCTCCTAGCCCCATGCCACCCCTACCCTCAGCAATGGTCCATTGGGGGGAGGCTCTGGGCTAAAATTCTAGACGCTGCAGACAGATGTGAACAGCTGGGGAACCCCTCCAACCAGCAACTGGAGAGAAGGGCAGCAAGAAAAGATATCTCCCCAAAACATACAGCCCCCTCCATGGCACACAGATGGCAGAGGTCAAGGGTGGAGGGATTTGGGGTTCTGGAGCTGAAGTGAGGGGGATTAACGTGCCTGGGGGTGTAATGAGGAAGGACTGGGCTGGATAAGGAATTGAGGGTCAGAGAGGTATAGGGGAGGGGCAGTAAGCTGATACCTCCCGCAAAACACACACAGGTCCCACACATGGCCCATGAGGGCAGAGAATAAAAGGGTGGGGGGGGATTTGGAATCCTGAGGGTAAAGTGGTGAGGCTGAGGGAAAGAGTAGAAGGCAGAAGGGGTTGGAGGTGCAGGGGGATAGATCTGGGGCCAGGAGGGGTGGTATGTCGGAGTGGGATTCACCCAGCTATGGGGAGGAGTACATCAGGTGATTGGTACTTACCAGAGAATGTGACGTCAGCTACTTTCTCCCAGCTCCTGTGCCACAGAGTTGGCTGGGCTCAGCTCATTGTCCTGGGTGGTGCCACCATGAGGGATGCAAGTGCTGCTCAGGTTTTGCCTGGCCCCTCTGTTATGGGGGCCGGTGAGGCCAAACTTGTGTGAGTGACTTTACTCCCTGGTGCATGGGATCACAGCACGCCTCACTCAAATGTGGCTCAGCTGGATGCCCATCACCATGACATTGGCGTGGCTGGGCAAGACCTGAGTGGCACTGAAACCCCACATACCCAGTCGCAAAGCCCAGAGCGGGGAGCTGAGCCCAGTCAGCCCTATCACCCTTTGACACCTTCTGGCAACCCAATTTTGGGTCACAACTCCTGAGTTGAGAAACCTTGATCTAGTCTGACCTCCTGTATAACACAGGCCATAGAATTTTACCCATTAATTCTTGTGTTGAACCCACAATTTTTGCTTGAGCTAGGACATAATAATTCAGTTAAACCCATGCAACTCCTGTGAGGACAATGGACTTATGCTGGTATAAAATTGGCACAGGAGAAAGAATCAGGGCCAGTGTTACTGAAGAAAGCTATGTACTAATCTTAAATGCATAAAGGTTCACAAAAGTCATAGCTGCAAAGTGGATCCCAACTCAATCTGTCCTCTTTAATATTTGCATTTATTGTTTCTATTGTTATAGCACCCCAAGACCCCACTGAGATTCATTTTATCATTTTACATAGAATTGCAGTTGCCAAATTATTTTTATACAAAAATCCTAGTGATCTAAATCCACAGTGTGTCCCCCTGTAGCCCTATGCCAACTGCTAAAAACTGTTCAAGTAGCCTCCTAGTGCCTGTTAGAGCTAATCACTAGCCTTGTATTTGTATAGTAGTTCTGAACCGTTACGGAGACCTACACGAACGACACACCGTGATTAGTCAGTTTTAAAATAAATAAATCAGAATTAAATTATGTCCACTGTGGTTTTAATACATTTTTGCCATTTTAATAAATTCCATAAAGTTTTTTTTACTCTTTTTAAGAAAGTATACAGTTTTAAGCAAACATCAGCATTACTCCCTTTGTTCCCTGTATATGTATATCAATGAAGTTGCAGCTCAAAATAGCCCTTTTTTTTTAACCAAATGCCCAGTTATCCAAAAGTTTTGGCTGTCCCCCAGGCCATTCAGCTAAACAGGTTTGTACTGTACAGGAAAAATTATAATGCAATTTGAATCTGAAATAAATGAACAAAAGTAACAAACAATCGAAAGGAGGAGGATTGTAGCAGTAATAAGATCACGTGGTTACCCAGGCTATGCCAAGCTAAACTGGGAAGAATCTGTGAGTCTCGATCTGTTGTTTGGGAGTAAGATGAGAAATTTGCCTTTACAGAGCATCTTTTACAAGAAGCAGGGTGCCAACCATCCAACTTCTAATTAAAAAATTAAAAAGAGATTAGGTTGGAAGATCAAGCGGGGAACACATTCCATCAGGTCTGAAATAGGTATGGAACAAACTGTGCACTGAATATAGCAGACAGATTGTGTAACAAATAGTGCTATTAAGAAAGATTTGCAAAGAGCCTTGTATGTTCTGTACACAGTATTTTATGCAACAAGCAAAGATACAATCTGGTTCCTGAATCCTGAGGACCTCGGGCCAGATCATCAGCTGGTATAAATTAGTGCTGTTCCATT
This sequence comes from Caretta caretta, assembly GCF_965140235.1. Classification (NCBI taxonomy): domain Eukaryota; kingdom Metazoa; phylum Chordata; order Testudines; family Cheloniidae; genus Caretta; species Caretta caretta. Next base: position 336,994,896 of record NC_134206.1, on the reverse strand, counting down.
GACTTCAACAGAGCTATGCCTATTTTCACCAGCTGAGGAATCGACCCTTTATTTATTTAGCTTGCGAAGTGTTCTACAGAAGCCAAGATGTGATGACAAAGTTTGTATCCCACAGAGGTAACTGCTCTAAGGGTATGGGGCAGCAGAAAGGAAGGTGTGAACTGGAGCGTAGGGGAAGGAGGGATAACTGGGAGCATAGGTGCCGACTCTGTGGGTGCTCCAGGGCTTCAGCACCCATGGGGAAAAAAGTAGTGGGTGCTTATCACCCACCAGCAGCCAGTTCTTCCCTCCCAGCACCTCCTGTCCGCAGCGATCAGCTGTTCCGCGGCATGCTGAAGGCGCTGGGAGGGAGAGGGAGGAGCGGGGATATGGCGTGGTTTGGGGAGGGGTGGACCTGGGTGGGAAGGAGGGGAGCGGGGGCAGGAAGAGGTGGGGCAGCAGTGGAGGTTTGGGGGAAGGGGAAGTTTTTAAGCATCTCCAGCACTGGCTTTCTTTTTGCACATATGTCTTTGTGTACTTACAAAGCTCTAACGCCTACATGCAGTGTCGAAAAAGAGTCAACATGTTTCTGCACAGACGATAGGGTCTTTTAATCTGAATGCTCCTTTAAAAATATTCACCATATTTGCTCTTAGGTCCAGATTCCACTTCTGTCAATTGCAGAAGTTGCACTGACTTTACTGGGAGCTGAATCAGCCCCAAAAAGAGAATATAAAGGCTAACTAACCAAAACACGTATGTTATATATCACTTCATAATTGCAGTTTGATAGGATAAGATTGGACCTACCCAACCCACAATATCAAGTTCCATATCCAGAGATATTTTTTTATATAAAGCAACATTCCAGATTGTCCAGATTTGAGGTCAAGTTACTGCAGTCACATTTGATACAGCCACTGAATAATTGGCCACTTTGATGTAGATGCACATGGTTTCAATGATGCTAAATTTATGAATTTGTCATTTTTTAAAAAAAAAACATAGGCCAAAAGACTGAAAGGCAGCCAGACATAGCCACATCAAGAAATGTTGCTGATGTAAACTGAATTAAGTTTAGTGTAAAACTTCACAAACTATTTGTATTGGAAAAAGCAATAAACAAAATTAGAAATATATTTGTTTCGTTTGAATCAAGTATGATTGTTTTAGATGTCGAAGGCAAATTTTTGCAGTCAAAAATGGGTGAAGAAAGGCTGTTGGGAAGGAGACAGCTGACACAGAGCATGCTACAAGCCAGTGCTAGTGAGAGCAAATCCCCCCACATTACAAAAAGTGAGTGCAAATTGGGGGGGGGGGAAATTATTGATACCCCTCCACGATCAGCCCACAAAATAAACCCTATCAGTCTAAGATGCAGTTCACAGTGGATTGTGCAGATACTCAAAATATGATGTGTTCTGTGTAGCCTCTGCTGGCCTCCCTGGATTTCCCTTCCACTCACAGGGGCTTAGATTAGGTTCTCTAGAGAAACCTGTAGAGAAAGCCAGGTGTTGAATTAATCCAGGAGACCCCAATGCTCAGTGGTTTGAGCATTGGCCTGCTAAACCCTTGAGGGGGCCATTTAGGGATTTGGGGCAAAAATTGGGGATTGGTCCTGCTTTGAGCAGGGGGTTGGACTAGATGACCTCCTGAGGTCCCTTCCAATCCTGATATTCTATGATACTTCTACTTCCGCTGACTTTAATGCATCTGGAAGTAGACTGCAAGCCAATGCAGTTAATATTCATGATAGTCTGAGGGCATTTGATTATCTGGTACCTAACAAACAGGCAAAAACTCTGCATGAGACTCAGTTTGTCTACATTCAAAGAGATTACTTGTCCTTGTCATTCAACAGGTTTCAGAGCAGCAGCCGTGTTAGTCTGTAGCCGCAAAAAGAAAAGGAGGACTTGTGGCACCTTAGACACTAACAAATTTATTAGAGCATAAGCTTTCGTGAGCTACAGCTCACTTCATCGGATGCATGCAGTGGAAAATACAGGGGGGAGATTTTATATACACAGAGAACATGAAACAATGAGTGTTTCCATACACGCTGTAAGGAGAGTGATCAGGTAAGGTAAGCTATTACCAGCAGGAGAGAAAAAAAAAACCTTTTGTGGGGGGGAGGGGGAGGATAAACATGGGGAAATAGTTTTACTTTGTGTAATGACACATCCACTCCCAGTCTTTATTTGGAATTAATTTGCAAACTGGACACCATTAATTTAGGTTTGAATAAAGACAGGGAGTGGATGTGTCATTACAAAAATTAAAACTATTTCCCCATGTTTATTCCCTCCCCATCACTCACACATTCTTGTCAACTGCTGGAAATGGCCCACCTTGATTATCACTACAGAAGTTTTTTGTTTTTTTTTCGTGAGCCTGTAGCTCACGAAAGCTTATGCTCAAATAAATTTGTTAGTCTCTAAGGTGCCACAAGGACTTTTTTTCTTGTCATTCAAGGGAGTCCTTCAAATCTGATGCTCAGACTACTGCACCATCTCCTTCTGGTTGGGTTTGTTAAATGAATTTGTTTTTTCAAATGTAAGCATGCACTGTAAACTCAGTTTCAACATCTGCACTCTGTGTGTAAATCTAGTCCTTACAGAATCATAGAATCTTAGAATATCAGGGTTGGAAGAGACCTCAGGAGGTCATCTAGTCCAACCCCCTGCTCAAAGCAGGACCAATCCCCAATTAAATCATCCCAGCCAGGGCTTTGTCAAGCCTGACCTTAAAAACTTCTAAGGAAGGAGATTCTACGACCTCACTAGGTAACGCATTCCAGTGTTTCACCACCCTCCTAGTGAAAAAGGTTTTCCTAATATCCAACCTAAACCTCCCCCACTGCAACTTGAGACCATTACTCCTTGTCCTGTCCTCTTCTACCACTGAGAATAGTCTAGAACCATCCTCTCTGGAACCACCTCTCAGGTAGTTGAAAGCAGCTATCAAATCCCCCCTCATTCTTCTCTTCTGCAGACTAAACAATCCCAGTTCCCTGAGCCTCTCCTGAGAAGTCATGTGTTCCAGATCCCTAATCATTTTTGTTGCCCTTCGCTGGACTCTCTCCAATTTATCCACATCCTTCTTGTAGTGTGGGGCCCCAAACTGGACACAGTACTCCAGATGAGGCCTCACCAATGTCGAATAGAGGGGAACGATCACGTCCCTCGATCTGCTCGTTATGCCCCTACTTATACATCCCAAAATGCCATTGGCCTTCTTGGCAACAAGGGCACACTGCTGACTTATATCCAGCTTCTCATCCACTGTCACTCCTAGGTCCTTTTCCGCAGAAAATCCCCATTTTTTGCCCCAGATCCCTAAATGGCCCCCTCAAGGACTGAACTCACAACCCTGGGTTTAGCAGGCCAATGCTCAAACCACTGAGCTATCCCTCCCCCAACTACAGAGTGGAGTGGATTTGAACAAAATACTAAAGAGAAGGAAATAGATGGAATAAAGGCAATTTGTAAAATTACACCACAAAAAGACTCAGGTTTTCCCCTTCCGAACCAGTGTGAGGATGACCCACAGCTTTCAAATTGCCTTTGGCCCAGTTGGTCCTGGAGAAAACGGGCTCAAGGAATTTTAAACAATATGTTCTTGTAAAGAAGCTGTAACTAATTTAACATTTGTTAGCAAAGGACAAAATCTTATAATGCACTCAAAGTTGGAATTTACCAGTGACAACATTTTAGCCAAAGCTCTAAGTCCACCCAATGCACCATATAAATCACTCAGATGTGATTTCTTTTAACAGGTATTTTTCTTGAAAAGTGATCGCTCATAGTGAGTCTTGCTCTGAATCAGGTGGAAAACAAAAAATAAATAGGGGGCACTTTAGGCAAAAACTATATCTTGAAGCCACAAAGAGCTTTTTATGTCTATAGTATCTTTGCTTGAATGTTTTTCTTCAATTAACCACACATATGTATTTTGGGTATTAAAAGTGACATTCAGGGGAACACAAAGCCTTGTTCATGCTAAAGATAAATAGAACTGTAGAGCCTGTGTTTGGAGATAAGAAACTAGGTGAAATCATTTCTAGCTATAACACTCATTTTCATGGGAAACACAAGGGGATGATTTAATGTGGGTTCAGCTCCCTTTGAATGGGAGTTGTACCCATCTAAAAATGAGCTGAATTTATCCCTATGTTACAGTCCTGGCCTTATTTAAGCACTTGATGCTGCTCCCAATGAAGTCAATGGGTCAATTTTTGACACTGATTGGCTTCAGCAAGTGCAGGCTCTGACATTAAGGCTATGTCTATACAGCAAGGGGGTAAGGCCCCAGAGCCCGGGCTCCAGCCTGAGCCTAACTATCTACCCCATAGTTTTACAGCCTGCAGACCAAGCCCCATGAGCCTGAGTCAGTTGAGTCGGGCCAAACACAGGTGTTTAATTGCTGTGGAGACATACTCTTTATCCAGGAGAGTTCTGCCACTGACTCCAGTGAGGATAGAAATCAGCTGTAGGTCACACATCTTGAAAATAAAGTTGACAGTATGGTCTGCATAATCTGGAAGACAGAATTTTAGTGAATTTTTATGCAAATGAATTTCTGATCTATGTTACCATACACATGGCACTGCATGTTTTTACCTTTTTCTAGTTAGGACCGACAGAGACATTTAACAGGCCTTTGTGTAAGTATTTACTTTATATACATTAATATTCGGGTTTGGATTCTGCCTTTGATCATTGCACAAAATTCCTGCTCCTGTGGCCATGGTTCTAAGGCGGTTTGGGGCCAGATTCCAAAATGTGCTGAGCACCGTTAGCTCTCACTGAAGGCAATGGAAATTGCAAGTGCTTACCTCATAAGGGCACAACCCTGAATGGAATTGGGCCCAAATGAAGGTAGGAATGCACATAGGAACTGGTCAAATGTTCAGTGTGGCTTAACTTAATTGGGGCCCAGTCCTGTGAGATGCTGAGCACCATCAAATACCATTGATTTCTGTAGAATTTGAATGGATTCCGTTTCAGGATCAGCTCTATTATGACTAAAAATTGGTACCTTGCCATATATTAGGCAGCAAAGCATTACGCTTCCATTTTTACCTTACTGATACATGAAGCCTTCCATTCCCATTTAGGGTAAATCCACACTGGATTGGAAGGTATAATTTCCAGCCCGAATAGACATACTCATGCTAGCTATGATTGAGGTAGTGTGCTAAATATAGAAGTGTAGCCATGTTGGCAGGAGGGGCTGGCTGCCACGAGTATGGATCCCGTCCAAACCCCTAAATACATATTTGGGGCAGCTGGCCCCTCTTACCACTCATGCTACTGTGGCTGCACCTCTATTTTTAGTGCCCTAGCTAGATCAGCACAATTATGTCTCCGCATGCTAGAAATGATACCTTCCAGTTTCAGAGTAGATGTACCCTAAATGTCAGCCTTGACTTCTCTTTCTACATACACCTGTTGCACCTTGTTCCTTTTATAGAACGTGAAGTCAGTGGGTCAGGGACTATGTTCTATTTGACATCCATATATTACCTAGCACTCAGTTTGGAGCTCTAAGTGCTAATATAATAAATAGTGAATGTAAAGCATACAGCTTCATAAGTTCTAATATTCAATCAGATTTTCCCCCTAGTGTTACAACCAGCAATTTACTCCTGAATTCTTTAATAATTTGTTTCAGAGTAGCAGCCGTGTTAGTCTGTATTCGCAAAAAGAAAAGGAGTACTAGTGGCACCTTAGAGACTAACCAATTTATTTGAGCATAAGCTTTCGTGAGCTACAGCTCACTTCATCGGATGCATTGAGCTGTAGCTCACGAAAGCTTATGCTCAAATAAATTGGTTAGTCTCTAGTCTCTAAGGTGCCACTCGTACTCCTTTTCTTTTTAATAATTTGGTATGCCTAGAGGAATCTTATCTACCATCTCCCAGCTCTGCAGCTACTTGTTGATCATATTTTTTTGTACCAGGTAAAACCTGAAATACAGGATTAAGGAGCAAAGAGAGGTGAAAAAATAAAAATAAAAAACTTTCCAAAACAGAATATATTTGTAAGTTCTCTCTTCTGTGGGTCTTTCCCAAATAGGTCTGTACCCTGATGGATAGGAGAATGGATTTCAGTTGTCCATGTCACTGCACTTACCTGTTTAATCCAAATTAAAAACAAATAAATGTATTTAAAATCTCCAAGAAATCTATTAATGATATCAAGCTCTTCTGACAGCCACTGCCTTAAAGCAAGCATGGAGGTTTTGCTCAAGCTATATTATAGGGAAAACAAAGGACCAGATCACGATCAGAGGCATCATTTCAGAAAAATTCTGGAGAGGGGGCAAAGTTGTGTCAGCATATAGAACATTACGTGTGATTATATTATATCCTGCAAAGTTGGAGGGGGTGGTGGGGAGTGTTGTATATAGATCTATGAAAGTCGGGGTGGAGACAAGTTCTAGGAGGGCAACGGCCCCCCTTGCCCCATGGCAAATGACACTCCTGATCATGATGCTGGCTGTGAACCTGTGCAGGGGAGTAAATAGCCCCTGCACTCTGTTGCATGAGTGCCTGTATCGTGATTAATAGCACTGGGGGTAAACCAGTCTCTGCACAGCTGCCAGTCCCCATCCTGCATGTGGGTGAGAGTGGGCAGAGTCTTCTTTCTGCCCCTCAACTCTCTAGCCAGCACAGCTGAGATGGAGAAATAAGCTGAGGGAGAAATAAGCTGTGCCCAGAAAAGGGCTCTGTTAGTTTCCTTCCCCCCGGCTCAAAGAAACCGGGACTGAACTGTGACTCTCAGAGCAGTAAGCTGCCCTTACTCTGGGAGGGACTGAAAGATGGCAATCTAATTTAATACTAGCATTACTGCCCTTCCTTCAAATCCCTCTTTAAAACCCATGACTTTCATGAGGTCTTTTTATGCTGACTCCTTCATTAGGTATGACTCCACACCCTGTATCTTCCTCCACAGTCCAACTTAACTGGCTGTAGGCCACTCTGCTCTATGTTGTACATGACCCTAGTGGGCCAAATCCAGTACCCACTGTAGTAAATGGACTCTCATTGACTTCAATGGGTGTTGGATCAGACCCTTAGATTGCAAGATATTCAGGCCAAAGAATTTCTCTGGATCTTTTGACCCATTGCACAGTGCTGCATATGTTTACAGCAGTGTTTCCCAACCTTGGGACGCCACTTGTTCAGGGAAAGCCCCTGGCAGTCTGGGCCGGTTTGTTTACCTGCCACGTCCGCCGGTTCCCACTGGTTGTGGTTCACTGTGCCCAGCCAATGGGGGCTGCGGGAAGTGGTGGCCAGTACGTCCTTTGGCCCGCGCCACTTCCCGCAGCCCCCATTGGCTGCGGTTGGCCAAACCTGTGGACCCGGCAGGTAAACAAACCAGCCCGGCCCGCCAGGGGCTTTCCCTGAACAAGTGGCGTCCCAAGTTTGGGAAACACTGGTTTACAGTATAGAAGAAAGAGTAGTACTGTAAAGAGCTCTGCATAACCATAAATGCTAATAGCATAGTGGCACCCAACAGTCATGCTGTAGGTGAATATTTCCATTGTAACCATTGTCATTGTCATTGTCATTGTCATGACCAAATAAATAATGGCTTATCTTCTATGCTATTTTTGACTTTTTTTAAAGACCTTTTTGATCACCTAACTCACTCTTGCTTCTGCTTGAACCCTTGTTTCCTGAGAGAAGAAAAAGAAAATGGTAAAAATGATCCAATGTCCGACTTTTGCTCAAACACAGCACTGTCTTGTATGAAGTTGGATGGGTTGTCCGGGTGTATCAGACTGAGGAATTCGGACAAAGGGTCTCAAAGAAACTAGTACACATTTTTCCTCGTGTGTGCAGGAACCTGTGAAGCTTATCTTTCCCCCACTAGTTTTCCTTCAGAGAACACCCTCCCCACCGCAAATTTCCAGCTATGAAATCTTTTGCAGTGCATTTGGGGAAATTTGCAGTGCGTTTGGGGAAATCTGCCATAACAGATAAGGACATTTGTAGGCCCGCAGTGAGATTTTTGTGAACATTAATGGTTTAAAATACCATGTTGACTAAGGCTGAACATTTTGTACTATCTGATCCTAAAAAAGATACTCTGTGTGGACAATGAATGTATCTTTTCATTCTGCTCTTAAGGTATGACCTTATGTAACCTGACCAGCGGTTTTACAGCCATGCCTAACTTATAAAATAAAAAGCCATGTTCGCTCTATAAAGAAAAGACAGTTATTATTAGATATTCACAGCTTTTACACATTGTCAAATAGCCACAAGAGGGCATATTGGCTTCATCAGCTTCAATAAATATATGGACTAATTATTTTATCACATATTTTAGCATAATATTTTTTGGAAACATTGAACATATTGATTCTATTGGATTTCAGAAATCTTATTCTAATGAACCACAAGAGGAAAAGTGGACATTGAAAGAAAACCACTTCCAAATGGTTTTATTTTATGGTGTACAGAGAATGCAGGCTGTGTTTAGAAATGAGAAAGGAGACTCTTTCATGATACCTTATTTTTTTTGGTCTCTTATCCAAAATAGTTCCAATATTTGAGACAGATCCTCGGAAATTCTGAGTGCCCTCCATTTCCACTGATTATAACATATGTGGAGGGTGCCCGGCATCACTCAGGGGTACTTCACCCCTTGTAGGACCAGACATTTTTAGAGCAACCTAGAGTCCAGTTCTGTAGTTCTGATGAAGGCAAATCACTCATGAAAATAAGTGGGAATTTCGCCTTTGTCAGTCCTGTAGGATCTCTATTTCTTTTTCACTGACTGTTGTCTGTTGGAAAAGGGCAGTTACTTGTAATTTACCTGGCATTTATCTAGAATCTGGTTGGGAGGACAAGAGTTAATCTGATTGGGAGGATTTGGAAGGACAACAGTTAATCTCCATAGCTTAAGAATACTTCTGACTTGCATTGTATAAACCATTATCATATTCTGACTTGCAAGGTGTAAGGCCCCACAGGTCTAGAGTGCAGGTGTGTAGCAATACCAGGCAACTGACAGCTCTACACTACCCAGTAGCAGCTGCAACCAACTTGTGCTCCATTTGCCATTACCTGCTGTGGCCACAGTCCATGGGAAGTTCCACGTCAAGGGGCTGACAGACAGCATCCCCATGGCACCTGATTGGCTCCCTGCCCTATATAAACCAAAGTGCACTCCAGGAAGTGTCCAGGCAACAGTGTGGCTCTTCTGTAGCTGCCATGGCCATTTGTGCTCCTTGCCCTTGAATTCCTGGCTTGATTTTGACTTTGCCTCCTGACTTGAACACTGAAACCTGATTCAGACTCTGGCCCCTGGTATCGACACTAGCCTGGACATAACTATGAACTCCTCTACGGCTCCCAGCTGCAGGTTTGCCCCTACTCTGACCCTAGGCCTGGACTGCTCTCGCTGGGACCCTGACACCAGGGGCTGGCAAGTGGCAAAAGCAAGGCTGATCGGCGTGAACACTGTTTTTGTGATGAGATCATCTGTATTTTCTAGACCATTTAAAGGAGGAAACAAGGTATGAAATCCATTTTTGCGGCCCTTTAAAGCAGCAAAAAAAAAAAAAAAAAGAAAAAATCAACGTTGCCCCTTATTGCTTGGCATTCTTTATGCTTCCTTGTTCACTGAACAACTACCCTGCCTTCCTTCAAATCATTCCTTAAAACATGCTACTTTTGCGAAGAATTTAACACCAGCTCTATGAAGCAGGGGCTGTTTTTCTCTGTGTAAAGGCCAAGTGTCCAGCCAGTCAGCTCTCTCTAAATGCTAATATAATTTATTTATTTATATTGTGGTAGCAGCTCGGTGATCCAGCCATGGACCAGGAGGTCACTGTGCTGACCGCTGTATGCATACACAATGAAAATATTCCTCTCTTCCCAAAGAGCTTACAATAATATTACCATCATATCAGATATCATGATGAGAAACTTGGTATTAAAACCAAGATAGATAAGTATCAAGGTGCCTTTCAGCAATAAAGGCACCATTTAAACTGCAGATATAGGTCCAATTTCTGCCCTCTTTTCCACCCATACAGCCCAAATTACTGAAGTGGCACTGGTGTAACTGAGGGTAGAATTTTGTTGGGGAGGGTGGCCTGAGTGAAAATTTCCTGTATATTGCATTGGACTTCTTTAACTGGTTCCTTGTTTTTTACTGGAGGATACATTGGTTTGTTTCAGAAACCAGTTGCCAACTGGAAATATTCAATGTGAGTTTCCATGAGGGTGAATAAAGCCAATTTGGGGGAAGGATCCTACTGTGTGCCTCCAGGGAAATGTTTTGATACTATCCATGAAGTCTATACAGCTGTTCTCAACCTGTGGTCTGTGAGGCTCTTCCTTGGCAGCCACAGAATGACATATTTTGAGAGCCAAGTGTTGGGAAGACAGTTTGGGGTGGGAGGGTGGTTCCATGAGGGGAGTTCTCTCTGAGGACGTGGCCTGCAGAATGAAAAGGTTGGAGAACCACTGATGTAGTACATTCCAAGGACCAAAACCAACAACAAAAACAAGAGTGTGTGGAAAAAGGGGTAAACAGTGAGGTGAAATAATTTGCAGATGATACAAAACTACACAAGATAGTTAAGTCCCAGAGAGACTGTGAAGAGCTACGAAAGGATGTCTCAGAACTCGGTGACTGGACAACAAAATGGCAGATGAAATTCAATGTGGATAAATACAAAGTAATGCACATTGGAAAATATAATCCCAGCTATACATATAAAATGATGGGATCTAAATTAGCTGTTACCACTCAAGAAAGAGATCTTGAAGTCATTGTGGATAGTTCTCTGCAAACATCCACCTTAATGTGCAGTGGCAGTCAAAAAAGCAAACAGAATATTGGAATCATTAAGAAAGGGATAGATAACACAGAAAATATCATATTGCCTCTACATAAATCCATGGTATGCCCACATATTGAATACTGCATGCAGATGTGGTCGCCCCATCTCAAAAAAAGATATATTGGAAAAGGTTCAGAAAAGGGCAACAAAAATGATTAGGGGTATGGAACAGTTTCCATATGAGGAGAGATTAATAAGACTGGGACTTTTCAGCTTGGAAAAGAGACACCAAACAGAGCATATGATTGAGATCTATAAAATCATGACTGGTGCGGAGAAAGTAAATAAGGAAGTGTTATTTACTCCTTCTCATAACACAAGAACTTGGGGTCACCAAATGAAATTAATAGGCAACAGGTTTAAAACAAACAAAAGGAAGTATTTCTTCACACAACACATAGTCAACCTGTGGAATTCTTTGCCAGAGGATGTTGTGAAGGCCAAGACTATAACAGGGTTCAGAAAAGAACTAGATAAATTCATGGAGGGTAGGTCCATCAATGTGTATTAGCCAGGATGGGCAGGGATGGTGTCCATAGGCTCTGTTTACCAGAAGCTGAGAATGGGCAACAGGGGATGGAACACTTGATGATTACCTGTTCTGTTCATTACCTCTGGGGCACCTGACATTGGCCACTGCCCAAAGACAGGATACTGGGCTAGATGAACCTTTGGTCTGACCCAGTATGGCCGTTCTTATGTTTTTGTGTGGGAGGGGTGAGGCTGTCTACTACTGTTTAGCTGAAATCAGCTACCCTATCTGAGCAACTCTAGTTATAAGCAACTGCCCATCCCCTTTAACTGAATCAGACAGCATGGACATCTTGCCTTCTTATTTTGTTTCCATTCACTAGCTGCAGGGTCCACCACCAAATGAGTGCAGGCCCTGGGCCCACATCACTGGGAATGGCTCTTGTGTCTGGTGTGTAATGCTCCTTAGTGAACCTGTGGCTGCCTGATTCACAGTCTTGCTGGAAGGGCATAATAAAAGGGGGCCTGCAGGGATCAGTTCTGGGTCCGGTTCTGTTCAATATCTTCATCAATGATTTAGATAATGGCATACAGAGTACACTTATAAAGTTTGCAGACGATACCAAGCTGGGAGGGGTTGCAAGTCCTTTGGAGAATAGGATTAAAGTTCAAAATGATCTGGATAAACTGGAGAAATGGTCTGAAGTAAATAGGATGAAATTCAATAAGGACAAATGCAAAGTACTCCACTTAGGAAAGAACAATCAGTTGCACACATACAAAATGGGAAACGACTGCCTAGGAAGGAGTACTATGGAAAGGGATCTGGGGGTCATAGTGGATCACAAGCTAAATATGGGTCAACAGTGTAATGCTGTTGTAAAAAAAAGCAAACATCATTCTGGGATGTATAACCAGGAGTGTTGTAAGCAAGACCCGAGAAGTAATTCTTCCACTCTACTCTGCGCTGATTAGGCCTCAACTGGAGTACTGTACAGAGATTGAAAAATTGGGTTTGTTTAGTTTGGAGAAGAGAAGACTGAGAGAGGACACAATAGTGGTTTTGAAGTGCATAAAAGGTTGTTACAAGGAGGAGGGAGAAAAATTGTTCTTCTTAACCTCTGAGGATAGGACAGAAAGCAATGGGCTTAAATTGCAGCAAGGGTGGTTTAGGTGGGACATTAGGAAAAACTTCCTAACTGTCAGAGTGGTTAAGTACTGGAATAAATTGCCTAGGGAGATGGTGGCATCTCCATCACTGGGGATTTTTAAGAGCAGGTTGGACAAACACCCATCAGGTATGGTCTAGATAATACTTAGTCCTGCCTTGAGTGCAGGGGAATGGACCAGACGACCTCTCGAGGTCCCTTCCAGTTCTATGATTCCAAGATACGCTGTGGGTCAGGGTACATCTATGCTTCAGCAGCACAGCTATGGAGCTGCAGCTGTGCCGCTGTAAGGCTGCTCCCTGCATTGCCGGAAGGGGGTTTCCCACAGATGTAGAGAATCCCTCTTTCCGAGAGAGGGTAGGAAGCTTGAGGGAAGAATCCTTCTGTTGCTCTAACCCTTCGACACCAGGGGTCAGGTCCGCCTGACTACAGTGCTGAAGTTGTTCACCGCCCTGAGCAAGGCCGCTAGGTTCCACCGAAGTTTCAGTGGCCACTGCCCCTGCCCGAGATGGTTCTGGCATTGTGTGCAATGTCTAGCTCTGTGTCCCAGGCTGGGACCTGGCCTATGGCCATGCGAGTGTAACCCACGCACCTCTTGGGTGGGGTGTTCTGTCCCCTTTAGTGGCACCCAGACTGAGCGCTGAATGAGTCCGCCGCAGCCTTCGCTCAGGGCCAGCGTTCAGCCCACGCAGTAGAGGCGCAGGCATTTAGCTCCAGCGGTCCCGGGCGGGATCCTTGCCCGCCTACCCCTGGGGGCTGCGGGTATGACATGAGCACAGCGCTGTCCAGTGCAGCAGGGAGCCTGCCTGTTGGGCCGCAGCTCTCGGGTCAGGCTGCGCGGCACCTGCCAAGGGCTGCCGCGCACAGGGCGCGTTCGCGATGCCCTTTCACTTCCCGCAAAGCTGCCTGCTGCTGGCCAGCGGGGCGGACCCCCCCCCCCCCTCCCGGGGCCCGCCGCGGCGCCCGTGTGCGCTCGCGGGCCCGTGGGGGGAGGCGTGTGCGGGAACTCCCGCCAACGTGCCCGAGGGGGGGGGGGTGTGAGACAGAGAGACAGAGGGCGGCAGGGAGGGGATGGAAGGAGGAAACTCCCTCGCCCCGAACGGCCCGAGAAGAGCCGCGGCAGCCGCTCGCCCCAGAGCCCCCAGCCGCAGCGGGACACCGGAGTCGCGTCACGCCCAAGCGGCGCAACCTCTGCCTGGCGGGGAGCGGCCGGCAGCGCCCTCTGCTCCCTGGCTGCGGAGAGGAGCCGCCGCTCGCTCCCGGTGCGTGCAACAGTGAAGGGCCAGCGGCTCTTATCGGAGCAACAGCGTCTCCCTCCCGGGACCGGCTTCCTTCCCCTGCGGCGGCGACACCCGGCAGGTACCGTGCGGCTCCGCCCGCCCCTTTGGCAGGGCAGGTCCCCAGGGCTGGCTCCAGAGGGGGCGAGTCTCCCGGGGGTCGGACGGGCTCAGACACGGTCCCACAGACGCGCTGGGCACGAGCGGCGGGGCCGGTCAGCGAGCGTCCAGACGGGAGCCGGTGCGACCCTTTCCCTAAGGTGTGCTGCGGCTTGGGCCGGCAGAGGGCTGGGTGGGACGGGAGAGGGGCTGCTTTGGAAGGGCTGGTTCAGGGAGCCGGCTGCCCGGGATGCTGCTGTCTGGGCGGCCCCCCCCCCCCCAGCCGGGGGTAGCGGGGGGCAGGCTGTGATTTTGGGGGGGAGGGTGAGCAAGGGAAGTGAGTCTCCCCTGGCTGCTCACCGGGGCAGCTCGGAGACTAATCGAAGCAAAGCAGCGCGGCGGATTCACGTGTAAAATCCACCCCTAGGTTTCCCCCCTTCCAGCGGGGTTTGCGATGTTCATTCAATCGCTCATCAGCGGGCAGTTCCCAATGGGGGAAATGACCCGAGGTGCATCCAGAGTTGGGGGCTGGGGGGTTGTCTACGACAAGAAAAGTTAAATGGAGACGCTCATTGACAGCCGTTTTTCAATAGACGGATTGATCTCCAGGCAGCTCTGCGTTTCAGGCAGGAGAGCGGGTGACTAACCCGCTGGCAAGCTACACGCAGCAACCATTGCGTGAGTTGATCTGAAGTTTATCCCTGGACACAAATCATTGCATGAGCGGATCTGGCACTGGGTTGCAGCAGGAGAGTGGGGTTGGGGTCAATTCCCCACTCTTTCTCAAGCAGCCTCCCTCGGGCTGTCTCGCCCGGCCAAACCTCTCACGCTTTGCGAGGCTCTCTGCAAATCTGTGGCGAATTCCCAGCAGAGGGTGGCTGGCGTGTGGTTAAGTAGGGAGCGTTTGCAGAGGTGCGCTGGTGGGCGCCTGCTCTCTGGCTCCCCGCAGATGCTCGCTCCATGCAGCGCCGGTGCAGGTGCCAGACACCTGGCCGCACCTCCTGGGGCGTCATCGAGCTAGCACAGCTGGGTCTGCAGCTGCCCGACCGCCTGCAGTGTGGGACACCCCTGGGGGCTCGGTGGATACCCAAGCACTCTCCGGGCCCTGTTCAGGCCGTTGCTATCATCAGCTCAGGTGTTTTGGCTTTGCACTTAATTAATACACTGCACATAATTAATGCACAAATAGGGGAGTAATTAATATGAACCACCGAGGGGGGTAATATACATTTATAATGTTTAGAGTCGGAGATTGGGAGTCAGGCTCTGCCCCTGACTTGCTGTGTGACCTTGAGCAGGTCCCTCCAGCTCACTGTGCCTCAGTATACCCTTCTGTAGAATGAGGGTAGTTATATTTACCCACCGTTTAACACTTTGAGATCACTCGGTGGAAAGTGTTATATCCCTGCTCAGTATAATTTGTGAGCTGAACTTTGCTCAGCTCTTTTCATTTGATTGGATTTCTGGAGAGCGAGACACTGTAGGGGGGTATCCTCCCAGAGCTGCAGAAAGAGAGAGTAATATGCCCGACTGTGAGTCCTCCAGGACAGTCGATAGGTTTGAACCACAGCACTGCACCAGGTTATCATTACATTGCCATCCCTTCCCCAGGAGTGGGAAACGCACTGCTTTGGATCAGAATTAAACAGACACAGGAAGTGTTCCAGAGTTTAGGTATTCAGACTATGGGGAAGGAGGCCATACAGGTCGACAGATCAGTTCCTCCATGTACCTGTATGGAATTCCTTAGTGCTTTTTGAACCAGTTATTGTTGAAATGTTTCCTTAGACAATGAAGGAGAAGGAATGACACAGGTGGGTGGCCATATGCAATCCTACTGTATGTGCATACAACTCAATTGAACTCTGGAGTTGCAATTGCTGAGAGCAATGCTGCATGTTTCTTTCTCAAGCTCAGCTACTAACTACAGTGCGGAGCTTGATCTAGCTGTTTATTTTCTTCAGATGTATCCAGCTGTGGTGTAGTATGTCAGTGCCAGTTTGTCCTGTGGTGTTCACTGGAATGATATTGCTAACGTCCTCAAATTTGCAACAAGCTGTATATTGCTTTGTTCAGGCAAATGGATAGATGGTGCCCAGGTGTAGCTGCCAAAGCTCATTGTTTCATTATAAATATTGAAAATGGCTTTTGTTGTTTCTAGAGCAGAAACATTCCACAGTGTGTGATGTGATTGGTCTTTGTTGGGTAATGAAGAATTACAAAGCAGCCACTTAGATTTCTGTGAAACAGATCAAGACAAAATAAATCAAACAAAAAAATTGTCCAAGAACAATAGGGATGATTTAGGAGCAGTCAGACCAAACAGCTCATTCTTGTCTGCTCAGAAAGCAGCTCCCAAGCTGCTCATCTGCATAGCTGTCTTTACACAGATGCAGATTATAACATTAGTTGCAATAATATACTCAATCACCTTTTACTATTCTTTTGCATTTCTAGTAAGTAGGATGGAATACCTGGATTCCATTTTAATCTTTAGTGAATGGATTAACACACTGCAAAGTAGTTATCCAATATTCCTCTAACTTGAATGATTACATGTATGAAATATAATTCATTTTATCTTTGTCTTTTAGTAGTTTACTCAGCTGAAGATGAGAGAATGATGATGTACCTTTTTGTTTACAGTGGGTTTTCAAAGGGAGATATGCCCCTAAAGATACCATGGTGAGGATTAGTGGTTTGATCTGCATCCATTAAAGTCAATTGGAATTTTGCAATTGACTTGAGTGGGGTAAGGCTCAAGGAGAGATGTGTGTGTGTGTGTGTGTTTCAAAAACCGTGTTAGAAAATTAAATATAAATAATTTATTTTATAAAGTGTCCCCACCCAAAATCATTGGGATGCTATGCATTAAATATGCAATAATTATAAGAACAGGTTTCAGAGTAACAGCCGTGTTAGTCTGTATTCGCAAAAAGAAAAGGAGTAAGCTGTAGCTCATGAAAGCTTATGCTCAGATAAATTGGTTAGTCTCTAAGGTGCCACAAGTACTCCTTTTCTTTTTGCAATTATAATAACAATTAATTAAAAACACAAAACTACTATATGACTGCCAAAGCATTATAAAGCAAACAAAGAATAAACTAATTACAAAAAAATCCTCAACTCCAAGTTATAAAATAGACTCCAAACAAACCATGTGCACCATCCATAGTATAACACAAGTAACAAAATCACAAGAACTCAGGTAAATTAGAGCATCTGTAGTTTAACCGCTCAAAATGCCATAATCATTTAATGAGATGCTATATGTACAGACTTTCTCACTCTAATACTCAAAGCTATTTAGGCACCTAATTTCCATTGATTACAATGTAAGTTAGAAGCCTAAATACATCTGAGGATCTGGACCTTTGTGTTTAGTGTTCAGCATTATGGAATGAATCTACTTTCTTTTTGCATCCAAAACCCTGCTGAAGTTAGGGGGAGTTTGGGTGTGAAAGGAATATAGCCCTGAGCTCTCAAAACTCTTATCTTTGCAAAGTCTTTTTGCTCCAGTGAATTTGTCTTTTAGGCCTGGAAGTCTCCTTTTCCTCTTTCACCCAAGTGCTGTCCAACTGACAGACAATTAGCTGGAAGCACCAGAGAGGGAGGGAGGTCAAAGGAATAACTTCCCACTGAGGACTAGATATGTAAAGGTGTAAGGGTACCTAAAAGCAAGTAAAGATACAGATAAGATTCCTATTGGAATTTTCACAAGTACTTTGGTACCCAACTCCCATTGGTTTCAGTAAAAGTTAGGCTTTATTTCAGTGGTAGTTAGGCTATATTTGCATCTTAGGTGCCTACAATACCTTTACAAATCTGGTCATAAGTGCATCGCCTGCTCTCTTCTATCTAAAAAGCTGCCATATTCTTACAAAGAAAAAAAAAGTTTACAAAAGAAATTCAGGTTTCAGAGTGGTAGCCGTGTTAGTCTGTATCAGCAAAAACAACAAATAGTCCTTGTGGCACCTTAGAGACTAACAAATGTATTTGGGCATAAGCTTTTGTGGACTAGAAACCACTTCATAAGATGCATGGAGTGGAAAATACAGTAGCAGGTATAAATTCACAGCACATGAAAGGATGGGAGTTGCCTTACCAAGTGGGAGGTCGGCCTAATGAGACAATTCAATTAACAGTAGGATACCAAGGGAGGAAAAATCACTTTTGTAGTGGTAATGAGTGGCCCATTTCAAACAGTTGACAAGAAGGTGTGAGTAACAATAGGGGAAAATTAGGATGGGGGAAATTAGGTTTAGGTTTTGTAATGACCCAACCACTCCCACTTTTTTTTCAGGCCTAATTTGATGGTGTCTAGTGTGCAAATTAATTCCAGTTCTGCAGTTTCACGTTGGAGTCTGTTTTTTAAGGTTTTTTTGTTGAAGAATTGCCACTTTTAGGTCTGTTATTGAGTGACCAGAGAGATTGAAGTGTTCTCCTACTGGTTTTTGAATGTTATAATTCCTGATGTCAGATTTGTGTCCATTTATTCTTTTGCATAGAGACTGTCTGGTTTGGCCAATGTACACCTCTACCCCGATATAACGCGACCCGATATGACACCGGTTTGCATACAACGTGGTAAAGCAGCACTCCGGCGGATCAGCGCGTCAGTTCCCAGCTGCAGCGCTCCGCTTCATGCCGCCGGTGAGTGAGGGGAGGTTGGGGAAAGGATGCCCCCGTACTCACCTGCGGCGGGAAGCAGAGCGCCGTGGCTGGGAGCTGGCAGAGTGGAGCGGGCTGGGGCTGGGCTGCTCCGCTTCCCACTGCCAGTGAGTGCAGGACCTTTCCCCAAACCCTGCCCCCTCCCCCCCCCCCCCCCCCCAGCGAGATGGTTGGGGCTGAGGCCGGGGAAAAGAAAGCGGAGCGGGCTGTGGTTGCGATTGGTTGGTTTCTCCAACCTCCCCGCACTCACCGGCAGCAGCAGAAGCGGAGCAGCCCGGCCCCAGCCCATTCCACTCCTCCAGCTCCCAGCCACGGCACTCCACTTCCCGCCGCAGGTGAGTACAGGGGGCATCCTTTCCCCAACCTCCCCGCACTCACCATCGGCAGGAAGCGGGGCGCCGCGGCTGGAAGCTGGCAGAGTGGAGTGGGCTGAGGCTGGGCTTCTCCGCTTCCTGCCGCTGCCGGTGAGTGCCTGTCAGGGGCGGGGTGTGTGGATAGTCATCGGGGCGGTGAGGGGACAAGGAGCAGGGTGGCCAAAGCAAGTTCAATGTAACACGGTCTCACCTATAACGCGGTACAATTTTTTGGCTCCTGACGACCGCATTATATCGGGGTAGAGATGTACATGGCAGAAGGGCATTGCTGGACACCATCAAATTAGGCCTGAATAAAGACTGGGAGTGGCTGGGTGTTTACAAAACCTAAACCTAATTTCCCCCATACTAATTTCCCCCTACTGTTTCACCTTCTTGTCAACTGTTTGAAATGGGCCACTCATTACCATTACAAAAGTGATTTTTTCCTCCCTTGGTATCCTACTGTTAATTGAATTGTCTCGTTAGACTGACCTCCCACTTGGTAAGGCAACTCCCATCCTTTCATGTGCTGTGAATTTATACCTGCTACTGTATTTTCCACTCCATGCATCTGATGAAGTGGGTTCTAGCCCACAAATGAAATTCACTTTAACTTTCTATAAAATATTACACCCAATGCCTCAGACTTGATGGCTGTCTATTACTGAAAATAAAATCTATTTCCTTATCTTGTTCCTATGACCATAGTATTTGTGCACCTTATCAGTATTAATGAGTTTAACCTCACCACTCTACTCTGAGATAAGGAGTTATTATTTACTCCCATTTTACAGATGCGGAATTAGGGCTAAGAGAGATTAAAGCCAAAATGTGCGCATGACCAGTAATTTTGTGTGCTTACCTAGGGATAGCTTGTGTTTAAATTCTTTATCTTCCCTCATTCCAGGGCTGGCTGGGGATCAGGGTGGTCTTCAGTATATATTAGAGCAGCCTGAAAGCTCCTGTAATTTACACCCAGCTCCACATAGGCTGATTGATCAGCCAGGCATCAACTGGATTTCCTGTCTTTGTCCACATTTCCTTGGCCACAGTCTCTACACTGCACTTGATGACTGAGTCACTACGCCAGCCTGTAGTTGGCTGACACTCAGCCTGGACTTAGCTGTAGCTTCTTTGAATTTCTTGCGTCTGGATCCCCTACAGGAGCACCCACTCCTGGACAATCTCATTGAGCCCAGTGAGAGTTCAGCTCACTCCCAGGGTCCTTTCTGAGTCCAGTTACAGTTCACTTGCCTCTAATCCCAGGCGGCTCTCCCCAGGTTCCACGATGCGAGGGAACTCCCGCTGCATTTGTGTGGCCAGTCTCATCCTTTTAAGCGCCACTTTTCCGGGTGAAACATGTTCTGCAGGTGGGCCTGAGTGCAGGAATGCTCAGTAGCCTTTCTATCAGTGGATCATCACATACCTGCCCCCCTTCCTGCCCTCAACACGAGCAGAGTTTCTTGCTCAAGCATTTCTCCAGTCCCAATCTCCCTGGGGAAAAAATATCTGCATTTGTATGCTCTTTCCCTGTGTGGTGCTGTACCCAGAAGCCATAGGGCTGGAGCGCTAGATACCAGCTCATAATCCAGAGGGTTGAGTCCTTTGTGTAGTGTAGCCTCCACAAGGGCATGTGGTCTGTGATTTGGGAAAAGGGACTACCCAGCATATAATAGCTGAGGGAGTCCACAATCCACTAGATATCCAGAGCTTCCTTCTCACTAATTGAATTAAATCTCTCCCTGAGGAACAACTTTCTCCTTAAATAGACAATTGGGTGCTCTTGTCCCTTAGACCTATGATGTATTGGATCATTCTGAGCATATTTTCATCTTGCTCATCCCAACCTCCTTGCAACACATCCAAGATTCCGTGGGTCTGGCATTCACAGAGCAGTTTGAATGGTGAGAACTCTGGGTTACCTCTCATGGCAAAGAGAAACAGCAGGAGGAATTGGTTCCAGTGCCTAGGCTAGGTCCAAATTATCTGCTTCAACGTGTCCTTCCGTGTTGTTAAATCTTTCCATGAGGCTGTCTGTCTGCGGATGGTACACTGATGTTTTCAAGGCTTTGATTTTAAAGAGGGAGCATAGCTCACACATCACCTGAATGGTGAAGTTGGAGCCCTTCAGAATCTGGGAATGGATGACATGGGATGGATCGCTTGATGAATATCTGTTCATTCCCTCTGAAGCATCTGGAATTGGCCACTGTTAGAAGACAGGGTACTGGGCTAGATGGACCAATGGTCTGACCCATTATGGCAGTTCTTATGTATGTTCTTATGATCAGTGAAACCTACGCAGGCAATGAGTCTCATCAGCTTGGGAGTGATTGCTGTTGCCTTAGCTGAACTGAAGGGGATGGCTTTCAGGTAGCAAGAGGTATAGTCCACTACTACATGTATATACTGGTTTCCTTTTCTAAAGGCCCAGCCATGACCTCCCTATTCTTTCAAATGGGGTTTCCACTAATGGCTTTGGGACCAAGGGAGCCTTTGGAACATTTTTAGCTGCCAAATACTGACACTCAGGACAGGAAGAGCAATATTCCCTAACCTTGTGCTGTACCCCCCATCCCCCAGAAAAAGTAGGGCAGTACCATTGCAAGTTCTTATCCTGCCCTAGATGCCCCACACAGAGAATATGATGAGGTAGCTGCATTATGTCTTGGCAATACTTACATGGTACCAGTAGCTAAGTTCTCGTTAACCCTGAGTGAAGGTTCCGTGCCACTCGATTTCACCACTCTTTCTCCAGAACACTCACTGGCTGGAGGAACCTGGGTCCGTCTCAAGGCTCTTTATCGGGCATAGACCTTCATGCCCTCATTCTCCACCAATTGTAGTTGGACGACCCTCAGCCTGGACTTACTTGTAGTCTCTTACCCCAGGTCACCTCCTGGAGTACCTACTCCTGGGCAACCTCACTGTTCCCGGTGAGAGTTCAGGTCACTCCTGGAGGGCATTTCTGAGTACAATTACAGCTCACTTGCCTCTACTCCCTGGAGGCGCTCGCTCCCTTGTTGCTGGATTCGAGGAGCCCTCCAGGGCTCCTTGTCCATATCAGTCTCACAGTGTCAGTTCTGCTGCAAACAAGGGAGGGGAAGTGAAAGGACTCGCAACTGCCTCAGACTGAGCTCCCCTTGCTAGCTGAGTTTGCTAGTTGTCCCTGGCACCCTTCCTGCTCCTAGAAAACTCCCCCTCCCGCTGTTTGTGTGGCCAGTCTCTCCCTTTTAAGATTCACTTCTCCAGATGGAGCATGTTCTGCAGGTGCACCTAGTTGGCACCGAGTGCAGGAATGGGGGATGAGGGCACGTCTCATCACACAGACCTACACCATTGGGTTTTTCCTACATGGGGCAATCAGGAAGTTTTGTGTTGTCAAAGCAGCCCATTCCAGCCAGAGCTAGATTTTGGCCCATTGTCTTTTTAATCCTGGTAAAGCAATTAAGGTACACAATAGCTGTGAAATCTAAATACGTAAATAAATATAGTAAATGTGTTACATATTTGCTTTCCTTGCTTGGTGGGATTTTTTCTGCTACCAGTAAGCAACAGAAAAGCTCAGAAGAAAGGTTCCCTCAAGGCATCTGAAACATGAAGAGCAGCGACTCCTTTTAATTCATGTGCAAACTAACCTTTTATTTGATGTGTGAGCTATTTTAATCTTTTTATAGTGCTGAACCTCAGTCATGCTGCTTAAAAAAAACCCTAACAACTTTGTCTGGGTTTCATGTATTACAAACTTAGTAATGGCAATGAGTCAATGTTTAAATTAGCCCCATATACATCCTTAATGCTTTTCTTTCTCCCCGCCATCCTACTGTATTTAATCTAAAAGCACCTACCCTCTATTTTTACTTTTCACATACCCAGCGGCATACGGCATAATCACTCACATGTTATCTGACTGCGAGTGATAAAACCCCGTAAAATTCTTTTCTCACTTGGATAGAGGGATCCAGCATAAAATGGAATGGATCCATAATGAGTCAGCTCTTTGAAAGCGAGGCACCCCTCCAAAAGTCCCTTTGGTGTTGTGGCCAGGATAATGTGGATTTTTACAGAAAATGCCAAATAATTTATGGAGGCCACCTGACCTAATGGTCAGAAGAAATAAGGGAAAGCCAAGAGGAACCTGGGTTCCCATCTGGGTTGAATCACTAACTCGATTCAACTCTTTTGGTGATGGGTGTGGTATTAAAATCTAGACAGTTATATGTGACCTTAGCGAAGTCACTGCACCACCCAGTAACCCTGCCAACACAACTGGAAAATCCGATTAAAATATAGAACCCTGCTGATACTGTTACCTAGTAAAGTAAACATTCTACAGTTCTGACTGGACTTTCTTTGTCTTATGCTTATTGGCTGTTTGCTCCAACTCTCTTCCTCTCTCTCCCTCAGTCTCTTCACATCAGCTTTACTCTACATCTGCCCCCCCTTCTTCCTTGCCCTGCCCTCCTGAACCTCCTTCCCTTTAGTGTTCCCTTTCCCTTCACTTTTCTTTCCATTTAGCTTATCCCCTCCTAACTACACCAACTTCAAAAAGTGTCGCGGGAACTAACATGACATTTGCCACCATCACATTTGGTCACTCTGTGATGTGTTCTCCCTCTTCCCCCACCCTGGTTCTGTCTTATCTATTTAGATTGTAAGCTCTTTGGGGGCAGTGGCTATCTAATACTATGTGTTGGTACAGGGACTAGCACAATGGGGCCCCATTCTTGGTTGGTGCTTGGGTACTACCATAATAGTAATAATAAATAATAATAATAAATTAATTAATTCATACGTTAGTGGACTTTCCTAGTCAAACCATTTCTCAGAAGTAGCATAGTACATTAGTACTAGTTAAGGTGCAAAGACTCCACAGTCTTGTCTCCCACGTGGAATCTTGCTGGCTCAGACATTAGCTGAGTGCAGCTGTGATGCACATTTAAGGTCACCCAGTGGACCTTAAATGTGCATCACAGCTTAAATGATGAGGACCCTCTGCACGGAGGGTGAATTTCACTCATAGGGTGCTGCATATATTACTCTGCTCTTCAGTAATATTTGTCCCCTGGCCCTTACACAAGACAGCACTTTTTAGCATTCTAACCTTGTTCATGTGTGTGTACACAGAGGGGAGAGCTGTGTGCGTTCTCTCTCTTGATGTGGTCACTTTTAAAAAGAGAAAACCCGGAATTTAAATAGTTGACAATTGGTCAGTGAATCGGATTCCTGCAGGAAGCAGATGTTGTGCAGAAGAAAAAGAGTCTTTAAAAATGTAATGATTCAATCTAGCGGAATGGTGGGTGGGTGGGGTTTTTTTTTTGTTTTGTTTTTTTGGAGAGAGGGGGAGGAAATTACCCATCTTCCTGGAATATCCAGTTCTAAAAATGTAAATATTGCAGACTTGATCTTGATCTCAGCGTATACCAGTGAGACTGTCATAGGACATTTTCACACATTTAAAGTTAAGTCTGTGTTTAAGTGCTGCCCTTAATGAGGATGCTTTCCTGAATCAGTGCCTCAAAGTAATGTAAGATCAGGTTCTTCAAATGTTAAGCATGATTTTGATACCAGATGTGTGCAAATTCTCCAACCTGATGTTTGGCTAGGAGTTTAACATTCTGTACAACTATATCTAATGGTATGTGCATTATGCATACCTACTTTATATTATCCCCCTGGAAGTTGTCAGTGACTCACTGTAAAATTGTGGTTGTTCCTCATCATTTTTGTGGTGTAATGAAAAGAGAGAAAATGCAAAGAATTATTTCACTGCCCAAAAACGTTGCTTTCTCCCCTCCTGACCCCCGAAAGAATACTGTTTTGATGAGAAGTGCTGGTGACTTCATGATCACAAAGCTCTTTGAGATTGGGTGTGAACTGCATGAACACACTCTTAGTTAACATAGTCAGGATAAGTTAATGACAAGCCCCCCTGCCCACCTAAGACTAAGGGGTGTGTGAACCTGCCCAGGACTTTTGGACTGAAGGGGTGGAGAAATTTGTGTGTGTGTGTATGAGGGAGAGCGGAACACTCAGAATCTGAGAGAGACTCAGAGGCAGGAAGAAAGCCAGGCAGAAGCCTGTAAGCATAGTGTGACCCTGGAGAAACATATAGAAAGGTTCTGGTGCTAGCTAAAGAGGCTTTGTCTATAAGCAAAGAAGCTATCTCCTGTTTGGTTCCTTCTGCAGTTCAGAGAAGCAGGACTCTGTCTATTCCTTGTAAATAAACAAGACTGCATCAAAGAAAATACCAAACTCCATCAATTTTTGCTCCTACCTGGAGCAACCCACTAGACCCTGATTTTTTGACTAGCTGCTTACATCAAAAGGCATGTATCTTACTCTCAAATTAAATGCCAAAGTATCTGCTAAAAACATAAAGAGGAAGAAATATATTTTAATGTTCATGTAGATATTTATCTTTGGGATGTTACAATCTTTGTAACTTTTTATCGGTTCTGGTAACACATTATAATGTATGAAAGCTTTGTATAGAATAATATGCTTTGATCCCAAAGTCGCCACACCTAAAAAAGACAAATAATAAAGTGTGCTGGGAATGACAGGTAGTGGTGTGTTATTGCAAATATGCTTCTTCTCCAGGCATAACAGAGCATGGCCACTTGGGCTCTAAGAGTATGTCTACACTGCAGTTAAACACCTGCAGGTGGCCTGAGTCAGCTGATCGGACTCACAGGGCTCAGGCTGCAGGGCTGTAAAGTTGCAGTGTAGACATTTGGGCTCAGGCCCAAGCTCTGGGACCCTGTGTAGGGGAATGTTCTCAGATCCTGGGCTCCAGCCTGATCCCAAATGTCTACATTGCAATTTTATAGCCCTACATCCCAAGCTCTGCGAGTCAGAGTCAGCTGACATGGGCGAGCCGTGAGTGTTTAAATGCAGTGTAGACATACCCTAAGGGTTTTCCAATTTGAACCTCTCTTTCTTGACTACTGATACATCTGCTGTCTCTTTTGCTGCAGCATTTCAATATCTGAAATTTCCCAGTCTTTCACACAAAATTGATCCTTTAATCAGTTTCGTGACCTTTCATGTTTCTGTAACAAGTGCCTGGAAACCTTTATTAAGAACATAAATATTCCTTTAAAGCTACTCCAAGGCTTTGTATCTACAGGGTAATTTTATGCTTCTTGATTAAAGATCCCTTGATGTGTCATGGAAAATGTTGGAGAAAAGATTTAGATGCTGATCAGTTTGTATACATTTTCTATATTTCTTAAGTCACCTTCTTAGTACTAGGAATGCTTGTGCAATATATAAATTTCGTAATTTCTGTTTGTAAATTCATTTAGTTGCTAAGAAGGGGACACTTTCTAATCAAAATGATTATTGTTATTAATGTATTTGTATTGCAGTAGCATCTGGAGGCCACAGTCAGGGATCAGTTGTACTAAGCACAGTGCATTAATCTAATAGAGAGTTTAAAATCTTAGCATATGAGAAAAGAAAATACATGAGGAAGGATGGTCCAGTGGTTAGTGCCCTCGCCTAGGACTTGAGAGACCTGGGTGCAGTTCCCTGTTTCACTACAGACTTCTTGAGGGGCCTTGGGCAAGTCAATTAGTCTCTCTGTGCTTCAGTTCCCCATCTGCAAAATAGGGATAATAGCACTGCCTGACCTCACAGGGGTGTTGTAAGGATAAATACATTAACAATTGTGTCTTGCTTTGATACTATGACTATGGTATAAGTACCTTAGATGGTTTGAACAGGTTGGGAAGACCAAGAAACAGGTGTGGTAGAAGACAGGGTAATAATGAAAAGACTGGTTAGTATGACAAACAATCATCTTGGCACACCGACTGTCTATCCCTTGTGTTGTGTTGGCAGAGGTGAGTCTTAAGGAGGGATTTGCAGCAGGATAACACATGGGTTTTTACAGGGACCTCCTTCTAAGAGGCAACATGGTAGAAAGCATGAAGATGTTTGGGGAAATAATTGGAGTATTGATGAAGGCTAGCCTCACTGGCAGAGAGGAGGTGGGCACTGATGTCTTGGTAGTAGTGGAGTGGAACACAAAAGTGGATCATTCCATAATTGTCTTGCTCTGTATACTCCTCCTGAAGCTCAGGTATGAGCCATTGTCAGAGACAGGATACTGGGCAAAATGGACCATGGCAGCTCTTATGTTCTCATGTAATAGGTAGGTAAGGTAGAGTTAACCCATGAAAGACCTTAAAGGCAAAAAACAGTTTGTATTTGATATGGTAGTGAAGGGATACAAAAAATAGGAGTGATGTAGCCTTTAGAGTAATGAGCCTGGAAGATGTTCAGCAGATGTTTTGAATGACTTGGAGCATGGCTAGAGTGACCATATAGTCCATTTTGGCCAGGACAGTCCCCTTTTTAAGCTCTGTTCATCACAACTTTTTTGGCAAAACTGGGCATTTGTCCCATTCACTCTTGCCAACTGATCATCAGCTGGGTGTCCTGGTTTCAGTTTAGGAAAATATGGTCACCCTAGGCATGGTGGGAGAGCAAGGTTGCATTTGTCTGTGTCAAAGACAGAGGAGGATATTGCAGTAGTTAAGATGCATGTTGAACACTTAGCAACTAGAATTAAAAACAAAGTCAAATGAGAGCTAATATCTAAAATAAATGATACTAAATTAGTCTGCTTGTGCCTGGAGCCTCTGAGGGCTACCAGATGAACTTTGTGGGCTATGCAGCTTCAGAGGCTACATCTTATCATGAGGAGGTTTATTGCAGGGAGACTGGGAACTGATATAGAGACACAGGGTCTCTATGTGGATGATCCTGGGATCCACAGAGAAACACATGAATCTTAGGTCGTATTTTGATTTGGAGGATTTAACCCCTGCCATTTCCAGTGGGGCCAAACCCTAAAGAAAAGCTATCAAATTCCATGAACACAAACTTGTGGTGTTTCCTGTGTAGGGAAAAACGTGTGTTTCCATTCCTCAGTTCTTCATCTAAAATTGGGCGTAAGAATATTTACTATATCTGTCTCCAAGGGCGTATGAGGATGAGTTCATTAATATTGCTAAAGATTTGAGTTATCTTCAGTTGGAAGGAGCTATTTCGGCACAAAGTATCATTCGGGAAGAAAAAGCAGAAGAAGATCAATAGGTCAGGAACAAACCTTCAAATGCAAAAATCTTCAGTGATAAAACAAAATCACTGAAGAATTCCCCCCTAGTTCCTCACCCACACACCCCTCTGAAAATAATGTATAATAGGAATTGATTGTAAAATGAGTATTTCTCAAAGTTTCCCAATAGGTGTCAGCAGCTCTTGAAATTCTGCAGTTTATCTCAGTTATATCTTAACAAAAGAAACCTGTGTGGCACTCCATTAAAGTGGTGGGAGGTATTTTGATAATGATCAAGGTAATAACTAGAAAACAAATCCCAACAACACACACTTGTGTGGGAAGTCCAGTTTTGTAAGAGCTGAGGTGTATAAATGTGATTCATGTTAGGAAAACAAAATCCCCTTTTGAGGACATGCCAGAGTTTGTAGATAGGGAATATGATTGTGACAATCTTACCTAGAGTAATCTCATGGCCATGTTCACAAAGAATTCAGGACTTCACAAGCTGGATCCTCAGTTGGTATAAATCAGAGTAGTGTCATTGAAGTAAGTGGAGTTCCATTGATTTATACCAGTGTCTGGCCCTATATCTGGAGAAGTGTCCAGAACACCAATTACTTTAATTAAAGGGTTCCTGAGGAATTTCAGATTTTCAGTTTCAGTGTGTAGTGTGAAGACACTTTGGGTAAAAGATTTTGAAATAGGCTTGGTGCCATTGAAAGAATCAGCATGGGCTATTTTGTCCAGGGTCTTAGATTATACATGGGTATAAGATATGAAGGATGTTCAATCCTGATAAAATTATAACTGTTTTAAACTTTAGGTATTATTATTTTTTTCCAATACAAGCACAAAGTATTAAAGGGTCTCCAGGGCAGAACTGATTGTGGGAAGCGTTTGGAATTTCAGTCCCATACCACTGGGGGTAAGGGGGAATTACAGCACCTGTTCTTTTAAATCAGACACTATCATTGTCTGGGTTTAAGGGACTTTTGATTCTTCTTTTCTAGATGCCTTGTCATTGTAAAAAGACCTGTAATTATGACCGCTCAGTTTTGTCTGCCTCTTGAGTGTCCTGTATACTGTTTATGCTACACTGATTTATGCTGGAGTTATGGCCATGGTTACTGTCCTGTAGTTACACCTACAAAAAAGGAGATGTATACCTCATAAAGCTGTCCCAGTGAGAAAAAAAATAAAATCCACATTAAAGAAAATTAGGACCCAATATAATAGCCAGAACGTGATCTCCCACTCGAGTTCTACATTGTGGAAGGATTGCATCACTAGGCCAGAGCCCATAATAGGCAATTCATAGTTAGGAGACTGCTTAAACCTGCAAAATTAAGGATATGCAGGAAAAAGATGAACCTCCATTCTAAAATCATCCCACTTTAAAGTCTCCCAATGTTTTCTTGTACGCATGTGTCCAAAGATAGATAGGAATACAACACCACAGCGGTTTACATTTGAAAGGCTGAGTCTGCAGACCCACTGCTCTGTGTCTTTGCTACAGCTCGTAGCATTCCTAAGCAGCAGCAGAACAGCAGAATTAAATTGACAGGACACTGGTCAATTTTCTCGGTGCTATTCAGAATTCTGTGGGCATCAGGGAAACTGGCAAGGATGATGGGAGTGTCATTTGGCTGATGCTTGGGAAAGTTCTGAGCAGTATCCTACGCATTAGAACCTTGACCCTGGAACATGCTGGTGGCCTTTCCCTATCTTTCATGACTCTGTGGCTGGTAGGCTTCGTTTCCTGGATAGTAGGTGTCTGGAAAATGTCTCAAACCCTACTCTGTTCAGTAGCTCCACTATAACGATCACTTGTAATAAATGCTTTGTTGAGTGAGGAAATAAAGCTTGTTCACTATTATTACAAAATGTACCATAAATGGTATTCACGCAACTGACTGAAAAATGGTACTAATCAAAATTGTCTTAATTTGCTTGGACACCACTGGTAAACTCGCATTTGGCATACAATCTCTTCTGTCCTCCACTCCCTAATTCATTGTCTCGGGCTATTCCACACATACTAGCTACTGTGGCACAAGGACTTTTTCTTCTGCTTTGCCTGGAACAGCCCACCCACACCTCTTTGCTGCACCAGTTCCCCAGCTTGTTTCAAGCCACAGTGTAAAACAGATCTTTCCCCCTTGCAAACCCTTCTCAGTTTCCCTCTCCCACTGTTTTTACGATTTAGCTCTCCTTTGTGGTTATAAGTAAATCAGCAGCCACAGTTTTGCTGTACCCAGCTAACTCCAAATAATGGTCCAGATGAAAACTGAAAACACCAGCTGCATCCCTAAGGGTGCGTCCAAATTAGTCCCCATATTTCAACACTCTTGCAACATGAGTGCTAAGCTGCTAGCATTGAGAGCGCTCAGGCGCAGACAAGTCTCAGCTCTAGGCAGACTTTCGAGACGGGGTAAAAGCCCCCGAGTCCTGTCTGTCTGCATTAGCACTTACACCGTAGCTGTCACTGGTGCAGATGCACTCACTGCTGCTGATCACTGATGAAATATTGGGAGTAATTCTTCTAGCGCAGACATGTCCTAGGAGGCTAAATTGTTGTCTTTATCCAAGTGTATCATACTCTCTTTTTTACTGCTAAGAAGAAAAGCTGCAGTACATGTAATGAAAACAGATTTTTTTTAAAGTAAAAGCATTAAGATAAATCCTACTAAAGAGATTTTAAAAGAGCATTTTGGACCCATTTTGGAAATGAAGCTCAGTTCATTGTAATTGTTTGTCTCCTAGTCTAGAATTCACACGATACAAAGGAGACAAGATAAATGCCTCAATCTCCATGTAAAGGAGTGTATAGGAATACATTGAATGGCACAGAGAACCAGCATGTGAAGCCAGCATAACTGGGGCACAGTGACACTAAGTGTGAGTAGGACTGTCATCCTCACTATAAATGCCTGCAGGGAGTACTATGGCCTTTTGTAATATCTAGTGAGGGATTCCACAAGGTCTTGTAGTGGGCACTGTATTATACCCATTGTCTATTATGTTAATTGGCACATCTGAAGCATGGAAAAAAATCCTTTTGACCTATGCTATCTCTCTCTTTATATTCATCCTTCATGCTGTGTATGTGTGTCTAAATGAGAGACGGCTTGTTCATGAGGAGGCAGAGGGGACTGGAAAAGAACATTAATGGATAGAGGATTTAATGTACGTCAGCTGCAGGGACAGTTTATATATAGGCATTTGGGCCATGATCCTGCAGTGAGCCCTAGGTCCACATCAATACCTTATTCTGATACTGAATCAGATGGACCATTGGTCTGATCTACTAGGTCAGCTCCTGTGTTCTTTGCATTGCCTTGGACAAGTGCTGTTTTCTGGCTGTGAACACTGCTTATTCAGCAAAACTCATTTTTTGCTATAGGTTTTTTCCCCTCATTCAAAAAAAATGGTGGAAGGCAATGCAAGCCAGTGGATAGGTCACTGGACGGGGACTTGGGAAACATTAATCCGCTGCATGTCCCTGGACAAGTCACTTTTTCCAAGGAAGATGGTGGATTCTCCATCTCTTGATGTTTTGAAACCAAGGGTGGGTGCCGTTCTGGAAAATATGCTTTACCCATCACAAGTTATTTGGCTCTATTTGGTTACAGGGATAACTGGGTAAAATTGAAATTCTATGGTCTATTTTACACAGGAGGTCAGATCAGATGATCTGTTGGGCCCTTGAAACTATGAATTTAAAATGTGCAAAACCTTTTACAGTCATTTAAAAAACACCTTGCTTACAAATGCACTTTAATCCAACTGAATATTAAAAAAAATGGAACAGTGCATGTAGTTTTTGAAAAAAAATATAGATTGGCTTTGGTGATGGTTCTAGGAAGGGATGGAATTGTTTTTGGTTAAAATCAAGGTTTCTGGCTCAGTAAAGGAAAATAGCAAATGTGTAGTGCAAAAGATACAATGTTGCTTCATATTTCTCACAGAGCTTGATAGTGCAAGCCTGTCATTGTTTCACACGGGTGATAATTTTGTCTCAAGGACAGCTCAGTTCTTTGCTTTTCCTGCTGCACCGTATGTAAAGTGTGCAGGCTGCAGCCCAGTAACAGGATTTGAGCTGGGACTAATGCAGCCTAATTTATAAAATGTTTCCAGCTTATCTGTCATTACTTGCATCGAATTCTGCCCTTGGATGCTCATGTATGGCTCCTACTGAAGTCACTGGGAGCCTTGGGGGCACACATCCGAGGGCACTCCACAATTACTCTAAGAAGTAGGAAAACTGCTGATATGGAAGCCTGCTGTGAACCAATAGGTCTATGGCTTTATATATAATGTGTTTGTATGATATATATATTATATATATATACGGTCCATTCATACATTGTGGTATAAAATGTTTTAGAAGAAAGTTATGTTATGGGTCTGATACAGCGCTCACTGAAGTAAAGAGAATATTTCTATTGACTTTAATGGGTATTGGATCAGTCCCTATTTTTAATTTGTATTACAGAAGTATCTAAAAGCTCCCACTGAGACCAGGGTTTCATTGTATTAGGACGATATTTTGGGGCATCTTAGTCCCAGAAGATAAAACCTGCCCTTCTCGTGGAGCGAGTTGCCTAAGTCTGGGCTGTGCAATCCACAACCGGGAATCCCTCTTCTGGAGTCAGGTGCCTCAGCCGTTTTTGCGAGATTGGCTTAGGCATCTGCCAAGCTCCAAGTACAGAACAGCAGGGGAGAAGGACAAGAACACTCCCTTGTGACCTTTTGTCCCCCTCTGCCTGATGGGAAGGGATTTGATCAGTTGTTACCCGCCTTTCAGAGGAGTGCACTCACCACTGTACTATAGATCCATTGTTACGTTCGCTGGCCCAATTATTTAATACAAAATGGAACAGCTTCAATGTAAGATATTGAGAGTGACCCATATCAGAAGAGTCCAAAGGTCAGGGCACTCAGCTGCGAGGGGGATCAGGGCTGGGGCAGGGGGTTGGGGCGTGGGAGGAGGTCAGGCTCCAGGTTACAGTTACCTCAAGCAGCTCCTGGAAGCAGTGGCATGTCCCCCCCTCCCCGGCTCCTACACAGAGGCGTGGCCAGGCAGCTCCCATTGGCTGCAGTTCCCGGCCAATGGGAGCTGCAGAGGTGGTGCTTGGGGTGGGGCCAGCATGTGGAGCCCACTGGCTGCCCCTACATGTAGGATCCGGCAGGGGGACATGCTGCTGCTTCCGGGAGCCGCGAGGAGCCACAGCACGGAACGGGGTAAGCCCTGGACCCTGCTACCCAGCGAAGCTTGAGGGCCAGATTAAAACGTCTGAAGGGCAGAATGCAGCCCCCGGGCCATAGTTTGCCCACCCCTGCTATAGGCAGACACTTAGGAGCCTAAGGAATTTTTGCAGTGAAACCTTAGATGCCTAAGCTCACTTGGCACCTATCGGATTAGGTGGCAGCTGAGCAGGGTTTTTGTGGATCACAGTAGCACCTAAATCCCATTGGGTATCCTGCCTTTGCCTCTCTGTGCCTCAGTTTCCCATCTGTAAAATGGACATAATTGCACTTAACTTACCATACATGGGTATTGTGAGGATAAATACTATGGAAGATTGTGAGGTTCCCAAATACTATGGTAATGGGAGTGTAGTAGTGTGAGACTCACCCCTGCGGCACCTCCTGCTGGTCATCCAGGGAATTAGCATTCCAGCCTCCAGAGCTCCCTCTGCAGGCCACTGTCCCACTTGCCACTGGGCCCTGAGTCCCTCCTGGACCCCAGTACCCCCTTTTACACTGGGGTGCTGCCACCTGCAGTACCCCACACAGATCTGGGTCTCTCCTCCCCAGGGAACCCCCAACCCTCTACCCCCACCTCAGTCTATTGCCATTGGCAGTCATCACCTGGCCCCTGTTCCCTGGGGCCAACTGCAGTGTAAGCTCCACTCATCATAGGCAAGGGGGGTTGGACCTGCTGCCTCTGCCTGCCCCTTGCATCCCCAGTACCCTTTTTGGCCTTCCCCCAGCCCTGCTTCACCTTAGGTACACTCCCCAGCAGCCAGGCCCCTCTCATGTGTGTGTCCAGCTCCTGGCATCACTGGCTTTTATAGGGCCAACTGGGTCTGTTTGGGGTGTGGTCACAGCTGAGGCTGCCTCCCAATCAGCCCAGCTTTTCCCCTGCCCCAGCCCTCTCCCAGGGCTGTTTTAAGCCCTTTCAGGCAGGAGCGGGTGATCCCACCACTATAGAGAGACATATAATTATCTTAAACAGATAAAAGGCAGAGTAACTAAGAATAGTGGGATGAAATTAAGAAAGGGATGATTTAGACTGAATATATGACAAAATCTGCCTGACAGATTTGTTCTCCTGTGGAATAGTCTCCCATGGGAAGTGGTGGAAACTTCATCACCTGGGGTTTTTGAAACTAAACTGGCCAAGAACAGCAGTTATTTTATTAGGGAACATCTTGAACTGGCAGGAAAGTTTAATTAGATGATAGGTCATTTCCATTGCTAGCTTCTCTAATACAGTCATTATATACCTATATATTGTAAGAATTTTTTTGTGTGGGAAGAAAGTAGAAGAAACAACTATTGTAGCCATTAAGGTCCAGATCCTCATAGGTATTTAGGCACCTTAGTCCCTCTGATTTTAGTGAAAGTTAGGAGCCTAAATACCTTTGAGGATTGGGGCCTACGTGTTTAAATGGGAACTGAGGTCTTCTGAATATTTGGCCCTAATTGCTTTGATAAGATTGGTAATTGCTCTATAAAATTATCTGATGGTCAAATTGGAAACCAATACTTGCCCATAGGTGGCAGCTCCCTACATGGCAATTGGTAGGCCTCAACTGAAACACTCTACTCAGTTATGGGCAACATGCATTAAAAAAAAAGACAAGGGAAAAAACTGAACTGTTCAGAGGAGAGCTTTGAAAATGCTTGGAGCTCCCAACATGGCTGCTGGGAGGTCCATGTGCAGAGCAGCGGTAGGATGGGGCCCTTTGAAGCAAGGTTTAGCAATTACGATACAGGAGACAGAGTGGAATAACCCACCAGAGGCCCTTCTACTCCACATGAGTCCAGGGTTCTACATTTCAAAGGGAGATGGGTTTTATTGGCCCATCCAGCTAAAGACATAGGTGTGACTCAGTCACTAATTTCTCACTTGTTATACTCTACACTGCTGGACAACACCCTCTCTTCCTGTCCCATTTACTGTTCTGGTCTGTAGCCTTTGAAGTAATGGCCTGCTTTAATGTTTTGTCTCTAGTATCATGGTAGCTACCACCCTTACCTCTATGGAGCTCATCCCCACACAGCTGGCTCTGCATCCCTCCCAGCTCTTTGAGCTCACTCACTTCACTGGCTCTGCACACATAGAGGGAATCCCTTCACTGCTCAGTCCCCCATCCCCCTTTTCCTTCAACTGGCTGTGCTCCTGGCCAAGAGGCAGTGGAGAACCAGGACTCCATCGATATAGAGACACAGGGATTTAATTTCTGAGTTCAGAGAAATGGTGGAAACACCTTTTTGAAAAATGTTTAGGTTTGTTTTTTTTTTAAGGAGAGATCACATTCCTCATCTCTCTATACCAACTGCCATGGCACTAAGTCACCATCATGCA
Source organism: Caretta caretta (assembly GCF_965140235.1). Lineage (NCBI taxonomy): Eukaryota > Metazoa > Chordata > Testudines > Cheloniidae > Caretta > Caretta caretta. The sequence continues at coordinate 336,959,338 of NC_134206.1, read as the reverse complement.
ACCCTTATTCATCTTATCCATACAGCACAGCAGACCAGTGACAGCAATCATAGATGTGAGGTAACTCTCAGCATTACTGTCAAGGGGAAGAGGGATCCACACTTATACACACAGTAGTATAGGGAGGCTATCCTTGAGTTGAGATGTCCTGTTGGTACCATCCATTTAGACAATTCCTAAATGGGGCTTGATATCAGTGAGCTAAATGGATGACACACATTTGGTGTTTTACAAAATATTTCTGTGGACTATGATTTTTCCGTGGTTTGGTTGCCACTGCTGCAGGAAGACATTTTTTAGTCTCTCCTCTTGACTGTAAGGCAAGTGATAGCTTGTCAAGGTTCCTCCCCCACTCTGAACTCTAGGGTACAGATGTGGGGACCTGCATGAAAAAACCCCCTAAGCTTATCTTTACCAGCTTAGGTCAAAACTTCCCCAAGGTACAAAATATTACACCCGTTATCCTTGGAATGGCCGCTACCACCACCAAACTAATACTGGTTACTGGGGAAGAGCTGTTTGGACGCGTCTTTCCCCCCAAAATACTTCCCCAAAACCTTGCACCCCACTTCCTGGACAAGGTTTGGTAAAAAGCCTCACCAATTTGCCTAGGTGACTACAGACCCAGACCCTTGGATCTTAAGAACAATGAACAATCCTCCCAACACTTGCACCCCCCCTCTCCTGGGAAATGTTGGATAAAAAGCCTCACCAATTTGCATAGGTGACCACAGACCCAAACCCTTGGATCTGAGAACAATGAAAAAGCATTCAGTTTTTTAAAAGAAGACTTTTAATAAAAAATAGCAGTAAATAGAAATAAAGAAATCCCCCCTGTAAAATCAGGATGGTAGATATCTTACAGGGTAATTAGATTCAAAACATAGAGAACCCCTCTAGGCAAAACCTTAAGTTACAAAAAAAAGTACACAGACAGAAATAGTTATTCTATTCAGCACAATTCTTTTCTCAGCCATTTAAAGAAATCATAATCTAACACATACCTAGCTAGATTACTTACTAAAAGTTCTAAGACTCCATTCCTGTTCTGTCTCTGGCAAGAGCAGCACACAGACAGACCCAGACCCTTTGTTTCTCTCCCTCTTCCCAGCTTTTGAAAGTATCTTGTCTCCTCATTGGTCATTTTGGTCAGGTGCCAGCTTCTTAACCCTTTACAGGTGAGAGGAGCTTTCCCCTGGCCAGGAGGGATTTCAAAGGGGTTTACCCTTCCCTTTATATTTATGACACGCCCCCCAAATCTCAGCTAGGGTGAAACACTGGCTGGGATTTCTTCCTGGAGCTCTAGGAAAACAGAGTTAATAAGACACATGCATCTCTAAATATACTACCAAGTACATAAAGACTAACAATATTTTCCACATCTCAAGGACGATTTTAACCAGTTGATTCTGGGAAACTTTCATGGGAGAGTGCATCAGCCACTTTGTTAGAAGCTCCTGAGATGTGTTGGATATCGAAATCAAAATCTTGGAGAGCTAAACTCCACCGAAGAAGTTTTTTGTTAGTTTCTTTGACGGTGTGAAGCCACTTTAGTGCAGCATGGTCGGTTTGCAGGTGGAAACGCCGTCCCCAAACATATGGGCGTAGCTTTTCCAGAGCGTAGACAATGGCATAACATTCTTTTTCAGTGACTGACCAGTTGCTTTCCCTCTCAGACAGTTTTTTGCTGAGAAACACTACAGGGTGGAATTCTTGATCAGGTCCTTTCTGCATTAAAACTGCTCCCACACCACGCTCGGATGCATCTGTGGTTACTAGGAACGGTTTGTCAAAGTCTGGGGCCCTTAGTACAGGGTCAGACATGAGTGTCGCTTTAAGCTTGTTAAAGGCCTTCTGACACTTTCCGGTCCACTGAACAGCATTTGGCTGTTTCTTTTTGGTTAGGTCTGTCAGTGGGGCAGCGATTTGGCTGTAGTGCGGTACAAATCGTCTGTAATAACCAGCCAAGCCTAAGAAGGATTGAACCTGTTTCTTTGACTTTGGGACAGGCCACTTTTGGATAGCATCCACTTTGGCCTGTAGGGGGCTGATAGTTCCTTGACCCACCTGGTGTCCAAGGTAAGTCACTCTGTTTAGGCCTATTTGACACTTCTTAGCCTTAACAGTTAGTCCTGCCTCCCTTATGCGCTCAAGGACTTTTTGTAGATGTTCCAGGTGGTCTGCCCAGGAATCCGAAAATATGGCCACGTCGTCAAGGTAGGCGACTGCATATTCTCCTAATCCCGCTAGGAGACCATCTACAAGTCTTTGGAAAGTGGCGGGTGCATTTCGCAGCCCGAAAGGGAGTACATTAAATTCATACAGCCCGAGATGTGTGATGAAGGCTGACCTTTCCTTGGCAGATTCGTCTAGCGGTACCTGCCAGTACCCCTTGGTTAAGTCCAAGGTAGAGATGAACTGGGCCCGTCCCAGTTTCTCTAATAGTTCATCTGTGCGTGGCATGGGATAGTTGTCTGGGCGAGTTACAGCATTTATCTTACGGTAGTCCACGCAAAAACGTATTTCCCCATCTGGTTTGGGAACTAGAACCACTGGAGATGCCCATGCACTTTCAGAGGGGCGGATTACCCCCATCTGTAACATATCCTGGATCTCCCGTTCTATAGCAGTTTTAGCTTGAGGAGACACCCGGTAAGGTTGGACCCTAATTGGGTGAGCATTACCTGTGTCAATGGAGTGGTATGCCCGTTCAGTCAGTCCTGGGGTGGCTGAGAACGTTGGCGCGTAGCTAGTGCACAGCTCCTGGATCTGCTGTCGCTGCATACGCCCAAGGGTCATGGAGAGGTTCACCTCTTCCACACCACCAGCACATTTCCCTTCGTAGTAAACACCTTCAGGCCACTCAGCGTCGTCTCCTCCCTGGGCTGTAAACTGACAAACCTTTAATTCTCTGGAATAAAAGGGCTTTAGAGAATTAATATGGTACACCTTAGGCTTTCGGTTGGAGGTGGGGAATGCTATGAGATAATTAACAGCTCCCAGGCGCTCCTGGACCGTGAATGGCCCTTCCCACGATGCTTCCATTTTATGGGCCTGGAGCGCCCTTAAGACCATGACCTGGTCTCCTACTTTGAAGGAACGCTCTCTGGCATGTTTATCATACCAGGCTTTTTGTTCTTTTTGAGCATCCTGTAAGTTTTCTCTAGCAAGGGCTAAAGAGGTTCGGAGGGTGTTTTGTAGGTTGGTTACAAAGTCCAGAATGTTAGTTCCTGGAGAAGGTGTAAATCCCTCCCATTGCTGCTTCACCAACTGCAATGGCCCCTTAACCTCACGGCCATATACAAGTTCAAATGGGGAAAACCCTAAACTGGGATGTGGTACAGCTCTGTAGGCAAAGAGCAACTGCTGCAACACTAGGTCCCAATCATTGGAGTGCTCATTTACGAATTTACGTATCATGGCCCCCAAAGTTCCATTAAACTTCTCCACCATGCCATTTGTTTGATGATGGTAAGGAGTGGCAACCAAGTGATTTACCCCATGAGCTTCCCAAAGGTTTTTCATAGTTCCTGCCAGGAAATTAGTCCCTGCATCGGTGAGGATGTCGGAGGGCCAACCTACCCTGGCAAAAATGTCTGCTAGTGCCTGGCACACACTTTTAGCCCTGGTGTTGCTTAGAGCTACTGCTTCCGGCCATCGGGTGGCAAAATCCATGAAAGTCAGTATGTACTGCTTTCCTCTGGGTGTCTTTTTCGGAAAAGGACCCAGAATATCCACAGCTACTCGCTGAAATGGAACTTCAATGATGGGGAGTGGCTGGAGAGGGGCTTAGACCTGGTCTTGGGGTTTTCCCACTCTTTGGCACACCTCACAAGACTGGACATAGGTAGAAACATCCTTGCCCATTCCCTCCCAGTGGAATGACCCCCCCAAACGGTCTTTGGTCCTGTTCAACCCAGCATGGCCACTAGGGTGATCATGGGCTAAGCTCAAGAGCTTGGCCCGGTATTTAGTTGGAACTACCAACTGTCTCTGAGGATGCCAGTCTTCCTGGTGTCCACCAGAAAGAGTTTCCTTGTATAAAAGTCCTCTTTCTACAACAAACCTGGATCGATTAGAAGAGCTGAGAGGCGGTGGGTTGCTCCGTGCCGCCGTCCAAGCTCTCTGGAGGCTTTCATCTGCTTCCTGTTCGGTCTGGAACTGTTCCCTTGATGCTGGAGACATCAGTTCCTCATGGGATTGTGGACCTAGGCTTGGTCCCTCTGGAAGCGATATAGGGGATGGAGCTTTTTCTGTTGACTGTGAACCGCTCTCTGCTGGTGCACTATGTTGGGATTCAGGCTCCGGCTGAGCCTCTTGGGTCGGGTTATCAGCTGCTGCCAGTTCAGGTTCGGTGGGGCCCTCTGTTGTTGAGGTTGCAAGTACTGGATTCAGTGCTGACACGGGGTCTGGTGTTGGTTGTTCGGCTGGTTCCGGTTCTGGGACTGGTTCCGTCTGGGTCTCTGGGACTGGATCCACTACTGCTGTTGCAGACATTGGCCTGGGGTCCAGGTCCATCACCTCTGACTGGGTCCTGATAGAAGTTTCCGGAACAGAGCTAGGCCTCACGGCTTGTTTAGCCTGGCTGCGGGTGACCATTCCCACCCTCTTGGCCTGCTTCACATGATTGGCCAAGTCTTCCCCCAACAGCATGGGGATGGGATAATCATCATAGACTGCAAAAGTCCACATTCCTGACCAGCCCTTGTACTGGACAGGCAACTTGGCTGTAGGCAAATTGAAAGAGTTGGACTTGAAGGGTTGAATCGTCACTTGGATCTCTGGGTTGATTAAATTGGGGTCCACTAAGGAAGCATGGATAGCTGACACTTGTGCTCCGGTGTCCCTCCACGCGGTGACCTTCTTCCCGCCCACACTCACAGTTTCCCTCCGCTCCAAGGGTATCTGGGAGGTATCTGGGCCTGTGGACCTCTGGTGTGATTCCGGTGCAATGAACTGTAATCTGTTGGGGTTCTTGGGGCAGTTGGCCTTTACATGCCCCAGCTCGTTACATTTAAAACATCGTCCAGCTGACGGGTCACTGGGGCGAGGAGGGGTGCTGGAGAACGGGGTGGTGGGATGATAAGGGGTCTGGAGGGCTCTTTGGGAGGTAGGTGGGGCTTTGGGCGGCCCCCGGTAATAGGGTGTGGTCTGGAGTGGTCCCTTCTGGTCTCCGCTCCAACTGCGACCAGTTTTCTTCTTCTCTGCCACCTCCACCCATCTGGCTCCAGTCTCTCCTGCCTCAATTACAGTTTTGGGTTTCCCATCTAGGATGTATCTTTCTATTTCCTCAGGAACACCCTCTAAGAATTGTTCCATTTGCATTAGGAAGGGCAAATTTACTGGAGATTCAACACTTGCTCCTGATATCCAGGCATCCCAATGTTTCACAATGTGGTAGGCATGTCGGGTAAATGACATGTCTGGTTTCCACCTTAGGGCTCTGAACCTCCGACGAGACTGCTCGGGTGTTATCCCCATTCTGACTCTCGCCTTGGATTTAAACAGTTCATACTTGTTCATGTGTTCTTTAGGCATTTCAGCTGCCACCTCAGCTAAGGGTCCACTGAGCTGCGGCCTCAGCTCTACCATGTATTGGTCAGCAGAGATGTTGTACCCAAGGCAGGCCCTTTCGAAGTTTTCTAAGAAGGCCTCAGTATCATCACCTGCCTTGTAGGTGGGGAACTTTCTGGGGTGGGAAGTGGTACCTGGAGAAGGATTGCTAGGGTTTGTTGGTATATTCTGCTGGGCCTTTATCCTCTCCATCTCCTCCACATGCTTCCTCTCTTTTTCCCTCTCCTCCTCCGCATGCTTCCTTGCCTCCATTTCTTGTTCCTTCTTCAGCTGCATGAGTTCTATCTGTCTTTCATGTTCCCTTTGTCTTTCCTCAGCCTGAAATTTGGCTAATTCGAGCTGTAGTCGAGCCGCGGATTTTGCCATTCTAACCTCTCTGTTTTTACTAACTTTACACCCGAGGTTTAGAAATAAACAAACAAAACTTGGCTGTAAAATTTTGCTGTGCTGGAATAGAATACCTATTCTCTGATAGTGATTGTCAGCCTACAGAAAAAGACAATTCCCTTGTCTCTGCTCTGGGCCCAAATTAAAGCAAAAAACCTCCAACTACTTGGAAACCTGCTTACCCAGCCCAAAGAAAAAGCAAATGGGTAGAACACACACCCCCTATTTACTTTTAGGAAGAAAAGAAAAAAAAAACCCCTGGATTGGAAGACTGTGAATTTCCCTGCAGGAGTTAAGTACCCTGCCTCCAGGAAAAGAAAACCTGCAATTCACAAGATAATCCCCTTTTGTCTCTGCTTGGCCACAAAGCAGAGAGAAACCAAGCTGCTTTCAGTTTCAAAGCTGCTTTCTGGACTTTCTTTCCAAAGAAAAAAAAATTTCCTTTTTAAAATCTGTATTTCTAGTTCAAAAAATCTCAACTGGATCTCAAATGATTTCAGGTTAATCCCACCACTGTGCCACCATGTCAAGGTTCCTCCCCCACTCTGAACTCTAGGGTACAGATGTGGGGACCTGCATGAAAAAACCCCCTAAGCTTATCTTTACCAGCTTAGGTCAAAACTTCCCCAAGGTACAAAATATTACACCCGTTATCCTTGGAATGGCCGCTACCACCACCAAACTAATACTGGTTACTGGGGAAGAGCTGTTTGGACGCGTCTTTCCCCCCAAAATACTTCCCCAAAACCTTGCACCCCACTTCCTGGACAAGGTTTGGTAAAAAGCCTCACCAATTTGCCTAGGTGACTACAGACCCAGACCCTTGGATCTTAAGAACAATGAACAATCCTCCCAACACTTGCACCCCCCCCCTCCTGGGAAATGTTGGATAAAAAGCCTCACCAATTTGCATAGGTGACCACAGACCCAAACCCTTGGATCTGAGAACAATGAAAACGCATTCAGTTTTTTAAAAGAAGACTTTTAATAAAAAATAGCAGTAAATAGAAATAAAGAAATCCCCCCTGTAAAATCAGGATGGTAGATATCTTACAGGGTAATTAGATTCAAAACATAGAGAACCCCTCTAGGCAAAACCTTAAGTTACAAAAAAAAGTACACAGACAGAAATAGTTATTCTATTCAGCACAATTCTTTTCTCAGCCATTTAAAGAAATCATAATCTAACACATACCTAGCTAGATTACTTACTAAAAGTTCTAAGACTCCATTCCTGTTCTGTCTCTGGCAAGAGCAGCACACAGACAGACCCAGACCCTTTGTTTCTCTCCCTCTTCCCAGCTTTTGAAAGTATCTTGTCTCCTCATTGGTCATTTTGGTCAGGTGCCAGCTTCTTAACCCTTTACAGGTGAGAGGAGCTTTCCCCTGGCCAGGAGGGATTTCAAAGGGGTTTACCCTTCCCTTTATATTTATGACATAGCTCATGAAAATGAGAGAGTTTTTTCCCATCCATTAGCATTCTTCTCCTCCCACTGCCTTCTGTCACCAGTTTTGCTCCCTTCCTTCTAGGGGATGTCCAAGCTGGTGTGCAAGTTTCAGGCAGGGTTAACCATGCCCAGCTAACGCATTTTTAAACCCTTCATTGTCTTTGTCCACCCCAGGTGCTAAGTGATGTTTAAAAACCTGTTAATTAAAATCTGTCAGTGCACTCAGTTTGAAGGTTATCTTCACAACCATGAAGGCTGGGAACATAATTTTTTTTTTTTATTAAAGCTGAAGCACCAGTCCCAGAAATTGCTCCACTCTGGATTATCCCTGCAACTCTCACGGAGCCCCATTGATCTCAGTGGCGCCCTGTGCTGGCTTAGTGGCACGGCTTGCATGGCACAGGTTGCAGAATCAGTGTCTTCGTTTCTGCAAAAATGGCTGATGCCAGCCACATAAATATGTCAAGTGGGCTGGATCTGGAGTGGGGTGTCTGATATCGCAGTTGTAAAGCAACTTTAGTATGTCCTAGTGCATTGCAGAAAACATCAAAAACCACAGTGTATACCCCAACATTCTGTGAATATTTGTACAATGTGTTTTTAATGCTGTATAATTCCAAAGTATTGTGCTGTTGTTATTAACTGTTACTGAGAGACATTAAACATGTGCCATCAGATTAGTTTTAAGCTCTGAAGTGTCAGAATACAAAGATGCTGTACTGCATTGAATTCAGATGTGGGAAATATGTTTTTAAGAGACCTGGTTAGGAAGAGAGTCATAAATAACATACCCCAAGTGGTCTCGTAAAAGTAATTTGGATACTGCTTTATTATTTGTAGTGTCCTGAAGCCCAAACTAGGATCAGGCCCCCATTCTGCTTGGAGCTGTATAAACATAGAAGGCAGTCCTACCTCTGAGAGTTTACAACCCAAGGGCCAGTTATGCAAACACAGTGAGGTCCAGGTTTCCTAGGCACTACGGTAACACAAATAATGAATAATAAGTCAATGCAAAGCTACTCATGTACCTGTGTTTTCAGGATCAGGCTCTGTCCAGGGACAGAACATGACAGGTGGAGAGGGCAAAGGGAAGACAAGGATTATAGTAATAGGAACACAAAATTGAATATACTGTATATAGCTAGACAGCTGGTGTGCTGTGTCTGCAGCTTATTACACTATTCATAACACCATTCATAACCATCTCACCTTTGCTCCACCGACTGTTTTTATCCACCTGGAGTCTTTTCTCATATTTTTAAATTGTAATCTCTTAGGGGCACCGACTGTCTTGTTACATCTGTGTACAGGGCCTAGCACAATGGGGCCCTGATCCTTGTTTGGGGCCTCAAGGCACTGCCCCAATACAAATCATATATGACCAGTGTAACATCCATATAGTTCTTGAGGCCCACGCTCTGTTTTAACAGTAAACTATACTGTTGTCAGATGTCTGGTTCATGCAATTGCCAGCTCTTAGAGATAGAAACCTAAGACAACGTAAGAATTCTGTGTGTGTGAGCAATCTGTATTTACTGCACAGGTGAGTGACAAGTGTGGGCAGAATGTGTCTTATGTGATGATGACCAGGCTTTGTCGGGTTTGTTTTGGAGGTTTTTCCAAGAGCAAAAAGTTCATAAATATATAAAATGAAGTAATACCTCTGAACAACTGAAAAGCATTTGTCATGTCTGTGCAACTATTACACTGGAGTTTGCAGCTGCTTCCTTTCTATCTATACAGCATTGATTGTTCATGCAGCTCCAGTATGCTCAGATTAAATAATACAATTTATCTCTGTGACACGCACACACATTCTGAGGCGTGGAGGGGCAGTGCACAACAGAAAAGATGATGCTGATGATGATCACTTGTGTTACAATAGTGCCTAGAGACCCCATCCAACATCAAGGTCCCGTTGCACAGACACAGAGTATACAGAGTGAGAGACAGAATCTTCTCTGAAAAGTTTTCATTCTAAATAGACAACAGGCCTAGGTGAGAGAAGGAAGCATTATTATCCGCATGTTACAGATAGGGAACCAAGGCACAGAGATTAGGTGACTTGCCCACTTATAGGTCTTTCCTTTTTGTAGATAATTGCTTATATTTTAGCAGATGCACATGATTTGATGAAATGCCGACAGTGTTTTGCATTAGCACTGAGTGAAGTACTCTTGGCAAATTCACAGTTTTGTGGACATTCTTAGTTTAGCAGCAACATTCTTGTACCTCTTTAAACTTAGAGCTTTTGCAGAGCTGGAGCCTCATGTGTCACTTGTGTGTCTTTAATTCTTTTCGCCTCCATTTCCCCAAGGTGCGAGCTATTGGGACTCTTCCAGTTGAATTCCAGAAGGTGAATGGAAAGCAGTGGCTTGGACATCCTCCCACATACAGACTAAGTCCAATACCTTTGACTGGTCTCTCACAGCTGCCACTGTTACAAGTCAGTGAATTTAGGAGAATCTCTTAACTGGCAGTGCATTAACTTCCATGCTTGCCAGGAAGACCATTCAGTCAAACAGCTTTACCATGGTTATAGGTTATCTGAAGCATATTTCTCTTTCTCTCCGTAATCTATGTAGAAACATTGCACACATTGCCAGTTATAGATGAGGTGAAAGCACAGTTTGCTCCTAAAGAGGAGACCTAAGCTTGGGAGTGACTTTTGTACTGTAGATTGTACACACAAACTGTTGGGTTGTAGAGATGAGATTCCCAGCTATTCTACAGGGAGTGCTACTGAACAGTGATTTTATAGTGCTCTAATTTAAGAACGGCAAGTTGTTGTCTCTAGTAGAGTTTTTATCTACAGCACACAATGGAGATTTCAGCTTGCACTAGTCATGGCCAAGGCTATCTAGACTCCAGGGAGCTGCTGCTGAAATGAAATGTAATAGCCTCCGGGGTGCTTTTTATTTCACATCACAAATTACATTAATAAAAAAGAGTTCTTGAACATAAGCAGAGTCTTTCCGTTGACTTCAGCGGGAGCTGGATCATGTCTGTTAGGTTAGAATGAGGTCTTCAAACACAAAGCATGCATCCAGGAAACAAAAATCTCATATTGCGGCTGCATACTGCTGCACCTGTGTGATCCTGTGGAGTCCAACACCAGCTGGGCCCATAGCAGCTGTTTCAGGAAGTGTCTAAATTGGGGGTGAGTGATCTCTTTTCATATGGACTGGGATGGAGAGAGGAAAGCTTTTCTGAGCTCGTGTAACTCTCCTCCTGCCTTTGCTCTGGCTTGTACATGGCCATGGCCTGGATAGATTTTTTTCAAAAAAACAAACCTAAGGTTTTAATATGTAAGAAGAAGATACTAGTCTCCTCCCTGGATGTCAGTTGTGCTCCATTGTCTTAACTCTGTTGTTGTCCTAGGGGTTGATTTTCAGAGATACTGAACCCCAGGAGCGCCAGTTGACTTCAGCTGGAGTTGTAGCTGCTTAGGCCTGCTAAATTCATGCCCCATGTTTTGCCTTGGATTCCCTGGTTTCAAAATCCTGCGTAAGCAGGAAGCTGGACAAATGGCCTCAGTTATGCAATAGTCCAAAGAGCTTGTGTGGTAGGGTCCTTGGTGGGCTGGGTGTCCTAGTGGTTAGTGTTCACTCAGCTGGTGGAGGGTAGTAGGGGATCCTCAGCTCACCCACTCTACCGGGCTCCAACCCAGGACCCTAGGAGGGTCAGCAGCACAGAACCCTGAGGAGGATGGTGGACACTCTGTGTTACTGTCCCTGGGTTGCTTCTTAACTCTGCTCTCTCCGTTTCCAGTCCAGGTAAGGAGAAAGAAAATAGAAAAGGGAAACCAAACCGTCAGTCCCAACCGGGCTCAGCACACAGTCCTTTGAGTCTCTGGAAGGCGTTTCTGACTCCTTTTGCAGGCTCCTGCAAAAGGTAGGTCTGCACTCCTCCCCAGTCTCCCTGTTCTGAGCTGGGTCGCTCCCTTTTCAACTCTGTCTCCATTTGGACCATGCCCTGCAGAGTTGGAGGGGCAGGGCTAGCTGGGCCCAGTATAGTCTTTTAACCCCTTCCATCCCAGCGTGGGGTTTGTATATCCCATCACAGCTTGTAGCTGGACCTAAGAAAACAGAGACCTCGGTTTCCCCAGAGACAAAAAACGTCCTTTATAGTAAGGGAAAGAAAAAGATGTTCCTTTCTTTGTTCTGAGGAAGAACTGGAAGAATAGAATAATCCAGCAAGGGCAGAATGAAGTAGGCAGTAGTGATTATCCTCCATTCATATCATAGAGTCATAGAATCAGAGAATATTAGGGTTGGAAGGGACCTCAGGAGGTCATCTAGTCCAACCCCCTGCCCAAAGCAGGACCAATCCCCAACTAGTCATCCCAGCCAGGGCTTTGTCAAGCCTAACCTTAAAAACCAATAAGGAAGGGTCACTCTCACACACACCAGGAAAAAGGTTTCCCAAAGCAGGAGTGAAACCATGAAATTAAACAGAAACATCCGCAGGGGCTTTGGAGTAGGGGAGAAAAATGAAGCTACAGAAGCTCCCCTCTCATGGTTAGTTAAAACAAAACAAACATACAGATGGCAAAAAGCCTGTTCTCTGACATAAAAAATTCCATGAGACCCTTGTCTTCACGAGCCATGGCAAATTACAAAAAATAAAAAATAGAATACTGCTATCCCAGGGTTAGCTTAATAAAAGAATTAGACCACCCTGTCTCAGGCATCATGTGTCACTTTGGACCTGAAACAGGAGGACTGAAGGTAGCTTTGCCATTAAATAAGTGGGAGCAGGATTGGGTCATAAGCTTGGGGATGTGGCTGGAGCGGCCATGGAGCGATACAGCCTATAAGAATGTTGTCTCCTCTAGTCTGACACATGGAGCTTTTTAGAAACGGGGCCCACGTCAAATAGTGGAATGAGGACTCAGAACGAGTATACAGAAGTAGGTAGAACTCTGGTTTAGAAACACATTGTTTGATTAAGGGTCTGCAGAACGGTATTTGTTTTCATTGTGGCACCTGACAGCTTTGTTTTGTTTAAAGATCTGTCAACAGATCCTTGAAAATAAATGAATTATATGGCAGTAAGAATCAGATGGGGTTTTAGCCTAAGAATCACTTTTTCTAAAACCAGTTTGAGGAAGGACTTGTCTACATGAACAATTAGTTTGCAGCAAGCTGGGGTGTGAATCTAGCCCACACTTGCATGCCCTGTCTTTCTTTTCCAGTTTTCACTTTCACTTTCCTGTGGGCCTGACTCCTCCAACCGTCTGCGTGCTGAAGAGTAACTTCTTCATCAGCAGTTCCACTGTTTACATTGCAGCTACTCTGTGAGAGGCAGTGTGTTTCATTAGATACGGCACTGGACTGGGCCTCAAGAGACTTCATTTCTGTTCCTGAGTCTACCAGTGGCCTGTGCACATCACTTTGTGTTTGTGTTGTCTCTCCCACCCTTTGTTTAGGCTGTAAGCTTTTGGGGGCAGGGACTGACTCTTATTATCTGTTTTAAGGCACAGTAGGGCCTTAAACCTAGTAGCACTGAGTGTGAATAAAGGTGTCTAAATCTGGTCCTTATTATTTGTGAGGAACTTGGTGTGTGCTCTTATTGTAATTATACCACTGGGAAGAAACTAAGGGCATTTTTTTAAACAACACAGAATAATAATTTTGAAACAACCTTAAGAACTTAACTTCAGGACTAGTTATCTTTTTATTTTGTAGCCTTATGTCAGACCCTTAAGATTACAAATATTTCATTTCTTCTTTGGATTGAATATTAAAGGGAACTGGAGAACGTGATTTATGAGGAGAGGCTGAGGGAACTGGGATTATTGAGTCTGGAGAAGAGAAGAGTGAGGGGGGATTTGATAGCTACTTTGGAACCTGAAAGGGGGTTCCAAAGAGGATGGATCTAGACTGTTCTCAGTGGTTTTCAGTGGTGGCAGATGACAGAACAAGGAGTAATGGTCTCAAGTTGCAGTGGGGGAGGTTTAGGTTGGATATTAGGAAAAACTTTTTTACTAGGATGGTGGTGAAGCACTTGAATGGGTTAACTAGGGTGGTGGTGGAATCTCCTTCCTTAGAGGTTTTTAAAGTCAGGCTTGACAAAGCCCTGGCTGAGATGATTTAGTTGGGGATTGGTCCTGCTTTGAGCGGAGATTTGGATTAGATGACCTCCTGAGGTCCTTTCCAACCCCGATATTCTCTGATATTCTAACATTTAAGAGACAAAAATTCCACATAAATTAGCCTAGTCTGATCCAGAATTGCCCGTTTTTCTTGATTTTAAATACTTTGCTAGTTGGAGCAGAATATGCCTGCCAGTGTCACTTTCCATTCCTTTTTGGACTATGCCCATAAGGAGGTCTCAGAAATAGTGATTTGCACTATGCTGTGGGGGTACTTGCTGAAACTTTTTAGTTTAGCAAGTGCATGTTTGTTTTTGTGTGCATTTCCTCCACCTCCAGTAAAGTCTGAACAATCGCTGGGTAAATAACTGTGGCTGGTAACAAATAGAGCTCTATGATGAGAATGAGAAGCGGTGAATCATAACTTCTTCGGGTCTTACCTGGTGAGACTTGAACTCTGCTAAATGGGCCTTATCTGGCAAGGTCAGGATTGTGACAAAGTGTTTATCTGAAAGGGGAATCTGTGACTGAGTCTGATGCTATAATCCACTGAGTGACAATCTGTTGACAGAATTGCGCACTGCTGTTCAGAGTGCTTTCTCTTGTGACAGAAGTATGCCTCTGATCCTCTTGTGTGATAGCTTCAGTCAGCCTCTTTTGAAAGCTTAGTCTTACTTGACACTGAGCCTCAAATAAGAGGATCCTTGTTGGATAAACTTAACAGTACCGTGAATTTTGGGCCAAAGTTAAAGCAGTTAAATTGATGTGTGTTATAAGGATTCTGTATAGTTTTCCCCAAAAGGCATTCATAAATAATAATCACAAACAGATGTAAGCCCAATTCATTATTATGATTATTTTATTTATTTTGTTTACTTTAACATTTTTCTAATGCCTTTCTGTTAGATCATTGTGTATATCTTAAGTTTAGAGAACTAGTTCATGGAGGATGAAAGCATGAAGTTCTGATTTGAAAAGAATGATAAAACAATAACAATGATATCAAGTTCAGTGTTTCACTAGCTTTTAACAATTTGGGAACATTATTCAATGTGCTCATGGAGACTCTCTCGCAATGTCTATTCTGATTTGTTTCCTTTCTGTGTGCTTAGCTAGTGGAAGCTACATGCAGAGCTCCATAGGGAGCGAATACTCTGAATAATGAGAGTAAGGTATGGAACATTCGGCTGGATATCAGGAAAAATATAACTGCTCCCTATAGCTGTGAACTGATCCGGGGTCTTCTCAAAAACCAGTGGCTAAGGTTCGTTTTTATCTGGAACCCAAAGGGCTGTGAGGGGACTTTGAATAACTGCGACCTTAGGAAAAATTAGTAATAGGCTTTCAGCTCTAAAGTGGGGTTTTGCTTTGGTTACCTTTTCAAGGGTATCTTTGCAAAGGAAATGGTTAGAAACTTATTTTTTAGAAATAAATAAAGAAAGAAAGAAAGAAAGTGGAGAGTCTCCCTTACATTTCTAGTCCTAGCTATTGAGCCTAGTCCCCTTGAAGAAAGCCTTCAGGGATGTATGCTGCTTGCCAGCTCTGACTTCTTGATTTCAGCCCACTTTTCTCTCTGGAATAAAAATCCCTGTACAGTATTTACAGATGATCCTCCTGGATCTGGTCTGCACAGTTCTAGCCATCTAATCCTATGTCCTGTCACTGGCACTGGCTTCAGAAGAAGAGGCACGAAACATCACAGTAGGCAGTTGTGTTGTAACATTTGAGAAGACATGGTTCTATTTAGATCCTTCTGTAACACCTAGCACACAAAAAGAGAATGTGCTTAGCTAAGAGGAAGAATTAGGTACAGTTGGGCATTTGACTGGTTTCCAATAGGCTTAGCCTTAGATACTAATGCCTAATTACAAAAAAGACAAGTTACTTAACTGAGTTATTTTAATTAGCAATGGTAGGTTGGCATTCAAATATGAATGTCATTTAACACTGAACAGTTACAAAAGAAAAGAAAAACAGTAACATTTTTACATGCACTTATGTTACGTAGGCAGCAGGCTAACTCTTCAATCTGTTCAATGGTTGTGCATCTTTTCTCTTTGTGTTGTGGGAGGAGCCCCCCTTTCCTGTCCCCACTCCCTTCTGAATTAATTTCTGTATGTTTGCCTTGTAAGCTCTTCAGGGCAAGGACCATCCCTTTTAACTTGTTAATGTGCCTTGTAAACTGCCATGCACACTGATGGTCTGGAAAACAAATACATATATACCACATACATACATTGTTCTAGAATATTCCAGCCAATCAAGATGCTCAGTTTTCGAAAAGTTCTTCTTTTCCCCAACAGGTGGCATTAGCATATATTAAAGTGAGTGATCAAGACATTTAAATAGACTTGGTAACAGGTGGAATCAAAATGGTACACCACAGCCTACATCAGGGCATTCATAGTGGAATATTTGACAATATTTGACCATGCTCAAATAATTGGTCAGCAGGTGACCTCTGAGGAGGGGAGTTACATACGCAATGGTTATATTTTTGTTTCTTCAGGTCCAGATTGTGGCAATTTGATCTGTTTTTGTATCTGGCTGTCCTTGGAAGTGTTTGCCTGGGGAGAGAGTGTAGTCAGATCAGATAACACGTTAGCAAATAGAAGCCTTCAGATTCATTTATTACTGTAAAAAGGAATTCTGCTTCCATTCAACTGGATTGGACCAACATGGCCATGAATGATTATTTCTGTCCAAAATGCGGTAGCCAGCCATATTAAGATAACTCAGAATTACAGGCAAGGAAAGTAATTCTGCATTTGTGATATTTGTGTTCTTAAATACACTAATTCTCTAGGACCAGACCCTCTCCTGGCTTCAGTTGGTGTAACTCCATTGAAATCAATGGATCTAACATGATTTATACCAATTGAGGTTCTGGTCTACATAGTTTATTCAGTTACAACAGGGGTTCTCAAACTGCGGGCATGGACCCCCAAATGGGTGACAGTCCCACTATCTGGGGTAGAAGCTGAAACCCAAGGGCTTCAGACCTGGGTGGGGAGGCTCAGGTTACAGGCCGCCTACCTGGGGCTGAAGCTCTTGGTTTTTGGCCCTTCCCCTCCCCCCCCGGGTGGTGGGGCTCAGGCTTTGGTTTTGGCCCTTCCACCCTGGGTGACAGGGCTTGGGCGGGCTCAGGCCTCAGTCCCCCGTCCTGGGGTTGTGTAGTTATTTTTGTTGTCAGAAGAATTTTTGTTGTGCGATGACATTTGAGAACCCCTGAGTTAGAACAACAACAACAAAAAAGACTAGTCTCTAAGGTGCCACAAGTCCTCCTTTTCTTTTTGCGAATACAGACTCACACGGCTGTTCCTCTGAAAAAAGACTTTCTGAACCATAGTGGTAACAGTCTTGCAATACACTGATATTGGTCAATGTTGAAGACAGTCATAAATCTCTGTTATTTTGGGTAGAAAGGTGGGGAAAAATCACTATGATACAGAGAAACTATCCACTGGAGAAAGAATGAAGGGAGAAAATCAGAATTAATATAGATAGGAATGTATTACAGTGGGGTGGAAAGAGTGACTAATCTATCTGACTGTACGCATTTCTAAAGCATAGATCAGCCTGTTTCAGACCAAGTAATTGAACTCCCATGGTAGCATACCCAGAAAGTGCATGCTATAAGATGGTTGTGGGGAATTCAGCAGTGTATTATCACCATTCACATGTAATGCCATTCTGATGGTTTGTGAATTATAACTAAGTATGGGGTCATCCTGAAAAAGATGTAACACTCAGTTTTACAGTAATGGCGTATTGGTTTAATTCCAGGTCAGAGCCATTGGAGCACATTTTAGGTCGGCAAGCCCCACTGCACCCCATGAGAAATGAGTTAAGAACCTCTGTATTATGAACAACTAACGTGCCTCTGAAGAGGCCTGATTGACTTCAATGGGAGCAAAATCAGGCCCTAGGTATGCAGCAGTTTAAAACACATTCCACGTCTCACCCATGCTGTGGGTAAGACACAATATTATGCATGGGCTTAGTGGCTCACAGATCAACATAGAAGTATTGTATTACACAGGCCTCTTACTTGTATTCATACAGATGGGGCTGCGCCCTGCTGACATTGTCAGCGGCAAACCTGTCATTGACTTCACTGATGCATGATTGGTCTCCAAGGTACAGTGTTGTTAAGCAGTCTCACTCTAGCATGTGGTGGCTGATACTTCTTTCAGCCTTTTTTTTTTTTATTATTAAACAAGCACATTTTCCTGTCAGGTATTTGTTTTGTGCAACAGCTTTGGTGTTTATTCATATGGTGAATAGGCTAATTAATGCACCATCTGAGACAGAATGGCGTTTTCAGGAGAACGTTTAATATAGTTATATTTAACCCTATTATTATTGCTTGTATTATCATTGTGCCCATCATGGCCCAGTACCCCAGAACAAAAAGATAGTTCCTGCCACAAGGACTTATAGCCAAAGACAAGAGACAACAGATGGATACAGAAAGGCTGACGGGAACACAAGGAAACAATGAGACAATATTGGCCAGAATGATAGGCAAGGGTCTCAGCATACCAGCTCCCCTACCTGCCAAGTTTTTTGTAGGCATAAAGGCAAAGGAGAGTTTTAAGGAAGGATTTGAAAGAGGATATTGTGTTAGTTTTGTGAATATTTAAGGCGCGCTCCTCTGAAGCATGAAGGACTGCGTGGGAGAAAGCATGAAGGTACTTATTTTAAATTTCAGTTATTGGATAAAAGGATGTTTTCTTTTAACCTGCCAAGATCACTGCTACAAAAATTGGGTATATGTCCTCTCTTGTAAGGGGAATTGAGTTAATTGAAATCTCCACTGCAGAAGAGATTATAATACCATTATGTACTCTAGCACTTACATAACGCTTTGTATGTCATGGTGTTGTACAGTACATACTAAAGGTTCAGCCTTGCAAACACACACAACTGAGATCGTAGAGACTACTCGTGAGTAAAGTTACTCCTGTGTGTGTGTTTGCAGGATTGGGACCTATGATTATATTATACATATTATTTAGGACAAAATTCTCTGTCTGTGTAACTGATCACAGTTCCACTGCCTTCAGCTGAGTTGTGCTCATTTACACCAGAAAGAATTTACCCTATATAACAAAAACATACATTATGATTTTATTGGCTTAGTATGTTGCATACATACCACATGTAAATACCCCAGACTATGACTGTCTTGTTTTACAATAAGAAAAGGAGTACTTGTGACACCTTAGAGACTAACCAATTTATTTGAGCATTAGCTTTCGTGAGCTACAGCTCACTTCATCGGATGCATACTGTGGAAACTGCAGAAGACATTATATACACAGAGACCATGAAACAATACCTCCTCCCACCCCACTCTCCTGCTGGTAATAGCTTATCTAAAGTGATCATCAAGTTGGGCCATTTCCAGCACAAATCCAGGTTTGTGCTGGAAATGGCCCAACTTGATGATCACTTTAGATAAGCTATTACCAGCAGGAGAGTGGGGTGGGAGGAGGTATTGTTTCATGGTCTCTGTGTATATAATGTCTTCTGCAGTTTCCACAGTATGCATCCGATGAAGTGAGCTGTAGCTCACGAAAGCTAATGCTCAAATAAATTGGTTAGTCTCTAAGGTGCCACAAGTACTCCTTTTCTTTTTGCGAATACAGACTAACACGGCTGTTACTCTGAAACTTGTTTTACAATGATCGTTTTCATTATACTGCTTTAATCTTTGGAGATTCCCTGTTCTGGCTTTCCAAGCGAAAAAAGGCAATGTGATAGATGTGTTTCACCTCAGATGAATGTAATCAATTAGCAGATTTCCTCAAATTACTGCCATCATAGAATCTTTAAAAAAAAAATAAAAAGTTACATGTTTATTTGAAGGAATTCTGCCAGTTTTTGGAAACAGTGCAGGTGCAACTGTAATTTGTATTAATAATTTCCAAGGTATTACTATTTTATTTATTGCCTTATTGTTTGTGTTATGCTGAGTTGTTGTCCTGAGGTTACTATATTTGACACAACAGATAAATATGTGGCTGCCATCCCCTAAAGCCCCCTTGAAAACATGTTACATAGTTGCCAGAGTTTGTACCTCCAAATTGGCTCTGTTGTAGCTTATGTATCAATTTAGCATGCCTTTTGTTTTTGAGGACAGTATTCTGTAGTAAGTGCACACAGTGTGATGGATTTGTGTTTAGACACCTCTTCCATCTCTAACTAATCTAAACCATCTTTGAAGTAATCATCCCCATTTCTGCCACGTTCTTAAGCTTTTTTTCACTGAGTTGCTCCACAAAGCCCCCTGACATCTTACGAAATCCAAACCAGCTGTACTGTTCTGAGTTGTCAGCAGACTGATAAATCAAGACTCTCTTAGCTTGGTTAACTGAGTGGAATGTTTCTCTTCATGAGGCACTGTCAACTTAACTAGCAGATACATTCAGTGAGATCTGGGCCAGTCTGATGACTTCTGTAGGAAGTGTGTTCAAGCGGAAGGGAAGGAATGTGTCATCTCTTCTGGTTGGTTTTCGTCTACTTTCAGTTCCAGTGGTTTTGGATGTTCTTAGGGAGTTGTAACCAACCACCTGTGTCCTTCATGGTTGGTTAAAGTAAGCATAGATATTTTGGGCTCATTGTGACTGAGTTGCCCCTTCACTTGAATAGGGCAAGCTGCCAGCAACACGTAAGCAAGCTCTACTTAAACTCAAACTATTTGGATGGCGATATCTCATCATTTGCTTTATGGCCTTGAATCTCCCTTTTTGAAGAAAAGTTATTGAGAAGGTGGAATTGCAGCAGTGTCACCTACACTGAGATTCCATAGATTTCCTTGGTCCTTCTCAGTCTGGTTTGAACTGTGAGTGACAAAATTTGACTAAGAAGGAAATGATGGTTATTAGGTACGGGAAGCACTTAGAGGCATGGGTGGAGGAGATACCTACACTGTATACTGAGGATATATGCCCTGCAAAATAATTCTCAGTCTTCTAATCCACTGTGATCCATTGCTGTTCTTCAATTTTGCAGTAATAAGGGTGTCAATAAAAAAGCCAGAATTTGCCAGCATCTCCTTGCAATGATATCTGAAATAACTGCTTTTTCACATACTTAAGATGGGAAATTGACTATTTGTAATGGTGAGGTCTACAGCAGCCATGGTCTTCAGGGCCTTTCACCAGGAGGCTGTGGTCGTTTCTCCCTAATGTGAACCTCACACCAATCAGGCCTTTGTCACCAGCCTCCAGTACTCGAATGTGCTTTACTCACAGGTATCCTTGAAGTCTAAGTTTAAGCTTTAGCTAGTGCAGACCATAGTCATCAACCTGCTGAACAAGGCATGCTGCTGTGAGTCCATACACTTGTAGAATCGTAGAAATTTAGGGCTGGAAGGGACATTGAGAGGTCTTCAAGTCCAACCCCCCTAGGCTGAGGCAAGAGCAAGTATACCTAGACCATCCCTGATAGGTGTTTGTCCAACCTGTTCTTAAAAATGACAGGAATTCAACAACCTCCCTTGGAACCCTATTCCAGTGCTTAACTATCCTTATAATATGAAAGTTTTCATAATATCTAACATAAATCTTCCTGGCTGCAAATTAAGACAATTATTTCTTGTCCTATCTTTAGTGGACATAGAGAACAGTTTATCACCATCCTTTTTATAATAGCCCTTCACATATATGAAGACTGTTATCATGTCGTCCCTCAGTCTTTTTTCCTCAAAACTAAACATGGCCAGCTTTTTTAACATTTCTTCATACCTTAAGTTTTCTAAACCTTTTATAATTTTTGTTGTTCTCCTCTGGACTCTCTCCAGTTTGTTCACATCTTTCTTAAAGCACAGAACTGAACACAGTACTCCAGCTGAGGCCTGACCAGTGCTGTGTAGAGTAGGACAATAACTCTGTGTCTTACATATGACATTCCTGTTAATACACAGAAGGATATTGGACTTTTTGCAACTACATCACATTGTTGGCTCATATTCAGTTTGTGATTCACGGTAATCCCAGATTGTTAACAACAGTGCTACTGCCCATTTTATAGTTGTGCATTTGAATTTTCCTTCCTAAACATAGTGCTTTGTGCTTTTCTTTATTTAATTTCATCTTGTTGATTTCAGACTAGTTCTCCTATTTATCAAGGTTGTTTTGAATTCTAATTCTGTCCTCCAAGGGCTAAAAACCCCTCTGAGTGTGGTGTCATCCACAAATTTTATAAGCATTCTCTTCACTTTATTATCCGAGTTTTTAATTAAAATATTGAATAATACTGGACCCAGGACTGACACCTTCAGGATTTCCGTAGGTACACCCTCACAGTATGACAGTGAACCACTGATAACTATTTTTGAGTACAGATTTTCAACCAGTTGTGCACCCATCTTATAGTAATTTCTTCTAAACCATATTTCCTAGTTTGCTAATTATGAGAATGTCATATGGGACTGTGTCAAAAAGTCTTTTAAAAGCCAAGATATATCAGATATACAGGTTCTCCATTATCCTCTAGGCCACTAATCCTGTCAAAGCAGGAAATTAGATTGGTTTGGCATGATTTGTTCTTGACAAATCCATGCCAGCTATTCCCTATAAATCTATTATCCTTCAGATTCTTACCAACTGATTGTTTAATAATTTGTTCCAGTATCTTTCCAGGTATCGAAATTAGGCTGATTGGTCTATAATTCCCTGCATCCTCTTTGTTTTGCTTTGTAAAAATGGGTACTATGTTTGCCCTTTTCCAGTCTTCTAGAATCTCACCATTCCTCCATGAGTTCTCAAAAGATAATTGCTAATGGTTCTGAGTTTGCTTCAACTATTTCCTTAAGCATGCTATGGTGAATTTCATAAGAACATCAGAATGGCCATACTGGGTCAGACCATTGATCCAACTAGCCCAATATCTTGTCGCCTGATCGTGTCCATTGCCAGGTGTTTCAGAGGGAATGAACAGAACAGGGCAATTATTAAGTGATCCATCCCCTGTTGTCCAGTCTGAGCTTCTGAAAACCAGAGACCTAAAGACATCCAGAGCACGGGGTTGTGTTTCTGACTATTTTGGCAAATAGCCATTGATGGACATATCCTCATTGAACTTAGCTAATTCTTTTTTAAACCCAGTTATACTTTGGTTTTCCCATGGCAACAAGTCCCACAGGTTGATTATGTATTGTGTGAAGAACTACTTTCTTATGTTTGTTTTAAACTTGCCACCTATTAATTTCATTGGGTGACATTGGTTCTTGATTTTATACACTTCTGTCATATCCCTCTTTCTGAAGCTCAGCACTCCCAGTCTGTTTAATCTCTTCTCATATGGAAGCTGTTCCATCCCCTAATCATTTTTGTTGCTCCTCTCTGTACTTTTTCCAATTCTAATATATCTTTTTTTGAGATGGGATGACCAAAACTGTGTGCAGTATTCAAGGTTTGGGTGTACCATGGATGTATATAGTATGTATCCCTTTTTTAACTGTTCCAAAAAATTCTGTTATCTTTTTTGATTGCTGATGGACATTGAGCAGATGTTTTCAAGAAACTATCCACACTAATGCCAAGAACTTTCTTGAGTGGCAATAGCTCACTCTGTTGGTATAGTTGGGATTGTGTTTTCCAGTGTGCTCTACTTTGCATTTCATCTGCCATTTTGTTACGCAGTTGCTCTGTTTTGTGAGATCCCTTTGTAACTCTCTGCAGTCCGCTTTGGACTTAACTATCATGAGTAATTTAACGTTGTCTGCAAGCTTTGCCACCTCACTGTTTACCCCTTTTTCCAGATCATTTATGAATATATGGAACAGATCTGATCGCAGTGCAGACCCTTGGGGGACCCTGCTATTTACCTCTCTCCACTGTGAAAACTGACCATTTATTCCTACCCTTTGCTTCCTATTTTTTAACCAGTTACTGATCCAAGAAACGACCTTCCCTCTTATCCTGCTTAGGAGATTTTGGTGAGGGACCTTGTCAAAGGCTTTCTGAAAAACCAAGTACACTCTGTCCACTGCATCACCTTTTCCATATGTTTGACTCCCACAAAGAATTCTAATAGATTGGTGAGACGTGATTTTCTTTTACAAAAGCCATGTTGACTCTGCCCCAACACATTGTTTTCATTTATGTGTCTAGTAATTCTGTTCTTTACTATAGTTTCAACCAGTTGTCCTGGTACTGAAGTTAGGCTTTCAGATTTGTAATTGCCAGGATCACCTCTGGAGCCTTTTTTGAAAATTGGCATTATATTAACTATTAGCCAGTCATCTGGTACAGAGTCTAATTTAAGTGATAGGTTACATGCCACAGTTAGTAGTTCTGCAATTTCATATTTGAGTTCCTTCAGAAATCTTGGGTGAATATCATCTGCTCCTGATGACTTATTACTGTTTAATTTATCAAGAGTTCCAAAACCTCCTCTGTCAACCTCTGAATCTGGGACAGTTCCTCAGATTTGCCACCTGAAAAGAATGGCTCAGGTGTGGGAATCTCCCTCACATCTTCTACAGTGAGAACTGATGCACATAATTTGTTTAGCTTCTCAACAACGACCCTGTCTTCCTTGAATGCTCCTTGAGTACCTTGATTGTCCATTGATCTCACTGATTGTTTGACAGGGTTTCTGCTTCTATTGTACTTAAGAATATTGTTATTTTTTGTCTTTTGATAATTGTTCTTCAAATTCTCTTTTGGCCTGCCTAATTATTCTTTTACACTTGGCTTGCCAGAGCTTATGCTGCTTTTCCTCATCAGGCCCTTCTGACTTGAATACATCGAAGTTATCTAAATATTCTTTAATCTGTTCTTTCCCTAATTTGACTGGTACAATTTATGTTTTTAGTGAAGGCTGAGGCAAAATAGGTACGAAACACCTCAGCTTTCTTGATGTTGTCCATAATTAGTTCTCCCTTCCTGCTAAGAAGAGGACACACACTTTTCTTCATCTTTTTCTTGCTCCTAATGTATTTATAGAATGTCTTCTTATTGCTTCTTATGTCCCTTGCTAGGTGTAACTATTTTATGCCTTAGCTTTTGTCAAGGTTCCTTCCCCACTCTGAACTCTAGGGTACAGATGTGGGGACATGCATGAAAACCTCCTAAGCTTACTTTTACCAGCTTAGGTTAAAACTTCCCCAAGGTACAAACTATTTTACCTTTTGCCCTTGGACTTTTGCTGCCACCACCAAACGTCTAACTGGTATATTACTAGGAAAGAGTCCGTTTGGAAACGTCTTTCCCCCCAAAATCCTCCCAAACATTACACCCCCTTTCCTGGGAAAGGTTTGATAAAAATCCTCACCAATTTGCATAGGTGACCACAGACCCAAACCCTTGGATCTTAAGAACAATGAAAAAGCATTCAATTTCATAAGGAAGAATTTTAATAGAAGAAAAAGTAAAAAGAATCACCTCTGTAAAATCAGGATGGTAAATACCTTATAGGGTAATTAGATTAAAAACATAGAGAATCCCTCTAGGCAAAACCTTAAGTTACAAAAAGGCACAAAAACAGGAATATCCATTCCATTCAGCACAGCTTATTTTCTCAGCCATTTAAAGGAATCAGAATCTAACGCATATCTAGCTAGATTACTTACTAAGTTCTAAGACTCCATTCCTGTTCTGTCCCCAGCAAAAGCATCACACAGACAGAAAGAGAGTCTTTGTTTCTCCCTCCCCCCAGCTTTTGAAAGTATCTTGTCTCCTCATTGGTCATTTTGGTCAGGTGCCAGCGAGGTTATCCTAGCTTCGTAACCCTTTACAGGTGAAAGGGTTTTTCCTCTGGCCAGGAGGGATTTTGAAGGTGTTTACCTTTCCCTTTATATTTATGACAGCCTTTCTCATTATGCTCAAGTCAGACATTGGCTTCCTGTTTGCTTCCTTGTGCCATTTAAGGGTCTGTGATTAAATGAAAGTGTTGAATGGTCAGGGTTTCTTTGAGACCTCTCACTATATTTCCCACTGCAACAGTTAAGATTGCTGTCATCCCTTGGGTTGAACTCTCTGTGACCAGTGTCATGGATTTCTCAATCAAGACATCCTTTGGAGATATGGCAGCTCCCAAGACTAATGACAGGGTACAATTCAAAACACATGTTTATGTGCTCAATTTTTGTTGTTGTTGTTGCAATATAATTTTTTACATTTATTTTTTATTCCAAACAAGATAATTGTGATTAATATTTCTGTAAGGAAGAACAATGCTTCTTTAGTGCTGTCATTATGGGTAGCTTTGTAAGTGATGTTTTCAGATTTGTCACTATCCATTTAAGTTCCAATAGTAATAGACATTCTTTAGATCATTATTATTATCATGATAATCATGAAGTTTAAGAGATTAAATTAAACAAATAGGGCCACTGGGTTTCCAAAACAATACAGCATTATTCTGAGCCATCTCATTTTGAATTTTTTTTTAGCCACACAAATAAGAAGGTTTCAGAGTAGCAGCCATGTTAGTCTGTATTCGCAAAAAGAAAAGGAGTACTTGTGGCACCTTAGAGACTAACAAAATTATTTGAGCATAAGCTTTCGTGAGCTACAGCTTATGCTCAGATAAAGTTGTTAGTCTCTAAGGTGCCACAAGTACTCCTTTTCTTTTTACAAATAAGAAGGTGCCTTGTTGAAATAGCTGTAGTTCTGAAATGTAATATCAATACTTTTTGATTGTTCATTTGTTATAATGCTAATGGATTTTAAAATTAAACCTCTTAAAATAAAATTTCTCAGTATGAATATTTAACAATTAAAGTGCAAGAACACCTGTTAAGGGGGCATACAAGACCTTCATGACCCCTGCTGGAGCACTGTGATCCTACCACACCCCACCCCAGGAAATGAGCAGCGAAGGTGGGTCCTCCAGGCCTGCCTAGAGAGGCTGCATGGAAGCAGCCAATCAGAGTCCAGCAGGCTCTGATAAAAGGAGCTACAGGGCCTTAGCAGCTCAGTTCCTGGCTGAGAGTAGAGTGTCATGGAAGGGGATCCTGTCTAGCTAAACACGCTTGAGGGATAACCAGAGTTTGGTTCTGACTGCATTTCCCTTAAAGTGGGAGAGATAGGACTGGAGAAATTTAACCCTGAGGTAAGGGGTGAAGATAAAGGGGCCAGGTGGGAATAGGCCTGGGGAAGTAGCAGCAATGAATTGAAGGGAGCTGTATGTGTCTGGTGTTTGTAAGTCCGTGGGTTGGAACATGCAGTTGGTGAGCCTGGGTTCTCTCACCAGCTACTAGTGAAGTGGTGTAAACCCTGAGACGAGAGCAAGGTTTGTTTGGAAGCTCAAGCAAATGGCTGAATTTAAAGGGCTCAGAGCTGGGGCTGAAGACCTTGGTGAGGGCGGATAGTGTTTTTGAACTCGCTGCTACCCAGTGTGAAGTAGGTGAAGGACTGATATGAAGAAGACCTGCCAATCAAGGCTGATACTTAGTTGGATAGTGGGGCAGGACTGCAGGAACAGGGTTCCTGTGCTTTTGACCTCATACACACTGCATGTATGAGATTATGTTGCATGGAGGTTGCCATTTTATACAGAAACATGCTGGGGGGGATCCTGCCTGTGGGTTGGGGTCACACTGGGGTGGGCGATAGGGGCAGAATACCTGCACTTGCAAAAGCAGGGCTACATGTCTGTTGATAACCTACAGGAGGTGCTAGGAGCAGGGAAAGGCTTACTGTATTGCTTGCAGCAGCAGGAGGTGCCCAAGAGGTGTGTCCCCCATTACACCACCACATATATTATCTTGTCTACAGCTGACAATTTCATATTTTCTTCGATCCCAAAGAGAACAGCCAGTTTCAATAATCTCTTCTTGACGTTTTTCTTAATATTCCAGTGCCTAGAAGTAACTTGCCTGTATTCAAGCTATTCAGTGGCCAGAACTAGCATGACAATACAGTACTTGATTCTGAATTCATCGGCTCTCTCAGTTGGTTTTATTTTGGTCTGTTTTCAAATTAACAATCTAAGAGGCAATAACATTCACAAAGAGTACAAAACACATAATTCAGTAGGTATAACACTTGCAAATTATCACTTAGCATCAAAAGAATTAATTTGTGTGTTTCCCATTGGACTGTCTTTTTTTTCTTGCCTCACAGAGGTTTATCTTCCTGTGGGAATGTAAGTGATACCAAAGGCAGCAGGTTTTGAAAGCAGCTGCAGATAATAGTTGTGGAGAAGTATTTGAAGGAATTTTGATATTTCAGCTCTGCTTTGACACCAAAAATGTCTCGAGAAATCTGGTATTCTGCCAATGAAAATACAGGTGACCATTGATTGGTGATTGTTACTTGAAAGCACTGTCTATGTGTCCATGTTCTAATAGTTTATAGTAAGTTGTATGAACATAATTAGCTGGAACGCAGCTGTTGTAAATCACCATAGCTCAATCTAGCCCAAGTAGACTATTGTGGATCAAAATACATATGTGACCTCTTTAACAGTTGTAAAACACCATATCTAGTGTCAGCCACATTGTTATGGGGAAGGGAATGAGATGGACAGAAAAGGAGATTGCTCTGAGATTCAAGGATACACTCATCTCATACAATACCATGTAATTAGCAGCACAATTTATTATTTCCACACTTGAAAGCTACTGTAAAAGGATTGCAATTCTGCTCCTACTGGAGTCAATGGCAAAACTCCCTTTCTCATTAATGGATTTGAGAAGTATACAAGCTTTTCTATGTGTATGTTAAACATGTACTAGAATAAAAATGTATTAAAGTGCAGTAGTTGTAGAGCCTCAAAGCTCGGACACCTCATTGTGAGACTCACCTTGCTGAGTCAGTCTATTTTAATCCACCAACTGCCTTTGCTTTCACAGATTTCATTAGGAGTTGATGGCAGACAGCAGCACATTGATAGGGCCGTTAAGTGTCTACAGCAGCAATAACAATGTGCTATATAAAAAATGAAATACAAGCGTGGGTGTTCCCTGAAAAGTGACTGACTATGGCCTTCTGAGTTTTCATTTTCATTGTAACTCATTGATTTCCATACTGAATTTATTTGGTTTAGAAATCTAATAGGTGCTTGCTCTAACACCCAATCCCATAGGCGCACCCTGGATTCTTGCAGTGAAGGTGGGTTCTTTTCACACAATGAAAATTCTTCAGGTCCGATTACATTTTTTTTGCAACCTCACTGTGTTCAGATTATGACCTGAGTGATACCTTTGCAAACTCCTAGTGTAGGGGTTACATGAGCTAAATTTCAGTCTCAAGTTACTACAAAACGTCATTGTACCAATCTCATCTTGATACATGAGGCAGGGGAACGGGAAAAGCTTCGGCTGCTTTGGATGGTTTGATGTTGTGTATCTCCTATGTAATTGTGTTTTTAAGTAGCATGATGTGCCCTTTGGAGGAATTTCTTTAGGACCAAAACCAAGTGTTTACATTTTTAAATTTTTCCTCTGGGATTTGAGAATATTTGCTAAAATATTAGTTTACCTAAGTAAGACTTAAAACTGTCATTATGCCAATGTTTGATACTTTTAACAAACACACAGGTGGTTGTAGTAATTCTGTTTATTAAAGCATTAGACACCCAGGAAACAATACAACTGAAATGGTTGTTGCAAAGCCTGGTCAGTTTTGCAAATGCAGTGGATGGCACAGATTCAGATCCCATTTTGTAAGAAACTTCTAAGTTTGAGAAGCTTTTGATAAATGGTTCCAGTTTTGACCGGTACTTGTTATCAAATGGAAGGTGTTCCAAATCCCAGTATGTCTGCCTAATTTAATAGGGATATTTAGAAATCAAAGTTACATTATTGGCATGTAAAAAGCATATGCACGTTGAATAAAATATGAAGATGATCCCTTATGTTAAGTATTAACTTTGCTTGTGGGAAGTCTCTGCAAGTCCTTAATTTGCTGTCTACTTTAATGCAAAACATATATGTATAAAAATCTGAGACATGAAGATCATAGCTGAAGTATTTGAAGTGGTGTAGGGTTATGTAACTACATTTGCAATATCTTTAGTATGAAAAATGATTTAAAAGCAGTTGAAAAGCTGCTTTGTGGAATCCTCTGGGAAATGGGAATCAAATCAAATGCCAAATGTGGCTCATGGCAATTTTTATCTTGGGCAATGATCATAATAAATGGCTCTCAAACAAAGATACTTGCAATTGGCAGAAGGCAACAATCAGTGGTGCCCTCTATCTCAACTCCCTTTCATCATCCCTGAATTCCAAGCCAATATGAGTTGAGCCAGTAAAAACAAGCAAACTGTGGTGGATGGTGCATAATTGATCATGTGGCAGAGTATGCTGATAACTATGGCGATTTGCAGACCTCAACCATACATCACCATATCCAGAGCCCCATGGGATGTACTTTTCAGATCTTAGAATGGTGTCATTGGTGCTTGAGTTGCACACTCTCACTTTACATATCATCACTTTATATTATTGGATAGATGCCTTCCAGTCATTGAGATATGGATGCGCGTCTCAGAACAAGCCATGGGTGGGGCTGGAGAAAACACCCCTTCAGGAAAGGAACATAAATTATGTGCTTATTGATAAATATTAGTAATTAATTTGGAATTGAGACCGCGACCATGGCTAACATATGCCTGGAGTAAGGTAAGGGAAAAGACACTTCCCTCCCCTCCTCCCACCCCCCATAATGAGAGCAGTGAGCTACAACAATAAGAATATGCTCAATCCTTTAAACTAATCTTAAAAGATACCCTTTAAGGAGGGTATTCAAACCCCACCCTGGGCAATAGGAGATTAATGAGCTAATGTGTGCTGAAGTGGCCCCATGCCATCACACCAGTGGGAAATGTCAGAATTAGAGGGGAAAAAGGGAGAAACCCAGCTCAGTTGTTGACAGACCAGGGAGGAGAGCACGCCTTAAATCCTCAGCTCCAGGAGAGAGGGCTGGCTGAAAGCAGTCATCCAAGGAGATCCTGCCAACTGATGGCCCCTCCCTGAAGGAAAGGAGGGCCTGATGCTGACTCACCTGAAGAAGGGACTATGCCTTTGTTTACTTGTGAACTCTTTTTCAGGGCCAGATCCTGACCAGTGCCCTCTGAAGGAGGATTTTTAATGCAGCTGTGGAACCACTCCTTTGTGTTAATTCCCATTTGTTTCTGTTTACTGACCCTCGGGAAGGGGCTCGGCCAAAGGGCTGCGCCTCTTGAGACTGGAGTGCATGCTGAGATACCCAGACACTGCCAAGCATAGACCCGGGTGAGAGCTGGGGCCTGGCCGAGGGGTCACCCTGGCATAGAATCCAGGTGACAAGCCCACATTTTCTTACTGTTCCAACTACTTGAACGTAGGTTGTCAGTGTTTACCCTTTCACTTTATATTAATGTTGTTGGGCTGACTTTGCGATTTTTCCTAACAATTCCTTCTAGCATCACTCTGAAAGAGCAATGACTGATCCAGATGGAAATCTGCTTTTGAGAGGCACCTTGTAAAGTTGTCTCCGGTGTTAAGGAAATGGTGTGGATTATGCTGCAGCATTTATAGGCTACTGACCAGCAGAAGCAAATCACCTACAACTATTATTTTGACCAAACATATACAATTTACATTGTTTTGAGATGGGCAATCAGTAACAGAAGTCAAAGGGACACAGATCAATTTATAGTTTGTGAGTCAGTTGGATGACTCACAATGTAATTTTTAATATATTTTTTTAGGAGGCACATAAGGTTTTTATTATTTTAAACTTGTTTTTTTCTGTTTTTTCTTTTATCCTTTGGCTATTCCTTACATTGTGGATTTTTATATTTAATTTCATACATGTAAATATTTATATAAGCACTTTTAAAACAAGGCAGATATTTGGGTGCCTACATATAGATATAGGTGCCTAAATTTAAATATGCTCATTTAAGTGACTTGCCCTAGGTCTGACAACTCCCAGGGCTGTGCTGTAACCCCCAGAGCTTCTTTTTTTCATATGTGGCTAAACATTACTAGAGGCCGTCCACCCTCCTATAATCCCTAAAGATCACATTAGACTCTCTGGATCAACCTGGAACCTACTGAAAACTGTTCACACTGTGGGTGTCACTATTATTATTTATACTCACTTCCAGAATCTCTTGGTTGAAATGAGATGGTACAAAAATCTGTTACTGTGTTCATCTTTGTGTATGTTAATATCTTGGCAGTCAATTTTGGCCTCAAATTTCTTTATCAGCAATATGGCAGCCCTTGAGCTTTCAAATATGGCAATTCTGTTATGAGTCATCTTATCAGTTGTCATTGCTGAGAGGAAGTATGTCCAAGGGTTAGGGTGTTTGTTTGGGACCGGAAGTTCAATTACCTGCACTGCACAGACTTTCTGCATGACCTTGGGCAAGCCCATCTCTATGGGTCTTGGTGCTCCAACTGTAAAATACTGCCTACTGTAGAGGGATATTGTGAGGCTCACTACATTAAAGGACTGCAAGGTGCTCAAATACTATTGTGTGGGTGGTGCAGGGGGACAACTGGGCCAGATGAAGTGATGGTGATTCATTTCTGTTACGCTTCTCAGGGCACCCAGATCTCCAATCGCCTTTTTGCCACCTACCCAGGGAGTCTAGTCTATGCCAGCTGGGTGTTACTCCATAACACGACTGGCTGTTGGCCATTCAAGCACTCTTCTCTGGCGTATACCGCCTCTGCTAGTTGACAATAGCTGCACCCCCGCCCAAGTCCCTTCAAAGTGTCCTGCTATCCAGCCTGTGATCACCAGATACCACCAGGAGTCCCACATCTGTTCCCAAAGGAACAGCATAGCTCAGTTTTGCCTTAGCCCACTGCTCCTGTGTCACACACACCACTTAAATTTCCTTGTTAAAAAATGATAATCAAATTCATTGAAGAAAGAAGAGCGATTCAAATAGAAACAAGAGAGTGAGGGAAACAAATGGTAACATACAAAACCAAACCAGGGCCTACACTAATAATCACCTTTCCTATCCAACAAAGTAGATTCTCACCCCAAAGTTCAGTCTTTTGCAGCGCTTCCTAACTGGAAGGAGCCAGGGCCCATTCTTTCACCTACTGCTCCTCTGTGAATGGATGCAGGGTGTCTTTCTCCACCATGTGATGTGCAGAATCAGACTTTTGCCTTTATTTGCAGACAGGGCCATCCCCTTATGGTCTTATAGTTCTTTATCCCTTCCGAGTGGCTTCAGTGATCATAGTTTTGTCTTTGGGGGTTTTCCATGGGCTTTTCTGGTTTGTTGCAATGGTAGACAATTGAGCAATACATTACATAATTAGGCAAGGAAGAGTGATAACTCTCTGCCACTTGATTGGGCCATCACTGAGACACATTCCTTGGTGATTCACTTTCACTACAAGATCATAAGGTCATAAATTTCAGTATAGTTACATTAATCCTTAACTAGTACACATACACACAACTCACAATGATTTTTGTCAAGTTGTAAGCTTTCATTAGAGACCTCACATGCTACCCTTTATGGATAAATACCATGAAAATGGTGTATTAGGTGTATTGAGCATGTCAGGTCTGAGACAGGAGTTGCTTGTAATAAACAGTGTTGAACCCTTGGCCAGTTGGCACCAGTGGGCCTCTGTACAGTGCTAGCTGCAGATCTGACTCATTGTTGTAGCATGTTGGTGACAGTTCTTGGCCTATGTTGTTAAATTCATCTTAACTTTCTCTGGATGACATTTGTCTTTCTGTGATGAACTGTATATCTGTCACTGTACATCTGAACCTGTAGGGAGGTCTTCAGTTAAAACACAATTTTGAAGTGCCCATCTCAGTGTCACTTTCATGGCCCTGTTTTATATTGTCCTTGAAATGGTATTGTGTGGCCCAACTTGTGCTATGTAAGGGCAACTTATGACTTCAGTCTTCTTTTGCCATCATTCTTTTGGCTTCAGCATGTTTTTCTTGTGTTAGTAGTTTGTTTGATGTGAAAGATGAAGGAATTTGGGCTTGGGCTCAGGAAGCCAAGTAGGATGGCAAGTGTCTCTTTCAAGGTGCTCAGTGAATGCCTTCGCCATACACTGGGTGCTATCCTTGGGTTGGGCTTTTGGGCACCTGGGGCAGCTTAGGTGGGGGGTTGGAAGAAAGCAAATTTGGCACGGTAGCAAGTGCTTCCTGAAAGGTGCCAAGTGTCCTCAAATCTCTCAAAAATCTATATATTTTGGTTACATATGGCTGCCAAGATGCTGCGGTACTCTGGGCTTCTGGCATGTAGGGATATCCTGGCCACAGCCTTTTCCCTGGAAAGGGGGCCAAGAAGGGGAGGCTGTATGTTACATTGACTCTATGCCACCCCAGAATTCCAAACACAGGGAGTATTCTCAAGTGGCCCTTCTAGTCAGCGGGAATGGTACTATGCAGCCGTAGCAGGGTCCGATGAAGTGAGCTGTAGCTCACGAAAGCTTATGCTCAAATTTGTTAGTCTCTAAGGTGCCAGAAGTACTCCTTTTCCTTTTGTCGTAGCAGGGTCGAAGATCTAGACCAGTGAGAATTGAGGCTAGTCAGCACCTCATAGGAAATGTTCACTAGTTTGGATAATTGGGTCCTTAGGATGCCTTTTCCC
This sequence comes from Caretta caretta, assembly GCF_965140235.1. Classification (NCBI taxonomy): domain Eukaryota; kingdom Metazoa; phylum Chordata; order Testudines; family Cheloniidae; genus Caretta; species Caretta caretta. Next base: position 336,925,294 of record NC_134206.1, on the reverse strand, counting down.
TTAGGCCAGGTCTATATTACATAAACCTGAGCGATGGCGTTATACTGCCCTAGCCCCTTCTCCCGCTGACATAGTCCACCTCTGTGAGAGACGGTAGCTAACTGCCGACAGGAGACTCTCTCCCCCGTCAGCGGAGTAGTGTCTTCACTGAACCGCTACAGCTGCATCGTTGCAGCATTCTGAGTGTAGACCTGCCCTCAGACAATCACTGGTCCCATTAAAATCAATGGCCTAACTCCCACTGACCTCAGCAGGGCCAGGGTTTGGCCCTTAGAGCAAACATCTTACTCCCATTCATTGACATTAGTACAAATTCCGCACTCCAGATGCAGGGATAACAGAGCCACTGGAAAGGTAGATTGTAGAGATTTAAAATATTCATTTCTAGTTTGCTCTTGATAGTGCATAGCATCCAGGCTTGATAAATTGGCAAAGCTGCTCTAAAGATTTCTTGCCTTTGCAACTAGGTTTCTATTTGCTTGAATGTCTTGGACTCTGTTTAGTTGCAATTTTTTTTCAGCGGATACCTAATACCTTTTCCATTTTGATGCATAACTTCTTTCATCAGGGAGACTTTTCTTCGTGGCTGGAACATGGCATTTGTAATCACAAATTCTGAGATCTATTTCCATCTCTGCGCCTTATCAAGGCTCTTAACCACTCTGTGCCTTAGCATTCCCAAATGTAAAATCAAGATAATTACCTTTAGTGCCCTGAGGGATGGCTCAAGGATGTATACATTATTTATTCTAAACGCTGAGTTGATGAAAGGCACTATATAAGTACAAAATATTGTTATTATTGATCTGATTTGTTCATGGTGTGTGTGTGTGTGTATATATATATATTTGTTCCTTCTGGTTCCTTGTACAAAATTGTCCTTCTCAAGGTCAGTCCCCGTAAGGCTGTTGTATAATAAATATATATTTAGTTGGTGGTTGTATTTATAAGATCCAGCTGTATCTGTCACCCTTTTTAAATGCCTCACTGAAGGATTTTTTTGTTTTGTTTTGTTTTTTAAATTCTGTCTGGCTTTATTTTTGGATGTCTCTCAATTCCTCTCAAAGTTGAGCTGCAGCTGTGAAGAGAGAACTCTTTAATCCAGAGGGTTGGGAGTTAAAAGCACGAAAGCAGTGTGGAATATCTCGTATAGGCTAGTTAATCACGAAGATCCCAAAGTGTCTTGTAGTCATAAGGGTCCTCATGGCTGAGAAGATGTCAGAAGTCTTGTGAGGAGGTTTACCTGTGTTGTACAGCCTCGATTGCCCAAAGGTGCTGGGGACACAAACAGCTCTACCTATAATCAGAGGTACCAGCTGTGCAAAATACTAAACCTATGGGCTGGATGCTGCAAGCTTTTACTCACACGAGTAGTCCTTATTCTCATGAACATTCCCAATCAAGGTGGCACAACTACTTGTGTAAGAAGAGTTACTCATATGAGTAAAGGCTTGCAAGATTAGCAGTTCAGCCACTTTTATGCTTTGCTTTAAAAAAAAAAAAAATCCATCTACTCTCAAGTCCTGATACTGTTCCAAAGACCACACAGCTCTATAAGAGTCTTTCCGTTGGCCTTGGACTGGTGACTTGTTGCTTTTTGATATATTGTATTGTTCTGGTACCTCCATCTCTAACTTTGTTTCTTAGACTAAAAGAATGGGCCTAGACAAGGTTCATGGCACTTAAGGTTCTGGCTCCTGGAGTCCCGTGACTAAATGAGAATCTCAACCTCTTCTTTTAAAAGTAAGCTCCAGCCCACGTATCTGTAGATAAAAATGTGAAAAATAAACGTAGCACTCTAAACCCAGAAGGCAAATCATAAGATTCCAAATATATTTATTAAATCATTATTTTTAAGCCAATCCCATAATTTTTTTTGTTCCCATCTCATGATTTTTGAATGTGTAGGGTTGAAAATACTACCTTTTTAGTTAATCCTTTATACAAAGGAATCGTGTAGTTTGTCAGTCATGTCGTTAACCTCTTTAATTGCCCCCTTTATGCCTAATAGTACAGTGCAGATTCACCCTCTTGCAGGCTTCCAGCTTCTGATATACTTAAAAGGTTTTAAGAAGTGTGTGCATGTGTATTTTCCTTGCTCTCCAAGTTAGACAGTCAGATGAAGAGTCAGTATTTGGCTTAATATGATTGAGTTTTGTTCCCCGCTACATCATCAATTGAAATTGGCAGTCATTTCAGTAGGCTGTACATGGGAGAAGCAGGTATCTATTTAGGTACCGATTTTTGGATTCCCCGGATACCTGACTCCAATGAAGGGAGGTTCTGATACATATTTCATCATGCCCAAATTCTTGGATGAGAGGTCCTTGAAGGGCAACCCCCACTCAAGATGGAAACTACTGTGCATGTAATTTCTTATTTTTAAAAGATCCATAATTCTGGAAGATGTAGGCTCATTCAGTGTGATGGCTGTACAACAAAGCTGAAAACAAGGCACTCATCTACCCAGTAACTAAGAGGTTAAAAGTCTGGAAAGCCCTGTTATGTCCTGTGCAGAACTGATTCATCTTTGCACTTATGTTGCTCTCACTTTGTACTCAAAAAACCCCCCCAAGCCACTATTGTGGTTTAAACCAAACCGGAAAATAATTCTATGTTTAATGGTGGTGTTGATCCCTCCCCCCGCAGAATAGTTCTGCTAGACCCAGAGGACATTGACACTGCATCCTTCTCAAAACAGCTTTTGCTTTTTATGTGTGTTGTGCTAAAGATAAGCTGAGTCCTGGCGTAACACAGGCAGAAAACTCTGTTAGGTCAGAGCAGCAGCAATTCCAAACCCCTTGGAAATGGTACAGTTAGTGAATATTAACTTATTTTAAAATAATAATCTGATATCCTTACTCACCCCAAGCAGTCTGTTACTCCACAAGGAGTCTCAGTGATTCCATTTTAAATATTTATGAAGAATAAAACAGTGATCACTTAATACTCTGAAGTTTGCCCACAGGCAAAGAATAAAGCATTAGGAAAAGTTCCATCTTTTATTTAGTTTAAATTCAGTGAAATGTGAGTCCTCAGTCTCCAGCCACAAGACTTACTGCAAACAATGCATGGTATAAGGAATGAGTAGGATGAAGAGAGGAGGGATGGTTTTGTGACCCCAGGAAGTGAATGGGCATTCAAGGGATGTGAGTTCTGATTCAGGCTCTGCTACGGACTTCTTGTGTGACCTTGCACAAGTCCTTTCTTCTTTCTGTGCCTCCATTTTCTAGTAACAACACTAGAATAACAATGCTTACCTAGCTCATAATGGAGTTGTGAAGATAAATGCATTAACGTCTGTGAATTGCTCAGATACTATGGTGATGAGCACTCTAGAAGAGCCTATAAAAGGTCTATAATGTTTGGCTAAGATTTAAAAGGATTTAATTACTCTGTAAGATTGTAAACTTACACGTTATAATGCTTCTGCTTGTTCTCTCAATCTCTCCTTAAAATCTGATCCAACCATTAAAAAAATAAAACATCCATCCCAGCAGGGCCATAACTTGGTTGATTACTCCATTGCAATATATCCTTTCTTAAACCTCCTTGAATATCATTTTACACGTGGATTGCACAAAATGTTGATCCAAAATTTAGTTGGACAAGTGACATAAAGAACTCCTCCAAAAGTAATCAAATATATGATTAAAAGAAACCAAAATCTGTTGGAATTGTAAACTAAAAAAATCCTTCCCCCCACATCTCTCAATTCTGTACTTTACATGCTAAATCCAAGCAAGCTATACTTCATAGAGTTCATGGGCTGTGCATCAAATAATGAGGCCGTACACTGGTGATAGGAATCAAAAGTAATAAGTTAGTATAGAACAAACATTTGATCAGTCTTCTTCTAGTATGAAACCTACACTTCTGTAGCCGACAGACACCAAATCACAATAGCTTGAAGTTAAATCTGGTCTACGCTAAAAAATTAGATTGACCTAGCCTACGTCACTCAGGGCTGTGAAAAATTTTGCACCTGTGTGACTTAATCAGGTTGAACTAACCTCCACTGTAGGTACAGCATGGTCAATGGAAGAATTATTCCATTGACTTCGCTACCACCTCTTGGAGAGGTGTATTAACTGCATAGATGGGGGGGAAAAACCCCGTCCATCAGTGGAGAAAGTGTCTATACTGGAGTGCTACAGTAGCACGGCTGAAGTGTTGTAGCTTAGATGTCAGTGTAGACATGACTTTAGAGACGATAAACAAGCTGAACTTATTAACAAACCTTTCAAAACAGGAAACACGGGCTGATAATGAATTGCTGGTAATTGGTGGTTGGTGGAATTTTGTATCCGTAGTACAGTGGTGGTACTTAAAAAAAATAATTTAATTGCCTTAGGTTTCTCATTTAAAGTCTGCAGTTAGCTAAGCTCAATATTTGCAGTACTCACGGTATTTCTCATAGGGAGACACAAGAGGAACCAGATATAGAAGTAACCTTTTCTGTTTAACTTAAATAAAACTGGCACATCTATTAGCACCACAGTTGTACCAAACAGTTACATACATTTCCCACCATAGCAAGAAACCTGCTAGTGCAATATTACAGAAAAGCAAATCTGATTAAACATCTGTTCTATCAGATCAATAAACTGAGAAAGTTCTTGCTATGAGTTGCAGTAAATGAAATCCCCTGCTCAATTGTTTGTATCCTCCACCTTTTAATGTCCTGTGTTCTAGATGGAAAGTTCTGTGGGGCAGGGACTGTCACTTACTACATGACTCTGTAGTCCCTACCAGAAGGGGCCCTGTCCAAGATGAGACCTTATATGCTACCCCAATGTAAATGTTTAGTAATATTAAAATTTGAACATGTTGTACTCATTATGTTCAAGCAGCAGTCTCCCAAATGCTGGATACCAGTTGGTGGAAGATGGAGAAATGGGTGACAACAGATGGCATGTAAGAGAACAATTGGGAAGGATGTTGCTGTCATGGAAACAGACTGCAACAGAGCAAGAAACATGTCATTAGACAGACTGAGGTGGAAACACTATGTTGCCATATGTGTCATGAGGCATGGGAGCATCTAATAATAAACAAATTCCCCAGTGCAAGCTTCTTAATGCAACTTGCAAGTATTGATAACAACAATATTATGGATTGCCAGCTGGTGACAAATTTCCATCACAGATTGTTGCCACGATAGAACCAGTTCCTACACATTCAGAAACATAAGCCTCCTCCATTTGAGGTGCTCCTCTAGCTCCTGGTAGGAGTTGTAGAGTCTTATCCTGTTTGAGCCCATTGGTGAAGGGGTTCATAACACACTTAGCTGTGTGTTATGAACCCCTCCCAGTCAAGGGAGTTTTATCCCAAGCATGTGAGATGCATGGAAGGACAAGTCCCAGTTTGTAAAAACCCATCACTACTGGTCATCAGCAGGGATAGGCCCTGAATCCCGAAAGCTCAAACCTCCATTATTGGAGGTCTCTGGTTCCATTCATGCTGATGATCTGGTGTGGGGTTGCAAAAAGTAAACTAAGTAGAGAGGTACTCACAGCTTCCTCAGCAAACTGTCAGCACAGACCTGGGGGCGGGGTGTGTGTGTGTGCAGGGGGGGAAGACTCTAGTTCTTCAAACGGGCTACAGCAGGTGTGTGTCTCCGTGTGTAGGGCAATAGTAGCTGCAGGGTCAGTTGATTAACAGTTTGTGATTTCTGCCTGGAGTTATTCAGACATTAGCCTTTGCCAATAAAACCAGGGAACATTTAATTGGTTAGGCAGGTAGCCCCAAGATACAGCTCCTGAAGTTTCTCTTACTGTCATCGAGACACTTTTTTTCGTTTTTGATGGTGGGGAGGGTTCTTATTTTCTCAATAGCAGGCAAAGGTGCTTCCTTAGGCAGGCTTCCTGCCCATTCTCTGTGCCCACTTATTTAATAGCTGTGTGAAACCATCCAACTCTCTGCAGGGAAGCTCTGCATCTTCTGGGAAATGTTATGCTGCCAGCGGCAGCTCTCAGCATCTGTTTATTGGGTGTCAACTTCACACTTCCTTTTAGTGCCTCTAGAGATTTTCTGTCTGCCTTCTTGCCTTAGATGCCAAGGTAATGATACCTAGAACATATTTAATATAGACATATAATTCGTTCAGTTCGCTCTGATCAGGGTATATGCTGTAATGAAAATATTATGGTGAGATTTGTCCTATGAGTTCTGTTTGAGTATTTTTTAAACTATTAAACTGTTTCACTCTCTCATCTCATTTTCCTTTTCAAATGAGTAAAGCTACAATCGGGTTTTTTAGGTGACTTAAATGCGCTGTTCCTGAGGACCTAGTATTAAAGCAGGGGTGCCTGAATGTTTCAGAGCTCACAAAAATGGGTAGCTAAGGCATAATTTTTTTCAAAAATCTGTACAATTTTGAATATCCTTTGCACATGCATTCAACACAATAGTGTACACGTACTGAGATCTGTGGGTACAAATCACCATCTGGACAGCTGGCTGCTGGGATGCTGTCAAATATGTGATATCACCGAATGACACAAGCTCCTCTCAGCCTTCAGCCAGAAAATGCAGACTGGAGTTGGAAAAACAGAAACAGACAATACAATCTAAAAGTACATTCCCGCATTTGCTTTTCTACATGCACATGAGTGTGATCTGCAGCACACCACAGATCAGGTCTGGAGAGAAGGCTTCACGTTATCCTCAACCTTTGAGTCACGGACTGTGAAGTCAGAATGCACCATTACGCTCATGTAGTACCTTTCAGTATTGCAGCTTTGCATAGTACACTCCCCTCTCCTACATGTATGATCCACGTTCGCTGGATGAAATCCTGGCATCGTTGAAATCAGTGGGGGCCCTGACTTCAGTAGGGCCAGAGTTTCACCCTCCCTCCCTGGATATATGACCTTGCATTGGCTGCATCAAAGCACATTTTAATGAGCCTAGCCTGCCATGTGATCCAGACCACCCTGTGGATCTGGTCCATCCTTATCCTGTTTGCCCTTCCACCAATTACTGTGTCATAGTCATGCTTTACCAGATGTTAAATCCTAATAGTTTGTAGAAAGGCAAAAAAAAACCCCTAGCTTGTTTGTTTTTCTTTCATTTCCCTAGTCTCCACTTATTTCTTCTGTATTTTAGGCTGTCCTTTTTCAGATTTTTTTTTCTCCCGACTTCCCCTTTTTTTGGTGTCATTCTTTTTACTGTTTTAATTTACTATAATCTCTAAACCTCTCTTTTCTCCATTTAAAATAACTTTTCTACTGGTGTGAATCCTTCCCCTCACTTATCTCTCCCCCTCCTCCATTTTCCAGTCCCTTCTTTTCTTTGTTCCACTTGTTCCTTTTGGACTGAAATCCGGAGAAGAGGTCTATCTCATATTCCAAACAGAGAGGATGCAGGTGTTTTGGAGGCTGAATGGATGACAGAGCATAGAATGGGTGGATTCCTGTGCTGTCAAACTCATTTTAGGACAGGGACCTGAATGTGTAGAGAATACCCCATTGGATGTTTAGCGTATTGAAATTCAAGAAAAGATCAAGTAAATGCATTGCACGTTCACTTTAATGTTAGTATTGTACCAAAGTACTTCCTTTTGTTAATGTTAGTTTTGCTAGGTTATTTTGTTTGTTTTTTGGATGGGGGTGGGGTGGAGTGATATTGATTTGTGGGGCTTTTGTGGAAAAGAGTAACGGGTCTGAGTCTATGCAGAAGACAAAATTTGCTGCATTGTAAACATCACTAAAGCTGCTTTATAAAGTAAATGTTGGAGAATGGCTATGAAGTATATTGTTAGCTCTCAGATGGAGTTAGATTTATAATGAGATTTCCCATCGAGAAGAAAAGCTTTCTCTGCCAAACTGTCTATCAGCAGAGTATCCTGTCTGTGAGGGGAAAGAACATAGTTTCACTGTGCTCTGGATCAATGTCATCTTCGTTATTTAAAAAGAGAGCCTGGATGCTAAGTGAACCCGGATACTATATTTCACTCTGTGTTTTATTTGCTGAATTATTCATCTGACTGTCATATATGTTTCCAGTTTCTCTTCTGGTTAAGGCTAGATTTCCAATACCCAGTTTGTGATTATAGTGCAGTTTTGAAGTATAAACTAGCCAACTGTAGAAATATCTTTCTTGGAAATATGTCTTGCTGTTTTACTGTAATTAGTCATCTGGAAGATAGTTGTTTAGCAATAAATTTAGAACTTATGTGGATGTTTTTGTCTGTATATAATATTTAGAAACTTTCTATATATTTCTCTACATATTTGAAATTTAACTGTAGGTGGGATACATTTCCCGTCTTTTTTTTTTCCCAACTACAGTTAGTATTTAATCATTGCATACAGTGTGCTCGTGTATGGGTCTAAACATAGGTCTGATCAACAGAATGTCTCATGTGTATCAACCCAGATCAGACAGTCAAAATGGGCTTCTTTACTGGACAACAGTCTTCTCCACTAAAAAACGCTGGTTAATATTATGCATGCTGGAAAAAAAAGGGGCCAAGTAACTTACCCAACATATTTATGAGTAGACATCGTGTCCTAATTTTTCCTACCCTTTTCTTAATTATTATAATCACAATGGGCCAAACTCTCCAGGTTTACTCTGGATTTGTCATTGTTTCATTTTTACATCCTTATTAGTGAGATTTGGATACTTTATTTGCTGCAAGCAGTTTTCATTGTGCTCTCTAGCACAATACAAAGCTCATGATTTTAAAACTGTCTCACAACATGAACAGTGGTAACTGTTATACTCCAATTAAGTAAAAACCATTGTTTAAATATTCAAATGAGTGTTATATCAGCCATGGTCGAAAAATCTAAATTTATCAGTGAGTTGCTGTCCTTTGTTTCTGGACTTCAAGATGCCAGGGAAAGTTGGGAGTCCACACAACATCCCTGGGTGCTAGATTTTTTGCATTTAGATATCAGATTTAACTGAACAATGTGTTTAAAAACTGATGTAGTTTTGCAGCTAATAGGGGACTGTCTATCTGAGCTCTGTTTGTTCCAACAAAGGGCCTGGAATAAATTATGCTAAATAAATTGGCTCCAGGTTTGCCTGTTTCAGACAGTTTCAGAGTAATCTACCCTACAGGTTTTACTAAGTCTGACCACTTGCACTGAGATGTCACTTCTTTTCAGGGATATAATGTCACAAATGCACCAGTCATGTACATCTGGATAGCCCTGGTTGTCCCAAGATGGCAGAATACCAGCACATCAGTGGTTTGACTGCTGGCAGCTCTGCTAGCCCATAACCCGTTTCAAATTAGAGTTCCACAGGGAAGATCTAACTGCAGAGCCAACCATATTGGCCCTGATTCAACAAGGTGCTTTTGCACCCACCCAGTTTTAAGCATGTGAATAGTCCCCATTGCTTCATTGGAGCTGCTATGTACGTAAAAAGAGGTTTGTGCTTAAAGCCCTTTTCAGCAAAGTACTAAGGGAGGTGTGACAGGTGTCGGTCGGTCCTCCGAGCTCCTAGGGGCGATGGAGAGCTATGGTCTCCGTGGCAGGCCTCAGCCACACCTTCCGGGCGTTGGGGAATTAGCGGGGAAGGTGTGCGGGCAAGAGTCAGTAGCGCGCGCCCCTCAGGCAGGGGAGCGCTGGCAAGAGTCAGTAGCGCGCGCCCCTCAGGCAGGGGAGCGCTGGCAAGAGTCAGTAGCGCGCGCCCCTCAGGCAGGGGAGCGCTGGCAAGAGTCAGTAGCGCGCGCCCCTCAGGCAGGGGAGCGCTGGCAAGAGTCAGTAGCGCGCGCCCCTCAGGCAGGGGAGCGCTGGCAAGAGTCAGTAGCGCGCGCCCCTCAGGCAGGGGAGCGCTGGCAAGAGTCAGTAGCGCGCGCCCCTCAGGCAGGGGAGCGCCAGGGTAGGGGAACGTAGGCACACCCAACTCCACTGCGTTCCAGCCCAGGGCCCTGACAGTGGCGGGAGGCGAAGGTCCCGCCGCTGGGTCAGCGGGGCCGTCCGCACCCGCTGACCAAACACGCCCACCCCACGGTGTAGTTTGGCCCCTGGGCTACTTCCTACCCGGTCTCTCAGGCGGGCAGCTCCGGTCCCTCCATCTCCTCCGGGTATTCCACTGCGGGCCACTCCCGCTCCCCCTCGGTGTCGGACTCACGCTGGCCCGGGCTGCCGTCAGGCCTCTTCAGGTCCTCTGGGTATTCAGCGGCTGGCAGCCCTGGTTGCCACAGGCCTTCCTCCCGGTCAGGCTCCTACTTGTCCAGGGCTTCGCCTGGGTCAGCAGCAGGCTCGCGAGGGAGCAGCCTGTGTCTGTCTCCCTCCCTGGTGCTCTCTTCACTGGGCAGAGGGCCCCGCCCTTTGTACTTCCTGTCCCACCCTTTCCCTTCCAGGGATTGGCGGAAGCTTGGCCTGGCCCCGCCCACTCAGGCTGAAAGGGTGGCTCTTTACCCTCTGGCTCGGAGGGGAGCCACCCTGGCTCCCTACATACCCCACCCCTCAAATCCAGCTCCTGATCTTCGGAGCTGGCATCCTCACCTTCTCCGAGGTGGGATAGCAAATCCGCATTGGCGTTGTCTCGTCCCGCCCGATGGTGAATCGTGAAGGCATAGGGCTGCAGAGCGAGATACCATTGCATCAGCCTGGCATTATTGTCCTTCATCTTATTAAGCCACTTCAGGGGTGCGTGGTCCGTAACCAGTATAAAGGGGGCCCGGAGGAGGTAGTAGTGGAGAGCATCGACTGCCCACTTAATGGCTAGCGCCTCTTTCTCCACAAATGAGTAGTTCCGTTCTCTGGGGAACAGCTTCCGACTGAGGTAAACAATCGGGTGTTCTTCCCCATCCACCTCCTGCGAGAGGACCGCCCCAAGCCCAACGCCTGAGGCATCTGTCTGGACAATAAAGTCACGATGAAAGTCTGGGCTGAAGAGTATTGGATCGCTACACAGCCGTTCTTTGATAGTTTGAAAGGCTGTCTCGCACTCGTTGGACCAGTGCACCCAGCGGGGACTGTCCTTGGTCAAGAACTCCGTTAGCGGGGCCATAATGCTTGCAAAGTGGGGTACAAACCGCCGGTAATAACCAGCTAAGCCAAAAAATTGACGTACTTGTCTCTTCGTGGTCAGCACCGGACATTCCTGGAGTGCTTGGACCTTCCCAATGAGGACCCAAGGTGTACCTGTCCCCGGCCCAAGGTGTACCCCAGGTAAGTGGTTTCCTCCCGCCCGATTCGACATTTTTTCGGGTTGGCCATCAGCCCAGCTGCGCGGAGGTCCCGGAGGACTGCCGCTACTTGGTTAAGATGTTCCTCCCAGTTATTGCCATAGATGACCACATCGTCCAGGTAGGCCGCCGCGTATTTCGTGTGTGGTTGCAACACCCGGTCCATCAAACGCTGGAAGGTTGCCAGGGCCCCATGTAGGCCAAAAGGCATCCGGGTGAAATGGTATAACCCTGAAGGGGTGGCAAACGTGGTCTTCTCCTTGGACCTGGGATCCAAGGGGATCTGCCAGTACCCTTTGAGATCTAAAGTGGTGATATAACAGGCCTCCCCGAGCTGGTCGAGGAGCTCATCGATGCGGGGCATCGGATAGGCGTCAAATTTTGAGATGGCGTTGACCCTCCAGAAGTCAATGCAAAACCACCAGCTCCCATCGGGCTTTGGTACGAGGACGACGGGGCTCCGCCACTTGCTCTGGGAGGGCTCAATGACACTCAGTTCCAACATCGCCTGGACTTCCTCCTCTACAGCCTCCCGCATTCGCCTAGGCAATGGCCGGGTTGTCTCTCGGACCACCACACCAGGTTCCGTCTGGATCACATGGTAGGTGAGCATAGTCTGCCTGGGTTTCGTGGTGAACATCTTGGGGAATGCCCTCACTAAGCAGAGTGCCTGTTCTCGCTGCTCAACGGTGAGTGTCTCTGCTAGGTGGGGTTCACCATTATCCGACTCCTCGGGTGGTTGGGGCCCCAGTTCCGGTTCGGGGGGATAAGGGGCCACTAGGAGCCCTTTCCAGTCCTGCCAAGGTTTTAAGAGGTTTACATGATAAATCTGCTTTTCCTTACGGCGACCAGGTTGCCAAATCTCATAAGTTACCGGCCCGACCTGGTGGAGGACCTCATATGGACTCTGCCAGCGGGAAAAAAGCTTTGATTCCTCCGAGGGGAGCAGGAGGAGTACTCGGTCCCCTGGCCCGAATGATTGAGCCTGGGCGCCCCAATTGTAGTGTTGCTCCTGGGCTCTTTGGGCGGTGTTTAAGTTCTCCCTCGCGAGCTCGCCCGCCTGCGCCAGCTGCCCCTGCAGTTGTAAGACATATTGCAAGAGACCCTGTGTTGCGGACGTGTTGTGTTCCCAAGTCTCCCTTAAGAGGTCCAACACCCCGCGGGGTCGCTGCCCATAGAGGAGCTCGAACGGGGAGAATTTCTTGGAGGCCTGTGGGACTTCTCGAATCGCCAGTAGTAAAAGAGGGAGCAGCTGGTCCCACTGGCAGAGGTCCTGGGTGGGGAAATGCCGCAACATCCCCTTCAGGGTCCGCTTGAACCGCTCGACCAATCAGTCAGTCTGGGGATGGTAGACCGAGGTCTGCAATTTCTTAATCCCCAATAGGGCACATACCTGGCGGAACAGCTTAGATGTGAAGTTGGTCCCTTGATCAGTGAGTATCTCCCGTGGGAGGCCCACCCTTGCGAAGGTCTTCACGAGCTCCGCAGCAATAGTGCGGGCGGTGATACTTAAGGGGATGGCCTCCGGGAAGCGGGTGGCATAGTCCATCAGGACGAGGATGTATTGATGGCCCGCCTTGCTTTTTGGCCCAACCAGGTCCATTGCTACCTGCTCAAATGGCACACCTACGACTGATAACGGGACCAGGGGGGCCTTCCATACCCCGGCCGGGGCTGCATGTTGGCAGTCTGGGCACGACGCACAATACTCCTTCACCTCACGGTGGACGCCGGGCCAGAAGAACCTGGTCAGGACCCTGGCCAGTTTTTTCCTGCCCTAAATGGCCAGCAGCCGGGATGTCATGTGCAAGCTTCAAGACAGCCCGACGATGGATGCGGGGGACCACGAGTTGGGTCCGGACCTCTTGGGTCTGGGGGTCTCAGTCAAGGCGGTAGAGCCGCTCATGGTTGAGTTCAAACCTGGGCCACTGGGTGGTGCGCTGCGCCTCCACGACCTCACCATCCACCCGGGCTAGCTGCTCATAGGCAAACCGGAGCGTAGGATTCTCCCTTTGATCTCGGCTAAAGTCCAGGTCAGGAGGAGGACCCGCCATTTCCCAGCCATCCTGCCCGGGGGTGGGGCCTGGTTCAGCTCCAGGGTCGGAGCTCGAGTCAGGTCCTGTCTTCTTCTCAGGCGGGGCTCCCTCAAACGCCTCTTTGGTGGGTAGGGATTGGAGCACCTCGACGAAGTCAGGCCAGTCACGGCCCAGGATCACTGGATAGGCGAGGGATGACGCCACTGCCACATTGATCAACTGGGTTACTCCGTGCACCATAATGGGGACCCACACCGTGGGGTACGATTTTACATCTCCGTCGATGCACTGAATCTGTACTTCCCCCACGGTCCACTTGGTGTCCGAGAAGAGCGCCTGGCGGACAAGGGTCTGCCCACAGCCCGAATTGACTAGACCCACCACAGGGACCCCGGCGACTTCCATGGGAGCTGTCAGTTTGGCCACGGAGGGCAGACGGGCCCATCGCTCCCCGGCACACACCAGGCCAAAGTTGCAGTCCATTGCAGGACAGCCCCGTTGCAGATGCCCATACTCACCACATCGGAAACAAGGTCCTACCTCTGGGCACGCCGGCCACGTGGGGGCACCAGTGGGGCCGCAGAGTGGGCCGGGGCCTGGTGGTCGGGTTAAGCATCCAGGGCCAGAGAGTGGTGTTGACTCGGGCCATCGGGAAAACTCGGTCCTGCCGCCTTCTGGTCGTCTGGTACGGTGGGGTGCGTTGGTTTGAGAGGTGGGCCCCCTCCATTCAAGTTTCTGTGCATTGGGCCCAGGGTTTGGGGGGCAGGCGGCCGGTCGTATCGGGACCTCAGCCTCGAGAAAGTCCTCCATAAGCGTGACGGCCGAGCTCAGACTTTGTGGCCGGTGCCGTAACACCCAAGCCCTCCCCTGGGGTGGGAGGATGTGCACGAATTGTTCGAGGATGACCTGTTCCATCACCTCAGCTGCGGTTCGACGCTCGGGTTGGAGCCATCGGGTACCCTCGTCCTTCAGTTCCTGGGCCGCCGCCTGGGGTCTGGCGCCCGGTGGGTAGACCTTTTCCCGAAACCGTTGCCGAAAGGTTTCCGGGGTAAAGGTTTCCGGGGTAATGTTGAAGGCATCCAAGATAGCCACTTTCACTTGAGCATAAATGCAGGCCTCATCATCTGGGAGCCCATGGTAAGCCTTCTGGGCTAGCCCTGTCAGATATGGGGCAAGGAGTGTCGTCCATTGGTCAGGCGCCCAACCAGCCACTGAGGCAACCTGCTCGAAGGTCACTAGGTAGGCTTCCGGGTCATCCTCCAGCCCCATCTTGGCCAGACAGATCGGTGGGGCGGGAAGGGTCGGGGTGGCTGCCCGCTTCGGTTGAGCACCACCAAGGCCTGACCACAGGGTTGCAAGCTGCTGGAAGCACTGGGTTTGCTGTTCCTGGTGCTGGGCCCCCAGGGTTTGAAGCAACTGCTGCTGGTGGGCGCCCAGCTGCTGCTCGAGCTGGTGCTGCTGCTGTTGCTGGCTCTCAGCCAGGAACTTGATAAGGCTTTCCATCTCCATCTTTCCAGTAGGGGCGCTTCACAGGCGCCCTCGCACTAATCCCTTTCGGCAGGGGTTGGGATCGCCTGTCCGCATTCTCCACCACTTGTGACAGGTGTTGGTTGGTCCTCCGAGCCCCTAGGGGCAATGGAGAGCTATGGTCTCCGTGGCAGGCCTCAGCCACACCTTCCAGGCGTTGGGGAATTAGCGGGGAAGGTGTGCCGGCCGGAGTCAGTAGCGCGCCCCTCAGGCAGGGGAGCGCCAGGGTAGGGGAACGCAGGCCCACCCAACGCCGCTGCGTTCCAGCCCAGGGCCCTGACAGTGGCGGGAGGCGAAGGTCCTGCTGCTGGGTCAGTGGGGCCGTCCGCACCCGCTGACCAAACACACCCACCCCATGGTGTAGTTCGGCCCCTGGGCTACTTCCTACCCGGGGTCTCAGGCGGGCAGCTCCGGTCCCTCCATCTCGTCCGGGTAATCCGCTGCGGGCAGCTCCCGCTCCCCCTCGGTGTCGGACTCACGCTGGCCCGGGCTGCAGTCAGGCCCCTCCAGGTCCTCTGGGTATTCAGCGGCTGGCAGCCCTGGTTGCCACAGGCCTTCCTCCCGGTCAGGCTCCTCCTTGCCCAGGGCTTCGCCTGGGTCAGCAGCAGGCTCGCGAGGGAGCAGCCAGTAGCCCGTGTCTGTCTCCCTCCCTGGTGCTCTCTTCACTGGGCAGAGGGCCCCGCCCTTTGTACTTCCTGTCCCACCCTTCCCCTTCCGGGGATTGGCGGAAGCTTGGCCTGGCTCCGCCCACTCAGGCTGAAAGGGTGGCTCTTTACCCTCTGGTTCAGAGGGGAGCCACCCTGGCTCCCTACAGGAGGATAATAAAAAAACGTAAAAGAACCAAATGCAGATACATTACAGCTTCATGATAAAGCACTTGAAGTTAAACATCATTCTCTTGAAATGTTTTGTCCTCCATTTTGGTTCAGTACATCTCACAGGACTATTGCAGCATAGGTAGATGCTTATCAGAAACATCAAAGAACTAAAGTAAGAAGAATTGCTATTCATTCTTATAAAATTCCTCTTTTAAAAACAAAACAGTGCTTATGGATTTGGTCAAATGTAGCATAGGACACTGATCTACATTAGAGATGTCCCAAGAGTAGGGTGACCAAATAGCAAATGTGAAAAATCAGGACAGGATGTGGGGGGTAATAGGTGTCCACATAAGCGATAACACACCAAATATCGGGACTGTCCCTATAAAATCAGGACATCTGGTCACCGTACCCAGAAGCTATTGGGCATTTTCTGGGGATTAATGATGAGTCAATTGGTCTGAGGTACATTAACCTGAGCTAGTCATTAATCTCCTGGAAGAGTCCTGTATTGAAGCTGGAGGTGTATTAGAGGATGAACGTATGAAAAAGCATAACTTAAAAAATCTTACTAGCCTGCAGTGAGTCCTTAATGGGACTTTTTTGGCTCAAACTCACTGAACAGCTGCCTCAAGTGTAAAGTAAGCCCCTTGTGTCTGGCCTCTTTCCACAGCCAGAGTTCAGACAATACAAAAGAAGGATTTGTGTAGCAAGAAATTTCTACGTGGAAAAGTCAGACTCCTTGCAGCCAAAAGGCTAAATTTAGTGCTGTAAGACACATCCCATTCATGCCTTGCTATACCATTGGTGAATTTGGACCTACAATTTAAGTATGCTCTTGCCTCCAGAAAATGACCCTCACACCCTCTGGCGGAATCCTTATACGTTTAGCAGAATCCCAGTCCCTCAAGCCATGATTCCTATGCAATCTTTGCAATGAGACTTGATGTTAGATAATTTCTTGCTTTGGAGTATAGTTTTCACTCTCCTCCACCAAAATGGACAGGGCCTGTGCATCTTTTTTCACCTCAGTCTTTTTTTATATAGATATATAGAGAAAGATGGTTAATGTCACCATCAGTTTTGTGTCGTCTTATTTGTTGGGCGCCAATAATGAACTCAGTAATACACATTTATGGAGTAAACAAGATCTCTCTCTCCCTCTCTCTCTCAGGGGTTTGCATTCTAACAGGGCAAAGAATAAGAAACAAATCAAATAATCAGATGCTTACTTTGGGGTTTTATTTAATGAATGGGCGATTGTGCGTAGCCTACAGGAGTCGATTCAGATTGAAAGGCGGCAGGGTCCCGCTGCGTTTGGAGGAGAGATTTGAAGGAGGAAAGGGAGGAAACTGAATGTGTTGGCATAGGAAGGATGTTCCAGGTGAGATCCTCACCCCCTCTCTGGCTTCTTTACACCAGGTAGAAGTACCAGAGTAGTGTAAAGGGCTCAGAACCACCTTGTTTAGGCGGAGGAAGGATTACTCTGGCAAGACACATCTATCCTCCGCAATCTTCCAAGGACCCCATTGCAAGCCATGGTGTAGGGGATGTGCTTGGGGAGAGGCTGGGGCCAGGAGGGATGTGCCGGGGGTAGGGCTAGAGCCTGCAATACCATGGAGATCCTGGGCAGTGCTGCAGCTTCTCTGAGAGCTAAACTAATGCTAAGTTAACACCGAGAGCCATGGAGCAGCCCAAACGTCAGAGGGGCTCTGCATTCTGTTTCATCTAAAAGGGTCAGCACAGAACATTGCCTGCGGTACTTACACCAAATCAGTTGATCAGAGCACTGGAGTTAATTTTTTTTTTTAAGTCAACTGACTCCGCTCTCCCCCCCCCCGCCCGAAAAAAAAATTTAATGGAAAAATTGTCATTGTTTTTCCAGCAGCCCTACTTGTTAATCACTGGTGTTGTATCTGCTCTGGTCATTTTCATAGATTCTAAGGCCAGAAGGGACCACTGTGGTCATCCAGCCTGACCGCCTGCATAACAAAGGCCATAGAACTTCCCCAAACCAATGCTCTTGTTCAAACATGAATATCTTTTAGGGGAAAAAAAATCCAATCTTGCTGTCCCCAATTCTACACAGGGAGACTACTGTGTGATCTTCCCAAAGTCACTTCAACTTACTTGTGTCTCCGTTTTTCCATGGATAGTGATAATTGCCTTCCTTTGTAGGGTACTCTGTGATATCTATGGATGAAAAGAGCTAGGTATTCTATTATGATTATTAAGTGAAAGGTGATGCAAAGCTTGCTTTTCTTACATGTTGTGCTGAGATGGGCCTTTGCATGGACCTCCCCCGTTTAACGTTCCTAGGACGTTTTGGTTTGTGGATTGTGGTTAAGTAAGTCTTAGTTCACTGAGAACAACGTTGTATCAGCAATCATTGTTTTTCTCCTGAAAGTGAATAAAAGCTTCTAATATCCCTTTTTTTTATTTTATAAATAAGTTTGTGATGAATGTCAATTACATGTTAATTTTAATGGTATCTCCAGTTGCTACACCGTGGTATCTGAGATATTACAGTGTAGCCTATTCACAGTGTAAGGATATAAAATTGCTGTGGTATCTGTGTCAGTGGTTCTCAAAGTTTTGTACCGGTGGCCCTTTTCACATAGAAAGCCTGTGAATGCAACTCCTCCTTATAAATTAAAAACACATTTTATATATTTAACACTATTATAAATGCTGGAGGCAAGGTGGGGTTTGTGGTGGAGGCTGACAGCTCGTCAACCCCTCCCCCATGTAAGAACCCTGTGACTCCCTGAGGAGTCCTAACCCCCAGTTTGAGAACACCTGATCTATATAGAGATAGCCAAGGCATTAATGTGACTATTTTTAATGGGTATTATATTTAATTTAATTTGTACTTAAAAGTTAGCTATGCTAGACGGTGTCCAAAAGCTTACGCATTGTTCCGGCCTCAGTCTACCAAATTAGTTTTATAGAAAAGAGATTAGAGTTTTGGTGTATACTGGAGAAAAGTCTCTATAACAAAGTGACTTCTGCTTAAGATACTCTCTAACTGAAGGTTTGGCCTGCCTTCATAAGCTTTGTGTGTGACGATGCAAAGGAGACACAGATGTTTTCTTCTTGCTTTCAGATTACATTTGGATTTTCTGAAAAACGGACCTTTTTCACCATGAATGCAAGAACAGACTGTCGAGAGAACAGCAGAATGAGATCTTTCAAAGCACCACATGTCTGCACAGTGTTATCCTTAGTAATGCTGTTCCTTCCAGTCACTGGAACTTCAAAGCAAAATATCCCAAGACTTAAACTTTCCTATAAAGGTAAACCCATCAGAAGCTTTTCTATTTCTGGGTTGTTGAAGTGTGTGGTGGTGGTGGTGCCACCATTTAGTTTCTGTTAGTAAACAGGAAAGTAAACAGTTGTCACAACAGTTCCTAGAAATAGACAACAATAGCATGAAAGACTTGTATAGTCTTCTATGGGACAAAAGTATTCAATTATCTTTTTGGGGGCGACGGATAGTAATGGAAACCATAAAGTTTCTCAAATACATTTTAAAGGGATATAATTTTTAACACTCTGTAAAAACTCCAAAGTGTTTGCTAAACTTAGACTTTTTTCTTGAAGCTAAAAATCACTTATGTGACAAACAGTACGCAAATCACCAAGAATTGTATAAATTAATCCCATATGACTGGTAAGAAACTAATCCTTATTCTTTTGGGTTCTTTTGTATGGTCACCATTGAACATGCATGACTCTGGTAGCCACTTGATAGTATTTCTTATTGTTTTGGGGCCCAATTCCCTGATTTAGGGCCCAATACATTGCTCACGTTGAGGTTAGAAGTAAAACTGCAAGTACAACTGTCTGAAAACTGGCTATGTAAAAAGGTCATTGTGGAGTTCTATGAGTATTGTTTTACAATGTGCTACCATAACAAGCTTGCTCAGTTTACAAAATACATTGTTTTTGTTTTTATTTCGCCCCTAACTGCTGCCCTACCTAACTCAACCTGGGATCTAAAAATCTAGAGGTTTTTTTTCCCTTACTTGTGCATCTTTAGCACTTTAGAAAGATTCTTCAGACTACGCACTGAAGTGTTGGCAGTTACACCTGTGCAATCCTTTTGTCTTAAATTCTGCCCTCAGTAAGAATGATAAAGGCTGAATTTAAATAAAGATATATATTTTAATTGTTAAATGATGATGATCATAGTCCAGTTTGTGGGTTTTCTTGTTGCTGTCTCTGCACTGCATCCTACCAGAGTTGGTGAGATTCCATTCAGATATATTGATGCACTTGATCTTGTCTTGCTTAGCTAAAGAAAAGTTTCCCTAGTTAGTTTTAAACCATCTCGGTGCCCGCAATTAAGGGCACTGATTCTGCTCTCACTTAGAGGCATAGTTATTCTTCAGTGTGTAAATGAGTAGGGTGAGGCTAGGGTGACCAGACAGCAAGTGTGAAAAATCAGGACAGGGGTGGGGGGGTAATAGGAGCCTATATAAGAAAAAGTCCCAAATACCAGTACTGTCCCTATAAAATTGGGACATCTGGTCACCCTAAGTGAGGCCCAAGATGCTCTGTAATGACAAGAGGTTGAACAGCCATCATAAATGAGCAGAGTGTGCCTATTGTAAGGTATGACACATACAAAAATTTATTTAATCAGTGAGTACTGTATCCTGTGAAATGCTACTTACTTACAAGTTTCAACTCTGCATCTGCTGGATTTGTATGCAAGTATGTGGGTGTGTTTGTGTGCATGTGAGATCTTGACAGCTTTTCCATAGTTTCAGGAAATAGTTACAGTTATGTAAGCCAATGAATTCAGAAGCTGAAAGATCTGACATTGAGTTATGGATATTAGTAGGAAAAACCTGCAGCTTGTATTTAAACTTCTAGTTTTGGCTTCTAAACATTTCCCCAGAGTTACTTATTCCACATGGTGATGACACATATTGTGGGACTTATGACCAAAATTTCTGTATTCTTCTGTACTTCAGATAGCTAGCCACCTGCAAAATCCTGATAGACTCAGTTGGCAGGTAGAAGAGGAGGGGAGACAAAAAAAACTTTGAGGTCAATGTAGGAAAAAATGTGTGTTGAAATATTTTAAAATAATGAAAGACCTGCTGGGAGTGGTGTTGGAAAATGCTTAGTCATTAATAATGACAGTGAGTAGATGACTGATATTGAGACCCTGACCCAAACTTTTTTAGGACCTTCATAAAGCTCTGGATTTGGCTGGAGGGGTGGGTTATTATATCTAAACTCAGTGACCTAGCCCTGCAGGGAAAAAATCAGAGTGGAATACAAATAAACACACACACTCCAATTCAGAGAGCTGTGCTGCCAATGATGAGGCCAGCAGACAAATAAGGAAGTATGAGGAATATTGAATTACAGTTGTGCTTGCTCTTTGGTTTTTTTCCCCCAAAACTGGAAGAAGAAAAAAGTAAAAGAAAATGTAATATTTTCAAGCTTTTTAATGGCATTAAAACAATGGCAAGGAGGAAAAAAGTATAAACAAAAAAAACTTGCTAGCATCTCTAAGCTCTTTTCACTGTGGATGAAAAGGTTTATTAAAGAGAAATAAAAAGTAGAGGAAAAATGCACATCCTGAACACACACTAATGCAAACCTGGACTCTGCTTACCACCAAAAAGAATTAAATGGTTTGAACCAATTTCTTAAGGCTTTGTGTCTTTAGAGCAGCTTTAGAATCTATGAGAAGGTGTGTTGAAATGCGGTGTCATCTGTTCATGTGCAAGAACAACCAAGCTGGTCCTAAAGTTCAAAAGTAACTAGCTGTCAACCTGTGTCAAAGGCTTGCAGAGGTGCATCCAAATGTTTGTTTCCAAAACAGAATTTTGATGTGCCTGTTTTATGCTGACTTTTCACTGAGTAGTGATTTCCATTATAGTCAGTGCAGATAGTGATGCCTAAAGTTAAAGTTGCCAAGTACTTCCCATGATTACATGCTGTTTTCAGTTACTTAAAACTTAGCCAAATTTTAGCCCTGCTCGACTTCTCTGTAGCATTCAACACTGTTGACCACAAACTACTGCTCTCTCAGCTGAGGGAAGTGACAGGGGCCAGGGTAATGCACTAAATGGTTTAAGCTCTTCCTTGAGGGACACAACCAATGAATAATGATGGGGAAACTACACCTTCACCACTAGATCCCTCACTTGTGGAGTTCCACAAGGATTAGTTCTTTCTCCAGTCCTTTTCAACATCCACATGCAACCATGAAATGGTCAAATAACATGAACTCATGTGCCAGCAATATGTGGATGACACATCTGTACCTGTCTTTCACCACATATGACCTCACCACTACCACCAGGCTTGTATAAGATCAGCTTATGGATTAAGCACAGCTGGCTGAAGCTGAACCCAAGAAAGACAGAGGTGATGTTGGTGGGCAGAGGACAACATTTTGATGGTTCATATCCACAATAGGTCAATTCAGAACGTAGTCTAGGAGTGCTCTTGGATTTCTTCTTGCCACTGAGCTCTCACATCGCAACAGCCATGAGTAATACTTTCTATCATCTCTGGTTGGCTAGGAGACTCCATCACATCCTGGAAGATGATGGCCTGATCTCAAGTTATAAATGCCTTCATCACCTCTTGGTTGGACTACAGCAATGAGATATACCAGAAATTAAGTCTTCAGCACTGAAAAGACTCCCACTAGTACAGAACACAGAAGCGCATCTCTTCAGCAACACTGGATACCATAAGCACAGCAAACTTCTTCTGCACTGGATTCCCAAGGAATATCAAATCAAGTTCAAGGGTTCGTCCCTTATCTTCAAGGTGCTTCATGGCATGAGCCCAGGATACCTAAAAGACAATATAAAGCTCCAGGATGAAGAACTTCACTATCTGGCACAATGGAACTCACAACAATAAGAATTAAGCTCATTTGTGCAGGAGACAGAACTTTCTCAGTCTGGCAATTTGGCCAGGACACATTGCTGGTGCTAGGGATGTGTCTTGTTTTCTGCAACAGGGTTGCTGGCCCATTAAATGAACATCCAGTCCACATGCTCCCAGTTGGGCCAATTAAGAGGGTGGAGAAACATCTGGGTGGGTTATAGAAGATGAGTCAGGAGACAGACAGGAGAAGGACAGGAGAGCTGCCAAACAGAGAAGATGGTTCCTGGGAGAAGGCTGAAGGCAAAGAGCAACACATGGTGTTTTCTGGCTGGCATCCCCAAGCCAGAGAGCCAGGGCTGAAGGCAGAAGAGGAAGATGCCTGCTAGCTCTAAGCTGGAGAGCCAGAGCTAAGGGCTAGAGAGAGCTGTAGGAAGGGGGAGAAGAGGAAGGGCTTATTTTCTGGCATCCCCTTGCTGGAGAGTGGGGACCACGGCGAATAGTGTGGGCCAGGGGAGTGAGGGATGCTTCCCTGACAAGAATGCACCCAGCAGACAGGCTGTGGGAGTTCTCACTGGGAAGAGCAGGGTTGCACCCCAGAAGGAAAGTTGTGGGCGACTGCCCTGGCAGAGGGATGGAGAAGACATTTAAGAGAACGAAGCTGGGTTTTAAAGACTGCATGCCCTTGCTGGGGAGTGTGTGGATTAAGTTTGGGGACTTTTGGTTACGGAGTGTTTGCACTATGTTGAATACAAAACTAGTAATCTCCTCTTGGGCTTCTGTGGTGCTCTCACCATAGTGTCACAAACACTAATGAATTTTATCTTCTCAGCACTCCTGTGATCTTAGGAGGCATTATTATTCCCAGAACACAAAAGGTGGAACAGAGGCACAGAGACATTAACGACAAAATTGTTTGCTAATTTTAAGTGCCCAACTTGGTATACTTAGGATTCAATTTTACTGAGTCTAGCACTTTAATATGTTAAAAGCACCATTTCAATCAATTTCAGGTGCTTGGCTATACTTCTGTAAGAGATCTTCTGTTGGGTATCCAGCATCATATAAGAATTCTGTGGCAGAAGCAGGAATTGAACCTAGTTCTCTAAGGTTGCATTCAAATATCTTAACTATGAGACCATCCCTTCTCCTTCTGTAAGTCCCTGCTGTCTTCACTGCACACTTTCCAACTTCTGCAACAAATGAGGCAGAGGTCATGGAGACAACAACCTCATTCACTACACAATCCTGATTCCGAGAGCAATGTCCATGCTGTACACTAAATTAGGCAGGGGTCCTGTGGAGGGGGGGGGGGGGGGGAATAGCATGTTATCCTATTCCATAATGCATATTCACAAGGGGGCCACATTAATGTTGCGCAAGCAACCTTTAATTCTGGTATTTCCTAACTTTTGAGTGCTTGACTTTCTAACCTTAACATTCTTTATTTAATGTATAACTTATTTACCGTGTCCAGTGGATGCTTCTTGACTAGAAGCAACCACTGAGTGACTCTTTGAAGAGATACTTTCAGCCCTAGCATTTTCATAAACAATTTTCATCTTGTATTAGTTGCCCTTTGGAGTTTGGAAGTCCATATTCGGGCTGCATTGACTCAACCCTCGTAAGGACTGTTGTGGTGGTAACTTAATGGCTAGTAAAAAAGAACACAGGTCTCACCTGCCTTCTTCCTACTCACACAGCATGAAGATCCTGCTGCATTAATTAAGAAAGTTTTTGTGCAATTGAAGCCCACTGACACTGAAGCCAGTGGGAGTTTTGCCACTGACATCAACTGGAGCAGGATCAAGTCCCCAGTTGTTCACATCATTAGTCAACATGACCTGAAGGAACTGTTACTGTAAGGTCCTGTTCCCTATGTTGTAGGATGCTAAGGTAAATCGGGTGAACAGGAACAAACCTTGCTTTATAAGCTTTTAGCTTTGTAGAGAGGAGAGTGAATTTCCTCCTTTTACAAGATGAGTGATCCATTCATATGTACACAGCCAACAGGGTAAAATGTTGGCACTTCTGACTTTTTTTTTTACCCAGAATCGATAACTTTTTAACAATAATCACTGAAAATAATTTTTTCTTTAAAAATGGCATTGCAAAGTTCCATGCTTACTGTCTCTCCAATGAGTTCTGTATTCAGCTTATTCTGTTTGCAAATCATAGAATATCAGGGTTGGAAGGGACCTCAGGAGGTCATCTAGTCCAACCCCCTGCTTGAAGCAGGGCCAATCCCCAACTAAATCATCCCAGCCAGGGCTTTGTCAAGCCTGACCTTAAAAACTTCTAAGGAAGGAGATTCTACCACCTCCCTAGATAACCCATTCCAGTGTTTTACCACCCTCCTAGTGAAAGTTTTCCCTAATATCTAACCTAAACCTTCCCCACTGCAACTTGAGACCATTACTTCTCGTTCTGTCATCTGCTACCACTGAAAACAGTCTAGATCCATCCTCTTTGGAACCCCCTTTCAGGTAGTTGAAAGCAGCTGTCAACTCCCCCCCCCCCCCAATTCTTCTCTTCTGCAGACTAAATCCCAGTTCCCTCTGCCTCTCTTCATAAATCAATGAAAAGACAATAAACTGTTACCCCTCTGTACTCAGCCTGTGCTGTATGAGTCAAGCTGGCATCTTTCCATCATTCACTTACACCTGCAAAACTGAGTTACAATGGCGTAGCTCCATGGTCCTCATTTAAGCCAACAGTGACTGCACTGCAAGGGTTTGCACAGGTGTAACGGATTGGAACGTAGTAAACTGTTCTACTGATGATGCCCAAGAAGGAATAGAATTAAGCTCACATGCTCATAGCTGTGCTGGCTGTGCAGGAATAAGGGGAGGAAAAATCTACTGCTGTGACCAAATTCGGCAGATATAATTCTAAATATACGTTAGGAGAAAGCAGATCTGTTGAGTGAGTGAGTGCCATTTTACATCGTTGCAGACAAGAGCCGTGCTTTAATCACCTTTGCACTCACATAACACTTCTCATCTATGGATCTCAAAGTGCTTTGCAAAGCGTTATCGCTTGTCATTTCATCTGATGTGGGATCATCACAAATCGATGCAGCTGCTTGAAAAACAAGCAGAACATCAGTAGCTGCATGCTCTGTTACAAGGTCCTGGTTGAGGGTGTTGGTTAGCTAGCATATTATTAATTTTTTTTTTCCTTTCCATGGTCTTCAAAAGATGCTTTCTGACATACAAACTTAAATCAATTCTAAATGAATTTGGGTGGGCAGCACTATCGTGCTTGGAAAAAAATCTGGGATATAACGTGCATAGAATCAATCTGTTTTTCATTCAGGTTCTTTTGCAGAGCTACAACCGGAAAACTAACAGGTTTCTCCCTCCTCCTTGAACTAGAGAACTTGGAGTCATATCTGACGAGATGCTGTATTCTCTGGCTTATAATTATCACATATATTATGTCCTGCAGGGCAACTTCCACTCAATGACATCAGTAGTTTACATAGCAGTTGAACTAAGAATAACCTTGAAGAGCTGACCCACATCAGCCTCATAACAATGTAAACAGCTTGTAGCTCACAACGCTCTTCTCTTTGCATAATTGCAAAAGGGCCTCACTTGGAAGAGGAAAAATGTTGAGTTCACAAGACACTGCCCCATAATTCTTAGAGTTCACAAAGATGAGAGAGAGGAAGTGGACTGGATTGTGGAGAAAGTGTTGAATCAGTTAAAAAGGAGGAAGAGAGAATACTAATGGGTTGCTACTCTAAAAGAACAGGGGTTGAGTATGGCAGCATTTTCAGGTGGGGTTTTCGAAAGTGCTTGCCTAACTCTCTCTGCTCCCAGTGAAGTCAATAGTAAAATTCCTGTTGGCTTCAATGGAAACAGAGTGAGGCCAATGCCAAGTGCTTTTGAAAACTCTACCCTTAGTCTTTCACTATGAACTAATTTTAGGACCTGTCCTGATCCTGTTGTCAGTGGGAATAGGACTGGGCCTTAAATAATGTTTTACCTCCTATACCTTCCTCTGAGTCTCTGGTAATCCATATATGGAATAGTTCTTTATACACAGGGCCAGAGGGAAAGAGAGGGGAAAACTATGAAACACATTGAAGGAATTTTTGCCAAAATTTGTGCTGCTGCTAACATACTTGCTCAGAGTAACTTACCTAGATCAATTTTCAGAGAAGCAGCCATGTTAGTCTGTATTCGCAAAAAGAAAAGGAGGACTTGTGGCATCTTAGACTAACATTTATATGAGCATAAGCTTTCGTGAGCTACAGCTCCCTTCATCAGATGCGTGTCTCTGTGCTATTTACATGTCTTTAAAATGGCACAAGGAGATGCTAGGGTATCCTATTAGCACCTAAGGGTATTTTTGTAGCTTCCTCTAGTGTCCAAGTAGGAAACCCAGGCTTAAAAAGGGACTTGTGTTACGCTGTCCAATTTGCAACTGGATTTTTCAAAGATTATCCAGGAGCAAGGGGATAAGTATATGCAGAGGGTGGTAGAGAGGATTTTTAGGGTTGAGGAACATGCATTAGACAAGGCAGGAGTTCTGTGTGTTAGCATGGGTCCCAGCTGTCCTGAAGAAGTATGCACTGCTGCTGCACGTGCTGCCCTGTGACTAGATAAAAGATTTCAATCTCCAGGGAGATCAGATCAGATCATTACAGGGGGAGGCATCATGGCCTAGTGGGTAGAGTACTAGCTTGGGACTCAGGAGCACCTGAGTTCTGCCACTGGATTTTTGGGTGAGTCTCCACGCCTCCCTCTACTGTAGGGACAGGATTTTATAATTGTACTATAAAAATTGATGTAAGCTTTGAATTAATTCTGCCAGCCACCCTCTTTGAATAACAGCAGGAATGATTGCCTGAGACTGGGATCTTGTTCCCTATATGCATTATAAACTTCCCTCTAGTCATTTCTTTGGTTTAAGGTTTAGTGAGTAAAAGACTGGATCTTGTATTGTGTCTGTTAATTAGATTAAAGGAATGTTAAAGGCCTGAGCCACAATGTAAACTGTTTTGACCACAATATTTTGTGAAGTTTAATTTACAATGTATTCGGCTGAATATAAAATACTGCTGTCTTCTCTGTGAGATTGTTTGTGTGAATGAGGAATGCATGCATCAGGAAAAGATAAGGTGTGAAAGCCATCACAAATGTCCAGATGGTCAGGAAAAATTGAGAGACTTGGAAACACCAGGAGAAAATCAGAAAATGTCCGTTGTATCAGATGCTAAACATGTTAGCAGCATTGATGGCCTCAGAGGTGAGGCAACCACCCCCAAAGGCAAGACAACAAATAGGAGATAACGATGGGAAGCATGACAATCATCAAATGATAACAACGGAAAACCCCAAGTTTACCACCACTTAAGGACTAATGATTACAGGATGACATTGCAAAATGCATGGACTCAAATGGGAATTTACAAATATAAATTTCATGGTGTTTTGCCATGAAACTCTGGGTTCAGTCCTGCCAAAACCTCTGAGCATCGGATCGCAATCGACAGAGTCCAGCTCCTCACTCGTGCTCAAACTAACTGGCCATTAGATTGACTGGAGCTACAACAGACTGGTAACTATAAAAACATCAACTGGCAGGACTGTGTGCATGATGTGTGACTGAAAAGCATATGCTAACTGTTGTATTTTCAATAAATATGGCGTATTTGCCTTCTCTCTCATAAAAGATCCCAAAAAGAAAAGGAGTACTTGTGGCACCTTAGAGACTAACCAATTTATTTGAGCATGAGCTTTCGTGAGCCACAGCTCACTTAAATTGGTTAGTCTCTAAGGTGCCACAAGTACTCCTTTTCTTTTTGCGAATACAGACTAACACGGCTGTTCCTCTGAAACCTGTCATAAAAGATCCCGTGTGCTTTGTATAGCATAACACTACCCCATATGTAGGGTGGGGATAATCATGCTGACTTCCTTTGTAGAATGCGTTGAGATGTTCTGATGAAAAATGTGTGTTTCTACATGAGTATTTTGCTGACAGCAAAGGTTATACATAAAACATGCAGATGCTGCTTCAGTCCCCCCACCCGCATTATTTGAGCTGTAATATTAGCCTGTAGTTTATATTTAGTTATCTCTTTATTTATATATTATAACTAAAAAAACTCCCAAACCGATCTGATGTAATCTGGCAGCGCACACAACTGGCCTGTGTAAACGCATGTCCTTATTGTTTCCTCCATCTTCCCTGCCCCATTCCTTCTGATTAGTTGTGTTTTGTGTTGAAGTAGATTGTGAGCTCTTTGAGGCAAGGGCTGTGTCTGGCCCATGTGTGTTCATCATGTAGCACACTGGGGCTCCAACCCTGGTTGGGGGCGCTATCTGTTACTCTACTAGAAATCAATAATGTTTTAAAGAAAAAATCTACATATACAGTGACATTTGGTTCCAGATGTCTTATCAGAATTTCAACTCCATCAATATCAAAATGCAATTGAGAATATAATTTAGTTTTCCATGTCAGAATTTTTATTATGCTAATCTGAGCTATTACCATGCAGATTTTTTTTCATTGCTGAAAATGGTTCTGCTTTTAGGGTGCATTAATTAGCAGCACCATTGAGAAAAACAACTTAACTCTTAACAAGAATAGCCCATTAGAATTAAATGAGTGTCTAACAAGTACATGCAAGTGCTACTGGAGTAAATAGTTTAAACTCTGTTTTACTCAGTTTATATAGCATAAATGGGAGTTAGTTATGAAAAAATTCACCCACACAAAATATTTTGTAATCTTCTTTCCACAATGAAATACTGTAATGGGATTCACTTTTATTAATGAGATGAAATGTTTGGTAAAATTCTGCCCACATGAGACAAAACAAATCAGTCCCTATTTCTAATCCCCATTAAGAATTTAGTCTGTTTCTAAACTAATTGCCTGCATTGTAAAAAAGTGTCTTAAAATATACAGGATTCTAAATCACTTTACTTATGAGGTTATTATTCTACACACTCTTGAAAGACTCTTATGGCTGAAATGCAGCTATTTTTTTATGTCTATCTTAGGTATTTCTATGACCCTCATTACATGAACATCTCACCATTTTTAATGTCATAGCACTGCCCTACCTCTCAGTGGTGCTATTATCCCCATTTTACAGATGGGGAACCGAGGCATAGGGAGGCCAAGTGACTTGCCCAGGCAACATAAGGGAGTGCTTGTGACAGAGCAGGGACTTGAACCTAGGTCTTCCCAAGGACTTGAACCTAGGTCTACCCAAGATCTAGGCCAGATACTTAACCACTGAATGATATTTTTTTCACTGAATGGAATGAAGTGTAGAAGCTGTTTAAC
This sequence comes from Caretta caretta, assembly GCF_965140235.1. Taxonomy (NCBI): domain Eukaryota; kingdom Metazoa; phylum Chordata; order Testudines; family Cheloniidae; genus Caretta; species Caretta caretta. The sequence goes on along the minus strand of NC_134206.1, from coordinate 336,895,574 downwards.
AACTTGCAGCAAGACCACAAAATGGTTTAGGACAGGAAACAAAGATGATCATACACAGGATATTCAATATATTTTTCCTGTTTTATTTTATTTTTAGACAAGTAATGGCTCCGTTTTGGAGTAAATATTGTTTAGCAGTGTTTTGAACAGGTTTCTCTGAACTATATGTAAAATAAATATTGCCCCCCCATCTGTGCTTTATAATAACCTGTTCTCAGATTTTTATGTGGTTTTATTGGTTTTAACCTCAAACTAGAAACCGTGACCTAACTACATTCTGTTGGAACTGCTTAGGCAGAATATAATTACCAAAACACTAATGTGGTCAGGACACCTTATTCATGTAGTTACTATCAGTAGCCAGGACTCACATTTATGTCTCGTGTGACAGCATGAGGGGGCTTTCTCTCAGTACTGATTCTAAGGGAAGAATGTCGGCTATAGAACTGCCAGCACAACTTTCGGCAGCAAACTGGGGCCTGGATGGATACCTGCTGTGGCTTGTCATGGCCTTATTGAAGTCAAGCTGAGGATCTGGCCCTTGATTTTTAATTTTCCACTGCTGTCACATCCAAGTCTTGACCAGGCCCAACCCAATTTATGGGGTGAGACCTGATGAGCTCATAGCATGGGTGTAAAATTAACACCTTTTATACTTTATACTGACTCAGAGACCATTAGAAAATTAAACAGTACTACATCTGAGAAAACCCCACTAGTTCTTACTTTCCTCTTATGCTAATAAGAAAATTACCAATTTTTTTTCACAGTCATAGGAATAATAAGGCACCTATTTGGTTTCTTTTGTCAATGAAACATTCTTACAAAGAAGGTACTGAAAGTAGTTTAAAGACAACTAAGCCAATAAATGTGTTTGTGTTAACTCTCCTAACTCTGTCAATTCACCTATTTCAGCAAAAGTTTGTGCTGTTCTACTACTCTCCCAAGCCCGTTAAAATTGATTTTAATGTGCTTTATGGTCCATAGTCATTTAACACTTTTATCATAGCAGAGTTGTTCGCGCCACGCTAGGTTAGGGTCTCCCATTGTTTCACTTATAAACCCCTGTCTACTTGGTTATCAAAAATTGCTCTCATCAGAGACTTGGCAAATAAGTTTCAAACTGGGGAGAAACTTTTAAGGGTGGAGATACTATTTTTAAAAAACACTTTATAAACTGGAACCTCTGTATTCAACAGAACTGTTCCCTGTGGGCCAAATTCTGGCACCAAACACATGGTCCAAGAAGTGGGTCAGACAAGCATGAATCACACTAAGAACCACATGTATCAGCACCTACCAGTAGTATCACACATTCTACAGGAGCCAGATTGTGAATACCTTACCCAGTTCTTCATCAGTCTTTATTTAAGCAAATTCCTATTCAAGACAAGGGTTGAATCCCAAGCCTCATTACAATCAATGGTAAAACTCCCAGTGGGGAGTGGGGGCAAGGAGCAAAAACTGGGTAAGGTTTCGGAATTTGCCCTCTGGTGAACAGGCTATGGAAGGAATAGAAGACATTCTCTCCTATAGCCTCTTCACCATATGGAAATTTAGGTCATTGGATCTGGTCCGTACATAGAACTATTGGCCATTCCCTCAGCCTGTCATCAACTCTGTGTCTGCAGAGAGAACCACCGTGAGCTTGGGTCCACATGGTATCTCTTGATTGATTGATGGTATCTCTTGGGTCTCTTGATTGACATCTCCACTCACCTTCCTCCCTGCGCATCACTTTTGCTCCTTTCTCAAATGCTCTCTGAGAAGGAGCAGGGCAGCTTTTTCACCTGTATGTTAGAGCCATGCATGTGCTTTCCAGGCAAAACCAGTTGTTTACTCACGTTAGGTCCTCAAAGCCAGTACAGCTCAGGAAAAATGAGCTGGGTTCTAGTCTGCCTTGTGTACCTTCAGCTATGTCCAGATTGCAGGATCTTTTTTTTTTTTTTTTGAGGTGATGATGTAAGTGGCAGGATGAACCTAGCTTGAACCTGAAGAGCTCGCTGTGAGAAAAATCATCATTCAACTTGTAAATGGAGCAAACTGTGCTATAAAAGTCATTGCAGAAGAATAGCGAAGGTCAAAGTAGCCATTTTTAGTCATGTTTCTGACTTAAAACTCACTGCAAACAAGCAAAATCTGACCAGTTTTAAAGGTAGATAGGACTTTACTGTTGGAAAACAATCCTTTCTGAGTAACTCAAAAGCAAAATACATTTTAAAGTAAAAAGCTGGTGCTATTTTGGAGACAAGTGTAATGACAGTTATTTTGTTTTAAAATGAGGCATAGTACCACAGATAATTGTATGTATGTCTCTCGGAAAGTAAAGCTCTATTTGCTGTACGTGGTAAGTATGACTGTTACATTTTTAACACCTGGATTTGCCTGAAATGTGCAACATGAACATCTGAACTGTAAAGAGCTACTTGCCTGCTGAGCCACTGACTATGACTGTGACCAAATGCTGAATCTGCTGCACGGTGGGCTGTATTAATGGAAGTTAATGTCTCCCAAAATGGCTGGGCTCATGTTGATGCAATAAGCTTTCTGCTGAACCCATTCTGTTGCCAATTTAAAATTTTGTATGCGCTGGCTAGTCCTAGTCTCTTTAGGCCAGTCCTTACCTTTTACTCAGTGTGGTAGCTATGTGCTTTGTAGCATAGCCTGCCTTCTGGTAGCTGAGCATCCCTCAGAGAATGTAGTCTGGTTTGAACTTGAGATCTTTGGATCATGCACTCAAATAAATATGGTAAAGAAATTCATGGAAGAGGGATGGCAGGCCAGAGTGATGGGGACAGATGTGGCAGTGGGGAAGAGAGGTTCAGAGTAAACCCATTTAACACAGACCATTCAAATAAGACAGCCAAAGAGAACTTTGCCAGTCTTTCCACCCACAAAATGTCTCCTTTGTGTTCATTGTACTTCTGATTAGTGCGTATTTGCATGCACTATTTACCTTGTGCTCATGATACTTTTAAAATCCTCCACACCAGACATGAGAAATTTGGAGGTAAGGGAACAGGATCTTAAGATGAAAGTTCATTCATAGAATCCTCGAATATCAGGGTTGGAAGGGACCTCAGGAGGTCATCTAGTCCAACCCCCTGCTCAAAGCAGGACCGATCCCCGACTAAATGATCCCAGCCAGGGCTTTCTTGACTCTCGCTTTAATATTGTGGGTCCAATTCTATAATTTCATTGGTCCAGACAAAATGAACTACTGCTACTGACCTACAGAGCCTCTGAGCGCTCCAGGCTAGGAGGACATTTCTAATTCAGCTCATGTCAAAGTCCATTTTTAGGACCTGAACAACTGTAGACCTAGGAGTCCCCCAGTTCATGTCCCTTTTGTCTCCAATTTGTAGGACAATCCCTAGCTGAACTGTGTGGCATGTTGCTTCCATTTTTATTGGTTGGTAGATATGTGGGGAACAGAGCGGGGAGGGGATTTGTGGCCGAATAGATTAAGGATTTGCCTCCTTCACAATTTTAAGATTGATGGGAGATTCCTGAAGTTTAAATCCTGATAATGAGTGTGGAAGATAGCACAAGTCCTTCTACAGCTGCCCTTTCAGTGAATAGTCCTGCCAATCCCACAGGTGAAAACTGTAATCCAGATTTTAGGAACAATTTGAGGATTCAGTGAGGAGCATATTAAGTGTCCCAACATCCCAATATAGAGGATGTGTTCTTCTTTAGATGCCTGAACCTCAGTCACTGAGGGAAAACTTTTAAAAGATAGGGCAGAAGCCTACATTTATTGGCTTCTCCCAGGCTGGCAACTCCTTTTTGTGAGGATTCAGGAGAGGAAGAGAAGAGTCCATTAGGCTAAAGATTCAGCACCTTTCCTTCACAAGATATTAGAGAGTAGGGCTTTTCAGCTACTTCCCTATGACTAGGTTCACTTAAAATGGCAATTGAGAGGAGGAGAAATGGACTCCAGTGAAACAGTACAGACTGTCTACCTGAGGCTTGCAGGAAAGTTACAGCAGGAGGCTGTGGGAGGTGGATGGAGGAGAAGCAGGATGTGCAGTTCTGAGAACTGGGAATTGTGGAACAAATGTGATGGGAAGCTAATTTGTATGAGCTCTCCCAGAGAGAGCTTTGTTTCAAGGATGGGGTTTCTTTTCTTCCATTCCACACTGACCTGCCATGTGAATAGAGTGGTGGGATGTGGCTTGTACCCACTGGTGGTATTCCAGGGCTGGCATGGCTGTAAATAATTTGTGCTGGATTAAACTTTCCGTGTGTAACCCTTAATGGCCATAGTTCCATTTAAAAAAAATCTGTGAATTGAACTGCCTTGGTAACAAAGATGACTTTGCTTTATTTGGCAGTAACGCAAGAAAGATAAGCTGCTCTCGGAAAAAGGGAACCTGTGTAAATCCACAGCCTGAGGTCTTCTTCATAATAACAAATATTTTGGATACGTTTTCATTTGTGCTGTCTAAAGCTAACTATTTAGTTTGGCTACATGGAGTTTGTGAACCAGGCCTTATGCATTTTTCACCAATAACATGAAGTCACAAAGCAGCATTTAATCATCTCTGGAATAATAATACTTTAACTGTTATTTGTGCAGCTGTTTCTCTAGTCAAATTTGTTTGGAAATGAAATGCTCTGTACACCGCACCGATCTCGTTCATTCTGCAGCTCTTGCTACTCTTGGACATTTAAAATAGCAGCTTAGTCAAGACTCCAGGAGCTAACACCTCAGTTACTGAGAAAAATGCCACCGGATATTAAAAAAAAAAGTATATTCAAATGTGTACACATACACACACGTGCTTTTAAGGCAGGCTTGTCAGTCGCTGTAAATGGGCCCAGCTCTTTAGAAATGAGTGGAGCTGTGCCCATTCATGCCAGCTGATGACCTGGCCCATAATTTAGAAAAATGGCTCCATTAGGTCATCGAAATGAGAGTGGCTCCAGCTAGCAGCGTCTTGAACGCTGTGATGGAGCACTGGTCCAAGAATAAGGGCCCAGTCTTGCACAGCTGAAGTCAATAGGACTATCTGCACAACTGCAGTCGGGGGTGGGGTTACACATTAAAGTCCCTGGTAAACAGTGCAAACGGTGGCATGTTCATTCATAATACAATATATTTTTATTACAGCACTGCTGTACTGTAGAGTAACAGTTGTACTGGCATAGCCAGTCAGATTTACTGAGATGCTTTTCTCCATTAATAAAAATGATGGCATGACTGTAATTTCCACCACTTAATGGGCAAACATTAATGTAGATGAGGAACTAGCTGCATGCCGATTTAATGACCCAACCGGAGTCTCTGAGGAAGTGATAAAAACTTTAATCTTTAATAAAACAGAAAGCATACCTCTTAAAGTGAATGTTCACCGTACATTAATAAACGACCATATGTATAATTAACTCTGTTCCTGCGCAATATGAGAACACAGTTTAACTGTTGGAATCAGTCAGCCACTAACTGATCAAGGTGCAGTGCTGCAAATCTACACATTTCTCCGAGAAGCAATAAATTCTCCTGGATGGCAGTGGACAGGGCTGTTTTTCATGATAACTTTGATCATTTTAATATCCTTGATCACCTTTAATAGATTTACCCAAAAGGGGTAGGGGGAAACCCATAAGTTTGGCTTCTTTTTAATGTGAGTGGTTGTAATGATTAATTTGGAAGTAATTTAATGAGTTCTCTGCTAATGTTGCTTTGCAAGATTTTAATGGGTCACATCTCAGTTTTAATCCTATCAGTGGCAATAGGCAGAATCTAATTTCCAAGATTTTTTTCAGAAATACATTAGTTAAAAGTAAAAACACTGCCAGCTGGATCCTTCACTGCTTTGCACCTTGTGTTGGCATTGACCCCTGCATAAAGTCAGTGTGAAATGCGGCTGTTCCATTTGATAGCATTTTTCACCCTCTGCGCAGGATAAATTACTGCACAAGACAACGGAAAATCCGTCCAAATTCTCCAGGCTCCCAGTCAAGTGTTCCAGTCATGAGACAACCCTTTCACTTCCCCTTAATAGCTGCCTGAGATGATTACTTAAGTTTTCTTGACAGTATTTGCTCATGAAGAAGGAATGACGTATTATCCTTTTGGGATGCTCATTGCAGAGAGATTTCCTTCCAATTAAGCAAATGAAAAAGGAAACCAGTGCCTCATTCCTCCCCTCTCAGATATGTTGGATTCCATTGCTATATATCTTAGCATGTTGACTGATTTTATGAGCTATGGCAATCAGAGCCAGGTGGGAGAGGACAGTAGCTGTCTATCGCTGGATACCCAGATTCAAATCCTGGTTTACTAGGATGCAGATAAAAATGAGGTCAGTGGTCTCATTTAGACACATCACACAATCTATCATTTTGAGTTTGTGCTCATGAGACTTGGGACTAAAAAAAAGAGGGGGCAACTGTTAAAATGTACCAGCCTACAGTCGTTCATTAAAATCTCCTGTTTCTTTAAAATTAATTCCAGCAAATTATCCATGGCTGATCTATGTAGCTGTGTGTTCCCATTGCTGTTACTCTCATCTCTCCTCCTTGAGCCCATCCATTGTCTGCTATACCCAACTCTTATGCATTGTTTTAATCTAGATTGCAAAGTCATTAGGGCAGGGATTTACATGTAGTATGGGCCAGACACCCTGGTCTCTGCTTTTATCCCAGAATGGTGTAGAGCTGATGGGGCGGGGAGGGGGAGGGCAGGAGGGAGGAGTGACTGGAGCATGATGCTCTCCAGCAATGCTCAGCTGCTGAACAGGGCCTTAGAGACCGCTGCTAGTTCAAGTTAGAGTAGCCTGAGGGAGTATTAAGTGGCTGTAACCCATTACTCTGTTGTGCACAGCGGCAGGGAATCTTATCCTATGTATTTTCACAGCATCCAGTACAATGGACCCCATTCTTGACTGGGACCTCTGGGCGCTACAGTAATACAAATAATATTAACAACAACTTTGGAAAGAATCTTGAACAACTTTTAATTCCCAGTGGACAGATGTCCACATCACACACACATAAAAAAAAAGAAAAAACGCACCATAAGTGGCACTGATTGGCTGCCTCCAGAGAGGCCAACAAATGAATGGATCATGGAGAATAAATCATCCCCTCAACCTCCATTGGCAGATCAGTATGGGTAAGCTAACTATGTGTGCTGTACCTGCTCAGTGGATAAATGGAGATATTCAGGCTACGCTGCCTTGTCTCCACTGGAAAATTTGGTACCCAGTTTCCAACAACTGCATTTTAGCCTGAGGAGCAGTCTGGACAGGGCTCAGGTGTTCATAGCATCATGCCATGAAAACCTGTGCAGCCCTAGCTCCTTTCTTGTGCTCTTGGTCTGACTAAGAGACAGCCCTTGTAAAATACTATTTATTTGCTAAACACCGGCAACATCCTTGGCTCTAAAAGATGCATGCAAAGACAGCCCTTGCCCGAAACAGCTTAGGCAGAACAATTGAATTAATATCCCATTTAAATTTAAGACTTTTCCAAATAGCACCAGATAAATCTCACCTAAGGGAACAGAAGCTTCAATACAGGGCAATTTGTCTGCAGCTTGTGCTGTAACAACATTCAATAATGAGCCAGACAATAATACCTGGACTTCATACATAACGATGACAAAGAGCCAGCTTATAACTATTGAAACAATATCCTCATTAGCAGATGAATAATGATAAAATATTTATTTTTTCTTCCCCAATACTGTTTTCCCAAGAAACTGGCTTAATCCTTGAGCAGTCTATAGTGTCTGCCATATCTCTGTTTGCGTGCAAGAGTCCTCTGGGGTATTCCGTTTATTTTGTTGAATGGGGACTTCCTGTTCATGAAAGCCCAATAACATTTTTCTTCGTGTGCTGGGCATATAAATCATGCTGGTTAGATAAAGGAGTGGGAGTAAGTCCACCTACCTTGAGAAGGAAGGAACCTTGATATTGTTCTGTTGATCCCTGGATTCATCTGTCTCTCCCAAAAGATGTGTGTGGTTTGGTTTAGGGAACCAGGCCATGCATGATTTCTGCATGTTTAAGTGTGTTCTCCCCAAATTAGTGCTCTCTTCCACAGCGTGAAGGGAAAACTGATCTAGCACTGCCGCATGCTGGACATGTAGTAAAAAGAAATCAAACTGGAAGAGGTGGGGCTATCTTAATAATCTGTGTTAGAATTAGAGGATGTGCTAAGAACAGAGGTGTTTATGGGGACTGTCAGGCAGAAGAATATCAGTAGATGAATTGGTTGGTCAACTTTAGCCCTGGTTTATGCTTGCTTTCCCGGTAAGAACCCTGAAAGAGGGTCCCTAGGCAGAAAGTCCTCCAGAGCTTTGTTGGGCTGGTTTCAGTCATAGTCTTTGCGCTCTTCTGTGTGCAAGTGTAATTCACTGATTGGCTTATGTTACATGTCCCCTTCTGTCACGGATCCACAGAGTCAGATGAAGCCCATGCTACTGAAGGGGTCTCTGGAATTCAAGCAGTGGAGACTCATGCTTTTAGCTTTGGAGGTTCCCCTGTTCAGTCTCCAGTGTTGGCCAAAGTGGATGTCTCACAAAAGCAACAGCTCAATTCAAGTATGGGCACTTGTTGCTCAGGTTAGACAACGCGAGTAGAGGGGCCTAGCAATGGCCTCACTTCCTCTGCTGATAGATCAGCAATGTGGGGCAAGCACACGCTGTCTCCTTTTCATGCGGGTACACTGGCTGTGCTCCTCCAAGGCTCCTGGAGGTAGGTAGCTAAATACCTTGAGGACCTGGGCCATTGTGCCTGGCTCAGGCACCATGCAAGCTTCCTTTAGCATTGGCTGGGCTGGTTTGTCTCCATACTGCCCCCTACTGCAAGACTGCGCCATAGTGCCATACCTGAGTCTCATATGTGTTGCTTAGATTGTTTCAAATGTTAATACTATGCTCCTGTACATCCCCAACCACCCGTATGGGTAGACAAGTGGCGAACTGAGACTTTTTATGCTGTGCAGTGTTGTAGCCATGTCAGTTCCAGGATATTAGAGACCAGATGGGTGAGGTAATAGCTTTTATTGGACCACCTTCTGTTAGTGAGAGAGACAGCTGTCAAGCTACACAGAGCTCTTCCTCAAGCCTGGGAAAGGTACTTAGTCTCTGTCTACACTTACAACGCAGCTGCAGCGCATTTGGTGAAGGCGCTCTATGCTGACAGGAGAGAGCTCTCTCGTCAGCGTAATAAAGCCACCTCCGCGAGCAGCAGAAGCTATGTTGGCGGGACAAACTCTCCTGCTGACATAGCGCCGTGCATACGAACGCTTATGTTGGTGTAACTTGTGTCACTTGGGGTGGAATATTCACACCCCTGAGCGAGATAAGTTTTCCCAACATAGGCAGTAGTGTAGACATAGCCTAGGAGTCACAGCTAAATACAAGAGGGAACAGATAGTTTAGCATAAGTAGTTAGCAGATATTCAAAGGTACCATTCAAGGTGAAGTGGCCCATTAGCCCCCCTGTAGTCATAGGACAAAAAGGGGGCTTAGTGAGGCTATGTCTACACAACAGCCTATATCGGCAAAACATACTCGCTCAGGCGTGTGAGTATTCCACCCCCCTGAGCGACATAAGTTACTCTGACAGAAGCGCTCGTATACACAGCGCTGTGTCTTCCGCGGTTCGTGGAGGTGGTTTTATTGTGCCGATGGGAGAGCTCTGCAGACGCTATATCAGTACAGCTGCGCCGCTGCTGCGCTGCACACACAGACATGGCCTGAGTTACAGATTGTTGTAATAAGCCACAAATCCAGGGTCTTTATTAAGACGATGATTTTTAGTGTCTAGCTTACGGATTTAAGCTCCCAGGCTCAAAGGACAGCTGCACAACACCTTCAAAGGACAAGCCTGGGAGATTAAATTCATAACTTTACGACAGGTTTCAGAGGAACAGCCGTGTTAGTCTGTATTCGCAAAAAGAAAAGGAGTACTTGTGTCACCTTAGAGACTAACCAATTTATTTGAGCATGAGCTTTCGTGAGCTACAGCTCACTTCATCAGATGTATACCGTGGAAACTGCAGCAGACTTTATATACACACAGAGAATATGAAACAATACCTCCTCCCACCCCACTGTCCTGCTGGTAATAGCTTATCTAAAGTGATCAACAGGTGGGCCATTTCCAGCACAAATCCAGGTTTTCTCACTCTCCACCCCCCCACACAAATTCACTCTCCTGCTGGTGCTAGCCCATCCAAAGTGACAACTCTTTACATAATCAAGTCGGGCTATTTCCTGCATAAATCCAGGTTTTCTCACATCCCCCCCCACCCCCATACACACACAAACTCACTCTCCTGCTGGTAATAGCTCATCTAAACTGACCACTCTCCAAGTTTAAATCCAAGTTAAACCAGAACATCTGGGGGGGGGGGGGGGTAGGAAAAAACAAGAGGAAACAGGCTACCTTTAACTTTACGAGACACTAAAAATCATGGTTTTAATAAAGATACTGGATTCATGGCTTATTACAACAATCTGTAACCCACTAGCCCCCCTTTTTGTCCTATGACTACAGGGGTGTTAATTGGCCCACTTCACCTTGAATGGTCCCTTACGAGATGTGCTAACTACTTATGCTAACCTATCTGTTTGAGCTTGTATCTAGCTGTGATCCTCTCCTTTCCCAGACCTGAGGAAGGGCTCTGTGTAACTTGAAAGTTTGTCTCTCTCACCAACAGAAGTTGGTCCAATAAAAGATATTCCCTCACCCACGTTGTCTCACTTTTTATGCTAACCTCTATCAATTTTATTATTACCTCAATCTCTCAGATCCTTCCGTTCCTAACTTATCTCTTTGGTTCACCTGTTACATCGTGTCTGATATTTCTCTGGGTCAGTGACTGTCTTTATTGTTACATTGTTTGTGTAGAGCTGAGCACATTGGGGTCCTCATCCTTGAGTGGGGTGAATAATCATAATGGTAATTAAAATACAGAATAATGTTAATAATATGGCCAGATTTTATAGCAGCAAGAAAAAGATGTAGCAAATTTCTTCCAAAGTTTTGCCTTTTCCCTGTTTCCAATTTCTTCCAAAAGTCTGATTCCTCAGAGACTTTTTAAAATATTTATTAACAAATTTTTACACATTAAAAATCAGTTGTGAAAGAATATAACCCAACTGAAAGCCAAAAAAAATCATGTTTGAGAATAACAATAACTGTATTTTGACTCCAGAAAGATATTCTGTCCGCTGCAGTTATTTCACCGGCAACCTCCATGGTGGTTGCATATATTTATAACAGACACCAATGAGTCATATGTAAACATTTTGATTATAAAGATTTTCTTCATTTTCCCACAGACTTGCTGCTTTCAAACAGCTGTATCCCATTCCTGGGCTCAGCGGAGGGGTTTGATTTTCGGACCCTGCTGCTAGATGAGGAGAGAGGCTGGCTGCTAATCGGAGCTAAAGACCACATCTTTCTGCTCAGCTTGGTTGATTTAAACAAAAATGTAAAAAAGGTCAGTTTGTTTTCTACACAGTTCATCTGATAAGTTTGTTTTCAGCCCCTTTCCCGGTCCTGTGTTTTTGTTTTTTTCTGTCTTCGCTGGCTAAATGGCAAATGCGCTAAGTGATGCGTCCTCGTAACCGGACTTAATAATCTCACCTCCCATTGTTACATGGTTTGCTTTTAATCAACGGAGGTTGTCAGTGTGTGTGACCCCTTGTAGCAATAAAGAAATGTATTAGGTCGGATACCTATAGAGGCTGTGCACTTCATGAAACCAAAATATCAACAAATGGCAAGGACACCTCTCAAAGTATTTGTTTCTTCTTCCCTTTAGCCTAATGGAGACATTTGCATGACAAAAATTTAAAAAACAAACAAATAGTGAGGTCATTTCTGTCCTTGCTTACTGATTTCATTGGGGTTATGGGTCTAACTAAGCATACAATATGTCCCATTAGTATGTTAGTCTGCTTTGTTTTAAATGGCACTCAACATTTTGAAGACAATTTAAATATTCTTAACTGTACTAATAGTGAGAATTATTTGGGTTACAAGGGACCTCTGTTGGGTGCTACCATACATAGCCCATGCCTCTACCCTGGGTAAAATTAATTTTGTTACTTCTAGACCAGTGATTCCCAAACTTGTTCTGCCGCTTGTGCAGGGAAAGCCCCTGGTGGGCTGGGGCGGTTTGTTTACCTGCCGCGTCCGCAGGTTCGGCTGATCGCAGCTCCCAGTGGCTGCGGTTTGCTGCTCCAGGCCAATGGGAGCTGCGGGAAGCGGTGCGGGCCGAGGGACGTCCTGGCCGCCTCTTCCAGCAGCTCCCATTAGCCTGGAGCAGCGAACCGTGGCCACTGGGAGCTGCGATCGACCGAACCTGCGGACGTGGCAGGTAAACAAATCGGCCCGACCCGGCCCAGCAGGGGTTTTCCTTGCATAAGCAGTGGAACAGTTTGGGAACCACTGTTCTAGACCATATCTAAGAGAAGGGTGTCAGTTTAACCCTCAATATTTCCAGTGGGGATGATGATTTGATGCTTTTTGCACATACCTTTGGCTCCTAGTGTATAAAAACCAAGTACTAGCACAAAAACTCTAACTAAAACTGCTTTTTGATGATCACATATATGTTTCTGATTGAAGAAAGTTAGATCCTCAGCTGTGTTTTATATTTTCTTTATATACAACAGGAGGCTTTAAAAGGTAAATTCTGCTGTGGGCTATACCAGTGTAACTCAGGGTGGGCCCGTCTGTCTGAAGGGAAGACATGAGAGCACTGTAGAAAAGAGTTTCTAATATCAAACTTCACAATCTGAATAGCTATTACTTATTCTTTTATTCCTATTTCTTTGTATGCTTTTCCGAATGATCATTTTCAATCGTAGAGCTCAATAGTATAGTCAGAATTGTGACAATGTACAAATGGCACCCATCCATCTCTTAGGCATAGTTATGGATAACAGAATTATTCCTGCTGCAGTTATTCCTACCATACACTTTCTTATCCCAGTTTTTGGCAACTGGGCAGTGGAAGAAGGGGAAATCACGTGTAAGGGAGGCAGATTTCTGTTTCTACAAGTCTTTACTTTAGCTAAACTCCCAATGATTTCAGTGGGAGTTTTGCTACTATAAGCACCACAGCATTCAGGCTGAAGTTACTGAGACAATTACTATGGAACCATATACTGCTATTTCTGTAGAAGTGCTTTCCAGAGTGTAAACTCACTTTATAATAGAACTAAAATTTACTTGTGATAACTCAAAATCAAATAAGTGAAAAACTGATTGATACTGTGATAATTTGAAATATGTAACTAATTAAAATGTGTAGATTTTAGTAGATCCTAACTTCACAGGAGGCTATGTGTGTAGATGTACCCCAGGATCAAACCCAGTTTTCACTCACAATTTTGCTATGGAGTTTCATTTAACTGTCTTGAGTTTTATCACAAGACAGCCACACAAGGTATATTTCGGCTGCTAAATGAGTGACCAAAGGTGCTGAGAACCTACTTATCCCATTAATTTCAATGGGAGGGGGAAGAACTTTTGTGTAGTGGACCATTTATTTAAATGCCTAAGTATGGATTTCAATGCCTAATTTTAGGTACTCAAGTTTTACAATATTGGCATCTATGTATCAGTCTGTCTGTCTTATCTGTTTAGTGCTGGCATCCATGACCATAATATACTTACACAATGATAGGGGGAGAGAGAGATTTCACGTACGTTGTAGCCTAAGGTTACTCTCCAGTATCAAATGCCAAAGGGTACTCTCCAGTAGCAAATAAGTGTCAGAATGTAGTGTTTGTCTGTGCTGTGTTTAGACTGACTGTGGTTTTGATTGGCTCTGTGCCACTCGGCTCAGCTGCAGCCTTTCCTTGTGTGAGGAAACCACACATGTTGGGACTACCAGGGTCTGAAGTGTCTCCTTTGTACTCTTTGAACTAAGAGTCTTCTGAAAAAAGGGTATTGTGCTATAGGTGTCCATTAGGGATAGAAGCAACATATCAGGATATTAAATTTCTTCCTGCAAATGGTACAATTACAAATGACTCTACAGAAGGATGATACAAGAATCCTGCTTAGAGGTTTGAGACGGGCACAAGAGGTTTGCAGTCAGACTGAAAGTTTGTATAACTAATGCCCAGGTTTTCATTCATCGGAGGGAAAAAGAGCATGAACAGTGTTTGAATTTTATAAACCTAGTGAATCTAGAGATGTGCATACAGGCTGTTACTCAGTTTTGGGGGATTCAGAAGAACAGTTTTCAGAGTAGCAGCCATGTTAGTCTGTGTCCACAAAAAGAAAAGGAGGACTTGTGGCACCTTAGGTTTGTTAGTCTCTAAGGTGCCACAAGTCCTCCTTTTCTTTTTTTAGAAGAACAGTTGTAACCCTGAATATCTAACTCTGAATATCCCCCTATTTTCTCTTAGAATGCCACTTTCTATACATTCACTTGACAAATTTACATTGTAGAGTCTGTTCAGATAAGTTACAGTATTTCCGGAATAGTATTTAAAGAAGCCTCAAAAGCAGGGGACCCTTCCCCCTTTTTTTAAAAAAATACCTTTTTACAACTTTCTGTTACAGCATAGTTAGTCACATATGTTGGAAAGAGACAGAGCAGCTATCCACTATGAAATTCTTGATGAGGAGTATTATTTTAATACTTTTTTTTAAAAAAAATATAGCTTCTGTATTCTGTCATATCACAGTTTCATCACCAATTAACAGATTTTTTTTCTTCAAGTACATGGTTTCTTTAATTGTTGTAGCTTTTAATCAGCTTATTCTAGGTAATTGTGGAGGTGATTGATAACTCCCGTCTATTAATGTGTCAACTGTGTTATGGTTGAAAAACTATCCCCTTTTCAGCACAGTCACGATCGCCCTGTAGAATGTAAAAGGAATGAATACCATTAAAATTATAGATCAATTAATTTAGGAATTTTTTAGATATTACTGTATAAGTCTATAGCACTTAATAGAATAGGATCACCTTTCTATAGCAGGGATAGAATTGTCTATGAAATTACATAGGACCTACAAACCTCAAGAGGGTTTTCTGTTAAATTCCATAGGGCTTTTCCATAAGAGAGCTCATAGGCATATGCCCTAATGTCTTTGTCCAAAGAACTTAAGACACTTGACAAATATTGCAAACTGCTTATAAAGAAGAGACCCTGTGACTCTTTTCAAACAAATAATAACCGCAAAATCAGCATAGAAGTAGACAGAAAAGAGCACCAGTGGATGTTTGTTACAGCATGTCACTCCTAGGTGGTATACTTGAAGAACAGTAGTTTGTAACCATTAGAGGGTGTAGTTTAAAAGAAAGGCAGTAGAAAGGATTTTGAAGAGAGCATGCTCCTCACAATGATGAAGAGATGAAAAGGAGTTTTGATAGGCATCTGGCTGGCTGAGTTCTTGCTGAAATGATTACTTCTATACCGATGGGATTCATTGCATTTATTGTATTGTTAGGGCACCTAGAGCCTTGGCTTATTATTTTAAATTTAAATGAATAAATAAAGAAAATAACTTCAGTCAACTGTACAAATGTTGGTGAAAATGCTGCACAGGAATTCCCATATTCCTCTGCATCTTATGTACTTACTGCCCTCAGCAGTGTAAGCAGGGTTACATGTTAGCGTGGTTATCACTGTGCGATCTACAGTGGGACCCACCCTTCTTTGCAGCAATAGGAATGCTATCAAGAGCTGACAAACTCCTGAAAAGCTGCCAACCTACAGGAGCTGTCAGTGCTAGAAAACACATCCACATATGGGCCAAACAGATAAACATGTCACATCCCCACGCTCTTCTTTGGAATGAGTTATTTTGACCTGCCACAGTGTGCACTGACATAAGGTCACAAATTGTTGTAGTTGAGGGCATCCTTAGCTTGCAGCTTGTTTTGTGGCAACACCATGTGAATGTTTGAGGGGTAGCATGTGGATTAACAGTCCTGTGATTTATCTCTTTTCACTTTTGGACAGACCCCATCCTCATATAGTAAAACAAACACTTGATAAGGGCCCCATTTTGCCACCCATTCTCAAGCAAAACTTCTATTTAAATCAGTGGGAGTTTTCCCTAAATCTGGACTGAATTAACAGGAATTTTAGCATAGCAGTAATGTGGGAGTGGGCCTGTATTAGGGCACTGAACCGTGGGGCTCATGCACACATGGAAGTGTGCCTGTTAAGGCCCTCAGACCAATTAGACTGGGAAATGTAGTTGCAGGTAAGGTGTCTTACAGGAAATTGGATACAGGGCTTCCTACCTCTTATGCAGAGGAGCAGACAATGGGGACCCAAGGTGAGGGAAGGGGCTCTCTGCACCAGTCAGGATGTAAGACCTGAAAAGAGCCACCTGCAAAGATCAGGAGCTACCTGGAGAGAAGCCTCAGCTGGGGTGGCCTGTGAAGTTCTAGAAGAAGTGCTGGAAGGGCTATGAAGCTAAGAGAAGCCCAGGGGGAGCAGTGGGACTGTTCTCGCCTGTGTTTGGTTTTGGTCTGCATGTCTGCTAGTAAAGAAAGCCCTGAGAAGAAAACTGGAGTCAAGCTGTTGTTTGGAGCTTGCTTTCATCTTCCCCCTGCTGCTGGACCAGCCCACCAGTTTACATGGCCCCAGATGCACAATGACAGTCGCCTCCTTGGTGGGTTTCTTCTCATGGAACTTGCTTCCCCGCATGTTGGAACACTTTCCTTAGTCCAAAATCACATGGAAACATACAGCCCAATGAACTGAGTGAAGAAATCGCTTCACCTTTCATTCAGACTCAGCCACATCTGTGGTGAAAGCCCCAGCAGCCTTTCAACAGGGCAGAGCAACACAACAGACCAGGACATCATGTAAAGAATACCTTATCTGACTGGAACAGCACAGGAATTTTAGTTAGAAGAGAAGGTATCTTTCTTTTCCTTTTGTAATGCTGCCATAAAATACAGTGCAAACATCCACTGCCATATTCATGTGTCACTGCTTGGCTTTTGGTGTAATGAATAGGTGGTATGCTTCCATCTGAAAGATCCTGCTCATCTTGGGCTTTGCTCAAATATGTGAGGGCGGAATTTGCATTCAAATGAAGAGGAGAGACTAATGTGAAAAGGGGTGGCATTTTCCCTAGCTATCATGTTGAGCGTAGTTTTCCCCTCATGACAAACGAACTGTGGGGTAATTTCTTCTCTCATTTACAGTGGGAGGGAAAAACAGAGTAACTCCATTGAAGTTAATGAAGTCTTTCCAGTTTTGCACTGGTGTCACTGAAATCAGCATCTGTGCTTTTTATATTTTCTTTCTAATTTTCATATATGCTTGTAATGTATCTTTAACCATTCATTTTACAAAAATAGAAATACTATTAAAAGATTATTTTCTTTTAATATAATTGATAGTTTAAATACAATCAAATCCTAAAGTGAAAATAGTTATATATTAAGACCTCACTATAGTGTTCAGATAGAAAAAAGATTTGAGGGTCCTGGTGGATAATCAGCTGAACAGGAGCTCCGAGTGCGACACTGTGGCCAGAAGTGCTAAGGACCTTAGATGCCTAGACAGGGAAATCCTGAGTAGGTTATCTTATCTCTGTATTTGGCAGTGGTGTGACGACTGCTGGAATATTGTGTCCAATTCTGATGTCCACAATTCAAAAAAGATGTCGATAAATTGGAGAGGGTTCAGAGAAGAGCCATGAAAATGATTTAAAGGATTAGAAAACATGCCTTATAGTGATAGACTTAAGGAGCTTGATCTATTTAGTTTAACAAAGAGAAGGTTAAGGGGTGACTGGATTAGTCTATAAGTACCTATATGAGGAATATATGTTTGATAATGGGCTCTTCAATGTAGCAGAGAAAGGTATAACACAAACCAGTGGGTGGAAGTTGAAGCTAGGCAAATTCAGACTGGAAATAAGGTGCAAATTTTTAACAGTGAGGGTAATTAACCATTGGAACAATTTACTAAGGAACATGGTAGATTCTCCATCACTGGCAATTTTTAAACCAAGACTTAATGTTTTTGTGGAAAATATGCTCTTGAATTTATTTGGGGAAAGTTCTTTGGCCTGTGTTACACAGGAGGTTAGACTAGATTCCTTCTTGAATTCCTCTCCAGCTTCCAGGCATATTTACATGGGTTGATTACATTGTGAATGTATGCAGTAATTGGGTAGCAATAAAATGCACTGGTTTGACAGCAGTGTAACTCCACTGACTTTGAGTTACTGCTGAATTATGCTGGGCAAGAGGAGAATCAGGTCCCCTTTTTGAGTAGCTTGCTTGCATATAGCGAACCATTTTTTCCTGTACCTGTTTTTCAGTCAGTAATAAAATACATGACTTTGAAAAGCCCTGTGAGACATAAGTCTGGGAATGTACATTTCAGGTATAGGAGTCAGACCATCAGGTATGTATGTGTCTGTTGAAAGTGTGGAGATGTGTGGCAGATGTACACTAAAGGAAAATTCAGAATATATGCCTAACATTTTAAGGAGCTGCAGCTATTCTTCTGGTTCATTTAAATCTTGATGCTTCAGTAAAATTCTTAAAAAAGAAAGAGTAATTATTTTAAAAAATTAATTATGGGACAAGATTTAGATAAGGAGTTTACTTTTTACCCTTCTTTGTTTAGTAATGGTCTAAAAAAATCTTAGCTTTGAGAGTGCAGCCAATACAATGGGATCCTGTTGTAAGAACTGATTTGGACAATCCTCCCTTAATATCGGTGTGTCTGAATGATCACTGTGTCCAAATCACTGAACAGTGAATATCTCAAAGTGGACACATGCATATAACAGATTTCATGTACCTATAGAGCAACTGTCATACAAACATGACATTAAAGCTGGCCTTACCTAGCATTCCCAAATACTGTAAATGTCTTTTCTTTCTGCTAAGCAATATGTAAAAAAGTGTGAAATTCTTTTGAACCTTTGAAAAAAATAGAAGAAATTACTTGGAATTTCTTTTTACCAACTGCCCCACTGATCAGTGAAAACAAATGACAAGCACCCCAGCACCAATACGACCTGATTTCTGGAAATTTAATGTGTAATCCATAGAGCTGAGTGACCACTACAAACAGAGTCATATGCCATAATGTTACAATTTTACATTTGGGGGCATTTTATTTTAGAGCAACATAAAACCTTCTATTGATGCTGCATGTTCTTTCTATCTTACTTAGTGATGGGGAAACTGAGGCACAGAGCAGTCGCTTGTATAAGGTCAAACAGTAATAATAGGGTACATTCTAGATCAGAGCTACATAAGACAAAATCATGAAACTATAAAGTCAGCTTTGACCTTTGGATCTTCATTATATATACTTTTCAAGAAAAATAAATGATTAAAAGAAAAAAAACCTTTTGAGTGGATGGATCACATCTTTAATACAGTTACATTCTTCACTGAAGTTAGGTAACCTACAATTTTCACAGATATTTAAGATACAGATGCTCTCCAGGCAATTTATAAGCTCTAATTGGTGGTATTTATGGAATGAAAACTAATTATTCTAAATCCAGAAATAATTATCTAGATTTGAAAAAAAATAATTCTGTAATACTTGTAGTGCAACCTCATAACAGATTTTAGCAGGGCATGCATGTAGCATTTGTCCATGTTCATTATCGTGAAAATGGTTTTGTTAATGAGCTTCCTTTTGCGGAATTCCAGGATAAAACGGTTTGGTCAGTAAGAGATTACAACACTTACATTTTGCATTGAATGCATAAGCTTAAATGCATCTTGCAGAATAAAGTAAGTTTTGCTTTGACCTTGTCAGTCCAAGCCATCCACAGATCGATAGATTTGTACATTTTAAGGTCAGAAGGGACCACTAGATTGGTCTGATTTTCTCGATAACATAGTGTGACCGGTTCTTCCAGGGTGCCACCTGGAACTGGGGTACCATTGAGCCCCCCTGACCCAACACCCTGGGCTCCCTCTTACACTGTACTGCTGTGACAAGCTGCAAAGCCCTCTCCAGCCTGCACTTTCACCAGCATACATACAGGTAGGGACGCACCCAGCTGCAGTTACATGCAGGCTCTTGGACCAGCCCCTGCATGGGAAGGCTACAGCTAGGGCAACTACCAGCTCCTCAGGCACGCACCCCCTCTGGAGTATAAACCCACAATTATCCCATCTTGCATTGCACGGGAATTGTACAGCGAAAGCTCATAACATTTGCCCCCTCCCTCAATGTGGAGAGGAATACGCAACAGCTTTTTGCCCCGAGTTATGATTCCCACACACTGGTTTAGATAAAGCAAAAATAAGTTTATTAACCATAAAAGATAGATTTAAGTGATTATAAGTGAAAGAAAACAGATCAAAACAGATTACCTAGCAAATAAACTAAAAATGCAAACTAAACTTAATATACTAACTAGATTGGATTTAAATAGCAGATTCTCACCCTAAGAGCTGATACAATCAAGCTGGAAATTCTTAAGGGGCAAGCTGCACTTGCTTACAGCTTGGAATCCCCAGGTGTTCCATTCACAGGCTAAAAATCCCTTTAGTCTGGGACCATCACTTCCCTCAGTTCATCTTTGTTCCTCAGGTGTTTTCAGGTGTGTTGTCATGATGTCATTTCCCCCTTTTTATATTTTCTTCCCACTTGCTGGAAAGCTCTTTTTGCTGTGACTTGGGTCAAACATTTCCCATTGTGTAGTTCTATCTCTGAGAGGTTTCTGTTGTACACAGTTCCTGGGGTAATCCTTGTGCTTGTGTGCATTTCCTCAATAAAACATTAAAATTGTTTGGCTTTTTTATTGTTGTATCTGAAAGGCTGCTTGTGGGTGTTCTCAACCTCACAACTTGTTTCAGTAACACAAACATAGCCCACTTCATAACGTCACATATTTGAGTCACATAATTGAGTCCTCAAGGAATCAATTCTGAAGGACTTAGAGGAGAGGAAAGTGATCAGGAACAGTCAGCATGGATTCACCAAGGGCAAGTCGTGCCTGACTAATCTAATTGCCTTCTATGACAAGATAACTGGCTCTGTGGATGAGGGGAAAGCGGTGGACGCATTGTTCCTTGACTTTAGCAAAGCTTTTGACACTTCTTGCCAGCAAGTTAAAGTAATATTGGCTGGATAAATGGACTATAAGGTGGATAGAAAGTTGGCTAGATTGTTGGGCTCAACGGGTAGTGATCCATGGCTCCATGTCTAGTTGGCAGCCGCCGGTATCAAGTGGAGTGCCCCAAGGATCGATCCTTGGGCCGGTTTTGTTCAATATCTTCATAAATGATCTGGAGGGTGGTGTGGATTGCACCCTCAGCAAGTTTGCAGATGACACTAAACTGGGAGGAGAGGTAGATACGCTGGAGGGTAGGGATAGGATACAGAGGACCCTAGACAAATTAGAGGATTGGGCCAAAAGAAATCTGATGAGGTTCAACAAGGACAAGTGCAGAGTCCTGCACTTAGGACGGAAGAATCCCATGTACCGCTACAGACTAGGGACCGAATGGCTTGGCAGCAGTTCTGCAGAAAAGGACCTAGGGGTTACAGTGGACGAGAAGCTGGATATGAGTTCACAGTGTGCCAAGAAGGCCAATGGCATTTTGTGATGTATATGTAGGGGCATTGCAAACAGATTGAGGGACGTGATCGTTCCCCTCTATTCAATATTCGTGAGGCCTCATCTGGAGTACTGTGTCCAGTTTTGGGCCCCACACTACAAGAAGGATGTGGAAAAATTGGAAAATGTCCAGCGGAGGGCAACAAAAATGATTAGGGGACTGGAACACATGACTTACGAGGAGAGGCTGAGGGAACTGGGATTGTTTAGTCTGCGGAAGAGAAGAATGAGGGGGGATTTGATAGCTGCTTTCAACTACCTGAAAGGGGGTTCCAAAGAGAATGGCTCTAGACTGTTCTCAGTGGTAGCAGATGACAGAACAAGGAGTAATAGTCTCAAGTTGCAGTGGGGGAGGTTTAGGTTGGATATTAGGAAAAACTTTTTCACTAGGAGGGTGGTGAAACACTGGAATGCGTTACCTAGGGAGGTGGTGGAATCTCCTTCCTTTGAGGTTTTTAAGGTCAGGCTTGACAAAGCCCTGGCTGGGATGATTTAGTTGGGGATTGGTCCTGCTTTGAGCAGGGTGTTGGACTAGATGACCTTCTGAGGTCCCTTCCAACCCTAATATTCTATGATATGACGATAATACATACAATACAATGAGATATTAATATCTAGCAGATCAAGACTTTTAGAATAATACGTCGCGAGGCATACTTCGTACAAAACATATCCTAATTACATGACAGTCGTGATTATTGGGGTGCCAGGGTGTCACACATAGGTCATAACGTTTTGTCCATTTACTTCTATATTAAGCCCAATAAGTTTTGTTGACTAAAGCATATCTTCCAGAAAGGCATCCAATCTTAAGTCTATAGCTAGGATCTTGGAAACGCTTATGCAGGTAACAGAGTAACAGCCGTGTTAGTCTGTATTCGGAAAAAGAAAAGGAGTACTTGTGGCACCTTAGAGACTAACCAATTTATTTGAGCATGAGCTTTCGTGAGCTACAGCTCACTTCTGTAGCTCACGAAAGCTCATGCTCAAATAAATTGGTTAGTCTCTAAGGTGCCACAAGTACTCCTTTTCTTTATGCAGGTAAATAGCTTGATGCACATGAGAAGTCAATGGGACTATTGACATAACTAAAGTTACTTATGAGGGCCAGTGTTAGCAGTAACAAGCCCTGGGGAATTATTGTGTACAGTTTGATCACTTTTAGAACTAAAAGTGCTTCAGCCTTGTGATCATACTTTATAATTTATTATGTAATCTTGATGTGTTATATTTTAGAAATGGAATTTTCAGGGAACCTCTCATTTCTCACATGAAAAGTAAACGATTAAATCCTTTGTGCAGAATTGTAAACAGATTGTTAAGTTGCAGCACTTAAGCTACCCTTCAGTGACTGATTTATGTCTTTAGAATGCTAAACTCTGAGGCTGTCAAGTAGCTAGGATGTAAACCAAGTGACTCTTCTGTAGTCAGGATTGACTCTGTCCGTTTCCTCAGTCAGCATGGCAAGAAGCGTTCATGTCCCAGCCTGATCTGTCCATTTTGTACCACACATGCTATCATGCCTTAAGCTTCAGTTCTTCAAAAGACTCTGCCCAGGAATTAGGGTCCATCCACCTGAATCTCTTACCTTACTTATGCTGTACCCCACTGAAACCAATGCCATCTTCCACTCAGTCACCCCAACATCTCACCCTGATGACCCTGCTTCTTTCCCAGTACTTTGTCCCAAACATCCATGCCCCTGGAACCGGCTGTACTGGCATGTCTGATTCAGACCAAGGTGCTTTCATTATGTCACCCTGAGCTATGCTTTGGAAGAGCAAATTCGAGCTCCACTTCCTGAGATGACATTATAAGGCCTTATCTTTTCTTGAAATAAATATTGCTGTAAAGGGTTAAAGTTTATGTAACTTAAATTTCCTTTACTAATAGTTTCATAGAATCATAGAATATCAGGGTTGGAAGGGACCTCAGGAGGTCATCTAGTCCAACACCCTGCTCAAAGCAGGACCGATCCCCAATTAAATAATCCCAGCCAGGGCTTTGTCAAGCCTGACCTTAAAAACTTCTAAGGAAGGAGATTCCACCACCTCCCTAGGTAACGCATTCCAGTGTTTCACCACCCTCTTAGTGAAAAAGTTTTTCCTAATATCCAACCTAAATCTCCCCCACTGCAACTTGAGACCATTACTCCTTGTTCTGTCATCTGCTACCACTGAGAACAGTCTAGAGCCATCCTCTTTGGAACCCCCTTTCAGGTAGTTGAAAGCAGCTATCAAATCCCCCCTCATTCTTCTCTTCCGCAGACTAAACAATCCCAGTTCCCTCAGCCTCTCCTCGTAAGTCATGTGTTCCAGTCCCCTAATCATTTTTGTTGCCCTCCACTGGACTCTTTCCAATTTTTCCACATCCTTCTTGTAGTGTGGGGCCCAAAACTGGACACAGTACTCCAGATGAGGCCTCACCAGTGTTGAATAGAGGGGAACAATCACGTCCTCAATCTGCTGGCAATGGCCCTACTTATACATCCCAAAATGCCATTGGCCTTCTTGGCAACAAGGGCACACTGTTGACCACAAAGTTTCTTACCACAAAGGTAATTGTAAATGAATGACTGCATTTTGACAGTAAGGGAAATACATATGGCCTGATTGCACATCCCTTATTCATGTGGGAGTGAATGAATTTCCTTGCAGAAGGCCAGCACATCCCATTTCTGGCTGGGAGGAGAACAAGAACGGCTAGAATGCAAATAAAGGAGGTTGTTCTCGACCCAGTTTTGTAGACATGGGAGGTTGGGATGGTTCAGAGAAGCATTGCACATAAACATCTGGAGCAAAATCTTGGCCTGTGTGGGCACTTTCAAGCTGCCTTAATTGTGTGGAATTGAGCTGGTGTAGGGGTCATGGCTAGAATGTGTTTCACTCCAGCGATCTCCATCTGTACTAATGGTCCCTAGGGGGCTCTTATAAGATGACATGATTAGAGTAGCTCTGAGGATTGGAGGAGTAAAAATGGTGCCAGAGAGCTACTTAAGTCCCCAAGCTTTTCAATCTTGCTATGAGCACAGCTCATCTACACCCCAACATCCAGAACCCTACAATTTTGGAAGCTTATCTGAACTGAACTCCAATTTTGAACCTTTTGAAGCTCACCATTATTGGTATAAATCATATTCCCTTTCTTCCATCTGAAATTGTCCAGAGGGATATGTTTTGATTTAATTGCCATGAATTCAACTCCTTAAATCCCCTTTTGGAAATTATATATATATATTTGTGAAAGCATGTCTGTATTGGAAAACAAGCCTTATGTAACGTCTGCTCTTTAATATAACAAATCTAGACTCTTAGGACTGTGGTGTTTAAGATTTGAATGAAGTGCTATCCAAGATGAACATTATGCTGTAAGAACCCAGGCTACTGGTAAATCACTTTTGGGCTCCTGAAGCATGAGGCATTAGATATTTCCTAACTTGCATTCGGTCAAGACCTTACCATATTAAATTCTTTCTGTCTCTTTGCTGTCAATCAGAAAAAAAATTCCTCACACTCAGGCTGTCTTAAAATAATAAAAAACAGGAATAAAGATCCCTGGTCAACTCAGGGCAAATAAATCATGTTGCTTTTGGAAGAATACTTTTCCCTCTCTCTCTCTCCCCTTCTTTGTATTTATCGAAAGTTTGTATTTCTTAAGCTGATGGATTCATACATATATTTGACAGTGCCCTATTTTGATTACTTAATTGAAATAAATGGCCCAGCTCCTCAGCTGGTATAAATCAATGTAACTCCATTGCCATAAATGGAATTATGCCAATTTATGCCAACTAATGATCTGAGCCAATATTTCCAAAAATACTAACTTCCATATGTCAGGATTCTAAGTGTATATGAAAGAAAAGAGACCTATTAAGTATGGCATGTAATTCTGCTCTATGCATGTATGTCATATTCTACATGTATATACTTTACTATAAGTCAGTTTCTGCTGATGGGTCAGATTATTAAATCATGTGCTATGCATTTCTGACAAATGTCCTTTTTGTTCTAAAGATTTCCCTAAAGCTATGCTTTAGTTTTTCAAACAAAACCCCTTTTCATTTTAAAATTGGCAGACGCAGCTAATATTTGGCAGACACAGCTTTGCCAAATCTGTAGCCACTGGGCTAACTTCACTTTTAGTGTAATTCCGTAGAGTGTATTAATTTTACACTCAGGCTGAATTTGGTCTGTCCTTCAGAACCAGACACAGCTCATCACATTAAAAATGCATATGAATTATGAAAACAGGTAAAGAAAGGGTCTTAAAGGTTACCTTAAAATGGGTAAATAAAATGAACAAATGAACAAATGGCAGGCCACATTGTATTTAAAGTTTGTATAGTCATTATGATAGTCTTAAAGAAATACATATTCATATCTCAGTTCTTTAAATATACATAAGGTTATTTGAGCTGCTCTTTGCAATGAAATATTTCAAGCAAAATCAGAAGAAAGAGTAAAATGCTGCAAAATCTCTGGTCCTAACACACCTTTAAATGTATTACAGATTTACTGGCCTGCAGCAAAAGACAAGGTGGAAGTATGCAAACTAGCTGGGAAAGATGCCCAGGTAAGTACAGAAATTGTTTTTCTTTATTGGTGCTGGTAACACTGTATAGCTATATATTTATTTCTAAATGTGTTAGATTTGATTATTAAGCAGCTGTTGAAGAAAGGCTGGTAAATACACACACTATTGTATTCTAATTTAATGCACAAAAGACATACCATTGATAGTTTAGCCTCTTTCTTTAAAAAAGTGCATGCAACTGATATTGAAATCACTAACTTCAAAGAGTAGTTTCATCTCTATTTCAAATGCTGATGCTTCAAGCAAAACGTGGAACACTACTGAGTAGAAGAGGTGCTTAGCCATCGGTATACATGCAAAATTCAGTAAACGTTCAAAATTCAGCCACAGTTCATATTGAGAAGAATCAATTCCATTATGAAATGTATCCTGTGATACTCATTATAGGCCTGATCCAAAGCCACTAAAAGCTCCTGTGACCATCAGAAAGTCCCTTCCCCTTGGGAATATACTGAACACAGCTTTATGCAATTCATTAACAAAGCCTCAGACCTGTACATTTACAAATTAACTCAATTCATAGACAGCTGCAATTATCACCAGTCTAAAACATCAGTCTCATGGATTCATAAGCTCTTCTCCAGTGCCACAGTCCCCTTTCATATAAGAACATGCATCATTCTGCATAATAAAAAGACTTCCCCCATCTATCTTCTGCACAGTGAAGAGAAACCAGATTCCCTCATGAAAGACAAGAAGAGCCATAAAGAACGTGAAGCCTTCCCCACTCATACATGAGAAGTTTCTTCCCCTCTCTTCCCACTAACCCAGAGGCCTTCACTGGGCATTTTTGTTTAAAGGATGGGCCCAAGCTAAAACCCTGGATTGAAATACACTTTATGAGGAGATTCCATTTGGGATCCTAACATAATGGCTGTCCCTTATCTCTATTATACAGCAGGGCTGAACAACACCTCATCTGAGCTCTGGGAATTCTCTGATCCTGATCTGTACACAAACTTTGTAGTTGGACCCATGTCTGTGCTTTTGTAAAAGAGAGGCAGCTGGAGGGATGAATATTGTGTTTTGTGATGCCTCGTAGGTGTCATCTACTACATTCCCTCTTCAGCTTTCTTTCCACCTTACAGGTTAGACAGCAGATATATTAACCTGAAAATAAGTGGCCAAACAGCTTTGCTGTATGCTTCTTTTTCCCAGTTAGGGCAAGGCTGTTGCTTGCCCTTTACCCCCGCCCCATGCCATAACCTTGCAATGGACAGCCACACGCTAGGTAATAAGAAAAGGAGTACTTGTGGCACCTTAGAGACTAACATATTTATTTGAGCATAAGCTTTCATGAGCTACAGCTCATTTCATCAGATGCATATTGTGGAAAATACAGTGGGGAGATTTATATACATAGAGAACATGAGATTTATATACATAGAGAGCGGGGAGGGGGGGAGGAAACTGTTTGTAGTGATAATCAAGAATACCCAGAAGTCACCTACTGGAAATGGCCCACCTTGATTATCACTACAAAAAGCTCCCCCCGCTCTCCTGCTGGTAATAGCTCACCTTAAGTGATCGCTCTCATTACAGTGTGTATGGTAACACCCATTGTTTCCTGTTCTCTGTGTATATAGATCTCCCCACTGTATTTTCCACTGCATGCATCCGATGAAGTGAGCTGTAGCTCACGAAAGCTTATGCTCAGATAAATTTGTTATTTTCTAAGGTGCCACAAGTCGTCCTTTCCTTTTTGCGAATACAGACTAACACGGCTGCTACTCTGAAACTCTAGGTAATTGCACTGCTGAACAGCAAGGGCCAGGACTGTCCAGGGACTACCCTGGTGCTACGTACCCCAAAGTGTCATGGGCCTTGTGATGATGTGTGTGTGTGTGTTGTGTGTGTTCGTTCCCCTCCTACTTACTGCTTCCTTCTCTCTGTTCCTGTTCCTCTTTGTTATAGTTACTGGTCCTGTGTGTATGTGCACAACCATTGGATGTGTGCAGTTACTCAGGCACAACTGCTATATACCAGCCATTTGGACTGTTGTGATGTTTTCTTCAGATTGTTGCTGACTTAACTGGTTCATGGTTGTTAAAAGTTTTGATTGACAACCTACCTGCGTGTCTTGCTTAAATTTCCTTGTGTTTTGGGCTAGCTGTTTAGGGTGCATCAGAGCATAACAGTCTTGCCCCAGTCCTTGCTGGCCTATAAGGTAGGGCCAATGCAAGGGGAGTATATACATAATGCACCCTTTGACAGTCTATTGCAGCCCTGAGGACTGCCACACTGATGGAGGGCCCCTGCCTCTATTCCCCCAATTAACCTTTGGCTGTTAATGCTTGCACTGAGTCTTTAATTGGAAGAAATGACAGGGGAACCAATAGGCCAGCCAAACGTGGGGCCCACCACATTTTGGAAACGGTTGCCAACTTTCCCGTTTCCAGACAATTGTTAAGACTGGAGCTTTATTACAACAAAGACTGGTACATAGAGAACTCCTCAAAACTAGACTTTCACCATGTACTTTGTCATTCTTCATGGCTTTACACCAGTATAACAAGAATGTAATCAGTATAACATGTAAGTCATTGCCTGATGGATGAACTGTGCAGTAGTTGGCCAGTGCTAATGCTTTAGCTGTTACAACTTTTTCAAAATAACATGAGCACAGCTATTGCTTAATGAAATGTAGATGGGAGAGCAAAAATAAATAAGCCACCAAATATGAGTACTGTTGTGTGAATAGTTGTAAAGTATTAACTTTTCCTCCATTTCTCCCAATAGACAGAATGTGCAAATTTTATCCGGGTTCTTCAACCCTACAACCGGACCCATGTTTATGTCTGCGGCACAGGAGCCTTCCACCCTATCTGTGGATACATTGAGCTTGGAGTACACAAAGAGGTAATTTAATCCCCCCACCAATGGTGCATGACAAGAAATGGCTCTAACCTTGCTTAGCATCCATCATTTATGTTAAAATACAGAGTGAGTTATATAAAAAATGAACTGACGGCAGTTTGTATAAATGTCAGGGTTAGGGTGCATTTTACAGGTCATGTAAGAACTCATGTTCTCACATTTGATGTGTGCATATTGTGCTGGCACAAAACTCTTTGCCCAGTAAGAATTAAATGTACAACGGTCTTTAGAATGACACTTTCAGATGATTAATTATGTGAAGAGCAGATTTAACCCAGATGTCTTGTTTTCTAGCAAATCCTTTTCCTGCTTATTTATTCCTGTTTCTCTTTCTCTGCTTTCTGGTCAGCATTGCAACACTCTGCTTCTTCCAGGGAAAGTAGCAACCTCTAAATTCACTGTGACTCTCACTCCATGGGCCAGCTACCTGTGGGAATGGAAGTGCTCTGGTGCTTTGGGACTGTCTAAACCACTATGGATTGCTTAGTCCATTCACCATTTAGGGTGAAAGCTTTCAGTCCCCAGGCCTGGCTTTACACCCACCCATTCCCAGTGGAAATAACACATTTTCCATTGCACAGAGGGGCTGTGAATTGAAGAGGAAGCAGAAGGGGGAACTGTGTGGTGGCTCTTTGCTCATGAGGGTAGGAAAGTTATGGGGATGAAGATGACAGGACTGATTGCCACTTGGGATCAAAATGACAGTTGGGGAGAGCAACAGGGTGCATCTCAGATTCTTCCTTCAAATCTGTTAGCCGTCAGTGCTGAGAGCAGCTGCACAGCCTTGCCCTGCCCATCCTTAGAACACACAGCAGAGTCCTTTCACATGTGTATTACTCCTGGCTGTGATTTTACCCTGAAGGACTTGTCAACTGAAGCCATGCTTCTCAAAAGCTAACATAATGTTGGCTTGCTCTGTAAAATATAATGTAAGCCATAGTGTGCCAAAGTATGCGGTAACACCAGATACCTGCAGTTCTTTTGAGGAACAGCACCAAGGCCAGATATTTCCTGCCAGGTAAGAGGTGCAGAGTCCTATAAAACTTTTAAAAACAAGGTAGCTGAAAAGAGGGTTTAGGGACCTGAGGCAAACTCACAGCCCAAGGGGAGGGAATCTAAGCCACTTTTGCAAGCCCCTGATCCTGGCATGATCTGGAGCCTGGAGAGGCCAGTCCTGGGGACCTGTCTCCAGGCAGTCTCTTAGTTCTGTCCAACCCTGCCCCTGACATGCCCCTTCTGCTGGCATGCATCCTATGCCAGGGCTTGCGCGGAGGTTCTCAGAAGGCTGTCTTCATCAGTACCTGCACTGAGGGAATCCACCCACAGCTGAAATGGGACTGATAGGGCCTCTTTATGTCATTCCAGCCCTTTACTTGGTGTAAAGGCACCAGAGCAGTATCTGCTTGGGATGGAGCAGGAGGATTCAAGGAGATTTTCCCTCCTCCCCTTACACAGAGCACAGACAAAGTATTGGTCCCTGTGGACAAGCTCGGTTCAGACTGATTCCAGCACTTTTGCCTTCACAAGCTCTACCCCCAGCTCCACCAGCCTGCAAAATTGTCCCCTCCCATGTGTCTGTACATGCTGCACCTTGTAAATTGGTATAACAGGCCCACGCTCTTCCTAGTGACAACAGTGGCAATGTGCCAAACTCACTCTACAGGGTATAATCCAGCCACTAACTGACAGGTCTGGAAGAAATTTCCCCTATGGACAGATGCTTCCATAATTGTTCATTAGAGGGATTTATTTTCTCCTTCCCCTAAAGCAGTTGGTGCTGGGCAAGGTTGGAAATAGGCCGTTTGACTGGACTGACTACTAGCCTGATCCATTAGGACAAGTCCAATGTCCCTTTGTGTTTGTGGGTGGAAGAGGCCTGTGTTTTTCATGGGTTGAAAGAATTCACTTTTTTCAAAGGCCTCTTACCTAAGATTCAAAAGAGAAATTAGCACATTCTAGTGCTTCTGAAATAAAAGAAAAGCAGCACTGTAATAAACTGTGCTTCTCTTGTCACAGCTGGTGGAACAGAATTCTTGGACTGGCTATATGCAACTTTTCTCCCTCGTTTTCCCTCTCTCCTCCCACCCCCCTGCTTGCCCTCTGCATCCCTAAGGAGTGCTCCTTTCTCCAATTACCACCCAAAGCCTCACATGATAGTATCTCTTCTCTGCAGCCTGGTTTAATCAAGTGCAATGTAGCGGTGAACGGCATGAGGCACTCCTTCCCTTTCCACCTGTGGCTCTTATCTAACGGGCGAACTCCACTGCCTCCTCAGTGTCTCACTTACCTCCTGAGAAGTGAGAGGTCAGGAGCCAGGTGCTGCTAGCCCTTACTCTCCCTGCAAACCTATTGATTTGACTGTGGTTGCATGGATCGTGTACTTTGGGAATTTTGTCCCCTGACACTCTGAACTGAATTCAGGTTTCTTGCGTGGTAACACAGCATTGCCACTGATCCAGATTCTTTCTTGATTTTTA
The DNA here is from genome assembly GCF_965140235.1 of Caretta caretta. Taxonomy (NCBI): domain Eukaryota; kingdom Metazoa; phylum Chordata; order Testudines; family Cheloniidae; genus Caretta; species Caretta caretta. The sequence goes on along the minus strand of NC_134206.1, from coordinate 336,864,058 downwards.
AAAGTCTAGATTATGATTGCATGTGTTTTGTAATGACCAAACTCAGTCTGACTCTGTTGGATGCTAGGCACTAATCTGCTGTTGGAAAAGCAAAGGCTCAAGATAGTCTTTCTTTCTGTAATGAGCCTTTGAAATCTGCCAGTGTACTGACAACCTTTGAAACCTGCCCATGTGTCTGCCAACCTTCTGATGGCAGTGCCCTGAAAACAGATGAGTCAGAACAGGTCAGGTGACTTTAAGCCACAGCACATACTGTTTTGGAAACATGATAAAATCTGCCAAGGCGTCACACAGTTGAATTTAAGGAGATTAAAATCCCAATCTTGTTATGATTGAAGTCAAAGCCAAAACTTCTCCTGAGGACAAGGTGAACAGGACTGGGCTCAATTTGTGTGTTTTGCCACAGCCTTCAAAACAGTGTTAAAAGCTTTGCCCAGGTTGTGTGTTAATTACCTGTACTCTGTACTGGTTACCTGTTGATTTCTGGGTGAAGTTTGAGCTATTTGATTTTGATGTGTAAGACTCTAAGTGACTTGGGTCCTAGTTAATTTAGAGAGCACCCTCTCCATATTTGATACTGCTGTCATTGTGATCTTGGGAGGGGCTCATACTAACAGCCACCTTGTTGAAATGGGAGTGGGATGGGAGCAGGCCAGTGATCTTTAGCCTTAGAACTCATTTTCCCCATCAGTATGCCTCAACTCACATTGGTAACCTTCTGAGAACACTGCAAAGTTTACCTGTGTCCCAGGTGGCATTATGTGAGGGAATGAGGTGAATGGATGGGGTGGAATATGTCCCACTACTGGGACTTTGCTTCTTTGTAGGGAGCTTAGTTATTAAATATTCTGCAGATAAGTTTTTTGGTGCTGTGTTTTCATATCTTGTCATGAGCCTAGAGAATTTATGGATGGACATAACAGGAAAAATAAAAATGCTGGCCCTCTGGTTACCTAAATGAAAACTTAGATCATGTCTACACTACAAAATTATGCTGACCTCAGTTACATTGGCATATAGTCGCCACAGTTATTACATCGCTTGTGCATGTGTATGCTTTGCTTCTTGTGTTGGCGGAGCATGTCCTCACCAGGAGTGCTTGTATCAGTGCAGAGAGCAATGCACCATGGGTAGGTATACCACTGTGCAACTTGCCACCATCCAGCACAGGGTGTTTTGGGAAGTTTTTGCAATGTCTGCTGGGGCCGAAACGAGTCACCCAATGGTGACTAGGAGCCTGGGGGTCAACTTCCCATAATGCAATGTTATCCATTCCCTAATTTCATCTGCATCCCATAATATTTCACATCTTCTTTTCAAAATCCACAAAACCCCATACATCCCTCCTTGCTACCTGCTGTTTGTGACAGAAGCATGGAGTTTGCACAGTTCTGCACTATTGTCATGAGCGTTGCAAGCATAGAGGGCATGTTCCTGCAGTGTTTGCAGAGGTGCCAGAGGAGCTGTGGAGAACATGACAATTCCTTGGAGGCTAGATTGCTGTGGGGCATAGAAAGAACCAATTTAAGGTTGTTGGTAGTGTTCGTGGAGCAGCCGGAGATGGTGGAGCACAGGTTCTGGGCCTGAGAAACAAGCACTGACTGGTGGGATTGCATTGTCATGCAGGTTTGGCATGATGAGTAGTGGCTGCAGAGCTTTCGGATGCACAAAGCCACATTTCTTGGATCTGTGCACTGAACTTGCTCCAGCCCTCCAGTGCAGGGACACCAAAATAAGAGCAGCACTGACAGTTGAGAAATGAGTGATGATTCACAATGTGGAAACTTGCAATGACAGATTGCTACCTGTCAGTCAGGAATCAATTTGGAGTTGGGAAATCCACCACAGGGGCCATTGGCATGCAAGTGTGCAGGGCTATTAATCACCTCCTGCTATGCAGGACTGTGACTGGGCAATGTGGAGGACATAGTGGCTGGTTTTGCTGCAGCAGGGTTCCTGAACTATGGTGTGGCAAGAGATGGGGCATGTGTATCGCTATTTTAGCATCAGATCACTTTGCCACAGAGTACATCCACAGAAAGGGCTACTTTTCTATGGTAATGCAAAATCTGGTAAATCACTGGTGATGCTTTATTGACATCAGTGTGGGTTGGTTAGAGAACGTACATGATGCTCGCATCTTTAAGAAGATGAACTGTTCAAAAAACTGCAAGCAGGGATTTTCTTTCCCAACTGGTAGATTACCCCTGTTGCTCCCATGGGTAATGAAGCTATACACCGGCCACATCGACAGCATCAAGGAGCACTTCAACTACAGGCTCAGCAGGTGCAGAATGGCAGCTGAGTGTGCCTTTGGTCGTTTGAAGGATCACTAGCGTTGTTTACTTACAAGATTGGACCTCAGTGAGAAAAATATCCCAATGGTTATAGCGGCCTGCTGTGTCCTGCATAATATCTGTGAAGCAAAAGGAGAAAGGTTTCCACTGGGGTGGAGGTGGAACAGCTGTCTTCTGAATTTGAACATTCAGATACAATTCAGAGCTACACGCTCAGGGAGGCTTTGAAAGACCATTATAATAGTGAGCCAGAGTAGTAAGTGTTGCTATAGAGTATTCTACCTGGCCTTGCTCTTTTGCAGGCCGATATGAATCTTGTAGTGATTAGAACATTGTCAATACACCTATTAATATTGTCTGTGAATGGTGTTACAGGTTCTGCAACAGTGAATAACAGGAAAGTGGTGGGTGTCAGATCTGCTCAGCACCAGCCAGCATATGTTGTGAATTACTAAAGATGAATTTTATTCCAAAAATAGAATTTTATTCTGTTACATGAACCAGGCACTTAAAAGAAAACATCTAAAACTTAATACATTAAGGGAACAGAATTTATGAAGGGGAAAGAACGCTCCATTTCAGGTACACTTACACCAACATTGTTGTAGCCTTTCTCCGGTATCCCCCAAGTAATCTGCTTCTAGATGGCCACATTTCTATGGCTAGATCGGAGCTGTCCCTACACAACCTCTTCTCCCCATAGGAGATTGAATACTGCCCATTTACTCCAGGCAGGAACGCGTCTGCAGCATGTAGCCAGCCTGGTCAGCTAGGTAGCTGCACACAACAATGGAGAACTGCTAGGTGTGCTCACCAAGCCAGGCAACCAGGAAAAGGAATTTCAAAAATTCACAGGGCTTTAAAGAAGAGGGGCAGTTTTCTCTCTCCCTGACTTCCTGGGCAGTGGAGTTCACAACGGTGACCAGAGTGGTCAGTATGGAACAATGTGGGACAGCTCCTGGAGACCAGTAATAGTTGATTTAAACAACATGATGTCTCCACTGACACAGTGGGTATGTCTGCACAGCAACTAGATACCTGTGGTTGGATCAACGTGGGCTCCCAGGGGTTTGGGCTGCGGGGCTGTTTCACTACAGCATAGACTTTCAGGCTCAGGCTGCATCCCAAGCTCTAGGACTTTCCCACCTTGCAGGGTCCTAGAGCTTGGACTCCAAGCTGAGCCCAGAAGTCTACACAGCAATGAAACATCCCCTTAGCCCAAGCCTCGCAAACCCGACTCACCTAGCACAGGGTAGCTGTGGGTTTTTCTTTGCTGTGTAGACATACTTTGTGTTGATCTAACTACATCAACTGTGACTCTACCCTGCTCTGGGAGGTGGTGGTTGTTATTAAGTCAGCATAGTGGGGCACTTACATCAGCGGGAGTCAAATTAAGTGAAGACATCCACAGCTAGGTCAACGTAAGCTGCCTTGTATTGACTTAACCAGGTAGTGTAGATTATTGGTGGATTTAACTTGTTAAGGAGTCCTGTTGTACATGGCCCTCTGTGGGTATGTAAGTAGCCTGCCCTCTATATCCCAAGACAGGGTGGAATAATTTAACACAAAGTGATTTAAACCATTCATTGAAGGCACTTGATTTTTATTTTAATAATTGATTTAAATCAGGTTGACTTTGTAAAACTAATTAGAAAATTTGTGCTATTACAGTTTTAAATTAAAACTTATGATGAACTAAACTGTAAATGCAGGAGGGGTTTTTAAATGCCACTACTAATAGAGTATCTCATTGCAATTATACAAAACTGCTCCAGGCAAAAAACAAAATATGGAAAATTAAGGCCCTGGTCCAACAAATACTTTAACAGTTGCATAATTTTACTTACACAAATAGTAAAATTGACTTCAATGGGAGTGCTCACATGCATAAAGTTAAGCATGCATGTGTGTGTTTGCAGCATCACTGACTAAAATTGGTATTTTTATTGAAACTTTTCCCTTAGTGGCATAACATCTTTGTCACTTTAACACTGAAGGGATTTTGTTTTAACAATGAAAACTATATAGACCTTCACTACATTAACAAAAGGTTTGTTTTTTTTCCCCATACATACTGTCCAAAAATAGGAGCCTAAAGTTAGGCTTTAAGCCCTGTGACAAAGCGGGACTCAACTCCGCAGCGCCTCCTGCTGGCCATTCTCAGAATTAGCCCTCGGCCCTTCCAGTCCACCTTCAGCTAGTGGTGTCACGCCTGCCGTCACTCCTGTCTTCACTCTTAGGACTCTCACTCCTCGGACCACAGTGTCCTCTTCTGGGCACAGGCCTCCGGCTGTGCCCCCACTCCAGTATCTTCCCCATTCCAGGGTAATCGGTTGTCTGTATTCCTGCTACTTGCCTTACCAGCCAACTGCAGTCCAATATCCAGCCCTCGTCTGAGGGGCCAACTGTAGTCTGGATATCGGCCACTCTCCTCATTGGCAAGTGTGGGGGACCCAAGCCCACCGCTACTCTGGGTCCCAACCCAGGGACCCTATAGCCAGCAGCCATCTACTGCCCTCCTCCAACCTGCTGCCTATTTTCTCTGGGCCACTTCCCCCATAGCCCTAGCACCCTGTCAGCCCATGAAGCAAGGCCCTAGCCTGGCAGTGGTCTGCCAGCAGCTCACCCTTGCACTCTGCTGCCCCTGCCCAGCACTGCTCTATCTCTGTCACTTCTTCAGGCAACCGGTCCTTCTCCCTTGCCTTCCAGGGAGAGATTGCCTTCCGCGCTGCTGAGCATCCCTTTATATATGGCCCTCGCTGCCCCTGATTGGCTGCTCCAGCAAGCCTTCCCCCTATTGGTGGGCTCAATAAGCCCTTTCCTGAGTAGTGGGTTCTGTGCAGCCTCCCTGGTGCTGCTTTTAACCCCTTCTTCTCCCTGGGAAGGGCAGCCACCCCACCACAAGCCGATATTTAGACAAATAAGGATCGGATTTTCAAAAGCAGCTAAGTGATTAAAAAGCACAGGGTCCCACTGACTTCAGATTGCAAACCATGTTGGAAGAGTGTAATATGGTTGAACCATTTCAGCTTTCTTGACGTCTGTCAGTTCAATGTAATGGAATATAGTGGTGGTTGCAAATACAGCCCAGACTATTTGCTGATCAATTTTGTATTTCAGTTTGTGCTTTTCTCACAATAAGGATATTTGGATGTGTCCCCACAGGAAAGTTATACCAGTGGAAACTAAAGTGTTAATTTAAACCACACTAATTATAGGGATATAAGTCCCTATGTGGATACTCTTATTTTGGTATGAGTGCCTTTTTTGTTTTTTTCCGTTTAGCATATGTTGCTTTGGAAGGGGTTTAAACTAACCCAGAAAAGCCACTCTTACTCCAGAATAAGAATGTCCACCCTGCGAGTTATATTAGCATAACAATAGCAGTTAAATGATACAGGCATAATTATACCGATATAATTGGTAAAACATTCCAAGGCTAGACAAACCCATAGGGAGGTCCTGGACTTACGTGGCTTTTTTTTCTCTCCCAGCACAGACAAACATTTTAAGTGTGAAATTTCTTAGTGGAAGGAAAATCTCTGTAAAACTTGAAATTTTACTAAAAACAAGGAAGGAAACCAGTACCAAATAGCCACTTACGCAGTTAAAGACTATAAAATGGGCTGAAAGTAAAGGACGAGCAACATGGAAATACATAAAATAAGATTTAAATAAGAACCATTATTTGATATTTTTTTAATTTATTATTTTTTTTACATCATGATTTTTCTCCATCCTGCTTTATGCCTTATGCCATTACCCAGCTCCTAGCCACTATGCAGGTGGTGATTGGAGCCAATGAGCCATGCAAGCAGCCCCAGCCTCAACAGCTTCCTTAAAAATTACGAGGGGAGAGCATATGCTGCACTCATTTAAAGAGTGGCTGAGCTGTGTCTGCTGTGAGCACTGTTCAGGAGCCCCAAGAGAAAACCAGGTGGAGATAGCTAGAATCCCTCCCATTTGTCCACAGTCTCTCGGCACACTCTCCCCAACAAAGGCTTATGCCTTTGAGGCACATCCAACCTTTAATCTGGAAGGATGGCATTGAACAATGCATCCATTTTCAGATCAGTTTATTTTTGCTAAATTCATTGCTATTAAATGACTGTGATGCATTAAAATGATGAATGTAAAATCCAGATACAAAGCAGATCTATAAAACTACAGACATAAAGGTCAGATGCATGAGAGATACACAGTGTAATACGCCATTACTTCATATCTGAGAGGAGCAATATGTCTAAGACTTAGTCGCTCTTTGCATTGACACCAGGTTAATGAATTTGCATTTATTCTCAGGAAATAGTATTCAGACTGGACACTCAGAACCTGGAGTCTGGCAGGTTGAAATGTCCTTTTGATCCTCATCAGCCATTTGCTTCCGTAATGACAGGTAAGATGTCAACATCACGGATGTTTCTTCCTTGCGTGTTCATCACAATCTTATTTAACTAACAACAACAGGGCCAGATGCTCAGCCAATGCAAATCCACCGAGCTCCATTGACTTTGATGATGCTATGCCAACTTCTACTAGCTGAGGACCTGGCCCAACAGCATCAGTCACTTTGCATATGCTAAAAAAAATAAATGAATGCGATAAAGCTAAAGGGGAACTATGAGAGCCAATAAATGGAAAAGCTGCCAGTTTAGAAACAAGGTAGTGTCATCTTTACCCAGTCGTTTCTGCTTTAAAAAAATCTGTATACAGTATTTCATATGATTCGGGGGTTCTGTGGCAATTATCAATATTGTCAGCCCTTTGAAGTCAGCAGACATACATGAAGTCATCTGCAAAAATCCATTTTGAGGTTTCTAATTATTTGAGTAGCCACTTCAGAGGAACTGATTCTAAGAGCAATTTTCCTCTTGCCTGTACTTCCATGCTGTGTGGTCTGACATTTGGTGTCATGGAATGTCAGCCTGACCTCCGTATTCCAAACCACTGTAAAAAAGCTACTTTTGTCATTGTTTGGTTCAGAACTTTGGACAATTTTCATTTAACTTGTCCATCAAGTGTATGAATACGAGACAAGAGTGAAGCACCATGACCTTTTCACTTACAGCAGAAGAGGAGTGGCGATCATGCTTTGAAGTATCGGACTCTTGGGGCTATAAAAAGAATATGACTAATGTTCAGCCTTTATTCTACAATAATAAGATCGATGATTTGTGATCTTGACCCAGCTGAAGGGCCAGTACTTCTTTTATTAAAAACAATAGACTGAAGCCAGAGGGTTACCATTCTCAGGAACCCCTAGCCCTTTTTAATGGCCGTGAAGTCTGTTTCTAAAAAGGGATTCTAAAAACTTCTACTGTTCTCTTTTTCCTAATGTGACAGAACACTCTGATTTATTACAGAACTGTTTGTTAATTTCAGTAGCATTAAAATACTTTTGAGTTCTCTGTTAAGTCTTGTGCAGTGAAGAAGAGGCCATGTTTCAATTTATTAAAACATAGCATTTAGAACATAAGAACTCCCATGCTGGACCAAAATAGTGACCCCTTTAGTTCAGTATCCCATCCCTGACAGGGACCAGTGCCAAATGCTTCAGGAGAAGGTACAAGAAACACTGCAATAGGCAGCTGTGAAATCACCTGCCCTTGGGGGAAATTTCTTCATAATGCATCAGTTAGTTCATGCCCTGAAACAAAAGGGAGGCAGTTTTGCCTAGTGGCTTGGGCACTGGACCAAGATTGGGCATTGGAGTGGGACACACTGCTTCCAGGTTCCTTGTGGCTGGAAGTTGCAGCTATGCAAATTCAGACTGGAAATGAGGTGTACATTTTTTAATAGTGGTGGGTAATTAACCATTGGCACACTTTACCAAGTATTGTGGTGGCTTCTTCATCACTGGCAATTTTTAAATCAAGAATAGATATTTTTCTAAAAGAGAAGCCCTAGTTCAAACCAGAATTATTTGGGGGAAGTTCTATGGCCTATGTTATGCAGGAATTCAGATGAAACATGGTTTTAGCGTCTATGAAAAGAGACCTCCATTCAATTCCTGGCTCTGCCCAGGCATGCTGGGTGACCTTGGACAAGTCACGACCCTACTCTGTGCCTCATTTCCCCCATATTTAAATTGGGATAATGATACTGACCTCCTTTAAGTGCTTTGAGATCTAAAGATGTGAAACACTTAACAAGAGCTAGGAATTCTATCCTTTATAAATAGTTTTATATTTTAATGTAATTGGGAATGCTCTCATTCTCCTTATAAATGTCTACTTTTTCTGAATATTGCAAGATATTTGGCGTCAATATCTTGTGGCAGTAAGTTCTGCAGGTTAGCTATGCATTATGTTAAAAACCTAGTCCCTTTGGCTAAAACATACAGGGGCAGATTGAGTGCATTTGTTGGTGTCTATTTTCGTACATAATCTTAAAAAGCTATGTGTCTGATTTTACAAATACTTCCTTGCATGAGTAGTTGCGAGTGTATTACAAAAAGCTTTGAATATCTGCCTACCCTACGTAGGCATTTTTATACTATTATGTAGTTGCTCAAAGCTTTTTAATACATTTATTTTTAATAACATTGTTTAGCATCCATCCCTTTTTAAAAATTCTTGTCTACCAAAGCCTTTATAGGAAACAACAGGAACTTGGAATGCAGGATACCAAAGAATAAGTTAAGTGCTGAAAGCTTCTTGTCAACAGAGGTTAAGTGAGGATGGGCATTTTGTTTGAGTCTTTCAAATGTATCAATCATTGAAGGCCTGTCAGCTAGCAAACACTAATTATATCATCCATTCCTCATTTTGACATTTACCTTTCAGAATCCTTTGTCACTGCACAAAGGAGACATGCTGTCTGAAAGATGAATTTTAAAATATTTTTAGGGAGGATTACTTAGATAATAGTAATACTGATAAAATAGGTTTGTGTGGTTCATATTTATTCATGGGGGGGTTAGGTCTTATTTTTTAATATGTGTTTTTCTCTTTACAGAAGAAAATTCACATCAGTATTGTATAATATTAAAAATGCAGTTACTTTCAGCTTTGGATTTATCTGCTCAGAGATCACATAAAATGTTTTCACCCATGTCAGAATTTGAGTAAAGGGGCCTTTTATATGTGGTTTATGATTGCTGTTCAATTTGAAGTTCTGCCATTCATGTATGGATTACATGCATCATCATAGTTCTGTTGTTTCTTCTTACGGACACCAGAAATATGTCGTCATATGCAAATTTGTTATAAAAATCATTGTTGTTAAATCTAGCTCCTTATTTTGCAAGAATTAAAGAGCTATTGTGGAACGCACTGTGCACTGCAAAACTTCTACAGCAAGGTCTTTTTTGGCTTCTTTTCACAAAAGAGCTATGCTCTGAACACAAAGAGCAAACATTGTTCTGGTCTTCTGTGCTCCTTTAATTTTGTGCAGTGCTGAGGTGCCATGAAGGTAGCCACATATGCTCTAGGAATTATTTTGGGGAAATTCTATGGCCTGTGTAATACAGGAGGTTGGACTATTCAGGGGTAGGCAGCTGATGGCACGCGTGCCGAAGGCAGCGTGCGAGCTGATTTTCAGTGTCACTCACACTGCCTGGGTCCTAGCCACCAGTCCAGGGGGCGCTGCATTTTAATTTAATTGTAAATGAAGCTTCTTAAACATTTTAAAAACCTTATTTACTTTACATACAACAATAGTTTAGTTATATATTAAAGACTTCTAGAAAGAGACCGTCTAAAAACGTTAAAATGTATTACTGGCACGCGAAACCTTAAATTACAGTGAATAAATGAAGACTTGGCACACCACTTCTGAAAGCTTGCCGACCCCTAGACTATATGATCACAGTGGTCCCTTTGGGGCTTGGATTCTAAGAACCATACAGAAACCTAAGCAGGGGAATAAGCTGTAACTGCAATTGCAACTGGCACAGTGCAATACATGGAAATGATCTGGGACTTCCATTATACTTAACTCCAGTTTTGCTGTGAAGCAAATCATCATCACCTAACCCAGGCAAAGACGCTCATTTACTTTAACGTGATCAGGATTGGGTCTTGTATCAGAATTCATCATTACCAGTTTGCAGCATATGAAACACTAATCTGTATTAAATTATTTAGTTAGCATTTAGGAGCCTTTGAAAATTCTTCTTAAGTTTCATTGAAAGTCAATGGGATTCAGGCTCCTCAGTGCCTAAGTCACTTTTGATAATGGGACCTGGGCTCCAAAGTCACTGAGGCATATTTGAAAATGTTATCCTTTATGTTACATTACAGAGTCAAAGACTTGGATTTAAAAGAAAAGAATGGTGTAACATATGTATACTTTATTCATTTAACAACACAGGAATAAAATAAACCATATATACACCATGGTCTTGAAGAAAGCTTCACTATTTCTTTCTCATTTACAGATGCGTACCTCTATGCTGGAACAGCTTCTGATTTCCTTGGCAAAGATACAGCTTTAACACGTTCTCTAGGCCCTTCTGATGACCACCATTACATCAGAACTGACATTTCCGAACATTACTGGCTTAACGGTAGGACACTTAACATACGTTGCTGTTGACTGCATTGTCTCTGCTTTTTTGAAAGTTCAGAGGCCCGTTTTATTTAAACACATGTGTGTGTGTGTATATATAACCAGCATAAATAAAGTTGCATAGTTGGTTATTTCCATCTACAGTCTTTTAAAAGTAGAACAGAGAAAGTGCTGGAGAAATGTACCAGAGGGGAAAATACTGTAATGGAAGGGATTTGAAGTACAAGACCTAAGAGTTCTTTCCATCTCTAATCTATGAGTCTATATATAGCACAGTAGTTGGAAATAATTTCATGGCATAAGTGCTTCTAGTTTTTCAGTGTTGTTGGAATAATATTTTTTTTCACCAAACAGTTGCAATCATTTATTAAAAGCTGCTTCCTACAGCGCTCTGAAATGTCAGACTAGAAATTCCATCTATTAGGTAGGAGGTTTTCCCTCTTCCCTCCCCCCCCTCGGGGGAAAAATACCCCTGTGCTACTTCAAGGAGCAGTTTAAACTCACTATGAATGCTTTAAAACTGCTTCTTAAGTAACAGACTGCTTTTTCTTGCCCATTTAAAAACATTTTTAAAGTAATAAACCCTGTAAAAAAAATGGCCATATTTATACCCAGCCATCCTCAAACCACACACCGAGTGGCACAGAAAACTTCACCCACAATCCTAATGCCTTTCAATTAGAAGATGTGAAAGTGTCCCCTTTCGGCCATCAATTATCTTTAAAAATGTGACAACACTGGCCCCTGATGCAGCATGACCATGTGGCTATTATGGGTGAATTGTAAAGCCAGAGCCTCCTGACCGCAGGGGTAAATTGACTTTTCCACAGTTATCCTCTGAAAGGGATCATTGTGCCTGTTAACCCTTTAACAAGAGTATACTCTATTTTCTTTCACTCCTCTCTCTCCTCCCATGCAGATGCCTCACCTTTCTGTCCACTTCTGCCCATTCCCCTGTCCCAGTGTCTTTCCTGTGTAAAAAAGCCATATATATAACCACTAAAATATCCTTAGCGCTCCCCAGGCTGTAAAAGTGGGATCCTTCCAAACAAGTGGAGAATCTCATCTCCCTTAGGCCTTGCTGAGCTCCCTCTCTGCTGTCTCCTGCTTTCCTCCCTTGGCTGCCTCTCTACCAGTTCTGTCCCACCTCTCTTGCTGCATACCACTCCGCCAGCTGCTACACTTCCTGAGGGAGAAGGCAGGCCTGGCAGTGAAGGCAGGCAGGGCATATTCAGTTTGCAGTCCAGAGCAGGAGAGGGTTCCTAGAAAGTGAGGCAGGCCAGCTCAGGCCGGGACTGGCTCCTTTCAGGAATTTTGATGCAGCCTGCCCCCTCACCAGCCAGCTTAGAACCCTGGACAATGACCAGTACTTATGGCATAAAAATCCTTAGGATTAGCCAGTTTCCTAAGAGGTAAAGTATTATCATAGAAAAGATTTAATGTTGTTGTGGACTGATGAATTTAGTTGTTACCGTTCTAGCACAACTGTTAGTATGCATGGCACAGGCATATTAGAAGGTTCCATTTCTTGCCCAAAAGAACTGAGACCCAGATCCCTAAAGGTGTTTAAGCACCAATTAATGGGAACTAAACGCCTCAATACCTTTGGTGTTCTGTGCCTTACAACCTAACAGTCCAATCCTGCAAACACTTACCTACACCATTAATTTTCACTTGGGCTGTTCAATGGCATCAATAAGTTACCTCAGCGTGTGTGGTTAGGATTGGGCCCTAAACAGGCAAGGGAACAGTAACAGGGTGCAACATAAAGTGAAGAAATTGCGAGTTTTGTATGTGTTTTAGTTCTGAGGTTTTTTGTTTGGGTTTTTAGACCAGTTTTTTTTATTATTATTAATTTATTTTGTTTTCACTAAGAGGTAACGTATTTGTGAGAACGTTGTAAGGACAGTGTGCATTATATGAATATGGCTGAGTTTTAAAAAAACTTAGTTTCCTCGCCACAGCCTAACATACTATCTCATACCATATAAATAATGAAGCCCCCACCATCTTTGTCAGGTTTTTGCTCTCTTTCCAGCCGTATTTAAGGACTACGATTACAGTATGTCTGAAACTTGACACAGACAATTCATGCATTGTTCTACATTGAAATAAATAGAAACTAGCAGTTTTTAATGTTTTAAAAAGATTCTTTTAAGGCTGAGGAAATTCTAAATACTGTGATCAATTTTTGCACTAAGTACTGTAACATAATACTCAGTGCATCACTAGTATATTAAATAATACTAACAATCACATACCTTTTGTGCTTTCAGCAGATTTCGGTGCTAAGAAAATATTTACTTGATTCTAGGTTTAAAATCACTCCAGAACCTAAATTCACTATCCATTTACCAGGCATATGCTAGACCTCCAGGAATGGTTGTACATATTTAAGTAATTGTATAATTAGCAATAAATTACTTGCAGTGGTGACTCATATTTTACTTAGGATAAGTGAAAAATGTATGGCTTGGGGGGTTTTTTGAGTGCAGAGGGGGTTGTGCTATAATGCATGTTGGCATTTTAAGTTTTAATTTTTTAGTAAAAGGTTTCTGGAAGCAGTATTTTTCCTACCTGTGGAGGGAAAAAAACAATGCAGAAGGCAAAGATTTGTGGGACACCGTTAGGTCCTATGCAGTTCACTGCCTTCACATCCTACTCTTGACTGCATTAATAGCAGCCTTTCAGAAGAGGTGAGATGAATAAACCTTCAAACAGATTCACACCCACTCGGACTCTTACTCCTCCACAGAGTCCCACTGAAGTCCGGAACAGATTTACCATGAAACAAACCGTGCAGTGACACTGGGCCCCCAACGACACGGGGGCCCCCAAAATGCAGGACAAATCTAATCTGACAACTGCCCCTGAGTCCCAGCCGGCGGCACAGCAGGGCTTAGGCAGGCACGGTGGCCCCACGTCGCTCCTGGAAGCGGCCGGCTGCTGGCACGTCTCTGCATGCCCCTGGCGGGGGGAGGTGGCTCCGCACACTGCTTCTGCCCCGGGCTGCACACGGAGACCCGCTGTCCCCTTACCCCCAAGGGGTGCGCAGAGATGTGTCAGCCCCAGGGCTAAGGCAGCTTCCTGCCCTCTCTGCCTCCTTCCCTCTGTGCCGCGTTGCTCCCAGAAGCAGCCAGCGTGTCCCTGTGGCCCCTGGGGGAGGGGGTATCTCCACATGCTGCCCCCACCATGAGAGCCGACTCCACAGCTCCTGTTGGCTGGGAACTGCAGCCAACGGGAGCTGTGGGGGCAGCGCCTGAGGCAGCAGTGTGTGAGACCCTCTGCCCCTCTTCCTCCCCGCCTAGGGGCCGCTGCCACAGGGGTTTGAGTGCCGGTCGCTTTGGGAGCTGCGCCACCTGAGGTAAGCGCCGCCCCCCTTGCCTGCCTCCCACACCCCTGGCCCAGCCCAGAGCCTGCACTCTGCACCCAAACTTCCTCCCAGAGCCTGAACCCTCACCCCTCCCACACCCACCCCCCCGCCCCAGCCCAGATCCCTCACCCAGCACCCACACTCCCTCCCAGAGCCCAACCCCTCACCCCCCCACACACGCCAACCTCCTGCCCCAGCCCAGAGCCCGCTCCCACACCGAAACTTCCTCCCAGAGCCCGACCCCTCACCTCCTCCCACATCCCAACCCCCTGCCCCAGTCCAGAGACCGCACCCAGCACCCACGCTCCCTCCCAGAGCCTGACCCCCTCACTCCCTCCTGCACTCAACCTCCTGCCCCAATCAAGGTATCTCATTTTATTTTCATTTACTTCTCATTACTTATAATATAGGAAGAGGATGAAGAAAAGAAAGAATGAAAAACAGGGTGGGGGAAATAAGAGAAAATGTTCTTTTTCTTGGCTAACTAACGTTAACTAACTTCACTAACGTCAGTGAGCATGTAGGTCTATTCTCAGGATTGGGCCTTAGATTGAAGCTCTGTGGATCTGTCCTGCCCGAGCCAAGCAGATTCTTGACTAGATTGGCAGTGAAAAGGATTGTATGAGAATTGAAGGGTCCTATGGCAGTGTGCCTGAGCCATGCTGTCTTTGATCTGTCGACACACACATATACACCAAGCAACGGCACATTCCTCCCACTTGTCCAGGAAGTTAATGCCATTGTCAGAGTTAACGTCTCCCTGGATATCATTAACCTCTGGGGGTTTGTTCCACAATGTAGGACGCATGGGAAGCATGCATCACAGAGTGGCTGCCTCTATTCTATACCCATGCCCTCTAGAGGCCCAAAGTCATAGCGATGGTGCAGCATGTCTTCCACTAGCTCATGCTGGTTCAGATCTGTACCCTTCACTTCCCTGCTTGCTGGGCCTTTCCCACTCTTTTGATTCCCTCTGCATCCGGGCTTCATGAGTCTTAATATGACTTACTCAGTTGAATAAACTTTATTGAGCCTCTTGACCAATCGTATAATACTGGATTGGAGCATTTTTAAAGTAGGTAATCAGATACAACACCAGGGATATAGACTGCATTAGTGAACTTTCTATAATTTTATTGCTGCTCCCAGAAGGCCATTGGAGCAAATTACAAAAAGTTTATGCAATACCAGGATATACTGTATCATCTTTTACCAGGCCTTGCTCTCCCTTTATCATCTCAGTGCCTTATTATTTGCTTATACACACCCCAACAAATGAAATCTTTACAATCTTTCTATTGAAATTAGTCAGATTTTTGAATGAAGATAGACAACATGATTGATAATATAAACAATGATTTAAATTGCACAATTATGCCATTTGTTTCCTTTACAAAACATACAAAAACCCATGTCACAGCTGATTATAATTAGTTTTTCTATATAGTGTGAACAGGATACTAAAGATGAGAGGAAGATCTCACTTGTGGAAAAAATAACTGTTTTTTTGTGTGTGTCATTGTCATAAATATAAAGGGAAGGGTAACCACCTTTCTGTATACAGTGCTATAATATCCCTCCTGGCCAGAGGCAAAGTCCTTTTACCTGTAAAGGGTTAAGAAGCTCAGATAACCTGGCTAGCACCTAACCCAAAATGACCAATGAGGGGACAAGATACTTTCAAATCTGGAGGGGGGGGAAAGGCTTTTGTCTGTCTGTGTGCTATCTTTTCCGGGAACAAATCAAGAATGCAAGCCCTCCAACTCCTGTAAAGTTAGTAAGTAATCTAGATAGAAATGCGTTAGGTTTTCTTTGTTTTGACTTGTGAAATTCGCTGTGCTGTAGGAATGTGTATTCCTGTTTTTGTGTCTTTTTGTAATTTAAGGTTTTGCTTAGAGGGATTCTCTGTGTTTTGAATCTGACTGCCTGTAAGATTATCTTCCATTCTGATCTTAGAGTTGTTCTCTTATCTTTTTGTTTTTTGTTTTTTGTTCTTCTAATAAAGCTCTGATTTTTAAGAATCTGTTTGGGTTTTTTGGGTCTTAAAAATCCAAGGCTGGTTTGTGCTCATCTTGTTTATTCTCAAGCCTCCCCAGGAAAGGGGGTGTAAGGTTTTGGGGGGATATTTTGGGGAAATAGGAACTCCAAGTGGTTCTTTCCCTGTTCTTTGTCTAAATCACTTGGTGGTGGCAGCATACTTTCAAGGACAAGGCAAAGTTTGTGCCTTGGGAAAGTTTTTAACCTAAGCTGGTAAAAATAAGCTTAGGGGGTCTTTCATGTGGGTCCCCACATCTGTACCCTACAGTTCAGAGTGGGGAGGGAACTCTGACAGTCATGGTCTGTTTATTCCGTTGATTTCTGTGTCTTTGTCTGTGTATGCTTACCTTTTCCAGTTTATTTGTTTGGATGCAACTTTCAACTTTAATGCTTTCAATTGTGAATTTAAGTCCTTAAGTATTGTATTACTTAAGTATTCCTGTTCCTTTATTTACTTTGTTTGAGATTGTTTTAAATCTGTCCCAAAAACTGATATGTGTGCATTTGTTTTGGGGTTCCATTTGGCAAGTAAACCAGTAAAATTGTAATAAAAAAAATTAGAATTCAGAGTTTAGCTCTGCAGATGTGGATTTTTTTAAAAAAAATCTGATGGTAATAAGGATGTTGTCAAGGTATTTTTCAGAATTTGCTATTTGTTTATTTGTAACTAGCTTTATATGCTGAAAGCCACCTTGGAGCTTATTAATGCATTTATTAATGGCTAGGCCTGGGATTTTCAGAAGAGCCTGAAAGGGGCTGAGTGGGAGTTGGGTGCCTAACTTCCTTAGGCTGATTTGAAAATCCTAGTCTAAATGATCTACAGCATCATTACAATTTTACACTGACATGTAACTCCATGGAGTCACACCAGTGTGAATCTGGAGTAATACAATAGTTATTCTGGCCCATACATTTTGCTCTCTGGCATCAATTTGCATTCTAAGAATTTAAACAAACATATTTAAATACAGATCAATTAACTTCTTATGGAGGCAGAAGAAAATATCATTCCCTACAAACCACCAGTTCACTCCTCACTCACCCAACATCTTCTAGTCCTCGTTTTGCCCCTCTTTATGATGTTCCTTGACGACATCCTGTGAGGGCCAGAGATACTATGCTCTGTCTGACCAGCCTGGGAAATGAATTCCAGAGTCAAGGGCCTACTCCCACTGACTTAGTCTGATCACTGGCCCACCTCTTGTTCAGTGCAAAGGAAAGTTATCTTGAGTGCTCCCAGAGGATCTCAGTCATGGTGGCAGATCACAAGAGCATCTTAAAGAAATTTCCCTAAATATTTCCCCCTCTATCTGTGTATTTGAGTTTTGTTGTTTGTTGTTGCTATGCTAGCTAAGGTGTCTGGCATTTCGTTAATTTCTGATTTGAGCGCACAAGCAAAGTGAAAATGCCAAGTTATTAAACCTTTGAAAATGAGACTGTAGAGCAGAACAGGGACATATGAACCAATTGTCTTGGCAAGACAATCTCAACACTGTTGACTTAGTAAGGCCATCCTAGCACATGTGCATAGGAAACTATTGTCTTAGTACAGCTGTTATTAATATCTGAGCTTGAGTCATGCAAACAAATTGAGGTTATATTGCTCCCTTGCATACGGCCTCTTGTAACGTTTGTGGTTTCCTATATCCCTGGACTACTACTAAGTGCTGCCATTTTTAAATTAAATAACTGTGTAACATAGTGTGTGATTTTGGAAAACCTGCTTAGCAGGAAACAGGGTAACACAAGCAGCAAATCAGCTGTATCATAGGTATGGGTTTTGGATCTAAAAACCTTGGCATTAACCCTGTAAACTCACAATGGCAGCCAATTATGCCAATGCAGTGTTCTGCAGCAGAATACATCCTGAAGAATAAAAGCTACCCTATTAGATATAAATACTTTGGGGGTCAATACAGTCTTATGACTAGACTTCCCTCAGATATGCTTATGATGACTCGTTGATTTCACCGTGATCTGCTTCATGGACACAAACGCAGAATCTTGGTCTCAAGTAGAAGGGATTTTTTAAAATACTTTAATAATTTGTTTTTGTTTTGGGGGTTTCTTTTAGGAGCAAAATTTATTGGAACCTACCCCATCCCGGACACATACAATCCAGATGACGACAAAATCTATTTCTTTTTCCGAGAAATATCGCAAGATAGCAGTACGTCTGACAAAGCGATCCTTTCCCGAGTTGGAAGAATTTGTAAGGTGAGAAATGTACATTCTTTTTTTTCTCTCTTTTTTTAAAAAAAGTAAACTTTAATTTGTTTCTTTAAGAAATCTCAGTTTTGTCCAGGAAGGAAATAACCTCACGCATATAACCGTCTGAGTAATGTGCAATAACATGGATTACTAATGATGTCTAAAATTCACTTGCCTTAACTTGAAAACTAGGCTTGATACTTAGTAAGTCATCATATTTTTGGAAACATAATATTTTCATAATCGATAATGATGCATCTAAATAGCAATTGATTAATCTTAAGCTACTTTGTGGTGAGAACCTTTGTTTTGCTGTCTCGATTAAGGCTAAATCCTAAGCATCTGTGCAAAGTCAGAGTACATGGGCCTTTTGTATGGGGTGTGCACTGGCTTAAGGGGAAAATAGAATCTCCGCTGAGGTGGGGAGCATCAGTGTATCGCCCCCACAAGTATTACTAACAGTGTCTTTTTTGTTCTGTGTTTGCACCATGCCTGGCTTATGATTAGGGCCCCTAGATGCTACAATAATAGAAATAATAAATAATAGTAATAACGACCTGTACGCTACTTTAGCTGATGTGTTCTCTGTAGCCTTTCCTTTTCTCAGCCGTTACTGTAATCCATAACCCTGTAGCGATAGATGTTGTTACTGCTGATGCTCTGTGTTCCAAATGCAGTATTTTTGTGATCAGGTCCATGGATTTATGAAACTTTGGTAATGATTAGAAAAGCTGGGCTTTTTGAAAAAAGTATGGACCAGGTCATTAGAAATTGTGGTTTTGATTACGTTTCCATGCAGTGGCCAAAGTCATGTTGGAAACGTGAGGAACTCCAATGTCACACCGGAACGGTTTAGTTTCTTTATCATGTTTTAGAATAGTCTCGATGTCCGTATGTTATTATACTTTAAAAACATTATGCTTTGATTATGAAATGGCCCAAGTCTCAGCAAAAACCCTGTATGTAGTAATCTCAGAGGTAAATGTACTGCATTTCTATGGTACAATTGTACAGCTTTCTTCATTTGCTGGTATTCTGTAGCGTGTTGCCTGATGCATTAGTTAGCACTACTGACAGTGGGCATTAGGTTCCTAAGAAGGACCCTTGAGGAAAAAAAAAATTAACTGCAAGACTTCTTGATTCAGAAAGAGAAATGGATAGGAAAAAATGAACTAGAAAGACATGCAGGCACAAGAGAACAAAGAACTGGACACACGTGTGTGGATGCCTACCCAGAATTGTTCTTCTATCTACGAAGAGTCACAACTGAGACTTCAGTGACCAGTGGGTCTACAAATTTTCAGTCCTGGGTCTACAAATGTTTGCAACAAACTGAGCAACCAGTTCACTGTAGCAGTTCATGTTTAGCCAAACAAGAGAACGGGCAAGCTTCGGTTGGGTTTTTCACAGCAGTATGATTAATGAAACACTGACAAGGCAAACAAATATAATTTACTACTAGATGTGGCTTTTGCTGATTATGAAAGTACTTAATGCATTAGGGGGAAAATGGTTAGGTGGAATCTGGAAAGCCAAGGCACAGAGAGATTATATTAAACTAAGATGCATTAATAGTAGACCTCCAGCTTCTACTGAGAAAAAGGACAGATAAGATATCTTAATAAAAGCAAATGTATTGTAAAGAGACCCTAATGACCAGTCCTAATTGAGTCTCAAATGAGACCAAGTTTCTAGGGTAGTGGTGTTGTAGGAAATGTCTTGAGCTTTGTTTTCATTTTGCCAATCAAATGAACATTATAGGAGAACTTCGAAATAGAACTTGCATTTTATTATATACATATGTAACTCCCAACACTGGGAGCGATGAACACGTGTAGTAATGTGTACATACACCAAAATACAGATGGTTGCTAGACTTACGGGACCAGATATTCCAAAATGCTCAGCAGCCACAGTTGGTATCCAGTTCTCAAAACAGCTCAGCCTCCAGCAGCTCCTGTTAAACACACTGAGTGGGAGCTAACAGGTGAGGAGCATTTTGAAAAATCTGGCTGCTTCATTTAAGGACCTAAATAGGAAGTGCTGGGTGCAGAACTCTCTTGAAAAATCTGATTTGCACTGTTTCTGCATGTGTCTTGATTATGCTTATTGTAGTATAAATGTAGTACAAATGGGTAAAGCATAAATTCCTGACATCTGGTTCAATTGTGTTTTCTCTGACCTGCAGTGCCAAATCTGGTCAGCTTAATTCTCTATGCCTGCAGGCATAGGTGTCCATATCTATAGTTAAAACCAACCATGAGTAATTTAGTGTGGTTGAAAGTTCTACTTGTCCTGCAGCATTACTTGATAATAAGCTTCAACTAATCTAGACAATTTTCCTTAAATTCGAGCTTGTGTCTTCCTTCCACCATGTCCACAGCAACACAACATACTGCTATATGTCAGAAGACCAGGAACTATTTAAATGATCTGCTTGGTGCGTGTAATTCCAATTTCTTTGACTGGAGCTTCACCACTCTGCCTCACTGTTCTCTAAGGCTCTTCCTACACTTTGGTGTTAGAGGTACATGCTGAAATTAGAATAGGCAGTAAAAACACAAAAAGACTTGTGTGTTTAATATAACAGGTTAGTCAGTAGAGCCTACTCTTTAACTAGTATTCATTGGTTGAACAATATAGTCTCACACTGATCCTCTCCCTTAGGGAAGTCTTCTCTGGAGAGCATTCCCCTTTCCCAGCTATTTCTAGACCTAAAAGATTACAATATCTCACTTAAAGTTCTTTGCCCAGAGTCAAACAGTTGTCGCTTGCCCTGTTCAGAAGACTGTTCTTATATTTACTATCTTAAAGCATGCTTTGCAATAACACAGCCACCAAAGCATTAAAAAGTGGTCATTTAGGTTTACGTCACTTGCCTTCTGTATATCACCAGGGGATATAATTATAAACTGGGAGGAAGTGCTTTCAACAGTCACTTGCAGACTAAAATGTATAATTTATCACGACAAATGGCATTTCCTATTTTTGGTTTTAAGGAAAAAAAAAGGTATCGTCAGCTTATCTGCAGTACCTGGAATTTCTTGTTCTGATTAGGGAAAACAGAATGTTCCCACTAATATCAAGTGTAACGTGGTTAATTGTTTGCTTTCGTTCAAGGTAGGATTATTTGCAAAAAGCAAAAATCAGGCTTAAAGATTAATCCTATCTGGATTTTTATGTATTTTTTTAAAATATAGAAAATGTATTACACTTTGTAGGAACTTTTTCCCATTGATGTCACAAGACCATATCCTCAGCCAGTGTAAATTATTATAGTTTCATTGACCTCAAATCAATTTGCACCATTTACACCAGCTGACAGTATGGCCCATATATTAGACATTCAGGATCAGATTTTGAAAACTAGTGCTGTTTCTGAAAACTGTCACCTTTGCACCCAAATGATAAACCTTAGTTACACAAGCACACAAAGTCTTTGCATGTATATCCATTGCAAATTGACGGCAAACAGATTTCGTTCATGGAAATGTCATCATTTGTATGCAAAGCTGCACATACAGAAACACATTGAACCATATAGAAATTTGCCAAAATCACCTTAGGAAAATAAGTCCAAACTTACAACAGTCCACTAGGAAGGTAACAATTTCTTTTGAGATAGTTTTTTATTAGTTTCAGTACATTTTCACAAAGTTACATGCCAGCTTCAGTATACTGTAATGTACTGGACGTTGTCCAAGATCATTAAGGCTCAGTGTTAAAGTAAAAAAGTCATGATGTCATTCCTTGAAATCTATCATATGGTACATAAGGAACTAGCTGAAGCAATCTCAGAAATGGTTAGCAATTATCTTTGAGAACTCCTGGAGGATGGGTGAGGTCCCAGAAGAGTGGGGAAGGACAAGCATAGTACCTATCTTTAAAAAGGGGAACAAAGAGGACCCAGGGAATTAGAGACTGGTCAGCCTAACTTCAGTACCTGGAAAGATACTGGAACAAATTATTACATAATCAATTTTTAAGCACCGAAGGATAATAGGATCATAAGGAATAGACAGCATGGATTTCTCAAGAAAAAAAATCATGCCAAACCAATCGAATTTCCTTCTTTGATAGAGTCACTGGCCTAGTGGATGGGGGGAAAGCAGTAGATGTGATATATCTTGATTTTAGTAAGACTTCTGACACTGTCCCACATGACATTCTCATAAGTAAACTAGGGAAATGTGGTCTAAATTAAATTATTATAAGATGAATGTGACCAAAAGCACCCCTGTATTCATACCATACACAGCATTGTAGTAATCTTTGTACAAAATATGCCTTGTAAGGTATCATTTGAACATGAATAACTTGCTGGTCAATTGTATCGTGGTGAAATGTATGTAGCAGCATTATATGTAAATATGTGAATTCCCCCGTATGATTTTATTAGCACAGGTTCAAAACCAGACAGTCCTGCCTCAGCAAAAGTTGGTAAACAGGCCTATCCTAAACAAAGGAATGTGTGTTTACATCAATTTACATATACATAATAAACAGGGTCCTCAAAACAGCAGTGGGAGGAGATGATAGGAAACAGAACCATTTGCATGTTAACAAACACAGGTGGGGGAAGAAAGAGCATGGAGCCTCCTTCACCACCGGACACCATGTTGCCTTCTTCACTGTTTGGATAGACTTTGCTTTGAAGGGCAATCTTCAGAAGAATCCACTTCAAAGGTTCACTGGACTACAAAAGAAAACTCTAATTTATCTCTTTTCACCTAAGAAGACGATGGCACCAGCACCTCAGGGAGAGCTTCTGACAAAGAAAAGGGTCAGTCTCCATTTTAAACAAAGCCTTGTACCAAAATACGCTCGATTTAAGTTTTAGACTTCTAGATGTGTGTTTTCACTTTTATTTGCTAAGTAACCATTTCTAATTGTTATGTCTTATCTTTGAATTCATTTAACATCCGATCTTCTTTTGTTAATAAACTTGCTTTATTTTTAATCTAAACCAATCCAGTGCTGAACGGTTTAGTAATTCCAGTTGATTCATGATTACTTTCCTCCCAAAGCCTATACACCTGTTGTAATCTCTGTCATTTCACCTGAGCCTATTGATCTTTCTTTTCTGGTATGAATGGCAACCATCCAGCAGATTCCTTACTGTACAGTTAGATTTTCCAGTTTGGGACACATCCAAAAATATTTCAGAAGAAACTATGGGTGTGATGTGAAAATATTTTCTAAAATGAGAGTCGAGTTTTCCATGGCGAACCTAATAGTTCTGCACATTTGTTGTGAGTAAATTACAGCTCTAAAAGAAGTAACAGCCAATCTGTGAGAGGTACAGGAACTCAAAGCTAAAATAGTGTTGTCTCCCACACATAGTTCCGTCAGAGGCCATTTCCATAGGTGATGTGACCTGCTCAAACTGAGTTCCTTTCACTTTCCCTCCTGTAGTTTTCTCTCTGGATAAAAACATCCTTACCTGTTGTCTTAATACCTAGAAATGAATTGGTATGCAGAATTCCATCTTTATCCATCAAGTCTAATTTAACAATAACCCTTAAACAATAAGTTCATAAAATTCGCCCCAATCCTGCAATGATTCTACAAGGGTGGACTCCCGTTTTTGTGCTCATTGAGTGATTGAGGCTGTACTATATAATTTTAGACAGTAAAACCTACTACTTAACCTCCCCTGTGCCTTTTATAAGAAACAGCATCGCTCAGGGCCAGATAGTGGAGCCAGTGTGGTTCCTTGGATTGGGCTTTGGACTGGCAGGTAGGAGGCCTAAGTTCATTTCTGGCTCTGTTGTTAACCTTCTATGTGACTTTGGACAGATCACTTCACCTCTGTGCTTGCATTTCCCCTCCCGCCGTTGTCTGTGTTGTCTGGTTACCTTGTAAATTCTTCAGAGCAGAGCCTCTGTCTCCCTGTGTGTTTGTACAGCACCTAGTACAATGGGGCCACTCAAACAATAATTAGCAGAGGGGGAGGAGAGTTCAAGGAGTCCCCTCCCTCCACTTTAGACATTGGCACAGCTGCCTGGAAAGCCTTCCTTGCACCCCCAGGTCAGTGATCAGGCACCCCAGTGGGGGAGGGGAGGGTGTGCTGGAAGGAGTGTGACAAAGTGGAATTTTTTGTAATATTTTTAATGGATCCGCAGCTTCCCTTATACTTTGCATGGCTACCTAGTGGTGGTGGTTGGGGTGGGGGGGGGGGCGGAATTAAGTTTGCTCTCAGGGCAGGCTAAGAGACATGGGTGTGTGTCACCTTCCTGTCCAGGTAGAATTAATAGAGTCATTACGGGACTGGCTGAAACTGATCCAGATCAACAAGGGGTCCAGAGAGACCATGCAAGCTCCAGTGACTCATGGATCAGCACTCTCAGCTGGGAAGCAGAGCGGCGGGAGAACAAAGGGCTGGAAGGTTTGAGGTGGGGGATAAGTGTTGGCTTCTGGAGGAAGCTGGAAGTTCTCTCACCTGGGAACTGACTAAGGAGGTGAGACTCAGAGAGAGAGAAACACAGAGCCTGAAAGTGGAGTTCACTGCGGCTTGGCTGGGGCTCTGGGCTGACCAGAATGTTCTATGTGTTAGCCTTCATTTCTCTGTGCTAACCTAAGGGCTTCCTATGCTGTGTTCCAGTTGACTAATAAACCCAATTGTTTTGAAAACATTGCTGAAGTGTCACTGTAAATGCTTGGTGAGGTGCATTAATCCCTGAAGAATGGACAAGTCCCTACCAGGGGTCTGTCTCTGCTGGACTCACTGAACAAAGCTCATGGTGTGAAGCAGGAAGTGCTGAAGCCCCACAGGTGCAGTCCCAGGAGGCCGTGGCCTAACTTGAAGAAAGAGTGAGACCCCTTAGGGTCTGACATATCGAGGGGGTTCCTCCAAGCGACTGTTCCGAAGCTGGGAGAGTAGCACCAATCCTGTGGGTCGATGGCAGGGAGTATAGTGAATTCTTTGCCCCATAATATTGAATACAAGTGCTCTTTAATAGTAGTAGTATGATAATGTTTTGCAGTCCCAGCCAACATTGAGGCCCATTGTGCTAACCCCTGTGAAAATACATAATGAGAAACAAACACTGCTCCAAGACAGAATTATCTCCAGGGGAGACTGAGGCAGAGAGAGAGAGAGAGAGATTTGCCCAAAGTCACACAGGAAGCCATGAACTGGCCCAGGACTCGCGAGGCCTAACCCAGTGTCTAAACCACATGACCATCCTTCCTGTTATTTATACTTGTGTATATTTTTATTCTCTCTCTCTCTTTCTCTCTCTCTCTCTCCCTCTCCCACCCTTCCTGTGTTGCTTATCTTCTTAGGGCCTGATGGATGTAGAGCCAACTGAAATCATGGGAGTCTTCCCATGGACTTCAATATGCTTTGACACAGACCCTAAAGATAAAAAGCTCTTGGAGGAAGGGACTGTGTCTTTCTGTGTGTGGCCAGTACCTAACATAGGTGGATACTGCCGGAATAAAAATATTAGACAGTAATACTTAAAGAGTCACAAAGGAATTGTGTATTTGGAGGCGTAAATTCATTGACATTAGAATGTTGGCAGTTTCTCAATAGAATTTCATTGGTCTGCTGGAAACTTTTCCATAGTGCTGCTCTCTGTTGCTTAGGATTTTATTTGTTTTTGGTGGATCTATCACATAGCTAGAGCTTCAGGGTCTTTCGCGGTTCCAGCTCTTTTCATTTTGTTTGCTGGTATTTCCTTTTGTTCCTGCTAGGAATTCACTTTGGATGGTCCTTTTGCATCTTGCTGCAGGCACTAATTAATAGCCGCCTCCTTTGAATTCCATTCATTGTCTGATTTGATTTATGCAGTTGTTCAGGATAATTACTGTCTTTAAAGTTTTATGTATTACATTTTCTGATGTCTTCAGTGTTTACTGGTTTTAAAAAAATTACTTTTTCTGTTCTTACACTCGGTGTTACTTACAACCCAAATGAGAGATTAAGAATCAGTTAGGTTCAGGTGTTCTTTTGCTGTACTGCCATCTGTTTTCCTGTCTAGTGCATTCCAAGGCACACAGTTGTGAATTTTGATTCAGCTACATTAATGTCATCTACATATTTCCTAAAGTGACTGAAGAAAATGTATCATTTAATTTTATTTTCAATCCATACACTCCGAGATTAATAGTGGTGTGATAGATTTTACTTGCAAAAAGGTTAATGCTCAAATAACTTTTACCTATAACCACATGGTTTAGGAAACATATATTTTGTTCTGGTAAAATTGCAGATCAGAAAGACTCCTCTTTCTTTTTAATGAGAAAGAGACATATTAATTTTGTAGATAGAAAGCAAGGGCTTGAAATGCATCTACATTTTTGATTACATTCTTGATTTGACAAGGGCATTATATTTCCTAGTACAACTGTATTAATTTCAGTGTTGCCTCAAATATTTGAATAGTGACTAGAGATGGGTAGAAATTGGAATTTCCATTCCACAGAAAATTCTAATGTTTCAAAATTTGGTTTTGTTCTAAATCATAACAAAAATTTGAAATTTCCCATGGAAGAAACATTTTAAAAAAAATCAATTTACCATTGAAACATTTAATTTAGATAATGTTGAAACATTTATTATGGATAGGGTAAAAGCATCACTTTGATAATATCAAAACTGTATAATTATAATGCATATTAAAATTTATATTTTAAAAGTCAAAATGAAATTAATCGAAACAAGAGTCAAAATGAAGCATTTCAACATTATCCAAACAAAAAGTGAAGGTTGAAAGAGTTAGCTTTGACTTTGTTTTGTTGAAAATTTTGTTGAAATTCACACATTCCAGCAAAACTTCTTGATTTCAATGTGACTACATTTTAATGGCAGAAAATCATTCCATCGTTTTTTTTTTACCATCTCTAATATTTACAGTATCTCTTTAATGTACTGTACCAAGTCAAAGCAAGTCAAATTGAGACTGGAAATAAGGCATATATTTTTAATACTGAAGGTAATTAACCATTCGAGCAACTTACCAAAGGTTGTGGAGGATTCTCCATCACTGGCAATTTTTAAATTCAGATTGGATGGTTTTTTTCTAAAGGATATGCTCTATTTGGGGGAAGTTCTCTGGCCTAGTATGGAACGCAGGAAGTCAGCCTGGATGATCACACTGGTCCTTTCTGGCCTTAGAATATATTAATTTAACTTTTTAGATTCTTAATGAATAAGCTTCCCTAGTCACTAGTTAATTTGTGTGTGCTGTCTTTTTTTAAGTCTTACTATAACAGACTGACAACTCCAGGTAAATTATCTGCTTTCCAGCTGGCAGTGTATCTACAGCTGCCTCTCACTCCCAAATACACATGAGTAGCAGAGTTTACAGGCACTTCTTTATACTATAGAAGAAGGCATTTGAGGCGGAAGCATTGGTATCTGTTACAACTTGTGAGATTACAAAACAGTAAGTGCTAATTAAATCTTTATTTATATAGAGAAAAAATATGCGGTTTTAAGTGCCTTCTTCTGTAATGAAACAAAGTTTATTGTAAACACTACTAAGCCAGTGTGCTCAGGAGCTATAGACAGTGATACTTAGAGATAAGATTTCAGATACCTTTGGGCTGTTCATGTGGCGAGACTAGTCTGTCCATAATTCTATATTGAAAAACTAGAGTATTCTTCCTGCCCGTCCTCCTCTCAACACATACACTTAAATTCATCCTGCGCCATCCTCTCTTGCCATTGTCTCATCTTGTTGCAGTATCTGTTCTTCTGCACCCCACTCTACTGATTTCTCTTGGTGAAAGCCCCTTTATTTCGCCCCCCCAAACAGAGGTGAGGTATTGGGAGGTTGTCACGCAGGCTCACGTGCCACTTCCCACCCCCCATTTGTGTGAACACAGAGCAGGGCTTGCTCAGCCTTCTCAGGAGGGGGGCTCTGTCCTTCCCACACTGCGCCTCCCCCCACACGCATGTCAGCTCGCGGGGAGTGGGACGGAGCAGCCTTTCCCCTGCACTCTGGGTTGCTGCCTCAGCAGCTGGATGTCACCTCCTGGATTCTAGTGCCCACCTGTACCCTCTACAGCAGTGAGTGCCCATGGAGGACATGGCAAGGGGGTGGGTGGGGTGGGGCTGGGGGAGAGGGGTACGGCATGGGGTGTGGGAAGAGACAGTGGCATTGGGCAAGGGGAAGAGAAGAGGTTGGAGGATGGGGCAGGGACAGTGGGGAGAGAAAGGGGATGGGATGGGGCAGGGGACAGTGGGGAGACGAAGGGGGATGGGATGGGGTGGAGACAGTGGGGAAAGGAAGGTGAAGGGTAGGGGGAAGAGAAGGGGATAAAGGAATGGGCAGGGGGAAGCAAGAACCCAGCATATGGCATCCCCTCAGCAGCAGCAGCAGTAGCCCCAGCTGGGAGGCGGTTTCAGCAGCACCAAAGCAGCGACATCACAAAAGCTGCCGGTGCCAGAGTGGCCGCCAACAGCAGCTGGGACTCCCCCATTAAGCCAGCCCAACCCCCAAGTACCGGCTGCCCTGGTACCACTCCAGGCAGGGGAAGAGAGCCAGTGAGACAGGGAACCGGCTTCACTGTGCATGTATGTGTGCGTACATGTGCACATTCACACGCTTTGTCCCCCCACCCCCAAAAATAGCAGTCAAACTACACCTATGGTGGAACTGTGCTGGTTTACAGCAGCTGAGGATCTGGCTGAGGATCTCTCCATTTCAAATTATTTCTTGTTATTCTCCTACCTGCATAGTCTCCTCCTCTCCTAGGCTTCACCACCCCACCTCCACCCCCGTACTTTGAATTTCCCTTTCTTAATTTTCTCTCTCTTTTCCCGTCCCTTCTCTTTCACCCTCTTTCCAATCTACTGCTCACCTCGCCTCTGAAGGTTTCATTATATTAATTTAGTGGGATCTGCTACCCATTGAGGTTGCGTCTGAGCACCTGACAGTGATTAAGTGCAGTGAGATATTAAATCAAACCATCCACGAAAGACAGACAAAATAAAATAGCTCCCCTTCCATGTGTCACTGAAGCGTCAAGCAGATGTTTGGCCAAGATGTGCTATAGACAGGACTCTATAGGCCTGTAAAGATGCTATGATGGACTGGGGATCATTTACCAAAAGCTCCATACCTTCGGCCCTCACTCAGGAGGATCTAGGGACTGTCAGCAAACGTGCCTCAGATGTTGTAGGGTTTGAATAGGAAGAGAGGTATGTTCTAACGTAACACATTCCTAGATTAGGCCCAGGTCAGAACCAATACAGTGAATTGAAATGGGACGTTTATGTGGTTCACAGGGCACTATTGTGCTGATGTCAGTGCGCTCCCATCAGCAGATAGATAAGCATGTTCTGTTGTAGCTGAAATTTCTAAGCAAATTGCGAGGGCTGAGGTAGTTAGAAGTGGTGTGGCGAAGTCTGCATCCAGGAGGAAAGGTCGTGCTTACACAGCTAAGCGCAGATATCGAAAGCAGTAGTAGCTACTGTGTTACCTGAGAATCCAAGAGCTGGGAGGTGTCCAAAATTAGAAAAGCAAAGAACCTGCATCATTCAGATATGAGAGAAAAGAGATGTAGAGCTGAGTGTTCGCTAGGTACTGATGTTTTCAAAAACAACCATTCCCCTGTGTCTCTCCTGTGCCTTGCCCTTTTTGTGTCTCACTGCCTCTTCCACCCAGGCGTGCCTGGAAGGGTAGGAGCTGCTGCTGGAGGGCAGAGGATGTTATGGGTGGAACGGCTTTTCCATATGTAATTTCTGTACCCGACATGTTCACCCTGTGGTTACTTTGTAGAGCACTTGATGAGAGTCCAGGTGCAGCCGGCAGGTCACAAGATGCTGACCTTCCTCCTTGTGTCAGTCGGTGAAATAAAATATTACTGGCAATGAGTAGCACAGGTTCAGCTGCTTGCTGAGTCACTGATCAAAGTACTTAAGCATGTGCTTCACCTTAGGAAATGAATTGGGCTACTACTGTGTTTACCATTAAGTTGGTGTTTCAGAGCTTTGCTTGATCGGACTTAAGGATTGGGAGCCACGTTTCCGGTCTGTAGTGGCAACGGAATGTCTCTAGATTCTTCTCTCAGGCGTTCCCCTGCTTCCCCAACGTCACTCCAAATACCAGACAGACATTTAGAAACTCCTTGCAGTCTTTTGAAAACGTGCAGCATCAACTAGTGAGCCGATAAGGGGACTCTGGTGGAAAAGATAGATGTAATTTAGCTGAACAGAATTGCCAGATGCATGAAAAGCTCAGAGCTATTTACTGTTTACGTATGTTTCGTTGCTTGTGCCAGAATGCTCAGCTGTTGCACCTCCAAACACAACACACATGTACAGAGCATACTTTACTAGTCACGTAAGGCTGCTAATTTTGACACCTGTATAATAAATCTGTTGGCTAGATGCAAACCTGCAGGCTGTGAAGGATTTTAGAAAAATAAGCAGAGAGGTGACAGTTCTTGTAAGAACTTTGATTCAAAAGGTAATAATTACAAAAAAAAAAAAAATTAGAAACTGAGCTAAAAATATTTAAAAGGAACAAATACTGGGGAAAAAAGAGAAGTCAACAGTTAGTCAGCTGAGAGTGCATTACCAGAGAAAAGCAGCTCCTTGCAAAGTGAACTTTGACATTTAAGACCACGCTCCTGGATGTCTGTAATAGTTATCATTCAGTCACTAAGTGCTTACAGTCGACTCCTTAAAAATTTAAAACTTCATTCCAGACTCAACTCCTTTTTTTCATTTTTTGACAGCTGATGAGTATATTTTGTTAAGCATATTAATATTTCAGAAACAGGTTTTTTTTCCATGGTATCCCATTTGTTTTATACTTGATACTTTAGAAAATCCCCAAACCTTTGAGCATTGATTGTTAGGGCTATAAGGGTAGCTCAGAGGAAATGGTCTAGAATGGAATTTAGCAGAATACTTCACCAAGAACGTAGGTTATAGTAATTTGACCAAATTTTGCCCTCCCACAAACCTCCCTGTGAACTGTGTACACATAACTAATAGCATATGTATATTTAGGTTTCAGAGGAACAGCCGTGTTAGTCTGTATTCGCAAAAAGAAAAGGAGTACTTGTGGCACCTTAGAGACTAACCAATTTATTTGAGCATGAGCTTTCGTGAGCTACAGCTCACTTCATCAGATGTTTCCACGGTAAACATCTGATGAAGTGAGCTGTAGCTCACGAAAGCTCATGCTCAAATAAATTGGTTAGTCTCTAAGGTGCCACAAGTCCTCCTTTTCTTTTTGCATATGTATATTTGTAGAACAATTGGTAGGTACAGTAATTTGTCTTTGGGACCTCCGCCCCAGATGATCTGCACCATTATTCTGTATGTAAAAAAATTCCTAGAGAACCATTAATTCCAGAATGACTCTCTCTTGACAAGAAGAGACCACATGCTGGGAGAGGTGTGGCTTTGGGCATTTCAGCTGTGGAGTTGTTCAAAGAAACTTTGCAAACAGATTTTTGTATAATGGGGAAAAATGTATTTTTTTGAAAAATGACTAGTTTGACCAAATAAACTGTAAAAAAAAAAAAAAAAAAAAGAAAAAAGAAAAAGGGGGGGGGGTTCTGAAGGGTTTTGTTTTGTTTTGTTTTAGCTTTTTTGTTCAAACTAGGCTTTTTTCTGCACAAGGAGTAAAAGAATACAATCACAATTGGGATAATAATAAACCATTTAAGTTTCAGCGCCAAAGTTCAAAGTCCCAAGGCTATGAGCAACTAAAAATGAGGTTACAAAGAAAACCACTCTGCAGCCTTAAATACAGCAAGTCTTCCTGCACCTGCAATCTTAAGCATTTCTTGTGAGATATCTGTTTGTGTTAAACATTTCCCATTAATCCATCTTCTACTTTAAATATAGAAAGGGCAGACTAGAAATACACCCTGTAAAACACTGCTCAGAATGGGATCAGCAGATATTTTAGATACTTATGTAAAATTGCCTTATTTAGTCATTAAGCAAAACTTTTTTTAAAAATATTAGAATGATATGGGAGGTCAACGGAGCCTAATAAACAAGTGGACAACTTTCCTGAAAGCAAGACTGGTGTGCTCGATACCTGGCCCTGAGGGAGCAGACACATACTTTGATGAGCTACGTAAGTTGAACTGATCTTTACTATTTTGTTCTGTAATCTGCTCTGTGTTTTGGATTTACAGAAACTCAGGGCAGTGTTCTGATCTCACTCACACCAGTTTTATACTGTGAGCAACTCCACTGACTTTACTCCTGGTATACAGCTGGTGTAGGTGTGATCAGAATTATGCCCTGTTACTTTTACTTGGCTTTTCCCATTTAGGGAGAAGTTCAGCTGATTCCAGGTGGAATACAGCAGATGGCAGAACTCAAAACTTCAGCAAAATTCACAGGACAAAAAATTCAAAATCAAACAAACATAAGAATTAATTGTATGTTTACAAAGCTCCAAATGATAGGGTGGTAAATATGAAAATGTTTATAGGCTGTTTAATAAAAAGAAACTTTTCCCATTACAGAAGATATTTTCTTACTTTCCACAAGAGATGAGAGAAACCCTCTAGTGTATGGAGTCTTCACTACTACAAGGTATGTGTAGGGTCACATTTGCCCCTGGAATCCAATCCTGAAGGCCTCACTCAGGCAAAAACCTCTTAAAGGCAAAGGGAGTTTGCCAGAATAAGACCTGCAGGAATGACCTCTATTCCCCTAGGCCAATATTTTCCAAAATGTGTGCCTTAAGTTATGCTTCATAGTCCTTATGTAGGCATCTAAATAAGTGCCCTAATTTTAAAAAAAGAGTCAGTTGAGAAACAGGTGAATTTTTCACAAAAATCTTCAAGATGTTGAATTTCAAAATTAAAAAAAAAAGTTGATTAGCTTTCAGAGTACCCAACCGCGCTCCTTTTGAAATAAATTCATTCTCCTCTGCTGCCAGACCCTGATTATCTTGTGAGATCAAACAATATGCTGTTGGTCACTTTTCACAATAAAGCACTTTAGAGCAGTGGTTCTCAAAGCCGGTCCGCCGCTTGTTCAGGGAAAGTCTCTGGCGGGCCGGACCGGTTTGTTTACCTGCCGCGTCTGCAGGTTCGGCCAATCGCGGCTCCCACTGGCCGCGGTTCGCTGCTCCAGGCCAACGGGGGCTGCGGGAAGCGGCGCGGGCCAAGGGACGTGCTGGCTGCCCTTCCCGGAGCCCCCATTGGCTTGGAGCGGCGAACCGCGGCCAATGGGAGCCGCGATCGGCCAAACCTGCGGACACGGCAGGTAAACAAACCGGTCCAGCATGCCAGGGGCTTTCCCTGAACAAGCGGTGGACCGGCTTTGAGAACCAATGCTTTAGAGTGACACATCAGAATAATAGGTGGGGATGGTAATAAGATAATACCTTCTCACCTCACAGGAGGGGAGTGGGGTTGGAAGATTAATTAATGTTTGTGTAGTACTCAGATATTATAGCGAAGAACGTCATAGAAAATCCAATGAGGAAATTAATAATTCTATTTTCAGAGCATGGTTTGAATAGTGTGCAGTAAATGGGGCCACACATTGAACAATAAGGTTACAACAAGATATTGAATAACTGCTGATTAAGTGAGCACCCTCCATCCTGTGAACGGAATGAGGCAGAAGTCCTGTGGGTAAAATAGTGTGTGATCCTGTAATTAGAGACGGTATCAGAATGTATACACACAAGGGGGTGAGTTAAGTTTGCACTGGCAATCTTACCTCTGGCATCCTAACTTTTGAGTATTTGACTCCACATCTTAATAATGTTTAATGTAGGTTTTGTGTGTCATGTAATCTACCTGTTGCAGATGGAATGGAATTCAATCATTCTAGATATAATTTCTATATCAGTTTGTAGTAGTCTTGATTATTGATTTGCATTACAGTAGCACACAAAGGCCCTAACCAATATTAGGGTGCCTTTGGGCTAGACTCAGAGCATTCACATAGTAAACGAGTCCTCATCCTGAAGAATTTATAATCTAAATAGACCAACCAAAGGGGGAGGTGTCAAAGCAGGAGAGTGACATAGAGAAATAACTTGAGTTGTCCAGGTCACACAGTTGATTAGTGGCAGAGCCAGGAGTAGAGCTTAGGTCCCTGGGTCTCAGTCCAGTGTGCAAAGTATGAAAGACACTATAAATGTCAACTATAAGAACAGTATGAATATAATATCAATAGGATGTGTGCCGTATGCAACAAAGCCTCTTGGAACCTTCATACAATTCAGCCAATAAACTGACAAAAATTGAACCCAGTTATAGGATCTTCCCTTAGAAGATTACATAGCCACTGAAGCTATACAGAAGTGAATGAATGTCCGTTTCGTCACACAAAGTGTAAGATTAACACGTTTGCCTATGGCTTGGTTTTGGTTAGATAATTCAACTGTCTTTGTTAGAAAAGACACATAACATTTTATTTATTTATTTTTGGTTTACAATGCTCCTACACATGCCTCTCTAATACTCTGATTGCCTGAACAAGAATTAAAACACAGAATGTTAAATACAAACTGAATGTAATGGGCTGTCCTTCAATCTCTAAAATACACACCCCAAAGTCCTAATCATAATAAGGAATAAGAGGTCTCTGGATCCCTTCACCCACCAAGATAAAAGACGTTTTTTTCAGTATGGCCAAAAGGTTAACAAACCTAGTCTCCAGCGAACCAAAGTTTTAAACTGTAATTCACAGTTATATTATGTATGAGAGTTTTCAAGCCAAAGATATAATCTATACTGTACATAATTAGCACCACCCTCAGTTATAATAATTCTCAGGTATGGGACTTGATCCAAAGTCCATCAAAATCAGAGGACTTTTAACTGTCTTCAGTGAGCTTTGGATCAGGCCTATACTGAAGATTTTAAAATGTGATTATAAACATGCTTCATTTCTTTCAGCTCTGTATTCAAGGGCTCCGCAGTTTGTGTGTACAGCATGGCTGATATCCGAGCTGTTTTCAATGGCCCTTACGCTCACAAAGAAAGTGTGGATCATAGATGGGTACAATACGAAGGACGTATCCCATACCCCCGGCCTGGTACAGTAAGTGTCTCTTTAATTATATACTTCTATTTTTACTCAATGACCATATATTATGTTTCTGAATGGGTAACTTGTATTTTCCTTTCAGGATGTTTTAAATTATCCTCTTAACCCTCCTTCATGTTGACAGCTCAGACTTCTACCTACCCCTTTTTATATATAACTCTTCCGTTTCTCTGAGATAACATTGTGCCCAGACTGTCTATTTCCTGATGGTCTCTCCCACTCTGGGCTCCTCCTGGCTATATTTCCATGTGTAGGTGGAGATCCTCTCTGAGACACCAACACTTCATAAATAGCAGAGTACTTTTTTCTGATGACTATTAAATGATGATGATACATGTTGTTTAAATCTTGTGTTTCTCTGTTTTGCTATATCTTACAGACTTTGGTTTTGATAAAATTCTGTTCCCTTAGATGTGACCATTGATTTTGACTCTGTCATTAATATAAGTTATTTTAAAGTAACATAAGTAATTAGTTGTCATAAATTTTAAGCTATTCTGGTGAAAAACTGATTGATGGGAGGAAAAAGTAAAGCTTAAATCAGGAAATACTTCTCAGTAGTAATCCGCTAGGCCAGGGGTGGCCAACCTGAGGCTGAGAAAGAGCCAGAATTTACCAATGTACATTGCCAAAGAGCCACAGTAATATGTCAGCAGCCCCCTATCAGTCTGTCCCCAAGCCCGCTCCCAGTGCCTCCCACCCACCAGCAGCCTCACCGATCAGCACCTCCCTCTCCCTCCCCGCAACTCCCGATCAGCTGTTTTGTGGCATGCAGAAGGCTCTGGGTGGGGGGGAGGAGCGAGGGCACAGGGGCTCAGAGAAGGGGGTGGGAAGGGGCAGGGCCTGTGGCAGAGCCAGGGATTGAGCAGTGAGCACCCCCCGGCACATTGGAAAATTGGCACCTGTAGCTCCAGCCCTGGAGTCGGTGCCTATACAAGGAGCCGCATATTAACTTCCGAAGAGCCGCATGTGGCTCCGGAGCCACAGGTTGGCCACCCCTGCCCTAGGCCCTGAGGGGAAAAAAGTTGGAAAATTGAAAAAAAAAAACCACTTCTTTATTTCAAAATTTATAATTTAATTAATATTTCAAATACTGACAAAATGGTTGACCTACTCTGTAGGTGGTCAAAAAAAGGATCATTTTTAATGACAAATTTCCCACATTTAAAAATAAAATTAAATATTGAATTGGAAAAATTTGGACCAGCCTAACCATGTGTAGAGAAGAGAGCCAGCTCCACGTTGGGGAGGAGAGGAGAGAGGTGGGAGCCCTGTGTAGCTCGAGACATATAAAGATAGACTGGACGGAGCACGAGAACAAAAGTTCTCAAGCTTCTTTGTGGAGTAATCCACATCTTAATAGAGATTGTCTTATGGGCCTTTTCCCTTCCTATCCATGATCCTACACAATCATACATTGCTGTGAGAAACTGATTACGTGACAGAGTAAACCATGTACATATTTTATGGCCTGATGTTGCCTCTGTCTCAGGCAATAATTCACTATCTAATTTTTGCTCTTCCTTTCAGTCCATCTCTCACTCCTATGTGTTCTGGTCATCCCCCATTTCTCCTTTATTCCCACCCCACCCCATTTTTTTCTCAGCTGTCTGCAGGAACCAATAGTTATTAGACATCTGTGATAAATACGAGCACATTATAAGCTGCTTGTCTGCCCAACCCAGGAAGGACTAATGTCATGCCCAAAGTCTCTTTCAGGCCCATGCCGCAGGGCACAGTTTATCAGTTCGAACACAAAACTCACAGAAACACAAAACGCTATTCCTCTGACCAACACAGGCTGCATTACCCCTGAGGCCTTTTCCTTTGCTCTTCTATCTCCTATTCCTGGCCCAGCCACAGAAACCTACTTCCTTTCAATAGCTCCCCTTTCAGTGGAGCTCTCTCAGCCCTTTGTAGGGAACACCCAGCCCCTGGCTCATAAGGGGGCAGCCCACCCTTTTATGTACATGCAAACAGGTAGACATTTTGATCCAGATTTTCAATCGAGACCTTTAATTTGGAATGACGCCGCAGTTTATGGTTGCCCAACCAGAAATACCCAGGGCTGAGCATGGGAGGTGAGATTCAGAAATCAGGCACTAAGTGTCTCTAACTGCCATCCAGAATTTGAGGTACCCAAAAGTAGAAGCCACATTTGACAATTTGGACCAGAGAACGAACCAACGCTTGCATTCACAGCTCATTACTAAAAAATGCAAGTGCAGTTACTCATAGGCATAAAATAGTGCCCACAAAACCAGAAACTGTCACAGGCCCATGCTGTCTATATCATTGGAATTACTCGTCTGAAACTCCTGCTATGCCCAAGAAAGATGAATATACTAAAACTTCTGTCCTGCCTAGAGGGATCTTTTTTTTGTGTATTAGCCATCACATGCATGAACTGAGATTCACAAGGAAGGAAGTGTGTATGTCAGTGATCCTGTCAGCACTGATCTGTTTCACTGGTTTGGATATCCACATCTGAAAGAATTTTAAAGGTTGCAAGATTTAAAGATAAACTGATACTTTCCATAACCCTTCCCGTAAGTCTGCAGCTACTTCCTTTAAGCACCTGATAACAGCTATGAGAGAATGGTTCCATAAAAAGTTAGGGTCAAATACTAAGGGCCTCCTGACTCAATCTTTTGTCAGTAGACGTCAGTAAGAGTTTTCCTGAACAAGGGTTGAGTAGGGGATATGGCTGTTAGAGAAGAAAGTGCTCTCAAAGTGGTTACAATAATTTACTTTAATAATACAGTAGTACATGTTTACATTATATCTATTTATATTTAGTATTTTTAATACTGGAATCTTTTGTCTTTACTAAGATGGAATTATCCCAGATCTGAACATCTCTGAAATTTGGGGATTTAGTATTTAGTACCCCAGTTAGGATAAATTGCTCATGAATTATCCGCCACAGCTGCAGTTCTGTTTGGGCACTGGGTGAAAGTACAATAGCCACTCTGCTCAAGCAACCCCTGAGGGCAGCATGAGAACAAAAACGTACAGTCCTCAACTCTTTTTTTTCGGTGGTTCTGGGCAGCATGCTTCAGATAAGGCACAGATATCAACCTTCAGACTTTTCAACAGCTTGACGAGGAGAGTGGCTTAGCTGTTTCGGACAAAGTTTGAACATCCCAGGCCCAATTTTACATATGCTGCCAACACTCAGGATACAGGAATGGCCCTTTCACAAGTTTTCATTGGGCATTTTTTCCTCAGTGGCAGAGAAAGTCTTGGCCATTTCAGCTCCATATTAAGTGGTAGGACACAGTCAGCAATGAGGATATTTGTAGCCAAACCCAGCAATGGATGTCCATCAGCACTAGTTCAATTTCGCCAGCTTTCCTGGTATGGATATAATAGGAGGAAGACCAACAAATTACAAAACCTGTTTACCAAGGAATGCAGCTGCTCAGATCAAGATCACATGGTCACCAAAAGATTTGGTGATGCAGTGAGATGGCCAGTGATGGACATAGACTGAACATCCAGCCAGATTGTTCTAAGGACCTAGCTAGAGATTGATCCCAGTGGTGCTTGATCTGCAAGGAGACTACATCCCTTTGGGAGGTGCCTTGATGATAATGATCTGAATCAGGATCCAAATTCAAATTAAGTGGCAGGACCCGCATCTTGTAATAGGCTAAACCAAAACCCTGGATATGAATAGTCTTAAACTTTGGGGAAGAGGAAACTCCCTTTGTGTTATACTCCCACATAAGGTTCTGGGCAGATTTGCAGCCCCTCTGATCAAGGGAGCACAGAGTTAATACCAAGACCCTCCACCATGTAATACAGAACCCAAAAGAGGGGACGAGATGTAGTTGGAAACATGCTTCCTCCCTGCCTATATGCCAGTCAGTAAAGTTTGCTACACACATCGGGGGATAGGAGGTGAGGTATGCTGCATGTCTTAAGTGTGTTGCGTTTTGAGTGTTCTCTGGATGCTGGAGTCACTACCCCTCAAGGTCAGATGTCACCTGTGGTCCCTCTAGCATGGGGTAGCTTAGTACTGCTCAGGGCTATGCAAAATAGATACAATTTAGCCCTTAATAAATTAGTATTTGGAAAATAGAAAGATCTGTATAAGGGCTAAGACACAATTAGGGTGTACAGAGCTCTTCCTGGATTCATTATATTTCTTATGTTATATGCTATGGGTTGCTTAAAAAATGAATACACTGTGAAATGTATTCCCTTTGATGTTGGGCTTCCAGAGATGTGTTGGCTTCCTTTAAGCATTTATACAGAAGCTGGAGACTGTTACCCTAATTTAACATTCTACTCAACTAATGTTATCTCCGAATTAAATAAAGCTGCTCTCTATATATGCTGTGACTACGCTGATATTGAAATTTTGACAAAATGCTTCCTGTGGCAATTTGTGTTAGCGATGAACTCCCAGCATGACCATGACATCATGACTCCATAATGCTAAACTGTATAGAAGCAGCAGGATCCCTTGTTTGCTTCAGTTTCTTTCTTGCATTGTTTGCCTGCCCTCTGGTGTTAATTCAGGGACCATTGATACACCACACTCCTAGGCTTGGTCAGTGTGTGATGTATGCCTCTTTTGGCCGGGCCTGTCCCACTGGTGTAAATTGGAAGCTCTAGGAAATAATGGAAATTAAACAAGGGTGAAATAACTGAAATACAGTATGCTGGAATTTGGGAGCTGAAGACAGGGACAAATCAAAAATAACATTAGGCAGATCTGAAATGAAGGTCCGTTTGAAAAGCAAGCCTACTTCATTCTGATTTTCTTTCACCTCTTAAAAATTGAGATTGCATAACTGCTGTTGCCACTAGAAAACACTACCTAAGGATTCAGCCAGGAAGCTACCATTAACATTAGAAGAAGATCAGGACTAAATCTCCAAAAACTCTGTTTAAAATGTATTCTGAAGATTTTCACACTTATAATCAGTGCTTGATAAAGTTCTTATGTCAGGTAGAAGGCATAAGAGCAGGATTTTGATTAAATTAGGGGAAAAGTCTTTTAATCTGTCTACTATTATGGCTATAATCACTGGTATCTAAGCACCTCACAAAATCCTGGGTTTCTGGGTTCTTTGTTTTTCAGAGCATTACATTTTTTTAAAAACTGTAAAATGATTAAAACTAAAATGAGATTCTCAGATGTGATCTCTTCCTTACTCTGGGTCTCTCACTTTTCTGTAGAGCTCCTCACCATAACATCTAACACTGATCATATTTCACATCTCTTGTCCCCTCTGCAGTTTTGATGCAGATAGTGGGGGTGCTGTACATCTCATTCTAACTAGACTGAACCCCAAGGGAAGCATCCTTCAAAGCCAACACTCTCCGCCAAAAACTCCCACTAGCCCACTCTCTGGTTGGCTTTCCTGCTGTAATAAGCATGTGTATAAAACATTGAGGTTACACAGGTGTCATTTATTATTTGTAGACTAATCTCCCTGTTGCTCCTGATCTTTATAGGTTGGAATGCATTCCTCACTTCTCCAATTCAGCTCTCCTTTGATCTCCACACTGTAACTGGGCTGCCTTATCAAATGAAACATTTTACTTTATGTTGTTTTCCTGAAGAAACCTCCTCCACCTCCTTACTAATATGCTTTCCCTGATATGAATCACCTTTGAGTTAACAGCAGATTTTCTGAACTCAGCGAATCTTAGTTGCCTTTTGCACTTGCAAAGCTTTACAGAGAGCTCTACAGTGTCACCTGCAAAGTCAAGGGCACTTAGTGGATCCTTCTTATTCCTGTCCACCTAAAAGCAATTATCTCAATTTATTCCTTAATATCGACAATGCCAGTGCGTTAACAGGAAACGTGATACAGCACGTTTGGGGCAGGCAGTGGAACCTTGAACAGAGGAGCGGCTGATTCCAAACACCACCTGAACTAACATTTTTCCTCTTGTGGGTC
Source organism: Caretta caretta (assembly GCF_965140235.1). Lineage (NCBI taxonomy): Eukaryota > Metazoa > Chordata > Testudines > Cheloniidae > Caretta > Caretta caretta. The sequence continues at coordinate 336,822,706 of NC_134206.1, read as the reverse complement.
ACTCTAGGATCAGGCATCAGCCACGGGAATCTGAGCCTTTTTAAAAATATTTCCCTTTCTTTAAAAAAAAAAAAAAAAAAAAAGAGGTTGGTCCTTGACCACCTTGCTGTTTTGCTGCTCCCCCTGTGTGCCTAGCCAGTGGGCTTGCATGACATGTCAGTAATGTTAGTGCAAAATGCTGCTTTCTAAACTTCCCTGTGGATCCCGCCTGCATATTTTGTGCTGTCTTTATACACAGAGATACACTGATAGTGTTTTGTTTTGTTGTTCTGGTTTTTGTTTTCTTTAATTGATCAAAGCGATACATTGGCATCCATCTGTCTGACGCCATAGAATCATAGAATATCAGGGTTGGAAGGGTCCATCTAGTCCAACCACCTGCTCAAAGCAGGACCAATCCCCAACTAAATCATCCCAGCCAGGGCTTTGTCAAGCCTGACTTTAAAAACTTCTAAGGAAGGAGATTCCACCACCTCCCTAGGTAACCCATTCCAGTGCTTCACCACCCTCCTAGTGAAAAGGTTTTTCCTAATATCCAACCTAAACCTCCCCCACTGCAACTTGAGACCATTACTCCTTGTTCTGTCATCTGCTACCACTGAGAACAGTCTAGATCCATCCTCTTTGGAACCCCCTTTCAGGTAGTTGAAAGCAGCTATCAATTCCCCCCTCATTCTTCTCTTCTGCAGACTAAACAATCCCAGTTCCCTCAGCCTCTCCTCATAAGTTATGTGTTCCAGTCCTCTAACCATTTTTGTTGCCCTCCGCTGGACATCTTCCAATTTTTCCACATCCTTCTTGTAGTGTGGGGCCCAAAACTGGACACAGTACTCCAGATGAGGCCTCCCCAATGTCGAATAGAGGGGAACGATCACATCCCTCGATCTGCTGACAATGCCCATAATTATACAGCCCAAAAGCCATTGGCTTTCTTGGCAACAAGGGCACACTGTTGACTCATATCCAGCTTCTCGTCCACTGTAACCCCGAGGTCCTTTTCTGCAGAACTGCTGCCTAGCCATTCGGTCCCTAGTCTGTAGCATAGTCTATATGAGAAAATTTTAAAAAACATCTTTGCAGATCATCTGTTGTGGTGTCTTTTCCCCATCATATTTGTGGAGCTTCTGAGGTTTCATCTCCTCCCATACTAGAGTGGACAATTTGATCTAGAATTGCGCAAAATAATAATACATCTAAGTGATCTACAAACAAGGTAAATATCATTGTCCCCATTTTACAGATGCAGAAACTGAGATGCAAAGAGACTTGCCTGAAGTCACCCAGCAGGCCAGTGGTAGAGCTGGGAGCAGAACCCTGAGATCCTGAGTTCAAGTACAGTGCGCTACACTACCTCCCTAACCAGTGGGCAACTCCTAACTCTCAGCTGTACCTGTGTAAATTAGGAGTAACTCCCAACAATTTTGGTGACGCTGCTACGGCATTTATGTTAGTGTAACCAGGATAATAATTGGACCCAAAGCAAATAGGGTCTAATCAAACTCCCATTGAAGTCCATCAAAAGACTCCCATTGACTTTAATGGGTGTTGAATCAATCCCTTAATGTTTTGTGAATCAGATTTTACACAGTAGCTGAACATGTGTGCACAGTATGTGTGTTTTTTGTAAAACATTTAACTTGTGTGTTTGTGAAGTTACCTTTCATAAAAGCAATGAACTAACAAATCTTGCAAGAGTGACTTACACTCTGGATATGTTCTTTGTAGGCTTCCACCCACTGCTAAACTAATCCTCCCCTGACAGATGCTAGTCACATCACTTAATACGCTACTGGAAGGCTCTCAGATACTAAAGTGATGAGAGTACTATAAGAACCTATATAAAGCAGAATTCCAGTCTTCACATGCAATATCCCTGATGTTCCAGTCCTGTGCCCTCTGATGTGAATTTAGAACTGCCACTGACTTTAGTGGAAGATGAGTGTCCATGTCTGACACACCCTCTGGTCCTTCTGGATGTACACTAATGTCCTCTATGGAATGGGTGGAGATCACCCCTCTCATTTTCACTTGTGACATATGCCAGGATGTGACCTCAACTTTCAAGAGGTGAAAAGCTACTACGCTCACCCACTGTGCTGCCTAGCCCATAACATCATGTGTCATGCTGATTAGTATGAAAGGAAGCCCAAGCCTATATAGATTGTTCTGTAATGATGGGTGGAGCTGTTTGGTGACTTGCCAAATTCCTGTTGGTGGCTGAGAATCATTTTTCATTCCCTTCTGCAGTACCCCGTGCCACTGACAGAGATGTCTCTTGGCACAGCTAGCTTTGCCAAGAACAACAGGGTTGCACCTGGTCAGCTGTTCTTAATGGTCAGGCTGTTCTAGGACATGATCCAAAGCCCACTGAAGTCACAGTAGACCCCACTCCAGCCAACTACTGTGTGCAAGCATCCATGGTGGCCCATTGAAATAAATGGGCGGGGATCTGCTGACACTACACACTGCAGGATCCAGGCCTTTGGGAGTAATATAATTATTTCAGTTCCAGATTGGTAGACATTTTGCTCTCAATCCCACAGATGATAGCAGGTGATGTCACCTCTCCTACGTCTTGTGTTCTTCCACATAGACATTTCTAGCAAGATGTTTAAATGTCTCACATTCTAGCTCTCAGAACATCTATCACATCTTCTAGTCTTTCCTGCTAACTTAGATTTTCAACATGGTATTCAGAAAAAAACAGAGTGGCTGGGATTCATTTGTGAATGGAGGAGCCACACAAAAATCTCTAGAAGATGTGGACTGTGCCATATAAAGTATAACATATTTAGCTAGTGATAATGCAGATGACAGAAAAATATACAAAGGAGGGAAAAATAAATTCCATCAATGGGGAGCTATTGAACATCTGGAACCCGGGGAATCTGGCCTGATTCTACTCTCACTTATGCTGATCCAAACTCCAGTGAAGAAAATAACAAGGAGTCCGGTGGCACCTTAAAGACTAACGGATTTATTTGGGCATAAGCTTTTGTGGGTAGAAAACCCGCTTCTTCAGAGGCATGGACCTGAAGAAGTGGGTTTTTTAACCATGAAATCTTATGCCCAAATAAATCTGTTAGTCTTTAAGGTGCCACCGGACTCGTTGTTTTTATGGATACAGACTGACACGGCTACCCCTTTGATACTTGGTACCAGTGAAGAAAATGAAAATCTTTTCATTTGGTTCAATGGGCTTTGCCTCAACCCCTAAATGTATAACTACACCATTGTAATCAGTTACTGAGTTCCCAAAACAGTGTAAATTGGAGGAGAATTAAATTTGGATTGTTCAGAAGGATGGGGATAAAGAGAAATTTCCCTGACGGCTGCCCTGAAAATGTACTGTTTAGCTATGGCTTGGTTTGTTTACAGCTATTGTTCTATCTGAATTTTTTCTGCTGACACTATAGATCCTTTTGAATTTCTCTGGAAATCAAAAGGGTTTTGACTAGCCTGTGAATGGATTTTTAGATTCGTGACACACACTCTGTATTTCTCTTTGCTACATAATATCAAAACAAATTATTCCGTCAGAATTAAAATTACATCATTTTCTTCACAAATGAATCTCACTATAGCCAACCTTCAGGGAATAACCTTGTAATGGCTTTTGTTTGTGAAAGCACATCAGACAATGGAACATGGGAGATCCTGCTCAGAAAACCAGAGGATAAAGACCATATGCAAATGCTGGCAAAATGCCACTAAGAATAACTCACAGCAAATGAAAATATATTTCCAAAGGAGACTTTTACAGTATCCAATTGACATATCTCCTTGTCTTTCTTTGCTTGTGCCAAACTCTCCAGAGTTGCCCAGTGAATAACTATCACACGGTAGTAATGCAAGAGCCACTGTATTTTCCAGTTGAGTCTTTAATTTTTAGCCACAGTGGCACATCAAATTGTAGGTTGACGCTAAATGATGGGACACTGGGTACATGATGATGTAGAGTGCAGTTCTGCCTTTCACTGATGTAACACCTCAAGAATCTAGTGTAAAACTTTCAAAACCTCCTATGTAATTTAGGCATAGTCAAAAGTGACACAAGGACAGTGCGAGTTAGGTGACTAAATATCTTAAAATCTGGGCCGTAGTAGGCACTAAACTGCAATGACTTTCAATAAGACTTAGGCTCCTAACTGCCTAAAAGCCAGATTTTAAAAGTATTTAGACACCAAAAATTGCAGCTATGCCTAATTCCCATTGAGTTCCTAATATTTGTTTCTTTAGGCATCTAAATACATTTAAAAGTCTGGCCCTAAATCACTTTGGAAAAATGGGATTTAGGCTGCTAGGTCATTTAGGTGCTTTTGAAAATATTACCCTTAGTCAAAAGTTACTTTTTTCCTAACTAGTTTCTCTCTTAGGAGACTTGTGCAGTTTTATATGCAGATAAAACTCCCTTTATTTGCAGAGAATAGTTACTAGCTGTGTTTACCACAAGCCAAACTTCAAGCTAATTTGTCTTTTTGGCTGGACTAGACTGTACAGATTGAATTTAGGTATGAATGTAGGATCCACTTAAAGGACAAATGTCTCCGACCTGGTTTACACAGCTGGTCTCTGCTCCGATCAGACCCGCCAACAGCAATTCCAGGCCCCAGGGCAGAACGGTCAGTGGTCCCCCACGCACGCACAAGCTGCGCCCGTGCGGACACAGTCCACCTGACATTTGGGCGGTGCTGGGCCTGCGCTGGCTGGTGCCCAGTGAACTGCAGCTGTGCTGGTGGGCTCGCTCTTCCGGCACAGCCAGGGCTTCCATATGCTCTCCCAGTTGGGTTGCCAATTATCTAATTGTGCAAACCCAAAGACCCTTGCTCTGCCCCTGCCCCGTCCCTTCCTTGAGGCCATGCCCCTATCCCGCCACTTCTCCAAGGCCCCACCCCCTGCTCACTCCATTCCCCCCTCCCTCTGTCGCTCGCTCTCCCCCACCCTCACTCACTTTCACCAGGCTGGGGCGGGGAGTTTGGTTGCGGGAGGGGGTGTGGAGTACGGGCTTTGGGAGGGAGTTTGGGTGCAGGTTCTAGGCTGAGGCAGGGGTTTGGGGTGTAGGAGGGAGGCAGGAGGTCAGCACTTACCCCGGGTGGCTCCCGAAAGCGATTGGCACACCCCTCTGGCAGCGGCTCCTAGGCGGGGAGCTCAGGGAGTCTTCGCATGCTGCTCTCCGCAGGCACCACCTCTGCATCTCCCATTGGCCGCAGTTCCCAGCCAATGGGAGCTGCGGAGTCAACGTTGTGTGGGGGTAGCACGCAGAGAACCCCTGCCCCACCCCGCACCCACCAGAGGGCCATTCCAGCCACTTCATGGAGTGACACAGAGTGAGGGAGGGCAGGAAGCCTGCCTTAGCTCCACTTTGCTGCCGGCAGCAGTGGCCGGGGGCCCCCAGGTCCTTTTAAATTGCCTGTGCTCCATAGCAATTGCCCCTTTCCCCCTCCTCCCCTGCGTCGGCAGGCCTGGCTCTGATCTTGTGGTTTCCCTGCTGTGCATATATAGAACTATCCCTGATATCAATGGAAGTTCAATGCATGTATATAGAGCACTGTCAGAGTGCAGATCTGGTATTGATCTGCTAGAAGAACTTTGTTCCGTGTAGCTGTCTAGTTATCAAAAGAGGGACCTCAGTAATCATTTGCCAGAAAGTCTCTACTTTATCTGCAAAATAAGTCTGATTGTTACCTGAATGCTAGTAATGCACACAAACCATGAAGGGAGGAGAAGGCTCAATCCTTGGCATAGTATTTATCGTACATAGTATGACTGTTTTAAATGTAATATAGTAAGCAGCAATATTCACTTTAAAGGCCTTCATCAGTCAGAATGCTGTGCCCAGTTCTGGTGTCTAGGCTATAAAAAAAGGGTGCTGCAAAGCTGGAGAAGGTTCAGAGAAAAGCTACAGGAATGATTTGGGGTCTGGAAAACCTGATTTACGATGAGAGACACAAGGATCTCAACCGGATTATGTTATACAAGAGAAAGATAAAAGGTGGCTTGATCACCATCTGCAACTCCCTACTCAGGAGAAAAATAGTCAAAGAGAGCTGTATAACAGACAAAGGCATAACAAGGGGAGAATGATAAAACAGTTCTTCTTCAGTAATGCAGACGGTGGTGTTTTAGCAGCTGTAACTTTTGAGTAGATTCCCATTAGGAAATGTGCCAGGGTACAGGCCACTAAAGAGTGACTGCTCCCCTGTTCAGCCCCACTGCACCAGCGCTACAGAACCCCAACCTTGGCGAGAGAAATCTGCAGTTTGGTCTCTGTGGTCTCTTGAGACAATCTTCTGGAATACTTCATAGAATCATAGAATATCAGGGTTGGAAGGGACCTCAGGAGGTCATCTAGTCCAACCCGCTGCTCAAAGCAGGACCAATCCCCAATTGTTGCCCCAGATCCCTAAATGGCCCCCTCAAGGATTGAACTCACAACCCTGGGTTTAGCAGGCCAATGCTCAAACCACTGAGCTATCCCTCCCCCCACTTCTGTTTACACTTCTCCCCTTAAGTTTGGGATCTTTTCTGCATCATTTTACCCTGCTCTGTGATGTGTAGATCAGGGTATCCTATGGCCCTAAACAATTAAGCAACAGCACAGACAGTGATGAAAGGAAGCATGTCTTGTATTTGTATCCAGGCAATTCAGATTTAAGAAGCTGGGGACTTTCCACTGAAAACCACCAGAGGGCACAGTAGGCTAACTGTTGAAAAACACACAGCAATTGAAATAAAATGGGTAGACAACGTAACAGGTCTTTCCTTTCTCCCTCTATTCCATACACAGTTCACTTGACTGACTCCTTGTTAAACAATCTGACTCACTTGTCTGACTCCTTGTTAAACAATGGGCCTCTAGCTCTTCCAGAATTGAGCGTATCTCCCTTTCAACACTTTTAACATTGAAAATAGTTACAAAAATCTTGAACACCAGAAATTTCTGGGTGTTTTTTCTTATGTTACTTTATCGTTTTTGGCTGAAAACTGTTCACTCTTCATTATCCAAATGTCTGTTGAAAAGCCCTTTAAAATGTGCCACATACAACTCTGAGCACACTGCTGGCATGGACCAGATCAATAATAGTCATAATTAATAAATTCAGTAACCCTTGACACCATGATTGGTGATAGTAGTATAAACGTAATGATAGCTGTAATTGTCACACAGTCTATTAGAAGAAGGCACAGACAAGCTCTTTGATTGTGGTCTTCACACCTATTTACTGATATATCTTAAGTCCCAAAGGTAACTTTTTTTAATAAGTTTCATTAACAGACCTTTTACTTGAATGGAGGAAAATAGAGTCTGAGTGCTTGAATTCCTATAGCCCCTATTAGAGCTTCATATAGTGCCTCCTAGGCAAAGCCTTCCTACTAACACGGCCTGCCAATCCTTTCTATCCCAAACTGGCAACTGACCTGCACTCCCACTGACTTCAATGGAAGGTCTGCCTGAGAAAGGTTTGCTGGATTGTCCAGGTGAATAAGTGACACCAGAAACTGCATCGCGTTTGTGAAAGAGAGTGTTAGTGCAAGGGTCTGAAATTTATATTACTGAGAAGTGGCAATGGAATAGTGGAAACAAATGATAAAGTTTCAGAGAGTTTTAGAAGCTAAAGGAAAATCAGTGGGAGCGGAGAAAAACAGAAATGAGGATAAAAGGGACAGGCTTGTAAAGACACGAAAAATGAAAAGACAAGGAGAGGGAAGTGGAAAAACAAGGGGGAAAGTGGCAAGCTGAAGACCCCAATGCAGAGAGTTCTTGGATGGTCTTTTTGAACAGCCCAGTGTGCTTCCAAGCACTGGTGACTAGAAAACTTGAAACACCACTGAGCTATTCCAATTCTAGGCCAAATTACGTTCCCTCTGGATGAAATCTCGGGTTTATCGCTGTCATTCATGCTTTATAGACAGTTACAATATACACACAAAAGCCAAGGTTTAAAAACAATGGTTGTCTAAAGTTACACTCCTAATTCCGTATTTAGGCATCTAAACAAGTGGTTCATTTTTCAATAGGGCTTAGCACCCAGCAGCTCCCACTGACTTCAGTGGGCTCTGTGTAGCACCCAATATGTTAAACTCTGTTTCCAAGTGAGTGAGACATTTTTTTCAGTTATACTAAACATTCATTTATCTCCCTGCACTGTTTGTGAATAAGTTTTCCTAGCACAGAAATGAACGCTTCAAAGTAATCCATATTTTTTCTTAATGTTCTCTTTTTTATCTTCTTTTCCCCTTTCTTGTGTTCAGTGCCCAAGCAAAACTTACGACCCGTTGATTAAATCTACCAGAGATTTTCCAGATGATGTTGTTAGCTTTATAAAACGCCATCCATTGATGTACAAGTCTGTTTACCCAGTGACTGGAGGACCTGTATTTACTAGAATCAATGTGGACTACAGGCTGACACAGATTGTGGTGGATCATGTCATGGCAGAAGATGGGCAGTATGATGTTATATTCCTAGGCACAGGTAAATTAAAGAGCTCTCATAGTTCTTCAAGAGCAATATCATAGGAAAGCTAAATAGGTTAAAGAAGATCATTTGGGGTCCTCATCTATCAAGAATCTTTCCATTTACCAAAGAGGTAACATTATTCCCATTTTACAGATGGGGAAACTGAGGCACAGAGTGGTGAAGTGACTTGCCCAAAATCACCAACAGGCCAGTGGCAGATCCAAGAATAGAACCCAGGTCTCCTGAGTCACACTCCAGTAGGCCACACTGCCTCCCCTTTACCACACAGATGAATTTTGCAGCGTGCCCTGCAGTTCAACAAATTTGACTGTTTGGGACACAACTGGGGACGGGAGTGAATTTCAAAGCCAACAACGTCTCAGGTGCAGGACTTAAGTCTCCAGGGCTTTTGACTCAGCCTTTCTCGCAAGTACTAATTTCACTAGCAAACAAGGTGTCATGAGGTGTCTTCCAGCATCCATACACTTCAGGCCAACAAGTGAAGAGTGAGATGGACTGGGATTTTAGCATGAGGAAGAACTTCAGGGTGGTTGCTCTCACAGCATGGTTGGCTGTCCAGGAGCAAGCACTGCCCCGATCATGGAGAACCTTCATTGCTTTGCCTCTCTGAATGAAGTCTTTCTGACAGCAATCAAAGGAGGAAAGTAATCATGCACTTTCAAATACCATGAAACCCCTACAATTCAAATATAAAAGTTACATCTGAAGCATACACACAACATGCACACCCACGATCATTCCCATGTTACACATGCTGAACATTTATGAAAAAATTATACATCCATTCGAAAAAGGTAGATTTGCTGCCTAACACATGGAATATTGTTTTGGCATGTTCTAGAATTTGCATTGTTTTGTGCTATCCTCTACTGCCATAGGTTTTCATACAAAATTAACTTAAATTAGATCAATAACCTTCTGTCGGGTTAGCTATTCATAGATAGCACTGACATCTAATTCTTCAATGTAATTCTTCTTTAGGGTAGAGATTTGGAGGTGGCTAGGTACCATGTAGTCACTAGTAATTTGAATAGAGAGAAAATTATCAGCTCCAGCACCTTTTAGTTAAAAAGTGAGCTATTTTTTTTCTCCAGAAGTACATGGTTTTATTTCATGTTATATTTTAAATCTATCCTGTGGAAAATCAGGCTGAAAGATAATATTTCAAAGATTATACAATGAATCCATAAAAATACACCAAATAACTCGGGAAGTTTTGGCCACCAGAAGATCAGGAGCTTAAAATATGTTTGAATATGTTTAACCAACACTGCTGGAGAATTTAGAAAGGCTGCCTGTTATGTATAGATATTTCAGCTGCAGCCCTTTTTATCTGTGCAAGCCTAGATAAGAGAGTGGACATTACTGACACAGAAGGCAGGTAGTGACATTTTCTAGCTTCCACTTGAAGTGCTAGGGATGTCATCAGCTGTAGTCTCCTACTTTGCTTTAAAATGTATTTTTGTTGTTTTAATACTACTTGTTTTATTTGTTGTTTTAATACTACACATAATATTTAGTACTGAATGGGCTTGATTCAATCCTGCCTTGCATCTTCCAGACATCCAGGCCATGCCCCTTCACCAGCCTGTGAGTTTTGGGGGCAGGATTGGCTAGCCCCCTTGCAATGCTGGGATTCCACCAACTGGAATTCACACCACTGGGGATTCCCAGGAGATGACCAAACCTGGTGTTTTTAAAGGGATTTGCAAATGTCAATGAATTTCATCTCCCCTTTGAGATAGGGAGGTGTTTTAATTCATGCTGAGTTTGGGAAACTGAGGCCCAGAGTTTCTGAAACCCACCCAGCGAGTCAATGACAGAGGTGGGGTTAGAACTCCAGCATGCCTAACTCAGTCCAATATTCAGTTCCCTAGACTTCCAACCCGCCTCCCTGTGTGCTATCCTGTATTCTGTCAGGAAAACGTGCAACCCACGCACAAGGCTTTATGCAGCACATGAGTCCCCTGTTAGGGCCAAGTGGGATGTGACTGTTGCAAAGGGCCGTGTTCGGGCACAACTCTCACCTGGGCTTCATTTTCAAAGGCATCACTCATTGCAAGCCCAAATACGTAAATGCCACACAGCTTTGGTGTCCCTTCACTATTATGGTTGGATTTATTCAGAGTAGAAATGCAGACTCTTGGAGCTGAGGTGATCCAAAGAGTTGTTTACATTAAAATAAGGGATTCCATTGCAATTTAAATCGCTGCATTAGTAACATTTCTGTATCCCTGACTTTGGGTCACTGGCACATAACACATCCCACATTTGGGCCTCAGCAGGTGTGAGGTTCCACCCTTAACGCTGTGGGATCTTAAACAACTGTTTAGTTTGATTTTAAAAGCACTTCAATTCAGTTTTAAGTATGATCACACCATGCTGCCTAGGTAGTCACTCAGGCTCCCTATTCAGCAAAGGACTTTAGGCCCTTTATCGTCCTTAAAACCGTTTAAATAGATAAATTCTTACTGAAAAAGAAGGATGATACAGTAGCTAAGGCACTAGAGTGGGGCTCAATAGACCCTGGTTCAATTCCTTGCTTCCCCCACATGTTTCTCATGTGAGATTGGGCAAGTCTTGCTGTGCTTCAGTCCCCCATCTGTAAAATGGGGATAATAGCTCTGTCTCACAGAGCATTCTAAGGTTAAATACATTAAAAATTGTGAGTTGCGCAGACACTATAGTGATGGGGGCCATACAAGTACCTGGGATGGACAGACGTATCTAGAAAGCAAATTCCTGGCTACATTAAACAGGATCTCTGATGTCTAGTTTCCTTTATTATCTTCTTTATAACTGCAGTTTAGAGCATCACTTAGAAAAAGAATGGGAAGGGGAGTCAATATGAAGTCAGTTAGCAACAGAACTGTACGTAAACGCTGAAGCACAACTACTGCTTTGTATACTACATCCCTTTGTTTCAGACACGGGAACGGTACTGAAAGTTGTGAGTATTACAAAGGAGAAGTGGACTATAGAGGAGGTAGTACTGGAAGAGCTGCAGATTTTCAAGGTAAGCTTTACCAGCCACTGAATGTTTAAACAGCATCAGAGAATAGTTTAGGGGAGTTTTAAGCCTTGAGGAGTTTAACCTCTGAAGCAATTCATTTCTCGGAACTAGTGCAAGTTCCCAGACTTATTTTATTTTTAGCATTGAGATCCTTTGCTTTTCCAAAGGTGATTGAATCAAAAAGAACATGAATTTTCAAGCTCCTAGGAAACTCCTGCCAACTGTTGCAGTTTTATCACCCATCTCACCAACACTGCTTGATTTTTAGTGTTTTTCCTAAAGCCTCAGCTTCTGACGTCCTGCGATCCCCATTATCACTTTAAAAATATTTTCAACCCTCATGGGCACGCAGAAAACCTTGAAACACAAATGATGGTTAAAAACAAAACAAAAAACACAAGGCAAATAAAATGAACTAAATATCTGCTGTTTTTTAAAGTCTAATGATTTTTAAATCAATCTCTCGATTTGTTTTGTTTTGGGGTGGGTTTATTCTGAAGCCTGATTCAAGGTTTTTGTGTGCTTGGGGTTCGCAATGATGGTAGAATGTCAGAGAGAGTCAGGCCAGCTCCAGTGAGTTGCCTGTAAATGGTATATACCCTGGGCCAAATTCTGCTCTCTATTACACTGACATAAATCCTGATTAACTCTGTTGATGGCAGTGGAGTTGATTTGGATTTACACCAGAGTAATGGAAAATAGAATGTGCCTGCTGATTTATTTTTTCATTCCAGTGTTTCTCTCTCCTCCTTTTTGGCAGCCTCTAGCTGTTCCCTTTTCATTGTATCCAGCTCTACTTCATTTTTCACCTTACTGTTTCGTTAGTGTTTTCCTTTCTCCCTACCATCTGCCCTGTTTTTCCATAGACTCTCTCCTAAGTGCAGTGCAAGCCCAAGAACAGTGGGGTCGTAGTCGATCTTTCTAACTCACAATGATCAAGTGGGTTTGAAATCAGACACAATGAGTTCACCCAGCACTATTACGGACTCTGTAAAACTGATATTACTGAGTTAATCTCTTTATGTGCCTTTTGATACATCATCTATAGGAGGAGAATCCTCTTGATTTAAAGGCTCTCAATATCCTCTTTTCACTGCCATGAACACGAATTATAAATATTACTTTGAAAATACCAAGATTGCTTGACAGTCTGCCAAATAATCAGGAGTTTCAATACGTACACCAATTTGCTGCATTCTTATAACATAATGTCAAGGGCAAACATGCCATATCATATTTAACAGTAAAGAGGGTTGGGGTTTGCTCAACAGACATTTCTCCACTTTATAAATGTTACCTCTACATTTTTTTTAATGTGGAAAATTGAAGAGGAGAGAGCAGCTGCAAACCATTCCTTATTCCTAAAATCAAATCAAAATTAAACAATAGGCTTAGATGTTGGATTATGTGATAGAGCATAAATAATATACCAGGACCATCCTGTTTATACTACAGACATTGGCCCAACATCCATTGACTTCACTGGAGGTAAAATTCACCCTTGGTGCAGAGAAGCAACCTATGCATACCTTAAGTTTCATTTAAGCTTTCAGAATAGTGCTTAAATGGAGTTTTTAGACTTGGTGGTGGTTCTCTGTGCATAGTGAATTACAATCTTCCTGGATAAAAGTCATCTACTGGCAAGTAGCAGAGAATATTTGCTGGTATGTGTTTCTGGAAGCAGGTATTTTGTTATTTCTGATTTTTTTTCCACATCTGCATAAACCAATTAAGTTGCTCTGTAGTTTTCTTTATTTTTGTTGTTAGGCAGGTGATAAGATATGTCGTCTTTTCTATTAAAGACAGAAGCAAATGTCAATGAATAGTTACTCATTAATTCACTCATTAATTTTTCAGCGTCCATCATTTATCTCAACTATGGAGATGTCCCTGAAGCAGGTAATTCACACACTTGTTTAATTCACATGAATAGTTTGGTATTTTGATCATTTAGCTTGTTGCTTTGCTGGTGACATCTGTTGCTTATTAGCCAAACTTTCAAAGGCTGCCACTTAAGCTGTATCTGGAAAGTATAGTGTGAACTAGTTTGCCTGGAAAATTGACATTTGCTCACAAATAGTAGTTTGAATGCACAAACTGGTAATTACTCATAGATACAAATCCTTAGTCACGCGGATGTGGGATTTGTGAATAAAGTTAGTTCACACATATTTTCCAGATACAACAAAAATTGGACTCTGTGTAATCTATAATTCAACAAGACATTATTATTATTATTTTATTATTGGTTATAGTAGCGGTATTACAAACAGCACTGCTAGGGATTCCAAATAGGGATCAGGGCCCCACAGTGCCAGGCATTGTATGTACACATAGTACGAGGCAGTCCCCAACCTATCAGCTTACAGTCTAATCACACAAGTCACAAAAGGTGGGAAAAAGGAAGTATTATTATTCCCCTTTTTAAATAAGGAACTGAGGCACAGAGTGGTAAAGTTATTTGCCCAGGTCATCCAGATATCCTGAATTCCAAGTCAGTGCCATAGCTTAAAGCCAGAAGGGACCATCAAACCATCTAGTCTGACTTCCTGTATGTTACAGGCCACCAACACCACCCAGTACCCACACACTAAACCCAACAACTGAAATTAGAACACAGTATTATGGTCCACAGGAAACTGAACTGTTATGTGCTACAGGCAGAGAACAGGTGAAAGACCGAGGTGCACAGTACCTGAGGTCCCTGCAATGGCAGGGAAATGATTGGATGAGATATACCCAGGTAATCCTAGCAAGTGACCTTCACCCACATGCTGCAGAGAAAGACAAAAAACCCCAAGGTCACTGCCAATCTGACCTGGGGAAAAATGCCTTTGCAACCTTGTGTTTGACAATCAGTTAGACCCTTTGAGCAAGAATCAGCCAGCCAAGCACCTGAGAGAGAGAATGCTCAATGTCACCTCATAGCCCTGGCTCACCTTATCCCATCTCCAGCAAGGGCCATCCCTGATGCTTCAGAGGAAGGAGATAAAAAATACATTGGAGGGGGGAAAAAATACCTTCCTGACCTGTGCTGGTGACCATCTGAAACCCTGAAGCATGAGCTTTTAGGAACATAAGACATAAACCAGAACTGAGCCCCATGACTGTCTTCCTCTATCAAATTATTAGTAAAGTTACTTTTGTTGTGGATTGCTGCAGATTATTGATACTGTAAATTTATGCCGACATGCTACCAGTGTTTTAGATCCTTGTCCTTCCAGTTCCATAGCCCCCTTTCCACCATCATATCATCTGCAATGGATGGAGACTGGCCAGCGCACACAGTGCCCTGAGAAACATTTTACAATGAATGTGAAATTCTCTCCCATTCAATACAATCTGGGCTAAGGTTGGACGATTGCGAGGGTGGTATTGAGAAAGAGAACATTTAAAATAATTGCTTGAAGAATGCTTCTAATTCATTCACCTTCCCTGATTTGCAGCAACAGTTGTACATTGGTTCCAGAGATGGATTGGTTCAGCTCTCTCTGCACAGATGTCACACGTATGGGAAGGCTTGTGCAGACTGCTGCCTTGCCAGAGACCCATACTGCGCTTGGGATGGAAACTCATGTTCCAGATATGCACCAACTTCTAAAAGGTAAGAATACGTATAGAGTTCCTATGGAAAATCCATCCACTCATGTTCTCTACATTAAGGGCTTCAGAGGTTCCCATTTTGTTTCTAGGCCTGCGAAAACAAGTTGCACTTTTTCAGCATGTTGTTTAGGTAAATTGTAGACATAACTTTGTCCATGTTTTGTTGGGAGTGCTATGAAAACAGTGCAGCACTTTAATATGAACAGCGATAACTGCGGTAGGGCATCTAACATAACAAGATCACCGTACTTATTGTTATGCTACGTCCTTTAAGATACCAAGTTATGAGGCTAAGGACTAGATTGTGGCCACCTCTGCATGAGTGTACAAAGGAGGGAAGTGATTCATGGAGCCTCCCATACTTGTGCCTCTGCCAGGCACAATCACAATGGGAAGTGTGAATCTCACATGATATCCTTGGGTGGGTCATCGACAGCAGGAACTAAAAGGATGAGCTGCTGCTGTCTAAGCTAAAAGACACAGGTCTCATGGCTCAAGTGTTTGAGTTTACAAACCTCTATCCATGGACTAGCGAAGAACAAAGAGCCATAGTGTACTGGTATAGGTTACACAAGTGCTTTGCTGGGCTAATACCAGCTGCAGTACCAGCCTCCCAAAAGAGAAAGGACCATGGGAGCCATATCTGAACTCTCCCTGAACACACACACGCGCGCGCACACACACAAAGATTTTTTTGGCTGAAACTGAGTGTTTTGGCATAGAAACTAATCATCTGAAAAATGTTGCCCAGCTTACAATAAGGGCCCATGGTTGCTGATCTGTGATGAGAGTTTTGCTTCCTTAAGGACTGCCGTACTGGGCCTAAACGATGAAATGAACTATTGTAGTTAATGAGTTGCGGGTTATTGTGTCATTCATTGTGCAACCATGTACATTTTCCGCTAAGCCATAGCAAACTAGAATAAATTCAGAGAAATGTAAATGAGAGAGAAATATAAAAGCTAAGATTCAATGAAGAAGTTATGCACCCATGGGGGTTGCTGAAGGCTGCAGTGCTTTCTTTCCACTGCATGCGGAGACAGAGGACGAGAGTTCATTTATTTATAGAGCTCCCTGGCTTGGTGGATAGGTCAAAGCTTTGTGGGTGTGAGGCTCCAGAAGAAGGGGTTGATGTTTTGCTTTGTGCATCTTCCGTAGGTCAGTTACTTGGGTATTTTCCTTTAGCTCAATCTAGCTATCTAGCACACTGTGCTCCCAGCATATTTAAGTCTCTTCCCCAAATGGTTACATCAGCACCAGGAGCCAGCTCTTCCACTTAGACAGTGCTGTGCATTGCACTTGTAAAGTCCTATTGCCATCTCTGACACTGGCTTGCAGTGTGTCCTTGAGGAAGTCACTTTGCCTCTCCTAGCCTCAGTTTCCCCATCTGAAGAATGAAAATAATTAGATTTATCCTCTTGAGATCTACAGATGAAAGTTCTTAAAAGCGAAGTATTATCAATATTATTTTAATGAAACCTAAAAACAGTCACAGAGAGGTTAAGAGGAGAATAACATGAGGGGAAAAGGAGTCCAGGAGAGCTGGCTGTATTTTAAAGAATCCTTACTGAGGTTACAGGAACAAACCATCCCAACGTGTAGAAAGAATAGTAAATATGGCAGGTGACCGGGGTGGCTTAACAGTGAAATCCTCGCTGATCTTAAACACAAAAAAGAAGCTTACAAGATGTGGAAGATTGGACAAATGACCGAGGAGCAGTATAAAAATATTGCTCAAGCATGCAGGAGTGAAATCAGGAAGGCCAAATAACACTTGGAGTTGCAGCTAGCAAGAGATGTTAAGAGTAACAAGAAGGGTTTCTTCAGGTATGTTAGCAACAAGAAGAAAGTCATGGAAAGTGTGGGCCCCTTACTGAATGAGGGAGGCAACCTAGTGACAGAGGATGTGGAAAAAGCTAATGTACTCAATGCTTTTTTTGCCTCTGTCTTCACAAACAAGGTCAGCTCCCAGACTACTGCACAGGGCAGCACAGCATGGGGAGGAGGTGACCAGCCCTCTATGGAGAAAGAAGTGGTTCGGGACTGTTTAGAAAAGCTGGACGAGCACAAGTCCATGGGGCCAGATGCGTTGCATCCGAGAGTGCTAAAGGAGTTGGCGGATGTGATTGCAGAGCCATTGGCCATTATCTTTGAAAACTCATGGCGATCGGGGGAGGTCCCGGATGACTGGAAAAAGGCTAATGTAGTGCCCATCTTTAAAAAAGGGAAGAAGGAGGATCCTGGGAACTACAGGCCCGTCAGCCTCACCTCAGTCCCTGGAAAAATCATGGAGCAGGTCCTCAAGGAATCAATTCTGAAGCACTTAGAGGAGAGGAAAGTGATCAGGAACAGTCAGCATGGATTCACCAAGGGCAAGTCATGCCTGACTAATCTAATTGCCTTCTATGACAAGACAACTGGCTCTGTGGATGAGGGGAAAGCAGTGGACGTGTTATTCCTTGACTTTAGCAAAGTTTTTGACACGGTCTCCCACAGTATTCTTGCCAGCAAGTTAAAGAAGTATGGGCTGGATAAATGGACTATAAGGTGGATAGAAAGTTGGCTAGATTGTCGGGCTCAATGGGTAGTGATCCATGGCTCCATGTCTAGTTGGCAGCCAGTATCAAGCAGAGTGCCCCAAGGGTCGGTCCTCAGGCCGGTTTTGTTCAATATCTTCATTAATGTTCTGGAGGATGGCATGGATTGTACCCTCAGCAAGTTTGCAGATGACACTAAACTGGGAGGAGAGGTAGATACGCTGGAGGGTAGGGATAGGATACAGAGGGACCTAGACAAATTACAGGATTGGGTCAAAAGATGTGATGAGGTTCAACAAGGACAAGTGCAGAGTCCTGCACTTAGGACGGAAGAATCCCATGCACCGCTACAGACTAGGGACCGAATGGCTCGGCAGCAGTTCTGCAGAAATGGACCTAGAGGTTACAGTGGACGAGAAGCTGGATATGAGTCAACAGTGTGTTCTTGTTGCCAAGAAGGCCAATGGCATTTTGGGCTGTATAAGTAGGGGCCTGCCAGCAGATCATGAGACGTGATCGTTCCCCTCTATTCGACATTGGGGAAGCCTCATCTGGAGTTTTGGGCCCCACTCTACAAGAAGGATGTGAAAAAATTGGAAGATGTCCAGCGGAGGGCAACAAAAATGATTAGGGGATTGGAACACATGACTTATGAGGAGAGGCTGAGGGAACTGGGATTGTTTAGTCTGCAGAAGAGAAGAATAAGGGGGGATTTGATAGCTGCTTTCAACTACCTGAAAGGGGGTTCCAAAGGGGATGGATCTAGACTGTTCTCAGTGGTAGCAGATGACAAAACAAGGAGTAATGGTCTCAAGTTGCAGTGGGGGAGGTTTAGGTTGGATATTAGGAAAACCTTTTTCACTAGGAGGGTGGTGAAGCACTGGAATGGGTTATCTAGGGAGGTGGTGGAATCCCCTTCCTTTGAGCTTTTTAAGGTCAGGCTTGACAAAGTCCTGGCTGGAATGATTTATTTGGGGATTGGTCCTACTTTGAGCAGGGGGTTGGACTAGATGACCTCCTGAGGTCCCTTCCAACCCTGATATTCTATGATTCTAAGTAATTCACCCAAAGATCACTAAACAAGTTAAATAGCAGAACTGGGAAAAGAATCCAGGAATCTTGACTCCCAGGCCCCCGCTCTGTTCATCTCTTCATAAAGTTCCCCAAACCGTACTCTGTAGCTGCTGTTCTCAAAACTGTTCCATCTGAAGCAGCACCTATGCTTTTCCAGCATTGCTTGTTTTAGAAAATTCAGTCATTGACATTACACTGTGTTGGCCTTGAATTGGGTCAGGAATGTGGTCTGTTGAACCTCGTAGGTTTACATGACGTAGGGTGTTGAGGGTTCTGATGGTTTCCAAGATGAACTGGCCCACCAGATCACAGCATCTGTTCTGCCTTTGGATCTGGCAGAGCTCCTGTAGCTGCAGGGAGTTGGACTAGATGACCTCCAGAGGTCCCTTCCAACTCTGATATTCTGTGATTCTATGATTTGGAAGCCGTCTCTGCCACTAGGTTGCACACTCACCCTCTTCTAGGCAGATTTCTCTCCCCACAGTGATTTTCTTAAATCATTGGCCTGTCTCTTTGTGCCATTTGTACAAATCTCTCTGTGCCACAAGCCACTTGAGAGCGAGGCTGGATTTACTTAGGGCTGGAATTGCCAACAATAGGGCAGGAGTGCTGCAGACCCATATCGGCCAAGCTCCTCTGCATTTTGTTACTGAATTCCAGCAATGTTACAAATTTTAATGCTCTTGTTATAGGCGAGCCAGGAGACAAGATGTCAAATACGGAGACCCAGTCGCTCAGTGCTGGGATGTGGAAGAAAGTAAGTATTTGCGCCTCTTCCTCTAACAAAAAGTGTACGGTCAGTGTGTCTGTCTGTTTACTATGCTCTTTGGAACTAGGCCTCTGGAGATATCCGGGCAGCTAATGCCCAGGCAGTTAGAATCCCCAAATACTCTCCATTCAGCCCTCAGTCAGCAGGTAGACTCACTGCGTGATGGGAACTTAAAAGAAGTAAGTGGTGAAAACAACTCTCCCCTACCCCACTCCATGGGGGAGAGACACCAGCAGAAACCTGCATGAAGGGAGAAATAAGGCAATTGACGTGAATACCCCATACACGACCATGAGTGAGATGCCAGGACCTCCACTCCCTTGCAGAGTATCTGGAGAGAGATCCAAGTAAGAAAACCTCTGAGGAAGCAGGAAATGCTGCTTCTTCCTCCCCTAATACATATGCACACTTGACAAAAGTCCCAACCTCTGTTCCAGCTGCCAAACCCTCCAGTTCCCCCTCCCTGCAGCAACTTAAGCACCCCCCTTATTACAAGAGCCTTCCCCTTCCCTCAACAAGAAATCCCCCTCTCCCAGCTGCCAAAAGTCTGGCTCGCTCCCTTGACAACTGCTGCAGTTCACTTACAGTGTGTACTGTCAATGCTAAATCCTGCGGTTATGCTACAATTTCTGTGGCAGCATAAAATAAATGAAAAACTTTCAAAACCAAAGTTTGAGTTAGTCTGGGGTTTTTACATTGAATTATTAAAATGAACAGCCCAGTCACAACACTATTGATAGTATTGCTGAGTTTAATTTTTGAGCTAGTAGAAGCCATTCCTTTGATCATTCTCTGATTATTTTCACGTCACTGTGGTGCTGGAAGCCTACTGCAGAACTCAGCGAATGTTATGGCAAAAATTAGGGCTGTCTGCCATGAAATCAAAGACCAGTCTGGTGCCTGGTATACTGGGCTCTCACTGTGCATATATACCGCAGGGATCATTAAAAAGTCAGGGTGAAATCCTGGTTCCATTGAAGTTAATGGCCAGACTCCCATTGATTTCAATGGGGCTGGGATTGCACTCTCACGATTCACCCACAATGACTACTTAGTGGTATCTGAGATATGCCACAGAGTTTAGGGTTACTGTAGGGTTGCCAGCCCGACTGCTGCTGTCAGGTATCTCTTTGTAGAGAAATGGTTATTAAAGTAATTGTCTTTGATGAACAAATACAAAATTACTAAAATGTTGCACTAATATGAACTCAATACTGAGCCCCAATATGGTGGCAAAAATAGAATGTATGGCTAGCTTTAGCAGCTAGTTGGGTATTTCCCCTGGTGCTGTAAAACAGGTTAAGATGGCCTTGTGCCACCCCACTTCCAGCCCCTGGCAGATTAACACTAATGACTATTAATAATAGATAATAATTATGTAATGATAGCGCCTCCCAGCTCCAATTGTGTCTGGGGCCCTGTTGTGCTAGACACTGCACCAACAGAGTACAAAAGGCAATCCCTGCTCTGAAGATCTTGCAATCTAAATACACAAGACAGACAAAGGCTGGGAGAGGAAACAAACGCACAGAGATGGAGTGACTTTTCCAAGGTCATTGGCAGAGTCAAGACAAGAAGCCAAATCTCCTTACTTCTAGTTCAGTGCCCTATCTGGAACACACTGAGCTCCAGCAGTAACTGCCTAGTAGATGGCCACTAAAAGGGAGTGATTTAAAGTAGCCTTGAGGCTGCTCTAAAGTATGCAGGTTGGTAAAGCGGTCCCCGGTGGCTCTCAGAATTGGTGAAACTACAACCAGCACTTATGGCTACCCCACTTCTACTCTGCTCAGTCTTCAGTGGGTGCACAGAGGATGGAGCAGAGGAAAAATATAGGTAAAATATGTAATTCACTAGCAGTGACTGTCTCTCTTTAAATTCAAGTAAGTCAGTGGTACAGATTTTATTAACCTCTCTAAAAAACAGTTGCACTGGAAGAAAGTTAGCAGCTGCCTCTAAATCCTAGCAGTTACATTTTAAGCTAAAAGTTAAGTTTCCTTTTGCTTATTTTATAATTCACTTGTTCCTATAGCATCTGTTCTGAATCAGTCTATTTTCCCATTGCTTTAAAAATCAGGTCAGGGTTAATCTTCTGTACCATGTTTGCTTTCCAGGCATTAGTCATGAAACTGCTGATGAAAAGGTGATTTTTGGCATTGAATTTAATTCAACTTTTCTGGAATGCATTCCTAAGTCCCAGCAAGCCTCGATTAGGTGGTATATTCAACGCTCTGGAGAAGAACATCGAGAAGAGGTAAGTTATAGGCAACAAGGCAAGCTTCTTCAGTGGAGAATTCAGCCGAGTATTCAAAAGCAGGAGTTACTGGGATTAGTAGATGTTTTCTTTTTCCTTGCTTCACTTTAGCTATCATGTAGCGTTCTGGTATCACCATTTGGGGCATAGAGAGGGTGGGAGAGAGGCCATTTGCACTGTACTACAGGCAGATTTATTTTATTTATTCTACTCATTAAAAAAATCCAAACCCTAACCTTTGCTCTAAGCACTCTTGGGTGCATTTTAAAAAGACAGACTACTCCAGTAATACCCTTTCCCCCAATAATTAACACATGGAATAACTCAGCAGCCGAAACCACATTCAGAATCTTCTGCTCTCTATAAGTTTTCATATCACCCTCATATCTGAGAACCTTTCAATTAATGTGGTGATGAACATCTCTCATGTGAAGTTGATTCTTTCTCTCTTCCTGTCCCTAGGAGGAGAATTGTATGTACAGTGGAGTGTTTTTTATTATGATTGTGTTGGGTTTCGGATTTTTTTAAAATATTTATGCTCCTCTGTGTTTAAATTGGAGAAGGCAGGTGGAAGAAGTGTCCCTTGCACTTCAAATTGAAAGTGGGGTGGTTTCCAATGGTCCTTAGTTCCTGGGGGAGTTAATTCTATCGTCTGGGACCAGCACCCGAGATAGCTCCTGCCTTACAATCTTTATAATTTCCCACAGAGTCCTCTCACAGCTAGTGAAAAACCAACGGGCATTAGAGCATGTCATGAAGGTCAACAGATTGGAACTGGTTTGGACTGACTTTCAAACCTAAGGACCCCTCACAGAGAATGCCTTTTGTCCTCAGACAAGCCATTTTCCATCTCAAGCCACTCCCTACCACCTGTGTAGTTATCACAACTGTAGTGGTAGAGAAAAGGGGGAGGGTAAGTTGGTTGAAGGTTTTAGATGTGCTGTATTGTTCAATGTTCATCGCAGTCTTTAGTTAGTTATGCCTTTGGATCTGAACCAGATTGAATTGTTTTTTCTTTCAAGCTCAAGCAGAGTTCAAATATCAGAGTCCTACAGGAACTTTTAAACATGCACCATCGTTTATGGCTCAGCCTTCCATTGATTGTGGGCGCTAGCAACTCTCCCCATTGACTGTGATGGCAAGATTTCTCTCTTTCTTCCTAAGGGCCAAGAAAATCTACCCATGGCTGATTCTTGTGAGATGATAGCCTTGTATGGGGCTATGGTGTCTATTGCAGAGGACCTTGAGCACCATCTGGGCTCTTTGGGGAAAGTCGCCATGTGGGAGACCACATGAGGCTATGACACCAATAGTGGGCCATGGAGAGTAGTGATAGGTGCTAACCTTGGGAGTCAGATAATCTACTTTATATGCAAGTAGCTCAGGCTGCAGCTGCTTTTCCACCACATGAACTGGAGGAACAGGACTGTCTGCAGGCCCTGGCTTTGGGGTACTTTTGTTGTACCAATCCCTACATACTCAAGCTTGGCAAAGTGAACTTCACCACTGAGCATGAGCGCATAACAAATGTATTTATATATCTAGCACATCTCATGCCCCAGGCTTAATGCCTTAGGTAAAGTTATAGTGGTTTAAAACAGTATCTTTGACTTCCATCAATACCACATACTTGAAAAATTATATTGTATTCTTATCAGCAGGCCTGCTGGTATGTCTGGAGAATGGCCAAAGAACACTAATAAACACAGGTGGCTAAACTGAAAACTGTACTACGCATGGCTTGGAAGACCTATATTAATCTCTCTAGAAATATTGTAATTCTTGCCCTAATTGTTTTATTTTTGACTCTCTTGTGCAAGAAGCTGTATTCCTTACCTCACTAGTGGTCCACTTCAGAAAAGCACTTACATATATGATTACATCCAATCCAATTTATGAAAACAATTGAGCAGTTATTTAAGTCCTATTGTTTTAAAAGAGATTTAAGCACATGCTTAAACTTAGGCACATGCTCTAGAGTGTTCCAGAACAGGAAACTTTGATTGGTGCTTCGATGAGCCACAGTCATTATAAAAACAACCTTTCACCTCTGTAATACCTAACCAAGTTTCTCAAAAGGATTTACAAATGTTAATTAACCAAATATTACATCTGAAGATGGTATATTTAATAATGATAATGTTTAACACCTCTTAGATCTGAAAGTGCTTTGCAAAGTTGGTTGAGCATTTTCATCTTCATTTTTCATGTTGGGAAATTGAGATACAACAGGGTTGGTGGATTCCTATAGAAAATGCAAAGATAGAGAGATATAAAGTTGAGGGTTTTTTTAATGCACTTTAGTTTGACCAAAATACCATATGTAACAGAAATAGGGTAGCTGTATATAACATATAGCCTGATCTTTGCTAAGTCAATACCTTACCATAACTTTTTCTATTACAGTTCTATATTCTGCTCTGTCTTCCTGCATTATATTTCTCGAATAACACTGTATGTTATTTTAGTGCATGTCTTAAAGGTATAACTTATTGTGATGACGATACCATGCTTTGCGAATGACTCAGTGCACCTGGAACTTAAGTTACAGACTTTTAGTTAGAGTGGTGTAGCTGGAATGTTTCAGCAGATCTTTAAACCTCACTTTACAAATAGATGGTTACACTTTGTCCATGACATGCAATACAGCTTCCTGAGGGGAGAGAAAGGGCAAAATCCAGACTAGATTGGGAGCCTTTGGCCCAGCAGGATGTCTCCTGCATTTCACCTTTGAGGTCATGGTTCAGAATCCTACTTTCAGTCAGAATGGCCTATGGGAGGGGACAGGATCTCCTGTGGTACAGGAGCTGTCACCAGGTCATTCTGCTGCCAGGGGGAGTGCGTTTCCCTGCGGTTTGGTGGGTCATGAGTCAATTATCTGGTGCTTTTGTATTTAGTGTTGCTCACGCAATTGATCATGTTTATTCCCATATTTGGAAGATTAGTCACTGACTTGTGGGAGAACAGTTTTGTGACTTGGATTAATAAAAAATCCTGTAAAGCTTTTGTTTACATTTGTTCGTAAAGCTTTAACGTGCTGAATTTCCTGCAGCTTAAGCTCGGCTGTTTGTTTATTCCTTTTTAAATTCCTATGTGTTGTGTTATGTACATAATAGGTGTCAGGACCAGAAAAAGCAAACCCAGGGTTCCCTGCAAAGCTACTAACTCTGGCCTCCTATAGTTTTAGACAATATTCGGCTGGCCCCAACCCAGAGTCTCCTGTGGCCACAGGTTTGCCAGGCTGTCATGTACCCTTCCATGGGACAGAGCAAGCCATATGGTTTGAAACAACGGCCTATGCACTGATATGGTTTAACTCCTTGCATGATGTGGGGGATGGAAGATAAACCACTGGGGAGCCTCAGCATATTTCACCTTCTTCACCAGCAGCTCACTCTTTCGCACTGTCCCACCCCACATTGGCTGGCTGATGTTGGCCATGGATTAGGCTATCCAGCCTGGTTGGTAATTCTCTTTGAAAGCTATGTGTTTGGTAGAGAATTTAACTCTATTGCTGTGGTCACCACATTGGGGACAGGAAGGCATTTTTTCCCATGGTGCATTTTACCCTGGATTAAGGGATTAGGCTTTAGTCACATCTGGCAGTTATCTCTGTTTTGTGGAATTGATATTTTTGGTGGTGAATTGGGTGTGTGAGGCATTGGTAGTTAGTGGCTGATGATTTTTGTGTGATTATATCCTATTTTCTTTGGCCACAACTCCATGGGCATGAGTTTCTGGTGGTGATTGTAGATAGATTCTGTGACTATTCAACCCAAAACCCAAGAGTCAGATGAAAGCAGTATGTAGAAAAGGGCTAAGTTTGGCGGAGAATAGCAGTTATGGGCATAGACTTTATTATCGAGTAAAGATGTAAGAATACACTGTCATGTATCAGGCCTGGTTCTTTGAGAAGGGAATTTTGTCTTGGAGGCCCATTGAATGGTGACTAGTGGGAACCCTGGACTGAAATACACATTGCCCAGCAGGGATGGAATGTAATGTTAGGTAGTTATTGATTAATTTGTTGTGGAATTTTATTGAAGATGCAGCTGATCTGCTTTTTATCATAAGTTGGTGGTGTGATGTGCTTTCTTAGGGAAATCCCCTGGTGTCGACAGCAGTGTCAACTTACTCTTTAAAGGTTTTAACTGTTTCAGTTTGTTGATCAATGATTCTTTCACTCTTTTACTTTACTTTAACCAACTGGGTGGTGATGGTGGGTTGTTTGTTTGTTTTTTAATTCTATGAGGTCCTTAAATCAGACCATTATTTTTTTTCCACAATTACAAAAAAAATAAATTCTATCCTGAGCTGAGATATATCCCTGTGGATTTTCAGGGAGATTGATTTGCTTTGGGTAAGTGTAGGGTGAGAGTTTAAAAATTATCCTTCTAATGGGAAGTAAGCTTCAACCTTAACTATGGTGTGACTGATGTCTCTCCATACATAATGACATTATGACCCCAAAACCTGAAGAAGAGCTCTGTGTAAGCTCAAAATCTTGTCTCTCTCACTATGAGAAGTTGTTCCAATAAAAGATAAAATTTCACCCACCTTGTCTCTCTGTTATGTCCCCAACACATTTGTGATTTTTCCATTAGATTTTTTATTAAGTACAAATTTAAAAAAAAAATTGTAAAAAAATAATTCTCTCTACAGCGGTGTTTGAATTCAATTATTATTTTCTCCAGTGTAACAGTAACATCATGGCACATAATAAAAAAGATCCGCTTTCTCAGTGGAATGATGATACAGGCCACTGATAATGAAGATCAAGGAGAATTCTCAGTAAACGCTCCTTATTTTTGTTTCTTCCACCCTTTCTTTGTTCAGCGGTTGCATCTAATACTACTGGGGCAATTCTATGCCAAACAATTAAAAATGCTGTGCACAATATTTTAAAATTCTGCAAATTCTATTTGTCAAAATAACACTATATAATCATGCCACTTTCAATTATTTAATCATTTATTTCAAAATACCTGGCAGCAAGTATGTCTGTGACAATACAGACGCACACAAAAATTCCCCCAGGAATAGAAAGTTAAAGAAACCCCTACTACAGATGAGTTCCTGCTTCTCTGCCCCCTCCCCCCGCAGAGCCCAGCCAGGGGGTCAGACACTCACACCCCCTCCTTCCCTGGAGCCCAGCCGTGGGGCCTTTCAGGGCCCAGACACTCACACCCCTTCCCCCAGAGCCCAGCTGCAGGGCCCCCCTCTGACTCAGACACTCACACCCCCTCCGCCACAGAGCCCAGCCATGGCCACCCCCAGCCTAGACACTCATACCCCCTTGGCATGGAATTTCCTGCACACTATCTCCTTCCTTCAGGGCACGCTGGGAACTGCACCAGCTCCTCTTCCCCGCTGCAGTATCTTCTAGTTGTGAGCTGGGCTCTGCCACGTCCAGTGGCCCCTAGTGGTGGCCAGCAGTTCTGCAGCCCATTTCTGTTGGGGGGGAAAGGAAATTCTGCATGCAAAACATTAATTTCTGCAAAATTCTACATTGTGCAGTGGTGCAGAATTCCCCCAGGAGTAATCTAACCCACGGTTAGCTCAGCTTTACCGCTAGTGCTTTTTCACATGTTGATTAATGAGGGAAGGCAGGTTTTGAAGCCACTATCTTCTCATAGACAGGTGCAATGTTTCATCTGTGAAAAAGTTGACATGGAATTAGTTGTAATGAGGGAGCCATCTAAACACACCATTAACAAAGGACAAAAAACGTTGACCTAACCTGATGCCATGCCACTTTTGAATCCTTAGCTCTTTACTATCTTACCGTTTCAAGATTTGCCATCCTTATGGCAATCTGTGTTTCCCCCCATTGCCAAATTCATGCTGTAAAAATCAAGCAAATAATGTAAATGAGCCTCTTATTCCTTTGCCGGGCATTTTCTGAATCTGTGCTCTGCACATTTTATTTAATATTTTATATCAATGATAAAAAAACTATTTAAAAGTTGCTGAAAGAATATACAGAATGCTGTTAAACTCTGCTTCCTTGTCATTGAGAAGATATAGCATGCACACTGCAACCTATTTGCAAGCTGAATCAAGCATGACACCAGAAGACCTAAGTGGACGAATGTTGATAATCAACTGCTTAATTTCTGTGGCTCACAATTTTGGCCCTGATTCAACAAAACACTTAATCATATGTTCATCTTAAAATACCTGCTTAAAGTTAATCACATTATTGAACTGGGATCTTTGGTCTTCTGAATTGCTAAAAAACTCATTATAGCTCCAGCAGAATTATTGTTTATGATACACTTTAAAATAATGAAACCACATATGACAGAAATAAAATGATATCTCATACGTAACCAGGCTTGTCACTATACTCAAAATTTAATAAAACATGTTTTACATCTGCAGGTCAGAAACTAAAGAACAAATTAAGTATTCAAGTGAAAGGTTAAAGATCTACTACCAAGTAATGAAATGCCAGGTGTTTATGAAACTCCAGAGTCCTGTGGGGGAAAAAGTAGAGAGGAAAGACAGGAAGAGTTCTGAAGCTATGGGTAAAACAACATAAACAGGATACAAAAAAAAAGAAGTGGAAGGGAAAGCAATTATGAAATGTGGCTCAATATGTGTGAAATCAGAGCCATAATTTCATCCTGTCAGAGAATAAGAAAGGAATTAACAATAAAGCCACAGAAAAGGAGGGGGTGACAGTTTCCATAAATCAATAACCAAGATGTAAATGGGATCTTGAATAAGAATCTTATTCATTAAAAATGAAAGTAGAGATGGATTAGGATTAAGAGACACAACCACCTTAGCGTTGGTTAGCCCGTGGTGTGGGCTCCCAAGGAGAGTGATGGGAACCTCAACATTTAGCACATTTATAACTATACTGTACTGTGAACAGAACTCAAAGTAGGACCAACACCAACTAAATCATCCCAGCCAGAGCTTTGTCAAGCCAGGCCTTAAAAACCTCTAAGGATGAAGATTCCACCACCTCCCTAGGTAACGCATGCCAGTGCTTCACCACCCTCCTAGTGAAATAGTGTTTCCTGATATCCAGCGTAGACCTCCCACACTGGAACTTGAGACCACTGCTCCTTGTTCTGTCATCTGCCACCACCGAGAACAGCCTAGCTCCATCTGAGAAGCTCCATCCTAGTGTCAAACTGCACATGAAGGCTACTGTATTACAAATTATGCATGGTAATAATTCGTACGGAGATGGACTAAGTGACCCAACAGCTCTTCTAATTCTAGATTCTTCAAGATCCTCCATAGCTCTGTCCTTCGTTTTACCTGACAATAGGCTGAGCCCCACTGTGGTGTCTTTGAACCAGTGTACAGCCAGCTTAAACAGCCGGCTGCAGATTCCCTTACTGTAGGAGGTCTGACGTGTAGCCGATATAGAGTGACCATATAGCAAGTGTGAAAAATCAAGACACTTTTTTGCAGGGAGGTATAGTTGCATATATAAGACAAAGCCCCTAATATCAGGGTGGTCCCGATAATATCAGGATGTCTGGTCACCCTAAACCAATGTAGCCAGCCCTCTGCCTCCAGAATCAGAGATGTGGCCAGAGCAAGCTGTGCTCTGGCAGTTCCCAGCTGCAAACAGCTCTTTGGAGGACACTGCAGCTGGGACATAGTGTAGAACAGCCCTTAATCTGCTCTAAACTATGGTGTCAGGGAGCCACAGGATGCCTCTTTGAAACTCCCTTACTTGGGCTCAGCAGTGGTTTGAGCCTCTTGTCTCTTATTGCGTCATTTCTGCTCCACCAGCATCACCAGCCTTTTCGCCCTGCTCATCAACTTTACCCACAGCCCTCTTTGCACTTTCTTGCACACCAGTCTGTACTCCTGGCATGACCTGCTTGAGCTGCTATGAAAAGTCACCACCCTCAACTCATTCAAGCCCCTTTTTAAGATCCACCTTTTTCATAATGCCTACACAAAATTAACCAGATTAGAACATGTTTTCCCAGAATAATTTATAAAAACCTTTCCTCATACTGCCATGCCCATGCTGATTAAATGCATAATCTTGGCTTCTAAGCATCTTGGAGAAGGCTTTCTGTTTTGGAAGACACCTAATAATATATCTTTAGGTGGCCTTAGAAACAATAATAGCAAAAGTGAGGGAACCCTTATCTTCAAAATAGGCCTTTTCAAAAACTTAAAATATCTCTTTTGTATTCTACTTTTGCAGGATACTAAATGTTGTGGTATCACTTGACAAAATACAATGCCATGTCTAGGTGAAATTTTCAAGAAATCTCACTCGGTCTAACTCTGCTCCTGTTGAAATCCATACGGGTTCTAATGGCAACAGAGTAAAGGCCAATGCTGAGCAGTTTTGAAAATCCCACTCTATATTTCTCTGTCTTCCTCAGACATCCAGAAGTTGTCCATGTCAATGTTTCTTAATTGGTGGGTCGCAATCCTTACAGGGGAAGAAAGGGTGGATCATGAAAGGCAACTGGGGAGATGGGGGATGTTTGCGAGGCACTGGAAATGTTATTATAATCTACATCAAAGAAAATCTCTCTCCACCACTGCCTACCCAGCCTTACTCTTCAGGGTCAAGTATTGTCTCTCAACCGCGCAACACGCACACACAAATAAATTATATAGGTGTATCGTTGTTATCATTGATACATTGTTATTGTTACTTTACAATCAATGCAAGGGGGTTGCAAAATTTTTTTACTTCAAATAAGGGGATGCCATCCTGAAAAGTTTGGGAAACACTGCCCTATGTGATAGAATCTGGTGAAAGAAAAGACTTATTACGTTACCTAGTCCATCTCCCCGCTATTGCAGGACCCTTAGCTGCTGTAAATGTGCTTGTATTTTGAGCATGACCAATTTAGTTTAATTCAGACAAACTTTGGGGTTGTATCGTGCCTGGTATCAAAAGATCACAAAGCACTTGCCAGACACTTATTAAATAAGCCCGACTTCCCCCTTGTGACGCAGTAAGTATTACTGTCGCCAATTTCTGAATGAGGAAACTGAAGCCCAGAGCTGCCTTGCCTCAGGCCATGATGTGTGGCCATGACAGAACCAAACAGAACCCACCAGTAAGCCCCAGCTGAGCCGAGCTCTGTTCAGCAGACCACCCCGCCTTTCTAGTAGCTGACGTGTGCTCTCTGAGCGGGTCATCAAGTGGCACACAGGCAGCTGCACATCTCTGGCTGAAGAGTGGCTCAGCTAGCATGGTAGCAAGCCAGGCTAGCAGAAGCAGGACTTATATATTATTTAGGGATGAAGAATTGCATACAGATTGTTCACATAAAAACAGTGTGTAGTCTACCCACTGTGAATACAGTTAATTTACTCATCTTTATGCTTCCCTGATCTTCTTCCTCTGAAATATGCTGGAAGGGCAGATGTGTAGTCTGGGACATTTTCCAGATTTCTTTCTTCTTTTTCTTTTTTTCCAGTGAGGCACTCATAGAATCATAGAATATAAGGGTTGGAAGGGACCCCAGAAGGTCATCTAGTCCAACCCCCTGCTCGAAGCAGGACCAATTCCCAGTTAAATCATCCCAGCCAGGGCTTTGTCAAGCCTGACCTTAAAAACCTCTAAGGAAGGAGATTCTACCACCTCCCTAGGTAACGCATTCCAGTGTTTCACCACCCTCTTAGTGAAAAAGTTTTTCCTAATATCCAATCTAAACCTCCCCCACTGCAGCTTGAGACCATTACTCCTCGTTCTGTCATCTGCTACCATTGAGAACAGTCTAGAGCCATCCTCTTTGGAACCCCCTTTCAGGTAGTTGAAAGCAGCTATCAAATCCCCCCTCATTCTTCTCTTCTGCAGGCTAAACAATCCCAGCTCCCTCAGTCTCTCCTCATAACTCATGTGTTCCAGACCCCTAATCACTCAGCACAATAGTGAATTAAAGAGGGTCCTTGCGTATTATAACAATACCCTAGTGGCGCTGAAGATGCGTTCAATGAGCATGCTGCATTGTGGGCTAATCAAGCTGAACTACAATCCCTTCGCTGTTGTGCTCCCCTGCAGCCTCTGTGCGGCAGCAGAACACTGCGCACTCTGTGAAGTACCAGCTGCCTTTCCCAACATCCGTGCTTCAGAGGGAATGTACTCTGGGGTATGGAATTAGAACAAGGGACTGGGAGTCAGGGCTCTACTCACAATTCTGCCACTGAGTCTTTGTGTGGCCTTGGGCAAATCACTTAGCATCCATGTTTCTCCATCTGCAAGGGTCCTAACATATCAGTGCCTCAGAGAGGGGTTGTGAGGCTTAATTAATTTTGTAAATCACTTGTAGGTTACCAGATTTGCAAAGTAGCTGGCAGCATGGATGGCTATGTTTGCCTCAGGTACCAATTGCATTGAGCCGGCACACCAGTGGCTAACATGTCCTATTGTGCTAGATATAGCAAGTATTTCCACAGCCTTCACAATCTCAAGTACAATTCCACAAATGTTGCAGTGAATAGGGTACATAATGCACAGAAATTCAGCCTTAGCTTTAAATCTCTGTTTTTTCCAGGTTTTCTCATTCACGGATTGTAAACCCTACATGATAAAAGAATTGCACTGGGTTTTAGCTCCCTGAGGTTTAGCATTGACGTTTTTCTGATCTCACTGACAATGGTGTAAATGAAGAGTAACTACACTGAAGTTAAGAGAGTTTACACTGTTGTAAACCCAGTGTCAGATCAGAAGCAGATTCATTGTCTTAATAGTTATTACTATTGATTTATTATATGTATTGCGGTCATGGCTAGGCACCCCAGTCATGGACCAGGACCCCATTGTGCTATGTGTTGTACAAACAGAATAAAATGATAAGCCCTGCCCCAAACAGCTTGCAATCTAATGGGATTTGTCCAGCTAACTATCCAACCCTTGCTTCGAGAAAGTCAGCTACCTTGCCGTTGTTTTGGTCTGTTTAATTGTATTATTTCTTGGTGACTCTATCCTCTCAGACTGTATGTACATTTAACTAATGCATGCTGATGAGATTACAGTTATCAATTGAAGAGTAGAACTCTGAAATTCAAATGGCTCCATACGTATCTCTTTATCTAAGGTACTTATGTGCCAGTGACCTAGAGGTAAAAGGCTGCATTTCTCATTGTCAGTCCCTGAGCCAATCATCCCCTCTGTCTCCTCTACTCCCCACCTAACACGTACTCAAATTTTATTTTTCCTGTGCTTTTAATGCATTCTTTTCTGCTTTGTCCAACCTCACAGCTGAAGGCTGATGAGAGGATCATCAAAACGGAATACGGACTGCTGATCCGCAGCCTGCAGAGAAAGGACACAGGGGCGTATTACTGCAAAGCACAGGAGCACACGTTTGTTCACACCATCGTGAAGTTAAATTTGAACGTCATAGAGAATGGGCACATGGAAAGCACTCAGAAAACGGAGGATGAAGAGGGACGAGGGAGAGATTTGCTTACTGAGTCACGGCTGAGATACAAGGATTACATTCAACTTGTCAGCAGCCCCAGCTTCAGCCTGGAGGAGTGGTGTGAACAGATGTGGCACCGGGAGAAGCGGCGGCAGCGGAACAAAGGTGGGGCAAAATGGAAGCACATGCAGGAGATGAAGAAAAAGCGAAATCGAAGGCACCATGAACCTGTCAGCAGCCCAGATGCCAGGCCAACATCTACATAGCTTTTATATTCTATTTAAAGAAAGGACATTTAACATGCAAAAATACTGTGTTCTGTTTTGTGCATCCTTCCTATTAATTAATGTTGCTTCTCACTGAGATTAGATAATGCACAGTCATTATTGGTCTGTACAGAACTGCACTGGAATATGATAGCAAATGACAAATTCCTTATTTGAGCACCGCACTCAAGGCAATAATTCCAAATCTGTTTTTTCCCCGAAAAATTCAGATTTCATAGCTAACACTTAGTGAGAAGCTGATTCGTGACATATGTCATGGGGGTGTTCCATGGCTTCCCTGGCATAATTTTTGTATGAGATTTAAAGTCTATGTTACAGTATATTATTAATGGACTGCTACATTCCACCCGAGAGTTGGCTGCAGTTCAGGGGTAGGTGGATGTATTTGTAAAAGTGCTGGGGGGTCTTGTAAGGATGGGAGGTGCCATATAGATACAGGCCATTTCATGACAGATCTGCAAAACTATACTAAATTACCCATTGGGCATATATTTAGGTACATGGGTGGCATTTGCTAACGCAGAGAAGCAAAGCAAAAAATCAAATTAAATATCAGCTTAGAAGTAACACTCGTTTTCCCCTTTAAAAATGTAATCACATCTTAAGAGGAGGAAATGTAGAACTTTATTCATTAGGGCATAAGCAGCCTCTAGTTTGCAGTCCATCTGCTGAAATGAACTGTTGACTCAAATTGAAACTGCCAGCAAGATACTCGAGAGTAAATTTCGTAAGAAGCATGTGGGAGGTACATGCACAAACCCTATTAACAAATAATGAGATTTCTGCCTTCACCTCTATTGTCTTGCTGAAGATTTTACCCTGAATGTCTCCACTCACCTCTACAACTCTAACCCCCGACTGGCTTCATTTTCTGGAGTATGGTTAGTTTGTTGTGGAAAAAAGAGGAGAGGTGAACACACGCACAAAAAACCTCCCGAACTTGATGACAAAAGACAATGAGGGAAACATATTTGGTGACAGACAGAAACTGACAGTGCTCTTACACCAGGTATAACAATGGGGAAAGAGCAGACATTCCTCAGACTTGTGTATTTGTTTTATAAAAGGTCTTGTGTATTTCAAACAAGGTATTGTGGTGTTGGAATTAATACTTTTTTATTATAATTAAATAAAAACAAAAAAAGCCCATGTGTAAATTAACTGAAGTACAAGTTAGAGAGGAGCAGCTTTGTGATTTACAATAGCATCATTTGTAAATTGTTCCTAGTTTTACTTTCTGCTCTTTAATAAGATAAATCTTCTTGTGTGAGCAAGAGACACTGTGCTTCCTTCAGATCTGATTTACACCAGTATAACTCCATTGGCTTCATTGGACTTTCTTCCAATTTACGCTAGTGTAAGCAAGATCAAAATCAGGCCTATTGCCTCTTCTCATGCTTTGCAGCCCCTCTCCCCCACTCTACCAAACCTCCCCCTTTTTGCCTTTCACGCCTCTTTGAGTGTGAAATGACAAATTAGCGACGTCCTCACATGGAAGGAAGCTTTGATGGATACTAAACCGACAGACTTTACTTGTTTCTCATGCATTCTACATGTCTGGATAGCAAAGTCTGTGGAAAACCCATGTAATTGATGTGCAATTCATTAAGGAACCAAGAACTTTGGCTCTGAATGCTGGAGATTATCCCTATCTGCTACCCAGTGTGTGTGTGCTTTCAGTCCCAGATCAATAATTGTGTCCATACAATCTGTGTCATTGTACATTTTCTTTCTGATAAATGATACAAATATGGTGGTGTGTTTTTCAGATCGGAGAAAGGAACCCCAGCTGACTCAAGCTCATTGTAAAAAAACTAAAACTGAATGTGCATGTATTGTATAAAGACGGGGTTTATATTCTTTGTTTTTTCATTAAGAGATACATTAGTTAATTAGAAGGTATTAGGTAGTTTGTGCTCAGTACTTTGATAGTGTACTCTGCAAGTGTTAAATATTATAAAAGATGAGAGGGGAGTTTCATTGTACAGGACCTTTAATCAAAGAGACTGATGTCCTGGGCTCTTATTAGTAAGGTTAATCTTTATTACTCTGAGTAGCCTATTAATGTCTGTAGAACTTTTCACAATAGTAAGCATTATGCTCAGAAATCAGCTTGTACAGCAATAGGACCTTACGTCAAGATTTTCAAAAGTGACTAGTGATTTTGACTGCCCTGATGTTTCTTGCCCAATTTGAGACTCCATAAGGGGTGTTATCCTGTAAATATGAGGCCCATTTAAGGAATCTTAAGTTGGAAACCCAAAAATGAGACACACAAAATCTTGAATCACTTTAAAAAAATTTTGCCTAAGAATGACTGCAGTCACCATACAGAACCCACCGATGTATTCCGTGTTGTATTTTATCAGTCCAGAAAGTACCATCTCTCAGAGTTGGTCCTTCTGGGAATGAGTGGTGCCACGCCATGATTAAGCTAAGGTGCTACCATCAAATAATCCATCCTGGGCCTGTGCTTACATATACTGACAAGGGGCCTGCTCCTGCTCCCACTGAAGTCAATGGGAGCAGGACTGGACTGAGTAGTGTAATTATTCATTACAGCACAAACCCTACTTACCTTATTCATAAAAGTAGAACCATGGACTCACTTCAGTGGCCCTACTCAATGAGATAAGGTGAGCAGGATTTGGCCCTAAATGAGCTGTTTGTTGTTTGGTTGGTACTTTTTTCCATCTTCCTTAAGAGCTGAACACAATTGATTTCCTTTAGGTTTAAATAGCTTTGCAGAGCCTAGTGCTACAATCCTCACACAAAACTCCCCATCAACTTCAACAGGAGTCTT
The DNA here is from genome assembly GCF_965140235.1 of Caretta caretta. Lineage (NCBI taxonomy): Eukaryota > Metazoa > Chordata > Testudines > Cheloniidae > Caretta > Caretta caretta. Next base: position 336,786,515 of record NC_134206.1, on the reverse strand, counting down.
GAGGGCCTAAGGGCTGCACCACTGTGACTGCGAGCATAAAAGATTGAATTAAAATGTTACTACTCTTAAATTCAAGGGGTTTTGTTTTATTTTAAGTATTCTTGCAAGAGGATTCCTCTCAGAGGACTGACCTCAACTCTCCTGTGTGAAGTAGCAGAGTGAAGCCCCAAGTGAGGAATGAGGCCATTTCTATCCTGGGGAAATAAATTCAGTAATCCTCCAAGTCGTTGTGCCATATTGGATTCATACCACCCCGGGGAGGGATATTTAATAATATTGTGCAGATAAAAATCTGTGGTTCAATACATTTTATAAGTGATGTACTCTGAGCTAGCACACTGCTTCTCATAGTAGATGATACGCTGGTCATGATTCCAAGGGGCCCTGGAGACCAGTAAATTAGATAGATAGTCCAGGGAACACTGAGGAAGGATAAGAAGGGATTTCTTTAGACAGTTGTTTGATATTCAGTCAATAACCAAGGTCAGGAGTAAGAGTAGTGGATCCTTCTGTAATGTACAATCCCCAAAACAGTCTCAAGGAGAACAGAATGAGCTAACCCAGGGAATTGTAGCAACAAGAGCTAGACAAGAAAGGATTCCCTTCCTAAATATATAATTTAAAGGCACAAACCTGGGTCTACTTAAATTTCAAAATGGGGACTTGAGGGTCCATTGTGCTGCTGAGCTGTATAATGAGCCACAACAGGCTCGTAGTTAAAATGAAACTGAACCCACCCTCCTTAAAGTGCTCAATAAAAGTACAGACACTCCCCGACTTACACAATCATTCCGTTCCGGAAAGCTTTGCATAACTTGACTTTTGCATAAGTCGGAAACGTTTACCCAAATGTTATGCAAAAAAAACCCCTCCTATTTCTAGCTCACGGAATTTCTTCCGTAAGTATGAATTTGTGTAAATCGGGTCTTGTGTAACCCGGGGAGCGTCTGTAATGATACCCAAAGTTTAGGTTAAGCATGGAAAAAGTTACCTCCACATTAATAACTGAAGGTTCTAAACAGATCCCCCCAGTGCAGACTTTAAAAAAAGTTACTTTGGTTCAATCAGTAATAAATGCTCTTCCCCTACCTCAACAAAATAAAATAAAATAATTCCTTCTCTCCCCACTTCAGAAGATAACTGGTGTTTGTCTGAGTTGCATCCATCTCAAACAGGCTGTCAGAACATCCAGTGCAGCTTGTATTGTAGTTGTTAGAATTCTAAAAACTGATGCCAGCTTTAAGATCCAACAGGTCCTAAATACAGTAGTAGTCCAGAAGTCAGTTAAAACAAAACTGGCAGTGGGATTAGCGGACAAAGGAATAAAGCGTTTAACTCTTCTTCTGATAAATTGTTTCCTTTGCTGGTAAACATTCTAGGGACATGTGTGAAAATGTATTCATATCACAGACACAGTTTTCTGTGCAAGCAGTTACATTTACACATATGCTGAGGAGCCAAGATCCTTGATTTTGCCAGTCCTCAACTAGACATTGGACCCTGATTCCTATCTCAATCATACTGATGTACAGAATTAAACTTAATGGAATTACTCTGGGTTTACATTCATATGAGATCAGAATTGGGCCGTAGTCTAAAATGCTCTGAAATTTTAATCAAATCTATGTAAGTCTTGATATGCACCTACCATTTACAAATCCCTTATCGAAAATTAATACATGGTTATTGGAACATGATTTTCCTACTAAACTGCTGTCATGTGTATGACTGTTTTGTAGGGACCTACATAAGTAATTGGATGCATTTTATTTTATGTGTAACACAAGGTTGTTGCAACTGATTAGTATGAGTTAAAAATACTTACAGAGCCAGCTCAGTCATTGATGTCAGTGACCAAAGTCCCATTGGCTTCAGTAGAATATAGATCTGAACCTAACCAAAATAATTATAGCAAGTTATTCCAAGACGCAGCCTAGAGTGTAGATAACTATGTAGAGATTCATTATACAGAGGAGAATCAGGAGTTAACTGCATGGAAGGCAGTGGAATTACACCTGCATGACAGGAAAATCAAGTCCACATGTCTCTCCAATATATTCTGTTACAATTTATGAAAATTTAAGTGGTCCCTTATTATATTTTACCTTAGTGTCACAAATATTACTCAGAATTAGGCTTCTGTGATTAGCTGATATGTGAAATCCTTTGTAATTGTAATCTATTCAGGTTTATAAAATAAATTCATTATAGACAGGAAAAGGAAGGATAAAAGAACAGCTCATGAAAGAATTTTAAGGCTGTGAAAAATCTTGGTTTTTTTACTTCCATATAGTATTTTAATGATGATAAACCTAAAAGTGTCCAAGCCAGGCATACATTTTGACAGTGCTGAATATTTAAATAAATTATAATACTGGACAACAGTATTGCTACAAACTTCAACAGACGCAGGATTGGGCTCTTAATTGATCAGGTTTGTTTTTATAACCCACAATCCAAGTCTGTTGTCTCAAGTTATCGGGCCAAATCCTTCCTTGGTTTTCACTCAGTCCTCACTCAGGCAAACTCTTGCTGACATTAAGAAAAAACTAGGAAAATCAGTGAAGATTTCAGGATTTGGCTCATTGCTTGGTGTATAAAGTTAAACATACTAGAAGGCCCCTTAACATATTCTCATCTCAGACAATGTTTTCTCTTAAGCACTTGTGTTTGTATAGATTAGTGTCTACCACAAACTTTCCTAATGTTTTGACACAAAACTATTCAGTGGCTGACAGATGTAAACCAGATCTGGAAAGACAAATCACAGATCGGAAGGTGAAATTTGCCTCAATAATGAGATTTTGAAACTCTTGTTTAAAGTTGGTCTTTTCCCTCTTTATTGTATTGTTATTGTGTACAATTCCCCAGTTTAAAATCAATGTCTGTTGTGCTTTAAAACAAAAACCTTTCTGGGTGATGTAAGAACCAGAAAAACGTTTCCAGGTGACTTTTATTACTGCTATAGACCGCTAGTTAATGGTTTCATATAGTCTGTGCCAAGAAAGTCATCTGTCCACTCATAGGCAGTCATGATATTTTTAATGGATGCAGACATGTCTCGATTTTGGTGGTGTTTTATATTCTGCTCCATTACTCTTGTTATATATAAGTGCCTTTGGCTGCTTTTTGTATTCTTTCATTTTGTTCTTGCTATTCCTGCTGTTAAATGGAACCATGTCCAAGACCAGCCATTTTCTGAAGATTCAACATACGTGGTAATAGTGACTGGAACAGAAGGCTTAGGCAGATAACTTGTCTGCTAAGGTGTGTCATGGCTGCTCCGGGCAGAGCCTTGTGGGCTTCACAACTTTAATGAGTTTTGAAAGCACTTAGCATTTCATGGGACAGTACCATATATCTGCCTATAGGCTGAAAGCCAGGATCAGTTTACAAAACTTGCATTTACTATACATCAAAGCACCACCTAAAGTTATATAATTTGTTATTGAAAGTTCCAAAACTCTGATAGCTAGAAATGGTCAAATTTTAAAAGGAAAAAAATACTTTATCAAAATGCGGCCATTTTCCAAAAATGGAATATTTTTGGAAAAAGCTTTCATATTTTTGAAGTTTTCCATTTTGTCAAAAAAAAAATCAACAGAAATTTGTAAAGAAAAAAATTGCCTGCTTGTTGCTTTTCAAAATGTATATTTGTGCAGGGAGGGAAGATTGCATGGTCATTTTCGGGCTTATTTACATGAGGAAAAAAGCCCAGAGTAGCTGGTGTGGAGCAACTCGTACACACTAGATACTTCACATTAACTCTCTGTGTGGACATGCTTACTCTGCACTAAGAGCACCTTTGTGCGCTTTAAAGCGTAATGGTATCCACACGGGTAGCTAGTGCATTTTAAATTCACACCCTAGCTTATTACTCCACACAAACTTCCCCACGCAGACAAGCCCTTAGTCACAAGGCATTTTTTAAAAAACATATTTTGAAAATTTTAGTTTGAAAATGAATTATTATTATACAAGAAAATTCAGGAAAAATGAAAATACCGGGAACAATGGCATCATGAAAATTGCTTTCAAATTTTCCAAAACTCACCCAACTTTAAAAAAAAATCAACCTGCTCTAAAGGATTCCTTAAGTTCTGTTACTTATGATTTCTTCATGACTTAAATTGAAGAGATTTCTATGTAAAGTAAATGTAAAAATGTCATTTTAAGTTTGCTAGTCAACATGTTGACATTGTAAAAACTACAGTACATTACTACTGGATAAGAAGTACAGAAATCTATGAAACATACAAATCAAGAGAGACTGATCTATAATCTTTTCCATCACTTGTATGAAGTGCATTTTCCCCCACAATTAATGACAGAAAATTTCAAATATCTCAGCATAAGTCTGGCTGGGAAGAAAGGAAACTGCTCAAAACCTCTCCAAGTGCTCTCAAGAGAAAAGTCATGGCCAAGCAGACTGACCAAAAGGAATTTGGTTAATGCCTCACATTCTGTCAGTAAGGCTAATATTTTCACATAGGACAAAACTCACACTATTTCAGAAGTCCAGCACAAGAACTATGCACCATTTAAAACCATGTTATAGGGCTTAAGTGGTTCTTAGACTGACTCTGTGAAGGAGTCCATTTCACATTTATAGTATCATTATTTATAGAGTAATATGGAAAAAAAACCCATTTTTGGTGGAAAGGGCCCATTTGTAAATTACCATGGCTAAATATAGAGACACAGTGGGTGAAGCAATATATTTTACTGGACCAACTTCTGTTGGTGAAAGAGACAAGCTTTTGAGCTTATACAGAGCTCTTCATTCGGGTAAACCTGAAAGCTTTTCTCTTTCCCCCACAAAAGTTGGTTCTGTAAAAGATACTACCTCACTCACCTTCTCTCTTTAATATCCTGGGACTGACATGGCTACAACACTACTACAACCAATATAGCTAATTATGTAACATCATAAGTAAAGCGTTGTACATGGTCACTAACTAGCTTTGAGCTTGGCAATCCTGTTGTTTTAACAGGAATTCCAATCTTGTAATCCAAAGGTATCTGAAACTGTTAAATGTATATTTTGGTTTTATTATAATAAATAGCAAATTCTGACAGAACTTTTGCTGTCTATTTTTTCCCCCTAATCATACCAAATAGTACAATATGGGCTTCCAAAGAAAAAAGGATTGCAAAGTGAGAAGACATAGGCCATGTTTGCCGTAGGAGTGCTTTACTGGTGTAGGAATACATTTATACTATTAACAGCAAATCAATCCTAGTGTAACAGCAGCTACTCCAACAAGTCTGTATTTTTGTACTGGTGTAGTGAAAATGCCTATTCAACAAAACAAGGTATAGCAGTAAAAGGACAGCTTTGCCAGCTGCATCTACACCAGGGTCTTCTGCCAGCACAGCTCTGTCGATCAGGGATCACATCTCTTTTCACCGCTGACCAATGTAGTTATGCTGGCAGACATCTGTAGTGTGGACCTGGCCTAAGGAACTAATAATACAAGCAAGGAGCTCTTTGAAGCTCACAGGACAGCATTTGTGAAATTGATTAGCTTTCTAAACTTTCTGCATGCTGTTGCTCACAGCGAGTAGTACATTACTCCACGTCTAGTCTCTGTGAAATCCGTGGGGCTGCTGACTAAATACGTCACTACTCAAAGAGAGAAAAGGAGGGAGGAGGTGAAATCTGGCCATTTGGAAAAACTTGTGGGCCTATTCACACACAATGAGATTTATAATGTTAATGACAAGAAATTCAAAGTTTACTTGACACTGGTAGTAATTTAGATTTCTATGAAGTAATATATTTGATCCAATTTTAGAGTGAGCAAAAGAACAGCTAGTTGCTGTTAGGGGGCTTATTCCTTCTCCCACTTACTTCCCTGGTCCTTCTCGCGTGAACAGAGAACAACAATACCCGAAGTCCAAAGGTGCAAACAATTCGATGTTTATTGGGGTGAACTTCCAGTAAGCATGATTCCAGTTTCCTTCCTTAGTGTCCCCATTCCCAGCTCTGACACCACAGAGCCTTACCTGTGTTCCTGTTCCCATTCCCCCTCCCTCAGCAAAACATGATTCCAATTCCCCATCCCCATTCCCCCCTCCCACCCACTCATTTCCTGATGACTGCTTGAGTTCTGCTTAGCTATACCTTAACCAATCATTCTACTGAAATTTAACTAACCAATCCTAACATATTGTAACATGATTAGCTAACCAATTATATCCCACCACCTTAATTAGTTTACATCCAGCAAAATTAATTATACAGCAGACAGAAACAATCACAGAACCAGAGAGAGACCATGCAAATAAACAATAGCAAAGTGGGAACTATAATGACAAAACAATACAGAAGTGAGGATTTCACATCCCAGCTATTGATAAGTGAGTTCTTGCCAGACAGGAAGAAACTAAAACTAAGTTTCCTTTTACATCTTCTAGGCATTTCCCTTTCTCTGGAGGCGATAGACATTATCAGGACAGGAGTGTATTCCTAACAGCCCAATAGCACCTTCTTTCAATGTGACTAGTTTGGAATGTGCGGAGGTGACCAGTCGCTTCCCAGGTTATGGCTGCCTCTGCTGCTTAGCCAAAGGCCTTAGCCTAAGAACAGGGCCTCAGACTGTCACAGTAAGAGAAGGCCCTTACACCGGCAGACAGTGATTTTGATTCTTTCTTTTATACCTCTATAACTAGCCAAGTGATAAGAATACACCTAAATTCTAAGAGTACAGGCCTTTACAGACATGCCTGAATATCTGTATCCTAACAGTTGCCCACAGGGGCTCCCCATCGCCACATTTTCTCTGTATTGTTATTGCTTGCAGCTAATGCACTGTCTGGAAATGGCGGCAGAAAGTGGAGTTCCTAACCCAGGACAAACAACGAGGAGTCCGAAACCTGTAACCCAGTACAGTTGTTGCCCACTGGTGAGTGTGTGCGTTTCAAGACCTTTTCTGTGCTGATCCACAGAGGGTAAGATGTTACATCACCTTAGTTACCACATAAAGGATTGAATGGGGGACCACCAGAGCTAAAAGTATGGGCTGCTACAGCTTGAACTAAAGCACCAAGTGTCTACAACTACAAGCGGTAATTATTCCTATCCTCTGTGGATGGGCACAGAGGGGAGACCCGTAAACACGTTCACCAGAGCGTGATACAGTGACACCGTAGCAATGCCTTTCAAAACCGGCTGAGGGTATTCAACAAGTTCAATTATATTTAGCATTATTCTAGTTTAAGCTCCCTCCTTTGCTCTCCTACACTGATGTATCAAATCCACATTTCTGACTCCAAGTTCATTCTTAAAATTGTGAAAAAAAATAATGACAACTAAGCATGTTTTGGAACAGTTGACATGCATCTTTAAAAGAAAAGCTTTAATTACATGGTTACATACTGTTATATCTGCAGAGCCGTGCCTAATTCAGCACGCAGAAGGGACAGTGCATAGTCAATGAGTCAGTTGTTCCCTATTTGTTTTTCCCCCTTACTATTCAATGTGTGGTCTCCTCCATTATTCTCTGCACACCAGCCAGCCTCTGCATTGTGGGGCCCAATTTTACCACCATCTCCCTGGGTTTTGTGAGAAAAACCACCACAAATACCTCAGCTGTCAGGGAATATAGTTGCCAGTGCAGCTTCAAAGGTTTTCCTTCCCCACCCCTTCCTGTAACCCCTTTCTTCCTCGCTCACGCATTCCCAGATTAATTGTGTGCTGAGATTTTACTAAAGGTAACAATCGTTGGCTCCAATCTTGCAAACACCTATGTATTCAACTTTACTGCCATGAATAAGCCATTTACTTCAGTTAAGCGTGAGTAGGGATACGATTTTGTCACAGTGGCCACCATTGTCATGGAACCTGTGAATTTTGGCATTTCTTGCCACTCAACCATGAAACCAGTGACCCGTCTTGTGGAAGCAGGAAGTAAACTCAACTTTTTGGCAGTGTCAGCAGCAGTAAAATGCTAAAGAGGCAACAACAAAAAAATGAGTAAAGTGGCTAAAATAAGTGCAAAGCAACGAGCACAACAATACCCTACAAACATTTCATGAAAGCGGAGGAAAGTCATTTTTTACTAGGTGGAACATGCATGCTGATTTTACCGGACAGGCTAGCTGTGACAAGCATCTGGAAAGTGCAACACATACGCTCAAATGAGAGGCAGTACAAATGGAGAAAAACAGAAATGTGAAACTTCAAAAAATGGTTACACCTGGTTGGGGACACTGGGGCATGGCCACTAGGTAACTCGAGGGGATGGAAGACCATGAGTGTCGATGAAGCCCCCTCGTACTAGGCCCAAGTGTCCTTCCCCCCCACCCCCCCACCCCGTCCCCCTGCCTGGAGGCACTCGCAGCAGTTATGCTGGGGATCTGCAACAATATGTTGCAGAGTCAGACTGCCTGAAACTAAACAAGGCCAAACAGGGCAGATATGGAAGAACAATGCTGAATAAAGCAGCTTTATGTATGGTTTAATAGATGGTACAGAGAACAAGGGAACTAGCTGGTAACTGGATTGGCTGGCTATATGGATACTTAGGGCAGCTTGCTATTGGATAAGTGTGCTGAAGAAAGGATGTATAAAAGCCTGTGTAACTTCCTGCTCTGGGTGCAGGATTTGAGATTCTATTCTCCCTGTACCTTCTTTAAAGCTTCAAATAAACTTTTCTGCTTCTCCACCCTGTTGTGATTATTGGGTGATGCACACCAGGCAGCAAACCCCCTGCTGTTGCTCGCCTCTGGCATTGGGTGCCAGCAACACACTGATGTTTAATACTAATAGAGCACCTTCACAGAAATTTTCAAATGAGCAGAGGCATTCCAGGCCTTGACAATCTAAAACTCAGAGGGTTTTTAGAATGCAATCTGGAACATTGTTTTTGCATGGGACATCAACAAGTGGGGAATGGAGAAGGAGGTTGAAGAATCAGTCAGTCTCATGGGAATCATCATGAATAACATTTAGTACAAGAGGATAGACAGGACTATGATCTGGAACCAAATAAGCACCACCTTGATTAGCATCAGTGCACAAGGAGGCACATCATCAACCACAAAAACTTACCTTTAACCCGGTGTAACTCCATGTAAACCCCATGAACTCAGCATCAGAGTGAAAGCCTTGCTGTATGCCTCAGAGCTAGGGTGACCAGATGTCCCCATAAAATCGGGACTGTCCCGATATTTTACCCTTTGTCCCACATCCCGGTCAATGTATGATCTGGACGCCATTTGTCCTGATATTCAGGTAAGGAGGCGAGTGGGAGAGAGGCGCTGACCCTGTGGGTGCTCCGGGGCTGGAGCACCCACGGGGAAAAATTGCAGCCAAGCTCCCCCTCCTCACCTTCTTCTCCCCCCAGTGCTTCCTGCCACCTAACAGCTGTTTGGTGGCGCTTAGCGCTTTCCAGGAGGGAGGGGGGAGGAGCGGGTATGCGGCGCGCTCAGGGAAGGAGGCGGAGAAGAGGCAGGGCAGGGGCGGGGACTTGGGGGAAGGGGGTGGAATGGGGGCAGGGCGAGGGCAGTGCAGAGGTGGGGGGTGGGCGAGCAGCCACCCGGCAGAGGGGAGGTCGGCGCTGGTAGGGGTGAGTGGCAGGCGAGCGGTGGCTGGAGGACTGAGGAGGGACGCAGCAAGCCAACGGCTGGTAGAGGGATGAGGAAGGGTGCGGTGGGAGGGGGGCGAGCAGGGAGGGGGCGGGACCTGGGGCAGAGTGGGGGCGGGACCTGGGAGTTGCGGGGGTGGACTGTGGGCAGGGCTGATGGCACCCCAATGTGTCCCGATATTTTAGTGTGGTGATCTGGTCACCCTACTCAAAGCACAACACAAGGACAGAGCTTTGGGTGGTTGGGGTTTGAAGGTGGGTGATCGGAGCTGAGGGGTCACTTAGGGAACACACTGATTTTAAGGGAGGAAAAATGGCCATGTGTTCAAGGCCTTATTTCTTTAAAGTACTTAAATAGCTCCCATTATCAAAGTATTGGAGCAAGTCAGAATATGTAATATGTTTATCCTCACAACATGCCTGTGATGGAATAAACCACATTAGTCCCATTTTACTGATGGTACAAAGAAAGACTAAGGCTATGTCTACACTCCAGAGTTTTGTTGCCAAAAGTTCTGCCACTTTAATTAAAGCATTTTAATTAACCCGCTGTTGCATGCCCACACTATGTTCCTTGTGTTGTCAGAGCGCATCCACACTACCGCTCTTGCATCAACACAGAGAGCAGTGCACTGTGGGTAGCTATCCCACTGTGCAGCTAGCCACAGGGTGCTTTGGGAAGGGTTTGCATTGCCTCATGGGCAGGTACAGCGTCACACGATGCAGGTTTCTCAATCCCATCGTTCCATGGGCAGCCTACTAGATCATCAGTCGCTTTTCAACTGAAGTGGGAGGGGAGGGGGCAGAGTGTATGAGAAGGAGTGTGTGTGTGTGTGTGTGTGTAGAAACAGTGTGTGAGAGAGTGGGGGGTGTACATAAGAGACACCGTGTGGGTTGGGGGAGAGTGAGTATGTTTGCATGCTGTCTCTACATTCAGACAGCCACTGGCAGCAACTAGTCCTGAGGCAGGGGAAGGGGGAACACCCCCGATATCAGCCCAGCCTCCCTCCCTGGTTCTGCACAGCACAGCAGTCTCTCTCTCTCTCACACACACACACACAAATGTCCCTGCTTGCCTGTCTGCCTCTGTGTTCATAGTGAAGGAAACAGCAGCAAACCACCTTAATGATTTGTTCTTTGTTCCCAGAGCAGAGCAGCAGGCTCAGCTGTGAGAACTTCAGGAAGCTTTGAAAGAGGAGGGCAGCCAAGTTCAAAATGGTGAGCAGAGTGGTCATGGCGGGCATCGTGGGATACTGGGGGAGGCCAGTTCTGGCAATATATCGAACGGCAGCGTCTACGCTGGTGCTTTGTCATTTTAACTTTGCTGCAAAAAAGCTCTATGTCTCTCGTCGAGGTGGTTTTATTTTGTTGCCAAAACTGAAAAGTTTGGTTGCCAGAAGTGGCATTGTAGTGTGTACACGTCCACTGTTTTGCTGCCAAAAGCTGCCTTTTACTGACAAAACTCTGCCATGTAGATGAGGCTTTAGCAACTTCCCCTTGTTCACAGAGGAAGTTTGTAGCGGAGGAAGGAAATGAAGCCAGGTCTCTGTGTGTAAAGCTAACATCCCAGTTACAAGACCATCCTTTCTCTCCCTTCAGCTTTACTCCTTTATGAGGACAAATTCATCAATAATTGTCTGATGCCTTCAATTCCATGTGGACATCTAGATAAATAAAAGGGACCTGACTCTCACTCAGCTCAGGATAGTAGTAGTTTATATCCACTTTGCATGGGATTAAATGACTCCACAAGCTTCAGGGTAATGGAGAATCAGGCCCATAGATATAACATGGAAGATGTTAGGCTTGTTGTCAGGTTTCACAATATTCAAATTTTATGTCTCAGGGAACTCATGGAGCAGGGCCACAATATAACGCCATAGGTTTATTGCAATAATATGAGTATGTGTTCATTCTGCGTAAAGGCAGTTTCTTGAGAACCATAGGACCTGAATTGCCACTGCCAGGCATCTTGGCTAGTAATTTTTACTCACTTTGCAGAACTGTAAATGAGTAGACAAGATGCAAGATGGTGGAGAAAGTGGGTGTAAAACACTATCAGGTCAAGATGTTATTCCTGCTTTGTACTCTAATGTAGTGCGATTTAAGGACAGTACACAAAATCCAAAACCAACACACCCTTCCCTCCAAAACACCTTCCTTTGTGACTGCACAGTCTCTACTGTAGAATCGCTACCCTCTTGGAACTTTTTCCCAGCATACCTATCTGGAAACTGGCCTTTTAAATATGGCAGAAACAAACAGCTGCAGGCCTAAAGTAGCCATTCTGCAACTGCCTGCTGTTTGTTGTGCCTTCCTTCCAGCAGTAAGTACTTTTATTTCCTGTTAGATTGTCCCTTTCTTATTTCTGTGGGGGATGGCACGTTCTCACAGGTAGCATGTTGCAGCTTATATTCCTTGGCTATCAAAATATAAACCATATTTTGTCACTTACTACAACAGAGGTCTCCCTTTTTAAGATACCTTTGTTAGCGTAAAGTTTAATGGTAGACATAAATTCCCCAATATAATTTAAATGTACCCCCCTCCTCATTGACCTTTTGTGGGCCACTAGTTGTGGCAGTGTATCTTAGTCCTCTGCAATAAATGAGAAATAGAAAAGCCACATCATTATCTGCATTGATGCAACTACCATTCTGTTCCTGTTAAGATACCTTTTGTTCTTCTTAAATGCCTCTGTCTCCACGCATGAATTTAAATAAAATAAAGTGAACTAATTAAATTTAAATTAAAGAGACATTTAAAGATACACCAGATCGTCTGGGTCTTATTTTACAGACTATATGCACCTTTTATGCTGTTATTGTGTTAGTTTAAACTGCACCAAATGTTTTTTGTTCAACTCAGGATTTAGGATTAAGTATAATAGATAATAGTTATTGGAGGAAAATACTAGTAAGAACTATCAGAGTTTCAGACAAGGGATGGAAAACTTGTTTTTTTCAAAATGTAGAACCCACTTGGCTTGTGGGTTTAGAAAAAAACCCTCAAAACAGGGGAAGTTTGAATTCTGTTTGTCTCTAGGAAACTGTGCATTCAGGATCATTGTGTGGTTTATATTTCACTTTCTGGCAGTCCTAGGTTCAAGGAAATAACTGTTTTCAAAGAAAAATCTTTGTTGTTGTCATACTATAGGCTTCTGTTTAATTAGAAATACATATTATGATTTTAATTGAACTTCTCCTGTAAGGGGATTGTTTAAATTAGATTAAAGCAGGGATTGTCTTTCTACTCTGTGTTTCTACAATGCATAGCACAATGATCCTGATTGGGGCATACAGGTCATAATGTGTATTATAGTAAGAGTGAGGATTATATTATAATTTAATTAAGGGAGGGAAATGCTTTAAGAAACCTGAAAAGATTTCAGGAAACTTGAAACTTAAAAATAAGACTCCAGTCCTTCAGCTCATTCCATACGATCTCTGGGGCTTGTTATGATGGTGCTCTACAAATGGGATGTGGGTATCTATGTAGACAGATCGTTAACAGATAATGTACCATATATAGGGGAATATGCAGCATTGCTCCAAGGTTTTCTAGGACCTATAAAAACTGTTCTGCATAAAGGAAGCCTTTTGCACCTCTTTATATTAACTCTTAACAGGACTCAGCACAGAAGTCAATGAGCACCAGTCTGGAATGAGCTGAGAGATCAGGGCTAATAATACTACTCTTTCTATAGCATTTTCTTCTGTAGATCTCAGTCTTTAACATATTTATCCTTACAACATCCTTGTGAGGTGGGGAAGAGCTAGTATCTCCATTTTACAGATGAGGAACAGAGAGGTTGGGTGACTTGACCACAGTCACACAGGAGATCTGCTCTGCCACAAGCTTCCTAAGTCCCAGGCTGAAGCCCTAGCCACTAGCCCATCCTGCTTATGTTACAAAGCTTTCCCAGTATACCACGGGGGCTTCCCATTCCTGTTTCAGACCTGGTAAATGGATATCATGGTGGACAGAAAACAATATGAGGGCTGCCCCAATCTGAGATCAAGAGCTGTATGGAAGTGTTCATATTTTTTTCCAGTTTGTATTATTTTGGGAAAGATCTGCCTGTGGGTAGGCCACAGGTCCTGAAGAAAAGGTATGGGTAAGCTTGAAAGCTTGTCTCTCTCACCAACAGAAGTTGGTCCAATAAAAGATACTACTTCACCCACCCTTAACTCAATGGCAGTTAATCAAGTTTAGCACGGGCTGAATTTAATTGATAGTAATTAAAGATTCGATGGCACTTTAATTCCATGATGAAATTCCAACACTTGCAATTACATTCCGACTACCTAAATATTCTTGCAGCTTCAGATGGATGCAGTTGTGGTGTTCTTCTTTATTTACCTTCCTAAATGGCCATTTGGCACTTTGTTAAGTTTTCAGTTACATGGTGTGGAGTTTAAAGAGTTGTGGTGACTATCCTTTTAAAGTCTGGAGCACATTGGGTGTTGAATTCAAACCACTTGTCAACCACAGCAGGAGTTGGCTGGCGACTGAACCGCAGGATGAATCCTCTTACTGTGCTAGCTTGGAACCTAGTTTCCCCTCCCTTGCCTGTGCTGAGTAGGACTTTGCTGCCCCAGTAGTACTGTTGAACTCAGTGGGACTAAAGGCAATAAAGAACTATGCAGTGTAACTAAGAATCCAGCCACAAGGGATGATGAAACAGGCCATATGTTATCAGCCTGACTCTCTGGTTGGTTGACTCCATATTCAGGCACCCCTATATTAGGATAATTTAAGTTTGGGTTGAAAGTCTGAGCAGGAACTATATAATTGTAAAAGATCATCATCTTCTATATTTGTACAATACCTACCAGAATGGGGCACCAGTCCTGATTAAAGAGATATTACATAAAAATATTATGAGCTGCATAGTTCTCATGAGCTCTCATAGATTTTATTGCTAAATAGTGTGAGCTCTGCTTAGTCACATCTAACTTTGCAAGGTCTTTTGTAGCAGACAGTGCAATTATGGGGCCATCCCCATTATTTCAGCTTCCATAATATCACTGGTCAAAATATTGAGTGGCTATTGGGCTTTGTACAATTAACCGATGAAAAGCAAATTTTACTCTGAAATATTTGAAGGCAGTGGTTTACAATGATCAAGGTACATTTTTATTTTGATTTTCATCTGTTTAAACATTGTGGTCTAGCAATTAGAAACTGATGGAAGTTATTTCTTTGATTTAGACTGAGTTATTGCTATAGACTTCATCCGTGTTTCTAAGGATTCCAAACGCTACAGAGAGGGTTTTCTGATAATTGATAATAGATTACTTGTTCGATCAGGAGGAATTGACTGAAAGATTTGTTGTTGCTTTCTAATTTCCAACTAGGAAAACATTGGTAACTACAGTTCAGATGTTTTGTAGATACAGGTTTTTGTTAGCATAAGACGATTTTGAACTGAAAATTCTATATCATGGACTTGTTGTTCTATATCACTGTTGGTTCTTTTTTGACAACTGTCCTGTATTACAGTAATTTGTGCACATGTCTTCAACAGAGCCTTCTTGCAAAAACACATCCTAGACCTTTAAGGTCTTGTGTGCTTCTGTGCTGAATGAAATCAAATATAAATCACCAGAGACGCTTCGTATTTTCTTTGTTCATTTTGCCACCCTGTTCGTATCATCTTTAAAAATCTAGTTAAATCTACACATACTGGTTTCATTTGTGCATTTAACCTCCACAAAGGTAAGACTCATAAAGATCATATCCAATTGTCACTGTGTAAGATCAAAATCTCAAGCTGAACATACGGTATTTTAAGACCTAAGTGTATAACCCTGGAGCCTGGATCTGTGGCTTAGAGTTTCCATCCTAACTTGGCAAAAAGTTGTGACTGTCAACAATACAGTTTTCTTAGGTTATGTAGCTAGAAGTCTGGGATGACTATAACTATCAGCAGGTGTTAAGGGGGAAAAGGCCAGGCCTGAACTAACCAATCTGCCCAAATACCAATAATTAAGTAACTATGGCTGTCTTTATCCAACTTGTAGCTATTCTGTTGCCTCCTACCATTTCTGAGGGGTGGCGGGAAGCTGATCAACGACTGGAGCCAGGAAGAAATTTCCTTTTGTGGTATAATATTGTACTGTAAGGTGTATTTTCAAGGGCTTCTGTTTATTTCTTCTGAAGAACCTGGCACAAATTACTGTCAGAGAAGATACTAGTCTAGGGTGGACCATTAGTCTTCTCTGGTTTCGAAATTCCTGTGGACCTTTCTGGAGTTAGACTTATAACTGTTTAAAAATTGAGAAAGTTTTTGTCTAAATTCTGTTAGGATATAGATATTCAGGCCTGTCTGTAAAGGCCTATACTCTAAGAATTTAGGTGTATTCTTATCACTTGGCTAGTTATAGAGGTATAAAAGAAAGAATCAAAATCACTGTCTGTCGGTGTAAGGGCCTTCTCTTACTGTGACAGTCTGAGGCCCTGTTCTTAGGCTAAGGCCTTTGGCTAAGCAGCAGAGGCAGCCATAAGCTGGGAAGCGAACAGTCACATCCTCACATTCCAAACTAGTCACACTGAAATAAGGTGCTATTCGGCTGTTAGGAATACAATCCTGTCCTGATAGTTCCTATCACCTCCAGAGAAAGGGAAGTGCCTAGAAAATGTAAAAGGAAACTTAGTTTGATAGCATCCTGTCTGGCAAGAACTCACTTATCAATAGCTGGGATGTGAAATCCTCACTTCTGTATTGTCTTGTCATTATAGTTCCCACTTTGCTATTGTTTGTCTGTATAATCTCTGTCTGGTTTTGTGATTGTTCCTGTCTGCTGTATAATTAATTTTGCTGGGTGTAAACTAATTGAGGTGGTGGGATATAATTGGTTACATAATCATGTTACAATATGTTAGGATTGGTTAGTTAAATTTCAGGAAAATGATTGGTTAAGGTATAGCTAAGCAGAACTCAAGTTTTACTATATAATCTGTAGTCTATGAGGAAGTGACTGGGTGTGGGTGGGGGTGGGCATGGGCATGTGGGTGAGGGAAATGGGAGCAGGGAATGGGGGTAAGAAAATTGGAATCATGTTTTGCTAAAGGGGGAAATGGGAACAGGGAATGGGAGTAAGGAAGTTGGAATCATGTTTGGCTAAGGGTAGGAATGGGAACAGGGACACAGGTCTAAGGCTCTGTGGTGTCAGAGCTGGGAAGGAGGACACTAAGGAAGGAAACTGGAATCATGCTTGCTGGAAGTTCACCCCAATAAACATCAAATTGTTTGCACCTTTGGACTTCGGGTATTGTTGCTCTCTGTTCATGCGAGAAGGACCAGGGAAGTAAGTGGGGTGAAGCGGTACTTAATACCAGGTGTGGACCATTGCTACAGAATGAAGAGAAAAAAATATGGGAACACAAAAAAGAGAAAATAGAGATTTTTTTTAAAAAAAGCTTCTTAATTGTGGGAATTCCCAGGTGGCCAGATCCCCCGGATGTATGGCCCCTTGAATTCACAGAGTGCTGCAAGGGGGCTGTACTAGACTAAGACTTGGGGATGTTAGTTTGTACTCAAGAAAACAGTATGTCCGGGGAAGAATAAAATGAAATTCTTTTTTTCCTGAAAAGAGGTAAGTAAAAGTTGCTTATAATTTAATAGATACTGTCTTTCTGAAAGGCCAGATCACCCTCTTTTTAACATTATATTGTGGATTTTTTTTTATTGAGATTTTTATAATCAAGTAAAAATCACCTTAGTTTGAAGTAACTAATCCCACTCAAGAAGACAATTTAAAGACTTTGAATTATCACTGTTTTCTCCAGATTATTGGTATTGATTCTAGGTTTCTCCACCTTGAACTTATCCTAAATTAGTAACTATTTAGATAACCGCCAAAGACAATAACTTCCTATAGACATTGGCTGGTGGTCATATGATTTATCAAAATAATGTGCTTTAAAGAAAAGCAAAAATAAAGCAAGTTTCAAAAGCCAGAGTAGGTCTGCAGTCCCACACTGCTTGAGAGTCCTATGGCATTTCCAATACGTCTAGTAACTTTGTTTAATACTAAAAGGGTAATTGCAAAGCTGATTATTTATAGAATCTGAGTGTGTTATTTGTGGGATCCATTAGGAGCATAAATAGTGGGCATGGATAAAGGTTATAACTGAAGTAATGAAAGGAAACATGTAAAAGTCTTATACAAATACTTCTCCTAAACTTGCCCAGATTTTAAAACAGAGAATGCTAATGCAAATAATGGTTTCCTGTTCTTGAACCAACATATTTTATGGCAAACCAAATAGGCTTCAATATAGGCTAAATTCATGCCCAGTGTAACTCCATCGTCATGCTTGCCAGTCAATCATGATTTTATCATGAGTCTCACAAAATCTGGTGTTTTCTTAAGTTCTCAACTCCCCTAGCCAAGCAGTTAAGTGTGAATTTCAGCTTTCATTATTTTTAAATAAAAAGTGTGTTTTCTAGCCCTTGTGGCTGTGGAGTAAAGGCTGAAAATGTGAATTGAGTGCAGCTGAAAGGCTCGGAAACAAGAGGGCAAATAAAAACAACCCTTATTTTTTAAAATCGTATTATTTTTAAGCCACTCCCATGATTGTCTGGGGCCTGACTCATGGTTTTTGAATGCTTAAGGTTGTGAATATTGCTTGTGTTTGTACTCTAACCCAATGAACCACCTTTAGGGTCTAAGTAGGACTTAAGTGGTACCATAGACCTTTATGGAGGCAATCTGCACAGCTTCAATCTAGGACTGTGTTTGTGTCCTACCTCATGGGGCACTGTGAAGATAAATGCATTAAAGACTGTGAGTTCAGATACAACAGTAATGGGGGTTGGGGCATATAAATATAACAGAAATATAGAGAGATGGATGCTGGAAAGCCTCATACATGGTAATTTGTTGTTATTTATTGTTTGTATTGTGCATTGTATAGCATGTAAAGGCCCTAACCAGGGATCAAGGCCTTTTAGGAGAGACCGAGTGGTCCAATGGACCGAGTGCTAAATTGGGAGATAGGGGACCTCATTTCTATTCTCTGATCTGCCATTGCCCTAATGGGTGACCTCGGCCAAGTTACTTCACGTCTGTGTCTCTGTTTCCCCTTCCCCTCTTTGCAAGTCTTGTCTAATTAGGTTGTAAGCTCTTTGGGGCAAGAACTGCTTATGATGTGTTTGTACCATAGCACAATGGAGTTTTGATCTTGGTTGAGCTTCTCGGCAGTGGTGTAATACAAATAAATAATAATTCTACTAGGTACCGTACACACATTTATGAAAAACATGGATCCCACCCCAAAGAGCTTACAGTTGTATCATATGACAAAAGTGATGCAGTGGATTCAAGGACAAGGGAAAGATGGTGGGGAAGGAGAAAGAAACAACTATGTTTAGCAGCAGACAGATCACACCAACTGTCTTGCCATTGTCAAGTGTTTCGTACAAGGGAAAAATAGGTGTGAGTACTCTTTCAAGCTCCACCCACCAAATAAACTCCACCCATGTGAGTCAACAAAATGAGATTCCCCTCACAATAGATTGTGGAGAGGTTTTAAATATGATAGTGTGTGTTGTTTAGCTCCGCTGAGTGTCTTGAACCTGTCTCCCTCTCAGTAGGGCTTGAGTACTCCCAGGAGTCTGCTAGTCTCCTTGGGGTTGGCTCTTTCTCAGATAAACAAATAAGTGATGGCATCACCCCAAAACCCCACACTTGCAGCACCAGAATGAGAGGTCACCAGAATAAATTGTACAGATCTGTGATCCTGCTCTCCTTTCTGAGGAATGAGATAGTTAACAGTGACAAGACATAATCACTGGGCATCTGAGTTAACCCCAGACGCCATCTGAGATGAATGGGGCAGGTCACATCTCTCAGAACTCTTGTGCCAGATTCAGTCACACCTTTCAGCATCAGTTACATCTGTTTCACATTTCTCAGGCAAAAGCCAAAGACTTAACAGATAGAATTTAGAGCTTCTGAAGAACATGATAGCATCTTGGTCTCAGAAATTTATATTATGGTTAAAACCACCTTTTTTAAACAAAATAATTTGATCAGTTCTGTCAATAAGGTGTAGTTGATGGGTAGGGTATGGTGGTCCTTAATGGGCAAGATAAGTAGCTTATGTTTAATGTGGTAGATAAGGGAAACCAAAACAGTGCACCGCACATGCAATTCCTTCCCATGGGGAGAATATCCACGAGAGAACAAACTACACTTGATAGTGATATGGGTCAAACTGTTTAACACACTGCTGTTCAGATATTATGGTGAGGAGGGCAACGTAATAACCTTTATAGAATATAATAGTGGAACCAAACAAAGAGTGGAGAAGATGTAGCCTCAGAGCAATGAGCCAAGAAGATGATGTAAAACATTCAGCTGGTTAAAATGCAAATAGTTTGAAAGGAGCAGAATGAGGTGCAATGCCATCTTTGCAAGTGTAAGTTTAAGGGCTGACTTTGCACTCAAAACAGCTCAACTGTCTTTCCATGGAAGTGCATGGCAAACCTTCAGCTGACCTGAGTGGGAGCAGAACCAGGCCATAAGCTACTGTGTATGTAGAATTTACAAAGTGCTAAGCTGATAAACTGGAAACAAAGCTCCCAGTTTGCATCTAAGAGCATGCAATGGAAACTCACAAAAAACTAAACCCTGTGATGAAAGCCGAAGACCTATGTGGGAAGAGGCATTGACTTGTGGCAATGAAAGAGAACAAGGTAGTGAAAATTAAGTCATAATCTGCTGATGAGGGAAACAGAACTAAAGCTTTGTAAATATACAGGTGATGCATGAAAGGCTCAAACAGCCGATGGTGGAAGTAAACTGCATAAGCAATATTTCAGGAGGCAGTTTCAATATACTTGCCGGCAGTAACAAAAGGAACAGTTTGCTTTTAGTTGTGGCACTGAGGTGGGTCATTGGGTTACGGCATCAAAGCTCATAAACTTCCATTGAATTGCTGGGAACTTTTCCCAGGGATTGCTGGACTGGTCCATAATGTCTCACAAATGCCATTGCTGGAGACAGCCCCCTCTAAAAGGGCAGATCAAGGAGAAAACACTAATTCTGGAGACAAACTCAGTTTGGAAGGTAAAAACCAATACAGAAATGACTCACCAGCCTGGGAAAGAAGACAAAACACACAGGGCAGGTTCTCAGCTGCTGTAAATTGGAGCAGCTACATTGAGTGCAGCTGAGGATCTGGCCTGCCGTTTGTAGAAAGCAGAACAGCTAGCGACACGTGCAAGTCACCAGACCAGGTAACAAGTGAAACTTTCACATGCTTATGATCAAAAAGGTGAAGCTGAATTAGAATGTTACATCTGATGACCTCTCTCCACACCTATTAATGTAAATGCGTTAGGAGATTGTCCTAATGGATCAGCTTTAAAATACAGCACTGCAAATAGAAATCACTTTGGCCCCGGTCATTGTTGGTACCATGGTAAACATTAGATTTCTGACTTTGTATGTATGAGATGCACAGCCAGTTAGCTTCATTCAATAAACAGCTGCTCCAAAGCCTTCTCGGTTGCAACTTTCCTTTGTGATCCCATGTCTCCTCTTTAATTTGGGTCTATATCCTTGCTGCTGGGTTGACCCACAGTCTTACATATATAGAAAGTGCATTCAGCATTGTTCTGTATTAGCGAAGTTACTAGTAATGGCAGAGAAAAGGTTCAGGTGGCCTTTTCAACTTTCGCTGTAATGTGGGACTAGCAACGCTCGACTCATGGCGTATGGTATTTGTTCTACAGAAGGTGGCATGTATATTTTGCACCTAGAGCATTCAGCCTGGTCTGTGGGCATGTGCTTGTTTGCAGTGGACTAAAATGCCTGGTGTGTTGTTCATTCATTTATCTGTGAGAAAAAATATAGGTAGTTGTGTTGGGGGCGGGGGAACGTGGGGAGCCAATATCAGTTCATAGTGTCATGTCCTTCTCCATAGCTGTTGGAATAGTACATCAGTCTGAACAAATCTGAAGTACAGAAACATGAGAAGCGTGAACAACAAGGGCAGAAAACAAGGCTGGAGGATTAATGAATTGCTCCCTGGTGTCAATCTAAGAACTGACAGAAATAACCACTTTGGCTTTGGCCAGGAAAAGTCAAAGGTCAGGATTAGTGCCATCACAGTCAGATTCTTCAAATAAGCCAAGCAGGTGCTCAATAAAGCATGAGTATTTGTTGTGTTTGGGGATTCAGAGCAAAGCATGATGTGAAGAAATCTGTGGAAATGTGACCAAAGCTGTGAGGTCTCCATGGGAAAACAGAGGGAGGGCTTTCAATTAAGTTAATCAGCAATTATTTCTTAGGGGGCTTTTTGTTTGTTTGTTTTTTGCAAAGGAAAATATATAGAGCACCCATTTCCTGGGTAAAGTTCTGCTCTTTGTTTATATTTTCTTACCCTCCCCCACTTGGCTACACGATGCAACTGAAAATCTGTGAAGGCAGCACTCTTCCCTCTCTGAGGGAAAACTCCTGCCCTAGCTCACTGAAGCAATATGCTTGGGTACAGCTGCTGTAAAGGTCCCAGGAGAACCTCACCAGAGAAGAAGAGGGCTGGGGCAATGACTTCTGCACTGCCCCTTATTGCTCCTTCATAAAAAGAGCAGTGTGTGATTCCTCTAGTGCCTACTGGTGACCAAGATGCTAGTGTGTTAGCTTGACTCCAGCCCTAACACATGTGAGAGTATTAAATGTCTTAGCCCTGGTCTACACTAGGACTTTAGGTCGAATTTAGCAGCGTTGAATCGATGTAAACCTGCACCCGTCCACATGATGAAGCCCTTTTTTTCTACTTAAAATGCTCTTAAAATCGATATCCTTACTCCACCCCTGACAAGTGGATTAGCGCTTAAATCGGCCTTGCTGGGTCGAATTTGGGGTACTGTGGACACAGTTCGACGGTATTGGCCTCCGGGAGCTATCCCAGAGTGCTCCATTGTGACCACTCTGGACAGCACTCTCAACTCAGATGCACTGGCCAGGTAGACAGGAAAAGAACCGTGAACTTTTGAATCTCATTTCCGGAGACTGCGGGAACTGTGGGATAGCTACCCACAGTGCAAAACTCTGGAAGTTGACGCTTGCCTCGGTACTGTGGAAGCACTCCGCCGAGTTAATGCACTTAAAGCACTTAGAGCATTTTCTGTGGGGACACACACACTCGAATATATAAAAACGATTTCTAAAAAAACAACTTCTATAAATTTGACCTAATTTCGTAGTGTAGACATACCCTTAGTTGTGCAGGCCTCCTTCACATTGGTGAGCACTTATTCCTGGGAACCATTGACCCATTGACTCCAGGGCTAATTTCAGGTATAGGATGTATAGGCCCATGCCTAAGATACCAGCTCATGGGGTTACAGGATGAGATCAAAATACCAGTTCTCATTAAAAAGCTTGAGAACCTGACCCATGTGTACCCAATTTCGGTGAGTCTGCACAAAGCCTGAGACAATAGCACCAAGAGGTATGATCTGCTCCATTCATCTTAACTCTGAAACCTGCTATTACCACATAGGGGGGGCGGTTTCATGGCACAGAACAGAGCCACAGAATAGAAGCTGGGGCTATGGGCACAGTGTGTAGCTTAATTCAGCCCTGGCTAGGGAAAGGTCAAAAACATGTACCATATTCAATTAGTGATGGTGAGAAAGTGGACTCAAAAATTAAAAAGGTCAACAAATTAAAGATCAATAATATGTGACACTGTTATGGTGTCTCTTTGACTTACAGTGAAATCCTACTCTGTGCACACTGCATAGCAAGGGTAAAACCTGTCCTGTATTACACAGGTTGGTGGGGTGAGACCAAAAGAAATAGCGACCCTCTTTACTCCCAAACTATTTGTGTAGTAGTAGGGCAGTATACTGTGTCAGGGCCTGATTATGGATGCTTTCCTCCCATTGGTGAGCACTAACCAGAAATTCCTTCAGTGCTATCGTAACGTTGATAGTATAACACATTCATTTGAGGTAGGGGAGAGGGCTGTGCTTGTGTGATTAACTGATGCTTCTAGCAGTCAAATACATTAGGAACTCCTGGAGAAGGTCTTCAGTTCAATGTCAACTCACAGCTGGCTAAATTCTAATCCAACTGAAGTCAATATGGCAAAACTCCCATTGATTTAAATGGGAGCAAGCTTAAACCCAGAATAACTAGTAGGAATTTATTTCAGAAGAGAACGACAGTACATTGATATGAATTGAATATAAAAGATGGCTTCATGGAGGCTGACACTGTCTTCTGTGGCCATGCCCCCAAGTTAATCTCCACATCTTGAATGCTGTTAATCCTTATTTCGTTGCATGGTCCTGTGCTGAAGGCACAGGGCTAGGAGCTGGGGCATCAGCGTTCTGTTCCTGGGGCAGCAACTGACTTGCTAAATAACAGGTCAGTTCCAGCAATGTTCAATCTGCATATTATGGGTGCACCAAACACCTCTGAAAATCAGGCCACTTCCTTGGGTGCCTCAGTATGGATTTGTGTGTCTTACTTTCAGTGTCTGAGCTCCAAATTTTCATAATAGTGCTTAAACCTACATAAAAGGCATACTAACCAGGGAAAAATACCCCCCTAGAAATCAGGAGCACTTCTACAGATGCATAGCAGATGGAGGACTGAAGAATATGTGTTGGATAAGTAGCCATGAAAGTGCCTTGCTAATGGCTAGGGACTAGGACTGGAATTTTCAAGTGGACCTAAGGAATAAGGTGTCCAAATCCCACAGAAATTCAATGAGAATTGGAGACCTAATTCTCATAGGTTCCTTTCAAAATCCCACTCCGGGTACCGTTGATATGTGTAGTTTGCATGTCAGGCCATGTTTTAATTCTTGATCTATTGTTTAATAATTTATAAGTGAGTCCTGTAAATTGTCTGCTTTCCTATAGCACAAATAGCTTTTCTCTTTTTGTTTCTTAAAGCAAAGTTTTAGTCATCATTAGTACATAATATCGGCTAACGGTCTAATTCCTAGAAGTGCTGAGCACCTGTTGCTCATATTGACTTCAGCTGGAGTTCTGGATGTTGAGAACTTCTGAAAATCAAGCCCCTAAAGTCTTCTGATATTTTAAAAACATTTTTTCCATTTTCAAAATAAGTTAAACAGGAAAGTCTGTTTATTCTTTCTCCTGACTTTTTTTAGCACGCCATGCAGTGCATTTGAGGCACCCATGTAGGAGCTGTCAGAATCCATCGATGCATTGCATTAAAAGAGCTATTATTTATAATCTCAGGATATATACTGGAACAGACCAATGCTCCATTTTATCCACTATCCTGTCTCAATTCTGGATGTTTCAGAGGAAGGTATTAAATCTCCATAGTGCTCCTTACTATACTTAAGAGAATATGTCTTCCTGACTCCAGCTGGTGATCGCTGAAGCTTGAGGATTGAGTGTAATTACACCCTACTAACTTACTTTCCTGACCCAACAAATATTATAAATGTAAACTCTCCTACATCTGACTACCTAAGATGGGAAATGCAGTTTTCAACATTACTTTTTATTCAATTTTTTAATTTTTAAAAGAATGCTACTACTAAAACGGAAAATGGAAAATAAAACACAGGCATACACAGACAAAACATAAGAAATTCCAATTCAAAAATCTATAAGCCAAATCTTTTTTCAGTTTTTATTCCTTATTTATCCAAAATTCCTATTGATCCTGAGAGGAATTTGGAATGAATAACAATATCAGGATTCAGCCCACAGGACTTAGACCTAAAACTCTGAGCTGACCTTGTCACTTTAAATAATACAATGTAATGGGATTTCTGTGTGTTTGCAAAACAATGACATAAATGAAACTTGGAATGTCATTCCAGATATCCATCTATAACTCTGAATTGTATGGCTCTTTTGGGTTGCAACAGACCACGTAATGTTATGAAAATCTGCCCCATAATTCAGGCGTCAAAAAATCTGTAATCAGTTATACATAAGGACATATCCTCCGTACACTGAAATATCTTCATTCATTCATTCTTTCATTATGGCTGGAATTTCAAAGGAGCCTAAGGGATTTAGCCTCCCAACTCCCATTGAATTTCATAATATCATTTGGAAATCCCAACCTAGGTCTTCATTTATTTATTTTATATGGGAAAAGTGTTCCTCAAACCTTCCCCAAGGCTTCATTGGTACAGGGTATGTCTACACAGCAATTAAACCCTGTAGCAGGCCCCTGGTCTTTTCAGGGCTGTTCTTATTTCTCACACAGACTGCTGGGTACTCAATCAGAGCCTACTTGACTTATATAAAGGAGCAGACACTCTCAGTAAGGTGAGCAGGATTTGGATATTAGAGTTAAAATGTAACAATGCTGCTGAAATCCAGTGTGATTATGAAATCTGACAATATTTTGGAACTTTTCCTTATTCAATTTGTAGAAATGTTAGTTCAAATTTCACTATGAAAAAATCTTCAACAGCTCCTAGGTTTTGCCCCAGGCCCATTGCTATTAGAAAGGCACATAAAAGTTTACTTATGTTTGAGCATTCTGTGCTTCAGGCAGGGGTGAAAATATCTCTTACCGGTACGGGGTGGGCTGGCTTTTTACCTGAAGGGGCGGGGCCTCGGGCGGAAGGGGAGGGACTGGGGGAGGGTCAGCGTCACCCAGCCAGCCCATCTGCGCTGCCTGGCCCGCGCCGCCCAAGGCTCCAGCGTTGATTTAAAGGGCCTGGGGCTCCGGCCACTGCTGCGACAGTGCTTTAAGCAGGGTCCTTTGCTGTGACAGTGCTTTAGCGTCGCTAGGGACCCGGCAGAGCTGCCTACGTGGGGGGGAGGGCGCAAAAGGAGCAGCGATGTTAAAGCGCTGCTGAGGTTTAAGAAGGGTCCTTTAAAGTGCTGGCAGCCCTTTACCAGCCCGCCGTACCAGCCCGTACCGCCTTACTTTCACCCCTGCCTTTAGGGAGTAAGTCTTTTCTTGTTTCCCCCCATTCAACCTCCATTGACATCAATGAGTATTAGACAGGTGCAAAGGAGAGCAGAATTTTGCTTTGACCTTCAATTTAAGCTCCACATTAAGAGTTTAAATGGGATTTAAGTGGTGCAGAAGTTGCAGAGTCAGGATAAAATGTCACAAGATTTGGAAGGCGTGTGTTTGCTTTCTGACTAACATACTCTTTTACATTTCATTACACATATTCTCGAATTCCACAACACTGCAGAAGCATGCATTTTGGAGAACTCATTTTCCACATACCGTGCCACCGGCATGCTCCAAAGGAAGCCCTGGAAAGCATTCAGGTTTTCAGGATTGGCCCTGTGTACTTGAACAATGAAAAAAATCATGTCAAAGCCAACAAATCCCAGACGACTTCAAACAGTGTCATCTCTGATCTAGCTGTCTGTCAGTTTCTGTAATTGGATATTAAATGTAACATACCATGTACTTGATACCCCAAGCATGTCAGATCTATTAAATTAAATATAATCCAGAGAAGAAAAAATGCCCAGATATTGTGGTAAGCTTTGAAATTAGATAGTGTAGCTAAAAATCTTCATTTTTGTACCATGAAATATTTTTTTACAGGAAAGATAAAAGCCAAATATCTCTCAGATTCCTGGGGATTGCTGAGCCAGTTGGAAAGTTACTGAGTTATGTTCTTTGGGTTGGTGAATTAATGGATGTAGATGAATGGGTCTGTAAAATATGCAAAGGCTGACTTCCAGCTGAGACAAGTTTAGTACAGTCTCTACTGACTCAGCTAGAAGGAAGGTCCTAGTTCAAGTCTTTGAGGCTATGTGTACACAGCAATTAAACCTGGTGGCAGGCCCTCCGCGGATACAAATTTATATCCGTGGATGCAGATATCTGCGGATATAAATCGTTATCCGTGGCACTGGAGGGCTCTCCCGGGAACCACAGCGGCAAAAGGAGCAGAAGGTGGGGCTGCTGCTCCCAGGAGCCAATGCCCTGTGCCGGCAGCTCCCCCGGCGCAGCTGTACCGCTCCCAGCCCTGCCCCTGTCCCTTCCACACGACTGTCCGCGACTCCTGTCTGGGGGCATGGGCGCCGCTTGAACACTAGAGCATGGCCAAGGGCAGCTGCCAGTGAGCTTGGTGCCCGGCCGCGTGGGTGGGGCTGGGGTCACAGAACAGCCACGCCAGAGGAGCTGCTAGTGCAGGGTGCTGGCTCCTGGCAGTGGTGGCCCCACATTCTGCTCCTTTCACCGCTGTGATTCCTGGGAGAGCCCTTTGGTCCTGCGGATACCGATTTATATCCATGGATATCCGCATCTACGGGTATAACTTTGTATCTGGGCAGGGCTCTACCCATGAGAGGGCTCGGGCTGCGGGGCTGTAAAATTGTGGTGTAGACATTTGGGCTCAGGTCCCAGATCCCAGGCTCCAGCCCAAGCCTGAATCTCTACACCACAATTTTACAGCCCCACGGCCTGAGCTCCACAAGCCAAGTCAGCTGAAATGGGCCCACCACAAGTGTTTAATTGCTGTGTGGACGTACCCTGAGTTAAATCTTTCAATAGCCACCTTAAATAAAGTACAGTTAGGTAACCTGGCATCATATTGTTCTAAACCCTCATGGTGGAAGCTCTGTATTAAGAAGCTATCAGGAAATCAGATTTGCCCTGAGTGGTTCTTGTTTTAATCCCAATCCTTTGAGCACTTGTGTTTTCAGGTGGACATCCCGATACATGTTTAAGATCGTATGTGGTCTGACAGGGTGAACTGTTTAAATAGCTGACCCCTTTCTAATATGGCTGCTTTTATTATATCTTGGATCTGTAGTTTCCTCTTCTACGTTGGCTCGTAAAAAAAACACATGAGTTGTTCTGGGTGAGATATTAACACACGGCATAGGACTCTCCCTCTCATTTTATAATAGAAAGTTTGCACTTCTACAGCCCTTTTCAATAGAGGAACTTAAAGCACTTTATAGATGTTAATACACTGAGCCTCACAATACCTGTCTGGAGCAGCTGTGTGTCATTATACCCAATGTACAGATGAAGAAAGAGAGACAGAGAGATTAAGATAAAACTTCAGTAAAGGTCTTAATGTGAATGAAGGGCAAAGGTAGGAATAATAGAAGGCTGGAGGGAGCCCTGACTCTCAGGGCCAGATTCTCTCAGTATGGAATCATAGCAGTTTACACGAGCTGAGACTCTGGCGCTTAATCTCTTTCCTTCCATTGGTCCCTCACCACAGTGTGATATTTTCCCCTTCTAATTTACAGTTTTTAATCTATTAACACTTTATTAACCTCTGGTTAATCATCTGGGTAGGAGGCCTGAACCCATGGCTTATTGTAATGCACGGGTACTACTAACACATTTGCTTTCATGGTTTGAGTCCAATCTACAACATGGGATTTTTGCCTGCATGAGGACTGAGAAAACACTGCAGGATTTGGCCCTTTGATCTAATCATAGCCTACCTACCAAAAAGAGAGAGAGAGAGAGAGCGCACTAAAAATATTCTAGCTGTTTTCCAGGCTTATTGCTCTAATTCTCAAATGCAAACAGGTAAACTGAACAGCTTGACACCTTAAAACAGGGTAGGCTTCCACAATATTTTTGTAACTGCATGACGGGAGAGGAAGGAGACAATGGAGAGGTGCGAGAGAGACAAAAACACCTTCTAACTTCTAATAAGCCTCACAAACCATGTAATACACCTTGGACTCCCGCTGTGCATGCCTCACCATTGATATTGTGAGAATGACACCTCTTATCCCTTTATTAACCTCTCCCAGTTTATGATCTGTTAGTCATAGGTGCACATCTGCTTCACAGGCCATAACAATTCCACCTGCCTAAACATCTCAGAAACAAAGGCGTCTGAGTACATAAACAGGACACACGCTACACTGTAATAGGGAGTGGTTTCAGAGTAGCAGCCATGTTAGTCTGTATCCGCAAAAAGAAAAGGAGGACTTGTGGCACCTTAGAGACTAACCAATTTATCTGAGCATAAGCTTTCGTGAGCTACAGCTCACTTCATCGGATGCATGCAGTGGAAAATACAGTAGGGCAGTAGCGTAGCTATGGGGGGAGCGGGGCAGCGGCTGCTCCCCCACCCAGCAGCAGTGTTGCCTTTTTAATTCTTTGGCCCCTTTTAAATTTTTACTCACCCGGCGGCGCTCCGGGTCTTCAGCAGCACTTCGGTGAGTGAGTGAAGGACCCGACGCCAAAGTGCTGCTGAAGACCTGGAGCGCCGCCAGGTGAGTACCAGGGGTGGTGCCTTTTTTTAATCTCCACTCCCCCTGTTTTTTCCACCTGGCTACACCACTGAGTAAGGGGATTTTATAAACACAGAGAACATGAAACAATGGGTGTTACCATACACACTGTAACGAGAACGATCAGGTTAGGTGAGCTATTACCAGCAGGAGAGAAAAAAAACCTTTTGTAGTGATAATCAAGGTGGGCCATTTCCAGCGGTTGACAAGAACATGTGAGGAACAGTCGGGTGGCGGGGAGGGGAAATAAACATGGGGAAATAGTTTTACTTTGTGTAATGACACATCCACTCCCAGTCTTTATTCAAGCCTAATTTAATGGTGTACATTCTGGTCACACAACCATCATTACAATAATATTTTCAGCTGCTTATATGGCACACACTTGTGGCCGTCTGGCATGGAACTTGATGTGAATAGTGAGAAACTCTTAGGTTTAAACAGTTGCAAATTATTTAGCAGGAATAGGGATGTGAATTTGTTATGTGATCCAGTAAGGAAAGACCTTCTCAGGATAACTATGTGCAAGCAGTAGAGGTTAAGGGTAAGGTTGCTTTTGACCTTTAAGCCTGAATTTCTGGCCTTTTGCCCAACATTGCAATACTGTTAGAGCTTTTTTAAAATATGCACTAGTAAATATAAACTTAGCTAAAGCACAAAATAGTTCCTTTATTTAAAACTCAATGAAATTAAGTTTGGGGTCCAGAACACTCACAAAGGACACATGTTTCGATGTCTACCAGTCCTTTAAAGGAATGTTTAAGTTGTTCTTGCCAAGAAAAGGCCCATTCTCCTGACTTGAAAATTCATTTATAAAATAGGGCTGTCAAGCGATTAAAAAATTAATCTCAATCACGCGATTAAAAACATTAATCGTGATTAATTATGCGATTAATCATGCTGTTAATAATAGAATACCATTTATTTTAGTATTTTTGATGTTTCCTAAATTTTCAAATATATTGATTTCAATTACAACAAAGAATGCAAAGTGTACAGTGCTCACTTTATATTTATTTTTGATTAAAAATATTTGCACTGTAAAAAATAAAAGAAATAATATTTTTCAATTCACCTTATACAAGTACTGTAGTGCAGTCTCTTTATCATGAAAGTTTAACTTACAAATTACAATTGTGTAAAAAAAACCTGCATTTAAAAGTAAAACAGTTTAAAGCTTTGGAGCCTACATGTCCACTCAGTCCAACTTCTTGTTCAGCCAACCACTCAGACAAACAAGCCCTCCTTGAGCTTCACAGAGCACCTGTGGGCTGTGAAGATGACACCTATCCTTGAAAATGGAGCAGCATGCCCTCCTAACCAGACAGGTCGGCTCTTTGGGGTGGTGTGCAGGGAGAAGCTGGGATGATGGTCTCTCCTCCTTTCTATTCTCTTTGTGTAGGAAAGATAGGAAGTCTGGCAAGAGACCGCCCTGGCTTAACCAGCAGATCTTCTATGATCTGAAACTCAAAAAAAAGTCATAGGAAAAGTAGAAACTAGTTCACATTACAAAAGATGAATATAAACAAACAACACAAGCATGTAGGGACAAAATTAGAAAGGCCAAGTCATGAAATGAGATTAAACTAGCTAGAGACATAAAGGGTAACAGGAAAATATTCTAAAAGTTCATTAGAAGCAAGAGGAAGACCAAGGACAGGGTAGGCCTGTTACTAATTTTGGGGGAAGAGGGGGCAATAACAGAAAATATGGAAATGGCAGAAGAGCTAACTGACATTTTTGTTTTAGTTTTCACCAAAAAGGCTAGTAGAGATTGGCCATCTAGCATAGTGAATGCCAGTGAAAATGAGGTAGGATCTGAAGCTGAAATATGGAAAGAACAAGTTAAAAATTACTTAGACAAGTGAGATGTCTTCAAGTCGCCAGGGCCTGATGAAATACATTCTAGAATACTCAAGGAGCTGACTGAGGACATATATGAACCATTAGTGATTATCTTCAAAAATTCATGGAAGACAAGAGCAATTCCAGAGGACTGAAAGAGGGCAAATATAGTGCCAATCTATAAAAAGGAGAATAAGGAAAACCTGTGGAATTGCAGACCAGTCAAATTACGTTTAGTAGCAAGAAAGACAATGAAACAAGTAATCAAACAATCAATTTGCAAACACCTAGAACAAGGGCTCTCAGCCTTTCCAGACTGCTGTACCCCTTTCAGGAATCTGATTTGTCTTGTGTACCCTCAAGTTTCACCTCTCTTAAAAACTACTTGCTTACAAAATCAGATATAAATACAAACGTGTCACAGCACACTATTTCTGAAAAAATGCTTACTTTCTCATTTTTACCATATAATTATAAAATAAATAAATTGGAATATAAATATCGTGCTTACATTTCAGTGTATAGTATACAGCACAGCATAAGTCATTGTCTGTATGGCATTTTAGTTTGTACTGACTTCACTAGTGCTTTTCATGTAGCCAGTTGTAAAACTAGGCAAATATCTAGATGAGCTGATGTACCCCCGGAAGACCTCTGTGTACCCCAAGGGAAACAGGTACCCCTGGTTAAGAGCCACTAACCTAGAAGACAATAAGGTGATAAGTAACAGTCAACATGGATTTGTCAAGAACAAATCATGTCAAACCAACCTAATAGCTTTTTTGGAAAGGTTAACAAGCTTTGTGGATGGGGGGGAAGAGGTAGATGTGGTATATCTTGACTTTAGTAAGGCTTTTGATACTGTATCACATGACTTTCTCATAAACAAACTAGGGAAATACAACCTAGATGGAGCTACTATAAGGTCGGTGCAAAACTGGTTGGAAAACCATTCCCAGAAAGTATATCTCAGTAGTTCATCGTCAAGCTGGAAGTGCATATTGAGTGGGGGGTCCCATAAGGATTGATCCTGGGTTCAATACATGTTCAATACCGTCATCAATGATTTAGATAAGATCAGAATGAGTACACTTATAAAGATTGCGGGTGATACCGAGCTGGGAGGGGTTGCAAGTACTTTGGAGGATAGAATTAGAATTCAAAATAGTCTAGACAAACTGGAGAAATGGTAAATAAGATTGAATTCAATAAAGACAAATGCAGAGTACTTCAGTAGGGAAAGAACAATCAATTGCATACATACAAAAAGAGAAATGACTGTCTAGGAAGGAGTACTGCAGAAAGGGATCTGGGGGTTATAGTGGATCACAAGCTAAATATGAGTGAATAGTGTAACACTGTTGCAAAAAAAGCAAACATCATTCTGGGATGTTGTCATAAATATAAAGGGAAGAATTACTTCTCATGTCTTGCTTTCAACATTCCTGCTAATACATCTGTCACAAATCTAAAGGGAAGGGTAAACCCCTTTAAAATCCCTCCTGGCCAGAGGAAAACTCCTCTCACCTGTAAAGGGTTAAGAAGCTAAAGGTAACCTCGCTGGCACCTGACCAAAATGATCAATGAAGAGACAAGATACTTTCAAAAGGTGGGAGGAGGGAGAGAAACAAAGGGTCTGTGGGTCTGTCTTTATGCTGCCTTTGCTGGGGATAGACCAGGAATGGAGTCTTAGAACTTTTTTTTAAAATCTGTATCTCTAGTTCAAAAAATCTCAACTGGATCTCAAAATGATTTCAGGTTAATCCCACCTCTGCCACCATGTCAAGGTTCCTCCCCCACTCTGAACGCTAGGGTACAGATGTGGGGACCTGCATGAAAACCTCCTAACCTTATCTTTACTAGCTTAGGTCAAAAAGTTCCCCAAGGTACAAAATATTCCACCCTTTGTCCTTGGATTGGCCACTACCACCACCAAACAAATACTGGTTACTGGGGAAGAGCTGTTTGGAAACGTCTTTCCCCCCAAATACTTCCCAAAACCTTGCACCCCACTTCCTGGACAAGGTTTGGTAAAAAGCCTCACCAATTTGCATAGGTGACCACAGACCCAAACCCTTGGATCTGAGAACAATGAAAAAGCATTCAGTTTTCTTATAAGAAGACTTTTAATAGAAATAGGAGTAAATAGAAGTAAAGAAATCCCCTCTGTAAAATCAGGATAGTAGATACCTTACAGGGTAATTAGATTCAAAACACAGAGAATCCCTCTAGGCAAAAATTTAAGATAGAAAAAAGATACACAGACAGAAATAGTTATTCTATTCAGCACAATTCTTTTCTCAGCCATTTAAAGAAATCATAATCTAACACGTACCTAGCTAGATTACTTACTAAAAGTTCTAAGACTCCATTCCTGGTCTATCCCCGGCAAAGGCAGCATAAAGACAGACCCACAGACCCTTTGTTTCTCTCCCTCCTCCCAGCTTTTGAAAGTATCTTGTCTCCTCATTGGTCATTTTGGTCAGGTGCCAGCGAGGTTACCTTTAGCTTCTTAACCCTTTACAGGTGAGAGGAGTTTTCCTCTGGCCAGGAGGGATTTTAAAGGGGTTTACCCTTCCCTTTAGATTTGTGACAGATGTATTAGCAGGAATGTTGAAAGCAAGACATGAGAAGTAATTCTTCCACTCCACTCTGTGCTGATAAGGCTTCAGCTGAGTATTGTGTCCAGTTCTGGGCACCACATTTCAAGAAAAATGTGGACAAACTGGAGAAAGTCCAGAGAGGAGCAACAAAAATTATTAAAGGTCTGGAAAACATGACCCATGAGGAAAGATTGAATAAAACTGGATTTCTTTAGTCTGGAGAAAAGACTGAGAGGGGATATGGTAACAAGTACATAAAGTTTCAAGTACATAAAAAGTTGTTACAAGGAGGAGGGTTAAAAAATTGTTCTTGTTAACCTCTGAGGATAGGACAAGAAGCAATGGACATAAATTGCAGCAAGGGAGGTTTGGGTTGGACATTTGGAAAAACTTCCTGTCAGGGCAGTTAAGCACTGGAGTAAATTGCTGAGGGAGGTTGTGGAATCTCTGTCATTGGAGGTTTTAAGAAGAGGTTAGACAAACAGCTCTCAAGAATGGTCTGTTTATTACTTAGTACTGCCTTGAGTGCTGGGGACTGGACTAGATGACCTCTCGAGGTCTCTTCCAGTTCTACACTTCTGTGATTCTATGGGCACTTCCTAGCTGAGACCAGGGTTTGTGATTTCCTGGTCCTTATGCAGGACATATAAAGAGCATCCTGCTTCATCCTTCCCAAGTGTCAGTCATAACCTGCCACAAATTTTGCACTCTCAGCTCTGCCCAGTTCTCCCCACTCCATTGCTCCAGACAAGACTCTACCACTCCCTTATACTTTTGTGCTTTCCATCCCCTCTCCTCTGCCATGAAGCATTCTTTATCCACTCTAACATTCCCTAAGAGCCACAACGCTGATGTCTGTAGCTTGTAATGCTGTTTGCATAAATGGGATTTATGGCTTACTTAGAAGGGGACATTTAGCTTTAAAATCACAAATACATGACATACCACATTTCCCCTTCCCACCAAGGTCTTGCCATAGCATAGCAGGAATCCATTTACCTCAGAGAAGGCATGGCGCTGTCTTTTAGTTGTCCCTTTGTGAGTGAAAGGGGAACCCTTCTGTCAGTGACTGGAGTAAGCCCAAATCTCAGCTACTTTGGGTCAACAGAGCAGAAGAACATTGCCAATTTTAGAGGTAAATCTCCACTGCTTGTGGGTCGGATTTAACGGATGAGAAGTTGAAACAAGTCAAATCGAAGAAGTGTCAGGTTTTCTTCTTGAATCATTGTAATAAAACCAGAAGACCTTGTACTGAGTGAGGAAAAATACTGGATGACATCAGTTGTTGTCACTATATGTTGAACTCCCATGTAAAACTCATTAAGGTATAACGTACTGAAGAGACAGGTGGAATATTGAGCAAGTTCTTAACCCTGCTGAGGGTCTCCATAAGCAAATGGTTTAGACAGATAAAACAATGGAGGAAGGTGTAAGGGATATATATGGCAGTTTTCTTCAAAACCATAGCAGAGTGCCAGGCAGTACTGGATCTGAGGAAGGTTCTAGGGCAAAAGCTCTACAGTGTAGAAGAGACGGAGTAGTTTCAGGGGTAATACTGCTTTCCTTCTTTCAATAAGTTTCTTCTTCAGTGTTACATGAAAGCAATTATTTCTGTAATTCTTCACCACCATTGCATGACAGTCCCCAGATGAGGGATAACCACAATCTGTCCCCATAAATGCATATGCAGGTTATGAAATTCAGATCTGGATCCACCCCCCAAAGTGTGTTGGAAGTGTTTGGTTCAGGCACTTCTCTATAAATGCAGCTTCTATTTCATGTAGGAGGAATCTGCTCTGAAAATGCTACGGCTTAACGCACATTGTGAACTGAAACGTTCTTTTTAATGTGGTAGTGCTGGCCTAACTGGATTTCTATGTAAACGTCTGTCAGTGATATGACAAAAATAAGAGGCTTAACTATCTAGCAGCCATCTAGTTATTAATAATAAAAAGTGAACTGCAAGTTTGGCCCCGGAATAAAACCACATATGGAGTTCATGGACTCAAACTTCAGGATCTTGGTTCTAAGGAGAGAACAACTGAAAGATTAATGTCCTGTTTGGAAGATCTAATCTCTTTTCCCCTTTTGAAAATGCTGCTGCGAGAGGACCTCATTTCCATTAAAGAAAGAAACTATTTTATATGGTTTTAATTGCTTCAGTATAGTTATTTCTCACACGCTAATTTGTACCTCAACAGCCCTCTTCCTCTTGTGACTCTATAATACTTTTATTATCTCAAATAAATTGAAATAACAGACTTTCCCCCTTTGTATTAATGTTGAAAATTGTGTCACAATAGGTAGATCAGGGTGAAAAAACAATGCACAATAGCCCAGCAGAAAGAAATAGGGTCCTTTCTTTACCTAATGGAAAACTGATTTGAAAGCTCTCCAGAGCACATCAAAATGACTTCCACAAATTGAATCTTTCTACTTTCTAAATCATATAGAACTAAAGGGTTTGGGATTTATTTATTTTTTTACAGTGTCCAAGCTACTTACATAGAATGTTTTATACTGGTGATCAAATCTGATGCCCGGAAAAGGCTGTGGGAATTGAGGCCCATGAAATCTCATTTCAACTGCTTTTATATTTGCTGTTGGAGATGGATACCATTCTCAAAAGAAGAAGGGTGTTACTTTGGCTCCAAGTGTATTGCAGATCCCTCCCTTGTGTGCCTGTCTCAGAAGGAGCAGGCATAATTGTGTAGCCTGGTCTGCAAGTAGTTATCAGCAAAACTGTTT
This sequence comes from Caretta caretta, assembly GCF_965140235.1. Lineage (NCBI taxonomy): Eukaryota > Metazoa > Chordata > Testudines > Cheloniidae > Caretta > Caretta caretta. The sequence continues at coordinate 336,749,517 of NC_134206.1, read as the reverse complement.
ATTGGTCGTCATTCTCTGCTCAGAAGCACCACAGGCTGGGAGCCCATAAAACCAGGGCAAAGCTCCTTAAGAAGGACAAGAAAAATAGAATTTGCCTAAAACCTCTTTCTATGATGCACTTGAATCACAAAATGAGTTAGTGGAGCTTTTTCTCACTTTTCCATGGCATTTCCCTAGGATCCTATGGAAAAGTAGTAAAGACAACATGGCAACAGTTTCTGAGGAGGAGGATGTTAGCCAGCGAGAGAGAGAGAGAGTGTGCTCAGATTATCACTGTTAACCAGCATTCAGCACTAGCAATTAGGAGAAAAGAACAAGAATGGAAAGAAGAGAGATGGAGGAATCGTTTGCATTATTTAGGGCCACGTTATTCACATTGAGAAGTTTGTTATTCCTTGAGTATTCCCACTGAAATCATTAGAGCTCTTAGTGGAGTGAGGTACTACTTCCTGTGAGTAAGGGTAGCAGAATCTGGCCCTAAGAGTTTACTTTTTGATGGTTTGCAATAAAAAGAAATTATCTTAATGCACCAATCATTTTATTTCAAAAGTCAACATGCCATAACAAGTGTTAGTATTTTTTATCTACCCTTAAATATTTTACTACATTTATTTTTTCATAAAACATAGCAACCCTTTTGCTGCCTGTGCAGTGGAAGTAAGAACGGCCATACTGAGGCAGACCAAAGGTCCATCTAGCCCAGTATCCTGTCTTCCGACAGTGGCCAATGCCAGATGCCCCAGAGGGAATGAACAGAACAGGTAATCATCAAGTGATCCATCTCCTGTTGCCCATTTCCAGCTTCTGGCAAACAATGGCTAGGGACATCATCCTTGCCCATCCTCGCTAATAGCCATTGATGGACCTATCCTCCATGAATGTGTGTAATATATTTGTATTTTTTTAATTTCCATTTGATGCTTTTTACAAATCTGCAAACATAAAATAAAAGGCTTTCAATGATTAAAAAAAACGCACATAATACGGGAAGCTCTCAGCCATAGTGGTGCATGCCTCTGTACCTATTCACGTACATATCCTTGCTGCTAAAACAAACAAAGATGGTGGAAATGCTGAGGGTTAGATAAAATAGCAGGATAGGGATTTCTCTGGCAAACATAGTGGAAGCTATATATAAGATTTGTCTGCTGAGTTGGGAATGTTTACATTTGGAAAACTGCTGATCTAATTAATCTGTGGTCACAATCAACAGAACACAGACCGAATTGTCACTGTGTGAACCCAGGCAAAGGAAACAGTCAGATAACATTGAAGCAAGCTGTCTGTCCCAGATGGGTGGTCTTGTGTGTTGTCACTTGCTTAGCCCCGCTTTGTTTACATCATTTACTTATGTTTTCCATTCGAGCAGGGCTTCAGATGCAGGACTGATTGGTGTGTTTTCTTAGTTTTGTAATCATTCATCATGTTTTAAATATTGATTCTGCAGTTAGATTCCTGCATCGCTGAAACCTTTTGTTGCCGAAGTCAATGGGCATATATATCTGTATAACAAAGACTAGCAGGATTTGGCTCTTTATGGCAAGCTTCTTGTCTTCACCTTTAAGTTCCTTCCCAATTTAAAGCAAACTTTTCAAAAAAGGGAGCCTAAAGTTAGTACTATTTGAGATTCCTGTATACCTATGATAATGATACCACATGAAAGGAAATTTGCCTACTCCATATTATTTGTTGCAATCTTTATGGCCGTTCCATATGCACATACACAGAGTGTTGTCATTTATACAGAATATGGCGGGGCGGTGAGGGGGGAAGCAGAACTGAAGTATATTGGGCAAAAAAACAAATGTCTAATTAGCACTTCAAGTTTGTGATATTTATTTTTTTCTGACATTTTGGTGTTAAATTTTAAACAAACTCAGGTTAATTTTTTGTTTTAAAACATGTTTACATTTATAGATGTTGTTTTCCTAAGATTATATAGAAAATTGACCCTTATTAAACTCTCATGCTCCAGGGGATGAAGCCTCAAAGAGTGGTTTTCTGTATCTGGAAGTGATACTCATGGCTTAAAAAATTGAGAGATTTTGTTGCAGTCTTTTAAAAAATAACAAAACACTCCTTTGATGAGTTTTTAATAATATTTAACCTAATACTGGAAATTCTTTGATTAATATTGAATTTGAAATGCCTTCCAGAGGACCAGGAAACCTGTAGGGGAATAGTACAGGTGAGTTGCATTTAATACGCGCATTTAATTTACGTGAATTCAACTATACGCACTCAGCAAAAAAAAAAGAAAAATAACAAGATACCTGTAAATAGTGCGGGCGATTTCGCCCACCATTCCACTCAATGAGTGTATGCCCTGGAGTGAGCGTGAGATGGGAGACGTGAATATGCTGTTCCCTCAGTTGGTCTCAGTTCCCGCGTGTCTCTCATAGTGTGAACATCTCACCGCGCTGAGTGTGATTCTAGTGTTTAAAGATACTGTATGTATTTTTCACACAACATGGCCCCTAAACGCAAGCCAAGTACTTCATCTGGTGCTCAACTGAAGAAACAGCGATCTGTTCCAAAGTTGGAGGAAAAACTGGCTTTGTTGGACTTATTGAGAGACGATATGTCAGTCTCCAACGTGGCGCGTAAATATGGCCACAACAAATCTAGCATCCATGCCATCAAGATTCAAGAGAGAGAAATTCATCAAGCTGTGGAATCAAGTGCTCCAGTAACTGCTAAGGTGACGAGCTAGGTGCATGATAAGACTTTAGTGAAGACTGAAATGTCATTAAACTTATGGCTGGAAGACATGAACCGTAAACATGTGCCTATCAATGGCAACACGTTGTGAAAAAAGGCTCTTAGCCTTCTATGCACTGTCAAACCTCCCGTCGAAGAGGGACAGCCTTCTGATGAGAAGGAATTCAAAGCCAGCAAAGGTTGGCTTAACAATTTTAGGAACCACTTCAACCTCAAAAACGTGCAGACTACTGGTGAAGCTGCATCTGCCAATGAAGAGGCAGCGAAACCCTACCCCAAACAATTAAAGAAAACCATAGAAGAAAACGGTTACCTTCCGGAACAAGTTTTTAATGCTGATGAGACTGGGCTCTTCTGGAAAAAAATGCCCAACCGCACTTACACTTTGAAATCAGAAAGACAAGCCCAATTTGCTGAAGTGTTCCAAGCAGCGAAACACTGGAATGATTTAATTTCTGACTACGATCCCTCTATGGAACGAAGCCTCAAAATCACACGTAGTATTATGGACAATTTGAGACTGTATCAAGAAATGTTTGAGCAGCTCAAGAGACAACAGCGACAGTTGCCGATCACCATGTTTTTCAAGGAAAAACAACCAGAAGCAGATGACCTTACGCAATCAACTTCTCAAGCTGAACCAGAGTCAACCACTTCATCTACGACTCGTTGTCCGTCACCCAAGTTCTCCGTCAACACCATCTCCTAGATCGACATCAAGCCCTGACTACCCCCTGTAATTACCCCCCGTAAATACCCCTGTAATTAAAAATACAGTACTGTAAAATTATATTTTGCATATGTACTCTTTATTAAATACTGTACATTACTGTATACATTATACATTTATACATATTACCATACAGGGTTGTATACACAAAACCATGTACAGTATACTGTACTTTATGGGCAATTTAAGGGATTTTCAAGGGTAATTTTGACTATACGCGATTTTAGCCTTACATGCTGACTTTAGAACCTAACCCCCACATAAGATTCAACTCCACTGTACACCGTATCCTAGCAGGGAACTGCTGGACTTTCATTTAAAAAAAGCATAGGGAGGAATAAACAGTGAAGTAGGAGAAGAGATGGCCTACATTGTTGACTTAAAAACATTGTTTCTAACAATTTTTTCCCATATTGTTTTATCCATATTTTTTATCAGGACCACTTTCAAAATTTCTCATTTAATCAAAACCCAGTTTTTGATACACAAAAAATTGTGAAATTTTGTAATAAAATGGATCCTATCTTGAATCCTGTGAAATGGAAACAACTTTAGAATGTTTTGGAATTTTTTTTAAATTAATTTTTGACCAGCTCTCCGGAAGAGATGTTAGAGGTTGGGTTGAGGCACACGATAGGTTGGGGATCTGCAGATCAGGTTTGATTACCACTGCAGGGATGAAGCTAGCTGAACTTGAACAAGTGAGTAGGTCAGTTCAAACCTACGTTTAGTGGTTGTTCTGTCTGAACCACTTCACTTTTTGCTAACTCTCTTACTTGTAACGAGCAAATGAGCACATTACCTCTGATGCCTGGTGGGGTGGTAGAGTCAATGTGTGATCACTCTAGTTGTAAATGGAGTTTTAACTGAAAAGTAATAAGTAAGAGCTGGATGTTTCAGAATTCAAATAAATAATTTGTTAGGCAATTATAACCATCTGTCAGCCTTAGATCTGTTAATATTTTCTCAGCCACTAGGGAAGATGACCAAACTGCCAAAACCAAATAAAGAACATACCCTTTGGGCTCCTGATGAAAATGAGTGAGAAATTGAACAGTTACACAAAGGGAAAGTTAAGATCATAAAGAGATTAGTTACTTAGTATAAATGAACCACAGATTTACACTATAGGTCAAAAGTACATTCTTAAATTATTTTACATCCACAGCTATTTCTCGATGGTGAGCAACCTAATCCACAACTTTTTCTCAGTCAGCTATGAAATAGCTTAAGGCCAATATTTAAACTTGGGATTCCTAAAGTGAGGTATTTACATTTATATATTGGCACCTCAGTAAAAATGGCCTGACTTTCAGAGGTGCTGAGTGACTTCAGAAAATTATCCATTATTTAGGATATAGGTGTCAGACTTTTTTTGTAAATTTTACCCTGAATTCGTGAGAGGCAAACCTTGCTGTAATTAGTCAGTTACTTACAGAAACTACAGAGAAAAACATGACTATGATGTAGTGGTGGCTGGTGACTTTTTTGATGGGTGAGGCACAAATCATAAAGTAATTATTGTCACCCCTGCCCAATGTATAATTTAATAGCTATTAAAAGATTACATTGTTTATAGTGAAGAAGCAGCAGGTTCACTCAAGAGCTGGAGCCACTACTGTGGGCTCATTGTGCACATACGTGGGGCCTGCCCGATTTGGGAGAGAGCCAGGGAGGCATAGGATGCAGGCCCAATCACTGCCCTCTGCAAGCCCCGTACAAACTGGGCTTAATTGCTACCATCCTTCCTTGGCCTCACAGCAACACCTGTATAAAGTGACTCCAGGGGATGGTAAATTGCCATGGTAACAAGTCAGCTTTGTATGGCACTATTAGCTATACTGAGATTTGAGCCTCACACAGCGTAAAATTCTTTGAACTTTCTGATGTTGCATTTTGCTCCTGGAGAAAGACAGAGTTGCGACATTTAAATCAAATCACAACTGTATTTAAACCTGTAGATATTTATCATTAAATAAAAAAGAATATGCAAAATGAATTTTGTAGTGTTTGGGAATTCTTGATTAGGCTGCACCTCACTTGCTTGGGCTAATGAGCTGCCCCTGCTATGATGTGAATAAGCACATCACAGGTTGGCTGGCCCTTTAAGGCAAGCCGGGCTCAGCCTTGCTCAGGACCAGACCAGTATTCCGACATCTGAGTGTGATGGAGACTTTATTATGATGACTGTCGCCAGCTGCTGGGACAGGAGGGCGATCAGAGAGACTGCCTCAGATGGAGGAAGAGACCCAGGAAAAAGGAGCAAGGTGAATTCCCTCTCTCTAGGTTGAGCCTGATGAAGTCAGGTGGCAAAGACGCACAGGGAGCAGGGTGCATGTGTGAGGTAAGACCTATAAGGAACAGGCAGATCCCTTAGGGAAGCCGCCAGATTCCCTGAGGAGGGGAAGCAGTGAGGGAAACCTGCTGGGACAAAGCAGCATAGGAAAGGCTCTGTGGGGCCAAGGAGTAGGGGCAAAAGCAGAGAACTTCAGTGCAGCCCAAGAGGACCAGAAGAATTGCTAGTTTACTTGGACATACAGTGGGATTTTGTTACCCTGGAGAGCAGCTGAACTGAAAGTGACCTGGCTGGGGGCATGGAAGACCCAGAAAGGGACAGGCCATCACAGGGCTGAGGAGGTGGTCAACAGAAGGCATGAGGGGCAAAATCCTGTGCAACCCCACTATCTGGCCTCAAGACACTATGGTGGTGGGTATAATGCATGTAATTGATTATACTACTGTCTGCCAAAAGAGGGTCACAGATAGAATCTGTCTTAAGCTCTATTGAGCCAGATTCAGGCCTGGTATAAGCAGGAACAACTATCTAGTCCCTACTGATATCAGACACACCCAGGAAAGAGAGACAACCTATTCTATTCAGATACTTACACACTGCCCATAACCATGGTATCTTAAGGGATGTTTCCACCAAAGGAGCTTCAACAAAGAGGAATTTATTGCACTTTAATTAAAGCTTATTCTGCCTGTGTCACACCCAGATCTAGCCAGTTGTACTTCTTGGTATGGGCCACCATAATGTCTCTTAAAGGCACAGTCCATTACAGCAACTTCATTACATAACTGGAGCTGTGGTGGCTTACACTTGTCTTCTATTGCAGTGAGGTACATTAACTACCAGTGTACTGGACATTTCTCCCCAGGCAAGAATGTGGACAAGCTGAAGATAATCAGAGTTCTTTTCAGAGGGTAAAAACATGGGTCCATGCCATGATAAGTGCATAGTTTATGTGAACTCTAGTCTAAACTACCCTCGTGTGATGAACATGTACCCAGGATTCAATGGAGACATCTCAAGCTGATGTCCCTAGCATTGCTTTCATGAGTCAGGCCCCCCAAAATCATGAAACTAGCTTAAAATTCAGGAGATTTACAAAAAAAAAAAGGTTTGTGGTTCTTTTTATACTGCTTCTGGTTTCTGAGCCTTTACAGTTAAGTGGCTTCATTCTTTCAACCACAGGAGCTAGAAAATTACTGGGGAAAAAAGTGAGATTCTCATGTAATCTCTCAGTATCAGGAATGGGAGCTTTCAGAAAAACACCATTGGCAACAGTGTAAAAATTTCACTTTTTTTTAAAAGAAAGCTTTATTTTTGAAAGCCCATCTTTGCTGAGAACAAATTAAACTCAGTAATGTAAATTACAGTACCTACAGTGCTTCATTGTGACCCATCTTGTAGAGTATCTTCAGCACACTCAGAATATTCAGTAGGAAGCCATTAATAGTGTCAAGGTTCCTCCCCCACTCTGAACGCTAGGGTACAGATGTGGGGACCTGCATGAAAACCTCCTAAGCTTATCTTTACTAGCTTAGGTCAAAACTTCCCCAAGGTACAAAATATTCCACCCGTTGTCCTTGGATTGGCCGCTAGCACCACCAAACAAATACCGGTTACTGGGGAAGAGCTGTTTGGAAACGTCTTTCCCCCCAAATATTTCCCAAAACCTTGCACCCCACTTCCTGGACAAGGTTTGGTAAAAAGCCTCACCAATTTGCCTAGGTCACTACAGACCCAGACCCTTGGATCTTAAGAACAATGAACAATCCTCCCAACACTTGCACCCCCCCCCTCCTGGGAAATGTTGGATAAAAAGCCTCACCAATTTGCATAGGTGACCACAGACCCAAACCCTTGGATCTGAGAACAATGAAAAAGCATTCAGTTTTCTTACACAAAGACTTTTAATAGAAATAGGAGTAAATAGAAGTAAAGAAATCCCCTCTGTAAAATCAGGATGGTAGATAGCTTTTGAAAGTATCTTGTCTCCTCATTGGTCATTTTGGTCAGGTGCCAGCAAGGTTACCTATAGCTTCTTAACCCTTTACAGGTGAGAGGAGTTTTCCTCTGGCCAGGAGGGATTTTAAAGAGGTTTACCCTTCCCTTTATATTTATGACAAATAGAAAGAATAGTGCAAAGCTATTTAGCTGTGGACATTTGTAGTAAAATATTTATTCTAATTGTCTCGCTTGGCTCCTTGAAATGATGTAGGTGTTAGAAGACACAGTAATAATGTATTGTGGATTATGTGCCAGTTAGACCATTAAGAGTTTCAAACATACTTTTGTAAGATAATGGATGGTTCAAGGAATTTGCTAACTAGAAGAATGAAAAGTGGTAACATTAAAAAAGATGATATCTAATGAGGGATTTAAAGTCTTTAAGGTCAGGACAATTTTTTTAAAAACTTAAGGCATAACATCTGAGTAAGATCAGGCTGTATCCTACTTCTTAATTCATATGGTAAATCTCTAAGATCACTGTTTATGGGCATCACTCTGATCTTACTAAGAATTACATCACTTTCAAATTTGACATTCCCAAACACTAGTAAAACCATTATTTTTCATGATACTCCATTTTCAGCGGAATAACATATCTCCCAATCCGGCATAAACCCACATATAGGAAAGTGTTTTCAATTTCTTGGCCTTTTAAAAAAATAATATAGTAAGGAAAATGTATTTTATGGAAAACCCTGATGTAGGCTAAATGGAATTTGGGGGTTATCAATCATCTAACATTTAACAGACCTGTGGTCTCAGAGGGTTCGACCTTCAAATCATTTACAGTATCCTGATTATTATTACAGTGAGAGACCTGATGAGCAGGCGAGGAACAGCCTAAGCTAATCATATTTTCCTTTATTATTAATAATCTTGCTGAGCAGAGAAACAACCCAACAGACAGTGCAATAGAACAGAAGATAGAAAGTACAAAATGTCCTGCATTAGTACTTGCATCGCGCACAACTCCTAATGGGGAACCCCGTAGTAGATAAGATTATCATCAGGTCACCATCAGTCTGGCGTATCCCAATGCATCTCCCAACTCATAGGCAACTCTCCCTTTTATAATAGGTTACTCTGGTGCACATTATGGTTTATGAATATTCATAAGGGGTTCATCCCCTTTCCCTTATCTGGATTTCTATATTCTATTTATACTGGGGTTCCCATCTTCCATAGGTTCGCTAGCTATTTGCATTTGACTTACTAGCATTTACATCAACTGGTTACTATGACATTTTGAAGTTAAACATCTGCAAAATCTGTTTGCACCCATTTTTTAAGAATAGCCAAAAATATCAAAAAGAAAAGGAGGACTTGTGGCACATTAGAGACTAACGAATTTATTTGAGCATAAGCTTTTGTGAGCTACAGCATCCGATGAAGTGACTGTAGCTCATGAAAGCTTATGCTCAAATAAATTTGTTAGTCTCTAAGGTGCCACAAGTCCTCCTTTTCTTTTTGCGAATACTGACTAACACGGCTACTACTCTGAAACCAAAAATATCAGTGACTCATGTTTTGCAGTTGCTAACTGCACACTGCTCAGCACTTTACTATACTTGTTTACTGCAGCACTTTAGCTTGTGACATTGGGTTACTGACCAGTTAGCTACTCATATCAAGCCAACTGTAGGCCTAGGCCTTAATTCATCTGGTTAAACTAAGTTTCTAAGTTAGACCTGTAGCCCTTGCATTTCTGCCTTAATCAATGCCTGTATACATCTATGCAGTATCACAAGCTACACTGAGGTGCTATTTTAGTTTCTCAGTCATGGCAATACATAAGTAGCTAAAAAAACCCCAAACATTCTTACATAGCAGATACACTGGATTAGCTCTACTTGAACCCCTCCAATTGACCTGTAAATATATAGTACATTTATAATGTATACATTGACTTAATAAGCAAATGATGGACATAGCCAAGAAAGGAAGAATGATCTTTTGGTAAATGTATGGGGCTGGAACTTCAGATCTCTAAATTAAATTCCTGGCTCTGTCAGGAAAACTTCCCATGTGATCTTGGGCAAATCATGTTATCACTCTGTGTCTCAGTTCCCAACCTTCTTCTTGTATGTTCTTTCCCCTTTCTCTCAAACTTTGTCTGACTGACTAAGCTTGCCTCTTTTCCTCTCTCCCCCCCCCCCCGCCCCCAGTGTAGACCAGGCCTTAGAAAGTAAGCTCTTCAGGACAGGGATTGTACAGCACCTGGCACAATGAACGCTTGATGTTGGTTGGACCCTCTAGGTGCTACTATTCTAGAAATAATAAATGTTAATGCAAAACCACGGCAGCTCAATACACAGTTATTGCAACATACATTTTGGGGCAATTGAACATTATGAATTTTCATCATATATCAAAATTACACAAATGCCAGTGCTATATCCCTCTGTGCTGATTCACTGGGAAAATTCTAGGTAATCTATGGCCCTAAATATTTTTGTTAATGTTGTGCATGTTTTCTGTTTGTATCCATGTGTAAGGAATGCATAGTGCGGTGGGGTGGTATAAATATATTATCTTTACTGTAAACATGGGCTGGCTGCATCATTCATGAGTGGAGAAACCTAGTCATTTCCTTTCTCAGTTAGCTATTCTGATAATTGTCCCTAGCCATTGTAGATGAACAAATCCTAACTGAAATACTGTGAGCTGATTCAGATGTTCCTCCTCATACTGAACCTGGAGGGTCATTCTGGACAGTTGTTTCTCCACTCCAAAGCCCTTACCTATAGAGTCCTCAGTTCTAGCCCCTCTAATATTCAACATCTGAAGGAAGCCATGGGCAGAACTGGCAAGACAACATGGGCTAAAGTGCCAGCTGTCCATGGCTGACACTCAGCTCTACATCTTCTTTACATCAAAAGCAAACAGCATAATTTCACAGCTCTTTCAGTGCCTAGCTGAAGTCCGTGAGTGGAAAAAAGGTGACTGGCTAAAGGCTGAACCCAGGCAAGACTGAAGTGATGCTGGTAGGATGAGGGGAAGTGCTTTGAAGAACTTGCATCCTCGGTAACATCCATCACTATCAAGGACATCTGTCCTCAGATGATGTCTGTCAAAGCATTGGGGTCATTTTAGGTTCCTCAGTGCTACTGAATTTCCAGCGTGCACACTTCCATCTGCATTCGCCAGACTGTCTCTGTGCTGTCAGATACACCCCTGGCTACAGTTATTCACAAATTCATCACCTCCATACTTAACTGTTGCAACTCACGATATCTAGGAATGAAGTCACATGCCTCGAGAGAGCTTCTACTGGTACAAAACACAATAGCCTGCCCATTCAGTAAAATCTTGTGAATGCATTGCTTTACTCTCTGCATTGGCTGCCCATTTAATAGAGAGTGCAGTTAGTTTTCTGTCCTTATAGTCTAAATCCTTTTTGGGATTTGCCCTAGCCATCAAAGAGATTAGCTCTCCCTCCATGGGAACCTCCATGCAGAGGCGGATTAAGATTTATTGGGGGCCTTGGGCAAAAAGAAGATTTGGGCCCCCCCAAACCCGAGGGGTTCAGGGGCACCAAAACTGGGAGGGGCATGTGCCCCACTGTTTAAGATGGGTGTAAGCCTCAGGCAGGTGCGGAATGGCAACTGCAGGGGCTGTGCTTCGCCATGGGGGAGTTGATAAGGTGATTAGCTCGTCCACCGTGAAGTACAGCCCCTGTTAGTGGCATCAGCCTCTTCCCAATGTGAGGGTGGAGAGCTGAGGTGGGCATTAGTCCCTCCTCTCCATGGGGCCCTGCCCTCTGTTCCTCCTCTCCCCCTCCTGAGGCCCTTAAGAGTCACCAAGGGATCCTGGCCCACTGTGGGGAGCCCCGGACCCTCCACCTGGCCGAAGCAGCATGCCCAGAGGGGCAGAGACATGGGCTGGGAATTCAGGCCCCTTGAACCCCTGCTGAGGGCAGGTGAAGGATCCAGGTCTGTACACAGTGACCTGGACTTCCTGGGTGGCTCTTACTTCGGCTCAGCTCCAGCTTCTGACCTGTCCGGGGGGACAGGGCCTCAGTGGGAAGAGGAGGAGCAGGAGTGAGGCCTTGGGGAAAAGAGGAGGAGCAGGGGCGTGTCCATCATTCTGGCACTGGTGGGCTTCCCCCCTTCTACAAAGGTTCCAGCACACCTGGGGTTCCCAAATTGACCAGGGCCCTGGAGCCTGTGTGTTAATCCTCCACTGCCTCCATGGACATGGCCTCTCAGGACATCAGAGTACCACTGGAGCAATGAAACTGTCCACTAGTGCGAGTTCAGGACATAAAATTTTCAATGGAGCTGGCCCTAGATTAGAGAACTCACTCTGAGAGTGATCATGACCACAGGCCTTGCTGCCTTTGGAACACAAAGCAAAACTCATCTCTTCAACTTAGCTTTCCTTCACGGCACACACCATAAACATACTCACATAGCCAAACAAGCCAGAAACCTGCAAGCTAGGAAGGGAGAAAGAGAGAGAGACTTATGCTTATTTTTAAATACTTGGAAGGTGCTCCAAAAGTATGGTGACAGGGGCCATATAAGTACCTAGATAGATAGATAGATAGATAGATAACAGGAAAAGTTATATGACAAATCTTTTATATTTTTTATTGGGACAATTTCTGAGTGTATGTATTTGCAGCAGTCAATATTTTCAAAGCTGAGAGCCTAAAATTAAACCCCTACATCCAACTGGGAGTTGAGTACTGTGAATGCTCAACACCTCTGAAAATTGCCTTTACATTGGTACCTAGATATGGATTTAGGTGCCTACTTTTAGACACCCAACTTTGAAAAATGTTGGCCAGAATCCCGACATATTTACTTTTTCTAGAGAAAAATGATGGGTTATTTTTATTGTTACTGTCATGTGCTATATATTTATATATAACTATATCTGTGCAATGAATCGGTTGCACTATATTCATGCAAAGCATTGGTTGCCTAAATTCTGTGCCTTGGCTTCTTTGTGAAAGCTACTGCACGTCCCTCATAAGAAACATATTATGCCTGGTCTCCATGGGAGGATTAGGACTGCAGAACTAGGGGGCTGTCATTAATCAGAAGCACTTAATTTGTACCTGGGTTTTATTAAAAAAAGAGATATCTGTTCTGTTTGGACAGCCACTGTCCGGTGGATTTAAGAGATTATGGTTTACTTTAGGAAAGTGTTATTGTGAGATATGATAGGAGTAGCATGACATCATTCCTGGCAATATAGTATCAGTGAGTGAAGGAAAAATCACATAGGCAGCTTTCTGGTAAATGGAAAAATCTCTCTGTTCTCTCAGAATGTAAGATGCTATAAGGCTGTATATGTCAGGAACCTATCCTAGAAATCAGAATAGACACCACAGCAATAAATACCTCCAAGGACACCATTTTGAGAATGTATGAATGTTTTGAGTAGGAGAAAGTTGGAATTTAGGGTGGATTAATGAAAAACTGCCAAGTTTAGATATATTATGCTACTTATTGAAAAGAAGAGATTTTCCAACTTTTACTTTGCAACCTAATATACATGTATAGATGTTTGTATACATGTATATGTAACCCTTCTGCCCGTCAGAGTTGGCAGCAACAAGGGCCGGGTTCAATATCTAGGGGATCCATTCCAATAACACAATGCAAACCGGCTCGAGCCCCCACCCAGTGACCTGGGACAAATATATACCACCCCCGCTGGGCACTTCCAAGAGGCAATACTTCCCCTCTCGCAAGCACATAGTCTGAGTGTAGCAAAAAGCCTTTTAATAACAGAGAGAAACAATGTGGCATTATGTTGGGGAAACACCACCAACAGGATTCATAACACAACCCATGAGCAAAAAACCCACCCCAAGCAAATTGGGGCATGCCCCTTTCCCTTTGGTTCTTGAGTCCAGCAACCCCAAATCACCCAAAATCCCAAAAGTCCCATGACCCAAAAGTCTCTGTCCCTGGTCAGGGCAGCCCCAGAGTTCGAAAGTTTATCTGTGGAACTTTACCTCCCAACCTGGGTGGAGATGGGACAGGGGTAAGAGGCACCTTACATGATCTGAAGCTGACCGCCCCACAGCTCCATAGGCCTCCGCTCCGCTCTGCTACACTCCACCAGTCGCCCCACAAACTCCTTCGCTCAGCTCCGCTCCGCTCCGGGGCCCACAAGCAGCTCCCGCCGTCCCATGAACTGCTCCACCAGCCAGTCCACAAACTGCTCCGTGTGCCACCTGCAGCTCCCGCCGTCCTACGAACTGCTCCACCAGCCTGTCCACAAGGCACTCCAGCCGTCCCGCAAACTGCTCCACAATATATCTTCAGGCTCCCCCACTACTTAACACAACGCTCAGTGATTTCAGTTCTTAGTCAGTTCAGCTCTTTGGTGAATTCAGCTTCTAGTAGGGGAGCCTCAGTGCTGGTGCACCATTAGCCCAAAGTGAGCTCAGCAGCCTGTAACTAGACTCCTAATGGAATCAAAATTAGCTCTGATATTCCACAGTAGAGAGAGGAGGAAGTGCAATTAGCATGTAAGGCTCTCACCAAGGGGCCCATGCCACCAAGTATTAATACTTATCCCCAGCCTCTTTCCATTCACAGAGTTTTAAAACCCATGACCCTTGCCTAGCGAGTGCTACTTAGTTGATGGTGAGTCCCTCCATCATAACAAAAGGCCAAGTACAGATCCAAGCACAGTTCCCATAATCAGCGTAATAACAATTTATTCTTCCTGCCCCAATAACAGAGACACTGGGGATCGCACAGCAGCCAAAGTGACCATTTGGGCAGCTATGGCCTCATTCTAGGCAGGGTGGGTGTGCCTATGCAAATGAGATCAGCCCCTGAAGTTCTTTTCCACAACTTGCCACACCTCACCACCAGATATCAGGGTGGAGCTCATCCTGACACTGCTTACATATATATTACGAGTGTGTCTATAAATATAATATACACACCAAAAACGTTATCAGAATAATAAGTGGTTCATAGGTCTTGTTCTGGCCTTTCGTGCAGGGATGAGTTAGTTGGTAAGTTAATCATATTCATATTCTCCCAGAAATCAACCCAAAATTTCATAAAATGTTTGTGTTTCTTAATTTATTTGATATGTTATCTTACCTGGACTAGCTAAAATAACTCTAGTTACAGCTAAGCACACTCAGCTTTAATTAGACTTTCCACCAGTCAATGACACTGAATTGCTTTTGCTTACTTCTATAGTCCACAAGTAGTCTTTTTATGATTTATATTTTTGTTGCCTTTAAAATGATTCAGATTCCTTCAAACATCTTCAGTGATACTGAGCTACTGGATTAAAATGAAAATTATTTTCTCTACTTTTCTCAGCAGGTCAGCATTAGATCCTGGTGTCTTGAATCCCAGTCCAATGCCCTATCCACTAGATCAAGCTGTTTTTACAATGTAGGGCTACTGATGTATTCCTGTAAATACCTGAGGAAATGGTCAGATTTCATATATACATAGGATAAAGGGGGTCAGAGAGAAAATGAAAGCTTGCCATCAGCTCAGGTATTCACATGAATGAATTGATGCATAATCTACAGCCAATGGGCCCCAGTGGCCGGCTCTAAGAGCTACTGCATACAATTAATAAATATAATTTTACAAAATAAAACCCTAGATTTCAGCAGTCTTTGATAACAACTTTTAGTGCATCCGTTGGATTAATTTATATATTGATTTGTTTTCTGCTAATGTTTGTGACACTTTTTTTTGTTGTATCAGTTAACTTCCGGGATGTCTGTCCAGGCACAATACACTACACTAACATATAATAATACAAAAAAAAACATTTCAAGACTCTAACAAATTATAACTGGACACAGATATAAACCAGGGGGAGGGATAGCTCAGTGGTTTGAGCATTGGCCTGCTAAACCCAGGGTTATGAGTTCAATCCTTGAGGGGGCCATTTATGGATCTAGGGCAAAAATTGGGGATTGGTCCTGTTTCAAGCAGGGGGTTGGACTAGATGACCTCCTGAGGTCCCTTCCAACCCTAACTTTCTATGTGAAGTGCATTCTATGTGAAGATGTGTGAGTGATGAATATATATTATAGATACAGACCTGTCACTACCCTTCAAAATCATGGTCTAAAATGTCTTCACCTGTGACCAGTTGGCAATGAGCTTGGCTGCAGCATAGAAAACTATGAGGTTGAAAGCTAGCTTTATGTTTTCCTACTGAGTTTTCCTACCAATTTTTACATAGCTTCTGTTTGGTGTGTTTTTGTTTTATTTGTAGGATCTTTACACAAATTGTCCCCACTCTATTTTTAAATGTGCACAATACATATGCATATATAAACCAAGAACACACACTGAACAAATAAATATATTTCATATCATTTAAAAAAACAAGCATTAACTCTGAAGCAGACTTCAGCTTTGGAGAACTGTGTGGTAACTGACACCATATTTTAACCCATGGGTCAGAAGAGTGAACCCTGTTCTCCCCACACACACACACACACACACACACGTGGGATTTGTTACAAACTCAAAATGCAGGCACTGTCAACCACAGATTGTCTGAAACTTGACTGTGTTTAGAGCAAACTTAGAAAAACTTTGAAGCATACCAATTCATAGTTTTACATGGAAACCATGTTAGATAGAGGGCCTGTCTACACTGCCCCACAGTTCAGACTATGTGGAATTTGAACAGCAGCATGCACCAAAGTGTTGTGCTGTAATTCCCCAGGGTGGATGCTGTGGGTGCAAACTAAAAGGATCCTAGTTTTCACTAATGTAATTAATGCTAGGGGACTGCATTAATGTGAACAAGGAACCTTTAATTTGCACCCGCAGTGTCCACACGTGGGGGTTACACTGCAGCGCTTTGGTGCGCACTGCTAGTCTTACCCCTGTAGTCTGACCTGGGGGCAGCGTAGACATGCCCTCCATCATCTAACACTGTTTTTGCCTGAAGGTAGGAAACAAAAAAGATTTCAGCTGAGTTGCACTTTGAATATTGGAGTTTGGTCAAATTTGGATCACACTTTTGGATACATTTAAGAAGAACTGGGTGTAAGTCGATGAATGTGAGGTGACAGGTTAAAGAAAAGATTGAGAAACCCTGGATAAGAAAGTTGATAAAGCATCATCAGTGTTTTACACTTGTGTGTGGTTTGTGCTTAGAGCAGGCCAGGAACAATGATCAGTTGTTGGCCCATGTGAATGCATTGATAGTCTCAGTCTAATTCCTCCTGAGCAGATGTCTGTAAAACAAAACAAAAACAATCCAGAAAAAATTGTAAAAATTGGCACTGTTGTTGGCTGTCTTATTAAGGGATCAAGGGCTGCGTGCACATGGATGCTGAACTACCCTTATCACCACTAGGTCACTCTAGGTCAGGGTGAGGAGCATATGGAAGCTTGCAGAGTTATAACCCATGTTAAACATGTTCTATGAAGAAACCGAGCACTTCGGCCTCCAGAGCTGTTAGTCCAGCGCCTTCAATCAATTGTAAATTTGCTACCTTGTTTAATGAAGAGAGAAGCATTTGACGAGCAGCAAAGGAAGTAAGTAAAACACATGAAATAAATGTATTCAGCTAGTTATATGTTTGGTTCTGTTGTTCTTTGAGGAGCATGGACAAAAGCCGTCTACACGTGACTAGCCACAGTGCAATCTATACTGTATAAACTAGTGATACACTGTGAAAATGGTCTTTCTGGTTATGGGCTCTGGTCATTGGCCATAATCATGAGTGGTTTCAAAGCTCTGAACTGCACTTTTTTGGTTCAGCTTGAGAGGGAGGGGAAAGCTGTCTTCATCTAATGAAGAAAGTATACTGTAAGGTGAGGAACATATCATTGGTACAGTAGCTCTACTTACTAGTTTATTATCATGTCTTAAGTGCTGACAATGTATTGGGTGCTGTACAAGACATTGCTAAGAAGCTAAAAAAGCTGATAGTAATTTTGTTTCAGAATTAGGGATGGGATCGTTGGTTTTACATGAACCATCACACAACACTCAAACTGAGCTCCACACTGTCTTTGAACTTGAAAAAAAAATGAGCTAAAGTCAAACCTCAGTCTCATTATGGGTAGTAAGAGTTGTGGGCCCCTGGAGTGCTATTATTGGTAAGTGTCTGAATAGGTTTGAAACCAATACCACTGGGGATATCAGTATAGTAATAGTCTTGCAGTAGACGGATTCTAAGACCAGTCTAATGCAACAGCATCATCAGAAGTTACTTTTCCTCTTGCAAGATGTTAAAGGCAAAATCATTTATCCAACAAGTCCTAAAGATGAAAAACCAATTCTGGGAAGTTAACAAATTGTAACACTGGAAGGTACTGGAATTTTTTATATTAATAAAATACTTACTATGAATTGTATCCTTACATCAAATTCAGTCATTTTAGGGCATGCCTTGAATTCCAGGTATTTTGTACCTTGAGATGAGTAAGTATGGTTTAAAAAAACTTGCTTTTATGGACTGATGGTGAACGAACTAATACTGGCAATGAAAGGACATAGTCTTCTGCAATAATGGTTTGGTAAATCATGATTGGGTGTTATAGCTTGAAAAACACTATTTACTGTAAGGAAAATAGGCCAAACATATTTTCCAAAATTTGGGAGAAAGCAATTGAGCATATTAATAACATAGCAAGGCTGAGTCATTTCACTGGGTTATTTTTCCAGGCTTCTGCACTGGAATAGGGTTGAAATTGGGATTTAATTCTTTTTTTCTTTCTTTTCTCCCCTTGCCATGTGTTTCCTTCAATCATGTGCGAGGAGTCCTGCTTTTATAATGAGATTTTCTATAAGATCTTGAAGCCATATTGTTCCCATAAAGTAAGCCTGTATAAATGTGATAAGGTTCAAGTTTTGACAACCAACAACTCTAAGCTGTCAGCAGGGAATTGAACCTGGGACCTCTTTTACTGAAAACATAAATGTCTACTGCTTGAGTAATTCTTTAGGTGGCATTTGGAGCAAACTCATTATCTTATGTAGACTGACCACTAGTAGGGGACAAAGACCAACACTGTGTGGTGCTAATGTGGTTTATAAAGTATAGCGGTTTAAGTTACTGGAACTCTCTCAATGTGGTCCTTAATATTTTGTTTTGTGAAGTTGTGTCTTTTACATGTATTATCTTATTGATCTTTACTAAATTCAGTACTCAGTTTAATATTAAATAATGGTCCTCAGAGTGTCTGGCACCCATGAGAGTGGACCCCTAGGCAAATTAAAGCTGGATCCTTTGTTGATGGCAACCCAGGCATCGCCATAGAGCCCTGTTCTCAGTATAGGTACTATATCAAAGAAGCTGCTTATTGCAATTAAAAATATTGACAAATAAATCAGTTAGTTAATTTGTAGCTAAGCCAGCTCTGTAGCTAAGCCAGTTCTACTCAGTGTGAAACGCTAAGAGTTGACATAGCAAGGAATGTCTGCCTTTCAGACAAGACATTGTAAACTGTCAAATGCCTCTGAAACTTTGGGGATGGTTAAAGGTTTAAACAGAAATATTTCAGATTTAAACAGAAAAGTTCTTCTGGTTGTTAAACCATCTTTAGAAGAGGGTGGAAGCTGGTTTACAAGCTCTGATGTTGGACCTTTATGCTGTGGGTGGTAGAAATGAAGCCACTTTTAGCCAGTAAAATTTAATTGTCAAATATATTGTAAATAATTGTTTATATATGGCAAGAGTTCCTTCTCACCCTGTGAGCCATCAGGACAGAGCATGGAGGAAAATGAATGATGCTTTCTTTTAATTATTCTAGCAGACTGGAAAATAAGGACCTGAATCTGCTGACACTCGCTGGTTTTTCTTCCCTCAGGTGAGGTGTGGATTCTTCCTGACCAGATAGCACACACTTGGAGACTTCTCTTCTGAAACCATAATGGCTGAATTAGAACTAACAAAACTGAAAACCTAACATTGAACTGAATATCCTGTCACTAATCAGTGACTGAATGTGAAAGAAAAGGAGTACTTGTGGCACCTTAGAGACTAACCAAAACTAAAAGCTGTGTTATCAACCCCACACAGACTTCATTTGCAAGCACTCTGCCAGAACAGGAATGATTTGTTCCTGATGTAGATGCTTGTAGATTGTAATCAAGTCACTCCTTAACCTTTGCTTTGTTAAGCTAAATAGATTGAACTCCTTGAGTCTACTCTATTTCTATAACACACGTTTTCTAATTCTTTAATTATTCTCGTGGCTCTTCTCTGAACTGTCTCCAATATATCAACATTCTTCTTGAATTGTAAACACCAGAACTAGACACAGTATTCTAGTAGCAGTTGCACCAGTGCCAAATACAAACGTAAAATAGCCTCTCTGCTCCTACTCAAGATTCCCCTCTTTGTGTACCCCAAGATCACATTAGCTCTCTTGGCCACAGAATCACTCTGGGAGCTCATGTTCAGCTGATTATCCACCACAACCCCCAAATCTTTTTCAGAGTCACTGCTTCCCTAGATAGTCCCCCTCATGTAAATATGTACTACATTCTTTTCTTCCTAGATGAATACATTTACATTTAGCCATATTAAAATCATACTGTTTACTTGCACCCATATTACCATGTGGTCCAGACTGCTCTGAATTAGAGACTGGTCCTCTTCTTTATTTACCACTCCCCCAGTTTTTGTGTTATTTGCAAACTTTATCAGTGATGATTTTGTTTTCTTCTAGGTCATTGATAAAAATAGTATAGGGTCAAGAACCAGTCCCTGTGGGACGTCACTGGAAACACACCCAACTCTATGACAATCCCCATTTACAATTACATTTTGAGACCTATCAGTTTGCCAGTTTTAAATCCATTTAATGTATGTCATGTTAATTTGATATCATTCTAGATGTACTGTAGTGGTGTAAAAAGTGACTTACACCAATGTGGATTATCTCAATTTCAAACCAGAGTAAACTGATTAAGCCACTTTTTACACTGGTACAATGCATAAACACTTAGTCCTGGTCTACACTTCAGAGTTAGGTTGACATAAGGCAGCGTACATCAACCTCACTCTGTAAGTCACCTTGTCACCATCAGCCCTCTCAGAGAGAGTGCCGATCACAACACGACATTCGTTTTGTTCTAGCCATTCCTTCAGCCACCCGCTGGGCAGGCTGTCAGGGACAACTCTCCGTAAGTATCTACACTAAAAAGTTGCTCCCCCCTATGTAACTTGCACACTACACTGACTTAATAACTCCACCTCCACAAGAGGCAGAGCACTTAGGTCAATGTAGTTAGATTGATGCAGTGTCAGCATAGACAGTGTTGCTGCCTTTCAGAAGCCATCCTACATTCCCCCCCTGGAGTGGCTGTACGTCGACAGAACTTAGTTTTGTAGTATAGACTTGCCCTAAAAATTTGCACGGGTCCAGATCACTCCTCCCCACAATGAAGATAAGCCCTCTTTGTAAATTGATATCTTAAATTTGAGACAGCCTGAAACAGCTGTGACAGGTATGAACTGCCTCCTTTCATCTCAGTGTGGTAACTGAAACCTAATAATGATGATTTAAACGACAACATGTTCATTGCTGCTCATTTTAGCAGAACCATCCAACTAGAGAACATATGATACAATCAAAAACTGCCTTCCCTCAATTGCCTAGGAGGTGCCAGAAACTCCAACTTCCCCTGTAACTTTTACAATGCAATTTTGAGTTTGTTTTGGAATTCTGAAGCACACTGAAATTAGTGGCAGTATAAAATCAATTAAACTGAATATCATCAAGATAGACAACACAAGAAATACTCTACTGATTCATATTCGTTGGTTTCATGTGTAATTCAATAAAACCTCTCTTTTAAAAAATGCACCTGATGCTGCTGGAGAATTCTTGACTGTTGCACTGGCTTGCTGCAAAAATTAGGTCAAGTTTGCTGCAGAGGGTGCCAGGGCCTTGGTCATAGTGTTGTGTCTTCAAGATAGGTATGTGCTTACTTGTCTCGACTGCTAGCCTTATAGTTCATCGAGGGCATATGTTATTCCTTATTGCACATTTACAGGCTGACATGAGTAAGGGCCATAATTTTCAGAACTGACCAATAATTTTGAATGACTTGATTTTTGAGTATCCAGCTTGAGACACCTTAATGGGGCCTGATTTTTGGTGCATGGTTGTTCAGCATTGTCTGAAAATCTGCCCTTTTTAAGGCAACTCTGGATGGGCACCCAAAATCACTAATCTCATCTGAGTGGATCTTTCAGAATTTGCCATAATTCTGTTGTTTAGGAAGAAACACTCAGGATTTGAGCTGGTAGTAGGCAGCCTGACATTCTCTGGTTGTTCCTTTTGGTACCTGCTTTTATACAGTGATTGGATCTCAACAGGTTAACAATGATAGACACTTAAAACATTTTAAAGGATTAAAACATCAATTAGAGATGGGTAGGTGATAATCAGAATCACGAACTCCATTTGAAAATTGATCCTATTTCTACTTTACACCTCTTATGGTTTTGTGGTTTAGTGACAAACATATCTCTTGCTGTTACCACCCATTTTAAATTATCATGATTATAAATAGAAAGGGTTTCAAAGACATTCAGGTATGCTAAATATTGTATTGAGAGAATAGTGTAAATCTCAGGGTAAGCATGCAGAGAGAATTAAAACTAAATTTCTGTGATCTTGATTATTTAGACCTAGGGAATCCAACTGAAAGGATACCATAGCAATGTTATATGATTAACTTGCCATACCAAGTCATTGGATAATTGTAGACCTTGCAAGGCTCCAGCTCAGGAACTTTACTTTCACAGTATTTATACTCTCTAGCCTTAGTGAGCAATGATTGAAAAGCAACTTCAGGAGTAAAATAGATTTTGATAAAATTAGAGATAACTGGGGAAATAATATAAGGCCTTGCTCTTTTGAACACAAAATAAATCTAGCTTTGGTGAAATAAAATCTGGCTCTAATAATACTGAAAAACCATTTATCACAATTCCCTCTGGTGTACGCTACAAACATATGGAACAAGCTTGTGGCTTAACCGATCTGCTAGAGTTCATATAACAGAATTATTATTTTCTGCATTTGAGAGAGAGAAAGTCAATATCAAAAGCCCAGTTCTGATTAGCTGGCAAATGTGCAGCATTGTAATACAGAGCATGCATCCAGGTAGGACCACTTTGGAAATCAATTTGTTTCATTCCAATTGAGGGACACACTGTAGTATCATTTCACAAGAATGAGAGGGTTCAGCTTAATTTGCTCCTCATTTGATCCTGAACTCTGTCCATCATCCATACCTCCCACAAAGCACATGGAGACTCCATTTCTGTAGTCCTTTCTCCTATCTCTACCCTGTGATTTCCATGGGTTATTCCAGTTATGGCTAATGGAGATGAGCTAGATCTGTACAATTAATATACTGATGAGAGGTTAAAATCCAAAGTCTGTCGAGAGATAATTAATTTTATAGCGGTTTTGTCTATGTTCTGAGCATGAAGGTTCCAGTTACCACCAAATCCACTGGATTCAAGTCCAAGGATCTACCAAGTCCACTGTTGCCGTTACATAGATATATGATATATATAATCACAGGGAACAGTACAAAGGGAATAAGGTGACCAACCACATAGCATATTATGAATAGGGAATCATCTTTGTTGTCACAGTGACCTGTTCAGGAACAATCTATACACTGAAAAATGGTCACATAAGCGATTTGTTCAATAGCTATGTTAAATCAGAGTTTTAGCCCTGTAAAGGTCAGAGGCTAAATTGTGTGCTATTGTTTACATTCATATAAATACAAAGTAACTCCACAGATATTAATTGAAAATTGAAACCAGAATTTAGGCTCAGGGCTGTAACAAGATTCCATAATATGTCTATAACATGGGTTAGTCTGATTCACACAGGCAAGAGCAAACAGTGTTAAAATACATGGTTGGAGCATTGTGATGTAATAACATGATGTCATAGTAAATTTTGATGTGCAAATAGGCCCTTAGAACAGTGGTTCTCAACCAGGGGTCCGGGGCCCCCTGCGGGGCCATGAGCAGGTTTCAGGGGGTCCACCAAGCAGGGTCAACATTAGACTCACTGGGGCCCCGGAGAGAAAGCCAAATCCCCACTGCACGGGGCTGAAGCCCAGGGCCCTCAGGCCTGCCACCTGGGGCTGACGCCAAAACCTGAGCAATGTAGCTTTGCTGGGGCCCCTGTGGTATTGGGCTCGAGGCAATTGTCCTGCTTGCTACCCCCTGGCTTTTATATGCAGAAAACCAGTTACTGTGGCACAGGTGGGCTGTGGGGTTTTTATAGCATGTTGGGGAGGCCTCAGAAAGAAAAAGGTTGAGAACCCCTGCCTTACAATTCACTTATGCAAATAGCTGCTTACCTCAAATGAGCAGTGACCATTTCCTCCTATCACTTCCCCTTGGAAGAAAGGTCAAGGTTTTAGTTCCTGTTTGCGTTCAGACGTCATGACTCCTGCATTTTGCGTGACAGTGCTTGTTACAGATCACTGTAGCTAGTTACATGGAAGACGATCATGGAACATGTTGCATTAAGTGCAAAAATTAAATGGAAAAGAAGTGGTGTTAAAGTTCAGATTTTACATGCACAAGATTCAGGAAGTTCATTTTGTTAAGGCTGGTGCTGATGGTTAACTGTGGAAGTTGTGATATTGGAGATATAAAATATGACATGAAATGTTCACTAGAGGCAACCTGCAGGATGATGAAGGTTGGGGATGACTGAATAACCTGGTATGCAGGGTTGTTTTAGAAGTGTTGGTCCCAGGATATTAGAGATACAAGGTGAGCAAGGTAATATCCTATTGGATCAACTTCTATGCAGCGTGTGGGAGTGTGTGATGATTTCTTGTTTGAGGTGATCCCTTATGCAGTATGTGAGTTGCAGTAAATGGTTCCTCAGTTTTTCTGAAGTCCTTTTGTAGAGCTGTTCAGCATATTTGGAGTTGTACGTAGTAGTCAGAGGGTTACAGTCTGTGAGTCCTCTGGGGATGATGATGTGTTTATTGCATTTGCTCAGGAAGTAGATGTTGCTGTTAAGTTTTGCCTCCTTTTTCTTCATGTTTTGGAGTTTGCATTTAAGACGGCAAAATTCGGTATCTTCCATTGTTGCATGCAATATTGTTGTAGCCACATTAGTCCCAGAATATTTGTGATACAGGTGGGTGAGGTAACATCTTCTATTGGACCCGTTTCAGACATTGGTCCAATAAAAGATATTACCTCACCCACCTTGTATCTCTGTATAACCTTGTATATAACAGTGCTGACAGCTGTGGCCACATCCTTTTAATGATGGACGTGGGACATATGCTACAGATATGAATTGCTATGCAGAAACCAGCATACAGGGGTTTTATCATGCTGCCCTGGAGCTTTAAAATTCCTTATCATCTTCATTTCCTGCATTGCAAGGTCAATTCCATTGAATAACAATTTTTCCTTGTGCAAAAGACACTCTACCTGCAGACAGGTGAGATTCTAAGGCTACAGTATAGCAGAGCAGTCAATTTGGTGCAAGATTTTTGCTTTTCCTTGGTACATCTTCAGCCCTATTACTCGTGGACTCTACACACAACAGAAATGCCTCTGGAAAGTGGTGTGGCAGGAGAGAGAGAGAGACAGACTGAACACTCTAAATCATAAAATAAAGCCCAGGTCAAATAGTATTGCTAAATGTTCCACTTTGTTTAGTTGAGACGTATAGAAGGGGTGGCCAGAAAAGAACAATTTTATTTTGTGAAAATTTCAAGTTTTCAAAATTTATTTCTGAATCAGAATGAAAATGAAACCTTTCAACATTTGTCATGAAAGATCAAGAGAGAGAAGTTGGTTCTATTGAGTAGGGTGCGCCAGCTTCAAGTCCCTGCTCTGAATAAGGCAGAGTAGGGACTTTAACCAGGATGTGGCACAGCCCAGGTGGATGCCACTGGGCTAAAGTCAGTCTCTTTCAAACTGGAAATTCCATGCTGGACCTGAACTTCCTGACACAGTTTTTGTTGACAGATACATACAAAACGTTAGACAAAGCCGCATTTTTTGTCATAAAGAAGTTTAGTCAAAAAATGTTTGACCAGCTTGTAATATATGGTACAATGTTTTCAGCCTTTCTTCATATCACAGGATAAACATATATTTAAAATGACACATTTTTCTCTTAATTCTGAGTAATTTCATCCTTTACAGAATTTTTCTGACAGACTTTAAAGCATGATAAAAGTTCTAATACAGGAGTTTAAAAGTCTAGTATGTGTTACGAAAGCCCAAACATTGTTTTCAGGTTCCACCAAAGAACAGCCCTGGGCTGAAATAGTTACAGCCCAGGCAATCACAGTACTGCAGTTTTCTAGAATAATGATCCAAACCACTAAAGCTGACAGTAGAGTTCAGTTTAAAAGTTTGAATTAAATTAGCTGTATACTGGTATTAAAAATCGAGCGGTGGTTTATTAGAAATCTTATATCTGCCATCTCACCTATGCTTTTCTGCTGACTTTTTTTCTGCTTGACTATCCAATAACTCCGTGAAGCTACTGTTTGATGGTGAATTTCAAGTTTGAAACACCTCTGGGAAAATTCACATAGCATCTTCCATTATGGCCAGAAGTCTCACTTTTGTAGAAGTTCCAGGGAAGTAGCTAATTCTATGCATAACCAGATGATTGTTCACAAAGTTTACCAATGAGTTCACAACAAAATTAAGAACTCTGATAAAACCGGTTTTGATCCTGAACTGTTTCACACTTCAACCCATGCAAATCTGGTTTTGTACAAAAATGGAATGAACCTTTGTTTTAACGAAGTTAGAGCTGTGCAAGCCTTTCTATCTAAAATGCTGTGGTTTTGCTCATTACTCTAGTATTTTAAAGGCAACAATATCCAGTTTTGCTCCATATATACATTGTGTGTTTGGGTATGAAATCTTAATAGGCAATCTATTTTGAAACAATAAATCAGCAACAGAACAGATGTTTACTTCTTAATATGCCACTATTGTGTCTGACGTCCTCAAATTATCTTTCACAGATTCTCCAAAGATTTAATTTCTTGATGTACCATGAAAGGTAAATTAAACTTTATACAGTTCTTCAGGTACATGAAAAATAGGGTGTTTGGTTATAGATCTGTATAAAATTGATGGCCTTACTTCACAGTGGGTTGTGCAAACATTTTCTTTGGTTTTTCTCCACGGAGGCTTGCAACTCTCTGTTTTTGGTTTGACTTTCGTGTTTGAATTCAAAAATCTCAAAGCTGAACTTAGGCAAAACTGCAGAGCTCCAACAGGCTTTGTATCAAATCCATGATCCTCCCAGTGTTTTGTTGCAGAACAGCAAATCATCTCAGGTTTGTTTGAAATTCGACACAGGCTCAGTCCAAGAGGTTTTGGAACTGGACAGAGCTTTATGCACACTTTTTTAGGCTTATGAGGAAACTCAGGTAGGTGAGTTTTACATGGTTTCAGGTGTCATTGAGTAAAACTTAACTCTGTACAGAAGATCAGCATGAGCCAAGTTTTGAAGGCTTAGAAGGGGCTTAAATGGTCCATATAGCACTTTTTGTTAGCTTTTTGCACAAGGTGCATGTTGCTTATGAAGATCATTGTACACAATGCAATTATTTATTCTTCCTTGTCTCTTTTGTGATAATAAATGAGGAAATCTCTAAAAGACCTCAGGTGAAATTCTGAAGTTGATGGCAAAACTCCCATTGACTTCTACAGGGCCAAGTTTTCACCCATGGATGCTACCTGATTCTAACATGGTGCTTTATCATTTGGGAAGTGAAGTTGTAAAATTCCTTGCGAGGTTCTGCTTCTCATTCATCCTGGGTGTGAGGGGGCTGGGGAGTACATGAGAAAAAAACTCTGCTTGTACAGGCGCTTAATAGAAAACAGGAGGCCTTCATAGAGGAGGGTCAGCTTGGTTAAATGCAAAGCTAAATCATAACATCTTGAATCGAGCACCATTTTTCTAGGATAATTAATAATAGCCTCAAAGGGATCAGTAAACAACAGTTTGAATTTCTGTCTAAACGGGAGTCGATCACATATCTTCTATAGGGTTCATAGCTTTTCATCGCCAGCCTGGTCCTGCAGCTGTACTGGTGAATAAATTCTGTGTCAATCCGTGAAGGACATATGTCATAAATATAAAGGGAAGGGTAAACCCCTTTGAAATCCCTCCTGGCCAGGGGAAAGCTCCTCTCACCTGTAAAGGGTTAAGAAGCTAAAGGTAACCTCGCTGGCACCTGACCAAAATGACCAATGAGGAGACAAGATACTTTCAAAAGCTGGGAGGAGGGAGAGGAACAAAGGGTCTGTGTCTCTCTGTATGCTGCTCTTGCCAGGGACAGAACAGGAATGGAGTCTTAGAACTTTTAGTAAGTAATCTAGCTAGGTATGTGTTAGATTATGATTTCTTTAAATGGCTGAGAAAAGAATTGTGCTGAATAGAATAACTATTTCTGTCTGTGTATCTTTTTTGTAACTTAAGGTTTGCCTAGAGGGGTTCTCTATGTTTTGGAATCTAATTACCCTGTAAGATATCTACCATCCTGATTTTACAGGGGGGATTTCTTTATTTCTATTTACTTCTATTTTTTATTAAAAGTCTTCTTGTAAAAAACTGAATGCTTTTTCATTGTTCTCAGATCCAAGGGTTTGGGTCTGTGGTCGCCTATGCAAATTGGTGAGGCTTTTTATCCAACATTTCCCAGGAGAGGGGGGTTGCAAGTGTTGGGAGGATTGTTCATTGTTCTTAAGATCCAAGGGTCTGGGTCTGTAGTGACCTAGGCAAATTGGTGAGGCTTTTTACCAAACCTTGTCCAGGAAGTGGGGTGCAAGGTTTTGGGAAGTATTTTGGGGGGAAGGACGCGTCCAAACAGCTCTTCCCCAGTAACCAGTATTAGTTTGGTGGTGGTAGCGGCCATTCCAAGGATAACGGGTGTAATATTTTGTACCTTGGGGAAGTTTTGACCTAAGCTGGTAAAGATAAGCTTAGGAGGTTTTTCATGCAGGTCCCCACATCTGTACCCTAGAGTTCAGAGTGGGGGAGGAACCTTGACAACATATCACAGGCACACAGAGTTAGACAGTTAGTGGTTACAGCAGAAGTATAATGTTGCCTATTGCTACAGGACAAAGGAAAATAAGCCTTTTCTTTCCCACGAGCCGTTGTTTTTAAAACCAATTAAAAATTAGCTCTTAGCTCCACCCTTGCTTTACTTTTCATTCAAACTCCTGCCAAACCAAATTCCTTTTCATCACTTTTTTATTGATTTTTCTCTTTTACAATAAAACTGGCATCGCAACAAACATAACTTCAGAGCAGATGTCGATACAGTCCTTTGTGTCAGTATATTTTAAAAATATCTACATAATCCACCTAAATAATGCTTAACAAGCTAAAAACCCCAAAATTAACAGGGTCATTGTCTCTTTCAGTTTCATTATTGGTTCACATCCATCTACCTTTAAGATGTCTAAGCAATGATCTAATTGATCTCACGCACACGCAAACACGCACGCACTGGCCAAAGATTTTCTAAAATGACTGGTGATTGTTTGGGTGCCTCAACTTTTGAGTGCAATTTGGGACACCTTAACAGGATCTCATTTTCACATGAAGGGTGCTTAGCATTTTCTACAAGTCAGGCTCTTTTCTGGTGTCTCAAATTGGGCACCCAAAAAGTTGGACACCCAAAATCACTAGTCACTTTTGGAAAATCAGTCCCAGTCCATAAAAGGAAATTCACCCCAGGGTGGAGGACACTTAAAACTGCCTGTAAATCACTAACATCCCAAATGAGTCCTTAATACAGGGTTTTTAGGAACTTAAATGGTGGTGCCTAAAGTCTTTGGAGTATCCTCTGCATTGTGGTGGCTTATCCCCATTATTTCTTGAGCCACGATTTTCATCCATTGATCTTTAATGAAGCAATACACCACAAAGACTTCAATTCTGCTTTGGTGTTCAAGAAAAGAAGTATGCTGTGTACATGTCTACACAGCCAAATAAGATCAGTGGCTTGTGATTTATGCCCAAGGTAGAAAAGAAAGAAAAGAGTTCAAATTCAAACTTTTTTCATACTTGTATACAACTGACAACATATCCTGCCCCTTTGATACCTTCATCCCACCTCTCCACTGAATATTTGGTTTGGAACTCCTGAATTCAATTTAAGTTCTCAATCCTGTTGGATCTGGGAGAATACAGTCTGAAGGGTTATTATTGCACACTTTAAATCATAAACATGGGGACAAAGAGTGAAAAAGAGATGTCAAATCTGGGGCATAGATGAGTTACAGCACAACTGCAGCCGTAAAACCAAGTCCTCCACAGTATTTTCTTTAACTAGAGTACTGTGGACACACCACTGCCTACCTCTGATCTCAGTGACCTGGATGTGATCTCACCATTGTGTCATTTTCATTGACACAGCCCTGTTACATAGACCCCCTTGCCCTCAATATAATTTTTGAAAAATTAGCCTCTCATTACAAAACATTAAATCTCTTGTCACTCAATCCTGTAACTTGATGAAAATGTCAGATACGTAGTGGGGGTGAAAGACCCCAGTCAGGATTTAACTCAGCATTTCCTTGCTTGGCCATATAGTTTCTGGAGGGGTGGCCCTTCTGGGTCTCCATTGAGTAACAGGTTCATGGACACCAAGGTAATAGCTAAAGGAGTAAGGACCAAGAAGCCATAATTTTAGTAAGTCTGAACTTCCTGAGTTTTAAGATACCAAATACATTAAACATTTTAATGTCATGTTCAAGTCAGAAGGCTGTAGGGAGTGTAAAAGTGTATATACTGTGGACAAATAATACCTAATAAGGTGCCTTAAATAAAATAACCTGTTGTTGGTGTAATTAACTCTCCATTGTACACCTGATTCCCCGCCCTCAACCACATTACTTCACTGAAGCCTAAACTGTGTGCCTGAAATTTTTCATGTGCTGAGAGTAGAACTTTTTGGAGAACTTGTGGGAGCAGGGCTTTGTTCCAGGCTCTCCCATCCCTAGTGACAACAGGTTGGTTGTGTGTTTGTCCAGCAGAAATGGAATACATCGCAAACCAAAGAAACATGGGCAACCGTGGAACAACTGAAGATCTGTAATATCATAAACAGATTATCCTATTTGAATGAATTAATAGTATCAGATTATGCTTTAAGTGGTGCACCATGTATATGGCGTAACTCGCACTGACTTTCATTAAGAATTGTGGTGACATATAGGGAGGGAAGATTTCCTGTGGTGTGTAAATACTACACAGTGTCCTGTGGCCTTACAGGGAAAAATCACTGATGGATAAGGTCAAATGTACAGTTTAATATTCTAAAATAACCATATTGAAGGCTATGTTTATGTAGAGTTAGAAATCCCTTCTGGAGTAAGAGACTCCCAAGGCAAAATTTGAGTTTATCTAATGAGGAATCAGAACAGAGACTTGAAACTTGGCCTCCCACATCACAGACAAGTGCTCTAACCACTGTGGTCATTGTGGGGTATGGTGTTTACAATCTCTCTGGAGTTGTTCCATTTTGTATAACTGATTATTCATCGGACCAGAGAGAAAGATGGAAAAACAATGGCATGATAATGATATTTTGGATTTGGAAAATAAAAAAAAACAATTGGAAGAGAGATTAAGTATCATATAAATGACTTTGTCTTGGATGTAATCAGAGTAATCAGAGTAAGATAACAGGACAGCATTTATAACTAGTACAACAAAGATTCATTCAACAATATCTATTCTGTACCACAGCCTTGTAAAGTTCTACTCACCCTCTCATCCAAGCTAAAGGATTTATTTTGGCAGGTGAATAAAATATTGTTATTGTCATTATCATAGTAAGGATGAGCAAATTGGTTTTGAATCTAGGGTGGAAAATTTTCATGGCAGTTTTGCAGGTTAGCTTGGCATTTTGGAATATGTTTTCTCTGACAGATTTTGTTTAAACTATTTCTAAGTGCATAAAGAATCACCCCAGCAAATGGGGGGAAAATACAGATCCCATTTTAAATCAAATCATCAGAAGATCTGATAGTTAAATGAACATATCGTGGCTGGATTAGCTTTGACTGTAATGCTAGCATTTAGATACATCATTTATAAACACAATCATCAGAAATGTATTCACTTCAAAGGACTTAATATAACCTACCAAGCTGCATTCACTATAGTTTGTTTATGTTGCTTTCCGGAGTTGAAGGACACTCTTCATCTTCTCCTCATTTGTGGTTTAAATTAAAAGGTCAGACAGCTCGAGGTTCAAAAATCTGTATTCCTGGCTGCTGTAGTCTATTGGTCATACTACTCTGAAATTGTATTTTGGAATGATTCATTCTTTAGAGGTATAATGATTAAGACTACGATTATGTCATTGAGGTCAGGGAAGTCACAGAATCCATGACTTCCTTTGACCTCCATGAAACTTTCTGACCCGGGGCTGGAGCTCCCAGCCAGCCCACTGCACCCCTCAATTCTCAGCCCCCACACTGGTGGAGGCACCCGGAAGCTGTCCAGTGGGGGGGCAGCAGGGACGCCCCGCAGCTGCCCAGACATGGAAGGCAGACGGAGGATACCCCTGCAGCTGCCCAGCTGCAGTGGGCTGCCAGAGGCCTCCCACCGCTGCCCAGCACAGCAGGCAGGGAGGGGACCCCCTACAGCTGCCCACCCATGGCAAGCGGCTGGGGGACCCTGAAGCTCCCAGCTGTGACAGGCAGTGGGGGACCCCCATGAGCACCCAGCCACCATGAGGCGAGGGGACCCCACGCAGTCGAGCCCCATGGGCAGGAAGGCCCCACAGCTCACACTCCTCACTGCAATGGGGGACCCCGGAGCTCCCACTGACCACAGTGGTGGGGGACCCGAGAGCCCCAGTAGCAGTGGTTGCTGAACCCGCCTCCCCATTTTGTCTGGGATATTTTTAGTGGAAGTCAGGGACTTCCATCGCAAAATGGGGAAGAGATGGCCAGCCCTCTGTGGAGATAGAGGTGGTTAGGGACTCTTTAGAAAAGCTGGACGTGCACAAGTCCATGGGGCCGGACGAGTTGCATCCGAGAGTGCTGAAGGAATTGGCGGCTGTGATTGCAGAGCCATTGGCCATTATCTTTGAAAACTCGTGGCGAACCGGGGAAGTCCCGGATGACTGGAAAAAGGCTAATGTAGTGCCAATCTTTAAAAAAGGGAAGAAGGAGGATCCTGGGAACTACAGGCCAGTCAGCCTCACTTCAGTCCCTGGAAAAATCATGGAGCAGGTCCTCAAAGAATCAATCCTGAAGCACTTGCATGAGAGGAAAGTGATCAGGAACAGCCAGCATGGATTCACCAAGGGAAGGTCATGCCTGACTAATCTAATCGCCTTCTATGATGAGATTACTGGTTCTGTGGATGAAGGGAAAGCAGTGGATGTATTGTTTCTTGACTTTAGCAAAGCTTTTGACACAGTCTCCCACAGTATTCTTGTCAGCAAGTTAAGGAAGTATGGGCTGGATGAATGCACTATAAGGTGGGTAGAAAGCTGGCTAGATTGTCGGGCTCAACGGGTAGTGATCAATGGCTCCATGTCTAGTTGGCAGCCGGTATCAAGTGGAGTGCCCCAAGGGTCGGTCCTGGGGCCGGTTTTGTTCAATATCTTCATAAATGATCTGGAGGATGGTGTGGATTGCACTCTCAGCAAATTTGCGGATGATACTAAACTGGGAGGAGTGGTAGATACGCTGGAGGGGAGGGATAGGATACAGAAGGACCTAGACCAATTGGAGGATTGGGCCAAAAGAAATCTGATGAGGTTCAATAAGGATAAGTGCAGGGTCCTGCACTTAGGACGGAAGAACCCAATGCACAGCTACAGACTAGGGACCGAATGGCTAGGCAGCAGTTCTGCAGAAAAGGACCTAGGGGTGACAGTGGACGAGAAGCTGGATATGAGTCAGCAGTGTGCCCTTGTTGCCAAGAAGGCCAATGGCATTTTGGGATGTATAAGTAGGGGCATAGCGAGCAGATCGAGGGACGTGATCGTTCCCCTCTATTCGACATTGGTGAGGCCTCATCTGGAGTACTGTGTCCAGTTTTGGGCCCCACACTTCAAGAAGGATGTGGATAAATTGGAGAGAGTCCAGCGAAGGGCAACAAAAATGATTAGGGGTCTGGAACACATGAGTTATGAGGAGAGGCTGAGGGAGCTGGGATTGTTTAGCCTGCAGAAGAGAAGAATGAGGGGGGATTTGATAGCTGCTTTCAACTACCTGAAAGGGGGTTCCAAAGAGGATGGCTCTAGACTGTTCTCAATGGTAGCAGATGACAGAACGAGGAGTAATGGTCTCAAATTGCAGTGGGGGAGGTTTAGATTGGATATTAGGAAAAACTTTTTCACTAAGAGGGTGGTGAAACACTGGAATGCGTTACCTAGGGAGGTGGTATAATCTCCTTCCTTAGAGGTTTTTAAGGTCAGGCTTGACAAAGCCCTGGCTGGGATGATTTAACTGGGAATTGGTCCTGCTTCGAGCAGGGGGTTGGACTAGATGACCTTCTGGGGTCCCTTCCAACCCTGATATTCTATGATTCTATGACTTCCATAAATTTTTGTTATTGCCCATGATCTGTGTATGACTTCCACTAAAAATATCCATGAAAAAAACTTAGCCTTAATACTGATAATTTTTCAGCTATAACCACTATTCATTCATTTTCACTGGAGACTCCTTGGTTCATTTTTAGCCTCTCAAGTACATATTTACGATCCTTTTTCAAAGAGGCATGTATCAGTGAAATTCTTCTGCTGGCTTTTCACTGACTAATTACAAGCAGGGAACTAGTTCTCCTTTTGCAAACAAAGCCACAATTTTAACATCTTCTCTGAGTTTAGCTGTGGTTCTAGAACCACAGAGTACATAAATTGTGATCATGATAATGTCATGCTTTCATCCTAGCTTGAAATAGCATCTGTCCATTATAATGTCTTTGAAATCTTTATTGATAAAGGATCTAGACCTGTTTTTACTTACGGCATAATGTACTTGGCAGAGGTTAATATTTTGCATCAAGAAAGAGATCAGAATATAATTCCTGCAGATAATGAAGATGACGGTGTAGAATTCAAACTTGTGCTTTCCTACACCTTTCAACATTAGAGAAAACATAGATTTTAGAAACTGAGAGATTTACTATTTTTATGAGAAATATGGAAGGGTTTTACTGCTCTTTTTGTGTATAAATAGAAGGCTTATTGGCTCTATGTATTTGGGACTAAAAGAAATTCACATGCATTCATTTATTTAATAAATTTCCACAACCATAAAACAAAAGGAACTTTTTTCTAAATTGGTAATTATAATCTGATTTATATTTTTCTCGTAAGTGGGCCAAATTCATTGTTGAATCAACTCCACTAAAGTCAGTGGAATTACGCCAGTCATTACTTCAGCCACATTTCTCTGACAAAATGAAGTTTGAAATGTGGTGCAGATTCCATATTATATTGAGAACAAAGATATTTGCAAATTCTGGTTTTGCTATCTGGACTCTGGCCAGTCAAATGAATCATGCATAATATCAATGGCCTTGAGAAATGCTGAGCATGTCCTGAGAAATGTCATCACAATCTAGATATGGTTCTTTCTTTTTCCATCTTTCAGCATGTTTTGAAGTCTATGTCATGACTTTTTTTTTTTTTTTGCTGGATGTCTGTGTAATCATATAGCATTTTATGTACTGTATAAACATTTACTTAGTATAACAATTCTAGCACAAGAATGTGCAAGCTCTTAATTGCTAAGACACGTAAGGAAGTGTCGTAGTGTGATAATGTTATGCATTTAATTCATTTGCTAGATAAGATTTAAAGTTGAGTATTTTCAGGATCATAAGGATAATGTTTGCTCTGGAGTGTTTTAGTGTGGTTTTAAAATGTTTCTAAAGATTAGCAAGGAATGGATGGTTCTGAGGATTAGTAATGAGACATAAATATTTTTAACTCCTAGGTTTCTGTTTAATATCTACCCCTTGCCGCTAGATTCCAAAAGTTATCATTTGACATCTTTTCAGTGGTCAGAGCTCTGTTCCAAATGTACTAAAAAAAAAAAAAAAAAAAAAAAAACACAGTTGAAAGGAGGCACTAATTAGTATCATCCAGCCAGCCTCAACAGAAAAGACAAAGATTGAATCGGCATGGAGATTAAGCTATCCTTTGCTCGCAAGAGGTGATCTCTCCTGGTTGAGGTTGAGGCATATGGTTAGACTGTGGTCTAGTTGGTTTTATCATTATAACTTTTATGCAAACATATAGAGGACATCAGTGGGCAGGGGTTGGGGGAGGAGATATTAAATGCCCTATTTATTGAGGAGTGTCATGGCTTCAATAATGATTGTCATGAAAGATGCCATTTTTACAGGAGTACTTTGAGGAATGTTTGTGATCATCCAACCTGTTTGGTTAGACTTGTTGAGTAAAGATGTCAATTATTTGTGAACCTTATAAACACTCAGGTTCAGAGGTACCAATTTCAACAAACATACTTACATGGTAATTTCAAATGTAGCTGTAAATGACAATACCATGGATGTACACTGTGGCATGTTGCCAATGAGTGCCCAATCCATCAGGCATTGAAAGGTGGCCACAGATACATGGACACCAAAATGGTATGGTCTTAAATTGATACTGTCTGAATAGGGTGGAGATTAAAGTCTTTTCTTGTGACTTGAGTACCAATACCACTCTTGACCTGACAAAGTCGCAATATATTTGGTGGCTCCAAATCTCTCCAGCAACTCATCACTCTAGACATAGTATAAGTGTCAAATTTTGATAGTGCATTTATTTTCTGGAAATCAATGGAAAAATGGGTTGATCCATCCAGCTTTGGCACAAGTACAGTGGGACTTTTCCACACACTGGGATACAGGCATACAACACACTGTATGCACTGGAGATAGATGGTATCTCCAAGGGTTTGTTCAAGCCCTGCTAGCTGTTTCCTAACCAATGGCTACAGTCCTGGCACATCTATCCCATTAACCTGTACTGGGACAAATGTCTTAGCCAGGCCTCTTTTCTGAGCCCTGGTGTCAGCTGTCCATGGCTATCAACAATTGCAGACCATGAAGAAGCAGTCACTATGGAAATGACCATGCTGTGCACAAACAAAAGAGCTTCCCATAGAGGTACTGCACTCAACTCCCTGCTCATCTAAGGGAAGATAGATGCCCAAGGAGGGCCCTCATTTGGGATCAGGCTTTTCCATGTGAGGCCGGATCTCCAGGATCGTGCCATAGCTCCTGTTCGTCCATGGATTTAGTCAAGATAAATGGTATTTCGGAGGCCACCCTCTTCATCTGGCCTATAGATTTGCAGGAATTGGTCCCCTTAGATAGCTTTATAATTGTGCATCAGGCTCACAACATCACACAATATCTTTAATTTGGTCACAACAGCCATTCCTGTCCCACAGCCAGGAGGATCTGAGTGAACTGCACCCTGTACAATCTTTACGGTCACCTGCGACCCAGATCACCTTTCAGGTTGGAATCAGAGCAACCAAAAAGAGCAATCAACCTGTGTAAAGGGTCTGGGCTACTGCTCAAGATCAGGCCGGTAGTGGGTCTTTCTCCCAGCGACAGAAGGCTTGGGTTTTGGCTCTGATGTCTAAGATGGCCACCTTGACCCATGCATAGTCAGGAATGGCCATGGCATTGAGGTCACAATATTGGGGTTTTGCTGGCTTCCTGACACAGGATGCCAACAAAGAGTGATATAATTAGGCATTTTAGTACCCTGGACGAGTAAGCATATTTGCGCCCCGCACTAGAGCCCTGAGCAGGACTGCTTTTTAATCCCACCATCCTGCCCTGTGGGACAGGATTGGGTTTAAAAGAATAGTCCTCACACACCGCAAACAACATGAACGGCCCAGACAGCAGCCACCACTCTCCGGCTGCCTAGCTCTGAAGGCAGCACCAAATCCAGCAGCATCGCAGAAGTAAGGGCGGGCCGTGCCCCCCTGACTTGTGCATTGTCTTCAGAGCTGGATGGATGGAGAGTGGGGATCCCTGGCTGGTCACCCAGCTCTGAGGGCAGCACTGCCATCACCACCACCAGCACGGAAGTAAGGGTGGCCTGGTGTGGGATTGCCGCCCTTACTTCTGCGCTGCTGCTGGTGGTGGTGGCGCTTTCTTCAGAGCTGGGTGGCCAGAGAGCAGCAGCTGCTGGCTGGGATGCTCACGTTACTTGCCTCACAGAAGAGCTATTTTTTTATTCCTGCTCCCATCCCGCTCCACAATACCTACTGCCACTCACACCTTCTCTCGCATGGTTTGTTGAATTTTTATCCTGCTCCTGCTATTATGGTAGTGGGTCCTGCTGGACCCTCTGGATCCCCATCCCACTGCAAGGCTTTAGCTTCTACAATATTTTTCATCATTTTTCTGCCCCCTCCCCTCGCATCTGTGCCCTGGGCTGCTTCCCCACTCGTCCGCCCTGGTTACAGCCCTGCCAACAAAATAGTCCAGTGCTTGGGTGACCAT
Source organism: Caretta caretta (assembly GCF_965140235.1). Lineage (NCBI taxonomy): Eukaryota > Metazoa > Chordata > Testudines > Cheloniidae > Caretta > Caretta caretta. The sequence goes on along the minus strand of NC_134206.1, from coordinate 336,711,272 downwards.
TGTCCTGCCATGGCAACCTGGTCAAAGGTGATGATGATGGCTTCTGGGTCATCTTCACTCCTCTTTTTTGAGTTTTATCAGAACGCTTGGATCTGGAGTGCTGTCTGAAGGTCTTGCTGCGGGATGTAAGTCTGACCCCTGAAATTGTGAGAGAGTCACTATTTGTTGGACAAGGCGTTGTTGCTGTTCTTATTGCTGCACTGCCAACTGCTGAATGAGCTGCTGCCTTTGTTGTGTCTCCTGCTGGTGCTCCTGGGTGGCCATTTGTTGGAACAGCTGGGTAGCATTGTTGCTGCAGTTGGACTGCCAGTTCTTGGAGGCTGTCCAGCAGCCACTTCAATACTGTTACCATCTCTATCCTTTTACTCTTCTTAGGCCTCACAGCAGGTCTGGGATTTGGCCTACTTTCTCTGCCAAATTGTGATGGGGCTGGGCTTACGTGCGGTGCCACCTAGTAGTTACATTACTAAGTATCAACTCCACCCTGATTCTGGCCTTCCTTGCTGGCAATCACTCCAATAATGTGACGGTCCACCTTTTGGTAGATAGCGACTTGACCCACTGGGCCACTTCACCAATTGAAAGTTCGCCCCCTTCAGAGTACAATACAATGTGTATAGTTCCACATCCGCGCGTCACCTGTGAGTGGCACACCTTTGATTCAGAGCTTACAACATCTCTATCATCTCAATCTCTCCAACAGTGGGAAAAGGGGTTTATCTACCCAGATAAAGTTTCAGGTTGGAGTCAGAGCCATCAATACTTTTAAAGGGTCTGGGCCACTGCTGATGATCAGGCCCTCTCTGGGTCTTTCTTCTGGCAAAAGCACTCTTGGGTTTTGGCTGTGATGTCAAAGATGTCTAAGATGGCCACTTGACCCAAGGTCAAGGCCATGATATGGGGCTTTTGCTGGCTCCATCAAACAGGATGCCAACAAACAGTGCCGTAACTAAGCATTTTAGCACCTGGGACGAGCAAACATATTTGTGCCTCCTCCCATCCCCCCACTAGAGCCCTGTGCAGGACTATTTTTTTAATCCTGCCATCCCGCCCCATGGGACAGGATTGGGATTAAAAGAATAGTCCTCCTGCACTGCAAACAACATGAATGCCCCAGCCAGCTGCTGCCTAGCTCTGAAGGAAGCATTGCTGCCAGGAGCACAGAAGTAAGGGCTTGTGCACTGCACTAGCCAGTAGCCACCGCTAACCGGCCACCTAGCTCTGAAGGCAGCACCACCACCAGCAGCTACACGGAAGTAAGGGTGGCATGGTATGGTTTTGCCTCCCTTCTGTGCCTTTGCCAGCAGCAGCATGGAAGTAAGGGTGGCATGGTATGGTACTGCTGCTTGTGGTGGTGCTTCCTTCAGAGCTGGGCAGTTGGAGAGCCGGAGAGCCGGTCGGGAGCCCAGGTCTGAAGGCAGCACCGCCGCAAGAAGCAGCATGGAAGTAAGGGTTGCGTGGAATGGTATTGTCACACTTACTTTTGCACTGCTTGCAGCGACGGTGCTGACTTCACAGCTGGGTGGCCAGATAGTGTTGGTCGTGGGCTTGCCACCTAGCTGTGAAGGCAGCGTCACTGCCAGCAGCACCACGGAAGTAAAGGTGGCATGGGATGATATTGCCTCCCTTACGTCTGTGCTGCAGCTTAGCAGCAGCGCGGAAGTAAGCATGGTATGGTATATTATTGCTGCCCTTACTTCCCCGCTACTACTGCTGGTGGCACTCCCTTCAGAGCTGGGTGGCTGGATAGTGGTGGCTCCTGGCTGACCACCAAGCTCTGAAGGCAGTGCCGCCTGTGACATTGTACCCCAAAATGCTTTGTGGGAATATGACATAACTGGAATATGTTTTATGCTACATGTGCCATGTAACATGTCTCTGTAAAGGTTATGGTCTACTGAATCTATTCATCCTATTTGTACACATATATCATTTTTGTATTTGAAGTTATGAATATTGGCTGTATACTTGTCTGATTCTAAGTAGGTTTTAGTGAAGCAGTTGGTCAGCTTCCTGAGAAAATACCATTCTCAGTAAGTGCCCAATCAAAAAGCCCTTAAGCCAGCAATGAACTTGGAGACGCCAGTCCACATCTGAGCTTTCTCAGGAATGTGGCTTGGCTGGTAAGGAACTCAGTCATGCATGGACATGTGACTTGCCCAGGTGACTCCAAAACTCCATTTTGTAGCTGGACTTTGCATAGGAGAGAGGAGGGGGTCTCAGCCCACAAGAGAAAGTCTATTGAAACCCCTGGGAGACCCCTCCATTTTGTCTTCAGCTGGCTAAAGAGATAGCCTCTCCACCCCCAGGGATACCTGAAAGAAACTGGAACAAAGGACTGTAACTACAGGGGGTGTGAATGATTGCTGGACCCAGACTAGAAGGAGACTAGTCCGTAAAAGGAAGCTTACTGGGTGAGGATTTTATCTGGATTCAGTTTTATTACTGTACTAGACTTAGACTTGCGTGTTTTATTTCATTTTGCTTGGTAATTCACTTTGTTCTGTCTGTTACTACTTGGAATCACTTAAATCCTTCTTTCTGTATTTAATAAAATCACTTTTTACTTATTAATTAACCCGGAATATATATTAACACCTGGGGGGAGGGCAAACAGCAGTGTATATCTCTCTATCAGTGTTATAGAGGGCAAACAATTTATGAGTTTACCCTGTATAAGCTATATACAGGGTAAAATGGATTTATTTAGGGTTTGGACCCCATTTGGAGTTGGGCATCTGACTGTCAAGGACAGGAACACTTTTTAAGTTGCTTTCAATCAAGCCTGCAGCTTTGGGGCACATGGATCAGACCCTGGGTCTGTGTTGGAGCAGATTGGCATGTCTGGCTCAGCAAGACAGGGTGCTGGAGTCCTAAGCTGTAGGGAAAGCAGGGGCAGAAGTAGTCTTGAGACATCAGGTAGCAGTCCCAAGAGGGTTTCTGTGATCCAATCCGTCACACCGCCACCAGCAGCAGCAGGGAAGTAAGGGTTGCAGTGTATGGTATTGCAGCCCTTACTTCTGCACCACTGCCACCAGCAGAAGCAAGGGTGGCATGGTATTGCCACGCTTACTTCTGCACTTCTGGTGGTGGTGGTAATGCCTTCAGATCTGGGTAGTCGGAGAGTGGAGGCCGCTGCCAGGCGTCCAGCTCTCAAGGCAGCACTGTCATAAGTAGCCGCACAGAAGGGTGGCATGGCATGGTATGGTATTGCCACCCTTAAATCTGTACTGCTGCTGGCGGTGACACTGCCTTCAGAGCTGGACCGCCAGAGAGTGGCAGCTGCTGGACCGGGTGTTCATGTTGCTTGCCTTGCAGGAGGTCTGTTTTTTTAATCCTGCTCCCACGCCATCCCACAGTACCCACTGCCACTCCCACTCGCACCTGCTCCTGCATTGGTTGTTGAAATTATATCCCGCTCTTGCTATTATGCCAAAGGGTCATGCAGGACCCTCCGGATCCCCATGCTTCTGCTGGGCTCTAGCCCCTACCATTTTTTCAACATTTTTCTGCCCCTCACCCCAGATCTGCCACCTGGGTGGCTGTCCCATTTGCCCCTCCCTGATAATGGCCCTTGTCAAGGTTCCTTCCCCACTCTGAACTCTAGGGTACAGATGTGGGGACCTGCATGAAAACCTCCTAAGCTTACTTTTACCAGCTTAGGTTAAAACTTCCCCAAGGTACAAACTATTTTACCCTTTGTCCCTGGATTTCCACTGCCACCACCAAACTTTATCTGGGTTCCTGAAAAAAACGTAGTTTGGAAACATCTTTCCCCCCAAATCCTCCCAACCCTTGCACCCCACTTCCTGGGGAAGGTTTGGTAAAAATCCTCACCAATTTGCATAGGTGACCACAGACCCAAACCCTTGGATCTTAGAACAATGAAAAAGCATTCAGTTTTCTTACAAGAACACTTTTAATAGAAGTAAAAAGGAATCACCTCTGTAAAATCAGGATGGTAGATATCTTACAGGGTAATTAGATTCAAAACATAGAGAATCCCTCTAGGCAAAACCTTAAGTTACAAAAAAGACACACAGACAGGAATATTCATTCTATTCAGCACAGCTATTTTCTCAGCCATTTAAAGAAATCATAATCTAACACATACCTAGCTAGATTACTTACTAAATTCTAAGACTTCATTCCTGTTCTGTCCCCAGCAAAAGCATCACACAGACAGACACAGACCTTTGTTTTTCTCCCTCCTCCCAGCTTTTGAAAGTATCTTGTCTCCTCATTGGTTATTTTGGTCAGGTGCCAGCGAGGTTACTTTTAGCTTCTTAACCCTTTACAGGTGAGAGGATTTTTTCCTCTGGCCAGGAGGGATTTTAAAGGGGTTTACCCTTCCCTTTATATTTATGACAACCCTGCCAACAAAATAACCCAGTGCTTGGGTGGCCATTGTGCTGCCATGGCAACCTGGTCAAAGGTCATGACTATGGCTTCTGGGTCATCTTCAGTTCTCTTCTTTGTGAGTTTTATCAGAATTCTTGGAGCTGGAGTGCTGATTGAAGGTCTTGCTGCAGGATTTATGTTTGACCCCTGAAGTTGTTAGAGGATGTTGAGGGACAAGTACACCCCATTCTGCTCTTGTGCAGGGCAAGGGTGCTGCAGCCTCACAGCTAAGTTCATTGGACTGACCTTAACCTCAGGGTTGTCTGGCCTTATGACCAGAACTAATATGAGTGCTCTCTCCCTCAGGTCTGTGAGGCCCAATGGCCAGAGGCAATAAAGAGGCCCTCTCCCTCAGGGCTCTGTGGCCCAATGGCCAGAGTCAATATAGGTGCCCTCTCACTCAGGACTGTGTGGCCTAATAGCCAGAGTCATAGATTCATAGATATTGAGGTCAGAAGGGACCATTATGATCATCTAGTCTGATCTCCTGCACAACGCAGGCCACAGAATCTCACCCACCCACTCCTGCGAAAAACCTCACCTATGTCTGAGCTATTGAAGTCCTCAAATCGTGGTTTAAAGACTTCAAGGAGCAGAGAATCCTCCAGCAAGTGACCCGTGCCCCATGCTACAGAGGAAGGCAAAAAACCTCCAGTGCCTCTTCCAATCTGCCCTGGAGGAAAATTCCTTCCCAACCCCAAATGTGGCGATCAGCTGAACCCTGAGCATATGGGCAAGATTCACCAACCAGATACCCAGGAAAGAATTCTCTGTAGTAACTCAGCACCCACCCCCTCTAACATCCCTGCCCTCTCACTCAGGGCCCAATTGACAGAATAATATGGCTACCTTCTCCCTCAGAGCTGAGTGGCATAATGGCCATAGTCAGTCAATATAGGTGAGGTTTAATTGCTGTGGAGGGATGGGCCACTACCCAGGGGGGTGTTGGCTCAGGGACCTGGACCATCCCTACTCCACCAGGTCCCAGCCCAGAACCCTGTCAGCGATGAGTACACTCATCACTGGGGATCCTTCCGAAACATGCCGACTTAGCTTTCAGTTCTATAATCTAATCAATGTACAGTCCCCCTGGGCTACTTCCTACCCTGTCTCCCGATGCAGTGGTCTGGGCATTTCTGGGGTCTCCGGGTTCCTCGGCCTGTGCAGCTCTCAGTGGCTCTGACCTCCCTTGGGCGTCTTCAGGTAGCTGGGTATCTGCCTGGGTCTTGGCAGGTCTGGCTTCCACAATCTGGAGCTTCAGCAGCTCCTGGGCTGAAGCCAGCGCTATGTGTGTCCTCCCCCATCGGCGGTCAGACCTGCCTGAGCTAAGCTGCTCCCTTTTATGCTTGTGCTCCAGTAGGAGCATGCCCAGCAGGGATGAGGGGGCATGACTTCCTTGGCCCACAGTGCAGGGTTAACCCTTCCCTGTTCTGTGTGGGCCGAGTACCCCTTATCACAGAGGGTCACCGTTGGACGAGGCATTGCTACCATTCTTATTGCTACACTGCCAACTCCTGAACGAGCTGCTGCTGCTGTTGTAGTGTCACCGTTGTTGCTTCTGGAGGGCCATTTGTTGGAACAGCTGGTACTGTTGTTGCTGCAGTCGGGCCGTCTGTTGTTGGCTGTCCAACAGTCACTTCAATAATTTTACCATTTCTATCCTTTTTCTCTTTTTTAGGCTTCACAGAAGGTCACTGGGTATCAATCTCCCCTGTCTCTGGCCTCCCTCACTAGCAATCAGTCTAAGGCTGTGGTGGTAGCTAGGTAGCGACTTGACCCATGGATCCACTTTACCAGTTGAAGTTCACCCCCTTCTGGGTTGACAGAGTTCGATATAATGTATATAGTCCAACACCTCCACACAAGAAAGGGTGTTCAACCCACATGTCGCCTGTGAGTGGCACACCCTTGACTCAGGCCTTACAACGTCTATCCTCGCCTCTTTTCCAAGGGAGGGAAAAGCGGTTTCTCCCCCCTACATGAAAAGGGTGGTTCATAGGGGAGCCTGGGACCTCCCTCTCCACTCAGCATAGGGTCAAGTGCCTCATCAGTGATCCTCCAAAAGTTAGAGCCCAGAGTTCCCTAGTCTTAGGGAAGGACTAGCCTCTTCTCCAGGCCTGGGGTAGCTGATACTAGCAGAACCTTTCTTGTAGCCAGGACTCCTGTTGCAACCTTATTCAGGAGTGCCCAAGGTAAGTCTCTCGTTCTCTGCTGTCTCTCTCCTTCTGAGCTCTCTGGCTCCCTTTTAAACTCCTTGTAAACAGAGGGCTAGGAGGGCCAGTTGGTCTAGTGGTTGCAGCACTTGGCTTCCTGCCTCCTGTTTCTGTGGTTGAGGTGCCTCAGTCTTTAAGGCTGGGGGGCCATAAGGGGACCTGGGCTTTCCCACTCCAGCAGGTCCAAGCCCAGGGCCCTGTGTGAATTAACCCCGGAGTAGGGACCTCACAAGAGGGAGTCTACATTTGCTGCCCTGGGCTACTTCCTACTGTTGCTTCTTCAATTTGAGACATGACCCCTATAATCCAAGTGCCTGTGGTGACTTGTCTCTAGAAGTGCTTCCTCATGGACCCTGGGCAGCATACTGCTGAAGTCCCAGGTTCCTCCAGGTGGGACAGCTGTAAGTTTGGCCGGGTCAGAACCTCCACAAGGTCTCTGCACTTCTTTCACCTGGGTTCCTCTAAGACCGGGTGCTCCTAGGCCTCTTTCTCCATCTCCTTTGATTTGGAAGACAGTGCTAGGTTCCTGGGGGCTGCCTTGGCTGACAGGCTAGTGATCCTTCCCTCAGGTGGGAAGGCAGCTGGCTCCCGTCTCTTCACCAGTCAGCCCCAAACTGAGTCAGGTTCTCTCCTTTCCCCCCCCCCTCCTTGCTGGCATTAGCTATAGGTAAAACTGGGCAGGGCTACCTGTGTCCAAAGGCTCTCAATCCCTTCTGTGCAGGTGGGTGGTTTCTTTGCTTCACCACACTCCTCCTCCAGCTGGAACAGGTTCTGGAGTTGCAGAGGGGAGGCATCAAAGTGGAACAGGACTGCTATCTAACCCCTCCTGGCCCTGTGTGGCGTTTATATACCCCATCACAGGCATCCTAAGAGGCACAGCCCCTACAGCACCTCAGGCAGCTGGCAAAACGAACAGATGGTGTGGAGCTGGTGCATTACCTTGGGAATAATGTCCTCCTGCTGCAAGAGAACAAGAACCTGTCAGAGACATGTGTGCTTCTAGGAATCAGGGAGGATTAATGGCAACAGAAACCAGCAGCATTTCCACCCAGCATCTGCCCATGTCTTGGGGATAGATTTACTCTCCTGACCCCTGGGATGGACTCTTGTCTTTTTCTCTAATGACCTCCAGTGCTAAACAACCCCCACCCCCATTGTAGGGTGAGCTCTGGCCTCCATTCCCTCAGCCTCCCTCTGACAGGTGTTCCACCTCCAAACCCATCTAGGGACGCAGCTCAAGTTCTCAGACTCTCTCCTCCACCCAGGTAGGGCAGGGAGGGGGCTCTAGCAGAGTGGGTGGGAGGGTTTCTAGCAGAAGCAATGTGGGATTGGGGAGATTGAGCTCTTTCCCCAAGTGACCCCCAGTGACTAATGGTGAAGCTGCAGGATGGCAGCCCTAGTGAATGGGGCTGATTGACAGCCCCTGCTGTTTGAATCCTCCAATTCTCCCCAGAGCAGGTCCAGCCTGGGCAGGAGCAAAGCAATCTCCCCTCAGCCCATGTGCCTCCGCCCTGCCTTGTCAGTTTGCCGTGGCCCAGTCAGTCCCTGGCACCCAAAGCTGCCAGTGATAGGGGCAACTCTAAATGGTGGCTCTTGTGAGATGGACACTAGAACACTGCAAACTGGGCTGACACCCTTTGGGGCAGGAAAGGCTAATGACATCACTAGGTGACTGTCCTGCCCTTACCATCAGCAATGGCAGTTTCTCCTGGTGATGTAACCCTTGTAATTAAATAGCCTTGACAAAGAGCTGGTTCTGAACTGCTCAGGGACAAGCTGGCTCCATCCTGCTTGTGGAGGTGAATTCATGTCCCCTCCCAATGGCACCAGCTCTGACTCACATTCCCTTCCAGGCTTGTTGCTGCCCAATGGCAATAGGATGAGAATGACTTTCCATGGTCTAGAGATGAAAGGATCACCCCCAAACTTCTGAGCTTAATCCAGCTGCTTACTTTGTTGCCCATCAGCTGGTCGGCTTCCCCCAGAATGGAGTAGGCTAGGACCAGCCCAGCCTGGGTCATAGATGGCCAGAGTTGCTGTTTTGAGGGATGACCTTCTCTGCCCCTCCAAGCAGATATTTCAGAAGATCTGAAACCAGCAGAACATGAATCTTTAGATGACTGCCCAGAGCCAGGCTCCAAATACTGGGGCTGGAATGATATTGCTGTCTAATGGCTCAGTTGCAGACACTGAGGGATCAAAAGCCATTAATGGCTCTTTCTGGAGAGAGAGTCACAGCAGGGCCCATGGCGGGCTGGGAATGTATCTGTGTGGGTGAGCAGGCATGCTCTGAAGTGCGGCTCTCAGTGACAATACAGGACCCTCTATTGCCTCCAGCAGAGATACTTCTTGGAACCAGTTGCTTGGGACCCAGGGCTTTTGGAGCTGACAGACCAAAGGTCTATTCCCCTCAGTGATATCTCTAGTAACTGGGTCTGGCGGATGACCCCCTTTCTGGGCATCCAACAAGGATCTGGTCAGGCAATAGCTGGGTGTGTCCTGCCCACTCACCAACCCAGTGGCTCCCCTTTCAGACACACGTCTGTCAGCCAGGGAGACAGGGACAGGAGCTGGATCCCCAAAGACACAATCCTGCAGTAACTCACCCACCCAGGGATTCTTTCCGTTCCACATAGGAATGGGTTCATGGAACACACGAACCCACAACCATTAGCCAGGCTGCAACCCAGGACCTTTAATGCCATCCTCTCCCACTGGGGCAAACAAGGAAGCCTATGAGCTAAAAACAAATAGCAGGATCTTGTCCAGTCTCCAGGATGCAGCCATTTCAGGGACACCCAGCCAGCTCCACACTCTGAGCTGTGTAATTCCCGGAGAGAAAATCTTTATCTCCCCCACCTTAGCTGTGCTCCCTGTAGCCTGCTATCCTGATGCCAATCCCCGCACCGCAGGTTCTTCGGCATCATGTGTCATCAGCCCTGGGAGAAAGAGAGAGAGAGATGCAGTCAGGTTTCTCATTCTGGTTTCGGTGCCTGTATTCTTCTATTCCCATTGGTGGCTACACATTGGGAGGAGCTCTCGCTGCATCCCTAGCCCAACAGAATAACTGGGCTCCCTCCAGTGGCTGGAGTATCCTGGGTGTGTGACTGCGGGAATCTGATCCTAAACTGGGGAGCGGGAGAAGGAGAGAGAAAGAGAGAGAGAGAGACTCATCATCCAGATGGGGTCAATCTCAGAGGACTCGGCAGGTTTCAGCAGGGGGCCCATTACCCAGCTGGGGTCAGTCTCAGAAGGGACAGGGCTCATTTCTTCAGGGGCCCATTGTCCAGCTTCCATCAGTCTTTTTCTTCTATTGGGCCCCATTTCCCAGCTGGGTTCCCTTACATTTCTGTATCAGCAGCTGGTACAGCCAGTAAATACACTCCCTGGTGTGCCAGTTGATGTCATTGGCTGGGTTACTGAGGTACAGACCCAGATGATCCATAAGATTCTCCATCTTGGGGAGATGTGCTGAGTTCTAATGGAAGAATGAGGAGAGTGGGCTTCATCAGCATTCTACTGTCAGTTCCCAGTCTCCTGTGAGCCAGGAGTCTCTCTCCCCCAAGTCCCTCTGCAGGAGATGCTGCAGGAGAGAAGCTAGAGCTAGACTTTTAATTCTCTCTGCCCCGAAGGGAGCCTAGAGCAAACGGATGTGGGCAGGGCTTTCCATGAGGACTTGCTCCCCGCCTTAATGATTTTAAAATAATAAAATATAAATAAAATAGAATATTTCAGCTATTAAACAGCAGAACCCTGTTTATCAAATCTAATTGGGACCGGGGACAGATCGGAAAATCAAAAATTTGGATAATCCGGAGAATGGGAAAGTGCGAGGCTACATCACCATCTAGTGGCCACAGGAGAAATCGCCTGCTTCTGGACCTGTGTGCGCTGGTTGTTCGGTTAATATGGAGACCTAGAAAATGGAGGGTTGGATAAACAGTGTTTTACTCCATTATGTCATAGTCTGCCATGATTCAACACGATAGGACACCTCCTATAATACACTGCTATTAGTGACTCTTTCAAACACATCTTCACAGCTCCCCAGTCTCCACCCATCATGAGTAAGATATAAGAGAATTGTTATCCCTAATTGACAGAGGGAGAAACTAAGGCTGAGAAAGGTGAAGGGACCTTTCTTACACCACAAAGCCACTCAATGGCAGAGTTGGGAATAGGATGCAGGAGTCCTCACTTTCAAACTAATCATCAATCTTGAATTTCATATACGGAATGATCATAAAAAATGATTTCAAATGAGCTACAGACCAACAGTGGTTCATAGTAATTATTCAGCAAGTAGTTTAGAACTAGAACATTAGGGAGAACCATGAACTGCTCAGAGACAATTAATGGAGAGAAGCATCAAAATTAATCAAGCATATGATTGTTGTTTTCTTTTAAAACCAAGCAAATAAACCATAACCAAAGTTCTGAGTCTCCTCCCTGTCACTTAGACCCCCAGCTCAGCCAATCAGCACTGAGTCTCTGAGGGCTCTCATCAGATTGTCCAAAGGATAGCTCAAGTCACCAGTGGGGATCATGGTCAGAACACTCTTCCATTCCCATGTCTTTCTGAGGGCCTCCCACAATGAGGCTGCAGAGCAACCCCCTCCTCGCCAGTGGAGGGAAGGAAGCAGGGAAAAGGGAAACTGAAAAAGACAAACCCCAATGTCCCCAGTGATTCTAAGGGACAAAGGCCTAGGTGGGGGGAAAAAAACTCTGCCACCTTAACCTAGTATTTTCCATGCCTAGAATTTGGCTGGCACTAGATGGGTCAGGCTGAATAGGTACCAAACCTCTCTGAGGCGCTTACCTTCTGAAGAGGGATGTCTGTTTTCCAGCAAAATCAGTAGTGGGAAAGGAGAAAACTCCAAAGAGGCTCCTCCTCATGCTCACATACATGAACCCGAATTCTCTCTCAGTCCCCAAGGAGAGACCCTGAGAAGGAGACTCGCTGCAACAAAGCCACAGGTATCTCTGAAATTTCCCTGGCCCTGAAGCCTGTCCCACCTGGACGTTGTCAGGGTCTCTCTGTGAGGTCACTGCCTCTCAACCTCCTTTGACCAAAAAGCTGAGGTCCTGAAAAATGCCCTTGTGAGGTCACTGCCACACCCGCCCCTGCCCTGCGGGGCTAATGTCCTGCCCCGGCCAGCCCCTTTGGATATTTGAGCTGCTCCCCTTGTATTACCCCACTCACTCATTGTTAGTTTTGGGCATCAAGCAGGCTACACATGAAAACATCAGGGACTGCAGAACGTCCTACACTCAGTTTTTCATAGATTTGTAGACTTTAAGGCCATTTAAATGTTAGATCATTTAATCTGATCCCCCTGCATAACACAGGCCTCCTGTATAGAACAGTAGCTAGTTTTTGACCAAAGTATACTCCAGTAAAGCATTTAGTCTTCATTAGAAAACATCAAGAGATGAAGAAATCACCACTTCCCTTGGCAGTTTGGAGAAAACTGATGCAGTGAGGGGAAGGGAACTGACCTCAAGGCCACACTTGCTATTCTGTATCATAATACATATGCACAATGGAACTGCACTAAGGTTCTACAAGCAACCTTAATAGTGATGTTTCCTAACATTAAAAGTCCAGGTCTACACCCAGTTCTTTGTACTTATACAACTACTTTGGTTAGGGCTGTATTTATTTATTCATTTTTACCTAGTTGTCCCAACAAAACTTCTAGTCTGGACAGAGTTATATCTTTATAAAAGTACCTAATAAGTTATGTTTCAGAGTAGCAGCTGTGTTAGTCTGTATCCGCAAAAAGAAAAGGAGTACTTGTGGCACCTTAGAGACTAACACATTTATTTGAGCATAAGCTTTCATGAGCTACAGCTCACTTCATCGGATGCATACTGTGGAAAGTGTAGAAGATCTTTTTATATACATACAAAGCATGAAAAAATACCTCCTCCCACCCCACTCTCCTGCTGGTAATAGCTTATCTAAAGTGATCACTCTCCTTACAATGTGTATGATAATCAAGGTGGGCCACCGCTGCCACCATGTCAAGGTTCCTCCCCCACTCTGAACTCTAGGGTACAGATGTGGGGACCTGCATGAAAACCTCCTAAGATTACTTTTACCAGCTTAGGTTAAAACTTCCCCAGGGTACAAATTAATTTTATCCTTTGTCCTTGGAATATCCACTGCCACTACCAAACTCTAACTGGGTTTACTAGGAAACGTAGTTTGGACACATCTTACCCCCCAAAATCCTCCCAACCCTTGCACCCCACTTCCTGGGAAAGGTTTGGTAAAAATCCTCACCAATTTGCATAGGTGACCACAGAGCCAAACCCTTGGATCTGAGAACAATGAAAAAGCATTCAGTTTTCTTACAAGAAGACTTTTAATAGAAATAGAAGTAGATAGAAGTAAAGGAATCACCCCTGTAAAATCAGGATGGTAGATACCTTACAGGGTAATTAGATTCAAAACATAGAGAATCCCTCTAGGGAAAACCTTAAGTTACAAAAAAGACACACAGACAGAAATAGTCATTCTATTCAGCACAATTCTTTTCTCAGCCATTTAAAGAAATCATAATCTAACACATACCTAGCTAGATTACTTACTAAAGTTCTAAGACTCCATTCCTGGTCTATCCCCAGCAAAAGCAGCATATAGACAGACCCAGACCCTTTGTTTCTCTCCCTCCTCCCAGCTTTTGAAAGTATCTTGTCTCCTCATTGGTCATTTTGGTCAGGTGCCAGCGAGGTTACCTTTAGCTTCTTAACCTTTACAGGTGAGAGGATTTTTCCTCTGGCCAGGAGGGATTTTAAAGGGATTTACCCTTCCCTTTATATTTATGACACGTCCCCCAAATCTCAGCTAGGGTGAAACACTGGCTGGGATTTCTTCCTGGAGCTCTAGGAAAAACAGAGTTAATAAGACACATGCATCTCTAAATATACTACCAAGTACATAAAGACTAACAATATTTTCCACATCTCAAGGACGATTTTAACCAGTTGATTCTGGGAAACTTTCACGGGAGAGTGCATCAGCCACTTTGTTAGAAACTCCTGAGATGTGTTGGATGTCGAAATCAAAATCTTGGAGAGCTAAACTCCACCGAAGGAGTTTTTTGTTATTTTCTTTGACGGTGTGAAGCCACTTCAGTGCAGCATGGTTGGTTTGCAGGTGGAAACGCCATCCCCAAACATATGGACATAGCTTTTCCAGAGCATAGACAATGGCGTAACATTCTTTTTCACTGACTGACCAGTTGCTTTCCCTCTCAGACAGTTTTTTGCTGAGAAACACTACAGGGTGGAATTCTTGATCAGGTCCTTTCTGCATTAAAACTGCTCCCACACCACGCTCAGACGCATCTGTGGTTACTAGGAACGGTTTGTCAAAGGCTTGGGCCCTTAGTACAGGGTCACACATGAGTGTCACTTTAAGCTTGTTAAAGGCCTTCTGACACTTTCCGGTCCACTGAACAGCATTTGGCTGTTTCTTTTTGGTTAGGTCTGTCAGTGGGGCAGCGATTTGGCTGTAGTGCGGTACAAATCGTCTGTAATAACCGGCCAAGCCTAAGAAGGATTGAACCTGTTTCTTTGACTTTGGGACAGGCCACTTTTGGATAGCATCCACTTTGGCCTGTAGGGGGCTGATAGTTCCTTGACCCACCTGGTGTCCAAGGTAAGTCACTCTGTTTAGGCCTATTTGACACTTCTTAGCCTTAACAGTTAGTCCTGCCTCCCTTATGCGCTCAAGGACTATTTGTAGATGTTCCAGGTGGTCTGCCCAGGAATCCGAAAATATGGCCACATCGTCAAGGTAGGCGACTGCATATTCTCCTAATCCCGCAGGGAGACCATCTACAAGTCTTTGGAAGGTGGCGGGTGCATTTCGCAGCCCGAAAGGGAGTACATTAAATTCATACAGCCCGAGACGTGTGGTGAAGGCTGACCTTTCCTTGGCAGATTCATCTAGCGGTACCTGCCAGTACCCCTTGGTTAAGTCCAAGGTAGAGATGAACTGGGCCCGTCCCAGTTTCTCTAATAGTTCATCTGTGCGTGGCATTGGATAGTTGTCTGGCGAGTTACAGCATTTAGCTTACGGTAGGCCACGCAAAAACGTATTTCCCCATCTGGTTTGGGAACTAGAACCACTGGAGATGCCCATGCACTTCCAGAGGGGCGGATTACACCCATCTGTAACATATCCTGGATCTCCCGTTCTATAGCAGTTTTAGCTTGAGGAGACACCCGGTAAGGTTGGACTTTAATTGGGTGAGCATTACCTGTGTCAAAGGAGTGGTATGCCCGTTCAGCCCACCTTGATTATCATACACATTGTAAGGAGAGTGGTCACTTTAGATAAGCTATTACCAGAAGGAGAGTGGGTTTGTGGGTGTGGTGCGGGGGGTGAGAAAACCTGGATTTGTGCTGGAAATGGCCCAACTTGATTATCATACACATTGTACGGAGAGTGATCACTTTAGATAAGCTATTACTAGCAGGAGAGTGGGGTGGGAGGAGGTATTTTTTTATGCTTTGTGTGTATATAAAAAGATCTTCTACACTTTCCACAGAATGCATCTGATGAAGTGAGCTGTAGCTCATGAAAGCTTATGCTCAAATAAATTGGTTAGTCTCTAAGGTGCCACAAGTACTCCTTTTCTTTTTGCGGATACAGACTAACACAGCTGCTACTCTGAAACATAACTTATTAGGTACTTTTATAAAGATATAACTCTGTCCAGACTAGAAGTTTTGTTGGGACAACTAGGTAAAAATGAATAAATAAATACAGCCCTAACCAAAGTAGTTGTATAAACTTAACCTGGAAATTAGCTAGTACCCAGTACAGTAGATGGAATATGCTCTCTACATGAAATAACTCTTGTAAAACTGCACTGGCGGCTAATTTATGAATGGTTTGAAGGCCCAGTCCTATGCAGAGTGCTCTGCAATAATCCAGCTTCAAGGTGATGAATACAGAACTTTTTTTTATTTAAAGAGAACAAAAAATGCGAGAATGAGAGAATGCAAAAGCAGCCTTTAGATTGTTACCTCGGGCTCACATCATCTTGGATAAACTTTAACAACCATTGCTGAAAAAAACACAAACATTCAGTAACAATGCAGATAAATCAGAACCATTTGTTTTCTGGGAACCGAAGTTCCAGGACACCAACATTCAGAGGGGGCATTATAAAAGGCAGAATGTCTAGTAAAAAGAAAAAGGAAGTCTTTACTACATTTTGAACTGGCAGTAGTGTGTGTGGCATTTCTTGAAGGTAGTAACCACCTCAACAATATACATTCTCTATTGAACCACAGACAATAACTTAAAAAAATCTGTAAAGCATAATGCTGATTTGTCAAAAAGGTTTCTAAAGTCCAGGATGAAATTTCTGGTCAGAAAAGGAGACTCCCCCCTTCCTCCAAAAGTAGCATGGTGGCTATAGGGCACTCACCTGGCATATAGCAGACTCATCTTCAAGTCCCTGCTCTGGGTCTTCTGTAGCCCAAGTGGCACCTTAGAGACTAACCAATTTATTTGAGCATGAGCTTTCGTGAGCTACAGCTCACTTCATCGGATGCATACTGTGGAAACTGCAGCAGACTTTATATACACACAGAGAATATGAAACAATACCTCCTCCCACCCCACTGTCCTGCTGGTAATAGCTTATCTAAAGTGAGTGGCTAAGTCATTATGCAAGGTAGCCTATTTCCCCTTGTTTTTTCCTACCCCCCCCCCCCCCAGATGTTCTGGTTTAACTTGGATTTAAACTTGGAGAGTGGTCAGTTTGCATGAGCTATTACCAGCAGGAGAGTGAGTTTGTGTGTGTGGTTTTTGGGAGGGGGGTTAGAGGGTGAGAGAACCTGGATTTGTGCAGGAAATGGCCCAACTTGATTATCATGCACATTGTGTAAAGAGTTGTCACTTTGGATGGGCTATCACCAGCAGGAGAGTGAATTTGTGGGGGGGGGTGGAGGGTGAGAAAACCTGGATTTGTGCTGGAAATGGCCCAACCTGATGATCACTTTAGATAAGCTATTACCAGCAGGACAGTGGGGTGGGAGGAGGTATTGTTTCATATTCTCTGTGTGTATATAAAGTCTGCTGCAGTTTCCACGGTATGCATCCGATGAAGTGAGCTGTAGCTCACGAAAGCTCATGCTCAAATAAATTGGTTAGTCTCTAAGGTGCCACAAGTACTCCTTTTCTTTTTGCGAATACAGACTAACACGGCTGTTACTCTGAAACCTGTAGCCCAAGTGAGTTCCATAACTACTGAGCTACTGGCTATTCTGCTCTCTTTCTCTCCTTTCACATTTCTTTGAAAGGTCTAGTTTTTACAACAATATGAAATGAAAACAAATCTCAAAACTTCAAAAATTTTCATGACAAAGATTTCTAGTTCTTTTAGCAGCCCCACTCTTAACCCTTTTGAGCAGATGTGCCAATTAGTGAGAGAATCTTGCCTGCTCTACATCAACATTGAATTGTTTCATTTGGTTGTTGTTTTGTGGTTTGTGCATGTTTTAATGGACTACCCTCTGCACATCCAGTAAAGTATCTGGATGGAATATGATCTAGTGATTAAAACACAGGACAACATTCCCAGGAGGGAGGAATAGCTTAGTGGTTTGACCATTAGCCTGCTAAATGCAGGGTTGTGAGTTCAATCCTTAAGGGGGCCATTTAGGGGTCTGGGCCAAAAATTGGGGATTGGTCCTGCTTTGAGCAGGGGGTTGGACTAGATGACCTCCTGAGGTCCCTTCCAACCATGATATTCTATGATTCAGACCTATTTTCAGCTCTCTGATCTTGGCCCAGTTACCACTTAGAATTTTCAAAATGTGTCAATCCCCCCCCTCCAACCTTTCCTTCTGATCTTTTCTTGGCTACACCGCTAAATTTATTCTCTCTTTCATGCTCCTTCTTCCATCTCATTGTCTTTTTTCACTATAGGCCCTTTCTCATCACTCCCAGCTTGTCTTTATTTTTCCCCTCTCCTTTTCTTCAAGTAGGAAAACACCCACTTCATTATTGTAAATTAATGCACTAATTAAGGTGGGGAAGGCGTTCCATTATCACTAAGTAACCAAGCAAATAATAGGTAGAAATACAGTAGGATAAAGGGGAGGGGAAATAATGGGACTGTCATAAATATAAAGGGAAGGGTAAACCCCTTTGAAATCCCTCCTGGCCAGGGGAAAGCTCCTCTCACCTGTAAAGGGTTAAGAAGCTAAAGGTAACCTCACTGGCACCTGACCAAAATGACCAATGAGGAGACAAGATACTTTCAAAAGCTGGGAGGAGGGAGAGAAACAAAGGGTCTGTGCGTCTGTCTATATGCTGGTTTCTGCCGGGGATAGACCAGGAATGGAGTCTTAGAACTTTTAGTAAGTAATCTAGCTAGGTATGTGTTAGATTATGATTTCTTTAAATGGCTGAGAACAGAATTGTGCTGAATAGAATAACTATTTCTGTCTGTGTATCTTTTTTGTAACTTAAGGTTTTGCCTAGAGGGGTTCTCTATGTTTTTGAATCTAATTACCCTGTAAGATATCTACCATCCTGATTTTACAGGGGGGATTTCTTTATTTCTATTTACTTCTATCTTTATTAAAAGTCTTCTTGTAAGAAAACTGAATGCTTTTTCATTGTTCTCAGATCCAAGGGTTTGGGTCTGTGGTCACCTATGCAAATTGGTGAGGCTTTTTATCCAACATTTCCCAGGAAAGGGGGGGTGCAAGTGTTGGGAGGATTGTCCATTGTTCTTAAGATCCAAGGGTCTGGGTCTGTAGTCACCTAGGCAAATTGGTGAGGCTTTTTACCAAACCTTGTCCAGGAAGTGGGGTGCAGGGTTTTGGGAAGTATTTTGGGGGGAAAGACGCGTCCAAACAGCTCTTCCCCAGTAACCAGTATTAGTTTGGAGGTGGTAGCGGCCAATCCAAGGACAACAGGTGGAATATTTTGTACCTTGGGGAAGTTTTGACCTAAGCTGGTAAAGATAAGCTTAGGAGGTTTTTTCATGCAGGTCCCCACATCTGTACCCTAGAGTTCAGAGTGGGGGAGGAACCTTGACAGGGACTCAACTCAAAATCATCCAGTTGTCTTGTCACACAGAAAGAGTAAAGCCCAGACAAGGCATTAATTTAATGATTTAATTGGGGATCGGTCCTGCTTTGAGCAGGGGGTTGGACTAGATGACCTCCTGAGGTCCCTTCCAACCCTGATATTCTATGATTCTATGATTAGGCCTGTTCCTGACCATGGCCCAAAGTGAAACATAGATGTCCCATCTCATCAAACGTAGATCAGGGCTGGCACTAAGCCATGCTGGGGCTCACTCAGAGCTGATTGGGCCCTTCAAGAAGCCCTGCCTCAGGATTGGGAAATTCAGCTTTGCGAGTTGGAATGGGAATGTGCATGATCGGAAGCTGCCCTTAATACATGTTTTTGTATTAAATATACATGTGGAGCCAACCCTAGCCTCAGCGGAGTGTCAGAGTATAGTTAAAACCCTAAGTAAAATTCATAGCGCTCCGGTGAAATTCCTTCCTTATTGTGAAGGTTGAGTCCACCGCACTTTATTTTACATTAATAGGCAGATATAAAGGTTGGTTTGCATTGGCTCAGTGGAGGAATATTTGAGAGGCATTACTCTCACTCAGCATTTGGATGGGCTGAGCTCCCTTATGCATCTGGCTCACTGGCACCTACTGTTTATTTCCAAATGTCTTACCACAAGAGCTTATACGGGAGCAGAAAATCCTTTTTTTTCCCCCTGTGATAACATGATTATCGGGGCAAATTTTTGTAGCTCCAATCGTGTTTTTGTTGGGATTGGAAATGTCCCAATGGGTTTCTCTAATCTCTCTTGAGAGAAACATCCTGGGACAATCAACTCATTTGTACATTCTCTATTTTTTTATTTTTTTCTGTTGAAGGGAAGAGCTGGTTTTTTGCCAAGACCTGTTTAAATGGTAGCCTATGCAGTTCATTCTGAAAGCACTCATTTACCATTCACAAATTAACCTTGTAACAGGATAGCTGCTCTTATTTTCCTTGTCATTTTGCCCTTTGGATAAGAGATCGCAAACACAGAAATCCAGCTGAAAGAGCATATGTAATGTGAAGAAGGTAACTCTGAATTACATCACTATAATTACAAGCAAAAATAAGTCACCATACATCTTCATTTTCCACATACCAGATCTATTAATAATAGAATGAAATGTAATTTGTGCTAAATATTGTGCAGTGCCTCATGCCAGCATCATAACTGCTTTCAATCAGGTTGGATCTTCAATGAAAAAAGAAAGATCAGCCTTGAATACATGGACAGTAGTAATGCAAAATAGTTAAAAAATGGTATGTCCCATTTCTTTGGCTCCCAAAGTGATTATTGACACAAGGGATTTTACAAATAGCATCTATCGGAGGGGTAGCCGTGTTAGTCTGTATCCACAAAAACAACGAGGAATCCGGTGGCACCTTAAAAACTAACAGATTTATTTGGGCATAAGCTTTTGTGGGTAAAAAACCCCAATTCTCCAGATGCATGGAGTGAAAATTACAGTTGCAGGCATAAATATACTGACCTTAAAGTAGTTTCTTTTGGTACTCCTCAGTGGCATTGGAGAATAGTGGCCTGTAGAATGTGATGTTGGAGAGTTGCCTGGCAGAACTCCTGTTCATAATCTGACCTGTTCATGATGACTACAGCACCTCCTTTGTCAGCCCCTTTGATTATAATGTTAGAGTTGTTTCTGAGGCTGTGGATGGCATTGAGTTCTGTACGCCTGAAGTTATGGGGCAAGTGCTAGCTCCCAGTACTAAAAAGGGGGAAGGGTCGATGGGGAATCAGGACCCTGAGACTGACAACCCCGAGGACAAATGGGGAGAGGCCAATGCTCTAGGTCAGCCTGAATGACAGGGCGAGCAGGCTAATCAGGGAGTCAGGAGGCCAGGGAGGTCCCGTCATCCGCGTGAGCTGGAATTGCCTGGGTCAGACAGAGTGGTGCCGAGCTAAGGAGAAAGCAGGGTCCCAAGCTGAGCTATGCCAGATCCAGTGAGAGCAGACCCTGTCTGGTTGCTGCAGCTCTGCTCCCAGGACCCAGAGGGGCCAGAAAAGCAGCCCAGGAAGCAGGTCAGTGCTGGGAGCAGAGTCACAGAAGCAGCCTGCAGAGCAGACCTGTCCTGGGAGCAGAGCTGCAGCAACCAGAGCCAGAGGGGCCAGAGAAGCAGCCCAGGGAGCTGGAGGCAGAGCAGCAGCAGCAGCCGTGCTGAGACCAAGTGGTGGAGCTGGGGCTGGAGCAGTCTGGAGCTGGGTGCGGTGAGCAGCTGGGTAGACTGAGGGGGACGCTGGGCAGCTGGCCCAGCACAGGGAGACGCCTCAGCCAAGAGGCTCTGCAGGCCAGGCTTGGACCATAACCCCGACAGGGCGGGGACGATACTGGGAAGAAGGGTCCTACCACTTAGAGCCTGAGAGTGTGTGGCCACCACCAGAGCAAGTGTCCAACCCACAGCATCCCTGCAGCACAGCCAGGGCCTGAGAAGGAGGCCTGGGACTTACAAGGAACAGACTGTGAAATGCCCTGACATTCCAGAGACACCGTTTGTGATGTTCCCTGCCACAGGGCAGGGTGATGTGTTTACTTTAACCTTTCCCATTTCCCCTTATTCTTTTTCAAATTAATTGTTGATTAAATAACTTGCATTTGCTTTAACTTGTATGTAATGGTCAGTGGGTCAGATAAGTGCCCAGGGCAGAGAGAGTACCCCGGAGTGGGGACACCCTAGCCCCTCTCTAGGTGACCACAGCAGGGTTGGGGGTCGAGCCCCCCAGGAATCCTGGGCCCAGCCTTGTTGGCATTACGAGAACTCTGCCAGACAGGAGAGTGGAAGGGGAGTCCTCAAGGGCAGGGAGGCCACTGGGTAAAGGAAGTGGGAGCGAGGGCTCAGATCCTTTCGGTAGCCCACTTCACCGGGAGAAGCCAGAAAAGTTCCCCACAAGAGCAGGACTATTCCCCCGCTTACACACATCTGCAGAAGCACTCCGTGTAGAAGTCCAGTCTGTCATTTCGACTGTCAGGAGGAGTCCACGCAGAATTGTTCTTCTAGGGTTGGTAGGAGGGTTCCTGTGGGTCAGTGCACTGTTCATTGGTGTGTTGAAAATATTCCTTGAATCAGGGACGGCAAAAGTAGGCTTCCAGATCACCGCAGAACTGTATTGTGTGGTGGGGCAGAAAGAAAGTCCCCAAGATAGGACAGACTCTTCTATCAGGCTAAGTGTGTGGTTGGATAGATTAACAATATTAGAGTCACAGAACCATAGAATATTAGGGTTTGAAGAGACCTCAGGAGGTCATCTAGTCCAATCCCCTGCTCAAAGCAGGACCAACACCAACTAAATCATCCCAGCCCAGGCTTTGTCAAGCCGGGCCTTGAAAACCTCTGTGGATGGAGATTCCATCACCTCCCTAGGTAACCCATTCCAGTGCTTCACCACCCTCCTAGTGAAACAGTGTTTCCTAATATCCAACCTAGACCGCCCCCACTGTAACTTGAGACCATTGCTTCTTGTTCTGTCATCTGTCACTACTAAGAACAGCCGAGCTCCATCCTCTTTGGAATCCCCTTTCAGGTAGTTGAAGGCTGCTATCAAATCCCCCCTCATTCTTCTCTTCTGCAGACTAAATAACTCCAGTTCCCTCAGCCTCTCCTCATAAGTCACGTGCCCCAGCCCCCTAATCATTTTCGTTGCCCTCCGCTGGACTCTCTCCAATTTGTCCACATCCCTTCTGTCGTGGGGGGCCCAAAACTGGACACAATACTCCAGGTGTGGCCTCACCAGTGCCGAATAGAGGGGAATAATCACTTCCCGCAATCTGCTGGCAATGTTCCTACTACTACAGACCAATATGCCGTTGGCCTTCTTGGCAACAAGGGCACACTGCTGACTCATATCCAGCTTCTCATCCACTGTAATCCCCTGGTCCTTTTCTGTCCTTTTCTATTGTTGGGTGAGTTAAGGGTACCATTGTTGTAGTCCCCTGTGGTATGTAGGAGTTTAGATAGTTTAATGTCCTTTTTCCTCTGTAGAAAAGTAAAGTGTGCATTGTCAGTATATTTATGCCTGCATCTGTAATTTTCACTCCATGCATCTGAAGAAGTGGGTTTTTTTACCACGAAAGCGTATGCCCAAATAAATCTGTTAGTCTTTAAGGTGCCACCAGACTCCTCGTTGTTTTTATAAATAGCATGTTGTATGGAAAGAATATGTATGGAACTATTGTACTGTATTTTTAAATCACACACATACATTACTGTGAAGGAGGAAAACAATGTCTTGGCATCTGACACAAACACCTTGCCATAGTGAAAGACACTATAGATGTAACTATTTATAGTAAACATGAAGCCTCTTTCAAATTATGTCTTGTAAAAGCCTTGCAGACAAATTTAAAGGAAGGGTCAAGATTTCTGTAGCAGGTTTGGATGCTTGACTTGCCCCCTACTTTTATTTATTTATTTATTTATTTATGGGCCCTGTTCGCGCACACTTAGAGGCTTTTCTCTCAAAAGGACTTTCTTGTAGAGGAAAATGTGTGATTTCTGACACCTCTCCTGATCCCAGCAATTCAGGCTTAAACTTATGTTCTCTGTCATGTATCTTGCTCTACAGGGGCACAAAGAAAAGAATGCTTTTTTTTTTTTCATGTGGTGTGACACCTTTCTTCAGACTGCCCTTCCTTCCCTGTGGGCATACACTTATTTTGATGGGATGGTCTCTTCGCTTGAATGGTAGGTTGATCTGGACAACTTACAAATTGCAGGGAATATGTTTCAGAGTAACAGCCGTGTTAGTCTGTATTCGCAAAAAGAAAAGGAGTACTTGTGGCACCTTAGAGACTAACCAATTTATTTGAGCATGAGCTTTCGTGCATCCGATGAAGTGAGCTGTAGCTCACGAAAGCTCATGCTCAAATAAATTGGTTAGTCTCTAAGGTGCCACAAGTACTCCTTTTCTTTTTAGGGAATATGTTTGTTTAGGATATAAGGGCCTAATGCAAGGTCCACTGAAGTCAATGAGAATATTTCCATTGATTTCAGTGGGTTTTGGATCAGTGCCTTAGTCCTTATTCCTGTTCATGAACTGTTTGAAAATTGACTTTTTAAAATTAATTTAGTAGTAATTAGTCAAATTATGCCAACAAATTTCAGCCTATGGGTTCTTCATGGAGCGTTTGCTTCAGCTGCCTAACATTTTGCTGTTTGTTACTTGTTGAGTGATTCGTCACATGGTATTGTTTCTGTGCCATGATTGGAATGACTAAAACTTTTTAAACAGATAAACTACTGCAGTAGCTAGTAGAGAATGCACTTTCTTATATGTAAACATCCTTAGTGGCATGCCATTTAGGGTATTCATGAACTGTGCATCCATTCGCCAAACACTGGTGTTTGCAAAATCCCACTTGAACAAATAATTGCGGTAGAGCTGGTTGGAAAACGGTGAGTGTGCTTTGCTGAATTTTTTTTTTTCAAATTTAAAAAACCTTCAAATACTCAATTTTTTTTGCCTTTAGGTTTGTCTTTTTTCAAAAAAATCCAAAAATTTTGAGGATAAACTGAAACCATGAAAGTTTTTGCATCTAAAACAAGGACATTTTCCATTGAAAATTTTTTTTAAATTACTTGTTTTCCTCTTCTGCGATTATGTGCTCCATGTAATCAGGAGGACAGACCATAAGGCATAATCCTGCATAGGTAGGATGATTGGGTAGGCTATCTAACAGATCTGCTTCAGTGGCAGCTATGTACTCATATAGTTGAAAATTTTGCTATGGAAAATTTTTCCATTATAAAATACTGACTGGGCAAAATCTAAACGTTTCATAGGAACATATCCGTTTTGCCAAAATTTTAGATGAAAACTTATCAAATGTTCATGCAATGTATAGATAAAGTCAAACCTCTTCATTTCAATAAGATTGAAGTGCTTTATTCTGAATTATTATATGCTGTATATTATAAAAGTTGAAATGGTAAAGTCAAAATGAAGCACTTTGACCTTATCAAAGTGCTTCATTTCAATAATGTTGAAACAAAATGTTCTGATACGGTCATTTCAAAATGTCTGAAAATACATTTTCTGGGTGTTTTGTTTTGCAGGAAACGTCAAAATTTTGATTTGGGGTTTAGATTTGGGATGAAGGGATATCTTGAAATGCGACTTTCCCATGGAATTGAAATTCCAGGTTTTGAGCTGCTCTAGTGGCAGCATTGTGAAGTCTAAGCCAATCCCCAACCTTCACTGGGACAGGTGAGATTGGTCAATGGCATTTGTCCTGCCTAGAACTGCTTCATGGGATTTCATGTGTGACCCTCTTGGTTAATTGGCTGAAGCCTGAAGTAGCATGCTGGAAGGACAGAGGAAACACAGACATTTGCAGTAATCAGGTCTAAGTAAAACAAGCTTTGATTATAACACCTGCAAAAATGGGGCTTCTGATGGATACTTCCTTTTGGTTTATTTGAGGTTCACTCTCAGCTCTTGACATGGTTTGTCTATTAATCCAGGCTCTGTAAACTCCCTGTGAGTAGGGGACCTAGCACTTCTATTTGTTTGGGTGCCTATGGCACTTTATAAATAAGAAGCTGTAACATTCATTATTAAGTGGCTGAGTTTTGACAAGCCACATTGGGATGTCAGCCAGTTCTGGTGCTTGTAGGAAGGTATCCTGTTGCCCTCTTTGCTGTTTTCTCCCATTGTCACTCAGCTAGAGAGACCTTGTCTTTTCATGCAGAAACCTGCCCCTCTGGACTTGCCTAGTGTTTGTGGATGCAGGTCCTGATCAGGATTTAGATATGTGACTGCGCTCTGCACCTGCAAAGAGAAGAATGACCTGTATATGCCTGTGTGTTTATATAGCAAGAGAGAAAGCAAACTCATTACGAGCAAATATGAGTCAAAAGAAAAACACCAGGAAGGTCAGCTGAGTACACCAGTAAAATGCTGTTGGCCTAGTCTCTCATAATACTTTTGAGCTGCCAAAGGCAGCCAGTCGTGGTCTCAGCCAAAAGACATGAGAAGATGCCAGCTGGGAAGCCACCCACTAACCCACAGGCAGCTTCTAAAACCAAACTGGAGTTTCAGAATTTGAGAGTCAGGTCCAGGAGCAGCTGCCAGGCACACCCTGGCATCAGGGATTTCCCATCATTCTTGTCAGTGGAAATACTGGCCACACAGAACAGTACCATAAATCCCAGTGTGGGAGGATTTCCTTTTTGTATGGGGGAGCAGCCATCATTTTAAGATTATATATTTTGTTTCATTGTTGAAACCTAGCTGGCATAGCATTAATCCAGCAAGTCAAACTTTGTTTTAAGTATTTTTTGCTAAATATTTTAGCTTAACTCTTTGGTTGCTGCCAAGATATTATAAACAGTTCTCAGATACTGACCTAATTCAAAGTTAACTGGGGCTGATCAAATCTCTTGTACAGTCCTCAACTCCTAGCACTGTGGATGAGAGCACAAAGGTCTGAGTTAAGGATGGTTGGTTTGTATTATATTTAATTTCACTATAACTTTTTGTCTATATATACCCTTCTTTAGGGATTTGTTTTAATAACAGCCATCATCAAATCCTTCCTGGAAAAGTTTTGAAAACATATTTAAGAGAATACACCATAAAATGTATCTTTCATTTTTAGGACTATCATTACCCACTTGTGTGAGAAGTTCTACTGTGTTACAACCACACATTGTTATTTATCATGTTTGTGACAGTAGCACCTATTGACCCAAACCTTGACTGGAGTCCCACTGTGATAGGCACTGTACCTACATATAACAAGAGTCAGTCCCTGCCTTGAAGAGTGTACAATCTATATGGACAAGACAGACAGGAAGTATGATCCTCATTTTACAGATGAATAACTGAGGCACAGAGAGATTGAGGTCCAGATTTTTAAAGGTATTTAGGCTTGCCCGAGGTCACACAGGAAGTCCGTGGCAGAGCTAGGAACTGAATGCAAGTCTCCTAAGTTCCAGTCCAGTGCTTTAACCAGAAGACGATCATACCTCTCGGTTACTGAGATACCTTGAGCTGGATTGCGCTATAAAGGCACAGGTTGCAGTGCAGCTACATTGCCCCTGAGGAACCTCTGGAGGCACTATTCCTCCCAGCACTTTGCGGGAGTGCACCCATTGCATTACCCCCTTTGGAGCTCGTAGTCTGTGCTTCCCACCATGACGCTCCAACCCCACAGACTAGTCTGGCCCCAGAACTTTGCCTCATTTAGGAGTATATCTACTCCAGGAAGTGCTCCCAGAATAAGTATTTTCTGGACTGAGGAGAGCACAGGAACTTCTGTTTTTCCTTGGCCCTGTGTGGAGGTCGTACTTAGTGTGGAGGGTGTACCTGGTGTGGGAAGGCTCCTCTCCGCACTCTTCCACCTTTGCTTATGCCAGAGCTGCCCACAATCTGGCTTTTTCAAGCTCTTATGAGCTAGTCTGTAAAAGCTAGGTTCTGCCACCCCTCCATCAGGTAGCACCTTGCTCCATGAGTAGCTCCACTGAGTTCAATACGTCTGCTCGTGAAGTAATCTACTATTCACCATGAATAAGGGTTACAGAATCTCGTCCTCAGTTAGGGCTTGTCTATGCAGTGAGTTACTGTGTGTAACCAGGGTGTGAATTTACAGTGCACCAGCTTGCCACACAGTGACATCTCAGGTGGACACTGCTGCAGCGCAGTTAAAGTCCTGGAGTGTGACTTAGCTGCTATTTTTTGAAAGCATAACCACTAACTAGCTCTCTGGGACTTTCACTGCACTGTAACAGCATCCACATGGGATTAATTGTGCAGCAAGCTGGTGCATTGTAAATTCACACCCTGGCTTGCTGCACACTAACATGTTATGTAGACAGTGTTGGAGATGGGTTCCGGCAGAATCCTGGAGCCAACTGCTACCAGATTTGCCCGTTACTTTGGGGTATGCTCATTTATTAGGGTTACTCTTCCGGGGGGGAGGGGGGTGGTTCAGTAATTCTATTAATGTACTGCTTGTGTCACTTGTGTTTTCATATGGAGCTCTACTCCTCCCTTCTGCAAGTCCCCTCCCAGTGGAGCTATCCTGAGGACCTAGGTTCCCCAGGCTGGGTTCCTCCAGCCCCAGAATCAGATGAACACACACACACACACACACACACACACATATTAACAGAGCAAGTCTGAGTGGGCCGGGTCAATCAGCACTCTCAAGCTGACCCCTTATATGCCCCTGGGCTCAATAGGCTGGGCCAAGCAGCACTTCCAGGCTGCCACCCTGATATGCCCCTGGACTCAGTGGACTGGGTCGAGCAGCACTTCCAAGCTGCCACCCTCGTATGTCCCAGGGTTCAGCACGTCCCTATCCCCACCTTCACGTCACAATTGTTCTGGTAGTAACCCACTTGATGAGCAAACCCCACAGGATTTTGGGTGCTACAGGGATCTTTAGCTTAGGTAAGAGGAGCGTTGCTGTGGAGTTAATGGGGAGAAGCCAAAACCACAAAAGAGTAAAGGTCAGAGAGAGAGAGAGAGAGAGAAGCAACCAGCTGAACCATAAAAGTTATTTATTGAATAATAGTGATAACCGCACAAGGAGAGCCTAAACCAACATAACAGTTACATTATTAAAGGTTACAAAAGTCATATATAGAAAACTATACCTGATCAAACAAGTCAGGATTAGAAAGTTATACCCGAGGTAGAAAAGGAGAGAGAGAGAGCAATGGGATCTCACCACTCCATGAAGCTTGAAGTGGTCAGGGTTCCCAGGTAGTGGCGGTAGCTCAGGGTCCTGAGTGCTGAGACAGGCAGAGCCCCCAGCACGATCAGTCAGGAGAAGATGAAATCCCAGTGGAACTGATGCAGAGTTTGGATCCATGCATCAAAACAGTTACTTGAGCATGGGTAGGGATTTTTGCAGGGAAACAACAGCAGTTCAAGGGAGAACAGTAGATTTGTTTATGGGTAAACTGATGACTCAAGGGTTTTCTTTAAACTAGACCAGTGGTTCCCAAACTTGTTCCGCCGCTTGTGCAGGGAAAACGCCTGGTGGGTTTGTTTACTTGCTGCGTCCGCAGGTTTGGCTGATCGCAGCTCCCAGTGGCCGCGGTTCGCTGCTCCAGGCCAATGGGAGCTGGTGGAAGTGGTGGCCAGTACGTCCCTCAGCCCGCGCCGCTTCCAGCAGCTCCCATTGGCCTGGAGCAGTGAACCACGGCCACTGGGAGCCGTGATCGGCTGAACCTGTGGACGCGGCAGGTAAACAAAGTTTGGGAACCACTGGACCAGACAATAGGAGCTGATCACTCTTGGCTATGGGTGTGTTCCTTCCAGGGAGCTCACAATGCAATTAGGCAGCTTCAGTATTTTGGATATCAATCAAGGATTTATTACTAGAATTGGTCTGATAATTGCTGAGCTGTGTGTGCAGGCGTAGGTTCATTAACATCTGGAGCAGAGATTCCCCAGGATGCAGTGCTTCCCTGCTTTTCTGGTCCCAGAGTTCAGTGTGGTTCTTGCCTTGGAATCTCTGTTCTCCATTCTGTATGCTAATGGAGATTCCTCCCTGTCCCACCTTTGATGAAGATGAGGCTAGGGGAGTTGCCTTAATCCTATCATCCTTGTCAGGAGGGGTCTAGGTGTGTCTCCCACCACCCTTCACTGCTCTCTGCAAGTCTTTTCTCTGATTGGTTTTGGTTCAAGCAGAGGCTGCGTGGGGGAGGGAGGTCCTTCATGAGTTAGACAGGCTGGATACTGTGCCCTGGTTCTCCAAGAACACAGAACTGACTGATATCACAACCTGCCACTGGATTTTGTGACTGAAGCTTAAATCTGTGGTGGGAATATTCAGATCTGGACTTACCTCACTTGGAGGCATCCATAATAAGAATGTATACTTTGGTTCAAGAAGTTTTTAACCTTTTGCCATGTAAAACTATTGTGATGTTACAGATCAGCTGTTGCTAAGATGCTTAAAGTATGTGCAAAAGCATTAAGATATCTTCTCATCCATCCCAAAATATTCAAAGTTCTGGCTACGCCAATGTGTAATTTACTGGCCTGCCACATTTTGACTTTAATATGATGATGTCATGTCTCCTTTGAGGACTGCTCAGCTCCTCATTAGGGCCTAATCCTGCTCTTGATTCAGTCTGTTGCATTACTCCCATTGTGTTAAATGCAAGCAAGATCAGCCCTCTGATCTGTCTTTATTCACATCCTCGTAATCAGTCAGATCTTCCATTACTTCGGTAATGATAGGTTTCAGAGTAACAGCCATGTTAGTCTGTATTCGCAAAAAGAAAAGGAGTACTTGTGGCACCTTAGAGACTAACCAATTTATTTGAGCATAAGCTTTCGTGAGCTACAGCTCACTTCATCAGATAAAACTGTAACAAGCAAAAATGGCAGTCTCCGTTTTGTATTGAAAAGTTAAACTGTGGGTGAACTTCCTACAAAAATAACCAGGATTATATTAGAGATACGTTATTAATTATTAGTGTTCATTTGTATTACAAAAGTTCTAGAGGCCTCAACCAAACATAGTGCCCCATTGTGCTGAGTATTGTATATATGCAAAGAGACCCAAAGAGTTTACAGTCCAAATAGAGAAGAGAGACAACAGGCAGGAGACAGGAAATATTACCCCATTTTACAGATGAGGAACGAAGGCAGTGGTTCCCAACCTTTTCTCTGATGTGGCACATCTTGAGTTCCAGGGGCTGTTTCTGCCCACTCCTGGCTGGCAGCTACTAGAGGAAAGGGAGGGACAGAGAAGTTGACCTGTTGCTTACACAGGAGGGGCAGGGGGAAGTGAGGGTGATTGAGCTCTGATTGGTTGCTCTGTCCCTGGAGGAGGTGGGGCACCAAGGCAGGTAGCCAGTCAGAAGGTGGTTCCCCCTGCCCCTTGGTCTCATATGTAGTTTTTCAAAAAAATTTGTGGCATATCTGTTCGGGCCTGATGGCACACCGGTTGGGAAATACTGAACTAAGGCATAGAGAGATTGTGTGTTACCCATGGTCACACGGGCAGTCTATTGCAGAGCTAGCAATTTAACTCCTATCTTCTAAGTGATTTGCATACAAGAGCTTCCTTGCTCTCTCATCTCTTCTCAGAGATGTATTTTATAGGAATATTGCTATTTAAATTAAAAATTCATAATAAAATTCTAAGTTTTACGATGTGACTGGTTTAGGTGCCAGAGCCAGGCACAGTTTAGCCTTACATCTATACTGACTGACTATCTGCACTGTAATAACTAACTCCAAAAGTCTTTACCCAGCATTCATTGGGCTCAGATTGGAAACTGGGATGGATTCTTTGAATGTGGTATATATTTAATTTGACGTGGAACCCTCGTTAGGAATCTGGACCATACATTTGTGACCAAGGACTAGATTCACTAGATTTACAAGTGCCTAACCGCCTCTTGAGGTACCTAAGTCCAACATTTAGGTGCCACTGACATTCACACAACCACTGCTCAGCTGCAGCCTAACCCTGTGGGTGCCAAAACTCCATAGGAGCCTAAGTTTATGCCAGCATGAATGTGCAAAGCTACCTCAGCCCTGATACTGCCTCACAACTAACAAGCTTCCTAGAGCCCTTGCTCATGAATAAGACCTGATGGGATTCTCAAACTAGGTGTTCTCCCACGAGCAGGGCCTGATCCAGTAGGCAGGTTTAGAACATGCCTCACCTGCCCTAAGACAGTCATGAGGAAGCAGATCAAGAATTTTGAGGGCTGGCTGATGTGGTTGCCTGCCCCAGAATACTCAACTGTCCAGAGGTTAGGGCACTCATCTGAGATGTGGGAGAGGAGACCTAAATATGAATTTCTGCTCTGCCTGATTTGCCCCAGGGACTTGAACAGGACACTTCCCTACCTCACAGGGGTGTTGTGAAGATAAATGTTTTAAAGATTGTCAGGCACTTTGACAACATGGTAATCAGGGCAATAGAATAAGATGGATAGACATGAGTGCCAAAAAGACCACTTCTATAGCATATTCATGTACATTCCAATGGCTTGAGTCTTAGCATCTAGGGCAGCAGTCAGCCAGGGGAGGATCAGGAACAGGACTGATGGATCATTTGCCATTTCAGGGATCCACCAACTGGTGGATTAAACCCTGGTGGATTAGGGGTGTCGGGGCTCAGTTGGTCTGTGGCTTGGTGTCATAAATATAAAGGGAAGGGTAAACACCTTTAAAATCCCTCCTGGCCAGAGGAAAAATCCTTTCACCTGTAAAGGGTTAAGAAGCTAGGATAACCTCGCTGGCACCTGACCAAAATGACCAATGAGGAGACAAGATACTTTCAAAGCTGGAGGAGGGGAGAAACAAAGGTTCTCTCTGTCTGTGTGATGCTTTTGCCGGGAACAGAACAGGAATGCAGTCTTAGAATTTAGTAAGTAATCTAACTAGATATGCGTTAGAGTCTGTTTTGTTTAAATGGCTGATAAAATAAGCTGTGCTGAATGGAATGTATATTCCTGTTTTTGTGTCTTTTTGTAACTTAAGGTTCTGCCTAGAGGGATTCTCTATATTTTGAATCTGATTACCCTGTAAGGTATTTACCATCCTGATTTTACAGAGGTGATTCTTTTATTTTTTCTTCAATTAAAATTCTTCTTTTAAGAACCTGATTGCTTTTTCATTGTTCTTAAGATCCAAGGATTTGGGTCTGTGTTCACCTATACAAATTGGTGAGGATTTTTATCAAGCCTTCCCCAGGTAAGGGGGTGAAGAGTTTGGGAAGGATTTTGGGGGGAAAGACGTTTCCAAGCAGGCTCTTTCCCTGTTATATATTTGTTAGATGCTTGGTGGTGGCAGCAATAAAGTCCAAGGGCAAAAGGTAAAATAGTTTGTACCTTGGGGAGGTTTTAACCTAAACTGGTAAAAATAAGCTTAAGGGGTTTTCCTGCAGGTACCCACGTCTGTACCCTAGAGTTCAGAGTGGGGAAGGAACCTTGACACTTGGTATTTGGAAGGGTACCTTTCTGCTCCATAGAATCCCCTAGACATAGCTCAGCATGTTAGGGCTTCCTGTGAGGCTGGGTCAGGATTAGGAGTCAGTTGTTTTATTTTGTTCTGCCTTGATGTCTGCTTTGCTGTGAGGAACTAGTAATTTCACTCTCACATTTGTCCTTTTTTATTTTATTTTATTTGCCATAAAGGGCATGTGTCCTGGCCAATATTTCTACAGCTGAGGTATATCAGTCAATAAGCTTAACTAATCAAAGGGACTGAAGTAGCTGCAGTAGAAAGATAAGAGATTTGGGGCTTCTGTTCAGTTAGGAAGAGCACCCAACAGCTTATTCCAGTGACCGTTGGAAATAGCAGATAATGATCCATCCCACATGACGGGGTATAAACTTTCTGTGACAATGGAATATCTGTGAGGGGAGGGCTCCTGCCTCATACTGAGAATGAGGGGCGATCAGCAGGTTATCTCAAGTGCTTATATACGAATGCACAAAGCCTTGGAAACAAGCAGGGAGAACTGGTGGTCCTGGTGATGTCAAGGAATTATGACGTGATTGGAATAACAGAGACTTGGTGGGATAACTCACATGACTGGAGTACTGTCATGGATGGTTATAAACTGTTCAGGAAGGACAGGCAGGGCAGAAAAGGTGGGGGAGTAGCACTGTATGTAAGGGAGCAGTATGACTGCTCAGAGCTCCAGTACGAAACTGCACAAAAACCTGAGTGTCTCTGGATTAAGTTTAGAAGTGTGAGCAACAAGAGTGAAGTAGTGGTGGGAGTCTGCTATAGACCACCGGACCAGGGGGATGAGGTGGATGAGGCTTTCTTCCGGCAGCTCGCAGAAGCTACTAGATCGCACGCCCTGGTTCTCATGGGTGACTTTAATTTTCCTGATATCTGCTGGGAGAGCAATACAGCGGTGCATAGACAATCCAGGAAGTTTTTGGAAAGCGTAGGGGACAATTTCCTGGCGCAAGTGCTAGAGGAGCCAACTAGGGGGGAGCTTTTCTTGACCTGCTGCTCACAAACCGGGAAGAATTAGTGGGGGAAGCAAAAGTGGATGGGAATCTGGGAGGCAGTGACCATGAGTTGGTTGAGTTCAGGATCCTGACACAGGGAAGAAAGGTAAGCAGCAGGATACGGACCCTGGACTTCAGGAAAGCAGACTTCGACTCCCTCAGGGAACGGATGGGTAGGATCCCCTGGGGGACTAACATGAAGGGGAAAGGAGTCCAGGAGAGCTGGCTGTATTTCAAGGAATCCCTGTTGAGGTTACAGGGACAAACCATTCCGATGTGTCGAAAGAATAGTAAATATGGCAGGTGACCAGCTTGGCTTAACGGTGAAATCCTAGCGGATCTTAAACATAAAAAAGAAGCTTACAAGAAGTGGAAGGTTGGACATATGACCAGGGAAGAGTATAAAAATATTGCTCGGGCATGTAGGAATGAAGTCAGGAGGGCGAAATCGCACCTGGAGCTGCAGCTAGCGAGAGATGTCAAGAGTAACAAGAAGGGTTTCTTCAGGTATGTTGGCAACAAGAAGAAAGCCAAGGAAAGTGTGGGCCCCTTAATGAATGAGGGAGGCAACCTAGTGACAGAGGATGTGGAAAAAGCTAATGTACTCAATGCTTTTTTTGCCTCTGTCTTCACTAACAAGGTCAGCTCCCAGACTGCTGCGCTGGGCATCACAACATGGGGAATAGATGGCCAGCCATCTGTGGAGATAGAGGTGGTTAGGGACTATTTAGAAAAGCTGGATGTGCACAAGTCCATGGGGCCGGACAAGTTGCATCCGAGAGTGCTAAAGGAATTGGCAGCTGTGATTGCAGAGCCATTGGCCATTATCTTTGAAAACTCATGGCGAACGGGGGAAGTCCCGGATGACTGGAAAAAGGCTAATGTAGTGCCAATCTTTAAAAAAGGGAAAGAGAAGGATCCTGGGAACTACAGGCCAGTAAGCCTCACTTCAGTCCCCGGAAAAATCATGGAGCAGGTCCTCAAAGAATCAATCCTGAAGCACTTACATGAGAGGAAAGTGATCAGGAACAGTCAGCATGGATTCACCAAGGGAAGGTCATGCCTGACTAATCTAATCGCCTTCTATGATGAGATTACTGGTTCTGTGGATGAAGGGAAAGCAGTGGATGTATTGTTTCTTGACTTTAGCAAAGCTTTTGACACGGTCTCCCTCAGTATTCTTGTCAGCAAGTTAAAGAAGTATGGGCTGGATGAATGCACTATAAGGTGGGTAGAAAGTTGGCTAGATTGTCGGGCTCAACGGGTAGTGATCAATGGCTCCATGTCTAGTTGGCAGCCGGTGTCAAGTGGAGTGCCCCAGGGGTCGGTCCTGGGGCCGGTTTTGTTCAATATCTTCATAAATGATCTGGAGGATGGTGTGGATTGCACTCTCAGCAAATTTGAGGATGATACTAAACTGGGAGGAGTGGTAGATACACTGGAGGGCAGGGATAGGATACAGAGGGACCTAGACAAATTGGAGGACTGGGCCAAAAGAAATCTGATGAGGTTCAATAAGGATAAGTGCAGGGTCCTGCACTTAGGACGGAAGAACCCAATGCACAGCTACAGACTAGGGACCGAATGGCTAGGCAGCAGTTCTGCGGAAAAGGATCTAGGGGTGACAGTGGACGAGAAGCTGGATATGAGTCAGCAGTGTGCCCTTGTTGCCAAGAAGGCCAATGGCATTTTGGGATGTATAAGTAGGGGCATAGCGAGCAGATCGAGGGACGTGATTATCCCCCTCTATTCGACATTGGTGAGGCCTCATCTGGAGTACTGTGTCCAGTTTTGCGCCCCACACTACAAGAAGGATGTGGATAAATTGGAGAGAGTCCAGCGAAGGTCAACGAAAATGATTAGGGGTCTGGAACACATGAGTTATGAGGAGAGGCTGAGGGAACTGGGATTGTTTAGTCTGCAGAAGAGAAGAATGAGGGGGGATTTGATAGCTGCTTTCAACTACCTGAGAGGATGGTTCTAGACTATTCTCAGTGGTGGAAGAGGACAAGGAGTAATGGTCTCAAGTTGCAGTGGGGGAGGTTTAGGTTGGATATTAGGAAAACCTTTTTCACTAGGAGGGTGGTGAAACACTGGAATGCGTTGCCTAGGGAGGTGGTGGAATCTCCTTCCTTAGAAGTTTTTAACGTCAGGCTTGACAAAGCCCTGGCTGGGATGATTTAATTGGGTATGGGTCCTGCTTTTGAGCAGGGGGTTGGACTAGATGACCTCCTGAGGTCCCTTCCAACCCTGATATTCTATGATTCTATGATCATGGGAGAAAGAAGAATCAATTGTAATTTGAAAGTAAGTTGTTGAACACCCTGAATTACAAGAATTCACATTGCTGGGACTTGCTTTAAAAGAACAGGCCGGCTTGTGCCTACTAAGCAAAGTCATTTTTGGGAGACTGTGTAGAGTCACACTGCCCCACCAGAAGCAACATGTGGCATTGGGCTTCTTTGAGACACAAAGCCTCCTGAAAACTGGGGAAGTGTAGCCATTGCCCTACTCTTTAGAGGAAGTGATCAGCATCAGCTCTAATGATTGGCTGGCCAGTATTGCTTATTGGCACAGAGCACGGGGCAGGACCATGGGCTCACCTTTTACCTCTTCTCTATCTCCTTGGGTTGGCACAGACATGTCAAGTCTCAGTCACTGAGTGTAAGACTCTCTCATTAGCATGCTATCTCACTCACACACACATTCCTAAGATTATCTCATTTATTTTGAGTAAATATATAGAGATGTAAATTATTTTTACTTAGGCACTGAAAAAGACAACAATACATATGGGGCCTCAGGCACAGGGGTTAGAGCTTGGAAGGTTGCTTTCCAAGTTTGTGTACTGTGGTAACCATGGTGACTACAGGCCCACATTGTATACATGTGCAAGAGGAGAGAGGAGGTTATGTGGGACGGGTGTGTGTGTGTGAGAGAGAGAGAGACAGTGAATGAATACTTGACAATCAACAAAATGAGTTCACCCCAAAATCAAGCAGGACTTGATTGAAAGTTTGCGGGTTCTGCAAAATACAGTTCACATTTAAATTACATTGGACAAATTCATGTCCTAAAGGATCTCCAATCATCCAGTTTTTTTGTTCCAACCAGAAAATAATTGTTTTTATTAAAATCCACTGGTTTGCATTGCATATAGAATTCTCACAAGCCCTAGACTTTAATATGAATTAGGACATTTAAATGTTTCATATGCAATATTAAGGAGTGTACATTTTAAAACAAATTATTAAATGTTGGTTGGATTAAAAACCTGGACTATCGGATGTTGCCAAGAACCAAAGATGAGACTCCCCATCTTAAGCAATGACCTACCACACCACCTGAAAAGTCTGTGTCAGCAAAAAGAACAAGGAGTACTTGTGGCACTTTAGAGACTAACAAATTTATTTGGGCATAAGCTTTTGTGGGCTAAACCCACTTCATCAGATGCATGCAGTGGAAAATACAGTAGGAAGATATACATATATATACAGAGAACATGAAAAAATGGGGGTTGCCATGCCAACTCTAATGAGAGTAATCAATTAAGGTGGGTTATTATCAGTAGGAGAGAAAAAAACTTTTGTAGTAATCATCAGGATTGCACATTTCAAACAACTGACAAGAAGGTGTGAGTAACAGTAGGGGAATAATTAGCATGGGGAAATAGTTTTTAGTTTGTGTAGTGACTCATCCACTCCCAGTCTTTATTCAAGCCTAATTTAATGGTGTCCAGTTTGCAAATTAATTCCAGTTCTGCAGTTTCTCGTGGAGTTTTTTTTGAAGATTTTTGGTGAAGAATTGCGACTTTTAAGTCTGAAATTGAGTGTTGGAAGTTGAAGTGTTCTCCAACTGGTTTTTGAATGTTATAATTCTTGACGTCTGATTTGTGTCCATTTATTCTTTTGCATAGAGACTGTCCGGTTTGGCCAATGTACATGGCAGAGAGCATTGCTGGCACGTGATGGCATATATCACATTGGTAGATGTGCAGGTGAACGAGCCCTTGATGCTGTGGCTGATGTGATTAGGTCGTGTGATGGTGTCCTTTGAATAGATATGTGGACAGAGTTGGCAACAGGCTTTGTTGCAAGGATAGGTTCCTGGGTTAGTGTTTCTGTTGTGTGGTGTGTGTGGTTGCTGGTGAGTATTTGTTTCAGGTTGCGGGGGCTGTCTGTAAGCGAGGACTGGCCTGTCTCCCAAGATCTGTGAGCGTGAGGGATCGTCCTTCAGGATAAGTTGTAGATCCTTGATGATGCGCTGGAGAGATTTTAGTTGGGGGCTGAAGGTGACGGTTAGTGGTGTTCTGTTACTTTCTTTTTTGGGCCTGTCCTGTAGTAGGTGACTTCTGGGAACTCTTCTGGCTCTGTCAATCTGTTT
Source organism: Caretta caretta (assembly GCF_965140235.1). Classification (NCBI taxonomy): domain Eukaryota; kingdom Metazoa; phylum Chordata; order Testudines; family Cheloniidae; genus Caretta; species Caretta caretta. Next base: position 336,673,211 of record NC_134206.1, on the reverse strand, counting down.
CTTCACTTCCGCAGGTGGGTATTGTAGTTTTAAGAATGCTTGATAGCGATCTTGTAGGTGTTTGTCTCGGTCTGAGGGATTGGAGCAAATGTGGTTGTATCTTAGAGCTTGGCTGTAGACAATGGATCATGTGATGTGGTTTGGATGAAAGGTGGAGGCATGTAGGTAAGTATAGCAGTCAGTAGGTTTCCGGTATAGGGTGGTGTTTATGTGACCATCACTTATTAGCACTGTAGTGTCCAGGAAGTGGATCTCTTGTGTGGATTGGTACAGGCTGAGGTTGATAGTGGGATGGAAATTGTTGAAATCATGGTGGAATTCCTCAAGGGTTTCTTTTCCATGGGTCCAGATGATGAAGATGTCATCTATGTAGCGCAAGTAGAGTAGGGGCATTAGGGGACGAGAGCTGAGGAAGCGTTGTTCTAAGTCAGCCATAAAAATGTTGGCATACTGTGGGGCCATGCGGGTACCCATAGCAGTGCCACTGATTTGAAGGTGTATATTGTCCCCAAATGTGAAATAGTTGTGGGTGAAGACAAAGTCACAAAGTTCAGCCACAAGGTTTGCCATGACATTATCGGGGATACTGTTCCTGATGACTTGTAGTCCATCTTTGTGTGGAATGTTGGTGTAGAGGGCTTCTACATCCACAGTGGCCAGGATGTTGTTTTCTGGAAGATCACCGATGGATTGTAGTTTCCTCAGGAAGTCAGTGGTGTCTTGAAGATAGCTAGGAGTGCTGGTAGCATAGGGTCTGAGGAGAGAGTCTACATAGCCAGACAATGCTATGAGTGCCAATGCCTGAGATGATGGGGCATCCAGGATTTCCAGGTTTATGGATCTTGGGTAAAGCTTATGCCCAAATAAATTTGTTAGTCTCTAAGGTGCCACAAGAACTCCTCGTTCTTTTCACCTGAAAAGTGTCACTCTTTGGCGTTGAATCTCACTCTTTGGGGTTGTAAATCTCACTCTTAAACCAGCCAACCCTTGCTATCTCTGTTGGTATGTCCCCTTGAAGAGCATGGACCCTGTGATTGTGAGTAGCCTCTGCAGAGGTTCGGGGGGGAGGGCACAAAGAGAGAAGGTTTCTCATACCTATGTGGCCCATATGATTTTAAAACCAAAGTAATCTGTTTTCTCTCTCAAAATGCAGATTTAAATAGCTTTACTACTCCCATGGTATGCAATCCATATTTTTTGTGCAATATTGGTCAGAAACAAAAACAATGATGTATTTATTTCATTTCCTGGGAAAAGCCTAGAATATGCACTCACTCTCTATTAAAAAAAAGATACGTTTTAGCTACTTATTATTTTTTACTTATGAGAAAGAAAAGGAGCTAGATCCCTTTTATCCAACTAGCAGTAAATTGAGTGTAGCAACATCATTGTAAAATGATATGCTTTTATAAAGTCCTGAATATGGTGCATCTTTTGTGTTTTGTTTCTTATTGTTTGCTGTACACAAAAGGATAATTCATTAGGCCAATTCTCCAAATAATCTCGAAGTGACATGAATTCCTCTGCAGAGTGAATGTCTGTAGTAAGTAATCCATGGAAAACAGACAGGCGTCTCTTGTCATTTTGGAGTTTTAATCCACTTCCTGGAGCATGAAAATTCTCAGGATAGCAAGTGTGGGAACGACCAAAATCAACATTATTTTTGGATTTTATTTTCTTTACAATGCCGCTGATCAGTAGAATTGCTGAATCTGGCAGATACAGTGCCCTTGGATTAAGGAATTAGACTCAGGAGAAAGAAGAATTTGTTAAAGAGGGATGGGAAAAAACACTTTTTTTCTATTGGCAAATTTTAAGCAATGAAAGCAGTGTTGACAGAATGTTTAGGTCTAGTTTATAACAGTAGTAAGCCCTTTTTAGTTTAAGCATTGAAGTTTTTACTTAGAATAAAAACCACCTTCAGCTTTTCAAATATGTACTTCTGTTTAAAGCTCAGAATAGAGTAAACCTTATATACTAGAGACTGGATTTGTACCTGTGTGTAGGTGTAGGAAACTTATGTTGTATTCTATTGGGGCCAGATTATGATGCTTTTACATTGACTTTAGTGGCACTATTTATATGATTAATTATTCACCAATGTGAGCAAAAGAGTCATAATTTGATCCTTCGCTTCTACTGTCCTAAAATATGTAAAAAAAAAAAAGCCCACATAAAATAATAGTACAGGAGTGTCCAAGCAATTGGAAGGTTGTGGACATCTTAAACATATCAGAATCCTTTGGAGAATCCCCCAGTATAATGTACAAGCCCTGCTGGACCTATACATAGAATCATAGAATCATAGAATATAAGGGTTGGAAGGGACCCCAGAAGGTCATCTAGTCCAACCCCCTGCTCGAAGCAGGACCAAATCCCAGTTAAATCATCCCAGCAAGGGCTTTGTCAAGCCTGACCTTAAAAACCTCTAAGGAAGGAGATTCTACCACCTCCCTAGGTAACGCATTCCAGTGTTTCACCACCCTCCTAGTGAAAAAGGTTTTCCTAATATCCAACCTAAACCTCCCCCACTGCAACTTGAGACCATTACTCCTCGTTCTGTCATCTGCTACCATTGAGAACATGTCTTGAACTGACTGTTGAAGTGAGCTTTACTAGGAATTTCTTTTGCTGGATTGGGTTGGGGGGGAGGGTAAAGGAACTTTTCCTAACAAGGCTTTAAAAGCTTCAGTGGTAAAGTTATGTTGATGGAAGTCTTCCCTACTTGTTCACTGATAGCAAGTCACACAGGATTACACTATGGGCAGGAGATGTTATTTATGTGGGTGGCAATATTCAGCGTTTATTTTTTGCAGGGGGTGTTTTTTATTCAAAATAGTCAAATCAAATCAAATCCCCAACTGGCTATAAAATCGCTTGTGCCTTTGGAGGTGAATTTATAGCTCCGTGCCTTTCAGGAGCTTGGTGGAGGTTTCTCTTCCCTCCTCTCCTCTCTGCCTAGATGTTTTTTGCATGTGTTGTGTGACAGCAGGGGAAGGGGAGTGGGTTGTGCTTTTCTCTTCTCCCATTGTCAGCTAGTGTAAGAGCGTGTTGGGAAAAACCTGTCTGCGGGATCCTGTGTCATCTCCCCTACATGTGCACAGGAAAAGTCAATGCTGCTCGCTGCGCCGCTCTGTTTCCCTTTCATTCTTGCTTGTGCTGAAGCAGGGAGCAGGATTAGCTCGTGGCACTGGCTATCAGAGGAGCGTAGATAAAAGGCACAGCTCGTTCAGCGCCCCCGCTGCAGCCCTTGTTATTGTTTCCCCCTTCCCCACAACAGTTGTGCCTCATTATCCACTGTCTGGCTCAATTTTTGTGCCCGTGTGTGTACTGGAAGGGGCTTGAAGTTTTCCCTGCTCCACCGACTGTGGCAGAAGAAGGAGAGATGTTCTAAAGCGTGGCCATGAGGGCTTGATTGTTCTGCGTTTATGAATGAAACTGACCTCAATCACCTGTTACCTCCAGTTTCTAGATTGTTTGAAGTTCTGCGGCTGTACCCTACAGGACCGGGGGCACCGAGACGCCGATATACAAGGACCCTACAGTATCGTCGGCAGCATGAGCTGGATGAATAGGATTGCACTGCTTTTCTTGGGAGTATTACTAGCAGAAGGAGTGAACTGCCAGCATGTGAAGAATAACGTGCCAAGACTCAAATTATCCTATAAAGGTAAGTCTGTTGTTGTCTTTTATTTCCTCTCTCCCTCGCTCTCTTTTCTTAGGATCTGTTCTTATTTTTCCTGCTTTTCCTTATCGTTAAAAATGGAGATGTGTGTTCGAGAAAATATTTTCTAACACTTTAAAAAAACGTTTTAAATTCAATACCACTCAATTTAAATGCAGACAAAGAAGAGTTAATTACATTTGCAGGCAAAGATTCTAGAATATGCTGATTTTTGTAAGAATATTGAATTATTTCATAGGACTTTACTCTTTCAAAATGATTAGACATCTTTGACCACCCAATTAATCTTTATGCTGCTCTGGGCATGTTGTACAGCTACAATCGAGTATTTATCTAGTTCAAACACGATGGAATAGAGGACGATTTATGTTGGGTTTTTTTATGCATGAAGTGGTTAAATCTCAGTCATGAATATTCAGTTTGTACAGATCTGACAGTCAGATGCCTCACATAAGCAGTAGATGGTGGGTTTGCCAAGAAAGTGTAAACTGAAATGCAATTTTTTTCTTAAATGAAATTGTATCATACATACTTTGACTATATTTCAGTAATCCTTACAGAGAAAGTGTTACTAAGAGAAGATAACCAGGTGATTACACTTATCTTTGGAAATTGAATAGCATTAGGGGGCTAGAGCACATGACTTATGAGGAGAGGCTGAGGGAACGAGGTTTATTTAGTCTGCAGAAGAGAAGAGTGAGGGGGGATTTGATAGCAGCCTTCAGGTACCTGAAGGGGGGTTCCAAAGAGGATGGAGCTCGGCTGTTCTCAGTGGTGGCAGATGACAGAACACGGAGCAATGGTCTCAAGTTGCAGTGGCGGAGTCTAGGTTGGATATTAGGAAAAACTATTTCACTGGGAAGGTGATGAAGCACTGGAATGGGTTACCAAGGGAGCTGGTAGAATCTCCATTTTAGAGGTTTTTAAGGCCTGGCTTGACAAAGCCCTGGGTGGGATAATTTAGTTGGGGTTGGTCCTGCTTTGAGCAGGGGGTTGGACTAGATGACCTCCTAAGGTCTCTTCCAACCCTAATCTTCTATGATTAGACACAATGTAATTGACAGTAATTAACTTTAGTAAAATATTGCTATTCTTAAAAGTCAGGACTGTGAAGACCCAGGCATACCCTCTCCATTATCATTACAGGACATTTCATTAAAGATTCTATATATGTACATTATTGGGAGAAACATAAAAGCTGGACAGTATACAAATGGGATAGAAGATTAAACTATAAGAGCTAGGTATTATTACTAAAAAAGGTGGTTTTTTTGACTTTTTATAATCTCAGATTATGGTTATGGTAGAGAGATGGGGAAAGTAGGTTCAGTTCAAAATGTGTGTGTGTGGTAAGCGGGGAGAAATGCACCATTTCTACAATGGACAAAAGTGAACATGTGTGTTTGTGGTCATAGATGTCAATCTCTGTCTGCTGTATGATCTATATATCTCATGCCAGGAGAAGTATGTTCTCTACTTTTTGCATAACAGGGAGAATCTGTCTTTCTGGTGTCACAAGTGTGAGGGGAAAAAAAACACCTAAGTGATTCCAGGCAGTCATCATTTTCACACTTGAGATCAAAAAATTAAACACCTATCTAACTTGGATGTGTTCTGACTTCATTGTGAAATAAATGAATGTGCCTATTTTAAAAAGAGTGTGTGTGTGTGTGTGTGTAATCCCCACTTTATATATGAAAAGAACACTTTATGGTTCTCAAAATGTGTCAATTTGTTTTTTTTTTTGTGAGAAAATTCTTTTATATTTAATAAATACAAATTGGTTATTTTAAATAATTTAATCTGAGAGACAACCGGATGCATGTGTCATGTTATAAAACTCATTAAATACACTTTAATTGTTTTTGATCTAACTTCCAAACTTTAATGACCTGACCATAAAACTCAATTAAATTATTCTATAGGAGCTTAACTTCAAGTATTTCTAAAAAGTGCTCCATTAAAGTGTTAAATGGCTAATTAATAATTGTTTGTTATTTTTCCCCCATTAAAGTTTATTGAGGGCTCAATTCTGACACTCATAATGCTAATGCTGAATCTTCTCATTGAAATCAGTGGGACTAACTGTGTAATAAGGTGCTACTTTGATTTGAGGAAGGGTGGCAGAATCTGGTCCATATTTTGTATCCATTGATACTATATCCAAACATATAACCAGCTTTGCAACACTTGATTATTCTGGTGGCTGGTTGTTTTTAACTTCTGCTTCTGTTGGGAATAAGAATCTAATTCTCATAGTTTTTATTTAATAAACACCAGCTTCTAGGGGAAAGTTTTTCACAACAGTAACTCAGGAAACTGATAGACTCATTGGTGCTGTTTGTGTAATTGAGTAAATGATCTGTAAAAGAAGTATCCTATTGGGCACACTTTGAGTAGGACAAGGGAAGGAGTCCATGTAATAAATATATTATAAATTGGGGCATCTTTATGGAAGAGGGACCCAAAAGATGCTTTCAGGTTTATTGCAGAAGTGACATGTTAGAAAAATGGGGTTTCTTGTCTTTGTACCAATCATATTTGGGCAGCTACCTGGGGAAAGCAGATATGGGGTAAACAGGGATGACATACTGTCCTTATTGAAGTCAATACTAGCAAAACTCACATTCACTTCAGTAGAAGTCAAGATTTCACCCCATAAATCTCAAACACAGACATTACATGCAGGGCCATGAACTGAAATTTATTTTCTGATTTTAATATAAATATGACCAAGTGCCTGAATCAAAGTTCACTGAAGTCAATGAGAATCTTTTCACTGACTTCTGTGGGCTTTGGATCATGTCCTAAATATGGAAAAAAATAGCTTAAAACTACTGCAGGTTAAACTGATCCTCACCACCTCCACCTCTCTTTTGTGGCTTTTAAAGGCTGCAACTGGTGAAATAAAAAGAAATTTAATCTCCAAGATGCAAAGAAAGCCTTTAATAAAACAACTGTTAAACAATGAAGAAATAACATTCTTAAAGTTTCTTTTTATCTCAATGAACAGTGTAATGAGCTCCACTGTGTTATTAGGTTGTAGGTTCTGTTCAGAAATCATCTGTTGTATATAGTTTTCTGTGTGATGGTGATCAAGTTGTGAGTGCAAAGTTGTTGTTTTTTTGTTATTGGATGCATGTTACTTGAGAATTTCTGAAGCACTTAGAGGAGAGGAAAGTGATCAGGAACAGTCAGCATGGATTCACCAAGGGCAAGTCGTGCCTGACTAATCTAATTGCCTTCTATGACGAGATAGCTGGCTCTGTGGATGAGGGGAAAGCAGTGGACGTGTTGTTCCTTGACTTTAGCAAAGCTTTTGACACAGTCTCCCACAGTATTCTGGCCAGCAAGTTAAAGAAGTATGGGCTGGATAAATGGACTATAAGGTGGATAGAAAGTTGGCTAGATTGTCGGGCTCAACGGGTAGTGATCCATGGCTCCATGTCTAGTTGGCAGCCAGTATCAAGTGGAGTGCCCCAAGGGTCGGTCCTCAGGCCGGTTTTGTTCAATATCTTCATAAATGATCTGGAGGATGGTGTGGATTGCACCCTCAGCAAGTTTGCAGATGACACTAGACTGGGAGGAGAGGTAGATACACTGGAGGGTAGGGATAGGATACAGAGGGACCTTAACAAATTAGAGGATTGGGCCAAAAGAAATCTGATGAGGTTCAACAAGGACAAGTGCAGAGTCCTGCACTTAGGACAGAAGAATCCCATGCACCGCTACAGACTAGGGACCAAATGGCTCAGCAGCAGTTCTGCAGAAAAGGACCTAGGGGTTACAGTGGACGAGAAGCTGGATATGAGTCAGCAGTGTGCCCTTGTTGCCAAGAAGGCCAATGGCATTTTGGGATGCATATGTCGGGGCATTGCCAGCAGATCGAGGGACATAATCATTCCCCTCTATTCGACATTGGTGAGGCCTCATCTGGAGAACTATGTCCAATTTTGGGCCCCACACTACAAGAAGGATGTGGAAAAATTGGAAAGAGTCCAGCGGAGGGCAACAAAAATGATTAGGGGACTGGAACACATGACTTATGAGGAGAGGCTGAGGGAACTGGGATTGTTTAGTCTGTGGAAGAGAAGACTGAGGGGGGATTTGATAGCTGCTTTCAACTACTTGAAAGGGGGTTCCAAAGAGGATGGATCTAGACTGTTCTCAGTGGTAGCTGATGACAGAACAAGGAGTAATGGTCTCAAGTTGCAGTGGGGGAGGTTTAGGTTGGATATTAGGAAAACCTTTTTCACTAGGAGGGTGGTGAAACACTGGAATGCATTACCTAGGGAGGTGGTGGAATCTCCTTCCCTAGAAGTTTTTAAGGTCAGGCTTGACAAAGCCCTGGCTGGGATGATTTAGTTGGGGATTGGTCCTGCTTTGAGCAGGGGGTTGGACTAGATGACCTCCTGAGTTCCCTTCCAACCCTGATATTCTATGATTCTATGAACTAACTGGAAAAAGATTGCATGTAGATTCAGTTGTACTACTCCCTGGTTTCCATTCAAGCCATAGTAAAAATAGATATTTTGCCTAAAATTAGTATGAAAATAAGCATGCCCCCAGACTCTGTGTATGATCAATCTATAAATGTGCCAGAATTTCATCCACTCTTTTATAGGCAAGTAGTGCTGAACCACATGGGTACATGTGAGTCTGAGGTTAATATTTAACTAGTAAGGTAGCTACTTAACTTGACGTACTTGCACTTGATAACTTGCAAGTGTTTTTTTTCTACCCAATTCTATAGCCAGCCACATACCCCAAGTAACAAAACAAAAACAACAAAAAAACAGAGAGCATTTTAGTAAGAGAATTAATAATATATAGGCCCTGATTGGAGACGTGTCTGTAATCACTTAATATTGCAGTTTGTCTCAAAACTCAAGATACCTATTTAAAGCATCTTATAATTAAATTATATTATGCATATATCCTCCTCTCTGAATCCTCTTTTCACACTCACTGTGAAGAAGAGAAGGGAATTGAGAACTTGGAAAGAGGAGCAGGGATATAGAAAAAACAAGTGTTTATGGACATAGGAAAGTGCTCGTAAGATTCTCCAGCCCCAATTCTCTGTACATTGCAAAAAGATCTACAATTCAGGCTCCTTTAGTGTCAAGATCCATTTGGCACAGGAGTTGGGAGTACAGGACTTAGATGCAGCCACAATATTTTCAGGCGACCTTGGTCCTGATCTGGAATATATTAGAGCAGCTCAGGAGCTGATCTCATTAACATTAGCAGGCCATGATCCCCAAAGAAGCCATATACCAGTTTAGAATTGTCAGAACAGAACAGAGGCCTACTCTGGCACAAACTTCCTGCCCCCAGCGTACCCTCTACACTGGAGAGAGGAGACTGGTTAAAATGTGTTAGGATATAGATATTCAGGCCTGTCTGTAAAGGCCTATACTCTAAGAATTGAGGTGTATTCTTATCACTTAGCTAGTTATAGAGGTATAAAAGAAAGATCAAAATCACTGTCTACCAGTGTAAGGGCCTTCTCTTACTGTGACAGTCTGAGGCCCTGTTCTTAGGCTAAGATCTTTGGCTAAGCAATAGAGGCAGCCATAAGCTGGGAAGTGAATGGTCACATCATTACATTCCAAACTAGTCACATTGAAATAAGGTGCTATGATAATGCCTATCGCCTCCAGAGAAAGAGAAGTGCCTAGAAAATGTAAAAGGAAACTTAGTTTGATAGCATCCTGTCTGGCAAGAACTCACTTATCAATAGCTGGGATGTGAAATCCTCACTTCTGTGTTGTTCTATCATTGTGGTCCCCATTTCCCTATTGTTTATCTGTATAATCTCTTCTGGTTCTGTGATTGTTTCTGTCTGCTGTATAATTAATTTTGCTGGGTGTAAACTAATTAAGGTGGTGGGATATAATTGGTTACATAATCATGTTACAATATGTTAGTAAGTTTTACTATATAGTCTGCAGTCAATCAGGAAGTGAGTGGGTGGGGGGGAATGGGGGTGGGGAATTGGAATCATGTTTTGCTAAGGGAGGGAATGGGAACAGGGACACAAGTAAGGCTCTGTGGTGTCAGAGCTGGGAAGGGGGACACTAAGGAAGGAAACTGGAATCATGCTTGCTGGAAGCTCACCCCAATAAACATCGAATTGTTTGCACCTTTGGACTTTGAGTATTGTTGTTCATGCGAGAAGGACCAGGGAAGTATGTGAGTGAAGGAATAAGCCCCCTAACAAAGTGCTTTACATCAGCTGAGATCTTGCCTGTGCAGAGGAATTCTCAGCTGGCCATTTAGGACAAAAGATGCAAAGTGACCAGACCAAGGAGGAAGAGAAGATGGCTCTACATTTTTTGTTTTATCTTCCCACTGTTTCTATTAAATGCTAGTAAGGAAAGTGTGGTTTCTGGATTACAAAACCCTCCCTTTGTAGGGATGACTATTTCAGTGTAACTGGGCCTGCTATACAGTTTCTTGTTCATAAAAGGTGCTGGGGTGATAGCAACGGAAACTGTGCTCTTCTCTTTGTGCATGGAGCAGCTTACCCTTATACTTAAAGCCCTGATCCAGCAAAAAATTTAATCAGATCAATAGTCCCATTGAAAAGTCTACCATGCATTTCAGTGCTTTGCTGGATCGGGACTTAGATGCATCTCTGAGTGCTTGGGACATGTTTAGCGACATATATTTTAAGCAATAATCTGCAGCCCCCTTAAAGAGGATAGAAAAATGTTCTTTTTGTCTTTCAGAACTTCTGGAAAAGCTGGCACCAGCTGAAGAGCAACCCAGAATACCATGGATCTACTGTCACGACGAAGATTGTGTTTTGTGTTGTGTTAAAAAAACGGGATACTGCTTTAGGCAGAAAAGGATTAATGAGTTCTTTACCTGTATTTACAGAAACAAATGTTGCAGAAGGGCAAAGGTCAAGGAACGCCAGTCTGTTAATAGGGAAACATCTAAAGGTGGTGAAGGCAGGTTTAAAGGCAAAATGTGCATGGGACACGAGGTTTATCTGTTGGTGGGAATGAAAGGATAAACATAAAAATTTTGAGCACAAATTACCAAAGGAAGAAAAAGGGTATGTGAAAAACATTGGTTAGTGACATAGGTGTAGTTTGACTTCTGTATGGGGGGGTGAGCTTCAGTCAGGTCAATGGGGCCACATATGGGGGGGGCAAATTCCGTGCTGGCCCCAGGGGTGCCATTTCAGTTTGGGGGGGCACAACTTTAACCGTGATTCCAGGGGCTACTAAGGCAACTGAAAACTCTAGTGTTTTTTAAGATAACTTAGAAATATCTGACAGGAGCACTGTACGTAATTCCCATATCAAGAAAGAAAATTAAATAAAGATTAGACCCCTTTAGCTCTAATACTAACATGTTCTGACATTGTGTGGTAAGTCACTTATGGGACACTGGTTAGGTTTAAAATTGTAATGTATATTCTTACTCAGATACTCTTACTAAAGTCAGAAGGGACCATCATGCTCATCTAGTCTGACCTCCTGCACATTGCAGGCCAAAGAACCTCACTCACTCAATCCTGTGATCAATCCTGTAATAAAGCCCTAACCTCTGGCTCAGCTACTGAAGTCCTCAAATCATGGTTTAAAGACTTCAAGTTACAAAGAATTCACCATTTACGGTAGTTTAAACCTGCAAGCAACCTCATCCCCCATGCTGCAGAAGTAGGTGAACCCCTCCTCCCCCAGTCTCTGCCAATCTGACCTGGGGGGGAACTTCCTTCCTGACCCCAAATATGATGATCAATTAGACCCTGATAGACCCTTAGCATGTGGGCAAGACCCACCAGGCAGATGCCTGGGAAAGAATTCTCTGTAGTAGCACAGCGCCCTCCCCGTCTAGTATCCCATCTCCAGCCATTGGGGATTTTTGCTACAGGCAGTCACAGATGGGCCACACACCATTGTAGGCAGTCTTGTCTTACCATCCACTCCATAGATTTATCAAGCTCAGTCTTGAAGCCAGTTAGGTTTTTTGCCCCCACTGCTCCCCTTGAGAGGGTGCTCCAGAACTTCACTCCTCCAGTGGTTAGAAACCTTCACCTAATTTCAAGCCTAAACTTGTTGATGGCCAGTTTATATGTATTTGTTTTGGGGTCCACATTGATGCTTAACTCAAATAACTCCTCTCCCTCCCTGGTATTTATTCCTCTGATGTATCCCTCAGAGTAATCATATCTCCCCTCAGCGTTCTATTGGTTAGACTAAACAAGCCAAGCTCTTTGAATCTCTTCAGGTTTTCCATTGCTCAGATCATCCTAGTAGCTCTTCTCTGCACTTGTTCCAGTTTGAATTCATCTTTCTTAAACATGGGAAACCAGAATTGCACACAGTAGTCTAGATGAGGTCTCAGCAGTGCCTTGTATAATGGCACTAACGCTTCTCTCTCTCTACTGGAAATACCTCACTTGATACATCCTAGGACTGCATTAGCCTTTTTCACAGCCACATCACATTGATGGCTCATAGTCATCCTGTGATCAACCAAAACACTGAGCTCTTTCTCCTACACTGTCACTTCCAACTGATAAGTGCCCAGCTTGTAGCAAAAATTCTCATTGTTAGTCCCTAAATGCATGACCTTGCACTTTGAGCTATTAAATATCATCCCATTTCTATCACTCCAGTTTACAAGGTCATCCAGATCTTCTTGTATGGTATTCTGGTCCTCCTCAGTTTCGGCTCTACCTCCCAACTTTGTGTCACCTGCAAATTTATTAGCACATTCCCACTTTTTGTGCCAAGATCAGTAATAAAAATGTTAAATAAGGTTGGTCCCAAGACTGGTCCCTGAGGAACTCCACTAGTAACCTCCCTCTAGCCTGACAGTTAACCTTTCAGTGTGATTTGTTGTAGTCTTCCCTTTAACCAGCTCCTTATCCACCTCTCAGTTCTCATATTAATCCCCATCTCCTCCAATTTAACTAATAATTTCTCATATAGAACTGTATCAAATGTCTTACTGACATCCAGGTAGATTAGACCTACTACATTTCCTTTGTCTAAAAATCAGTTATCTTCTCAAAGAGAGATATTAGTAACTTTGTTACCACCTCTTGAATACAACAACTGAAACAATTGTAGAAAAATCTATAATTACTTTCTATCATTTCAGCTACTTACTTTTTGAAGTTCACCAAGCTTGGAACAGATCATTTAACTTTATAGGAAACATCCTAACAGCCCTTTCAGGGGCTTCAGCAGGGAGCAGCACACCTCCTGTCTCCTCTGCAGAACTCCTTAGATTGCACACTCAGGCTGCTTTCCTGAGGCTTGCAGTTGGGGTGGGGGTGGGGCGAGGGGCAATGCCCTCCCATGTCCCTCTGTAACCTTGGATTTGAGGGGTGTGTGTTCCCCAGAATGTGATCAAGCCAATTGTAACCATATTTTGTGCATTCAGCCACCCTGAATTAATAAAATAGAACATCACATAGTGAAAGGTTAATTGGAAAGCAGGCTTTTAGAAGCAAGGTCAAAACTAACTACAGTTTCTGCTAATCAGATGGGAGGAGGGGAAAGAAAGTAAACAACTGAGGGCAGGTTTATGCTACAACGGGGATCGATGCTCTGAGATCAATTGAACAGCAATCAATTTAGCTGGTCTAGTAAAGATCCATGAAATCGACAGCAGATCACTCTCCAGTCAATCTTTGTATTCTACCCCCGACGAGAAGAGTAAGGTAAGTCGACGAGAGATTTTCTCCCATTGCCCCCCCCCCAGTGTAGATCTCAAGGTAACTTGACCTAAGGTATGTCGACTCCAGCTACGTTATTCATGTAGCTGACATTGAATAGCGTAGGTTGACTTACCGTGGTAGTGTAGACATAGCCTGAGCCTGAAAACCTTGGTGGATGGAGATCTTGAGTTTGGATGTCTCTGATCTTAGAAGTTTATTGAAAATTAGGAAAAGTGATGATTTAGTAGGGGTCACTATTATCTATGTGTCTTAAAGAAGTTAGTTATAAAAGAATAGTTAATAGACTGTACTTTGGAGCAGTCCTCTGAAGCCATCTTGAGAAACATTTTTCCTGACACCTTTTCTCCCTGGTGGGTGAGCAACTGGCCACTGCAAATCCACTGTTAATTACTCAATACCATTCCAGAGGGATGGTCTAAAACTACTGCTTATGTCTGTGTATACTTAAATCTAATAAACTGCAGTGTTAGACAAGAGCACACTTACTTGTATTAATCCTTGATCAGATGGAATTGCTGTGTTTCCATTGATTTATTCCTGACACCGCCTGGAGTGAAACAGTTAAGTTGCCACTGTTGCACATTCTGAAAACCCTGGGTAATACCCCCCAAACTCTGCCTATGGTTACTGAAAAAAAATCAGTAATAATTGGTGAGTCTTAATCAATGTCCAGCATGTCAGTCCAGCTGAATGCATCTGGTTTTGTATAAAATTGGAAGTAAGGAAAGGAAGGCTATTGCAACACCTTCCCTGATTCCTATAAAGGGTAGTAGAATAAAGGTTCAGTGAAGGTATATCTGCCCAAACACCAACTCAATGTGAACTACTAAAGGTTATTGGATTTACTTAGCAACAAGGAAGGGTGGATAGCCTAAAGAAAAGGCTCCCAAGGAATGTATTGGAAACTGCTTTGGGTGAAACTGGATTAGGAGTTGGAAAACTGGATGCTACTAACACAGCGGCATTGACAAACAAACTAACTTACGTTACAGTTGAAATTCAAGAATTGAGAAAGCCCATCAGTGCATCCTTGTTAAAATTAGGAATGGGCCAACAATTATTTTCTAAAATATTGCCAGTATGGCAACAGCAAGATGAAAAAGATTTGTAACTTTTAGCAGGGACTATGGAAACAAGACAAGAAAATGTGTCCTAAGCATTAGCCTGTACACAGGCCCAGGAGATAACTCAGCAATTGGTCACTCAAATAATTCGGAAAGGTAAGCAAGGAAATTTGCCTTTGGAAATAACAAAAGTCATTGTGGGAAAATGTCACAGAAGGGAAGAGATCATTAATGAAATCATTAATGAAATGGAAATTGGTAAACTTTACACTGAATAAAGACCAAATGGTTCTATGAGCATATGTAGTAACTGTACAAGCCAGTCTCACTATTGATATATAGCCAGTGGTACCTGTGGGAATCCAGCTAACCAAAAATTTGGTGATGTAGTCTGCTGACCATGATTCCTGGGCATATAAAAACCATCAACAATGGAAAACTATTGATAGGTTACAGAGTGTGGCCTATGAAAATTTGAGACATGTGTGAGGATCAACATTTACAAGAAAGAGATGAATATTTCTATGTTAAAGACAAAGAAACCTGAAGATGAATGTTTGATATATTCACTGAACAAAAATCAGGTGTTGTGTATGGAGGAAGGGATGTGTTTGTGTTCGGAGGCATTGTCCAACAATAGTAGTGGACAATAATGAATTGTATTTTATGACCTGTTTAGTTAATAGCTGTTTTTGCAATATTACAAAGATTGTAAGTTGTGATTTTGAGTACTATGTACCTGTATGGACTGTAAACTACTTGAAGTATAAACCACAGTTGTATCACAGTGTAAAATCTGTAAACTTAGGTATGAATGTGACCATGATAAGAAAATCGTTGGTCCATCCTATGTTACATTTGCATTTACAATATATTGCACAGACAAGAGAACAAATACTTTGTGATGGGTTGGACCCCTTTTAGATGCCACCTGATGTATTGGGGTCCCACTGAACCCACGCGTTCCACTAGCCTGGGTTCCCTTACCCTGTCCTGCTGCACACACACACACAGGTAGGGACACACTCAGCTGTAGAATCACACAGAGCCTGCAATCAGCTCTGTGTGGGAAGACTCAGCTCAGGGAATTGCCCAGCACTCTGGAGTGTAAATCCCAAATGATATTGTCTCTCTCTGTACAGCAATCTATACAGCGTAAGCTCATGAAATTCACTCTCTCCCTCAATGTGAAGGAAGATATGCACAGCTTTCCCCACCCCCACCCTGAGTTATGAATTGCATACATTATATTTTAAAATAAACAAAAAACAATTTATTAACTACAAAAGGTAAATTTAAAATGATTATAAGGGATAGCAAACAGAACAAAGCAGATTAGTGAGCAAATAAAACAAAACACGCAAACTAGGCTTAATACATTAAAGAAATTGGCTGCAAATAGTAATTTGTCACTCTAAATGTTGTTTTATGTAGATTGCAGAGTTTCTTGAAGGTAAACTGCACTACTTGCTGCTTAAATCGCCAAGTATACCCTTCACAGGCTGACCTTTCTCATCTGGGCTCAACCCCTGCACCCCAGCTTAGTTCCTTCGTTTCTTCAGGTGTTTTCATCAGTCTTCCTTCTTCAGCTGGGAGACAGTGGAGAAGAGCCCAGATTAATTCATTCCCCAGCCTTAAATAGGATTTGCATATGGCATGAATCCTTTGTTTCCCAGTTTGACCACCACCACCTTCCCATGGAAAAATACTAGCATTTCAGGATGGTATGTTGTACCAGGTTACATGATCAGGAAACTTCTCAGGAAGGAGGGAGATTAGTATCATCAAAATCCTATTGTCCTTTCTAATGGTCCATCCAGGCTGTTTGTGTACTGTCTGGTGGGTGTTCCCCAAGTGAAAACACAGTTGTAATTATACACAGTCAATATTTCTAACTTCAGATACAGAAATGATACATACATACAAATTGGTTAATCATATTCAGTAAATCATAACCTTTCCAATTATATCTCACATGACCCATCTAACATAAAACATATCTTAGTTATGCCATATTCATATAACAATATTTCTATGACGAATCTGAGGCATAATGTCACACACTACAACATGATAATACAGAAATCACTCATGTACTGAAAACTATTCCAGATGCAGGACATCACTCGTGGTGGTAAACACTAATAGGTGGTTGCCTTCTGCAACTGGTATACTAAATATAATAGTTCACCCCATTGTGGTGATCATTGGAATCCAATAGACTTTATTAGTGATCATAATAAATTGGGCTTTATGCTGGCAAACAAAGTCAAATAAGGCCCATGTTAATTATACCCAGGAGGCAAGCTCAAGTTCAGCAGGTCTGAGTTTTGGATTTTAATAATAATAATGGCTTTGGTAAAAGCATCATTAAGGTGGGCATTGTCAGGTCTGAGACCTTTTTCTGCAGCCACATTAGGACAGCAGCAGCCATGAGTCAAGCAGTAGAAAGTCACATCCTCACATTCCCTCTAAATTATATCAAAACAGTGTAATTGGGCAGTTAAGAAGGCGCTTCTGTCCTAATAGTACCCATCATTACCAGATAAAGAAACAGATCTTAAGATGTTTAAATAAAACTTTCATAGCATTGTGTCTGGCAAGGAACCACTTATCAACTTCTCTATTGTTTATTTGTATGGTCTCTGATTCTTTAATTGTTTCTGTCTGTTGCATAACTAATTTTGCAAGATTTAAATCAATAAAGTTGGTGGGGTATGATTGGTTAAAGAACTGTTTTGCAATATGTTAGGATTGGTCAAAGAATTATTCTGTAGTACTTTGGTTAAGGTATAACTAAGCACTATTCAAGTTTAACTGTATAAACTGGGGTCCAAAAGGAAGTTCTTTGGAACCTAACTTCAGGACACAGCCCAAGATCAGCACTGCCAGATCTCAACATCCTGCCAACTATATTGTACAGAAGTTGGAATCCCTGGCCAACTTGCTTCTGTTTAGCCATCAGGAAAATTCTGTCTGCCATATTGGGAGTGGTGAGTATTGTATGTTTAGCCCATGTATTGTTCTGGCAACCGTTAATAAATAGAGGTTAAGGATATTACTGTGTAAGCCTCTTTCACTGTTAAAAGTCCCTTCAAACCTGCAGAAGATTATGCGCTAAGCCTGTTATGCTTATAAGAAGCACATGGGATCTTTTTCAGGGGAAGAGGCAATAAGCTGCATTTATTGAAGATACAACAATTAGCATATGCATTCACATACACGCACACAAACACACACACACGCTCTCACTCTATCTCACCAGTCAATGTTATAATTACCAGTCCAGAGTCTGGATCAATCTAGTGGCCAGTTAGATTGATCACAGGTAGGTCGTGACACGATGCTCCGGGGAAGTCTTGGCAGGACGAACCCAAAGTTTCATGGCAAGTGTCAAGGTTCCTCCCCCACTCTGAACTCTAGGGCACAGATGTGGGGACCTGCATGAAAAAAAACCCCCTAAGCTTATCTTTACCAGCTTAGGTCAAAACTTCCCCAAGGTACAAAATATTACACCCGTTATCCTTGGAATGGCCGCTACCACCACCAAACTAATACTGGTTACTGGGGAAGAGCTGTTTGGACGCGTCTTTCCCCCCAAAATACTTCCCCAAAACCTTGCACCCCACTTCCTGGACAAGGTTTGGTAAAAAGCCTCACCAATTTGCCTAGGTGACTACAGACCCAGACCCTTGGATCTTAAGAACAATGAACAATCCTCCCAACACTTGCACCCCCCCCTCTCCTGGGAAATGTTGGATAAAAAGCCTCACCAATTTGCATAGGTGACCACAGACCCAAACCCTTGGATCTGAGAACAATGAAAAAGCATTCAGTTTTTTAAAAGAAGACTTTTAATAAAAAATAGCAGTAAATAGAAATAAAGAAATCCCCCCTGTAAAATCAGGATGGTAGATATCTTACAGGGTAATTAGATTCAAAACATAGAGAACCCCTCTAGGCAAAACCTTAAGTTACAAAAAAAGTACACAGACAGAAATAGTTATTCTATTCAGCACAATTCTTTTCTCAGCCATTTAAAGAAATCATAATCTAACACATACCTAGCTAGATTACTTACTAAAAGTTCTAAGACTCCATTCCTGTTCTGTCTCTGGCAAGAGCAGCATACAGACCCTTTGTCCCTCTCCCTCCTCCCAGCTTTTGAAAGTATCTTGTCTCCTCATTGGTCATTTTGGTCAGGTGCCAGCGAGGTTACCTTTAGCTTCTTAACCCTTTACAGGTGAGAGGAGCTTTCCCCTGGCCAGGAGGGATTTCAAAGGGGTTTACCCTTCCCTTTATCTTTATGACACGCCCCCCAAATCTCAGCTAGGGTGAAACACTGGCTGGGATTTCTTCCTGGAGCTCTAGGAAAACAGAGTTAATAAGACACATGCATCTCTAAATATACTACCAAGTACATAAAGACTAACAATATTTTCCACATCTCAAGGACGATTTTAACCAGTTGATTCTGGGAAACTTTCATGGGAGAGTGCATCAGCCACTTTGTTAGAAGCTCCTGAGATGTGTTGGATGTCGAAATCAAAATCTTGGAGAGCTAAACTCCACCGAAGAAGTTTTTTGTTAGTTTCTTTGACGGTGTGAAGCCACTTTAGTGCAGCATGGTCGGTTTGCAGGTGGAAACGCCGTCCCCAAACATATGGGCGTAGCTTTTCCAGAGCGTAGACAATGGCATAACATTCTTTTTCAGTGACTGACCAGTTGCTTTCCCTCTCAGACAGTTTTTTGCTGAGAAACACTACAGGGTGGAATTCTTGATCAGGTCCTTTCTGCATTAAAACTGCTCCCACACCACGCTCGGATGCATCTGTGGTTACTAGGAACGGTTTGTCAAAGTCTGGGGCCCTTAGTACAGGGTCAGACATGAGTGTCGCTTTAAGCTTGTTAAAGGCCTTCTGACACTTTCCGGTCCACTGAACAGCATTTGGCTGTTTCTTTTTGGTTAGGTCTGTCAGTGGGGCAGCGATTTGGCTGTAGTGCGGTACAAATCGTCTGTAATAACCGGCCAAGCCTAAGAAGGATTGAACCTGTTTCTTTGACTTTGGGACAGGCCACTTTTGGATAGCATCCACTTTGGCCTGTAGGGGGCTGATAGTTCCTTGACCCACCTGGTGTCCAAGGTAAGTCACTCTATTTAGGCCTATTTGACACTTCTTAGCCTTAACAGTTAGTCCTGCCTCCCTTATGCGCTCAAGGACTTTTTGTAGATGTTCCAGGTGGTCTGCCCAGGAATCCGAAAATATGGCCACGTCGTCAAGGTAGGCGACTGCATATTCTCCTAATCCCGCTAGGAGACCATCTACAAGTCTTTGGAAAGTGGCGGGTGCATTTCGCAGCCCGAAAGGGAGTACATTAAATTCATACAGCCAGAGATGTGTGATGAAGGCTGACCTTTCCTTGGCAGATTCGTCTAGCGGTACCTGCCAGTACCCCTTGGTTAAGTCCAAGGTAGAGATGAACTGGGCCCGTCCCAGTTTCTCTAATAGTTCATCTGTGCGTGGCATGGGATAGTTGTCTGGGCGAGTTACAGCATTTAGCTTACGGTAGTCCACGCAAAAACGTATTTCCCCATCTGGTTTGGGAACTAGAACCACTGGAGATGCCCATGCACTTTCAGAGGGGCGGATTACCCCCATCTGTAACATATCCTGGATCTCCCGTTCTATAGCAGTTTTAGCTTGAGGAGACACCCGGTAAGGTTGGACCCTAATTGGGTGAGCATTACCTGTGTCAATGGAGTGGTATGCCCGTTCAGTCAGTCCTGGGGTGGCTGAGAACGTTGGCGCGTAGCTAGTGCACAGCTCCTGGATCTGCTGTCGCTGCATACGCCCAAGGGTCATGGAGAGGTTCACCTCTTCCACACCACCAGCACATTTCCCTTCGTAGTAAACACCTTCAGGCCACTCAGCGTCGTCTCCTCCCTGGGCTGTAAACTGACAAACCTTTAATTCTCTGGAATAAAAGGGCTTTAAAGAATTAACATGGTACACCTTAGGCTTTCGGTTGGAGGTGGGGAATGCTATGAGATAATTAACAGCTCCCAGGCGCTCCTGGACCGTGAATGGCCCTTCCCACGATGCTTCCATTTTATGGGCCTGGAGCGCCCTTAAGACCATGACCTGGTCTCCTACTTTGAAGGAACGCTCTCTGGCATGTTTATCATACCAGGCTTTTTGTTCTTTTTGAGCATCCTGTAAGTTTTCTCTAGCAAGGGCTAAAGAGGTTCGGAGGGTGTTTTGTAGGTTGGTTACAAAGTCCAGAATGTTAGTTCCTGGAGAAGGTGTAAATCCCTCCCATTGCTGCTTCACCAACTGCAATGGCCCCTTAACCTCACGGCCATATACAAGTTCAAATGGGGAAAACCCTAAACTGGGATGTGGTACAGCTCTGTAGGCAAAGAACAACTGCTGCAACACTAGGTCCCAATCATTGGAGTGCTCATTTATGAATTTACGTATCATGGCCCCCAAAGTTCCATTAAACTTCTCCACCATGCCATTTGTTTGATGATGGTAAGGAGTGGCAACCAAGTGATTTACCCCATGAGCTTCCCAAAGGTTTTTCATAGTTCCTGCCAGGAAATTAGTCCCTGCATCGGTGAGGATGTCGGAGGGCCAACCTACCCTGGCAAAAATGTCTGCTAGTGCCTGGCACACACTTTTAGCCCTGGTGTTGCTTAGAGCTACTGCTTCCGGCCATCGGGTGGCAAAATCCATGAAAGTCAGTATGTACTGCTTTCCTCTGGGTGTCTTTTTCGGAAAAGGACCCAGAATATCCACAGCTACTCGCTGAAATGGAACTTCAATGATGGGGAGTGGCTGGAGAGGGGCTTTGACCTGGTCTTGGGGTTTTCCCACTCTTTGGCACACCTCACAAGACTGGACATAGGTAGAAACATCCTTGCCCATTCCCTCCCAGTGGAATGACCCCCCCAAACGGTCTTTGGTCCTGTTCACCCCAGCATGGCCACTAGGGTGATCATGGGCTAAGCTCAAGAGCTTGGCCCGGTATTTAGTTGGAACTACCAACTGTCTCTGAGGATGCCAGTCTTCCTGGTGTCCACCAGAAAGAGTTTCCTTGTATAAAAGTCCTCTTTCTATAACAAACCTGGATCGATTAGAAGAGCTGAGAGGCGGTGGGTTGCTCCGTGCCGCCGTCCAAGCTCTCTGGAGGCTTTCATCTGCTTCCTGTTCGGTCTGGAACTGTTCCCTTGATGCTGGAGACATCAGTTCCTCATGGGATTGTGGACCTAGGCTTGGTCCCTCTGGAAGCGATATAGGGGATGGAGCTTTTTCTGTTGACTGTGAACCGCTCTCTGCTGGTGCACTATGTTGGGATTCAGGCTCCGGCTGAGCCTCTTGGGTCGGGTTATCAGCTGCTGCCAGTTCAGGTTCGGTGGGGCCCTCTGTTGTTGAGGTTGCAAGTACTGGATTCAGTGCTGACACGGGGTCTGGTGTTGGTTGTTCGGCTGGTTCCGGTTCTGGGACTGGTTCCGTCTGGGTCTCTGGGACTGGATCCACTACTGCTGTTGCAGACATTGGCCTGGGGTCCAGGTCCATCACCTCTGACTGGGTCCTGATAGAAGTTTCCGGAACAGAGCTAGGCCTCACGGCTTGTTTAGCCTGGCTGCGGGTGACCATTCCCACCCTCTTGGCCTGCTTCACATGATTGGCCAAGTCTTCCCCCAACAGCATGGGGATGGGATAATCATCATAGACTGCAAAAGTCCACATTCCTGACCAGCCCTTGTACTGGACAGGCAACTTGGCTGTAGGCAAATTGAAAGAGTTGGACTTGAAGGGTTGAATCGTCACTTGGATCTCTGGGTTGATTAAATTGGGGTCCACTAAGGAAGCATGGATAGCTGACACTTGTGCTCCGGTGTCCCTCCACGCGGTGACCTTCTTCCCACCCACACTCACAGTTTCCCTCCGCTCCAAGGGTATCTGGGAGGTATCTGGGCCTGTGGACCTCTGGTGTGATTCCGGTGCAATGAACTGTAATCTGTTGGGGTTCTTGGGGCAGTTGGCCTTTACATGCCCCAGCTCGTTACACTTAAAACATCGTCCAGCTGACGGGTCACTGGGGCGAGGAGGGTTGCTGGAGAACGGGGTGGTGGGACGATAAGGGGTCTGGAGGGTTCTTTGGGAGGTAGGTGGGGCTTTGGGCGGCCCCCGGTAATAGGGTGTGGTCTGGGGTGGTCCCTTCTGGTCTCCGCTCCAACTGCGACCAGTTTTCTTCTTCTCTGCCACCTCCACCCATCTGGCTCCAATCTCTCCTGCCTCAATTACAGTTTTGGGTTTCCCATCTAGGATGTATCTTTCTATTTCCTCAGGAACACCCTCTAAGAATTGTTCCATTTGCATTAGGAAGGGCAAATTTACTGGAGATTCAACACTTGCTCCTGATATCCAGGCATCCCAATGTTTCACAATGTGGTAGGCATGTCGGGTAAATGACATGTCTGGTTTCCACCTTAGGGCTCTGAACCTCCGACGAGACTGCTCGGGTGTTATCCCCATTCTGACTCTCGCCTTGGATTTAAACAGTTCATACTTGTTCATGTGTTCTTTAGGCATTTCAGCTGCCACCTCAGCTAAGGGTCCACTGAGCTGCGGCCTCAGCTCTACCATGTATTGGTCAGCAGAGATGTTGTACCCAAGGCAGGCCCTTTCGAAGTTTTCTAAGAAGGCCTCAGTATCATCACCTGCCTTGTAGGTGGGGAACTTTCTGGGATGGGAAGTGGTACCTGGAGAAGGATTGCTAGGGTTTGTTGGTATATTCTGCTGGGCCTTTATCCTCTCCATCTCCTCCACATGCTTCCTCTCTTTTTCCCTCTCCTCCTCCACATGCTTCCTTGCCTCCATTTCTTGTTCCTTCTTCAGCTGCATGAGTTCTATCTGTCTTTCATGTTCCCTTTGTCTTTCCTCAGCCTGAAATTTGGCTAATTCCAGCTGTAGTCGAGCTGAGGATTTGGTCATTCTAACCTCTCTGTTTTTAACTAACTTTACACCCGAGGTTTAGAAATAAACAAACAAAACGTGGCTGTAAAATTTTGCTGTGCTGGAATAGAATACCTATTCTCTGATAGTGACTGTCAGCCTACAGAAAAAAACAATTCCCTTGTCTCTGCTCTGGGCCCAAATTAAAGCAAAAAACCTCCAACTGCTTGGAAACCTGCTTACCCAGCCCAAAGAAAAAGCAAATGGGTAGAACACACACCCCCTATTTACTTTTAGGAAGAAAAGAAAAAAAAAAAACCCCTGGATTGGAAGACTGTGAATTTCCCTGCAGGAGTTAAGTACCCTGCCTCCAGGCAAAGAAAACCTGCAATTCACAAGATAATCCCCTTTTGTCTCTGCTTGGCCACAAAGCAGAGAGAAACCAAGCTGCTTTCAGTTTCAAAGCTGCTTTCTGGACTTTCTTTCCAAAGAAAAAAAAAATTTCCTTTTTAAAATCTGTATTTCTAGTTCAAAAAATCTCAACTGGATCTCAAATGATTTCAGGTTAATCCCACCGCTACCACCATGTCAAGGTTCCTCCCCCACTCTGAACTCTAGGGCACAGATGTGGGGACCTGCATGAAAAAAAACCCCCTAAGCTTATCTTTACCAGCTTAGGTCAAAACTTCCCCAAGGTACAAAATATTACACCCGTTATCCTTGGAATGGCCGCTACCACCACCAAACTAATACTGGTTACTGGGGAAGAGCTGTTTGGACGCGTCTTTCCCCCCAAAATACTTCCCCAAAACCTTGCACCCCACTTCCTGGACAAGGTTTGGTAAAAAGCCTCACCAATTTGCCTAGGTGACTACAGACCCAGACCCTTGGATCTTAAGAACAATGAACAATCCTCCCAACACTTGCACCCCCCCCTCTCCTGGGAAATGTTGGATAAAAAGCCTCACCAATTTGCATAGGTGACCACAGACCCAAACCCTTGGATCTGAGAACAATGAAAAAGCATTCAGTTTTTTAAAAGAAGACTTTTAATAAAAAATAGCAGTAAATAGAAATAAAGAAATCCCCCCTGTAAAATCAGGATGGTAGATATCTTACAGGGTAATTAGATTCAAAACATAGAGAACCCCTCTAGGCAAAACCTTAAGTTACAAAAAAAGTACACAGACAGAAATAGTTATTCTATTCAGCACAATTCTTTTCTCAGCCATTTAAAGAAATCATAATCTAACACATACCTAGCTAGATTACTTACTAAAAGTTCTAAGACTCCATTCCTGTTCTGTCTCTGGCAAGAGCAGCATACAGACCCTTTGTTCCTCTCCCTCCTCCCAGCTTTTGAAAGTATCTTGTCTCCTCATTGGTCATTTTGGTCAGGTGCCAGCGAGGTTACCTTTAGCTTCTTAACCCTTTACAGGTGAGAGGAGCTTTCCCCTGGCCAGGAGGGATTTCAAAGGGGTTTACCCTTCCCTTTATCTTTATGACACGCCCCCCAAATCTCAGCTAGGGTGAAACACTGGCTGGGATTTCTTCCTGGAGCTCTAGGAAAACAGAGTTAATAAGACACATGCATCTCTAAATATACTACCAAGTACATAAAGACTAACAATATTTTCCACATCTCAAGGACGATTTTAACCAGTTGATTCTGGGAAACTTTCATGGGAGAGTGCATCAGCCACTTTGTTAGAAGCTCCTGAGATGTGTTGGATGTCGAAATCAAAATCTTGGAGAGCTAAACTCCACCGAAGAAGTTTTTTGTTAGTTTCTTTGACGGTGTGAAGCCACTTTAGTGCAGCATGGTCGGTTTGCAGGTGGAAACGCCGTCCCCAAACATATGGGCGTAGCTTTTCCAGAGCGTAGACAATGGCATAACATTCTTTTTCAGTGACTGACCAGTTGCTTTCCCTCTCAGACAGTTTTTTGCTGAGAAACACTACAGGGTGGAATTCTTGATCAGGTCCTTTCTGCATTAAAACTGCTCCCACACCACGCTCGGATGCATCTGTGGTTACTAGGAACGGTTTGTCAAAGTCTGGGGCCCTTAGTACAGGGTCAGACATGAGTGTCGCTTTAAGCTTGTTAAAGGCCTTCTGACACTTTCCGGTCCACTGAACAGCATTTGGCTGTTTCTTTTTGGTTAGGTCTGTCAGTGGGGCAGCGATTTGGCTGTAGTGCGGTACAAATCGTCTGTAATAACCGGCCAAGCCT
The DNA here is from genome assembly GCF_965140235.1 of Caretta caretta. Classification (NCBI taxonomy): domain Eukaryota; kingdom Metazoa; phylum Chordata; order Testudines; family Cheloniidae; genus Caretta; species Caretta caretta. The sequence continues at coordinate 336,647,555 of NC_134206.1, read as the reverse complement.
AAGAAGGATTGAACCTGTTTCTTTGACTTTGGGACAGGCCACTTTTGGATAGCATCCACTTTGGCCTGTAGGGGGCTGATAGTTCCTTGACCCACCTGGTGTCCAAGGTAAGTCACTCTGTTTAGGCCTATTTGACACTTCTTAGCCTTAACAGTTAGTCCTGCCTCCCTTATGCGCTCAAGGACTTTTTGTAGATGTTCCAGGTGGTCTGCCCAGGAATCCGAAAATATGGCCACGTCGTCAAGGTAGGCGACTGCATATTCTCCTAATCCCGCTAGGAGACCATCTACAAGTCTTTGGAAAGTGGCGGGTGCATTTCGCAGCCCGAAAGGGAGTACATTAAATTCATACAGCCAGAGATGTGTGATGAAGGCTGACCTTTCCTTGGCAGATTCGTCTAGCGGTACCTGCCAGTACCCCTTGGTTAAGTCCAAGGTAGAGATGAACTGGGCCCGTCCCAGTTTCTCTAATAGTTCATCTGTGCGTGGCATGGGATAGTTGTCTGGGCGAGTTACAGCATTTAGCTTACGGTAGTCCACGCAAAAACGTATTTCCCCATCTGGTTTGGGAACTAGAACCACTGGAGATGCCCATGCACTTTCAGAGGGGCGGATTACCCCCATCTGTAACATATCCTGGATCTCCCGTTCTATAGCAGTTTTAGCTTGAGGAGACACCCGGTAAGGTTGGACCCTAATTGGGTGAGCATTACCTGTGTCAATGGAGTGTCAGTGTCAGGAGTCAGTCCTGGGGTGGCTGAGAACGTTGGCGCGTAGCTAGTGCACAGCTCCTGGATCTGCTGTCGCTGCATACGCCCAAGGGTCATGGAGAGGTTCACCTCTTCCACACCACCAGCACATTTCCCTTCGTAGTAAACACCTTCAGGCCACTCAGCGTCGTCTCCTCCCTGGGCTGTAAACTGACAAACCTTTAATTCTCTGGAATAAAAGGGCTTTAAAGAATTAACATGGTACACCTTAGGCTTTCGGTTGGAGGTGGGGAATGCTATGAGATAATTAACAGCTCCCAGGCGCTCCTGGACCGTGAATGGCCCTTCCCACGATGCTTCCATTTTATGGGCCTGGAGCGCCCTTAAGACCATGACCTGGTCTCCTACTTTGAAGGAACGCTCTCTGGCATGTTTATCATACCAGGCTTTTTGTTCTTTTTGAGCATCCTGTAAGTTTTCTCTAGCAAGGGCTAAAGAGGTTCGGAGGGTGTTTTGTAGGTTGGTTACAAAGTCCAGAATGTTAGTTCCTGGAGAAGGTGTAAATCCCTCCCATTGCTGCTTCACCAACTGCAATGGCCCCTTAACCTCACGGCCATATACAAGTTCAAATGGGGAAAACCCTAAACTGGGATGTGGTACAGCTCTGTAGGCAAAGAACAACTGCTGCAACACTAGGTCCCAATCATTGGAGTGCTCATTTATGAATTTACGTATCATGGCCCCCAAAGTTCCATTAAACTTCTCCACCATGCCATTTGTTTGATGATGGTAAGGAGTGGCAACCAAGTGATTTACCCCATGAGCTTCCCAAAGGTTTTTCATAGTTCCTGCCAGGAAATTAGTCCCTGCATCGGTGAGGATGTCGGAGGGCCAACCTACCCTGGCAAAAATGTCTGCTAGTGCCTGGCACACACTTTTAGCCCTGGTGTTGCTTAGAGCTACTGCTTCCGGCCATCGGGTGGCAAAATCCATGAAAGTCAGTATGTACTGCTTTCCTCTGGGTGTCTTTTTCGGAAAAGGACCCAGAATATCCACAGCTACTCGCTGAAATGGAACTTCAATGATGGGGAGTGGCTGGAGAGGGGCTTTGACCTGGTCTTGGGGTTTTCCCACTCTTTGGCACACCTCACAAGACTGGACATAGGTAGAAACATCCTTGCCCATTCCCTCCCAGTGGAATGACCCCCCCAAACGGTCTTTGGTCCTGTTCACCCCAGCATGGCCACTAGGGTGATCATGGGCTAAGCTCAAGAGCTTGGCCCGGTATTTAGTTGGAACTACCAACTGTCTCTGAGGATGCCAGTCTTCCTGGTGTCCACCAGAAAGAGTTTCCTTGTATAAAAGTCCTCTTTCTATAACAAACCTGGATCGATTAGAAGAGCTGAGAGGCGGTGGGTTGCTCCGTGCCGCCGTCCAAGCTCTCTGGAGGCTTTCATCTGCTTCCTGTTCGGTCTGGAACTGTTCCCTTGATGCTGGAGACATCAGTTCCTCATGGGATTGTGGACCTAGGCTTGGTCCCTCTGGAAGCGATATAGGGGATGGAGCTTTTTCTGTTGACTGTGAACCGCTCTCTGCTGGTGCACTATGTTGGGATTCAGGCTCCGGCTGAGCCTCTTGGGTCGGGTTATCAGCTGCTGCCAGTTCAGGTTCGGTGGGGCCCTCTGTTGTTGAGGTTGCAAGTACTGGATTCAGTGCTGACACGGGGTCTGGTGTTGGTTGTTCGGCTGGTTCCGGTTCTGGGACTGGTTCCGTCTGGGTCTCTGGGACTGGATCCACTACTGCTGTTGCAGACATTGGCCTGGGGTCCAGGTCCATCACCTCTGACTGGGTCCTGATAGAAGTTTCCGGAACAGAGCTAGGCCTCACGGCTTGTTTAGCCTGGCTGCGGGTGACCATTCCCACCCTCTTGGCCTGCTTCACATGATTGGCCAAGTCTTCCCCCAACAGCATGGGGACGGGATAATCATCATAGACTGCAAAAGTCCACATTCCTGACCAGCCCTTGTACTGGACAGGCAACTTGGCTGTAGGCAAATTGAAAGAGTTGGACTTGAAGGGTTGAATCGTCACTTGGATCTCTGGGTTGATTAAATTGGGGTCCACTAAGGAAGCATGGATAGCTGACACTTGTGCTCCGGTGTCCCTCCACGCGGTGACCTTCTTCCCACCCACACTCACAGTTTCCCTCCGCTCCAAGGGTATCTGGGAGGTATCTGGGCCTGTGGACCTCTGGTGTGATTCCGGTGCAATGAACTGTAATCTGTTGGGGTTCTTGGGGCAGTTGGCCTTTACATGCCCCAGCTCGTTACACTTAAAACATCGTCCAGCTGACGGGTCACTGGGGCGAGGAGGGTTGCTGGAGAACGGGGTGGTGGGACGATAAGGGGTCTGGAGGGTTCTTTGGGAGGTAGGTGGGGCTTTGGGCGGCCCCCGGTAATAGGGTGTGGTCTGGGGTGGTCCCTTCTGGTCTCCGCTCCAACTGCGACCAGTTTTCTTCTTCTCTGCCACCTCCACCCATCTGGCTCCAATCTCTCCTGCCTCAATTACAGTTTTGGGTTTCCCATCTAGGATGTATCTTTCTATTTCCTCAGGAACACCCTCTAAGAATTGTTCCATTTGCATTAGGAAGGGCAAATTTACTGGAGATTCAACACTTGCTCCTGATATCCAGGCATCCCAATGTTTCACAATGTGGTAGGCATGTCGGGTAAATGACATGTCTGGTTTCCACCTTAGGGCTCTGAACCTCCGACGAGACTGCTCGGGTGTTATCCCCATTCTGACTCTCGCCTTGGATTTAAACAGTTCATACTTGTTCATGTGTTCTTTAGGCATTTCAGCTGCCACCTCAGCTAAGGGTCCACTGAGCTGCGGCCTCAGCTCTACCATGTATTGGTCAGCAGAGATGTTGTACCCAAGGCAGGCCCTTTCGAAGTTTTCTAAGAAGGCCTCAGTATCATCACCTGCCTTGTAGGTGGGGAACTTTCTGGGATGGGAAGTGGTACCTGGAGAAGGATTGCTAGGGTTTGTTGGTATATTCTGCTGGGCCTTTATCCTCTCCATCTCCTCCACATGCTTCCTCTCTTTTTCCCTCTCCTCCTCCACATGCTTCCTTGCCTCCATTTCTTGTTCCTTCTTCAGCTGCATGAGTTCTATCTGTCTTTCATGTTCCCTTTGTCTTTCCTCAGCCTGAAATTTGGCTAATTCCAGCTGTAGTCGAGCTGAGGATTTGGTCATTCTAACCTCTCTGTTTTTAACTAACTTTACACCCGAGGTTTAGAAATAAACAAACAAAACGTGGCTGTAAAATTTTGCTGTGCTGGAATAGAATACCTATTCTCTGATAGTGACTGTCAGCCTACAGAAAAAAACAATTCCCTTGTCTCTGCTCTGGGCCCAAATTAAAGCAAAAAACCTCCAACTGCTTGGAAACCTGCTTACCCAGCCCAAAGAAAAAGCAAATGGGTAGAACACACACCCCCTATTTACTTTTAGGAAGAAAAGAAAAAAAAAAAAACCCTGGATTGGAAGACTGTGAATTTCCCTGCAGGAGTTAAGTACCCTGCCTCCAGGCAAAGAAAACCTGCAATTCACAAGATAATCCCCTTTTGTCTCTGCTTGGCCACAAAGCAGAGAGAAACCAAGCTGCTTTCAGTTTCAAAGCTGCTTTCTGGACTTTCTTTCCAAAGAAAAAAAAAATTTCCTTTTTAAAATCTGTATTTCTAGTTCAAAAAATCTCAACTGGATCTCAAATGATTTCAGGTTAATCCCACCGCTACCACCATGTCAAGGTTCCTCCCCCACTCTGAACTCTAGGGCACAGATGTGGGGACCTGCATGAAAAAAAAACCCCTAAGCTTATCTTTACCAGCTTAGGTCAAAACTTCCCCAAGGTACAAAATATTACACCCGTTATCCTTGGAATGGCCGCTACCACCACCAAACTAATACTGGTTACTGGGGAAGAGCTGTTTGGACGCGTCTTTCCCCCCAAAATACTTCCCCAAAACCTTGCACCCCACTTCCTGGACAAGGTTTGGTAAAAAGCCTCACCAATTTGCCTAGGTGACTACAGACCCAGACCCTTGGATCTTAAGAACAATGAACAATCCTCCCAACACTTGCACCCCCCCCTCTCCTGGGAAATGTTGGATAAAAAGCCTCACCAATTTGCATAGGTGACCACAGACCCAAACCCTTGGATCTGAGAACAATGAAAAAGCATTCAGTTTTTTAAAAGAAGACTTTTAATAAAAAATAGCAGTAAATAGAAATAAAGAAATCCCCCCTGTAAAATCAGGATGGTAGATATCTTACAGGGTAATTAGATTCAAAACATAGAGAACCCCTCTAGGCAAAACCTTAAGTTACAAAAAAAGTACACAGACAGAAATAGTTATTCTATTCAGCACAATTCTTTTCTCAGCCATTTAAAGAAATCATAATCTAACACATACCTAGCTAGATTACTTACTAAAAGTTCTAAGACTCCATTCCTGTTCTGTCTCTGGCAAGAGCAGCATACAGACCCTTTGTTCCTCTCCCTCCTCCCAGCTTTTGAAAGTATCTTGTCTCCTCATTGGTCATTTTGGTCAGGTGCCAGCGAGGTTACCTTTAGCTTCTTAACCCTTTACAGGTGAGAGGAGCTTTCCCCTGGCCAGGAGGGATTTCAAAGGGGTTTACCCTTCCCTTTATCTTTATGACACGCCCCCCAAATCTCAGCTAGGGTGAAACACTGGCTGGGATTTCTTCCTGGAGCTCTAGGAAAACAGAGTTAATAAGACACATGCATCTCTAAATATACTACCAAGTACATAAAGACTAACAATATTTTCCACATCTCAAGGACGATTTTAACCAGTTGATTCTGGGAAACTTTCATGGGAGAGTGCATCAGCCACTTTGTTAGAAGCTCCTGAGATGTGTTGGATGTCGAAATCAAAATCTTGGAGAGCTAAACTCCACCGAAGAAGTTTTTTGTTAGTTTCTTTGACGGTGTGAAGCCACTTTAGTGCAGCATGGTCGGTTTGCAGGTGGAAACGCCGTCCCCAAACATATGGGCGTAGCTTTTCCAGAGCGTAGACAATGGCATAACATTCTTTTTCAGTGACTGACCAGTTGCTTTCCCTCTCAGACAGTTTTTTGCTGAGAAACACTACAGGGTGGAATTCTTGATCAGGTCCTTTCTGCATTAAAACTGCTCCCACACCACGCTCGGATGCATCTGTGGTTACTAGGAACGGTTTGTCAAAGTCTGGGGCCCTTAGTACAGGGTCAGACATGAGTGTCGCTTTAAGCTTGTTAAAGGCCTTCTGACACTTTCCGGTCCACTGAACAGCATTTGGCTGTTTCTTTTTGGTTAGGTCTGTCAGTGGGGCAGCGATTTGGCTGTAGTGCGGTACAAATCGTCTGTAATAACCGGCCAAGCCTAAGAAGGATTGAACCTGTTTCTTTGACTTTGGGACAGGCCACTTTTGGATAGCATCCACTTTGGCCTGTAGGGGGCTGATAGTTCCTTGACCCACCTGGTGTCCAAGGTAAGTCACTCTGTTTAGGCCTATTTGACACTTCTTAGCCTTAACAGTTAGTCCTGCCTCCCTTATGCGCTCAAGGACTTTTTGTAGATGTTCCAGGTGGTCTGCCCAGGAATCCGAAAATATGGCCACGTCGTCAAGGTAGGCGACTGCATATTCTCCTAATCCCGCTAGGAGACCATCTACAAGTCTTTGGAAAGTGGCGGGTGCATTTCGCAGCCCGAAAGGGAGTACATTAAATTCATACAGCCAGAGATGTGTGATGAAGGCTGACCTTTCCTTGGCAGATTCGTCTAGCGGTACCTGCCAGTACCCCTTGGTTAAGTCCAAGGTAGAGATGAACTGGGCCCGTCCCAGTTTCTCTAATAGTTCATCTGTGCGTGGCATGGGATAGTTGTCTGGGCGAGTTACAGCATTTAGCTTACGGTAGTCCACGCAAAAACGTATTTCCCCATCTGGTTTGGGAACTAGAACCACTGGAGATGCCCATGCACTTTCAGAGGGGCGGATTACCCCCATCTGTAACATATCCTGGATCTCCCGTTCTATAGCAGTTTTAGCTTGAGGAGACACCCGGTAAGGTTGGACCCTAATTGGGTGAGCATTACCTGTGTCAATGGAGTGTCAGTGTCAGGAGTCAGTCCTGGGGTGGCTGAGAACGTTGGCGCGTAGCTAGTGCACAGCTCCTGGATCTGCTGTCGCTGCATACGCCCAAGGGTCATGGAGAGGTTCACCTCTTCCACACCACCAGCACATTTCCCTTCGTAGTAAACACCTTCAGGCCACTCAGCGTCGTCTCCTCCCTGGGCTGTAAACTGACAAACCTTTAATTCTCTGGAATAAAAGGGCTTTAAAGAATTAACATGGTACACCTTAGGCTTTCGGTTGGAGGTGGGGAATGCTATGAGATAATTAACAGCTCCCAGGCGCTCCTGGACCGTGAATGGCCCTTCCCACGATGCTTCCATTTTATGGGCCTGGAGCGCCCTTAAGACCATGACCTGGTCTCCTACTTTGAAGGAACGCTCTCTGGCATGTTTATCATACCAGGCTTTTTGTTCTTTTTGAGCATCCTGTAAGTTTTCTCTAGCAAGGGCTAAAGAGGTTCGGAGGGTGTTTTGTAGGTTGGTTACAAAGTCCAGAATGTTAGTTCCTGGAGAAGGTGTAAATCCCTCCCATTGCTGCTTCACCAACTGCAATGGCCCCTTAACCTCACGGCCATATACAAGTTCAAATGGGGAAAACCCTAAACTGGGATGTGGTACAGCTCTGTAGGCAAAGAACAACTGCTGCAACACTAGGTCCCAATCATTGGAGTGCTCATTTATGAATTTACGTATCATGGCCCCCAAAGTTCCATTAAACTTCTCCACCATGCCATTTGTTTGATGATGGTAAGGAGTGGCAACCAAGTGATTTACCCCATGAGCTTCCCAAAGGTTTTTCATAGTTCCTGCCAGGAAATTAGTCCCTGCATCGGTGAGGATGTCGGAGGGCCAACCTACCCTGGCAAAAATGTCTGCTAGTGCCTGGCACACACTTTTAGCCCTGGTGTTGCTTAGAGCTACTGCTTCCGGCCATCGGGTGGCAAAATCCATGAAAGTCAGTATGTACTGCTTTCCTCTGGGTGTCTTTTTCGGAAAAGGACCCAGAATATCCACAGCTACTCGCTGAAATGGAACTTCAATGATGGGGAGTGGCTGGAGAGGGGCTTTGACCTGGTCTTGGGGTTTTCCCACTCTTTGGCACACCTCACAAGACTGGACATAGGTAGAAACATCCTTGCCCATTCCCTCCCAGTGGAATGACCCCCCCAAACGGTCTTTGGTCCTGTTCACCCCAGCATGGCCACTAGGGTGATCATGGGCTAAGCTCAAGAGCTTGGCCCGGTATTTAGTTGGAACTACCAACTGTCTCTGAGGATGCCAGTCTTCCTGGTGTCCACCAGAAAGAGTTTCCTTGTATAAAAGTCCTCTTTCTATAACAAACCTGGATCGATTAGAAGAGCTGAGAGGCGGTGGGTTGCTCCGTGCCGCCGTCCAAGCTCTCTGGAGGCTTTCATCTGCTTCCTGTTCGGTCTGGAACTGTTCCCTTGATGCTGGAGACATCAGTTCCTCATGGGATTGTGGACCTAGGCTTGGTCCCTCTGGAAGCGATATAGGGGATGGAGCTTTTTCTGTTGACTGTGAACCGCTCTCTGCTGGTGCACTATGTTGGGATTCAGGCTCCGGCTGAGCCTCTTGGGTCGGGTTATCAGCTGCTGCCAGTTCAGGTTCGGTGGGGCCCTCTGTTGTTGAGGTTGCAAGTACTGGATTCAGTGCTGACACGGGGTCTGGTGTTGGTTGTTCGGCTGGTTCCGGTTCTGGGACTGGTTCCGTCTGGGTCTCTGGGACTGGATCCACTACTGCTGTTGCAGACATTGGCCTGGGGTCCAGGTCCATCACCTCTGACTGGGTCCTGATAGAAGTTTCCGGAACAGAGCTAGGCCTCACGGCTTGTTTAGCCTGGCTGCGGGTGACCATTCCCACCCTCTTGGCCTGCTTCACATGATTGGCCAAGTCTTCCCCCAACAGCATGGGGATGGGATAATCATCATAGACTGCAAAAGTCCACATTCCTGACCAGCCCTTGTACTGGACAGGCAACTTGGCTGTAGGCAAATTGAAAGAGTTGGACTTGAAGGGTTGAATCGTCACTTGGATCTCTGGGTTGATTAAATTGGGGTCCACTAAGGAAGCATGGATAGCTGACACTTGTGCTCCGGTGTCCCTCCACGCGGTGACCTTCTTCCCACCCACACTCACAGTTTCCCTCCGCTCCAAGGGTATCTGGGAGGTATCTGGGCCTGTGGACCTCTGGTGTGATTCCGGTGCAATGAACTGTAATCTGTTGGGGTTCTTGGGGCAGTTGGCCTTTACATGCCCCAGCTCGTTACACTTAAAACATCGTCCAGCTGACGGGTCACTGGGGCGAGGAGGGTTGCTGGAGAACGGGGTGGTGGGACGATAAGGGGTCTGGAGGGTTCTTTGGGAGGTAGGTGGGGCTTTGGGCGGCCCCCGGTAATAGGGTGTGGTCTGGGGTGGTCCCTTCTGGTCTCCGCTCCAACTGCGACCAGTTTTCTTCTTCTCTGCCACCTCCACCCATCTGGCTCCAATCTCTCCTGCCTCAATTACAGTTTTGGGTTTCCCATCTAGGATGTATCTTTCTATTTCCTCAGGAACACCCTCTAAGAATTGTTCCATTTGCATTAGGAAGGGCAAATTTACTGGAGATTCAACACTTGCTCCTGATATCCAGGCATCCCAATGTTTCACAATGTGGTAGGCATGTCGGGTAAATGACATGTCTGGTTTCCACCTTAGGGCTCTGAACCTCCGACGAGACTGCTCGGGTGTTATCCCCATTCTGACTCTCGCCTTGGATTTAAACAGTTCATACTTGTTCATGTGTTCTTTAGGCATTTCAGCTGCCACCTCAGCTAAGGGTCCACTGAGCTGCGGCCTCAGCTCTACCATGTATTGGTCAGCAGAGATGTTGTACCCAAGGCAGGCCCTTTCGAAGTTTTCTAAGAAGGCCTCAGTATCATCACCTGCCTTGTAGGTGGGGAACTTTCTGGGATGGGAAGTGGTACCTGGAGAAGGATTGCTAGGGTTTGTTGGTATATTCTGCTGGGCCTTTATCCTCTCCATCTCCTCCACATGCTTCCTCTCTTTTTCCCTCTCCTCCTCCACATGCTTCCTTGCCTCCATTTCTTGTTCCTTCTTCAGCTGCATGAGTTCTATCTGTCTTTCATGTTCCCTTTGTCTTTCCTCAGCCTGAAATTTGGCTAATTCCAGCTGTAGTCGAGCTGAGGATTTGGTCATTCTAACCTCTCTGTTTTTAACTAACTTTACACCCGAGGTTTAGAAATAAACAAACAAAACGTGGCTGTAAAATTTTGCTGTGCTGGAATAGAATACCTATTCTCTGATAGTGACTGTCAGCCTACAGAAAAAAACAATTCCCTTGTCTCTGCTCTGGGCCCAAATTAAAGCAAAAAACCTCCAACTGCTTGGAAACCTGCTTACCCAGCCCAAAGAAAAAGCAAATGGGTAGAACACACACCCCCTATTTACTTTTAGGAAGAAAAGAAAAAAAAAAAACCCCTGGATTGGAAGACTGTGAATTTCCCTGCAGGAGTTAAGTACCCTGCCTCCAGGCAAAGAAAACCTGCAATTCACAAGATAATCCCCTTTTGTCTCTGCTTGGCCACAAAGCAGAGAGAAACCAAGCTGCTTTCAGTTTCAAAGCTGCTTTCTGGACTTTCTTTCCAAAGAAAAAAAAAATTTCCTTTTTAAAATCTGTATTTCTAGTTCAAAAAATCTCAACTGGATCTCAAATGATTTCAGGTTAATCCCACCGCTGCCACCATGTCAAGGTTCCTCCCCCACTCTGAACTCTAGGGCACAGATGTGGGGACCTGCATGAAAAAAAAACCCCTAAGCTTATCTTTACCAGCTTAGGTCAAAACTTCCCCAAGGTACAAAATATTACACCCGTTATCCTTGGAATGGCCGCTACCACCACCAAACTAATACTGGTTACTGGGGAAGAGCTGTTTGGACGCGTCTTTCCCCCCAAAATACTTCCCCAAAACCTTGCACCCCACTTCCTGGACAAGGTTTGGTAAAAAGCCTCACCAATTTGCCTAGGTGACTACAGACCCAGACCCTTGGATCTTAAGAACAATGAACAATCCTCCCAACACTTGCACCCCCCCCTCTCCTGGGAAATGTTGGATAAAAAGCCTCACCAATTTGCATAGGTGACCACAGACCCAAACCCTTGGATCTGAGAACAATGAAAAAGCATTCAGTTTTTTAAAAGAAGACTTTTAATAAAAAATAGCAGTAAATAGAAATAAAGAAATCCCCCCTGTAAAATCAGGATGGTAGATATCTTACAGGGTAATTAGATTCAAAACATAGAGAACCCCTCTAGGCAAAACCTTAAGTTACAAAAAAAGTACACAGACAGAAATAGTTATTCTATTCAGCACAATTCTTTTCTCAGCCATTTAAAGAAATCATAATCTAACACATACCTAGCTAGATTACTTACTAAAAGTTCTAAGACTCCATTCCTGTTCTGTCTCTGGCAAGAGCAGCATACAGACCCTTTGTTCCTCTCCCTCCTCCCAGCTTTTGAAAGTATCTTGTCTCCTCATTGGTCATTTTGGTCAGGTGCCAGCGAGGTTACCTTTAGCTTCTTAACCCTTTACAGGTGAGAGGAGCTTTCCCCTGGCCAGGAGGGATTTCAAAGGGGTTTACCCTTCCCTTTATCTTTATGACACGCCCCCCAAATCTCAGCTAGGGTGAAACACTGGCTGGGATTTCTTCCTGGAGCTCTAGGAAAACAGAGTTAATAAGACACATGCATCTCTAAATATACTACCAAGTACATAAAGACTAACAATATTTTCCACATCTCAAGGACGATTTTAACCAGTTGATTCTGGGAAACTTTCATGGGAGAGTGCATCAGCCACTTTGTTAGAAGCTCCTGAGATGTGTTGGATGTCGAAATCAAAATCTTGGAGAGCTAAACTCCACCGAAGAAGTTTTTTGTTAGTTTCTTTGACGGTGTGAAGCCACTTTAGTGCAGCATGGTCGGTTTGCAGGTGGAAACGCCGTCCCCAAACATATGGGCGTAGCTTTTCCAGAGCGTAGACAATGGCATAACATTCTTTTTCAGTGACTGACCAGTTGCTTTCCCTCTCAGACAGTTTTTTGCTGAGAAACACTACAGGGTGGAATTCTTGATCAGGTCCTTTCTGCATTAAAACTGCTCCCACACCACGCTCGGATGCATCTGTGGTTACTAGGAACGGTTTGTCAAAGTCTGGGGCCCTTAGTACAGGGTCAGACATGAGTGTCGCTTTAAGCTTGTTAAAGGCCTTCTGACACTTTCCGGTCCACTGAACAGCATTTGGCTGTTTCTTTTTGGTTAGGTCTGTCAGTGGGGCAGCGATTTGGCTGTAGTGCGGTACAAATCGTCTGTAATAACCGGCCAAGCCTAAGAAGGATTGAACCTGTTTCTTTGACTTTGGGACAGGCCACTTTTGGATAGCATCCACTTTGGCCTGTAGGGGGCTGATAGTTCCTTGACCCACCTGGTGTCCAAGGTAAGTCACTCTGTTTAGGCCTATTTGACACTTCTTAGCCTTAACAGTTAGTCCTGCCTCCCTTATGCGCTCAAGGACTTTTTGTAGATGTTCCAGGTGGTCTGCCCAGGAATCCGAAAATATGGCCACGTCGTCAAGGTAGGCGACTGCATATTCTCCTAATCCCGCTAGGAGACCATCTACAAGTCTTTGGAAAGTGGCGGGTGCATTTCGCAGCCCGAAAGGGAGTACATTAAATTCATACAGCCAGAGATGTGTGATGAAGGCTGACCTTTCCTTGGCAGATTCGTCTAGCGGTACCTGCCAGTACCCCTTGGTTAAGTCCAAGGTAGAGATGAACTGGGCCCGTCCCAGTTTCTCTAATAGTTCATCTGTGCGTGGCATGGGATAGTTGTCTGGGCGAGTTACAGCATTTAGCTTACGGTAGTCCACGCAAAAACGTATTTCCCCATCTGGTTTGGGAACTAGAACCACTGGAGATGCCCATGCACTTTCAGAGGGGCGGATTACCCCCATCTGTAACATATCCTGGATCTCCCGTTCTATAGCAGTTTTAGCTTGAGGAGACACCCGGTAAGGTTGGACCCTAATTGGGTGAGCATTACCTGTGTCAATGGAGTGTCAGTGTCAGGAGTCAGTCCTGGGGTGGCTGAGAACGTTGGCGCGTAGCTAGTGCACAGCTCCTGGATCTGCTGTCGCTGCATACGCCCAAGGGTCATGGAGAGGTTCACCTCTTCCACACCACCAGCACATTTCCCTTCGTAGTAAACACCTTCAGGCCACTCAGCGTCGTCTCCTCCCTGGGCTGTAAACTGACAAACCTTTAATTCTCTGGAATAAAAGGGCTTTAAAGAATTAACATGGTACACCTTAGGCTTTCGGTTGGAGGTGGGGAATGCTATGAGATAATTAACAGCTCCCAGGCGCTCCTGGACCGTGAATGGCCCTTCCCACGATGCTTCCATTTTATGGGCCTGGAGCGCCCTTAAGACCATGACCTGGTCTCCTACTTTGAAGGAACGCTCTCTGGCATGTTTATCATACCAGGCTTTTTGTTCTTTTTGAGCATCCTGTAAGTTTTCTCTAGCAAGGGCTAAAGAGGTTCGGAGGGTGTTTTGTAGGTTGGTTACAAAGTCCAGAATGTTAGTTCCTGGAGAAGGTGTAAATCCCTCCCATTGCTGCTTCACCAACTGCAATGGCCCCTTAACCTCACGGCCATATACAAGTTCAAATGGGGAAAACCCTAAACTGGGATGTGGTACAGCTCTGTAGGCAAAGAACAACTGCTGCAACACTAGGTCCCAATCATTGGAGTGCTCATTTATGAATTTACGTATCATGGCCCCCAAAGTTCCATTAAACTTCTCCACCATGCCATTTGTTTGATGATGGTAAGGAGTGGCAACCAAGTGATTTACCCCATGAGCTTCCCAAAGGTTTTTCATAGTTCCTGCCAGGAAATTAGTCCCTGCATCGGTGAGGATGTCGGAGGGCCAACCTACCCTGGCAAAAATGTCTGCTAGTGCCTGGCACACACTTTTAGCCCTGGTGTTGCTTAGAGCTACTGCTTCCGGCCATCGGGTGGCAAAATCCATGAAAGTCAGTATGTACTGCTTTCCTCTGGGTGTCTTTTTCGGAAAAGGACCCAGAATATCCACAGCTACTCGCTGAAATGGAACTTCAATGATGGGGAGTGGCTGGAGAGGGGCTTTGACCTGGTCTTGGGGTTTTCCCACTCTTTGGCACACCTCACAAGACTGGACATAGGTAGAAACATCCTTGCCCATTCCCTCCCAGTGGAATGACCCCCCCAAACGGTCTTTGGTCCTGTTCACCCCAGCATGGCCACTAGGGTGATCATGGGCTAAGCTCAAGAGCTTGGCCCGGTATTTAGTTGGAACTACCAACTGTCTCTGAGGATGCCAGTCTTCCTGGTGTCCACCAGAAAGAGTTTCCTTGTATAAAAGTCCTCTTTCTATAACAAACCTGGATCGATTAGAAGAGCTGAGAGGCGGTGGGTTGCTCCGTGCCGCCGTCCAAGCTCTCTGGAGGCTTTCATCTGCTTCCTGTTCGGTCTGGAACTGTTCCCTTGATGCTGGAGACATCAGTTCCTCATGGGATTGTGGACCTAGGCTTGGTCCCTCTGGAAGCGATATAGGGGATGGAGCTTTTTCTGTTGACTGTGAACCGCTCTCTGCTGGTGCACTATGTTGGGATTCAGGCTCCGGCTGAGCCTCTTGGGTCGGGTTATCAGCTGCTGCCAGTTCAGGTTCGGTGGGGCCCTCTGTTGTTGAGGTTGCAAGTACTGGATTCAGTGCTGACACGGGGTCTGGTGTTGGTTGTTCGGCTGGTTCCGGTTCTGGGACTGGTTCCGTCTGGGTCTCTGGGACTGGATCCACTACTGCTGTTGCAGACATTGGCCTGGGGTCCAGGTCCATCACCTCTGACTGGGTCCTGATAGAAGTTTCCGGAACAGAGCTAGGCCTCACGGCTTGTTTAGCCTGGCTGCGGGTGACCATTCCCACCCTCTTGGCCTGCTTCACATGATTGGCCAAGTCTTCCCCCAACAGCATGGGGATGGGATAATCATCATAGACTGCAAAAGTCCACATTCCTGACCAGCCCTTGTACTGGACAGGCAACTTGGCTGTAGGCAAATTGAAAGAGTTGGACTTGAAGGGTTGAATCGTCACTTGGATCTCTGGGTTGATTAAATTGGGGTCCACTAAGGAAGCATGGATAGCTGACACTTGTGCTCCGGTGTCCCTCCACGCGGTGACCTTCTTCCCACCCACACTCACAGTTTCCCTCCGCTCCAAGGGTATCTGGGAGGTATCTGGGCCTGTGGACCTCTGGTGTGATTCCGGTGCAATGAACTGTAATCTGTTGGGGTTCTTGGGGCAGTTGGCCTTTACATGCCCCAGCTCGTTACACTTAAAACATCGTCCAGCTGACGGGTCACTGGGGCGAGGAGGGTTGCTGGAGAACGGGGTGGTGGGACGATAAGGGGTCTGGAGGGTTCTTTGGGAGGTAGGTGGGGCTTTGGGCGGCCCCCGGTAATAGGGTGTGGTCTGGGGTGGTCCCTTCTGGTCTCCGCTCCAACTGCGACCAGTTTTCTTCTTCTCTGCCACCTCCACCCATCTGGCTCCAATCTCTCCTGCCTCAATTACAGTTTTGGGTTTCCCATCTAGGATGTATCTTTCTATTTCCTCAGGAACACCCTCTAAGAATTGTTCCATTTGCATTAGGAAGGGCAAATTTACTGGAGATTCAACACTTGCTCCTGATATCCAGGCATCCCAATGTTTCACAATGTGGTAGGCATGTCGGGTAAATGACATGTCTGGTTTCCACCTTAGGGCTCTGAACCTCCGACGAGACTGCTCGGGTGTTATCCCCATTCTGACTCTCGCCTTGGATTTAAACAGTTCATACTTGTTCATGTGTTCTTTAGGCATTTCAGCTGCCACCTCAGCTAAGGGTCCACTGAGCTGCGGCCTCAGCTCTACCATGTATTGGTCAGCAGAGATGTTGTACCCAAGGCAGGCCCTTTCGAAGTTTTCTAAGAAGGCCTCAGTATCATCACCTGCCTTGTAGGTGGGGAACTTTCTGGGATGGGAAGTGGTACCTGGAGAAGGATTGCTAGGGTTTGTTGGTATATTCTGCTGGGCCTTTATCCTCTCCATCTCCTCCACATGCTTCCTCTCTTTTTCCCTCTCCTCCTCCACATGCTTCCTTGCCTCCATTTCTTGTTCCTTCTTCAGCTGCATGAGTTCTATCTGTCTTTCATGTTCCCTTTGTCTTTCCTCAGCCTGAAATTTGGCTAATTCCAGCTGTAGTCGAGCTGAGGATTTGGTCATTCTAACCTCTCTGTTTTTAACTAACTTTACACCCGAGGTTTAGAAATAAACAAACAAAACGTGGCTGTAAAATTTTGCTGTGCTGGAATAGAATACCTATTCTCTGATAGTGACTGTCAGCCTACAGAAAAAAACAATTCCCTTGTCTCTGCTCTGGGCCCAAATTAAAGCAAAAAACCTCCAACTGCTTGGAAACCTGCTTACCCAGCCCAAAGAAAAAGCAAATGGGTAGAACACACACCCCCTATTTACTTTTAGGAAGAAAAGAAAAAAAAAAAACCCCTGGATTGGAAGACTGTGAATTTCCCTGCAGGAGTTAAGTACCCTGCCTCCAGGCAAAGAAAACCTGCAATTCACAAGATAATCCCCTTTTGTCTCTGCTTGGCCACAAAGCAGAGAGAAACCAAGCTGCTTTCAGTTTCAAAGCTGCTTTCTGGACTTTCTTTCCAAAGAAAAAAAAAATTTCCTTTTTAAAATCTGTATTTCTAGTTCAAAAAATCTCAACTGGATCTCAAATGATTTCAGGTTAATCCCACCGCTGCCACCATGTCAAGGTTCCTCCCCCACTCTGAACTCTAGGGCACAGATGTGGGGACCTGCATGAAAAAAAAACCCCTAAGCTTATCTTTACCAGCTTAGGTCAAAACTTCCCCAAGGTACAAAATATTACACCCGTTATCCTTGGAATGGCCGCTACCACCACCAAACTAATACTGGTTACTGGGGAAGAGCTGTTTGGACGCGTCTTTCCCCCCAAAATACTTCCCCAAAACCTTGCACCCCACTTCCTGGACAAGGTTTGGTAAAAAGCCTCACCAATTTGCCTAGGTGACTACAGACCCAGACCCTTGGATCTTAAGAACAATGAACAATCCTCCCAACACTTGCACCCCCCCCTCTCCTGGGAAATGTTGGATAAAAAGCCTCACCAATTTGCATAGGTGACCACAGACCCAAACCCTTGGATCTGAGAACAATGAAAAAGCATTCAGTTTTTTAAAAGAAGACTTTTAATAAAAAATAGCAGTAAATAGAAATAAAGAAATCCCCCCTGTAAAATCAGGATGGTAGATATCTTACAGGGTAATTAGATTCAAAACATAGAGAACCCCTCTAGGCAAAACCTTAAGTTACAAAAAAAGTACACAGACAGAAATAGTTATTCTATTCAGCACAATTCTTTTCTCAGCCATTTAAAGAAATCATAATCTAACACATACCTAGCTAGATTACTTACTAAAAGTTCTAAGACTCCATTCCTGTTCTGTCTCTGGCAAGAGCAGCATACAGACCCTTTGTTCCTCTCCCTCCTCCCAGCTTTTGAAAGTATCTTGTCTCCTCATTGGTCATTTTGGTCAGGTGCCAGCGAGGTTACCTTTAGCTTCTTAACCCTTTACAGGTGAGAGGAGCTTTCCCCTGGCCAGGAGGGATTTCAAAGGGGTTTACCCTTCCCTTTATCTTTATGACACGCCCCCCAAATCTCAGCTAGGGTGAAACACTGGCTGGGATTTCTTCCTGGAGCTCTAGGAAAACAGAGTTAATAAGACACATGCATCTCTAAATATACTACCAAGTACATAAAGACTAACAATATTTTCCACATCTCAAGGACGATTTTAACCAGTTGATTCTGGGAAACTTTCATGGGAGAGTGCATCAGCCACTTTGTTAGAAGCTCCTGAGATGTGTTGGATGTCGAAATCAAAATCTTGGAGAGCTAAACTCCACCGAAGAAGTTTTTTGTTAGTTTCTTTGACGGTGTGAAGCCACTTTAGTGCAGCATGGTCGGTTTGCAGGTGGAAACGCCGTCCCCAAACATATGGGCGTAGCTTTTCCAGAGCGTAGACAATGGCATAACATTCTTTTTCAGTGACTGACCAGTTGCTTTCCCTCTCAGACAGTTTTTTGCTGAGAAACACTACAGGGTGGAATTCTTGATCAGGTCCTTTCTGCATTAAAACTGCTCCCACACCACGCTCGGATGCATCTGTGGTTACTAGGAACGGTTTGTCAAAGTCTGGGGCCCTTAGTACAGGGTCAGACATGAGTGTCGCTTTAAGCTTGTTAAAGGCCTTCTGACACTTTCCGGTCCACTGAACAGCATTTGGCTGTTTCTTTTTGGTTAGGTCTGTCAGTGGGGCAGCGATTTGGCTGTAGTGCGGTACAAATCGTCTGTAATAACCGGCCAAGCCTAAGAAGGATTGAACCTGTTTCTTTGACTTTGGGACAGGCCACTTTTGGATAGCATCCACTTTGGCCTGTAGGGGGCTGATAGTTCCTTGACCCACCTGGTGTCCAAGGTAAGTCACTCTGTTTAGGCCTATTTGACACTTCTTAGCCTTAACAGTTAGTCCTGCCTCCCTTATGCGCTCAAGGACTTTTTGTAGATGTTCCAGGTGGTCTGCCCAGGAATCCGAAAATATGGCCACGTCGTCAAGGTAGGCGACTGCATATTCTCCTAATCCCGCTAGGAGACCATCTACAAGTCTTTGGAAAGTGGCGGGTGCATTTCGCAGCCCGAAAGGGAGTACATTAAATTCATACAGCCAGAGATGTGTGATGAAGGCTGACCTTTCCTTGGCAGATTCGTCTAGCGGTACCTGCCAGTACCCCTTGGTTAAGTCCAAGGTAGAGATGAACTGGGCCCGTCCCAGTTTCTCTAATAGTTCATCTGTGCGTGGCATGGGATAGTTGTCTGGGCGAGTTACAGCATTTAGCTTACGGTAGTCCACGCAAAAACGTATTTCCCCATCTGGTTTGGGAACTAGAACCACTGGAGATGCCCATGCACTTTCAGAGGGGCGGATTACCCCCATCTGTAACATATCCTGGATCTCCCGTTCTATAGCAGTTTTAGCTTGAGGAGACACCCGGTAAGGTTGGACCCTAATTGGGTGAGCATTACCTGTGTCAATGGAGTGTCAGTGTCAGGAGTCAGTCCTGGGGTGGCTGAGAACGTTGGCGCGTAGCTAGTGCACAGCTCCTGGATCTGCTGTCGCTGCATACGCCCAAGGGTCATGGAGAGGTTCACCTCTTCCACACCACCAGCACATTTCCCTTCGTAGTAAACACCTTCAGGCCACTCAGCGTCGTCTCCTCCCTGGGCTGTAAACTGACAAACCTTTAATTCTCTGGAATAAAAGGGCTTTAAAGAATTAACATGGTACACCTTAGGCTTTCGGTTGGAGGTGGGGAATGCTATGAGATAATTAACAGCTCCCAGGCGCTCCTGGACCGTGAATGGCCCTTCCCACGATGCTTCCATTTTATGGGCCTGGAGCGCCCTTAAGACCATGACCTGGTCTCCTACTTTGAAGGAACGCTCTCTGGCATGTTTATCATACCAGGCTTTTTGTTCTTTTTGAGCATCCTGTAAGTTTTCTCTAGCAAGGGCTAAAGAGGTTCGGAGGGTGTTTTGTAGGTTGGTTACAAAGTCCAGAATGTTAGTTCCTGGAGAAGGTGTAAATCCCTCCCATTGCTGCTTCACCAACTGCAATGGCCCCTTAACCTCACGGCCATATACAAGTTCAAATGGGGAAAACCCTAAACTGGGATGTGGTACAGCTCTGTAGGCAAAGAACAACTGCTGCAACACTAGGTCCCAATCATTGGAGTGCTCATTTATGAATTTACGTATCATGGCCCCCAAAGTTCCATTAAACTTCTCCACCATGCCATTTGTTTGATGATGGTAAGGAGTGGCAACCAAGTGATTTACCCCATGAGCTTCCCAAAGGTTTTTCATAGTTCCTGCCAGGAAATTAGTCCCTGCATCGGTGAGGATGTCGGAGGGCCAACCTACCCTGGCAAAAATGTCTGCTAGTGCCTGGCACACACTTTTAGCCCTGGTGTTGCTTAGAGCTACTGCTTCCGGCCATCGGGTGGCAAAATCCATGAAAGTCAGTATGTACTGCTTTCCTCTGGGTGTCTTTTTCGGAAAAGGACCCAGAATATCCACAGCTACTCGCTGAAATGGAACTTCAATGATGGGGAGTGGCTGGAGAGGGGCTTTGACCTGGTCTTGGGGTTTTCCCACTCTTTGGCACACCTCACAAGACTGGACATAGGTAGAAACATCCTTGCCCATTCCCTCCCAGTGGAATGACCCCCCCAAACGGTCTTTGGTCCTGTTCACCCCAGCATGGCCACTAGGGTGATCATGGGCTAAGCTCAAGAGCTTGGCCCGGTATTTAGTTGGAACTACCAACTGTCTCTGAGGATGCCAGTCTTCCTGGTGTCCACCAGAAAGAGTTTCCTTGTATAAAAGTCCTCTTTCTATAACAAACCTGGATCGATTAGAAGAGCTGAGAGGCGGTGGGTTGCTCCGTGCCGCCGTCCAAGCTCTCTGGAGGCTTTCATCTGCTTCCTGTTCGGTCTGGAACTGTTCCCTTGATGCTGGAGACATCAGTTCCTCATGGGATTGTGGACCTAGGCTTGGTCCCTCTGGAAGCGATATAGGGGATGGAGCTTTTTCTGTTGACTGTGAACCGCTCTCTGCTGGTGCACTATGTTGGGATTCAGGCTCCGGCTGAGCCTCTTGGGTCGGGTTATCAGCTGCTGCCAGTTCAGGTTCGGTGGGGCCCTCTGTTGTTGAGGTTGCAAGTACTGGATTCAGTGCTGACACGGGGTCTGGTGTTGGTTGTTCGGCTGGTTCCGGTTCTGGGACTGGTTCCGTCTGGGTCTCTGGGACTGGATCCACTACTGCTGTTGCAGACATTGGCCTGGGGTCCAGGTCCATCACCTCTGACTGGGTCCTGATAGAAGTTTCCGGAACAGAGCTAGGCCTCACGGCTTGTTTAGCCTGGCTGCGGGTGACCATTCCCACCCTCTTGGCCTGCTTCACATGATTGGCCAAGTCTTCCCCCAACAGCATGGGGATGGGATAATCATCATAGACTGCAAAAGTCCACATTCCTGACCAGCCCTTGTACTGGACAGGCAACTTGGCTGTAGGCAAATTGAAAGAGTTGGACTTGAAGGGTTGAATCGTCACTTGGATCTCTGGGTTGATTAAATTGGGGTCCACTAAGGAAGCATGGATAGCTGACACTTGTGCTCCGGTGTCCCTCCACGCGGTGACCTTCTTCCCACCCACACTCACAGTTTCCCTCCGCTCCAAGGGTATCTGGGAGGTATCTGGGCCTGTGGACCTCTGGTGTGATTCCGGTGCAATGAACTGTAATCTGTTGGGGTTCTTGGGGCAGTTGGCCTTTACATGCCCCAGCTCGTTACACTTAAAACATCGTCCAGCTGACGGGTCACTGGGGCGAGGAGGGTTGCTGGAGAACGGGGTGGTGGGACGATAAGGGGTCTGGAGGGTTCTTTGGGAGGTAGGTGGGGCTTTGGGCGGCCCCCGGTAATAGGGTGTGGTCTGGGGTGGTCCCTTCTGGTCTCCGCTCCAACTGCGACCAGTTTTCTTCTTCTCTGCCACCTCCACCCATCTGGCTCCAATCTCTCCTGCCTCAATTACAGTTTTGGGTTTCCCATCTAGGATGTATCTTTCTATTTCCTCAGGAACACCCTCTAAGAATTGTTCCATTTGCATTAGGAAGGGCAAATTTACTGGAGATTCAACACTTGCTCCTGATATCCAGGCATCCCAATGTTTCACAATGTGGTAGGCATGTCGGGTAAATGACATGTCTGGTTTCCACCTTAGGGCTCTGAACCTCCGACGAGACTGCTCGGGTGTTATCCCCATTCTGACTCTCGCCTTGGATTTAAACAGTTCATACTTGTTCATGTGTTCTTTAGGCATTTCAGCTGCCACCTCAGCTAAGGGTCCACTGAGCTGCGGCCTCAGCTCTACCATGTATTGGTCAGCAGAGATGTTGTACCCAAGGCAGGCCCTTTCGAAGTTTTCTAAGAAGGCCTCAGTATCATCACCTGCCTTGTAGGTGGGGAACTTTCTGGGATGGGAAGTGGTACCTGGAGAAGGATTGCTAGGGTTTGTTAGTATATTCTGCTGGGCCTTTATCCTCTCCATCTCCTCCACATGCTTCCTCTCTTTTTCCCTCTCCTCCTCCACATGCTTCCTTGCCTCCATTTCTTGTTCCTTCTTCAGCTGCATGAGTTCTATCTGTCTTTCATGTTCCCTTTGTCTTTCCTCAGCCTGAAATTTGGCTAATTCCAGCTGTAGTCGAGCTGAGGATTTGGTCATTCTAACCTCTCTGTTTTTAACTAACTTTACACCCGAGGTTTAGAAATAAACAAACAAAACGTGGCTGTAAAATTTTGCTGTGCTGGAATAGAATACCTATTCTCTGATAGTGACTGTCAGCCTACAGAAAAAAACAATTCCCTTGTCTCTGCTCTGGGCCCAAATTAAAGCAAAAAACCTCCAACTGCTTGGAAACCTGCTTACCCAGCCCAAAGAAAAAGCAAATGGGTAGAACACACACCCCCTATTTACTTTTAGGAAGAAAAGAAAAAAAAAAAACCCCTGGATTGGAAGACTGTGAATTTCCCTGCAGGAGTTAAGTACCCTGCCTCCAGGCAAAGAAAACCTGCAATTCACAAGATAATCCCCTTTTGTCTCTGCTTGGCCACAAAGCAGAGAGAAACCAAGCTGCTTTCAGTTTCAAAGCTGCTTTCTGGACTTTCTTTCCAAAGAAAAAAAAAATTTCCTTTTTAAAATCTGTATTTCTAGTTCAAAAAATCTCAACTGGATCTCAAATGATTTCAGGTTAATCCCACCGCTGCCACCATGTCAAGGTTCCTCCCCCACTCTGAACTCTAGGGCACAGATGTGGGGACCTGCATGAAAAAAAACCCCCTAAGCTTATCTTTACCAGCTTAGGTCAAAACTTCCCCAAGGTACAAAATATTACACCCGTTATCCTTGGAATGGCCGCTACCACCACCAAACTAATACTGGTTACTGGGGAAGAGCTGTTTGGACGCGTCTTTCCCCCCAAAATACTTCCCCAAAACCTTGCACCCCACTTCCTGGACAAGGTTTGGTAAAAAGCCTCACCAATTTGCCTAGGTGACTACAGACCCAGACCCTTGGATCTTAAGAACAATGAACAATCCTCCCAACACTTGCACCCCCCCCTCTCCTGGGAAATGTTGGATAAAAAGCCTCACCAATTTGCATAGGTGACCACAGACCCAAACCCTTGGATCTGAGAACAATGAAAAAGCATTCAGTTTTTTAAAAGAAGACTTTTAATAAAAAATAGCAGTAAATAGAAATAAAGAAATCCCCCCTGTAAAATCAGGATGGTAGATATCTTACAGGGTAATTAGATTCAAAACATAGAGAACCCCTCTAGGCAAAACCTTAAGTTACAAAAAAAGTACACAGACAGAAATAGTTATTCTATTCAGCACAATTCTTTTCTCAGCCATTTAAAGAAATCATAATCTAACACATACCTAGCTAGATTACTTACTAAAAGTTCTAAGACTCCATTCCTGTTCTGTCTCTGGCAAGAGCAGCATACAGACCCTTTGTCCCTCTCCCTCCTCCCAGCTTTTGAAAGTATCTTGTCTCCTCATTGGTCATTTTGGTCAGGTGCCAGCGAGGTTACCTTTAGCTTCTTAACCCTTTACAGGTGAGAGGAGCTTTCCCCTGGCCAGGAGGGATTTCAAAGGGGTTTACCCTTCCCTTTATCTTTATGACAGCAAGGCACCCTGTTTATATAGTAATTTTCCTTCATTGGGACCAATGAGTTTTGCACTGTCATGCTATAATCAATTTTTGTTTGACGAGTGCTTTTTTTCTTAAATTGTTCTTCTTAGCCTTTATCTTATTCTTCCATCAAGTCTTTCAGGGAGATACTCTATGCTGGTTTTGATCACAGCTATCGTGTCCCCATTGATGGGTGCCTGCCACATCTTTTAGAGTCATCAATCTGCCCTCCTCTGACATCTCAATAGGGGCATATTGCAATCTCCTCTTGGCGCCTTACGTCTGTCCTCGGTTCCCCCCTAGAACATCTGGTCCGGTGATGGCCTTCACACTTATCTTCTAACACACACATTCCTCATTCACACATGAAACAGAATTGATTTACACAGAGCATTTGAACAGGAATATCAACTCACAATGCAAGAGAAAACAATCATTGCATTCTTTTACTTATTTTAAAATGCTAAACCTACAACAAAGTGGTGACCCTAAAAGGTCTGTTACTGCCTTGAAATCAGCTCAGATACAGATTCTGGCTGATGTATCTTTACCAATGGCCACTGGAGGTGTCTCCTTTCTGCTTCCAGAAAGGGTGGCTGTCAGGATATGGTCAGATCATACATCAATACATTTAATACATGGTATATTATTATTCTTTATCCTTCATTCTAAATTATACAAAATATAAACATAAAATCCTACTACTGCAAGCCCATGGAAGGGTAAGGGTGGCCCTGAGCCCTAGGCACAGGGTAAGGGTAGATGCCTTTCACCTGGAGCCCTAGGAATTGAGAAAGGGTGAGGGGTGTTTAAATTAACCAAGTTACACCTTGAGCCCATGGAAGGGTAAAGGTGACGGTCCTTAGCGTGTGCAGGTAACACTTGTACTGTAGCCCCTTCTGGAATGTGCATATGTACGCGGTGCAGACACAGGGGACTGCCGTAGGCAGCCTTCATGTGAGCTAGCTCTTTTCTTACAATAACAGCTGTGAAGAGTGAGCATAACTGTGGTGATGGGAAATTCACTTTTCTTTACCTGGCTTTTTTGAGTAGTGCAAAGCCCCATTGCTCCCAAAGGCTATGCAAATTAGCCCCTCACAACTCTTAAACCACCCTCCATAAATTGTACATTTGCTTCTGCTGGGTACCTACATCACTGCTCTTGAGACTGGCCTTTCCCCCTTCAAGATCAGTTTGGCCTCTATCATTGTCCAGGTGGTGCCTCAGCTCTGCAGCATTCTTTGCAGCCTGGATGCTCCAGGCCCAAGGATTTTCCATAGGCCAGGCATGCAAATACCTACATAGAGTATGTGTACATACACAATTATTTGCAGCACCACATTGCACCCAGACTCATGTGTTCCTGACCACTAGAGCCTATAAAATGCTATAGTTTCATTACTTCTCAGTACACATAACTAATTATAACTATAATTATTACTATAAGGTGGATAGAAAGCTGGCTAGATTGTCAGGCTCAACGGGTACTGATCTCTAGTTGGCAGCCGGTATCAAGCAGAGTGCCCCAGGGGTCAGTCCTGGGGCTGGTTTTGTTCAGCATCTTTATTAATGATCTGGACAATGGGATAGATTGCACCCTCAGCAACTTTGCGGATGATACTAAGCTGGAGGGAAAGCTAGATATGCTGGAGGACAGGGATAGGATCCAGAGTGACCTAGACAAATTGGAGGATTGGGCCAAAAGGAATCTGATGAGGTTCAACAAGGACAAGTGCAGAGTCCTGCACTTAGGAAGGAAGAATCCCATTCACTGCTACAGGCTGGGGACCGACTGGCTAAGCATCAGTTCTGCAGAAAAGGCCCTGGGGATTACAGTGGCTGAGAAGCTGGATATGAGTCAGCAGCGTGCCCTTGTTGCCAAGAAGGCCAATGGCATATTGGACTGTATTAGTGGGAGAATTGCCAGCAGATTGAGGGACGTGGGCCATGGACTCTTATTATGTGTATGTACAGCGTCTAACACAATGAGGTGTTGACATCAGTTGGGCCACTAGGCACTCCTGTAATACAAATTATATATATTAATAATACCATATCTAATCTGGGACCAAATTTACCCCAATACCATAAGAAAAACTATTCTTGCTATATTTCCATTGAAACAAGAAGTATAAACTATACAAAAAATCTTGTGAACATTTCCATTGGGACAGTTTCAGATACTTCAGTGGTTACATCGGAGGTTAACAGTCAGCAGAGTAAAGACAATTAAAATCAAATATTTTCATTCAATGTTGTGGGATAAATTGGTTTATTTTTGTTTAGGAGAGGAGCTCCAGAATTCTGTGCTGCTAAGTGTAAGAGAACGTCAGCAGTAAGAGAACGTCCTGAATTTTACAAACCAGGAATGAGAGCGAATGCAAGGGAGAGCAGACAAATGAAACTCTGCCACAGTCCTCTGTGGGCTGTCTGAAACCTAGCAGCAGTAGGGTCGTGTTTCTAGGTACTGTTGCAGAAGAGTCCATGAGTGCAGAGGTGCTGGCATATGCTTAATTCAGGCTGTGTCGATAGCAGAGGGGCAGACAGAATGGTGCCAAGTGTGCTGAGGAGTACATGATAAAGCAGTCATTGCTACACCCTGTGATAGAGTGAAGCATATGTTCTCCCCAGCCCTTTGCAAACTGTTGTCTGACAGCTGTGATGAAAGTAGGGTAGGATTTGCCAGACCTTGTTAAGATCTGGGCTCCACGGTTCCGTCCCCATTTTCACTGGATTTTTATTTTCCTCCATCCCACCACTGCTGCTTTTTTTCTCCTAAGCAGAACCAGGATGAAATGATAACTAACTTTAGAACCTGTGATTAATTGATACCAAATGATCCCTCTATCTACCTAATCAGTCTAACCTGGCCTTTAGTATTTCTGAGGCACCTTTTATCTTTGGATCTGATTTTTCAGAGGAGTTGAAGGTGCTCAACCCCAGCTGAAATCAATGGGAACTCTAGATGTTTAGCACCCTGGAGAATCATGCCCCTTGAATCTAAGCATTGATGCCAAGTCAAAACAAGTTGGCCAATCCCTGCTCTACATGTTTTGTGGTCTGCCCACCCCTGATAAATTCTACATGTTGTTTTGAAATTTCACTGGGCTTGTGTCATCACATTCTGTCAAGTTTTGAGATATTTACTGTACTTTCTGATTTATGACATAAGGTGAAAACAGCCTTGATTTGGCTCTAAATGAGTCAAGATATATCCTGGAGACTAAGGAGAGATGAACTGGCTTGGATAACAGGGGGGGAAAAGCTTGAACCTTTGCCAGAATTTCATACCAAATCTTTTGAGGCTGAAAAATGTTATGACTAGCATTCCTCTTAAATTATGCTTTGTTTCCCCCGCTGCCCCACATCTTTCTTCTTGGACTAGAAATAAAACTGCCCACAAGGTAGGCTATTCTTAATCAGCTAGAAGCAAGAAGGACCAGATGTCTCCTCATTCCTAGCAGATCTTCAGACCACCTTTGCAGACCCAAGGTGATGGGGTACCGGTATCTCAGATAAGCTAAATATTCAGTGTGGAATTCTGGCTCCATTTAAGTCAATTGGATGATTGTCATTGACTTAAATGGTGCAAGGATTTCACCTTTTTGAGTGCTTCTCCAAATCAACAACAAATGTACTTTTTGAAGTTCACCCATCTCTATATAAGATATAGAACTGGCTTTCAGAAAAGATGGGTTCAGTCCAGTTTTGCCACTGACTTATTCTGTGGCCTTGTGCAGATTATTGAACATCTCCATACCCCGTCTCTACAGTGGAGATTTTGATACTTAACCACCTTTGTAAAGTGCGTTAAGATTGAAAGAAGAAAAGTACTAAATTATATTATTAATAATAAATTATAGCATAGGAAATTAAAGCAGCTGCGGTGTACTTTAACTCAGGACCAAGTGAAAATTCTATTTAAGCATTTTCATTCAAAAAACTACATTTCTTTTGTTTCCTACATGATGTTCTGGTTTTGGTGCACATTAAACCATGGTCAGTTGTGTCTTATGTAAAAACAATCTATCATATTTTAAAAGACACCTACCTCTTGGTGTCTAAGTGCACCCTTCTCCTATGTATAATGCCAAATGCTGATTAAATCACAGTTTAAAAAATTGGTGTGTGTATTGGAGGATCAAAGTGGGATCTGGAGGAAGAGGGTAGATGGTGTTGCAGTCACACCAGGACTGAGGTTGCTCTCCCCACTTTTTTATTTGCTGCAATCCTACATGTGGAATTTAAGTCTGTTCTGCAACCTGTATAGAATTACAGTGGCCCCTTGCCTTCATTAGCATGTTTTAAATTTCTTTCCAAAATGGACTGGGTTTTATTAAATTTATTACATGTTCTTCAGGCTATGGACAAGGAATACTATAAAGACCTTTAATAAACATTTGAATCCATGTTTTTATCACCCAGCTCTCCCCTTTACAATATACCTGTGTTCTGCAGTGATGAAGCTATCAGTAAAGAAATACGAAGATGTAGTGGGCTGGTCACCATGCTCTGGCCCTGAAGGGGTTAAAAGCAGTCCTGGAGAGGGCTGCAGTAGGGAAAGGGATTAAGAACAGCTGGGGGAAGCTGATTATAAGAGGGCTTATAAGAGGGCTGTGGGCCAGAAGCAGAGAGTCTTCTCTAGTGGGAAGGGCTAGCTGCCTGAGAGCGAGGTATCTTAAGTGGAGTTGAGCAGTGCTGGGGAAGGGCAAAGGGAGCTGGGGAGCTCTAGCCTGGTAAACCTGCAGGCCTTGGTAAAGGCCCAGAAAGTTACCTTGGGTATAGGCAGAGGCAGCTGGTCCTAACCCCTTGCCAGGGATGAGTGGCCATTACACTGCAGTCTGCCCCAGTCAGTGGGGGCTAGCTGATGACTGGCAGTAGCCACTGAGGCAAGGTGGGTTTAGACGGTTGGGTGGGGTCCCCTGAGAGGGGGGTCCCTTGGGAGGGGAGACAGAATGGGGGTACTGCTGGGGCAGAACCCCAAGATGAAGGGCACCACGGTCCAGGAGGGACATGGGGCCAGGGGCAGGTGAGACACCGCCCTGCAGAGGGCGTTCTATATACTGGAGAGCTAATTCCCTGGATGACCAGCAGGAGGTGCCATGCCAGTGAGTCATTGCCCCATTACAGGAGAGGTTTGGGGTGTTGTTTTTAACATGCTAAAAGCTTTTGCCCCTTGATTAGACCACGGCACAATGCACCGATTTCACCCCCTGCAAATTGCCTTAATTTCAGTTTTGGAATAAAGTTAAATGCAAAATTTCTGGTGACTAGAAAATAAGTAATTTATTGTGAGGTTCTGAAACAGTCGCTAAGGGCTTGTACAATATGAGCTTCTTGTACTGCATGCAAATACCTATTTAAAGGGATTGGAGAGCATCATTCTTTATAATTCAGTGTGATATTGTATTCCATCGCCAGCAGCTTAATTTATTTCTTTTACTATCTGTTCTCTCTTTCTCTCTGCCAAAAAATCAATAGCATGCAATGAGCAAAACTGAGCTGTTCAGTAACCTAACTGTAGTGGCTTTTTGTTGTTGTTCAGCATATATTGACCTGGTTCTTACATTGGTTTAATGTAATTAACAAGCCCTTTGGTTAATAAAATTGTGCAGAAGAAACAATACCAAGGATATTGTAACCTGTCCCTGCTACCATCACTGCAACCAAGACTTTGAGCCATAATTCAGGCCATGATCTGTTTTTGGTTGCAAACAATAGCAAAAACCTAGTAATATGGGTCTGTATCTTGGTCACAGATCCATGCAGATCATCACTGCCAGGGGCAGCAAGAACAGTTTGCACAAATATGGAGAAATACGGTCGAAGACTATCCTCTCTCGCATAATTGTCGTTGCCCCAGGCATATTCTATAGTATTTCCTCCATGCCTGCACAATACTTCTGCAGTTTTAGTGAACCATGGATCGCAGTTCCTAAGGCTGATATTACCCAGATGTGGAGAGCTTGCATGAGGGGCCTTATGAATTGTAAATTGTTCATCCAAAGGAGGAAGAGGGATCTGATAGTCACAAACAGAGTTGAGCGTAAACAGACATTGCTAGAGGCAGACCAGGAGAGGAATTACTGTGTTTGCATGTGGATACCAGGGCCTAGAATTCTTGCACTGATCTAGCCACTCTGTATCCCCAGGTGGGAATGGGTTGCAGGTCTATGGCCTGTGTGTGAGTTGGGTGTGTTGGATTGCAACCTCCCAATGCCCCACAAAATGCCTATATTTTGTGTTGTGTGTCTGAATTCCACCCAAAGGCCCTGATCATGCTCTCATTCAAGTTAATAGCAAAGCTTTGATTGACTTCAGTGAAGCAGGATCAGGCTTTGAGAACTCATACAGTGAATGGATATTGCCTGACCTTTCATCCTGTCTGTAACAGGTATCTAGGTGTATTAGATCATGCTAAGAATCAGCTAGATTAGATTCCACCCATTCAAGTTAGAGCCCACTCCACCAGGGCTCAGGAAGCTTCTGTGACTTCTCTAAAAAGCATCTCTACCTCAGAAATTTGTACGTTAGCAACACAAAGATCAGTCTGCATTTTAACTCAGCTTTATTCCTTAGTTCAAGCCCCAAGATCTGATGCCTGCCTTAACAGAGTTGTCCAGCAGTCATCCTTTAAATAGGACTTCTGGCACCCACCTCTGATTATGAGGTCACTGCTTGTTAGTCACCAGAAGTAGAATCCATGCTTGAAGAAATAAATAAAGAACAACCAGTACCTTACTGTAACAGGGCAGGACTTCTCCCCAGCTTTCAAACACTCGGTGCCATGTCCGGTCTCCTTTAAGAAGATTTATTCTCTTAACGCACGCAAAATAAATAAATAGAAAACAGTCTTTTTGTTCACTCCTTTTCTCTCAGATTTCAGAGCCACCCCCTCAGGATTCTCTGGCACTGCTGCTCCTGGCAGCTTTCCAGTTCTAGGCAGCTCTGCTCCCTTGCTGGAGCAGTACCTCCAGGAATCCTTCCCTGCGCCCCTTGCTCTAGGGACCCACCAGTGCCCTCAGGAGATAGCTCTACAGCTTCCCTTTTACAGGCACAGCCAGTTCCAGTCACTCCCTTCCACCTCTCATTTCCTGCCCTCTGGCAGCCTTTTATAGGCCCAGATGTTGCCTAACCCCCTTTCATTGTGTGGATTGGGCTCACCTGTTCTGACACAAGGGAGCTAGGCTCAGTTCTATGCAAAGGGACCCGCTACTATGTGACACACCTATCCCCTCCCCTGTTCTTTTTACAAAGACATTCTTCATAACACGTCAGGAACCCAAAATTTACCCACACCAATCAAAACATTCCCTTAGTCTTTTAGCTTCTCACAAACACCCCGTAAAGCATTTCACACTAGGCCACAGAATGTTCTCCCAGTTCCAGGGACCCTAGCACAGTTCCTCAAGCACAAACCCCTAGTCCCATTCCCTGAGTCTTATGCAATAGGGCCAGGGTCATATCCCCAGCCTCACCAGGCCCTTGCAACATACAGTCTTATCTTCATTGCCTGGACTTCAAGGTCCCTGCATTCACAGGCCTTTCTGTCTCTGTGTGCAGAGTTTCGACCTCAGTCTCGAAGTCATGGACACTGAAGAGTAAGCAATCTTTTTCCTTTTTAGTGAATTGAAGCTCTGCCATGGGTTTTTCTCTCTTATGGTTGAGGTTCTGTCATTTGCTTTCTGCTGCTTCCAGTTGCTCTGTAAGTTTCCCAATTCTCAGGACAAGAATTATAAAACATGTACCTGTTATCTCCTTCCCCATACTGGAACCCTGTTTCCACACCTAGCCCTTCATCTGGGACTGTATTTGTTACCATGGTCCCATTGGAAGGTTTGCTTAATAGGAAGTCCAATCTGGGTCCCCACGATACATTGTTGAGACTATATTTGGGTCTCCACAGTATCCTGCCAAGTCTGGGACTCCATCTGGGCCCTCAAGGTGTCCTGGTTAGTTTGAGATTCAGTTTGAGTCTCCACGGGAGTCCATTCCCTGGCACTTTTCCCTGTCTGGGTCTGGGCTAATTCCTTCCTTTTATTCTAAAGCCACTAACTAGTTAATAATTTCCTCTGTGAGGTGCTGAAGTCATCCAAATTTTGTTGGCACTTGCTAAGCTAGTCCCTCAGTCTTTGGGGCTGGCTATGCTCTCCCTCTCAATCTCCCTTTGCCATCCTTGCTTCAGCCTCTAGCCCTCTTCCTTCCTTTTGTAGTCAATCCTGCCCTCCCCCGCATCCTGGGCTGCTGTTCTAGTCCTTGCTGTGTGAAGGCTGAGAAACTCACACAGTCTTTCCCCAGAACTGTTGGCCAAGGTGGACTCTGGACAACTGTGACATGCAGTTGAGCTCTCTAACCCTGAACCTCCAGCTGTGGGTTAAACATGGGTGTCACCACGGATACATAAGACATGTACTGTTAGATGTTGGTCGAGATTATTTACTCTTGCCCAGTTTTCCCAGACAAGAGTATACCTACAAGCCAAGTGTGAGTTGTTCCTCCCAACCTAATCCATTGCCGGGCCCTCTTGAGTTTCAAAGTGAACCCTCTCGGCCTAGTGCTGGTGTAACAACTTACATAATCATATTCCATCACTGGCCAATTCCCTTTAATGTGCCTAGCTGGCCACACCTTAAGCATTCCATGAGACCTCTTGGTTCACCTCTGAGTGTTTCTGCTAAACCACAGGGCTGCCTGGGCTCCTTTTAGGTTCTGCATATCCCCCAAGTTTTTGCTCTTTGAGGTCCTTCACCCTTGAGATCTTCTCAGACACCTCTGTTGAGACCCCCTCAACTTTCCACACTTCCCCAATCACTCCTCTCCTTCAGCTTAAAAAAAAGCTTCAGCTCAGTCCACAGCTTATCCCACTGAGATTGGCTGGAAGCACCATTTCCCATCTCTGTGCTCCCCTGGGTAGAACCTTTAGGAATCGTTCCAAGATAATCTGGTCTATCACTTTCTCTATCATGTTGGTCTTAGGGCAGAGCCACCATTTCAAGAGAGCTCTTAATTTCTCTCTACCTGGGATAATTCATATTTAATTTCTTCTTTCCAGGTCTCACTGGAACTGGTACATATGTGCCACCTTGTTCCAGTCTGTATCGGCCCTAAAGCAGTGGAACTGAAGACGATAGGAGGCTAGAGTGCCCTGCTCCTGTTGAAGCTTCCTTAGGACAGCCTCCACTGTTTAAGATCAGTGTGGATCATCAAATAATATTGTCATGCCATGGAGGAAGACCTCACGGTTTGACAGAACTGGG
Source organism: Caretta caretta (assembly GCF_965140235.1). Taxonomy (NCBI): domain Eukaryota; kingdom Metazoa; phylum Chordata; order Testudines; family Cheloniidae; genus Caretta; species Caretta caretta. The sequence continues at coordinate 336,614,375 of NC_134206.1, read as the reverse complement.
CTGTCGCACTCCAGAAGGGGGAGGCCCAGTCTAAGACTTCCCTAGACAGCAGGCTGATAACAAGGCTCACCTAGTGTAGGACTGAGGGTGCATCATGAACAGGAGGCTGCCACTGGTTTATAAAACTTCAGAATCACCTGCGATTATCATCAGACTGTTCCGATAGTGGTATCAAGGAACAGGGCTGCATGAGCCATGTCTGGAGTGTGGCATTTTCAGCACACAGGTGCACGATTTGCTTCTGCAATAGCAGATTCTCTGAGGTCAGCTGGATGACACAGGTCTGTAGGGATTGGTTGTCCACCAGGAGGCGGGCAGCCCACTCAAGTGTCTGGTGCGCCTGAAGGGTTAGCCAAGTCTATTCTGCTGACATCAGAACTGCTCCTGTGGCCTAATAGGTCCATGCAAACTATCATGACTGGACATAGATGATCTGACCTACTGGTCAGAGCGGGAGTCAGGCAGATCTGATACCTGGAGATCAGAGTCTGAGACAGGCTGGAGGGCAATCTGGGAATCAGATGTCAGGCAGGGTCAGGTTACCAGGATATCTGCAGCAGGAAATAGAAGCAGGTGTCACAGGAGAAGCAGTCCAAAGCAGGGAGAACACAGTTGCATGGACAACTTCTTGTTCCTGTTCTGGGTTTACATAGAAACTGTGAACCAGTCAGGACCACAAGCATAGTGTCAAACAGATTCCAGGACTGGGGTCCTCTGTCAGAGTTCAGCTCCTATTCTGATGACAGTTAGCAGGTCACTGGGTGGTGAGCTGGATCTTAGTAGTGCTAAAGAGCCCTGTGGACAAGAGTTCAAGACTTGCAGTCCCTGACAGCTGCTACTTCTGCCCCTCACAGAAACAGTTCTACCCAAAACCAATATCTATATGCTTTAGGAGTCAGTCCAAAATGTCTGCCTTCACTACTGGGTAGCAGTTCACCTGGTTGTTGCTTGCTACCTGTGTCTTTCCCATTAGGAATGGTGCTACATGGGCCATCCATGTCAAATCCTCCCAGCCTCTGCCTTCACCACCCTCTCACACACATGGAGGAAATTCTTGGGATTATCTTCCAATCTGTGCTTCACCAGATCTGGGGCCATACAACCCAAGGGTCCCATCACTGACTGTTGCCCTCAAACTTTGCCCAATTGCAGCCACACTTGCTGTTGGAAGTAGACTTTTTGCCACCTCACTTGTGCTGCTGTCATAAATATAAAGGGAAGGGTAAACCCCTTTGAAATCCCTCCTGGCCAGAGGAAAGCTCCTCTCACCTGTAAAGGGTTAAGAAGCTAAAGGTAACCTCGCTGGCACCTGACCAAAATGACCAATGAGGAGACGAGATACTTTCAAAAACTGGGAGGAGGGAGAGAAACAAAGGGTCTGTGTGTCTGTCTATATGCTGGGTTTCTGCCGGGGATAGACCAGGAATGGAGTCTTAGAACTTTTAGTAAGTAATCTAGCTAGGTATGTGTTAGATTATGATTTCTTTAAATGGCTGAGAAAAGAATTGTGCTGAATAGAATAACTATTTCTGTAACTTAAGGTTTTGCCTAGAGGGGTTCTCTATGTTTTTGAATCTAATTATCCTGTAAGATATCTACCATCCTGATTTTACAGGGGGGATTTCTTTATTTCTATTTACTTCTATTTTTATTAAAAGTCTTCTTGTAAGAAAACTGAATGCTTTTTCATTGTTCTCAGATCCAAGGGTTTGGGTTGCATGAAAAACCTCCTAAGCTTATCTTTACCAGCTTAGGTCAAAACTTCCCCAAGGTACAAAATATTCCCCCCGTTGTCCTTGGACTGGCTGCTACCACCACCAAACTAATACTGGTTACTGGGGAAGAGCTGTTTCGACGCGTCTTTCCCCCCAAAATACTTCCCAAAACCTTGCACCCCACTTCCTGGACAAGGTTTGGTAAAAAGCCTCACCAATTTGCCTAGGTGACTACAGACCCAGACCCTTGGATCTTAAGAACAATGAACAATCCTCCCAACACTTGCACCCCCCCTTTCCTGGAAAATGTTGGATAAAAAGCCTCACCAATTTGCATAGGTGACCACAGACCCAAACCCTTGGATCTGAGAACAATGAAAAAGCATTCAGTTTTCTTACAAGAAGACTTTTAATAAAAATAGAAGTAAATAGAAATAAAGAAATCCCCCCTGTAAAATCAGGATGGTAGATATCTTACAGGGTAATTAGATTCAAAAACATAGAGAACCCCTCTAGGCAAAACCTTAAGTTACAAAAAAGATGCACAGACAGAAATAGTTATTCTATTCAGCACAATTCTGTTCTCAGCCATTTAAAGAAATCATAATCTAACACATACCTAGCTAGATTACTTACTAAAAGTTCTAAGACTCCATTCCTGGTCTATCCCCAACAAAGACAGACTATAGACAGACACACAGACCCTTTGTTTTTCTCCCTCCTCCCAGCTTTTGAAAGTATCTTGTCTCCTCATTGGTCATTTTGGTCAGGTGCCAGCGAGGTTACCTTTAGCTTCTTAACCCTTTACAGGTGAGAGGAGCTTTCCCCTGGCCAGGAGAGATTTCAAAGGGGTTTACCCTTCCCTTTATATGTATGACAGTAGGGGTGTGAGGGTATACAGTGCACTGATGCACATCTCAAAGAACACAGGTACTGTAGGGTAAGTAACCATTTGCTTGCTATTTCTAAGGTAACTTGAGTCAGTGTGCTATTATCGTTTAGCACATCGCAATAGTTAGAAGTCAGAACAATGGGAGATGAGATGCTGTGTCAGCCCATGTAAGCTGCAAATAGAACAAAAGAGTTTGTTTAAATTCAGTACATTCTGAAAACATAGTTAGTGGCAGTGGCTTCAATCATGAAATAACAATCTATAAATGGAAAGCTAATTATAGAGTCACAGAAGATTAGGGTTGGAAGAGACATCAGGAGGTCATCTAGCCCAACCCTCTGCTCAAAGCAGGACCAACTCCAACTAAATCATCCCAGCCAGGGCTTTGTTAATCTTCAAATGTTAGAGTTCTTTTGCTCTTTCATATCAATACCACCTTGTTTCCTTAAGTCACTACAGTTTATTTTTGTATTAGCATAAAACATTATTTTATTGTAGTTTGAACTCACCCTTTTATCTCAATTTTCCCACAAGCACCTTCATGCTTTCCTTCAGGCTCTGCCTACACATGAATTAATAAAGCAGTTTGTCCAGTGGTTGGAGAAGGAGACTGTATGTGAGGACTCCTTGCTTCTATATTCAGCTCTGTCAACATGTATTCATTGTGTAATGTTGGGCAACTCAGTTACCCAATCTCTGCTTCAGATTACCCATTTGTAAACTGGATGCAGTAGCTCAGATCTGCCTTACTTGGGTGTTCGAAGAAGTAAATGATTGGGCCTCATCCCCATTGGCACTAACACACTTTACACCACTCTAGCTGTGTAAAGGGGCCTTAAAGTGGGTGTCAAAGTAATTTACACTCACTTTAAGAGACATTTACATGTGAATGAGACTCATGTTCTATTGGTTTTTAAAAATTCTCTTAGCTCTTTGCATGAAATATGCAAGTAAAATTTTATGATTAGCAGTACTATTAGTAATATTTAGCATATTAGGATCTGTTATGCATAAAAAGTAAAGTTTTCTCCCCTGGATTTGTGCTGGAAATGGCTCAACTTGATTATCATACACATTGTAAGGAGAGTGATCACTTTAGATAAGCTATTACCAGCAGGAGAGTGGGGTGGGGGGCGAGAAAACCTTTTGTAGTGGTAAACACCCATTTTTTCATGCTTTGTGTGTATAAAAAGATCTTGTGTACTTTCCACAGTATGCATCCAATGAAGTGAGCTGTAGCTCACAAAAGCTTATGCTCAAATAAATTGGTTAGTCTCTAAGGTGCCACAAGTACTCCTTTTCTTATCACTAGACAGCATCAACTGGTATATTGAAATAGATCTACCAAATTACATTAGGTTCTAGCACTTGGGAAGGAATTGCTCTCCTGTTATTTTCAGTGAATACTTAGCTATAGCTATTATGTAAACATCCTACTTACAGTAATCCAGTAAGGACATAAGATACAGACTGTTTATTTTAAGAAATAAACCACTCAGGATTAAGTAGGAATTAGGATGTAGATGCAGGTATCTCTGGCAATTATGTAGTTTTCTGATGTGTGGAAACCCCAGATTGTCCATTTCATTTTACTCTTTCTCACTCTCCATAAAATATAAATTGGTCATTTTACCTAGAAAATAGCTTAAGGCCCCGGTTCATGAGAGCACTTAAGCACATGTAAAGCATTAGACACATGTCCAAATCCCATTGACTTCAGTGGGAGTTAAGCATACATTTAAATGCTTTCCTGAACTGTGACATAAATCATGCAAAAGTCAAACATACCCATTCACATTTGTGAAGTCTATTATTTTTGAGAATAGGAAGTATGATATTGTTTACCTAGTGCTAAATGTGTACTGCTTTTATTATAGGTGAGACCAGTAGTACTGCCTATTATTAAAGTTGCTAACATTTCCTATTATAAGACCCTGGTTTGGGTTGCTTATAACTTCGTCAAACTGACTGTTTGTGCTGAAATTTTACATGCCGGGTGTTTTACTCAGGCTGAATTGTATTGGAAATTTTCAGCCAAAACAGGTTGGCAGTTTCCAAGCATGAAGCTAGGGGAAAAATACATTGTTCTGCCCGTTTAAAAAAAAATTCTTTAACTTTTAGGGTCGAGAATCAGGGTTGTGTAATGAAGGATACTGTTGTCTATAGGACCCCTGCCTCATTTGCTTTGGAAGATGTGAAATGAATGAGGAAGGGGATTGCAGGAAGAGAAAGGATGGTCTCCTGGTTAAAGTAGGTGAATGTTGTGCTGGAGAATTTGATTCTGCCCCTGCCTATTCCACAGAATTCCTGTGTGTGATTCTCGGCAAGTCATTTAAACCGGACTTTGCACTGGTGGTCACAAATGTTGTGTTCCTCTTTTCTGGGTGCCCAACTCGATACCTGGGGGCATGATTTGCAGATGTGCTGAGCTCTTAGCTGCAGTGAAGCCAACAGAAGTAGCACTTAGAACATATAAAGTGCTATGGAATGCGGCAAACTCTGAAAAATCAGGTCTTCGGTGTCTCAAATTGGGTGGCCAGATTTTTTTTACCTTAATCCTCTGTGCCTTAGTTCCCCATCTGTAAAATGGGGACAATAGTACTGTCTCATCTCACAGGGATGTTATGAAAAGTCCAATTTTCAGAATAGATTTAGGCACTTAGGAACCAAAGGCTCACTGGAAGCCAGTGAGACTTAGGTTCCTAAATTCCAAAGTCACATTTGAAAATAGGATTTAGGGCTTGTCTACACCTGGACACTCAAGAAAAATTAATCCAAATTAACTAACAATGTGAATTTAAAGAGGATTGGTTAAACTGCATTAAACCCCTGTGTGGACGCACTCATTCAGAATTAAAGTGGCCTTAACTCAGTTTATCACTGATAAAATAGAGAGTCACAATTCCTCTCCTGCTCCAGGGGGAAGTAAATTACAGCAGTCTTTTATCTTAGTTTCCCCTTTATACCTCATTAACTCCAGCCAGTGAAAGAGGAGAGCAGGACACAGAGCCAAGACTCTGCCCACTCTCCACACCTCCCTTTCTGCTCTCTCTCCACCCACTTGCTCATATAGGGGGAAAGTCAGAGAGCAGGGCCATGTGCCACACCAGACCTGGACACCAGGTAAGGTTGGCCTTATTCCCCCTCACTCCGCTGTGTGGCTGAGTGGGTGAGCCACACAAAGGCAGTCTAATGCTAGCAATACAATATTAAGCTTTTTGTCTAATTTGTGTGCCTGTAAAAAGGAGTACTAGTGGCACCTTAGAGACTAACCAATTTATTTGAGCATAAGCTTTCGTGAGCTACAGCTCACTTCATTGGATGCATTTAGCTGTAGCTCACGAAAGCTTATGCTCAAATAAATTGGTTAGTCTCTAAGGTGCCACAAGTACTCCTTTTCTTTTTGCGAATACAGACTAACACGGCTGCTACTCTGAAACCTGTGCCTGTAAACACATTCACTGCATACAAGTTCTAAACATGATTATGTAGACTCCCTGGCTGTGTTAATTAAATCAATTTGCAAATTCTAATGTTAGATGTTGAAAGCCCGTATATGCCTTGGTGGCATGACATTTCATGAGATTGAAATGGCACTGTTTATAGATAATGTGATCTTCCCAGTGGACGTTGTCTACACTTTCATTTCTTGATAACTTGTAGCTTTTTGCATTGTCAAAGACTGACTTTCACAGCCATATCACTTATGGGGCTTGAGGGCTAATAAAGTTCCCTTTCAGGGCTTGATAAACTGCCTTCCCTGATGAGTGGGTTTAACTGCATTTTTAGGTGGAGATTTTCAGAATAAGGCAAGGGGTCATTTGTTTTTGGGGTTGCTTTTTAATAGCTATTAATGTCTTAACTAATTCCTGATAGGCTTATTGAGGAAACAATTTTTTTGCCAGAATCTGGAAATAGTAAGACCAGAACTAAGTTTTAAGTTGATTCATATGGGAAGAGACAAAACATTTATCTTTGGTAGGTTCACAGGTTCTACTAGCATTTCTGCAATGTCCTAGTCTTTAATAGGCCCAGTGGAAAAAAGCCCAATTTATCTGCTGTGCTAACAAGCATTTAGCACATTGGAGTGGAGGCTGCGTCAGACGGCTGATTATGGCTCACTGAGGGCTGGTCTACACTACCACGGCAAATTGATCAAAGTTACTCAACTTCAGTTATGTGAATAATGTAACTGAAGTAGACGTAGTTAGATCCACTTACCCTGGTGGCTACACTGCACTGAGTCGACAGAGCATCTCTAGTCGACTTCCTTTACGCTCCTCGGGGAGGTGGAGAACACAAATCGATGGGAGAGTGCTCGCCCATTGATTTAGCGTGTCTTCACGAGACCTGCTAAATCGACACTCGCTGCATTGATTGCAGCAGTGCCAATCTACCGGTAAGTGTAGACAGGCCCATAGTCTCTGGCCATCTCTGTGTCATCTCAGGCCATGGTGTGGCTTAGAGCAGTGCTACTCAAAGTGGTGATCCGTGGACCGGTTCCGGTCCGCGTGCCATCGGCTGCCAGTCTGCACGCACATTGGGAAAAAAATTGCCGGTCTCCCACATCAGATAGCTTGAGAAGCACTGGTTTAGAGCATACTAAGACCTATCGCAATGGTCCTTAAAAGCTGGGGATTGACAGAGTTCAGTGCTCTATGGATACACACCTTCCATATGCTTCCCTGCCCCTCTGATACCCTTCATGCCCTCTATATCAGGAACAAGATGGACAGGTGGCCTAGGAGCCAGCTATGCTGGCTTTAGGCCAGGTGGGAACTGCCCCACGATGAGAGAATTCTCACCTGGCTAGGTATTGCCATATCCTAGCCCCTTTGTGCCACGCAAAGAGGGAGGGGTCTGGATAGGGGGAAAGAATCTGGCTCCAAATGTCTGTTGTAAAGAATTCTTTCAAAGAAAGATTGTATGTAGTCTGACTATTACTCCTTTGGGGATGCTGAAGAATCCTTAATCTCCACTTTGCATGCAGAGTTTGAGGGCTGGTAGTGAAGTGCATATATTGCTGTTTAATCATCAAAAATATGTAATTTAAAGAATTTCCATTGTCTCAGTTTCTGTAACAGGACTTAGAGTTTCAAAGATATATGAAACCCATTGTAAAATATATAGTGGACTTGCCAAGCCTAACTGGTAATAGTTATAAATACATTAAATATATCTTAAGAAGCATCATTTTTAGTACAAAGGTTAACAATGTTCATGTTATAAGGTAATGATTGCCCAATAGGGATAATCTGGATTCACTTCAGAGGCCAAATACAAACATAATAAAAGAAAACAGGTTGGCTTTAAAAAATTAAACGTTTTATGTCTTTAAAATATCATGTGACTCTTTCAATTATTAAGACAGAGAACACTTCCAGAACTGCTATACAACTGGGTACTAGTGGGCCAAACTCTACTCTCAGTTTCACAATATAAAAACATACATAGAAATTCTATGGTATATTGAAGTCTACAGTATATTGTGTTACTCCATGCTCATAGCAATGTAACTGAAACCAAAACTTGGACCAGCATCCCTAATGACAGAATGTCTGTGATTAGTTAAGGTATACTTGTAGCACTGAGGTCTTTTTTTGCTATTTTTAGAATATTTCCCTTAAAACACAACTCCAAGCAAAGTCATATATTGTGTCTTTGGACATCCAGCTTTGTAACTGATAAAATTTTAATGAAATGTTATTCCTTTACTTTTCGCCTCTCAAAACGAAACAGTTTATATCAGTGCAAGCTAAGCAAATGTTGTTTGGGATTTTTTTCCAGTAGAGGGCAATGGAATTCAGTGATTGGTGACTGGTATGATAAGGTAAACGAAAAGGATGAAGGCTAGGATTGATTGAACAGCTGTGAAAGAGATGCTGCTCCAATTGTATTTAGATTACTGATAAGGTAATTCCCCCAGTGATTTGTTACATTCAAATTACAATAACAGAGAATTGCCATCAACAAGGCATAAAATGCAGTTTTCGACTTATCTAACTCATTATGTAGGAGAAAGCAAAGATACTGATTGCTCTAAAACTGGAAAACTTTTGTAACAAAAATGGATAAGGCCTTCATAACATTGTTAAATATCATATTCTTGTATAAATTTGGCTTGTGTTACATCTGGAATAAAAAATGATCACTTGGTGATATTCCCAGTTACAGTCGTCATTGTGTGACCATTTACCCATAGAATTTACCATTTCTCTTTCCTTTTTTTTCTGCTGAGCTTATCTTGAAAGTGAAGGGTAATTGTTAAAGTCCAGTATATGTGCCAGAAGACAAATGCTGCTGCAAGCCTCACGAATACCTTCATTATTTACAAAGCGTTCATGTCCAAAATCTAATCAGAGAATTGAGATTTTATTTTTTTTAACGGACATTGAGATAAGTGATGCAAAATTAATTAATTTGAAGAAAACCTCAACACAGAGTCCTGCTCTGAGGAAGCTGTGATGGTTTGAATTATATCGCAACAAAAGATTTCCCTTAGCTGTTCTAATAATTTGTTGTCTGATGGGGCAGTTCTTATAGGAGATTATTGCACTTCCTTTTAATACATTCTCTTCACTGAAGGCCAGACTCTGCTACCTTTGTTCACGTTGAGATGTCAGACTAGTACTTAAGTTAGAAGGGGCTACTCACCAGGAGTAAGGGTGGCAGAATCAGGGGATAGAGCCGGTGCTACAGTGCCAATACACCCTGCCAATAAGCAAGTGGGTGAGTAAAGGGGCAGAGACTGGGAGACAGTGAGCAGAGTCCCTCATAATGCACCAAACAGCAGAGTTTAGCTGTGAGAGGAAGTAAACTGTATCCTGCACAAGGCTCCAGTGACTTAATTCACCCATCAAACAAATGAGAAACCAGACAAGGAATCATGACTCACTCTCCTCTCATTTTGACTAGTTTCACATTTGTGTAACTCCATGGAATTCAATTGCGTTACTCCTGATTACGGCAGAGTAACTAAGTGCAGAATCACACCAGTGGGAGTTTAAACTGAAAAGTGGGAGAGAGAGAAAAAGTTATAAAGGCTTCTGACAGCTTTAATATGGGACGAATGATCTGACAAAAATAACATCAATGCATTTCTAGACAGGAGAGTCTTAAGACAAGTTAAGCTGTCAATCATTTGTATCACTCACCATTCAGTAAAAAGATTCAGCTTCTGAATCAGTCATTACTATGTAAAGGAGAATTAGCAAAGTCTCTAAAAAATGCAGATAAATGTCATCGGACTGAGCACTAGAACAGAAGTTCCCAAACTTCTTTGTGGAGTAGTCCACACCTTATCAGAGATTTTCTTATGGGCCTTATCCCTTCCTAGCCATGATCCCACGCAATCACACATTGTCGTGAGAAACTGACTATACGACACAGTAAAGCAAGGACATATTTTAGGGCCTGAGCATGCCTCCTTCTCAGGCGGCATTTCACTTTCTAATTTTTGCTCTTCCTTTCAGTCCATCTCTCAGTCCTGTGTGTTCTGTTCATCTGCCCCTGCATGCATCTCATTTCTCTTTATTCCCTTCCCCTTTTCTGAACAATCTGAAGGAATCATTGATAACTAGGAATCTGTGATAAATAACACATTATAAGCTGCTTGTCTCTCCAGCCCCGGAAGGACTAAGGCCATGCCCAAAGTCTCTTTCAGGCCCACACCACAGGGCACAGTTAATTGATTCAAACACCAAAACTCAAGAAGTAACACAAAACAATGCTATTCCTCTGACCAACACAGGCTGCAGAGGTGCAAAGGCCTTTCCCTTAGCTCGTCTATCGCCCATTCCAGGTCCAGTCACAGAAACCTACTTCCTTTCACTAGCTCCCCTTCCAATGGAGCTCTCTCAGCCCTTTGTAGGGAACACACTTCCCCCTTTCCAGCTGGTCTGGTAACTGTACAGGGTTGGCTGACTTCAGGCCTCCTGGCTCGAAAGGGGGCAGCCCACCCTGTTATGCACATTCAGACAGGTAGGGATTTTGATCCAGATTTTCATTAGAGGCCTCTAATTTAGGACGCCGCTGTTTATGGCTGCCCAAGCTGAAATACCTAAGGCCGGAGTTGAACGCCACTTCAGTGGGTGATGTGGGAGGTGAGATTCAGAAATCGGGCACTAAGTGTCTCTAACTACCATCCAGAATTTGAGGTACCCAAAAGTAGAAGCCACATTTGACAGTTTGGGCCTGAGAACTAACCAACACTTGCACTCACAGCTCATTACTGAAAAATGCAGGTGCAGTTACTCATAGGCATAAAATAGTGCCCACAAAACCAGAAACTGTCACAGGCCCATGTTGTCTATATCATTGGAATTACTCGTCTCAATCTCCTGCCATGCCCAAGAAAGATGAATGTGCTAAAACTTCTGCCCCGATAGAGGGATCATTACATTTTTTTGTGTGAATTAGCCATCACATGCCAGAACTGAGATTCACAAAGAAGGAAGTGTGTGTGTCAGTGATCCTGTGAGCACTGATCTGTTTCACTGGTTTGGATGTCCACAGCTGAAAGAATTTTAAACATTACAAGTGTAAGTAGTGTCAGGATGAGCTCCACCCTGACATCTGGTGGTGAGGTGTGGCAAGTTGTGGAAAAGAACTTCAGGGGCCAATCTCATTTGCATAGGCACACCCACCACGCCTAGAATGAGACCATAGCTGCCCAAATGGTCACTTTGGCTGCTGTGGGATCCCCAGTGTCTCTGTTATTGGGGCAGGAAGAATAAATTGTTATTACCCTGATTATGGGAACTGTTCTTGGAACTGTACGTGGCCTTTTGTTATGATGGAGGGATTCACCATCAACTAAGTAGCACTCGCTAGGCAAGGGTCATGGGTTCCAAAACTGTGTGACTGGAGAGAGGTTGGGGACAAGTATTAATACTTGGTGGTATGGGCCCCTTGGTGAGGGCCTTACATGCTAATTGCACTTCCTCCTCCTCCTCCCACTGTGGAATATCAGAGCTAATTTTGATTTCATTAGAAGTCTAGTTATAGACTGCTGAGCTCACTTTGGGCTGACAGTGCACCAGCACTGAGGCTCCCATACTACAAGCTGAATTCAGCTAAGAGCTGAAATCACTGAGCGTTGTGTTAAGTAGTGGGGGAGCCTGAAGATATATTGTGGAGCAGTTTGTGGGGCGGCTGGAGTGCCTTGCAGACCGGCTGGTGAAGCAGTTCGACGCGGAGCAGTTTGTGGATGGCAGGAGCTGCTTGTGGGCCGTGGAGCTGAGCGAAGGAGTTTGTGGGGCGGCTGGCGGAGCGGAGCGCAGCTGGGTGAAGGAGTTTGTGGGGCGGCTGGCGGAGCGGAGCGCCGCTATGGGGCGGTCAGCTTCAGTTCATGTAAGGTGCCTCTTACCGCCGTCCCATTTCCACCCAGGTTGGGAGGTAAAGCTCCGCGGATAAACTTTCGAACTCTGGGGCTGCCCTGACCAGGGACAGAGACTTTTGGGGCATTGGACTTTTGGGACTTTGGGTGATTTGGGGTTGCTGGACTCAAGAACCAAAGGGAAAAGGGCATGTCCCAATTTGCTTGGGGTGGGTTTTTTTTGCTCATGGGTTGTGTTATGAATCCTGTTGGTGGTGTTTCCCCAACATAATGCCACATTGTTTCTCTCTGTTATTAAAAGGCTTTTGCTACACTCAGACTATGTGCTTGCGAGAGGGGAAGTATTGCCTCTTGGAGGCGCCCAGCGGGGGTGGTATATATTTGTCCCAGGTCACTGGGTGGGGGCTCGAGCCGGTTTGCATTGTGTTATTGGAATGGGCCCCCTAGATATTGAACCCGGCCCTTGTTGCTGCCAACTCTGACGGGCAGAAGGGTTACACAAGAATTAAAGGTAAACTGATACTCTCCATAACCCTCTCCTTACGTCTGCAGCTACATCCTTAAACATCTGATAACAGCTATGAGAAAATGGTTCCATAAAAAGTTAGGGTCAAATACTAAGGGCCTCCTTACTCAATCTTTTGTCAGTAGACTTTAGCAGGAGTTTGCCTGCGCAAGGATTGAGTTGTGGATTTGGCTGTAAGGGAAGGAAGTGCTCTCAAAGGGGTTATATGTAATATTTATTTTATATTGTCCGGCTACACAAGAAGGACAGGAGACATTTGACATCGGTTTAATCAGGCCACAAATTTATCATTCGATTTCTGGGACTACCTGGCAGATAAACGTGTACAGTGCAGCTAATCCCACATTTATTCTGTAATTACCAGGGGGGCTTCCACCAGCTCCCCCTCTTTTCCATCCAGGTCCCTCCAGGTGCTGTGCAGTCATTGTAAACATGTACTAATGTATAATTATTTATATTTAATATTTTTAATACTGGAAACTTTTGTCTTTACTGAGATGGAACAATCCCAGATCTGAACATCCCTTCAAATTTGGGGCTTTAGGATTTCATACCCTAATCAGGATAAATTGCTCATTAATTATCTGCCAAAGCTGCAGTTCCTGTTTGGGCACTGAGTGAAAGTACAATAGCCACTCTGCTCAAGCAAGCCCTGAGGGCAACATGAGAACAAAAACATATAGTCCTCAACTAATTTTGTTTTGTTTGTTTTTAAAACTCCTTCTGGGCAGCGTGCTTCAGATAAGGCACTCTCCTTGTCAAACTGTTGAAAAGTCTGAGGGTATGTCTACACTACGGAATAAGGTCGAATTTATAGAAGTCGGTTTTTTAGAAATCGGTTTTATATATTCGAGTGTGTGTGTCCCCACAGAAAATGCTCTAAGTGCATTAAGTGCATTAACTGGGCGGAGCGCTTCCACAGTACCGAGGCTAGAGTCGACTTCCGGAGCATTGCACTGTGGGTAGCTATCCCACAGTTCCCGCAGTCTCCGCTGCCCATTGGAATTCTGGGTTGAGATCCCAATGCCTGATGGGGCTAAAACATTGTCGCGGGTGGTTCTGGGTACATATCGTCAGGCCCCCGTTCCCTCCCTCCCTCCGTGAAAGCAAGGGCAGACAATCGTTTCGCGCCTTTTTTCCTGAGTTACCTGTGCAGACGCCATACCACGGCAAGCATGGAGCCCGCTCAGGTAACCGTCACCCTATGTCTCCTGGGTGCTGGCAGACGTGGTACAACATTGCTACACAGTAGCAGCAACCCCTTGCCTTGTGGCAGCAGACGGTACAGTACGACTGGTAGCCGTCATCGTCATGTCCGAGGTGCTCCTGGCCACGTCGGCTGGGAGCGCCTGGGCAGACATGGGCGCAGGCACTAAATTTGGAGTGACTTGACCAGGTCATTCTCTTTAGTCCTGCAGTCAGTCCTATTGAACCGTCTTATGGTGAGCGGGCAGGCGATACGGACTGCTAGCAGTCGTATTGTACCATCTTCTGCCAGGCAGGCAAGAGATAAGGATTGCTAGTAGTCGTATTGTACCATCTTCTGCTAGGCAGGCAAGAGATGAGGATGGCTAGCAGTCGTACTGTACCATCTTCTGCCGAGCAGACATGAGATGTGGATGGCATGCAGTCCTTCTGCACCGTCTGCTGCCAGCCAAAGATGTAAAAGATAGATGGAGTGGGTCAAAACAAGAAATAGACCAGATTTGTTTTGTACTCATTTGCCTCCTCCCCTGTCTAGGGGACTCATTCCTCTAGGTCACACTGCAGTCACTCACAGAGAAGGTGCAGCGAGGTAAATCTAGCCATGTATCAATCAGAGGCCAGGCTAACCTCCTTGTTCCAATAAGAACGATAACTTAGGTGCACCATTTCTTATTGGAACCCTCCGTGAAGTCCTGCCTGAAATACTCCTTGATGTACAGACACCCCCTTTGTTGATTTTAGCTCCCTGAAGCCAACCCTGTAACCCGTGTCATCAGTCGCCCCTCCCTCCGTCAGAGCAACGGCAGACAATCGTTCCGTGCCTTTTTTCTGTGCGGACGCCATACCAAGGCAAGCATGGAGGCCGCTCAGCTCACTTTGGCAATTAGGAGCACATTAAACACCACACGCATTATCCAGCAGTATATGCAGCACCAGAACCTGGCAAAGCGATACCAGGCGAGGAGGCGACGTCAGCGCGGTCACGTGAGTGATCAGGACATGGACACAGATTTCTCTGAAAGCATGGGCCCTGCCAATGCATGCATCATGGTGCTAATGGGGCAGGTTCATGCTGTGGAACGCCGATTCTGGGCTCGGGAAACAAGCACAGACTGGTGGGACCGCATAGTGTTGCAGGTCTGGGATGATTCCCAGTGGCTGCGAAACTTTCGCATGCGTAAGGGCACTTTCATGGAACTTTGTGACTTGCTTTCCCCTGCCCTGAGGCGCATGAATACCAAGATGAGAGCAGCCCTCACAGTTGAGAAGCGAGTGGCGATAGCCCTGTGGAAGCTTGCAACGCCAGACAGCTACCGGTCAGTTGGGAATCAATTTGGAGTGGGCAAATCTACTGTGGGGGCTGCTGTGATGCAATCAAAGATCTGCTGATATCAAGGGTAGTGACCCTGGGAAATGTGCAGGTCATAGTGGATGGCTTTGCTGCAATGGGATTCCCTAACTGTGGTGGGGCTATAGACGGAACCCATATCCCTATCTTGGCACCGGAGCACCAAGCCGCCGAGTACATAAACCGCAAGGGGTACTTTTCGATAGTGCTGCAAGCTCTGGTGGATCACAAGGGACATTTCACCAACATCAACGTGGGATGGCCGGGAAAGGTGCATGATGCTCGCATCTTCAGGAACTCTGGTCTGTTTCAAAAGCTGCAGGAAGGGACTTTATTCCCAGACCAGAAAATAACTGTTGGGGACGTTGAAATGCCTATATGTATCCTTGGGGACCCAGCCTACCCCTTAATGCCATGGCTCATGAAGCCGTACACAGGCAGCCTGGACAGTAGTCAGGAGCTGTTCAACTACAGGCTGAGCAAGTGCAGAATGGTGGTAGAATGTGCATTTGGACGTTTAAAGGCGCGCTGGTGCAGTTTACTGACTCGCTTAGACCTCAGCGAAACCAATATTCCCACTGTTATTACTGCTTGCTGTGTGCTCCACAATATCTGTGAGAGTAAGGGGGAGACGTTTATGGCGGGGTGGGAGGTTGAGGCAAATCGCCTGGCTGCTGGTTACGCGCAGCCAGACACCAGGGCGGTTAGAAGAGCACAGGAGGGCGCGGTACGCATCAGAGAAGCTTTGAAAACCAGTTTCATGACTGGCCAGGCTACAGTGTGAAAGTTCTGTTTGTTTCTCCTTGATGAAACCCCCCGCCCCTTGGTTAACTCTACTTCCCTGTAAGCTAACCACCCGCCCCTCCTCCCTTCAATCACCACTTGCAGAGGCAATAAAGTCATTGTTGCTTCACATTCATGCATTCTTTATTCATTCATCACACAAATAGGGGGATGACTACCAAGGTAGCCCAGGAGGGGTGGTGGAGGAGGGAAGGAAAATGCCACACAGCACTTTAAGCACAGCACTTTAAAAGTTTACAACTTTAAAATTTATTGAATGACAGCCTTCTTTTTTTTGGGCAATCCTCTGTGGTGGAGTGGCTGGTTGGCCGGAGGCCCCCCCACTGCATTCTTGGGCGTCTGGGTGTGGAGGTTATGGAACTTGGGGAGGAGGGCGGTTGGTTACAGAGGGGCTGCAGTGGCAGTCTGTGCTCCAGCTGCCTTTGCTGCAGCTCAACCATACACTGGAGCATACTGGTTTGGTCCTGCAGCAGCCTCAGCATTTAATCCTGCCTCCTCTCATCACGCTGCCGCCACGTTTGAGCTTCAGCCCTGTCTTCAGCCCGCCACTTACTCTCTTCAGCCCGCCCCCTCTCCTCCCGGTCATTTTGTGCTTTCCTGCACTCTGACATTATTTGCCTCCACGCATTCGTCTGTGCTCTGTCAGTGTGGGAGGACAGCATGAGCTCGGAGAACATTTCATCGCGAGTGCGTTTTTTTTTCTTTCTAAGCTTCACTAGTCTCTGGGAAGGAGAAGATCCTGTGATCATTGAAACACATGCAGCTGGTGGAGAAAAAAAAAGGGACAGCGGTATTTAAAAAGACACATTTTATAAAACAGTGGCTACACTCTTTCAGGGTAAACCTTGCTGTTAACATTACATACATAGCACATATGCTTTCGTTACAAGGTCGCATTTTGCCTCCTCCCACCGCGTGACTACCCCCTCAACCTTCCCCCCTCCCTGTGGCTAACAGCGGGGAACATTTCTGTTTAGCCACAGGCAAACAGCCCAGCAGGAATGGGCTCCTCTGAGTGTCCCCTGAAGAAAAGCACTCTATTTCAACCAGGTGACCATGAATTATATCTCACTCTCCTGAGGATAACACAGAGAGATAAAGAACGGATGTTGTTTGAATGCCAGCAAACATACACTGCAATGCTTTGTTCTACAATGATTCCCGAGTACGTGTTACTGGCCTGGCGTGGTAAAGTGTCCTACCATGAAGGACGCAATAAGGCTGTCCTCCCCAGAAACCTTTTGCAAAGGCTTTAGGACTACATCTAGGAGAACCGCAAATGCCAGGGCAAAGTAATCCTTTCACATGCTTGCTTTTAAACCATGTATAGTATTTTAAAAGGTACACTCACCAGAGGTCCCTTCTCCGCCTGCTGGGTCCAGGAGGCAGCCTTGGGTGGGTTCGGGGGGTACTGGCTCTAGGTCTAGGGTGAGAAACAGTTCCTGGCTGTCGGGAAAACCGGTTTCTCCGCTTGCTTGCTGTGAGCTATCTACAACCTCCTCCTCATCATCATCTTCTTCGTCCCCAAAACCTGCTTCCGTATTGCCTCCATCTCCATTGAAGGAGTCAAACAACACGGCTGGGGTAGTGGTGGCTGAACCCCCTAAAATGGCATGCAGCTCATCATAGAAGTGGCATGTTTGGGGCTCTGGTAGGCTTGCCTCAGCTCCTTCAGTTTCACGCGGCACTGCTTCGGGTCCCTGTTATGGCCTCTGTCCTTCATGCCCTGGGAGATTTTGACAAAGGTTTTGGCATTTCGAAAACTGGAACGGAGTTCTGATAGCACGGATTCCTCTCCCCAAACAGCGATCAGATCCCGTACCTCCCGTTCAGTCCATGCTGGAGCTCTTTTGCGATTCTGGGACTCCATCATGGTCACCTCTGCTGATGAGCTCTGCATGGTCACCTGCAGCTTGCCACGCTGGCCAAACAGGAAATGAGATTCAAAAGTTCGCGGTTCTTTTCCTGTCTACCTGGCCAGTGCATCTGAGTTGAGAGTGCTGTCCAGAGCGGTCATAATGGAGCACTCTGGGATAGCTCCCGGAGGCCAATACCATCGAATTGTGTCCACAGTACCCCAAATTCGAGCCAGCAACGTCGATTTAAGCGCTAATCCACTTGTCAGGGGTGGAGTAAGGAAATCGATTTTAAGAGCCCTTTAAGTCGAAATAAAGGGCTTCATTGTGTGGACGGGTGCAGGTTTACATCGATTTAACACTGCTAAATTCGACCTAAAGTCCTAGTGTAGACCAGGGCTGAATGTTGATATCTGTGCCTTATCTGAAGCATGCTGCCCGGAACCAGAAACAAAAAATGAGGACTATGCATTTTTGTTCTCCTGTTGCCCTCAGGGGTTGCTTGAGGATCTTTGGCAGATAAATTGCTCATTAATTATCCTGATTAGGGTACGGAATCCTCAATCCCTCCTCCTTGTACTTGAAAACTGTTATCATGTCCCCTCTCAGTCTTCTCTTTTCCAGACTAGAAAACCCCAGGTTTTTTTCAATTGTCCCTCACAGGGGTCATATTTTCTACACCGTTAATCATTTTTGTTGCCCTTCTCTTGACTTTCTCCAGTCTGTCCACATCTTTGCTGAAATGTGGGGCCCAGAACTGGACACAATACTCCACTTGAGGCCTAATCAGCACAGAGCAGAGCAGAAGAATTACTTCTCATGTCTTGCTTACAACACATCTGCTAATACATCCCAGAATGATGGTCGCTTTTTTTTTTTTTTTTTTTTTTGCGACAGTGTAACACTGTCTCATATTTAGGTTGTGAGCCCCTCTGACCTCAAGTCCCTTTCTGCAGTACTCCTTCCTAGGCAGTCATTTTCCATTTTGTATGTGTGCACCTAATTTTTCCTGAACAGTCTTTAATTTTGGGGGAGAGGGGCTGAAATCCAGATTTGAAAGAGGAGCCTCCCTTTGTGTTGTACTCCCACATAAGGTTCTGGGCAGATTTGCAGCCCCTCCAATCAGGGGAGCACAGAGCTAATACCAAGACCCTCCACCATGCAGTACGGAACCCAAAAGAGCGGGTGAGATGTAGTTGGAGCCATGATTCCTACATGTCATCTAGTAAAGCTTGCTAAGCACAGGAGGTGAGGTATGCTGCATGTCTTAAGGGTGTTGCCTTTTGAGTGCTCCCTGGATGTTGGAGTCACTGCCCCCCAAATTCAAAATCACCCAAGTTCAAAATCACCCAAAAGTCCCACTAGTATGGAGTAGCTCAGGGCTATGCAAAATAGGCGCAAAATGGAAAGATCTGCATAAGGGCTAAGACATAATATGGGTGCCAAAGGTTCTTCTATTAATTATACTTCTTATGTTATATGCTATGGGCTGCTTAAAAATGAATACCCTGTGAAATTTATTCCCTTTGATGCTGGGCTTCCAGAAATGTGTTGGCTTCCTTTAAGCATTTATACAGAGGCTGGAGACTGTTACCCTAATTTAACATTCTACTCAACTGATGCTATCGCCTAAGTAAATAAAGCTGCTCACGCTATATGCTGTGATCACGCTGATATTGAAATTTTGACAAAATGCTTCCTGTGGCAATTTGTGTTAGCGATAAACTCCCAGCATGACCATGACAGCATGACTCCACAATGCTAAACTGTATACAGGCAGCAGCATCCCTTGCTCAATTCAGATTATTTCTGGCATTGTTTGCCTGCCCTCTGGTGTTAGTTAGGGAACCACTGATAAAACTGATTTATGAATGCACACACTTGAGGCTTGGTCAATGTGTGATGCCTCTTTCAGCGGTGCCTCTCCTAGTGGTGTTAATTGGAAGCTCTAGAAAATAATGGAAATTAAACAATGGTTAAATAACTGAAATATGGTGGAATTTGGGGCAGAAAGAGACAAATCAAAAATAACAGGCAGATCTCAAATGAAGGTCCATTTGAAAAGCAAGCCTTACTTCATTCTCATTTTCCTTTACCACTTAAAAATTGAGATTGCATAACTTCTGTTGTCACTAGAAAATACTACCTAAGGATTCAGCCAGGAAACTACCATTAACATGAGAAGAAGATGAGGGCAAAATCTCTAACAACTGCTTACAATGTATTCTGAAGGTTTTCACATGTATAATCAGGGCTTTATAAATTTTTGTTGTCTGGCAGAAGGCAAAAGAGCAGGATTTTGATTAAATTAGGGGAAAAGTCTTTTAATCTGTCTACTGTTATGGCTATAATCACTAGTACCTAAGCAACTCACAAACCCTGGGTTTCTGGGTTCTTTGTTTTTCAGAGCATTACATTTTTAAAAAACTCTAAAGTGATTAAAACTAAAATGAGATTCTCAGATGTGATCTCTTCCTTACTTTGGGTCTCTCACTTTTCTGTAGAGCTCCTCACCATAACATCTAACACTGATCATATTTCACATCTCTTGTCCCCTCTGCAGTTTTGATGCAGATGCAGATAGCGGGGGTGCTGTACATCTCATTCTAACTAGACTGAACCCCAAGGGAAGCATCCTTCAAAGCCAACACTCTCTGCCAAAAACTCCCACTAGCCCGCTCGCTGGTTGGCTTTCCTGCTGTAATAAGCATGTGTATAAAACATTGAGGTTACACAGGTGTCACTTATTATTTGTAGACTAATCTCCCTGTTGCTCCTGATCTTTATAGGTTGGAATGCATTCCTCACTTCTCCAATTCAGCTCTCCTTTGATCTCCACACTGTAATTGGGCTGCCTAATCAAGTGAAACATTTTACTTTATGTTGTTTTCCTGAAGAAACCTCCTCCACCTCCTTACTAATACATTTTCCCTGATATGAATCACCTTTGAGTTAATAGCAGATTTTCTGAACTCAGCGAATCTTAGTTGCCTTTTGCACTTGCAAAGCTTTACAGAGAGCTCTACAGTGTCACCTGCAAAGTCAAGGGCACTTAGCAGATCCTTCTTATTCCCGTCCACCTAAAAGCAATTCTCTCAATTTATTCCTTAATATCGACAATGCCAGTGCGTTAACAGGAAACGTGATACAGCACGTTTGGGGCAGGCAGTGGAACCTTGAACAGAGGAGCGGCTGATTCCAAACACCACCTGAACTAACATTTTTCCTCTTGTGGGTCACTCTAGGATCAGGCATCAGCCAGGCATTTGAATCTGAGCCTTTTTAAAAATATTTCCCTTTCTTAAAAAAAAAAAAGTTTTGTCCTTGACCACCTTGCTGTTTTGCTGCTCCCCCTGTGTGCCTAGCCAGTGGACTTGCATGACATGTCAGTAATGTTAGTGCAAAATGCTGCTTTCTAAACCTCCCTGTGGATCCCGCCTGCATATTTTGTGCTGTCTCTCTACGCAGAGATACACTGATGGTGTTGGAAGGCAGGTTCGAAGACCAAATTCAGAATTTATCCTGGAACTTCACACGCTGCAAATCAGACACAGAATTTTGGGTAATGTTTTTTGTTTTTTTGGTTTGTTTTTTTAAGAGTCTAAATGACATAGGAGCCTAAGTCCCATTTTTCAAAAGAGACTTAGGAGCTCAAATCCCATTGATTTTCAAGGTGACGTAGGCTTCTAAGTTCTGATGTCATTTTTTAAAATGGGGACTTAGGGGCTTTTGGAACTGTTACCCTTTATCCTTATGTTGAAACATGCATACAGCCACATTTTATTTAAAGAAATTGATGTAAAAAGTCAAAATCAATGTAATATTCAAGGTCCATTCTTAAAGTCAAGAGATGTCAGGAAATGCAAACATTAGGGTCTATAGTGTTAAAAAAACCCTGACCATAAAGTTAGGCTCCCAAATGATTGTCCTAGTTTTCAAAGTGCTAAGCATTCAACAGCTCTCAGTGACCTCATTAAGAGCTACAAAGTGCTCAGGATTTTGATAAATCATATATTTAGGAGCCTAACTTTTGACACCCACTTTTGAAAATGTCAACAAAGCTTTCCACATAATATTAACTCAGCAGCACTGCACGTCTTTGCATTTTGTGGGATTTACTCAGACACACACATTACATGAAACTACAAATTTAACCAGACAAGCATAAAAGGGAAAATCTTACATTTATGCACTGCAACCAAATTAACCTTCATTAACGTACAAATGAAAAAGTTTAGCCTTAATTTACCATCTCCTGCTTTTGGATTTTATTAGTGCGCATGTGCTTTAGCATAGCCTATAGGAGAAAAAGTCGGGGCGGGGGGGGGAGCATCTTTGCCGATCATTTGCTGTGGTTTCTTTCCCCCAGCCTGTGGATGGAGCTTCTGAGGTTTCATCTCCTCCCATAGTAGAGTGGACAATTTGAGCTAGAATTGCATATAGACATGCACCTCTAAGCATTCTGCAAAATGATTTTAAAGGCATTTTGTACAATTCAACAAATTGATCTGACAGAAGAACTTTGTTCCTTGTAGCTGTCTAGTTATCAAAAGAGGGGCCTTGATAATCATTTTCCAGCAATTCTCTACTTTATCTGCAAAATAAGTCTGACTGTTACCCGAATGCTAGTAACGCATGCAAACCATGAAGGAGGGGAAGGCTCAGTCCTTGGCAAAGTATTTACTGTAGATAGTATGAATGTTTTAAATGTTGCCAAACTGTATGTAATGTAGCAAGTCCTAACCATTGAGTCTTTATTTGGCACCAAAGAGTTTAGGCTACCTGTCAAATTGCACATTTGGTATTTGAAAAATGTGTGCTGGGAGATGTGGTCTATGCTGTTTGTTTAACTCAGCTGCAGAGGATGATTGCAAATGATCTCATTGCAAGCCTTTATTTTGCCCTGGCGCACCATGCACAGACTCCTTTGTAAGACTTCCCTTCTCACAAAGAAAGGCTCCATGTGTTGTGACTCCATGTGGCAGGAAGCACAGGGATTATTGTTTTATCATTTTTATCTCCTGTATAGTAAGCAGCAATATTCACTTAAAAGGCCCTCATCACTCAGAATTCTGTGCCCAGTTCTGGTATCCATGGTATAAAAAAGGATGCTGAAAAACTAGGGGAGGTTCAGAGAAGAGCTACAGGAATGATTTGGGGTCTGGAAAACCTGATTTACCACGAGAGACACAAGGAGCTCAACCTGATTAGATTATACAAGAGACAGTTAAAAGGTGGCTTGATCACAGTCTGCAAATACCTACACAGGACAAAAATAGAAGAGAGCTGTATAATAGACAAAGGAATAACAAGGAGAGTATAATTAAGCACAGACAGTTATGAAAAGACGCATGTCTTGTATTTTTTTGTATCTTGGCAATCCAGATGTTTGGGAAGCTTGGGACTGTCCATCAATAGCCACCAGAGGGCACAGTAGGCTAACTGTTGAAAAACACAAACCAATGGAAGTAAAATGGGTAGACAATATAATAAGTCTTTCCTTTCTCTCTCTATTCCATACCCAATTCACTTGTCTGGCTCCTTGTTAAACAATCTGAAGTAATGGACCTTCCATAACTGAGTGCATCTCCCTGTCAAGAAGTTCTGCATGGGTGACTAGAAAACTTGAAACACCAGTGAGCGATTCCAATTCTAGGCCAAATTACTTTCCCTCTGGTTAAAATCTTGGGGTTATCGCTGTCAATCATGCTTTATAAACAGTTTCAACATACACACCATAGCCAAGGTTTAAAAACAATGGTTGACCAAAATTACACTCCTAATTCCGTATTTACACTCCACCTAAACAAGTGGCTTGTTTTTCAAATACTTACAAAAGCCATGTTGACTCATTCCCAAAAAATCATGTTTATCTATGTGTCTGATAATGCTGTTCTTTACTATAGTTTCAACCAGTGTGCCTGGCACTGAGAGCCCCAGGAATGTACATAGCTGGTCCAAGAGTTCAGCAATGAGTTCCAGAGGTAACGAACAGTGGCCTGAGTAAACTGTCAGGGCCTGTAACGTGGGTTGTCTGACCTAACGGTTGGAGCCTGGAGCTGAGTTGGTGCCGCAGTTCGGAGTCACACCAAGGATCCCAGCTGGAGTGAGAGTCCGAAGCCACACCAACAGTTAAACCGGAGTCCGAGGTACACGAAGCATCAAGCTGGAGTCAATAACTGGAGTTAGCACAAGGAAGCAGGAATGAGGTGAGGTGACAAGAACAAGGAGGAGGAACCAGGCAAGGAGCAGCAACTTAGTCTCAGGGGACTGGTCAGCAGCAGGCCTAGTGTTGCTCAGACAAGGGTATGGCAGGAACAGGAAACTTTATGCTAAGAGGTGTCCAATCCGCAGTCTGTGGCTAGTCAGCTGAGCCCATTGAGCCAGTGGGTGTAGCCCCTGTTTGTGGGGTGTCAGCTGCAATTTCCTTTTCTGGCCTTGAAGCACACTGGCACGGACCCACAGCGCCTGACACTATGTAGTGCTCCCACAATTCTTGATTTGAGGTCTCTACAGAGTGTAAACTGGTTGGCTGGTGTACTAACTTGCAGAGCCTTCCGGCTGCTGTTCCTGAGCGTGATGCTTAAAAGAGAGATTCATTACCAAGTCTTGTGGTGGATTCTCCATCCCTGACAATTTTAAAATCAAGAATGGGTGATTTTCTAAAAGATCTGCTCTAGGAATTATTTTGGGGAAGTTCTATGGCCTGCATTAGATGGGAGGTCAGACTAGATGATCCCAGTGATCACATCTGGCCTTGGGATCTATGAATTTGGGGGAAATAACCTTTTCAGTTTCTGCTCTGCAGCAGCTAGGATAAATTAGTTGGGATCTTACACTGCTGTTTCCTTCCTGATTATATTCACTGAACTCCCCATCAAGTGCCTACATGCGAAGTGCGTTTCAATCTTCATAAACGAAACATGGTCAAAGAGCTCAAACACATGTTCTTCAGAGAGAGGTGCCCTGGAATTACATCACGCTTTGGCAATAAATCCCCAGGATAATCTTGGAAACAGGACATTTCATCTCTATGGAAACGGTGTGGTTAAATCCTTTAAAAATATTAATAATAAGCATTAGATCCAAACGCTTCCCCCTTCTTGATGGGAATGGAAGGCATCCCTAAGTACTGCATGGGATGAGGCCAGGAGGCTATGTAGAGAGGCTGGATTTCTCCATGTGTTACAGATCACAGCTCCATAATGGTACCTAGGGAAGTGGTGCACGGTTGCTCTGCGTGAGGAAGGCAGGCAGGAGACAGGGCAAATACGTTGATCTTCCACCCCCCAGTGGAATGGCACAAGCACAGAAGAGGCCACTGCAGCCCTTAGATGGGAGAAGCGGCTGCAAAGTGGATACACTGTAGCTCGGCTGCCTTCTCCTCTCCCATTGTGCCTGGAGAGATTCACAGCCTGTAGCTGAGTTATTTGATGTAGGAAGACAGGTAGGAGGTGGGCATTGGGGCTTATAT
Organism: Caretta caretta; assembly: GCF_965140235.1. Lineage (NCBI taxonomy): Eukaryota > Metazoa > Chordata > Testudines > Cheloniidae > Caretta > Caretta caretta. The sequence goes on along the minus strand of NC_134206.1, from coordinate 336,589,217 downwards.
GGGATTCCAGCTTCAAAAGGCTTTACTGACATTAAAACATCTTCAGCATCCCTGGGAAGTGGGTGACTGATACTCTGCCTACTTTACAGATGGGAAAACAGAAGCTGCGAGCTTTAGACAGAAAGTTACGGACTCAGGCGGTCTGGTTCAGTCCCTGATTCTGCTGCAGACTCTCTGTCTGATCTTGGGTAAGTTTCTTACCCGCTCTGTAACTGAGTTGCCTACCTGTAAAATGGGGCTAATGACACTTCCTTTCCCTCATCTTTTGTGTTGTCCACTTAGGGCTTGTTTACACTTAAAATGCAACAGCCCCACTGCTGCGCTTCAGCTTAGACGCTATATACACCAATGGGAGGGGCTTCTCCAGTCACCATAGGTAATCCACATCCCTCAGAGGTGGTAGCAAGGTCGATGGAAGAATTCTTCCATCAATCTAACACCACTTGCATGGGTACTTAGATGGGCTTAACCTCATCACTCTGGGGATTTTTCACACCTCTGACCAATGTAGTTAAACTGACCGAATTGTGTAGTGTAGACCAGGCTTCAGACTGTAAACTCTTCAGAATAGTTTAGGTCTCTTACTACATTTATGCAGTGTTGAGTACAATGGGGATACGATCCTGGTTAGAACCTCTAGGACCTACTGCAAAATTTCTCTAAGCCAGCAGAGGGAGTCAGAATGAGGCTAAGAGATCTTGGCACTTGGTTCATCATCACTAGACCTTTATGCAGAATCAATATACACCTTAAAAACAAACAATGGTTCTAGCCTGGAAAACAGAGTTAATATAAAATGATAGCATTCTGCTGGCAGTAATTCACTCCATAGCTCCATGAAATTTACAAGGAACATGACATGTAAGCAGTTAAGACAGCCAATGTCAACTCTTTTGAAGAAATGTTTATTTAACAACTGAATACATGCTAAAAGAAATAATTTACAGCAGCAGTTTCATTACATTTTTCTCTCCAGTTTTCTAGTTCCCGTCTGAATTGCAGTGATAAATACGGAAGTAGAATTATTTACTACCCAGTGAGGAATGTGCTTACAAAGTGGCACATCACCTTGGCACCGAAATAGCAAATAAACCACCCTATAAACTGTGTGACAAAACCTTGCATTTTAGTCTTGTGTTGAACACATTGAAATGGAGTACCTCTAGATAGCAGTACTTTATACTGTACCTCCTTACCCTAGTCAAAAATATTTACATCTCTTTTGGCTAATGTGTAGGTAGCAAAAACTGAACTATTAAACACATACCATTGATATTCACTAAATAATACATAAAAAAAGGATCCGTAAATGCGCATTCACATGCATTTTAATTTTTTTTTACACAGTGACTTCGTTTGGGCCATCAACGGTTAACTCTGTTCTGCAAAGATGCAGTTTCTTAGCTTGATACTGTAGTTTAACAAAACCAGGCAGTCATTATGAGCTATTGAACAACTCCTATCTTGAGCGGTCCATGCAAATGCCAAGGGTAGTTTAGTAAGACGATAAAAGTCTTGCAAATTTCTATCTTTAAACAAATTTCAATAGCGTTTCCTGGTTATAAACAAAATCCTTTATTTCTCTCCACCTTACATATAACCTTCTACTTGGTTCACCTATAGCTTGGAACTGGAGGTTTAGAGATTTTTTTGTTGGTGATTTAAAGGGATGGTTTCCTTTGATTTGCAACATTATGACATATTAAGAAAAAATACAAACAGGATGTGTGAGCTATACTGAAATTGTAGGTCATCCTTCTATGCACAAATTTGTCACAGTCTCTGGCCTTTGAAATCAGTTCATTTCAAATAGTATCAGATGCTGTTGCAACTCAGACCAATTCCTGTTTAAGTGCACTCTGGTTGACATCAACTGTTTCATCTTTGGGTCTGATCCTTTCAGCCTTTCCTTATGTGAGTAGATGCACAGACTTCAGCAGGACTGATTATGTCAAGAAGGACTGTACATGTAAGTTGAAATCTGCAGGGGGTGACCCTTTTATGTGTACAGTTAAACATTTATCAAATGGCAAAACCGCATGGCTGCTGTAATTTCACTCTTACAGAATGAATTATGTTTTACAGAGATTTTTTTTTCTGTGAAGGAATGCCAGTTTTCAAATGTAATCTCTAATTAATCTTCTTTTCAATAGGCTGTTGTAAAAGGGAACAAAGTTGAGGGGGAAATAATAAGTGACAGTAACCATTAAACATACAAAGCAGCAGATTGGATAATTCGGGGCCCATTGAAGTCTGAGTCTTTCCTCTGATTTCAGTGGGCTTTGGAAGTCCTCTTTGCTAAAGGGGAAAACATTTTAAATGATTTTAATGACTTGGTGATACAAAGTAGCCTTAATAGGCTGAACAATGGGCTATAAGTACAACAAAATACTTCAGCTGATAGGCTGTGATGAATTTCAAACACTTAAGCTGAGAAATTAATGCTCATGTAGGGTCCTGATACAAGGGAGCTTGTAAGCATATGCTCAAACATGTACTTAAGTTCATCATATTCAGCACAGCATTTGCACATGTTGCTTAATTTTAAGCATGCGTAAGTCCCACAGAAGTCAAGTTAAGCATATACTTCAGTGCTATGCTGAAAAGAGAAGGACTTAAGTGCATGCTTTCAAGTTAAACACTTCAGTTCTTTGCTAAAGTTGGGATTTATAACCTGATCCTGCATCATGTAACGGAGTTTTGCCACTAAATTAAATGGTAGCAAGTTTGGATGTTTTAGTGCATTTAGATCCTGTGAGCCCTCCATGTTCCCAACATCTCTGAAACTGATTCAAGTTCCACACAGAGGGCTTTGTAGGATTGGGCCCTTAATGAAAACCTCATTGCTATAGATGTTAGAAACTATGCTTCACTTATGAGGAAGAAGAGTTGGGGGTTTTTTGTTTTGTTTTGTTTTTTTATTGAGTGGTAAAGGGACTTGGATCACATTGTGAGAGTGGCTGTGCACAGCAGGTTGTGTTGCACTGCACGTGTGAATGCAGATAATATTGTGAATCAGAACTGCAAGGAGTTGCAGTGAACAACAGTGAAAGAGGCTGGTTATTAACCTCCAAACAAGGGGCACCTTTTATAAAGCTGTTATAGCAAACCTAGGATATCACATGGGCTCTAGTAATCTGCTTCTCACCAACATGAATAGAAGTTATGCATAGGCCAAGAGGCGTTTACAGGCCAAAGTGAGGTGAGATATAGGAGACAGGATAGCTGAAAATGGACTTCAACAAAACTGGGACATATCTGTACTGGGGTGGACCAAAACCATTATCCATAGATCCTTAAAATGGAGATTCTTATAGTACAATTGCACTGTACCTGCTTTTATCCTGCAGTCCCATTGCATGCAGAATATATACTGGTCCAAATTCCCCACTGCTGTAACTTCATATACTTCAATATGACAATTTACAACAGCAGGGGACTCAACCCACAGGTGAAATTGACCCCTAGGGCCCCATGCAGGGAGAACACAAGGGCCTAGGATATTGTCCAAAATTGATTCCTACCATAGAGTTGCGAGTGAAGCTCCTTCTGAACTGAACAGGAGTTTTGCTCATGGATTAATGGCTGTGTATGAGCTACAGTATTTAGACGATTTTCTCTTCATTGGTTCAATCTATTTGTATCAAGATATTATACAAGCTGAATTTTTTCATGTGCTATATTTGGGGGGGGGGGGGGAGAGAAGGGGAATCCAAAAACTTCCATGCTATACAGGGACTTTCATGTTGAATAGCGTAGAAGTTACTTTCATATAGAATGTGAGGGTAGAGGCAAGAGGGTTAGCTGCAGTGTTACTTACTGCCATGAAAGAATTTCCAAACAAGAGAGTAAAGCAGCTTGTAATTGGAAGTTGTTTTCTTTTTCCCTTTAAACCAATAATTAGAAAGTACAATATTTCTAAGACAAAAAGCCTATTCTATTTTAGAAAAGAGCTAATGTTTACTGCATATTCATCATGGTACATTTAAATTATAGTTTTAATAAAATACATCTTTAAATCAAAGATGAAAGAAGTCATCAGTAGTAGGCCAGTGTACTCCACTCTTTTTTCTTTTTTTTCCCCTCTGGATGCTGGCTGGTTCATGCTGTTCAGATTTCCACAGACCATCTCATTTAGTATTGTTTTTATCTTTCCAGTACATATAAGCAAGAGACCTGGTAAGCCATAAAATAAAAAAACCTCGCATCCATCTAAATGTCGGGATGTTGATCAGCTTAGCTAGTCCATGCAGTTTTTTTAGTTAAGTTCAGGAAAGGTAGCGCAGCTGATGAAAGGTGGGTTTTGTTTTACTTTCCTGTTAAATGGCAGCATGAAACATGACACTTTTCTATCTTGAGCAAAGGAGAAAGCAAAACCTTTCTGATGAACTCTTTGCAGAACTCATTGGGCAATAAGCTGGGTCCAGGGTGAGTTTTCATCCTTGAAACTCTGTCTGGGAATTGGTGGGGGAAGCTCTGCTAGGAAAGTTAGAAATTGATTTTATTTAAACCTGGTGGAAATTGTTTGAACTTCCCACCTTTGTAAACATCCACATAATGCCATGAAAAAGTTCATGTATATTGCATTTTTTTCCAGTTATCTGTCTATACAAGTTTTTACTTGGATGAGGTTCCTAGAGGTAATGCAGCTCAGACACTCCGTGGTGCCCTCTCAAATTCGTGGGTCCTCCTGTTCCTACCTTTCTTATTTTCTTGTAGGTGCTTCCACTTATTAGTATTCACCTGTGCATTGGCAGGTCTTTGCCGACGTTGTTTGCGATCCCTTTTCCAAACCTGTTCGCAGAACTCATCCATTGTATTGAGGTTGGGGTGGTTGATTAACTGCATGAAGTCTCTATACCAGACTTTCTGACTAGGGGTCATACTGTTGGAAATCTCTTTGGCCTTGGAGCCATCACCATCATCTTCTTTATGAAGCAGCTCTTCCAGGTGTTCAGTATCAATTACTTCCAGAGTCACTTTGAGCAGCGTTTGCATGAAGCCATGCTCCACGGCATGACAAAAGTAAATGCCGGAGTCTTTCCGCTGAAGGGTCCGTAGCAGAAGGCCCTGTTCTGTCCTGATGAAATGATCATCCACTTTTATCTGTGTTGGAGAAAAGGAAACATTTCAACAATTATCTCTTATAAATGTTCAGAACTTTTCCCTAACCATCCCTAGTTCCCTGGCATAAAAAAGCATATTAAGGGGAAAGAGCACCTGGTCCCTCTGTAGCTGTGAAAGGTTCCATATAGACATGGAAACACTCAGGAAGCCTGGGAGAAAGAGAGTTTATTCCACAATCCTGTGTGCTGTGGGGCTCTGTGTGCAGTGGAACCTCTGTTAGTGGGGTTTGTGAGCAGGTTATGGGAGATGCAAACTGTGCAGAATCAACAGACCCACCCTGGATGATACCAGCCACCATGGACCAGGTGCGCCATGATCCCTGCTCTATACCATTCCTCAAGGTTGTGAAGGTGAAATCTGACCCTTTAACCCCCACCCTGGTGCTCCCCAGTACAAAGCCCTCAGGCAGAGGGAAGCATGCTGCTAGAAGAGAGGAAGGTATGAGGAAAGGACTACATATTAAGCCTAAAATTATGAAGTGCAATAAGCAGGCTTGCAAAAACTCACATTTGTGTAAGTGATTCAGATAGGTATGCTGTGTGTGTGTGTGTGTGTGTGTGTGTGTGTGTGGGTGTGGGTGTGCAGGCACATGTACGTGTGTACATGCAGATGTTAGAGAAAGTGCATCACACCCATTGTGTCATCCACTAAAATTGGATTCTAAAGAATGAAATACTTAACCAGCTAAGCAAACAAAGCAAATCAAACAATATAAAGCTCCTAATGTGACCAGACAGTTAGCATGCAGTTTGAAAACATAGTCCTTGGCTTCCTTGTTTGACTCAGGTACTAAGTTGCCTATAATTTTCATTCTTCACAAAAATGCAATGGAAGACATTATTTTTGTTCTCCAGTTTCAGGCAGAGCTGTCTAGCCAGCAGGGTAAAGGTTATTCCCTTAAAAATGATGTGATGATATGATCTTACTGGCTAAGAGGATGTCTGTGTTTCTACTAATCCCCCTGAGCACCTGGGGGTACTATATATAGGAAACAATGTAATGTAGGTAACTTCAGAAAGAGAAAACACTCACTTTAAAAATTTCAGTGCTGTGTAGGAAGGGTTAGTCAACTCTTTGCCTTGGTGGACATTTCTTTAGGTGTGAAAAATGATACATTGATCACCATGGTTGTTTGTGAAAAAGCAAAGTGCCAGTGTAGTGGTCTCCATAAAGGCAACTGGTTTGAGATTCTTGGATAGTATGTGTTATAGAGGTCCAAACTAATAGTAATGCATTCTTTATTATTACTACTACTAATAATAATTTTATTTATTATTATTCAGAAAGCTTCACAATTACTGCTACGTAGTTTGGATTCAGTGACCAGCTTTGTCTAATAATTTCTATTATGTATTAATATAGGAGACCCAAAGAGAAGCCCAGCAAATGTTGAGAAGGTTGGAATGGGAACAGTTTGAACCCAGCCTCCTGGTGACATGTTGGCATAGTCAACTGAGCACAGAAGAGATGTGGACATGTTTGAGAGCAGCTGGGAAGGCAATTGGAATTTTGGAAAAGTTAAGGAAGCAGCTAGGGGAAGATAACTTCAGGAGATAGCTTTGGAATTAAATCCAAAGTACAGCTGGAAGAGTTTCCAAAGTTCTATCCACTCTGGTGAAAAAAACCCTTTAACAACAGTGATAATATAGAATAATACCTAGCACTGTTTCTTTATTTTTGTGGACCCAAGTTTCCCTCAAAACTCCCATTGCTTTCAATAACAGTTCAGCACACAAAAACGATGGCAGGACTGGGTAACATTTAGTTACTTGTTTGTTCTGCTGATGGAACATGTACAGGTCTGTGCCTGTACATCCACAATAGACATTTATTGCATAATGATGACTATCACAGTGGACAAACACTGATTTTTCTTTTGCATACTAATTGTAACACATCTCAGATCTTCTTAAACTCTACTGATTGTGTACAAGTCTTCTATGGTTCTTAATGAAAAAAACAAACAAACCACTATGCTTTCCTAGCCTTCAGTCCACTAACAGCTTCTGGTCCCTCTTCCTGACTCTCCATCTGACTTACTTTTGAAGAGCCTCGCAAGATCCAACAGGTCTGATAATGTTCCTATTCGGCTGCCTGAATGCTGATCCAGTCAGATACTCTAGGGACTCTGTATTTAGAGGAACACAATGAAGTCTAGGTGAAATTCACCCCTGTGGAGAGAGCAAGTACCAGGCCACTTCACCATCTTAGTACCAATGAAGACTTACTGGATGGTTTAAGTGGGGTTTAGGTGTGAACATGCTTTGTGCTTGCCGTCTTCACAGGGGTGGATTTCACCCTCTCAGGAACTTATCTGACTGGAAAAACCTGGAGTGTGGTGATTGCACAAGCAGTGAGTGTTAGGAATCTGCAATATCTTGAAAGGTACTGGTGCCTTCAAGAACGGGTGTCTCTGAAGTGGAGACAAAGTTCATCTCCTGATCTGAGCTCTTCCAAGGCTCAGGAGGGTTCAAAGCCAGGATGTCTGTTCAGCCCTATCTCAAGCTAGACATGTCTACAGTGAGGATTGCAGAAGGAAGGATCTGGGAGGGCACTTTAGTCATTTAGGGCAAGCTATTTGGAGGGAGGGAAGAGACTGTGAAGGTTTCCTGTTGAGAAGCCAGAACAATCTTTTGAGGATTCATGGAATGAGGAATAATTGGGGTAATAGAAGAGATGAGATATCTTGTTAGAGTGGGCTGAGGGACAGGGAAAGAGAAAAGGTTCCATTTGCAAATTAAAACAAAGGCTTGTCTTGTTTAAGTAAAGGGCTGGGATTCAGGTGGATTGTTATCTTCAAGAACTCATGGAGGACAGGTGAGGTTTCAGAGGCCTGGAGAAGGGCAACATAGTATCTAGCTTTAAAAAGGGAAACAAAGGGGACACAGGGAATTATCAACCCAACTCCGATGCCTTGAAAGATTCTGGAACAAATGATTAAATAATCAGTTTGTAAGCACCTACAGGATAATAGAGTTATAAGTAATAGCCGACATGGATTTGTCAAGAACAAATCATGCCAAACCCAACCTGTTTTCCTCCTATGACAGGGTTACTGACTTAGTAGATAGAGGGTAATCTATAAACGTGATATATCTTGTTGTGGGGGTTTTTTTAGTATGGTTTTTGACACAGTCCCACATAACATTCTCATAAGCAAAGTAGTGAAATGTGGTCTAGATAAAATTACTATAAAGTTGGTAGAAAAACTGCTTAAAAGACCAGACTCAAAGGTTAGTTATCAGTGGTTCACTGTCGAATTGCAAGTGCCCATCTGGTGGAATCCCAGAAGGGTCTCTCCTGAATCTGATACTAGTCAATATTTTCTTTAATGACATGGATAATGGAGTGGAGAGTAGGCTTATAAAATTTGCAAGTGATACCAAGCTAGGAGGAGTTGCCAGCACTTTGGAGGGCAGAATTGGAATTCAAAACAACTGTGACAAATTGGATAATTGGTCTAAAATGAACAAGATGAAATTCAGTAATGACAAGTGCAACGTTCTATACTTAGCAAGAAAAAATCAAATGTACAACTACCAAATGGAGACTACCTGGCTAGGCAGTAGTACTGATTAAAAGAATCTGAGGGTTACAGTGGATCACAAACTGAAGGAGTCTGAAGTGTGAAGTTGTGGCAAAAAAAAAATGCAAATATCATTCTGGGATGTATTAACCACAGTGTCATATTTGAGACACAGTAGATAACTGGCCTGCTCTAGTAGGCACTGGTGAATACTCAACTAGAATACTGTGTCCAGTTCTGGGTGCCACACTTTAAGAAAGATGAGGACAAGTTGAGAGAATCCACAAGAGAGCAACAAAAAGTTTAGAAAACCTGGCCTATGAGGAAAGGATTAAAATAGCTGGGCATGTTTAGTCTTCAGAAAAGAAGACAAGGGAAACCTGATAACACTCTTCAAATATGGTAAGGGCTGTTATAAAGGGGATGGTGATCAATTATTCTTGTTGTCCACTGAAGGCACCACAAGAAGTAATCAGCTTAAACTGCAGCAAGGGAGATTTAGGTTAGTTATTACAAAAAAACCTTTCTAACTTTAAGGATAGTTAAGCACTGGAATAAGCTTCTAATGAAAGTTGTGGAGTCCCTGTCACCAGAGATTTTTAAGACCCAGTTAGACAGTCACCTATCAGGGATGGTCTAGATATACTTGATCCTGCCTCAGTGCACGGAGCTTGACTAGATGACCTCTCAAGGTCCCTTCCAGCCCTATATTTCTATGATTCTATATTGCATGTTGTTATGCTGTATGATTGAAACATGACCATTTATATCATTAATATTGCCACTGTTTGACAATTGCAACAACTCTTCTACAAAGTATGTCATGTAAGGTATCAATAGAAAAGTTACAATCTATCAAATATGATTATCCTGTTTAAATCCATGTAACATCACCGTATCTGAAGCTATGAATATTGACTATCTACCTGTATTTCAAAAGTGTTTGCTCTTGGGGTAACACCCACAAGGTAGTTTACATCCAATCTAGCCAGCACATTGTGAATGGACCATTCAAGTTGATGGCCCATTAAAGAACAGTTAGCTCTCATAATGAACCATAGAAGAAGCTTGTCCCCACTGGGTGAGCATTTCTGTGGATGCTTTAGCCAGAATATTATGGCTGGTCCTAGGAATCATCAAGCCATATAAGGGCACGTGACTTACTCATGTGAACCTGGATTCCATTTTGTGCCTGTAATTTTCCACAAACCAAGACTGAAAGCACCCTCTCCATGTGGGAGAAGGTATAAAGGCCCTGGAAGCATCTCTATTTTGCCTCTTTCCTGTTCTGATCTCTGGACTATTGATTTACACTAAAAGGAACATATTGACTATGGCTGAGGACCAGAGACTGTACAAGCCAACCTGATCCAAGAACTTTGCAATGGTGTGTGTGTATGAGTTCTTTGATCATTTTAACTCTCCCCTCTTTCTTTTCTCTTATAAATAAACCTTTAGATATTAGGTATTAAAGGATTGGCAATAGCATGATTATTGGGTAAGATCTGAGTTATTGACCTGGCTATGACCTGGCTGATCTCTATGTGATGAAATTGGTTTTCAGAAACCACTCATCACAGAGTCCAGTGTCTGGGTGTTCAGACATGGTCTGGTATGCCTAAGGAGACTGCATTTTTTACTTCTTTTTAACCAGTGTGGTGAGATAGACGTTTACTTTTGTTACTGGCTTGGCATAAACTAATGACAGAATAACCACCTGTTTGGGGAGTCTGCCCAATTTCTCAGCAGTTTGTCCTGAATCTGGTATTCACAGCTGTGACTCATTGGGGCATGGTGACACATGTATTTGAATTCATGCTAACGTACCTCTTCTTTTCGGTCCTCATTTGGCTTCTGGAATTGCCAGTAAACTAGAGCACGCTGAGATTTTGGACTGCACTCCAAGAAAGTGCTGCTGTTCTCTACTCCGTAAATAATCTTTTCTTCCAGGCTCTGCCCACTTGGGTTATCTATAAGGCAAGAAAAGAAGGAATAAAAGCCAATGCAAAAGAAAATGGTCGGCAAAGAAAATCCTAATTGTCATATTTATTTGCTCTTTCGGTAAATAGTTTCATTGCTCCATCTTGGAAAGATATTCCAGATTAGTAGATTGGTGTAGGTGGCAACAGTTAACCTGATTCGCCACAACTGAGCACCTCTCACAGATATTTACACTCGTGTCAGGAATAAGAAAGCTTGTTGTGTCTTTATTAAGAGCTATAGCACTGAATTGCACCATAATCTATGGTGTATAAGGATGCCAACATTTTGTACCCACTTTGCATGGGTGTAAATGATTATACAAGTTCCCTGGACAGTGGAGAATCAGAGACTAAGACTGAATTAGAACTGGGTGTAAAACTTACAACAAATAGCACTTGCACTCTGAAAATCAAGTCCCCTTAGGGACTTGTCTCAAGTAGGCACCCTAAATCAATATCAGTTTGGAAAATCTTGGCCAAAGTTCCTATCTACACAAATATCACTGCATCTTTTTTTAGTCGAACCAAATGTAAAAACCTCAACATTTGAAGTTAAGAAATTTCACGGTGAATATTTTGCACAACCCTAGTTGTTAGACATCAAGAAAAAATATCTAGGTCACAACAAGCATTTTTTTATGACAAAACGTATGCAATGAGAACATTTGGGGTATAGTTTTAGAATGTCTATAATGATGCCTCCTGGGCTTTGTGATCACAATTCTTTGGAGCAAAGTAATAAAACATGAGGCTTTTTACAAGTACTAATAATGTGTTTAGATTATATAGCATTGCAGTTTGATGCAGCTGTTAATGACCAGGAATAATGTTTTTGAGGAAACAATCTTCAGTTAATCATTTCCTCTGTTGGTATAATTTATGGAAATGTAATGAGACGAATAAAACAGACATTATGGGGGGGAGGGGAAGAAAGAGAAAAGTTAAATAAATTACTTCCTTTTGTAACAACAATACTCCATGATATCCACCAACTTGCTGGAAATATCACATTGCTGTACGACTTATACAGCATTTGATTCTCCTCCAATACCACAGAGGCAGTCAGGCATCATATTTCAATGCTCCACCTTAGCTCTTTAAAATGTTATGGATTTAAGTGGCAATTGTACAATAATAATGGAGAATATATGGGGAGAAAGGGATTGGTCAGCTATTTAACACTGTTGATCTCATGGGGTTTCCTGTCTTTTTTTGCCATTATTTGTGGTGGTTTCCATATTACCCTTTTTATCTTTAGTATAGGAAATCTTTAAAGAATCTGATTTTTTTTTTAACCAGGGAAGAATGTATAATTAAAAACCTCTGCAGAGCAATCCTATGTCTAGGGCTGTTTGATTTCACAATGTCTTTATCATATTGGCTCTTTTATTTCGCAAACACAGTCTGTTTGCTGAACTGCTGAGCTGAAGTTAAGAAAGAAAACCATGGTTGTGGCTTATGTTGATACAATAATCATATGTTTTTCCTTAATGACATTCAGCCCTCAAAATCCAAGTGGGGTAGGAGAGGAATTGGTGCCTACCTATTGAAAAGTAATGAAACATCAAATGGTCTATAAACACTAAACAGATAGAAAGTGTATTTCTTTGCTTTTCTCTGCTGGATTGTGAACCTTTAGAGCAAGCAAGTGGGGTGCTATGTAAATAAACGAGTCAGTGAAGCAATTTTTTGGCTTCATCTGGAAACTGCACCATTATGGAGACTGTCGGAAGAGCTTTGGGCTGGAGTGGTGGTGGATCATCAGGGGAGACATGATGCGAGAAAGCAAAGAAAGGGAAGGAGTGGGAAAATTGAAGGCACCGAAGGCAGCCAAAAACACTGTTGTAGAGCATTGGGTTGAACCTGGGAGAAGTAGGGAAATGACAGAAATGTCAAGAAAGGGAAGGAATTGATAGTGTGTGAAGTGATCCTGTGTGTATAAGTGGAAATGATGGGATGAAACTTACCAGAGGAAAACTTAGGATGAATATTAGGAAAAAAGACTAATGGTGAGATCTGTTCTAGGCTGTGGCACACTTTCAGTGATGGAAGCCCAATCACTGAGCTCATTTAAATTCGGACATAGCCCAAGAAAATGTATTGTAGACAGTAATCTTGCATTGGCTGGTGCTGATCAAATAGGCCTTTGAAATCTAATTTCTATGATTCAGGGGTGCTGAAGGCAGGAAGGGTTGTAAGAGTCAGGTAGTATTGGGATATGCAAGAAGGTGGGTGAAATGATGGAGTAGCCAACAAAGCAGGATGCAGGCCTAGAAGTGATGGAAAAGCCTGGAGAGAAGCTGGGAAGGAAAATTAAAGGCTGGAAATTTCAGAGGAGCAGTTAGGAGAATCAGAAGGCTATGGAAGTCATGAAGTTGGCCATGAAATTCAAACCCAAGTCCTGTCAGAATGTCGCAATTCCCAAGGTGAATCTAATGACAAGATCAATTTACCATCCTGATAAATTGCCTTTAAATACATTACTTCTGACATAACAGAAGTGCTTAGAATGGAAAACTACTTACACAAAGGAGATTTTTCTATATACTGATGCTCCTCTACATAAGGCCATATTCGATGAGATGCTGTGAGTTCCTGCTGATGCAACTAGCATGAGGAGAATGCGGATCTTTGTCCCCATTTAATGGCGAATAAAAAATATGAGATTAATGAATCCACTACAGGTGCCATAGGGGGACTTGTCCTTTAGCTCAAGCAGAAAGGTTCATGTGTTCAGGACTGTAAATCCTGGATTCACACCTTAATATTGACCAAACGACTGGTTACATTGAGCATTAACAACTCCTTTTAATGAAAATGGAATTTGTGGGTGTTTGGCACTTTTCAATATTTGATTCACAGTGCTCATGTTCTACTGTGGCTCTGAAATCAATTCCTCTACACACCCAAGAGATATGGTTGGTGCATAAGCTATCTGTATCCTGCTCTAAGCACATACAAATGGCTCGAACACTCAGAGGCCTCTTGGTGAAAGTTGCTCTGTACTGTCTTTGAAAAAGCTACAGGTAAAAGACTGTCCTTTTTAACACAAAAAAGATATTATCTTCATGCAGTTCCCTGGCACAAAGAGGGAGAATCAATCAGTAGCGAATGCACAGGAATGCCTAGAGGTGCGAGTAGGTGGAAGGACCACCAGAGCACACAATCGTCATGCAGAAGAACCTGATTCTGCATCTGATACTCAACAGACTGTCATGTGCAACATGAAAAACAGCTTAGAAGGATTTTCCATAGAACCAAGTAGCTCAGTTGTACACTGTGTGACACATTTCCAGCTGCAATAGTGAGTGCATCTGGTAACATTCCATAGTTTAAATCCAATGCAATTTTTGTAATGTGACAACCTAGAAAGAGTCAGAATTCAGGTGGGAGAAATTTCACTTTAGATCAAACAACTGAAGCTATCCAGCATGTGCATTATTTTGAACTCAGTGTCTTTAAGCTCTAGTGCCTTGTGGAACTAAAGCTGGAGGACACTGTCAAGACATTTTAACTGTTTTTCTCTAAGTTAATGGTGTTTCTAATCACTTCCCACTTTGTTTCCTCATTGAATTTGATTTCATGAAGGGTATCTTGCTGTCAGCCTTTATGTGCTCCTGTTGATGTATTTGAATAAGTGTTTATGAATACGACTTTGGATGATTAGAGTAGGTTTTTCCAAATGAAAAATACAGTACCACATGATTGCTTTCTAGTAGGTTGCTAGAATGGACAGTTAGATGGTGTTTGATAATGCCTTAATTCACCATCTGGTAAAATACATACCATAAAAAGTTGCAAACCGTTATTGTCCATATATTCTTGTGGATTGGAGGAAGTGGTAGATGTGTTATATCTTGACTTGAGGAAGGCTTTAGATACTGTCTCACGTGACATTCTCATAAAGAAACGAGGGAAATACAACCTAGATGGAGCTACTATATGGTGGGTGCATAACTGGTTGGAAAACCGTTCCAAGAGAGTAATTATCCATGGTTCACAGTCAAGCTGGAAGGGCATATCGAGTGGAGTCCCACACGGTTTAGTTCCGGTTCTGTTCAATATCTTCACCAATGATTTAGATAATGACATAGAGGGTACACTTTCATAAAGTTTGTGGAGGATATCAAGCTGGGAGGGGTTGCAAGCAGGCCTTAAATTCAGGTGGAGCTATCCAGAGTGGAGCTCCAGTAAATATTTTCAAACCCCCCCCGGAGCTTTTATGGCATGTTAGAGGTGGTTGTGGAGTGGGCTCTGGAAAGTATTCTATTTAAGCCTGGGTTGCAAGAGCTTTGGAGGATAGGATAAAAATTCAAAAAGATCTGGAGAAACTGGAGACATGTCTGAAGTAAATAGGATGAAATTTAATAAGGACAAATGCAAAGTACTCCACTTAGGAAGAAACAATCAATTGCAAGCATACAAAATGGGAAGTGACTGCCTAGAAAGGAGTATGGCAGAAAGGGATCTGGGGGTCATAGTGGATCACAAGCTAAATATGAGTCAACAGTGTAACACTCTTGAAAAAAAGTAAACATAATTCTTGGATGTATTAGCAGGAGTGTTGTAAACAAGACATAAGTAATTTTTCTGCTTTACTCCATGCTGATATGGCCTCAACTGGAGTATTGTGTCCAGTTCTGGGCACCACATTTCAGGAAAGATATGGACAAATTGGAGAAAGTCCAGAGGAAATTAACAACGATTAAAGTTCTAGAAAACATGACCTATGAGAAAAAATTGAAAAAAACTGAGTTTGTTCAGTTTGGAGAAGAGAAGACTGAGGGGGAACCTGATAACAGGTGTTACATACATAAACGGTTGGTACAAGGAGGAGGGAGAAAAATTGTTCTCATTAATCTCTGAGGATCGGACAAGAAGCAATGGGCTTAAATTGCAGCAAGGGAGATTTAGGTTGGACATTGGGAGAAACTTCCTATTTGTTAGGGTAGTTAAGCACTGTAATAAATTGCCTTACAAATATGGTCGTGTAGGAGCTAAAGTTTTCCATTGTTTCATTTTTGAGTGCAGTTATGTTAAAAAAATCTACATTTATAAGTGGCACTTTTGTGACAAAGAGATGGAACTACAGTACTTGTGTGAGGTGAATTGGAAAATACTGTTTCTTTTGTTTATCTTTTTTACAATGCAAATATTTGTTATAAAAATAATATAAAGTGAACACTGTACACTTTGTATTCTGTGTTATAATTGAAATCAATATATTTGAAAATGTAGAAAACATCCAAAATATTTAAATAAATGGCATTCTATTATTGTTTAACAGTGAGATTAAAACTGTGATTAATCAAGATTTTTTTAAATCTTACGATTAATCACGATTAATTTTTTAATCGTTTGACAGCCCTAGAAATAAGCAGTGTTACTGCAATGTAATACAGCAATGTGAGCATAGATTAGTTGCTGTTATTATATGGAGTTGAAGACACATGGGATCTTCAGGCATCTCCGCTTTGTATATCCCTGAAGTCTATTAATTGGTTTAACCAACACCAGCATCACTTATGTCACAAACCAACAGTGGACAATTTTCTCCAGCAGAGGGAAGTATCGTCTAAGTGTTCTTTTTCATGTCAAGCAAAAAGTAAAGTTTTCATTCTCTGAATGAGGATGCTGTGAAGTGTGTGGCAGAAAATTGGGTACCTGTGGGAAGACAGGTTTGTCTTCTGAAATATAACCAGTTATTAAAACAAAAATCTGACCCCGGTTGAGGGAGGAGATTGGGGTAGACATATCTGGGGGCTGGGGTTAGCGGCTGGAGTTATGTGGGTCAAGGGGAATGGGGGATGAGTCACAAAATTGAACTGCTGGATGGGGTTGGTGCTTTTCTGTCCCACTGCCCCTCCACTATGTGCTAGGATGCTGGGCTGGGCCCTTTGCTCCTGGGACTGAGCCAGCCCAGCCCTGCCCCACACTGTTATGAAGAGATGGTGGCAGATTCGGGCTGCTGGGTGGGGACTACACAGGCTGCAGTGAAAAAGGCCTGGCAGTGGTAACACCATTCCCCAGGCCACTACGGCTGCCTCCCCAGAACCAGCACTCCCAGAGTCAGCTCCTTAGCATCCTTCCTCCCCCCCACAGCACCCCCAGAGCCACAGCTCCTCGGTTTCCCCTGTCCCCCACAGGCAGCATGCACAGAGCCCTGGAGAGGCAGCATCACCCCCATGGGCTGGCAGCATTATCGGCCTGAGTTCTTGCACTGCTTCCATTGTCTATGGCAAGGGTCGGCAACCTTTGGCATGCGTCCCATCAGGGTAATCCGCTGGTGGGCTGTGAGACCTTTTGTTTACATTGACCATCCACAGGCACAGCCCCCTGCAGCTCCCAGTGGCTGCGGTTCACCGTTCCCAGCCAATGGGGGCTGCGGGAAGCGGCAGTCAGCATGTCCCAGTTGGGGGACAAAATTATACCGAATGTGTTAGGACCAGAGGGGTGGGGGGATTTGCCTGTCTCTGTCTCCCCTTTGTGACACCTCTACAACCAGAAACAAAATAAAGGGATTAAAAAAGTTTAGAAATCTTATCCCAGTTAAAATTAGACCAGTCTGTTTATATTACAGGAAACAATCCTTGTCCCAGGAATGAACTAGATGATGTAACAGTTCTTTTCCACTACAAGCATATACAATTCTGTGTCAGTATGGTTAGTTCCATCACTATATATAGCAAAGAGCTAGGGTGTCACCGCTATGTAAAGCAACACGTACACTGACGATAGCAATGATGATGGCCAATATGATCATTTCCCATACAATATGTAAAGCTTGTTCCTATGTTACAATGTCAGGTGTATCAGAAACTTTAAAAAAGTTTGAATGTGTTATTAGCTTGCAAATAAGAGTGTACTGAATCCTTGATCTGATTATTACAGGCAGTCAAAATTAGGGTAATGACCAAAGGCAAGTTAACTTGTCATGAGTGGGCAGTATAGTTTCACTCCTGGTTCATACTTTTGCTTCCCACAGCAATCACGCACAGTCTGAACATTACATGCCTGCTGGTTGTACTTAAACAAAATATCTATAACTTACCATGATGCTGCAGGTCAGAACAGTGAGTGAGAGGATCTCCATTTCGGATATCTTGTCGTCTGGTACGCCTAAGAAAATCACATCAGAAAATGTTATTCACTTTCTCAGAGATGAAATTAAGTATTTGTGTTAGGTAAGCCAAAAAAGAAGGCCATTGTTATTTACAGTTATCTGGGGCATGCAACATTACCTAGAACATACCAGGGCAAGGAAAGTCATACTTTACTGCATTCTACAGCATTGTAGATAATACAATTCTTCATGCTTCCAAATGAAAGCTTCAGTCATTGATAAATGCATGTGCATGTATTGTAAGCCCTCCTAAAAATACTGATTATGGGTAAATTCATCCGTCTGTTGAAATATAGATTAATAAGAGTCCAACATGTACAAAGTGCAGCATGTTTAATGTTTATTGAAAGTACAAGGAATTTAAAATGGCACCCTCTTGTCTACAAACGGAGATTACATCAAATAGCCTAGCTTCATCATCGGATTCTTCTAGATTATAGGCAAGAGGCTTACTTGGCAAACTACAATGTGTGATGGGGCAAGGCCAGATGGCTATAGAAAAGTAGTGGGAGATAGATATATTAGCTCCAGGCTAAACAAATCCCTGGTACCAGGATAAGTGAAATGGCAGCTGCTCCAGGTCAATTAAGACACCTGGGGCCAATTAAGAACTTTCCAGAAGGCAGGGAGACTGCTAGGTTGATTGGGACACCTGAAGCCAATCAGGGGCTGGCTGAAACTAGTTAAAAGCCTCCCAGTCAGTCAGGTGGATGTGCATGTCAGGAGTTGTGGGAGGAAGTTGTGCTGTTGTAGAGACTGAGTAGTATACACCATATCAGGCACAAGGAAGGAGGCCCTGAGGTAAGGGTGAAGTGGAGCTTGAGAAGTGAGGGCTGCTGTGGGGGAAGTAGCCCAGGGAACTGTACATGTCATGTTTCTAAAAGGTCAGCTACCATAGCTGATACTATTAGGGTCCTGGGCTGGAGCCTGAAGTAGAGGGTGGGCCCAGGCTCCCCCCATCCTTTGCCCCCTGATTAATTACTGGGAGACAACAGAGACTGTGCAAGGAAGGATAACTTCTCTTGTCCTCCCCTCCCCTCGCCGGCTTATGATGAAAATGGCTCAGTAGACTGTGACCCTTGTCTCTAGAGAGAGAAGGGTTACGTGGAGGGTCACATTGAGCCTTTGAGGCTAGCGAAATCCGCCAGGAAACACAGGACCCACGGAGGCAAGGACAGAGCTTTGTCACAAATGTTACTGCTAAGGCTTAATATATTTAGAGATGGATAGGATAATGTTTAACTCAGCTTTCTTCTGGTTTGACCACAACCTTGGATCTAAATCCATATGCAAGTTTTTGCAAGTGGCTTTCATCTTTAGTATGGGCTGAATTAAAATTCTGAAACGGAACATCCTTGAAAAATGGTGTATTCAAAGTCCAGATCTAAATTTTGTAGCTTGAGTCCCTCTCTAATTTTTATCACAATCCCATTTAATATAACTTTATATTCTCCCTCCAATTTGCTCTTCATCTCTTCTCTTTAATAAAGTGTTGATCTGTTTGAAAAATGTGTTTTACAAAAAAAGAAAACCCATATTTTTCTATACAGTTCTCTTTGGTTTGCATTTGTTGTGCTTGCTTTGTCTGTTTCTTTTCTTACCTAAACAGCTGTGATACAAAACCCAATTCAGCCCATGGAAAGGAGATTTATTTTAAAAAGAAGAAAAGAACAGGGCAAACAAAGATGTGTTTTGAGAACAAGCACTTTACTTGGGGAATAGGAGAAAACCACAGTGATTGCAAAGTCAGGAGAGAGCAAAAAGGATTAGATGGCCAAACAATATTGAGATGTCAGATTATGGCATCCATTGACACACACAAAAAAGTGAAGTATCCTTGTAAGAGCCATGCTTGGTCTCACCCTTCAGTCACAATGGTCCAAATTAAGTAAATATAATGGTTTCTGCAATGCAGAGACCATGTCTTACCCTTCCCTTTCTCAGAGTGAAAATCAGTGGGAACACAACTCATGAACAGCCCCAGAACTGATGGGAGAGGCATGCATGGGATCTTCCATTAGGGGTTATCAGCTGTGGAATTTGATTCTGGATCTGGGTGGAAATTTTTTGACAATCTCTCCATGAAAAAATGCTGATTTGTTGAAATCAAAATTATTTGTGAGAAGGCGATTTCCACAAAATTCCCATTTCTGAAAAAATGTACCTACATATAATTTTCAAAAGTGATTTAGTCAGAGAGTACCCTAAGTTTCATTTATTTTTGAACTACTGAAGCTATTGAACATTTCACCCAGCACTCATATAACTCTCTTCTTCCACAGATATCATTCCCTCCCTCCGTGAGGGAATTCAATTGTCACAAAGCCCTGAATGAATTGATAGTCTATTGGGTATGCTGCATAGCTTAACAAACTTTGACTGAAAGGAGAAATGGGCTGGAAAATGGTTTTCCCAGCCCGTAATTCTTTTTTTTTTTCAGACACAGGAATTTTGTGGAAATTGCCCTCTTCTCACAAACAATTTTGATTTGAACAAATCATCATTTTTTTCTTGGAGAGATTGTTAAAAAATTCCCACCCAGATCCAGAATCAAATTCCACAGCTGATACCTCTTAAGTTCCATTTATGATTTAGGCACTGAGGAGACTAAGTTTTAATTTATTTCTGAAAATGGGACTTACGCAGTTTTGAAAACTTCACCTTGAGTGCATGAATCCCACTGAAAATCAGTGGGCCTTAGATGCCTTAGACACTTCTGTCTCACACTATTAATATCATGTTTTCCAGTGTAATGACACAACAAGATGCATGAAAGCATTTTAATAGAAGGCACCCTTCTGTGTTTAGGTGCATGTTCTAAAGACATACCTCATCTCTCTCATCCATGCCAGTGCTGGACGTTTGCACTCTATTTTCCCCATGGAAAGCTAGCTGGGTGAATCAGAACCACACCCAGGCCCAAATGAGCTGCAAATGCAATTTTTGTCACTCCCTTCATAAATTCCACTGGCCAACTTATTTATAGAATTCTATTTGTAGGAATTAGGCCTAATTAGACTCCCATTAATTTCAATGGATTTTGGATGAAGCATTTAGTTTGGATATCAAGCAAATGTCACACATTTCAGCATTAAGCCAGCATGGTGATCTATGAAACATGAGATCCAAAGCATCTGCACAAGTCAAATGGTCACACTATGGGCTTTCTAAACTGACATTTAGGCTCCTTAAAGTTACACGGAGTGGGAAATATATAAAAGACAGACAGATAAAGAAAATGACTATAAGCAAACCATCCCTACACATGCATCAAGCCACAACATCCTTAACACTTTTGGAATCTGGACTTGTAGCGATGCATTAGTGGGAGGCCATGGCATTTGAGTTCTTTCCAGGAATGCTCATTTTGTGACTGGTGTATTTAGTTTATCTTCTTTACCTCCCCTGGGAAGAATTATTTTGCCTCAAATTATTTCAATAGTCTGGTGCAAAAATAAGACTGCATGTTTCATAAGCACCTTTTTTTTTTCAAGTGTTTGCTTAGGCTACATTGAGGTACAAAGCTTGACATTTCAATCCTCTCCAGCTGAAATATCTGTGGAGGAAACTCTCCCTACTGTCCCTTACATTATCTCATCCCTTCCAGCAGCCAACCAACCACCCCCTGGAGTTAAATACATTTTGGAAGCATGAAATTCCTAACTGAAATATTTGTAAACTTTAGCTTCAAGATGAAGTTTGCCTCTTCTGTACATAGATGCTTGGATCTCTCATGTCTCCTTTGGTGTAAGACACCTATGGCATATTCCCTTTTACATTATCACCATCCGAGCAATATTTTTTTGCAATAATTTGTCTAATATACTGATAGTTAGAAGGTGACGATATGGTGACCGTGGGCCAAATTCTGATCTGATTTGCAACAATGTTTATCAATTAAGTTATTCCAGATTTACACCTGAGTAATTGACAGCAGATTATAGACCCAGGTTCAAAGTCAATTCTTAATAGCGATAGACTTAAAGTTTATTTGGAGGCTAAAAATGTATGTTTTAAAAACATTAAGCCAAACAGCTACTCCACAGTACTTAGAAACAATACGAATATTATTTTTCATGTACAGGGCCTGATACTTCTTCACGATGCATCTCGTGTAATCATTTACATCTGTGCAAAGTGAATGTAAAATGCTATCAAATCAGAATGGCTGCACCATCTTTGCACAAGTTGCAGAGCAATAGAAAATCAGGTGGTATCTATCTGTCAGTTTTCATCAATCCCCAAATGCTTTCTCATTCAGTTAGCATCACAACTTTTGAAAGTGTAGGGCAATGATGTTTCAGTTGTTAAGTACCTGTATTCATAAGTGTGTAATGATTGCAGGACTGAGCTCTCAATTAATTTTCTCTCCGTTTTTTATTGTTGACATTTCTCATTGTACAAGAGCGCAGATTTCCATTTCAGAGATGGCACCATTCTGAATGTTTTTTTTTATCATAGACTTTCCAAGCCATCCCAAAAAGTAGCAATGTTCACTTACCAAGACTTGCTATTGCTTGTAACTTTCACAAATATGTTTTCTTTGAAAAAGAAAGGGCTCCAGTTAACCATCCCATGAAAAACCTCTAAAGCCCACAGGTCACCTTTCAGATCATCAGTTAAGGCAAATAGTAGATAATGCAGACATCTGCAACTGTCCCTACCTCTTAGCAGTAGGGAAGTAACGCGAGCACGAAGAGCCGTCCCAAGCACAGTAGGGGTCTCTAGCAAGGCAGCACTCAGCACATGCTTTTCCATACACATCGCAGCGGTGCAAAGGGAGCTGTGAAACTCCAGCAGCTGAGCCAATGTAGAGTTGTTGCTGTGAATTAAGTGCAAGTTTGCAAATAGTCAGGTTTCACTGGAAAGACATGCACAATACATCAAAAATATATACAGCGGAGGGTGATTCTGATCTCATTTACCTGGGTTTTACAGCAGTGTGTCTACAGTGACTTCAATTATATTGCTCCTGATTTACACACATGTGAGCAAGAGGCACATTAGCCCCAATATTTAAAAAAAAGTCCAAGTAAGAAAATTATTTCCTGTTTCTATGGGACAAATGCTGGTGCTGATTTTTCTATGAAACCTCCACTGACATCAATGGAATTGCCACAAATGAAGTGAGGGAGACTATGTCTCTAAGTTCCTATCCTCCAATACCATAAAAATGGCAATACTGGGTTAGACCAACGGACCGTGTAGCCCAGTATCCTGTCTTCTGACAGTGGCCAGTGCCAGATGCTTCAGCGGACATGAACAGAACAGGGCAACTATCAAATGATCCATCCACTGTTATCCTGTTCCAGCTTCTGGAAGTCAGAGGTTTAGGGACACCCAGAACATGGTGTTGCATTCCTGACCATCTTGGCTAACATCCATTGATGGATCTATCCTCCATGCATCTATCTGATTCTTTTTTTAATCCAGTTATACTTTTGGCCTTCACAGCATCCCCTGGCAACAAGTTCCACATATTGACTGTGTGTTGTGTGGAGAAGTACTTTCTGATGTTTTTTTTCAGTCCTGCTACCTATTCATATCATCATGTGACCCCTGGTTCTTGTATTATGTGAAGGGGTAAATAACACTTCCCTATTCACTTTCTCCACCCATGAAGAGCCTAACTAATCTCAGTGGTAGAGCTAGTTGGAAAATGTGCTTCTTTTTAAGTTGAAATTTTTGAAGAAAACAACAAAATTTAATTTTTGTCAAACTTTTTCACAGAAAAGTTAGCCTTTTAGGTGGAATGTCAATAATCAAAATATTTTCACTTGGAAGTGTTGGTCATGGTGTCTCATGGGAGTTGTAGTTTGGGTGCCTCATACTCCTCTATAGACCATTCTTCCTGGACAGACTACATCTTTGATAGTGCACAACAGTATCCCATCATGATGAAAGGTGGCAGCTGATTATAGTTCTTGGCTATGGTGCATCATGGAGATGTAGTTTGGTTTCGTCATATCCCCATTATCCTCTCTGGGCCAGGCTTCACAGCCAGACTACAACTCTTAAGAAACACTATAGCAAGATATCCAAATGAAAACAGTTCAGTTGTAGACTCCCCTCCCAATAATATCAGCTGCTATGATGCAGCACAAGAGATGTAATCCATCTGGGAGACCTGGCCCATAGAGGGTAATGGGGATATGAGGCAACGGAGCTACAACTCCCAAGAGGCATTATGGCAGCCTATCAAATTAAAATATTTTGGTTTTTGGCCCTCCTCGTTAAAAAAAAATTCCTGACACATGTACAAAGTCACTGAAATGCAGCTACCTGTGGGGTTGAAAACTCATGTTACAAAACTGAGGAAGCACAAAGACTTCAGGGCTATAGCCCTCTCATTTTGAAAATGCCATGGGACTCTTTAAATCCCAAGTAAAGTAGCCAGGATCTCAGTTTTTAAGGTCTCATGAAACAGATTTTCATTAGTTTTTCTGTTTTAGAGGAAAAAGGGCTTGCATAAGAAACTGTATTACAAGCGAGCCCATGGACCTGATTCACCTCCTGTGTTGCGATTCCATAAAGGTAAAGCCCATATAGGATTCAGTAATGCAAGCTGGCTGCAGTCGCTACTTTGTTGAGATGCCAACAGCTGGCCAGCACAGTCCCAAGAGGTGGCAGGGACAGATCACTTGCGCTGTGTTAGCACCTTTCCCAAGGAAACTTCCACCTCTTACAAAGCGCTGGCTGGGATATAAAAGCTGCAGTGTCCTGGAGAAACCCCTTGATCACACAGGGATGTATCTAGTACTATATGGGAAGTCTTAAGCTTACATAACTGCCTTCAGCTAGGCATATAGGTCAATGATGGAATAATGCATGGAACGAGTGACTGGCAGCAGACATGACTGACATTTACTGATTAATCAGAAGTGTAATATATTACCATATAGTAGTAGGACTGTATATAACTGGGGCACTACTATATATAAACAATGTGGCATGTACCTTACTGTATAGAGCATATAACAATGAATTCTAGGATGTATATTGAAAAATCAATGTCCAAACTGTAATAGGGTTCATGTACACCAATGTACCAATTTTTTATGAGTCAAAAATGATTGCTAATAAATCTCCCTAGAATGAGAGGCTCTGAACTGAACAAAAGAACAGCGAATCATAGGAAATCTAAAATAAATGAACTAAGACCAAAAGAAAGTTGCTTAAAGATTTTACTTCTTATGGGACAGTTCAGAATGTTCAAGCGGTTAAGTATAATATGTGGTTTAGGAATCCTATAATCAAGAAAGTATCCAAATCACTCTACTTGCTTCTCTTTAAAGCAATGTATTTAAGATCCAGCTGTTGACCATTATGCTGGACACTAATAATAAATAATTCCAGCCAATATGAAATTCGAAAAATGGTCAGGGAGGCGTCCCCAAAAATGACCTGACACTGCACTTTCACAAGACAATTTGTGTTTAATACATCAGCTGATTATCAGATCAAATTACAGCAAGAGAAGCTGTCCATTGAAGAGCTCTTTTCAAACTGCTGAAACAACAGCACTATAGGGAAGAACTGTGGGTTAAGGGAGGGGCAAATACGTGGCAGTGGTCACCGTTTGCCATCACTGACCACACATTCATGTCTGAGATGTAACTGTTTTTCCTATGGTTTGGAGTAACAGATGTAAAATGCATCCCTGTATAGCAAGCCAGCACAAGGCCGTGAAAGTGGGGCATAGGTTTTGTATGGCTCCTCAGCACAGGGCTGAATGTTATCCAGTGTGAAGATATGCAGGAACAGAAACAGTGAGCACTGAATAAAATATAGTACTTCACACATGTATGCAAATAGACTGTAAGTTCTTTTTTGAAGATTTAAGAGATTCTCTCTTGCTCTCTCCCCCTCCCCAACTTGAATGGAAATGTGGGTGGTGGAAACCACAGAAATTCTCTGTTCCAGACAAAAAGTTTGTCTGTATCAACCAGTGATTTCCTTGCCCCATCCCACCTGTGGCTTCTGTGAGCATAGGGATTCATAAAACCTATGAATCTGAGCCCAAGAGGTAGAAGGGGTGAGGGTTTGCACCACAAAATGTTCCTTCCAGCTCCCCTACTCTGTTCTGTGGCTATTCATAGCAGCAGGTGGGGAGGGGGATACATATGGGGGTACAAGGGATTTTCTGTGGCCTGTTCCTCCTCCCGAACTCAGGGGGCAACAAGGAGAAAGTTATTGTAGATTGAATCTGGGTAAACTTTTCAGGTTTTTCCTCTGTAGTGTGGAGCCCCATCTGAGGGAACCTCTGGGGGCAGTGCTGGTTCCTGCAGTAACAGTGCTTTTAAGGAACTGCAGGGAGCCAGGGGGCAAGGGACTCTCCTCCGAAGGCCTGCTCCTGTTGCTGATCCACCAAGGACAGTGCAGTTCTCAGGGATCAGTGGATTTAGGGGGTGGAACACACATGAGATCCTTAGTGATGAACTCAAAATCTAACCTCTGTGAGCTAGAGAGGGACAGGAGGCACATCAAGGCTCACTCTGAATGCATTGTTAAGGGCTGATTCAAGGGTTATAATTCACCCCTGTGCAGAGGACCAGCAAGCACTAGGCCTTACCTAGACACCTAGTGGGGAATGCCAATTGATTTGGCAAGACTGACAGAGAGGTAGCAATGGTAAAGTCTTGAAGTAGCAGCAGATGGGACCCACAGACCTAGTAAAGTATGCAAGAGTAAGCAGAAAGGTCTGTACACAGGGCTGTCTGAATCACATCCACACATTCCTAGTTTATATATATAGTGATGAGTGCACTGAAACTATTGAATAAAGCATGTTGATTTTATTGTTTACATTTACACTTTTGCAGTGTGCAGTGCCTAGAACAGGGGTGGGAAAACTTTTTGGCCGGAGGGCCACATCTGGGAATAGAAAGTGTATGTCAGGCCATGGATGCTCACAAAATTGGGGCTGGGATACAGGAGCGGGTGAGGGCTCTGGTTGGGGGTGCAGGCTCCAGGGTGAGGCCAGAAATGAGGAGTTCAGGGTGTAGGAGAGAACTCTGGCCTGAGGCAGGAGGTTGGGGTGCAGGGGGAGGTGAGAGCTCTGGCTGGGGGTGCGGGCTCTAGGGTTGGGCTGGGGATGAGGAGTTTGGGGTGTAGGATGGTGCTCTGGGCTGGGATCAAGGGGTTTGGAGGGCAGGAGGGGGATCAGGGCTAGGACAGGAGGTTGGGGCAGGGGGAAAGGCTCAGGGGTGCAGGCTCCAGGTGGTACTTACCTCAAGTGGCTCCCGGAAGCAGTGGCATGTCCCTTCTCTGGCTCCTATGTGGAGGTATGGCCAGGTGGCTCTGCATGCTGCCCCTTCCACTGGCACCACCCTTGCAGCTCCCATTGACAGCAGTTCCTGGCCAATGGGAGCTGCGGGGGTGGTGCTTGGTGCGGGAGCAGCGTGCAGAATGGATCCCCCTGGCTGCCCCTACACGTAGGAGCTGGACGAGGGTCATACCACTGCTTCCAGGAGCCATGTGGAGTGGCCCCTGTCTCTACTCCCTGGCTGGAGTGCTGCAGCGGGGCAAGCCCCAGACCCCGCGCCCCAGCAGGAGCTCGAGGGCCAGATTAAATCAGCTGGGGGTTTGGATATGGCCCGCGGGCTATAGTTTGCCCACCCTGGCCTAGAATTATTATGCTATTATTATCTGATGAAGTGAGCTGTGGCTCACGAAAGCTCATGCTCAAATAAATTGGTTAGTCTCTAAGGTGCCACAAGTACTCCTTTTCTTTTTGCGAATACAGACTAACACGGCTGTTCCTCTGAAATATGCTATTATGATGTTTATGTGAAACCCTACAACTTAAACACAATGAATAATGTGTTTGAGATGTAAAACCTAGAGCATCTTTTAATCATAAATATAGTGTTGAAGCATGTTGCCAGATACTTCTTTGATACAAAGTCTCTGTGCCAAAAGCTTGTCATGCTGAATCATGATTCTGTCATTTTTAATCCAAGGCTGGCTGATATTTCAAAAGCTTAATTTTGCCTGAATAACTCATACTGTGCTCTTTCTAGTTGTAGACAATATTAATATTGTAAATTTGTTTTCTAATGACTTGGGGGAAATTGTAATCCCTCCTAAGTAAATAAAGATGCTTTGAAGAAGAAGTTATACAAAATGCACAACCCATTATACAATACAATCGGCTGTCTTAAAAGAATGTACTTGTAAAAATAATCCAAAGCAGAGCATTTTGGTATGATGTGAACATATACACCACTTGACAGGTTTGTTTGTAAATGGTACATTCTTTTTAAGCCACCGTTTTTGTTGGTTTGGGTGATATGTCAGGGAATTGGCCCCAAATAAAATGTTTTGTGTCAAATACTGCACATTTTCAGGCAGGTTTCCAATATACAATGGATTCCTAGCTGCAGTGTTCAGCATTTGAAATGGAGAGTTGAGCTCTGTTCATTAGAGAATACAATTTAGCCCTTTGAAGAGAGCCCTCACAAGGCCAATGCACCACTTAAGACCTATTTCAACAGGACATAGGTCTCATTGTGACTCTTCGCTGAGAGGTGTTGTACACCATTATTAATGGACCCAATCCTGCAACAACTTACTATCAGGTATTACTACCAGAACTTCAATGGGAATACTCATGTTAGTAAGCAAGATACTCGTTCATATTTTCAGAATCAGGCCCCAAATCCGCAAAACTGGGAAAAATCACCTGTCTATTTTTATATATCTATAATACAAGCTATTATAAAGCATACCGGGGGTGACTGTACTTCCACTTAAATCAATGAAGGGTTTTGCCACTAAGTTCACAGGAAACAGCACTGGGTTCATATGTGTAAAGGCCATATTCAGACATGTTGTAAGTGAATGCAATGCCTCTAAACTCAATAGCTTCTCAGTCACTGGAGCATTTGGTAATGTGGAATTTTTCTACAAGCAGCTGGTTAGTTAGTGTTTAGTTTACACCTTGCCAGTAAAGCACAAAACTAACTTTTTCCTTTCTCTACTGCCTGACACATTCTCCTTGAGAAACTGCTGATGTTTATGTAAAGGGATGGGATGTTGCTGGTATAATTAATATGCCTCTCCTAAGTGCCAAGTTACTGTCTCTGAACTATACAGGTCAATAAATATTTTAAAAAGTGATTTAAAGCTTGTGCATACAGTACCTGCTTTGTGGAAATCTTCATTGCAGAAATAACAGTGGGTTCCTAGAAAAAACATTAAAATGGGTTCAAATGTAAAATGTGTTTTTAATAAACATGAAACTAGTGCTAGAGGGCCATCTACCAGCTAAAAAACTCTTTGGATTCTTTGATGGGATTTCTTGCTGACTATTAACATGAAATGTTTGTATTGTTATAGGTGAATTAGAATGCATCTGTGCCTGTGCATGTCTAAATTCAACATCACAATTTATCAATCATTTCTCAGACTTTATTATTCCAGCGTTATTGGTTTTGTTGTTTGTTTCACTTTTTTGAAATTCATTTCTGCTCATACTGTTAAATTTAAATTTACAGTAATGTATCCACATAGCATGCATGGAGAAAAGCTTAAGAATAAATATTAATATGATAAAGTGCAGGTGATGGAACCCAAATAAACCAATCACTTTAATAATACCTAGATGAAGACCCCAGTCCTGCAAACACTTACTCATGGCACTAGCTCTCCTCACATGAGTAGTCCTACTGACTGTATTGGGATTTCTCATGCACATACAGTTACTTATATTTATGGAATACGGAGCTCAAACTGATAGTAAATTTTTACACTGTGAAGTATTTAATCAATATAATGGGCAAATCCTGCTCACCTTACGCAGGCACTTACGTCTATGAAACATTATGCCTGAGTAAAGTAAGCAGACTTTAGACCACTATGTAGTTTCCTATACAAATTAATGTAGCTTTATGAGCACATTAATAAAATAATGGATTTAGTCTTGATCCTAAAAGATTTTTAATTTTGTTTTTTTACATTGGTAGGGTAGTCCCAGTAACTTCAGTGGGACTATTTACGTAAGTAAAAGCTACAGGACTGAGCCCTTAATGAGTAATTCTAACAAAGTTTAAGTTTTAGTGCAGTGTAAAACCTTATTACATGGGGTGCAAAAGAGTACTACTTACTGACCCTATGCATCATGTTTTTAGTAACGTATATTAATATAGTTCGCATTAAGCTTTCAATCTGCTGATCCTGGGAGAATTTAATATGGCTGAGTGGATGCTAAGCATGTGGACTTCTTTACAAATGGGTTAACAGACCTGGTATTAGAAAGCATCAATTACGTGTTACATTTGAATGAAAATTGAACTCATTTGCTTGTTTGTTCAGCTGTTCCGGGGAATATTCCACAATTCAGGTTAAAAAAGGCATTTATTATCAATGTAACAGATCTGGAAGGTTTTCAGTTTGGTGGATTTATAAATGAAAACCATTGTATTCATCATGCTGTGGCTCAAACAGTGAAAAACATTCTTCATGACACAGAGGTAGCCTCTTCTGTAGCCAGTAAAAACTCAGATATAGTAGGTTCCATTTAAAAACTATTGCAAATTTTCTATTAAGAGATCTAATTCTTGTTTACTCCATGGCCTCCTTACATTATTAAACTAAGGAGGCCTTAACGTAAATGAGAATCAGGGGCAAACTATTTTTATATAATACAAAAAATGCACCAGTAAACTTAAAACCCAAATCCTAATTTGACATTTAGTGTAGGGCTGCTGCAAATCCAGTTTGGAAAATAACGTTGATTCAGTTTTTCCTAATTTACTCTCCTATTTCTTTGATCTCTTGGCACTTCTGCTTTATTTAAGGAAGAAAATCCTATGCTTTCAAAATTGCCAGATTACCCTGTGGAGTACATAATAATCTTGCTTCATGTTAAAGAGAGAAAAGCCAGAAGCCACAAATTACACTTCTCATTTTCCCTTCATAACTTCTAATTTACAATTTGTGTTAAAAAAACCCAAAACAACAAAAAAAACCAAACCCACAGAAAAATGAAACACAGCCTGACAGTGACCAATCTCTGGGCGGTGATTCTTGTGCAAACTTTGCCTGTGAAGCATAGAATGCCGAAAGTAAACATTTCTATAAGACCTGCCCAAATATGTTGTGTCTACTGTCAAGTCAAAGATATAGTGATGGTAACATAGCATGAACAGAGGAATAATTCAGGAAACTCAAATGTTTTATTGTAGCACAGAAAACATGGAACATCCTCTGGGATCTATCTGACATGATTCAGAAAAAGTTTGATTTATTTGGGCTAAATTTTCAGAAGTGACTAGTGGATACTTCACTTGGGGTAAGATGGGGGGTCAGCTCACAGTACCTTAAAGGGACTTGATTTTCATAAAATGCTGAGTTCCCATACTCTTAAAATCAGGCCTTTTTAAGCTATTTCAACTCAGGTACCTAACGATGGAGACACCCAAAGTCACTTCTGAAAATGTAGGCCCTTTATTCCTTTTGGTTTTGAAGGCAACCGTAAATGGTACCAGACTTAAAAAAAATTTGGAAGACCAACACTCTGCCTAAGAGAGGTAAAATGTATATTTCATGTGTGTTTGTTACGTTTTCACTGAGATGTCATGGAAGCTCAAGGAATAAGACTGAAGAGTCTCCTCCTAGCCAGATAATCTGAATTGTTTCTAATAGCCACATGTGTAGTTATTATTTTGTATAACCTTCTGGGAGAGGATGTGTGGGGAGATTCCAGAAAATACACATTTTTTAACTGTAACTGAGTTTAAAAAATCTTGTTTACTCCATGGCCATACTCCACACTTGTTTACTCCACTCCATACTCCACAAAGATTTAGTGATTCTAATTTAACATTGAAACAGCACCACAAAAATCAGGAATGCCATTTCTTTTATCATTAACCTCCAACTAGCATTGGAAGCTTCAAGGTTTATTTTGGCTAGTGTCTGGGTCTATAATTGACAAGCTAATTAGAAGAGTATGCCAGGCTACTCCTTGGCTATCCTGCAACAAGTTCAGCATGCAGCTGTCCACAGAAAAATCTACAACCTGACACTTGGAATTCAGCAGCACTTACCCGAAAGACTGCCATTTCTTCCAGCAAGACTTCTTCTAAATCATGCCAAGTCTCCTTAGGAATTGAAACCACTTTAAGAACTGTCCCAATATCTTTAAAAGAAAAAAAAATGTTTTCAGGTGGTTAATAAGTAGACTCCAATTTAAGGGCACCAGAATTTCTTGATCTCTTGCAATATGCAACTATTTCCATACAAGGGTCCTGACACTGCATATTGCTGAGAACTGACTCCACACAATACCCACTGCCGTTTGATTGAACTAGCAGGGTTTTGAATTTCCATAAGGCATTGGTCTGAAATTTCTTAATTGTGGAAGTTCAACAGAAAAATGATTCATTACTCTGCTTCAGCTGTTAAAGAATGAACGGGACAGCACAATATTATTAGATTGGTGCCATGAAATCTCAGCTGCCTCTGAGGTATTATTCTAGATGGGAATGTGCTAAATTTACTCAGCCACATTTTATTAGCCATTCTGAAGTAGGAAGTTTTTCATACTTGTTTTAAAATACACGTGCAGATGTTATTAGAAGGCTCAATGTGGACACAAGGACAGCTGGAAGAATGTTGTCAAACTGATGAAGTTGTCAGTTCTTTTAAGTATCTGCTGTCCTGGTGTCAAACAAAAGCATCTAAGGCTTCTATGTCCCTAAAGACATCTGTATTGTGATGAATGGCATTAGCCTTGTTTCAGGATAAAACAACAGCAGCCCTGTACAACTTGTGTCTTTTCATTAGAGATAGCTTTGCACCAAGGGCTTGATTCTACAACCATTTAGGTTACTGAGAGTATTTCCACTGACGTTAATGTGAGCAGGTCCAGGTCTCAAAACCCCAGCACTAAACACCCCCGCAAACATGTGTGGACGTCTGGATTTGGAACTGAACTTTCTAACTTAAGACCATCTCTCTATTTAACCTCTGAAGCATATATCTGTGCTTCACTTTGCATAAACCAACTTTTTGGAAACAGTTGCAACTTCGTCAGCTTAATCCAAAACCTAGCATTTCTGATTTGTCAAAGGTTACCAAAGACTTTTAGCAGTAACAAGAAATGTGTGTTCTAATTTAACGTTTTAGGTCTGCTAAGCATGAGGCAATACAATCACATTATAGAAAGCAAAAAGCATTCACCCTCTGAAAATCAAGCCCCTTTAGGGTGTCTCAAGATCAGCACCCACAATCACTAGTCACTTTGGAAAATGTAGGCTGGTTTTAAAGCCATGAGGTAAAGGTATTAAGCATAATAAAAATATAGAGAGTCAACACTCTTCCTAACACAAGGATTCCCCAAGAATAACTATATAGATATGGTCAAAAATGCTGTGTTGGAAAATTCTCCATTTTTCCATCAGAAAATGCTGAGTTAACTGAATCAAAATGATTAGAAGGCAAGTATCTATTTCGACCAAAAAATGTCCACAGAAAAGTCTTGAAATAGTTTGTTTTGATAAGGTTGGAATGTTTCATTTCTACTTTGATCATTTTGACATTATCATTCAGAATGTTATATTACATTTTACTTTACAATATCATGTAAAATTTGAAACCATAAAAATAAAAATTAAACATTTGGACCTTACTGAAACAAAATATTTTGGTTGTTATAGATATGAACTGCTTTGATAAAGTAAAAACAATTTTTTTGCAATATTTCATTCTGTGAAAAAAATGATAGTTCCCAAGTTTGTATCTTCAATTGGGACAAAATTTTTTTTTCAAAATCTCATAAATTTCCATGAGACAGAAATTTTGTTTCTTGACCAATTCTAATAACTGTCTTAAGCAAAAGTAGAAATCTAAATATCCATGGCTAGGAGTTTTGGGGTTTTTTTTTTGTTTTTTTTTTAAACCTGTACATCTTTGTTTAATTTTTCCACAAAATATCAATTGCAATCTAATCTCTTTCATGAACGCCAAATTTGCAGATGCAATTTTTAAAAGAAAATGAAAATAAAATAAATCTCTTATAGAATCATAGAATATTAGGGTTGGAAGGGACCTCAGGAGGTCATCTAGTCCAATCCCCCTACTCAAAGCAGGACCAATCCCCAAATAAATCATCCAGCCAGGGATTTGTCAAGCCGAGCCTTAAAAACTTCTAAGGAAGGAGATTCCACCACCTCCCTAGGTAACCTCCTAGTGAAAAAGGAAAGTTTTAAAAGGAAGTTTTGCCTTTTATTTAAAATACTGCATGTATGATTTTGGCTCATGAAAAATAATAGTTGGACAGTTATGAAATCTTTGGTTATTCACTATTATTATTACTATTATTTTAAAATATTTACTTTGAGCAATATACTTAAAAGTAGCTTTACAGAACATCATAGAACAAGAGGAACATAAGCTTAAAACAAAAACTCCTGAACTTTCCACAACTATCCGGAAAAACTAATAATTCATTATTAAGGTTATTAACAATATGAGAATTGGAAACTGCCCTAATTACCCTGGCTACAATTTTGTAATTGTGGTTTGGAGAAAAACCTGCTAACAACAGAGAGAGGACTTCAAGCTAATGAACATAACAGGGTGTCATGGTTTGTAGGGCTTTACACGCTATTAGTACAGGACTGTCATCAGCACCACATTTATAGTCTATTGAAGCTACATTTTGGGACAGCATAAATGGAGTTTTGATAAAGTGAGGCAAGTGGTGTTATGGAATCTGAGCAGGGCAGGTAGACATTGTAGCTCTAAGCATCACATTTTTTAAATAAATGCTTTTCTTTTAAGAAGATCCTGCAATGATTATGGTAGCTTGGTGCTGCGGAAAGCCCTTGAGGTCAAAGGTACAATATGTTAATCACTATGGCGACTCTGATCAGGCCTCAGGTACCAAAGTGTCGTTTTATCTGAGTTCTAGATCAAGTTGTACAGAGTAGTATTTCAAACAATTTCACACAAATTGACTTGGGCTTCTCTTTTAGGATCAGTGAGCTCGGGTGAGTAACTTAGTTTAGAAGATAAGATTACTGTTATTAATTCACTTTACTGACAGATGTACCTAGACTGTGCACAATGATCCCCCACATCAGATATTTGGGATACCCTTTAAATGGATACATTGGAACCTGGTTTTTCACAGACATATTTTCGGGCATTCCAACATAATTCTGTTTCCACTGTGGAGTGGCTAGGGGATAGTCACTGTTACAATGAGAATGAGAAAGAAACTGCTTAGACGAAGATTACACCCACAGGAAAGGAAAATATGACCAAGCAGGATGGTGTGCTAATTATCCTGGGGTTAACTAGTACCATTTATGTCAATACCAAAAAAGGTTTCCCCATTTTACTGAAATTCTGCAGCCTGATTGCTACAATGCTAATGACTATATGTAATCTGATGGCACAGAACTGCAGAGAAACCCAGTCACACCACACAGGGCTAAATCATGGCTTTGTCACAAGTCCTGCTCAACTAGCCGTAAATTAGATTGTGATGTGAGTCCACAACCTGATTCCTGGTTCCTCCTTTGCGCTGGGGGTGGAGGCAGAGATGTCATGCCCTATACCAGTCCCATCCATGGTGCTGATTCTTAACCCCAGTATGCTGGCTTAGCTGTGCTTGCTGGCACAATGGAGGGAGAGCCTTGGCTGCCCATCCATTCCCTATTTGCATGGAAGTGAGAGTAGGAGTTCCACGGAAGGTTTTCTTCCCCCACATTACTAATCACTTTCTAGCGAGAGTAGATGAGCAAGTGGGCACCTTATACCCCCTTACTCCCCTATGTGTCCCTCGTTTACTGTCCTTGTTGAGCAGCTATTATCTTAGTCTGACAAACATAATATTGCAGAAAATAAAAGCAATACTTTACATTTACAGGACTGCATTTTCAGTGCTGACTTCTGTCTTGGCAGGTGCATGTTTTTGCTCACAATTTGTGGACACAAATATCTGCATTGCCTGTCTAACCACTGCAGCTGTTTTCACCTAGAAATCTGAAATTTGAATCTGTAGTGAACAGTAGGGAGGAAACTGCTTCCTCCCAATGGAAGTCGAGTTGAGCTCAGGTTTAAAACCAGACCCTCAGTATACAAGACCTCTCCTGAGGATCTCAAAGGGTTTTTCAGAAGTTAATTTAGCAAGTCTCGAAATATCCCTCTCTGATTGGCAGTTGTAGATCCATTTCACAAAGAGGTAAACTGAGGCACTGCAAGATTAAAGGCTTGCTCATGTACCACCAAATTCAGTGAGTTTTACATTCACGTCAGTGAGAGCAAGATCAAGTAATAAATGACTTGCTGAAAGTCATATACCAGTGTGGCCTAATAGGCAGAGCAGTGAATGAGAACTCAGAAGACTTGGTTTCTATTCCTGGTTCAGCCTCTAACCTGCTGAGTGACTGTGGGGAAATTATTTCATTTAGCTGTGCCTCAGTTTTCCCATCAGTAAAACTGGGATAATGATGTTTCCTGCCTTTCAGGTCTACAGATGAAAAGTGCTATATAAGAGCCATCTTATTATTGTCATTGCAAGATGGGCATACATTATCCAGTTTTCCTTATGTGATGGAAAATATTTGTGGCACATAAAAACAGGTTAAAATATTGTTCGGAGTTTTAAACAATAACCTGCTATAGCACAAACATGTCATCATTCAGTTCACAATTTCAGAGAGCTGGAGCACTTTCTTTATGGCTGCATCTTCTGCAGTAAATGTTTGGTACACATACAATACGTTTAGTATACAAAGCTTCAGCACAGGTCTCAGTTTACTCATGATTTATGTTAGACATCAACATGAAGAGAGCCTTGAGATTTATTGCTTGGAATCTGACCCCCAGCTATGGAGCTGTAGATTTGTAACTGGTGCCATTCAGAAACAGTATTCTTATGAGAAAGAAAGAGAAACAGACAGATAGAGAACCTGTTCATTTTTTAGAACACTGCAGTGATGCAGTGGGAAAGTTCTTTGGTTTCTTTGATTTAACTTCTTGAGGCTAGTAATAAAGTCACTGAGTTCAATACAAGTTTGAAACACTAGTTAATCTGGTGGAAAATCATCAAAGATGTAAGGCCCGCTCCTCAGATGGTGCTAATCAATGTATTTACATGATGGCAATGGAGAAACTGGGCTGAGTGGCTGGCCCCTGGTGCTTTCATGTAGAACTTTTAGCATAGTAAAAATTGCTTTATTTACAAGAAAATCTCCTCTTTTGCCTGCTGGAAGAAAGATATAAAGCCCAAGCCATAAGATAGTACAAACACTTTACCAGTGGCATCGTGCTTCAGCATAACTTTTTGTCCTTCCTAGGACCTCTTACAATATCAGAAAACCTGGTGTGTTGAGGGTAATGAAGCATTCTTCTGGCTGGTGGTCAGTTTAGATTAGCACAGTTCAAAATATGTTGAAAGAGGACACAAGAAATATTCCACAACTTGGAGAAATCCTGGTTGATTTACTCATATGACTAGTTCCTATGGAGTGAACATGTACCCCAAAATATCTAGCTAAAAACAAAATTATAATTACCAGTGGGAAGATGCCTCTAATTAAAAAACAAAAACAAACCCTCTGTTCCTACTCCAGCTGAAGTCAAAGGCAAAACACCTACTGATGTCAAGTCCTAATCAAACAACATGAACCCTTAAGTAACAAAAAAGAAAAGAAAAAATGTGTTGAGCCTTGCCCTAAAGAATTCCACAGATGTACTCTATAGTACACAAAAATAAGCTTGCTTTCTACCAGTAATGAAAACCACTCATCTACCCTACTTCTCCATACTCCATGTGAGAAAATCGGATGTAGCATGAACGATTCTTACCTGTTCCAATGAACATGACATCATACTGGCCATCTTCTGCATCGACCCGGTCTACTACTATCTGTGTGAACTGGTAATCCACATCTGTTTTGATCATGATTGGACGATTATTGATAGGGAATACAGGATTGTACATTGCTGGATGACTTCTTGCGAATGTGATGACTTCATCAGGAAGGTCCTTTGTAGAGTCAAAGCCTCCAAAAGTTTTACTGGGACACTGAGAACAAGAAAGAGAATATTTTGCACCTTATAACTGAGCAATTAGACATATTCGTTTCTTTGAGATCCTTATGAGTCTTCAGTCTGTAATAAAGTACAACCCAGGATATAATTGTTCCATGATGGACAACAACTGTACAGGGAGTTAATACTGGCACCAAAAATCTTTGGAGAAATATTTTTCTTCATTGAAATCAATATAGCTCATACCAGAGAATATTAC
Source organism: Caretta caretta (assembly GCF_965140235.1). NCBI lineage: Eukaryota > Metazoa > Chordata > Testudines > Cheloniidae > Caretta > Caretta caretta. Next base: position 336,551,190 of record NC_134206.1, on the reverse strand, counting down.
GGTTTGTATACATTATCTTTCTTATCACTGTGCTGTGCGAATAATTGATTGTCAGTAATTTACTGACTACTATTATCTTTTTAATTGGTAGTACAAGACCACAGGGATGCTGAATATGCTAAAAATTACTGTACAAAAGACACAGATTAAAGCACTTCGTTATCTATACAGTAGAAAACTAATTATCTGTAACAATCACCCCACTATCTAAGCATCTTCTTCTGTGACTCAAGTCAAAACTCATTCACTTCAAAGGACCTTGGATTAGGCCCTTAATGAGCTGCCAGTGTGACTCCCTGTTCTGTTTACTCCTGATTATCTAAACTGCTGATTATCTGGACATATCTGGCGTCATCCAAATGGTTCTGACGATGAGGCTCCTGCTGTGTTGAATTATTCGTATAAATTTTCTAGCATGGGTGGTGAATAAAGTGCTTGTAGTGAGTTCAGGTTATTTGCCTCAATGTCCACTTGTAGTAAACAGTACAATGACAGAGGGGGAGCAATACTTATAGGACTAAGGTGTCCCTAGTCCTCACACAGCAGCACAGGGGAGTAAAGATTCCATGTTCCACCTCATGTGGTTATGTTAGGACTAATCAGTCTTGGCTCTGGGGCCTATGCAAAGCACAGGGACTACACAGACACTGGTCCCTCCACCCATGAGCAAATGGATGAGGATGAGGGAAAGAGTGAGGAGGACAGCAGGCAAAGCCATGACTCTGTCCCCCCACAAGCATTCCCCTCTGCTTTCCCCACCCACAATTCCTCCTGAGGGAAGTGCACTTATGCATCAGGACTGTGGCTATATGCTAAAGACTAGCCCTTACCTAATGAATTCTCTCTCAAAAACTCAAAAATTTTATGAACATCAGAGATGTTGACCTTACAACATCTCTCGGTAAAGTGGGAAATTATTATTAGCCCCATTTTACAGATGAGGAGACTGAGGCATAAGGAACTTAAATGATTTGTCATAGGTCTCACAGAAATTTTGAGAAGACAACTTCAGGTGCCTGACCCTAACCGCTTAAGCACAAGACATCCATTTCAGACATACAAAGCCTATGAGGCAAATTTCACTGTGCTTATGCTTATGTTCACCGCATTTGATCTTGAAATATAAACATCCCAGTGATATAAATCCAGGGGTAATGCATCTTTTATTCACATTGATAGAATATCCACCACTTAGAGTAAAAACTTTGAAACCAAAAAGTAATTAAACAGAAATCCGGATCTTGCTGGATTCTCAGTAGAAGAAATCAATCGTCTTTGCCATCACCTTGATCCAGATTATTAATAATTCATCAGAAATGACGTAAAGAAATCAATATGGTCAAAAAAAGCAGTTGTTATTTGCAGCCAAGGGACACGTCAATGCATTGGGAAGCATGGAGGGTATGAGAGATAGGTTTTCACTTTTTTGCATGTTGTCAAGGAAGCAATTTCCAACATTCTCATTCATTATATATTAGAGAAAGAAAGAATTACTGATTTAAACCCAATTAGCCAAATAAACAATAATAGCAAATATAGCAAGTTAGTCACCTATTCTTATTATCTCTACATTTGACCCCTTATTATTATTATTTCATATCCATATGTTCATTTACTTCCAATTAGAAAAATACAATATACTACTAGAACTAAACCTTTTATGATCTTTAGCATTGTTGGAGTCAATCTGAAATTTTGTGTTTCTACGGTGCAGTTCCAAAGTTTTCTTGATGCTTGGATTAATATTCCAACTAGAGTGTGATACTGATTACTTACATTAATCAACGCTTAATTAGATAATGTATGTAAAGTGCTTTCAACAGGAAAATCACTATACAAGTACTAAGTATTATTAATTGCAGCTGGGCAAATACTGAAAAAATAAAATAAGATCCATGTATAGTCATTTCAGTTTTTAAATGCATATATTTCTGCTGTATTTCAATCCTGTTTGTATTTATTTTCTACCAATATTTTAGCAAAGGAACTTACTGGTAGCAATGTTCATCAAGTCAACACGTTAGGCATAATATTTACAGAAAGCCGATTTTAGATTTGAAATCATGAGCATTTAGCATGAGCATGTTTTTAGAAAAACCTAATTCCAGGAGTTAGGTTGACTTGGACTCCATACGCAGTAAAAGGAAGTAAGAATCTCCCCTTTACACCTCTATGTGGGTTACCTGGACCTAATGCTTGGGCATGCAAGAATAAATGGGGATACATTTCTTCTTATTCCTTCCCCAGTGTAAGTGGGTAGGAAATGGGTGGAGCCATGAATCCATCTTCCCTGCTCACTGGCCAGTGCAGCTGAGCCAGCACATCATGAAAGTATAACAATTTGTTGCTGCTCTATACCCACAGGAAATCTCTAACCCTCATGAGCAAGGGGGAAGAAATGATGGAATTATGCTTTCCAGAGATATGTCTGCTTTACCCTGCATCCCCCGAGGTACTCCTGAAGTGGTGCTGCTTCTGCCCCACCTCATGCTCAGAGCTCTGTCTAAAGTCAAAACCTGTCCCTACGAGTTACAATCCAGGATACAGAACACTGGATACCATGCAACCGCTGTGTACAATCAGTGCAGCCTGAATTTCAAATACTGACTTCTCACAATGAACTCTCCCTTAATAGGTTACCGACCAGCAATTATTTGCAGAAATTACTGAGGGAATAAATCTGAGTCACAAAAAAATTGCAAATAATTCACATTCAGAAAAGGAAGTGAAACTTGTTGAATTAATTATTGACCCATGCATGTTGATATTTTTTACAATAGTTTTTTTAAGGGTATGGATTTAGAGAAATACATTCAAAATATTGTAGCCAGTGGAAAAGTCTTGTCACTTTTACATGTGTATTTATGCTGGATTTTTTGGCAGAGACTTTAGACTTCATAATGGCAGTACACATAACAAAGACAGGGCCTGATACTGCTTAGAGGTTATTGGCAAGACTCTCTCTGACTTCAGAGGTCCTGATCCAACAATCCAGTCCAACAAAACATTTAAGCAAGCATCTGAGTAGTTCACAATGGGACTACTCAGATGCTTAAAGTTAACTGCATGTTAGGGTGACTAGATTTGCCAATTTTATAGGGACAGTGCAGATATTCAGGGCTTTGTCTTATATAGGCATCTATTACACGCCACCTCCTGTCCCAATTTTTCACACTTGCTGTCAGGCCACCCTAGTGCATGTCTTTGTGATTTGCCAGTTGGGGAGGTCATACTTCACTACACCTGGTCAGAGTTTCTTCATCAGTGAAGAAAACATGTTAGATCTCATCCTGGAGCTATCTATCTAGAGAGCCCAGTCTAGCAATCATAGAATCATAGAATCTCAGGGTTGGAAGGGACCTCAGGAGGTCATCTAGTCCAATCCCCTGCTCAAAGCAGGACCAATCCCCAACTTAATCATCCCAGCCAGGGCTTTGTCAAGCCTGACCTTAAAAACTTCTAAGGAAGGAGATTCCACCACCTCCCTAGGTAACGCATTCCAGTACTTCACCACCCTCCTAGTGAAAAAGGTTTTCCTAATATCCAACCTAAACCTCCCCCACTGCAACTTGAGACCATTACTCCTCGTTCAGTCATCTGCTACCACTGAGAACAGTCTAGATCCATCCTCTTTGGAACCCCCTTTCAGGTAGCTGAAAGCAGCTATCAATTCCCCCCTCATTCTTCTCTTCCGCAGACTAAACAATCCCAGTTCCCTCAGCCTCTCCTCATAAGTCACGTGTTCCAGTCCCCTAATCATTTTTGTTGCCCTCCGCTGGACATTTTCCAATTTTTCCACATCCTTCTTGTGGTGTGGGGCCCAAAACTGGACAAAGTACTCCAGATGAGGCCTCACCAAAGTCGAATAGAGGGGTACAATCACGTCCCTTGATCTGCTGGCAATGCCCCTACTTATACATCCCAAAATGCCATTGGCCTTCTTGGCAACAAGGGCACACTGTTGACTCATATCCAGCTTCTCGTCCACTGTAAGCCCTAGGTCCTTTTCTACAGAACTGCTGCCTAGCCATTCGGTCCCTAGTCTGTAGTCGTGCATGAGATTCTTCCATCCTAAGTGCAGGACTCTGCACTTGTCCTCGTTGAACTTCATCAGATTTCTTTTGGCCCAATCCTCTAATTTGTCTAGGGGCCGCTGTATCCTATCCCTACCCTCCAGCGTATCTACCTTTCCTCCCAGTTTAGTGTCATCTGCAAACTTGCTGAGGGTGCAATCCACGCCATCCTCCAGATCATTTATGAAGATATTGAACAAAATCGGCCCCAGGACCGACCCTTGGGGCACTCCACTTGATACCAGCTGCCAACTAGACATGGAGCCATTGATTACTACCCGTTGAGCCTGACAATCTAGCCAGCTTTCTATCCACCTTATAGTGCATTCATCCAGCCCATACTTCTTTAACTTGCTGACAAGAATACTGTGGGAGATCATGTGAAAAGCTTTGCTAAAGTCAAGGAACAACATGTCCACTGCTTTCCCCTCATCCACAGAGCCAGTTATCTCGTCATAGAAGGCGATTAGATTAGTCAGGCATGACTTGCCCTTGGTGAATCCATGCTGACTGTTCCTGATCACTTTCCTCTCCTCTAACTGCTTCAGAATTGATTCCTTGAGGACCTGCTCCATGATTTTTCTAGGGACTGAGGTGAGGCTGACTGGCCTGTAGTTCCCAGGATCCTCCTTCTTCCCTTTTTTAAAGATGGGCACTACAACACTGCAGAGCTTGAGACTTTTCTGTGAAGAAATCTGGTTATTCCTTAGCAATCACATCCACTGAATGAGGAGAATTATACAATCCTTTTGCTGAGAAATCATTCTTTTCTTTAACATATGAAGCAGTTTTTGTTAGGCCAGACATCTGTATCATTTAACCATTGTTTTACACATTTATCATGGAAGCCAGTTTTGAGAAGAAGCTAGAAAGGATAGTTTAAAGGTTACTAACAATTAAAGGACAATCTATATGATCACAGAATCATAGAAATGCCCATATATGAATAATGCTTATGTGCTATTCTTGTTTTTTTACTTCACTGTACTTACTTGGATCTGTATAGTTTATTTGAGGCATAGATACATCTGAATGGGCTAGATCCTCAGCCTACTGTTCACAGGAGTCTCAATGGAGCTAAGCTGATTTGCACCAGCTGAAGATCTACCCTGATATGTACAACCCAAACCTTTTCCTCTAACACATTCTACCGGAGAAAAGGCAGATGAATAGGCAAAGCTCAGCAGCATTTCTGGGACCTGACAATGACTGGGGTGGATGGGAAGTCATAAATAGTGGTTTCATAGACACCATAGTGACAGAGGCATTAGAAAGAGACAGGAAAGTAAAATAACAGTTAAAAAATCCCTTTTGGAATTGGAAATTATTCCAGTGCCTTCCCCGTCCACTGCAGAAATGGTTACCTTAGAACTCTAAAGAAGTGAAATTTATGAAAGGAAAGCTGCATTATTCCTTAACTACTCTACAAATACTCAACAAAATCCTGCATCCCTGCTCCAGTCAAACATCTCCTAAAGTCGATATGGTTTTTGTCTGACTGAGGTTTACAGGATTAGGCTCATTGACAAGCCAGCTGCACTTTGCAAATCGAGGCAGCGAATTCTGGATTTGCAGCAACAGCTAGTTTGCTCTTACATTAGCCTGCCTTTCCCACTTGTTCAGCTTCTTTTGTGTTATAAGTTCAAGTACAATGGAATGAGCGAAATCAGTATCAGATTTCCCAGTGCACTTACAGTTCCTGGCCGTGGATATGGTACACGTCCTTGATAAGGCACCCATTGATAGTTGGGACCATCTCTGTGAGCATATGGACCAAGGAACACCCTCCTTACATCTGTCATGCTGTACATACACACTGCTGACCCCTTGAAGATGTTGCTAAAAATGGGGTAGGGGAAAGAAAAATAAGTCAGTTTCTTTAAATTATTTGTCAATTTAATCACAGGAGAATGGTGGGATTAAAGGCTCTTTAATTAATTACATGCATTGATTTTCCAAACTCTGAAATGCTGTCTAGGCGAACCCAAACACGTTCCTTAGAAAGTTCAGTTTAACTGACAGAAATCTCTCAGATGTTTTTCTAAACAGAATGGCTGCTGGCTGCTACTTAAAATTTATTGTTTATATACGTCCAGATCCAATTTCAATGGGATTTTCTTCGAGTAGGTATTACTCTATATGAGTAATACTTAGGATGGTCAAATCTGGCTCTTAATAGATAATAAGTGTCTTCAGTTTTCCATCCCTGATTTTGAAACTGAACTGCTTCATAAAGAAGGCAGGGTGAAAAATCTATTTGTAATAGCTGTTATTCTGCAAATGCAATTTATTGGTATAAATATGAAATAAAGAGGTCTCATGTGTTTTTCATAGTGGTGACCTTCATGCAAAAGGGACTGTAACCCATTACTCATCCTGTAGCCAACTAATCACTTTATATACTCTTGCTAATAGTCAGCAAATTTGTTTTAGTTTTGCCCTTTCTCTCTCTCCCTCACTTCCCCCTTTTGACAACACACACTGAAATTGCACTGCTATGCATTTCCTTGGGGTTTCTACAAGGATAGTAGATTCCACATGAGCCTCATTCTTGTGGATTATGTGATGACTGGAAACTTACATTTAAAAACATATGCCTCCCTCCGTGGTTATAGGTGGCTTTTGCCTCAGAGGCAAATTCAACAGTCCTTCATGAGACAAAAGCCTAGGGACAATTCCATCCCTGGTGTAAGCCCATTTGAGGGAAGTTCTATGGACTGTGTTATGCATGAGATCAGACTAGATGACCACAGTGATCTATTCTAGCCTTACAATCTATAAGCCTATGAAGCCAAAGGATTTACACCAAGGATGTACTGGACTCAGTTGAAGAGTGGTGGAAAAAATCTTTGCTGTTTTTTCTTAAAAAGCTTATTGATTGTCCAGAAGTTTTCTAAAATTCTAAATTTTGATATTTAAAAAATGTGGGTTTTTTTTTTAAATTTCCTGCATTATTTTACCAACTCTATTTGGCAAGGGATTTGACATTTCACCCTTCATCTTTAAAGCCAGTTTTTCAACAGGAAGAGGCTGAGAAACTGACACATTCTTTCAGACGTGTGTCAGGGCAATGATGTACATTGCTCATAAGAAAAGAAATTTAATTCATTACTTCTAACTTACACTGCCTTCTAGCAGTTCAAAGGTTAAGAAAATGCTGTGTTTCTTAAGAACATTTTAACAAAGAGAGCTCTTTAAAGCAACCAGCCACACAAGTTTCCATACAAGTAAAATGATACACTCTGTACCTGGAAGTTGTAAACACTCCATAGACTATTGGATTTTTGAGGTCTTTTGAGTTCATTAGAAACACATCCTCTGTAACAAAAACAACAACAACAACAAAAAAGAAAATACATGGTCATTTCAGTAATGAAAATAACAGAAAATGATTCTGCATTCAAAGCCATTGTGGCTACTTACGTAGTTCATCAAAATGAGTATCAATGCCATTGGGCCCTGGCACAGAACAAATCAGGCGTGCTTTAAGGAAAGTTGTCCATTTATTAACAAGACTTCTGTGTCCACCAAAGTCATTCTAACAGAAGAAGTATTATATGTTAATACATAATCATATTCCTGTTTGAAATGTTAAATATAACATCATAATCCCCAGTTTTACATATTGTCCTTTTTATGGTTTAGGAAATTATAAAATCTCCCTCATTTTTCAAATATACCAATACTGAATCAATTTCAATTTATCATGGTCATTGCTATGTATTTAGTATCATTTTCAGAAGAACTTATTCCTAGAAAATCTTGAAATAAATTAAATTAGAAAGAAAGAAAGAAAGAAAGAAAGAAAGAAAGAAAGAAAGAAAGAAAGAAAGAAAGAAAGAAAGAAAGAAAGAAAGAAAGAAAGAAAGAAAGAAAGCAATTAGGCAGATTGACAGAGTATTTTGCTTCTGTTCAAGCTTACATGTGGCCAAGACTCAATAAAGTTTAAACAGCTCATTATTCTTTACCGAGTATCAACAAAGTAGCCCCACAAGTTGTACAAGATCAAAGTATAAAAGGTGTTAGGGTGGGAGAATCAGATGTTTAATAGCAGGGCTGGGAGTGGGAGCAGATCAAGGTCTCCGTAAGGGTGGGGCTATAATTTTCCAAGCTGCTATCTTGTTTTTCAGAGATGGTAAATTGGAGTCCTGCCTAAAGGAATAATGTGAAATTCTACTCTAAACGTTATATTTACCAATTCATGGCGATCACTTAATTCACAGATATTTTCTCAAGGTCCCTCAGGAAAAAATTGGATATTTGTTGGGATGGATGAACCCGTTTGAGACCCTTGACACTGTTCATTTATAAAACTTAGCCTAAGCAATTATTTTCATTTTAATGTGCCTCTTCCTTTAGAAGTTCTGCCCAGAATGGGAGCCTTGGATGTCAAAAATAACTCAAGAAAGAAAATGTCTACAGAACATCTGGTCCACCTGGAAGCAGGGAGTACCATGTTTCTTGCACAAGACTCTATTTCTCTCAGCCACATTTTAAAAACTCAGGAGGTTCTTATAATTTTTGGATGATGCATTGTAAATTTGGGGTGCTACTCCAAACAGAACAGAACTGAATATTATATCTCTTTGATGTTTTCCCTTGACTGTTGGTCATTCTGGAAGACCTTGGAATCACTACATTGCCAGTGTCACCATAAACTAATGTACAGCCAAGAAAGAGTAGTTGCTAATATCACTTTTACAACTTTAACTGAGGGCATTCATTCTCATAAAATTAAGTCACCATATTACCTTGCAGATCTGCCCTATTCTGGCATGGGTGGCTTTTCCAGAGTGCTCTCCATCAATTGCATTTTCACGGAAGAAGAAATAGATTTTGTCATCTTCTGGGTTATCACTTTCTGGTATTAGGTGGGCACTAACAAACCTAGGATCTGAGAATAAAATGCCAATGTACATGTTACTACATAGCAAGTAAAATCTGTTGCCTCATTTACATGAAAGGATTCTTCCATTCTGACTTGCACACGTGAACTAACCCTTTAATCAAATAAGCAAATTTTCAACTTTTCTTCCTGGTGCTCCCACCCAAAGGAAATCCCTATCACAGCTTGTTTCTGCTCTTTGAATCTCCTACTAGAACAACACACACACACACACACCCAACACTGCACACCAGCGCACATCTATAGTTTATTTATCCAGTATATAGCAGCGCTTGCTATTCATAGTCTGTAGTGATTCAGGAAAACATATGGAGTAATATAATACATATGAAATTGCTCTATTAACTGTATTGTAACATTACAGCACAGCTTCCTAATTCCATACATGGATTGCTGAGAGTTTCTTTCACATTCAGTCTTGCCTACTTCTTATTTCCTTGTTTATTTTGACTTTCTATACAGCAGAAATGAAAACTGCTCAGGAAAGCTATGATAGAGGAAGAAGATGGTTTGTCCAGTAGCTAGGGTGTTTGGCTGAGAATTGGGAGAGCTGTGTTCACATCCCTGAACTACCATATACATCCTCTGTGACCTTAATCAAGTCACTTAACCTCTCTGTGTCTTAGTCCCCCGTGTATAAAATGTAAGGGTGCTGTGAAGATAAATACACTAAAGATTGGGAGGTTCTCAGCATCTGTAGTAATAGGAACTATAGACAGAACACTCAAGAACAGGTTAAAAATCATTCTATAAAACATTTTTGGATGAAAAATGGCCATTTTGTTTGAAATTTTCCATTTTTTTAACTACTAAAAACAGAAACAAAACAATGTTTTGAAAACCATTTTTTTTGTGTGTGGAAAAACAAAACCCTTTAGGTGGAAAAGATTTTTAAAATGAGTTTTTTCATTTTTTAAGAAAAGTTTAATGAAAAATACCATTTTCTGACCAGCTCTATTGACATCATTATTCAAAGTACAAATTCCCCTTCCACACATATGTCTATATCTAGACAATGATACTGTAGATATATAAAGCCTCAAGAGAGACTGATAAAAAAATAGAAAACAATGGGCAAAGAAATTAGGACATATACTCGTGTAAATCAGCATAGATCCATTGACTTCAATGAGGCTGTGACAGTTTACACCAGAGGAAGATCTGGCCAATATTCACAAAAAGAAAAGGAGTACTTGTGGCACCTTAGAGACTAACCAATTTATTTGAGCATAAGCTTCCATGAGCTACAGCTCACTTCATGCTCAAATAAATTGGTTAGTCTCTAAGGTGCCACAAGTACTCCTTTTCTTTTTGCGAATACAGACTAACATGGCTGTTACTCTGAAACCTGGCCCAATATTGCATTTTTCAATCAAATATTTCCGTTGGCCTCTTTAACCAGGGAAAAGGAGGTAAATCAAAGAGAATTACCAAGCTGTTCTTCTTCCTACGGCATTTTACATCCTGCTGGGATAATTCAGTGTGAACTATATTTAACTATTGAAAGAGTCCTGTCCCTATGTCAGATTATAAGCTGTTCTAGCATCATATATTAAAATATCATTTTAACACATATCACCACATATTTAGGGAGGTAATGAGCCAGATTATGCTATGCTGATTTTCATCAACTGAGGATCTGGCTCATTAAAACCACTACTTTATTTACTAAGGATGCTCCTCAGTTTATATGCTAATTAACTATATACACTATGTGTGATGAGCACTGTGTCATCAACTAATATCACTTCTCATATCAGCAGATGTTTGACTTTGCTTTTTGGTTGTAGACATACAAGGTTGAAGAGTTTTCCATCTGATCTTGTATGGAGATGTCCACTTTGGTGCTAGATGATGGCCCAGCAAAGAGAAAAATAAACTGAAGAATGTTGGTGCCAAAACTCCTCCCTGTCCAACATCACTGGGAATTTCAAAGATGTCAGATTGATCACCATCACATTGGACTATAGCCTTCATGCTATTATGGAAGGATTGAATGAGACTGAGGAGGATTGGGAGGCAACCAGTTCTCTCTAGCAACTGAAAAAGATCCTTTCTGTTAACCAGGTCAAAAGCTTTTGTAAGATCTATGAAGGCCATGCATAGAGGTTATCCTTATTCTTGACACTTTTTGGAGGGGGGTGTACTCCGGCGGCAATTTAAAGAGTTCGGGGCTCTAAAGACCCCACCTCTTCCAGTTGAGGCCCCGCCCCCTTCTGGTTGGCGCCCTGCCCCTCTGCTCAGGACTCTGGCGTACCGGTAGGTCCTTTAAGTTACTTTCATCCCTGAGCATACAAGTGCATGGTCTATATCACAGTCTCCACTGTGAAGATTGCAAGTATGGAGGGCATCCTTTAGGTGTTTTCTACAGGTGACAATTACATCTAGTTGATGCTAGTGTCCAGATCAGGAGTGTGTCTCCATGTGATGCATGTGTTGGTAATACACAGTTGTTGGTGGGTGAAGAGCTCCAATAGTCTTTGACCATTGTTGTTAATTTTTCCCACTCCATGGTGGCCAGTGATTAGCAGCCACATCTCGTGATGTGAACTGACTTTAGCACTGAAGTCTTTCAGTAGACAGAGTTGGTTGCCTAGTGGTAGCTTGCTGATGACACAGCTGAGCTGCTGATAGAGCAAGTCCTTCTCTACAGAGGTGAAGAAAAGTGTTGGCACATATGTGCTAATGATGTTGGCAAATCCACCTGTGGTAGATATTCTTACTAATATGATACATTCTGATGTTGCAATGGGATATTCGACTAGAGGTGTGAATGAATTTTTGACTGCAAAATCCACCCTGTCCTCAGAGAGGCCTTGTTTGCTTTCTCCATGCCAAAAGAAGAAACATTGCATCTTGCATAGAGAGCCTGTATGTTAGTCCAGTCTCAGAGAGAGAGGCTATATCAATGTCAAGCTTCTCCAGCTCTCTGTCAGTGATGGCAGTCTTCCTCCAGTAACTGACCTCCTCTAGGTTGTTTGACATACCAGTGCATGTTGTCCTCATATTCCAACAAGCAAGTTTGAAGAGGGAGACCATCATACCCAAATCTTTGGTGCATACACCTAAGCAGAAAAGAAATAAGGAGGCAGTGGTTGGGCTTAGGATCACAGCCCCCCTCTTGGTGGTATTATCCAGGCCCAAAGGCTCAGAAGACCAAGATGTTTAGAAGCCAGCACAGCTGCAGGAGATGCTGGAAGGCAGAGCTGAATTGCAATGCCAACCATCTAACGCTTTCTCCACAGCGGGTTTAGTTCAGAGTTGTCTCCCCTAGTCTTTGCTCAACCAAGAGCTAGCTGCAAGGCAGCAGTGACAGCTGGAATTACTCCTTTGTGGCTATTATTTTTCATTCCAATGGGTATCTGGCACACCCCTCCCACCACTCAGTGGCGAGATTCCCAGTTTAAATGCTGAGCGCCCAACTTGTATGGGGTTACATGATACCAGCAGCAGCCATGCACACTTGACCTGATCTGAGGAAATTCAACAACTTTGCAATGGCCTTGCCCTAGCTTGTGATGAACGTCTTGCCTGATGTCTGGAGCCTATTGCCCAACAACTCTTGGGGGCCTGACTTTGCCCAAACCAAGTCCTTTGGGGCCACGGTGATCCAGCCAGATAGTTACCTGTCACCCAATTTAGCACTCTCTGCAGCCCTGGATTGCAATTCTGTCTTTCTCTTCTTTCAGGGAAGGAGTGGAGATGATGCGTAAAAGTCAGGCACTTCATATACCCTGTTTTCCTATTAGTGCACTCATGCAGCAAAAGGAAGTATGTTCCCCAGTATATCTGTTCAGCTGTTGAGACTAGGGATAAAGCATCACCCTGAAAATTTTAGCTAGTTCACTAACTTATCTTATTACCAAGAGTTCCCCAGGGACAGTTTAAGATAATTCAGGCAGCACTGACATACTTCATATGGTCAGCACAGACACATAAGGAAGTTGATGACATATAGAAGAGAGGCTATGCTGGAATGAGCTAAAAGAACTGCTGAATGGGAAGTGGAAGCAGAAGCCGAAAGCAGTAGTACCCATGATAGTGCTCCGCAGACTATTATCGATGGATATGACTATCTCAGATCACCATATACAAATTACTGGAGTCTATGTGATCCCAAAACATGTCTATAACTATTAAGAAACACATGGTTCTTCTAATAATATAAGCAGTCACAACACCCTGTGTATCATATTCTTTTCCACATTCCAGGCCCAAAAAACACCTTCAGTGGAAAGGATTTAATCAAAGTCAAAATGTGTTTTAAAAAGACAACAAACATCAAAAGAACATGTCAGAAGTATATTTAAGCATGATCAAAGGGGGAATGAAACCACAATGTTAACATGATAAACATTAATGGCAGAAACATTTCTCTGATCTCATAGCCAGTCCAAGCAGGTTAAAAATAGAAACGTTGATTTAAAACAATCAGTGTCAAGAAGCAAATAATTAAGAAATGCACTTCAACTTTTTTCAATCTCCTTTTCTCAAGTCTCTTGACACTGGGCTACTTCTCATATCCTAACTGACACCTTCTGCTAGCTCCAGTTTTGTATGGCCCTCTGGGATTACCAGTTCTTTAGCAATTTCATTGGCAGCAGCCCATTAAACTGTCCTTCATGAGAAATCTACCACTTTATGAAAAAGACACCTTGGTCCAGCTGCCTTTATGATTGATATGCCATTGTTTGCTTAGTTAAGTAATGGAAACATGTTTTGCTTGTCTCAGCACTTCAGGTTCAGATAATGCTAAAGAAAAATCAATCTTTATTTGCTCCTTCACAAGCATTATTCTTTAGCAATAACAACAAAAGAACAACAGCAAAAACAATAAAAGAAAGCAGATTGGATTCCCGAATGAATCATATTAGCATTTTAATGATGATCCATAAAGGAAACGGCACCAAAATTGCCTTTAGATGTCAAGATGCACTAACTACGCTGAACAAACAGAAGTTGGGGTCATTCCTTTATAGAATCATAGAACTGGAAGGGACCTCGAGAGGTCATCTAGTCCAGTCCCCCGCACTCACGGCAGGACCAAGTATTAACTAGACCATCCCTGACAGGTGTTTGTCCAACCTTCTCTTAAAAATCTCCAATGATGGAGATTTGTCATTTCAAAGAAGAAAAAGGGCAGTTCTCACAAGAGGCATTCTGTAAGGAGATTGAATCAGATGCCCCCGTTACAGTAGATTTGTGGTCAGAATTACAAATTTCCCCAGTTCACAGCTAAAACATTCGAGGACACTGTAGGGAAATTTTACGCTCAGTAAAGTTGCAGTTGCTGTAATTTAATGAAAATTATTGAAGGGTGACTAGAATCCTGCGAAGAGATAACGAGATGAGGGAATCTTACATTAAAAATTTAACAATAACAAAAACAGACAGCAATTCAGACTTCATAAACACACAGTGCTTGTCTACAGAGATCCAGCATATACAAAAAAGCAGGAACTGTCTTCAGAAAATCTGAACTTGAAAATCATAGCTAGCTCTATTGCCTTCTCAGAGGAAGACTTATAGCCCCAGTCACAAATGTGCACAGCAAAGCTCCAAGTCCTCACTGCTTTCCGTAAGGTCACCAGGGGACAAAGCTTTTAACATGTGATGACGAGAGAGCTAACATGTCTTATGCTCTTGCACACTTTACAATATTTTACAAACCTCTTAATCTTTTAATGGTGTGCTTCTACATTTCTCTCATTTAATTCCTCACCTGTCAAACACCTTCTTTTGCCACTGACTCAGTCAAACTTTGGGCCTGATTCTCACTTACAGATAAGGATCTTTGTAACCCTGGGAGCACCTCAGTGCCAAATGAAAGAGGGCCCCCCATCCTGTAACTCAGGCCTGACACAATCATTGCCCCAATGCATTGTTGTTATAATATGTATCTCAGAGGGGTCATCTGGGGTATCCTGTGTAAATTGGTGACACATTGGTCCCAAAAATTATTGTGTGATGTAAGGACTGGTTGTGTACAAAGTATAGATGTGTGCTGAAATTTGTGCTTTACATGTGCTTGGGAGACAATGCATAAACCTAGCCCACCCTAGAAAAAGGAATTTGTCTTTACTTGTCTGACCAGCTTGCAGAATCCTAACAGTGAACAATGAAAGTACATTTATGTATAAGGTAAACAGAGCCACCAAGCTAAACAAGCAAGGGAGAAAACTGTTTAACAATCACACCAGGGGACAGAATTTGCACTCCTGGCTCTTGAGGCACAGACAATAGACTTTGAGTAATACAAGGGGAGCAAAAAGGCATTTTAGTTATCCATCACTGAGTGGACAGAGGGTGAACCACTCTCTGAGCCTGTGAAAGTTGGATCACCAATCTGGTGGGGTAGGGATGATGTGAACCAATGGTAAGTAAGAAAACTGCTCAGGCAAAGATCATAACTAGCTAAAATTAAGTTTTAGTCACTAGAAGGCATGTTTTATTTTATTGTTTGTAACCATACCTGTCTTTTTTTTCTTTGCTTAGTATCACTTATTTCCTGTTAATAAACTTATTCTGGTTTTATTACAAAACCATCTGAGCGCTGTGTATTTAAATGAAGTGTGAGCCTCTAGCTAACCTTACAGGCTGATGTGTGCCATGTCTCTTTGGAGGCAATGAATTTAATAATTTCTGTAAGCATCCCATGTGAGGGATTGGACACTGCAGGGAGACATCTGTGGGTAACTTGGGAACTGGGGTTCACTGGTTGTTGTCTGCAAGGAAAGGTTTAGCTTGGCAGAGTCCTGAAGAGCTTTCTGGCAAGGCAGATGAGTTGGTGTGTCAGGGAACTGATACAGTTTAGCAACAGCAAAGCCCTTGCTCTTGCTAAGGCACAGGGTAACACAGGGGCTCACATTTCTGGATGTCCTGAGCATGACATCACCCCTTTTACAGCAGTCTGCTGGCATAAAGTTTCCTCAGAGATGTTGAAAATGGCTCCCTGAGACTATCCCTTATACAAGGGGACTCCTTGGCTGTTAAAAGATGGTGTAAGGATGTTACACCAGTCCTGTTCCCAGCCCTTAGCACAGGGGCTGTGTCAGGGCAGGGCCAGGGACAAAGAAAGAGTGTGGCTGAAGTACAATGTGTACTGGCAATTCTTTGTTTTTCAAGGCCTGTAGAGGACCTTGGGAAGCTTAGAGCATAAGTAAAAGCGGCTGTGAGCCATCCATACCAGTTCTGTATTCATACCATATCTGGTTGTGATATTAGCTGCTCTTGCAAGATAAGCAGAACTGGTTTTGGTCATTCATACTTTAATAGGAATCCTGCTCCTGGGAAAAATCAAGAGTTCTCAGGGTAATGGTATTTATGATTTGGTAGATAGCACTTTTGTCTCTGAATCATTACTAAATCAGTACTCCAGAATGATGTTACAGGACTATGGTTTTATAGGTAGTGTTTGTTGGATGTGAAATTAAACTAGGGTCTGATAAGAGATTAGAGATCTCATCAAATTTTTTCAAAGTCTAGTGATACTAGCCTTAGTGTCATAGCAAAATTATAATACTGGATCATGTGTGTTTAGTTTATCTAAATTTCCCCTGCAATTTCAATTGCATATAATATTTTTCATTTTTTGGACTAAAACTTGTGTAATGTTGCTTTGTGCTGTTAAATACCGACACTGTTTCACTGTACAGGTGTCTGCATTTTGCTGGTCAGTGAAACAAAGTGCTTTGGGACATTTAAGGATGAAAGATGCTTTACATGATATTAAGCTCGCAACTTTTTCAAAATCCCAATACAAGAAGGTAGCACAGGAAGAAGGAAACACCTAGCTGAGGATGCTAATGAACTCACAATGCTCTTCCACATCCAGTTTCTGTCCAGACCTCAATTCCACTGCCACACAATTGGCAACAAGGATCGAATCATAGTGTGAAAGGATTTTCAATATTTTCGTTGTTATCATCATCTAAAAGTAATTCTTATTGTAAGAAACATTAAAACAAAGCTGTCTTCTTTAGTCAAGCTCTTTAGAAGTGCAGGTTGGGCATGGACAAAAAAACAAAGGCATGATTTTCAGAACTATACTGACACTTAGACTTCTCCTGAAGTAAAAACATCTCTGTACCTCAGGGTCTATGCAGATGGTTGTGGGTTATATAATTACATCTTTACTTCTGTGGAATCTACTTTGCTTGCTGATTATAACTGCTCTCTGGATAAGATGGGAAAGACCAATTTTTCTCTCTCTCCATTCATACAAACTCCAAATTCCAAAGGAACCAGAAGGGACGTTGTGGGCTCCAGCCCTGTGGACAGAACCTATTGGTTTAGGTGTGCGAAACTCATGCAGACTGAAACCAGTCCCCCGAGTGGGCTGTCACATCTTGACAAAGACATGGCTCAACATCAGTTCAGATTAGCTGAACAGCACCATTTGTATTCTAAGTATAGCATTCACTGTAAGAAATCAGGAAATTAAAAAAGAAGAAAAGAAAAAATCAGAAACTGCAGATATAGTTTTCGGGAATGGAGAGAGATTTAGGCTTGGTTGTTATTTGGCCCACTACAACTGCTAAATGATATAAAGAGACCTTAGGATAAATGAGAGTCAGGCCCTAAGCCTAAGGACGTGTCTGCATTTGCCATCATGGGGGGTGGGGGGACTGCATCTTGCGTAGACATACCTGAGCTAGCTCTAACGTAGCTCAGGTTCTGCAGCAGAGAAGCTGTGGCAAAGTGCACTTCACTACAAAGTAGCCCCAAAAGTAACTACCAGGGTTCCAAGCAGGCTTGTACATCCCACTCTGAAGCACACACTGCTGCAGCCTCACTGTTCTGGTACTTGAATTAGCTAGATTAAAACTAGCTCAAGTATGGCTACATGAGCTGCAGTCGCACCCTGTGCTTGTAATGCAGACATGCCCTTAGGCTTAGGGCCTGTCTCTCATTTACCCTAAGGTTCCTTTATACCACTCCTCCAGTGTAAAGAAGTCTTACAATGACAGCGAATTAAATGTATGCTCTCTTCAAGGCCACTTTCCACTGCCAAAGCAGTGAAAGTGGGCTTTAATGTCAATGAGAACCAGATCCATGGTGCCTCTACAGATGCTGTGCAGGAACATGATGAGAGATAGCTCTTGTTACCCCTTTAAAATTTGTAACACGCTCCCCTCAGTGCCACATAACTTAATTCTTTGCATATGAGTGTGTGGTGCTTCCCTCTAGCGCATGAGCAAGAGAGAGGATGCAAGACCTGCTGATTCTGTGTTTGCAGTACAGCAGTACCCACAATCTCCCGGCACTGCCACTAGGGTGGAGCCGATCTTTCCCCTCCCCGCTAATGTAGTTCTTAGTCTGAACATTTCTAACGAGTCATACTGTAGGCTGCATGGGAAGGAAAAGGAACAAAATGTTGAACTGTGAAATAATTATCAGTTTCTGAGGCCTTTGTTCTTAAAGAGACAACAATAATTTTGATTCTCTATAATGACTAATTATATGGTGAAGTAAAGTGAACACAAAAGTTCAGTCAAATTATAGCATAATTCACAAAGTAAATTAGATTTCCCACAAAACAAACCTTCTGATCTACCCATCCTATTTAATCTGAAAGAGGTGATTATTATCTCTTTAAAGAACAACCACCAAAATTTATGGGATGTCATTAGCACCTCTTTTCTGTGGCTGCCTATATCTGAAGGTGTTATATTTCTATCACCACTGTGTTAATTTTAAGATAATTGAGTTATTCCTAAAGTCCAGCAGCCAGAAGACTGATATCCTCCAAAAAAAATCTATATTATCTTAAAGTTTGTAGCCCACGTATGATGGGGATTTGGAAAGGAAAATGATATGGATCAGGCATTAATAGCATGGCTGATGAAGGATGCATGTTACCTAGGGAGGCTGTGGGATCTCCACCACTGGAGGTTTTTAAAATCAGGTTAGACAAGCAGCTATCAAGGATGGTCTAGATAACACTTACGGGGCTGGATTAGCTGACCTACCGAGGTCCCTGCGAGTCCTGTATTTCTCTGAGTCTCTGAAGCTGTGAGCTGATCAGCAGTGCAGAGGTCTCTGCATGGTGATCTCAGCCCCACCATATCTCCTGAGATCTAGGCATTTAGGATCCCCTAGCCAATTTTACAGGGAACACAAACTCCTCACTGGCAGAACAAATTTTCCACTCATGTTGTTTCCTGTCCCCTGTGTATATTTTTCCTGCATAGTGGAAAATATGGCCCTTATCTCTTGGGTCTCAGTTCATTCATTTGCAAAATAGGAAGAATAATATTTATCTACTGTACCTTACAGGGGTGTTGTCAGGCTTAATCCATTAATGCCAGTGAACTGACTAGAAGGTGCTACATATATATATACCAAAAGAACTGGATTGAGCCCATCAACTCATTTTTTAGGGAATGTTCATCAGATGATGATCACCAAACCAGTCCCATTTCAAAGTAGTGATCCAGCAGACAAACAGTCCTGTAGAGATTCCCTAACCTTTCTAATCCTTGCATAATAATTTAATTCCTTTGCCAAGTCCTTCTGATGTAGCCACAAAGCTGAGGTCATTTTGTCAGACTATGTAAAATAGCTTTATTATTATAATTAACTTTTACAGCCAATGTACAAGAACTTGACACAAAATCCATTAAGCCAAGCTTAATAAATGAAGGCAGTAGAGAGTAAGCACTGGGTAAATGACAGTTTTTAACTAATCTCTCAATTTAGTGAAATAATGCAAAATCCAGCAGGGCATTTCAGCAACACTTGGGAGTGGAGACACAAATCCTCATTGCTACTTTTGATATTCAGTGTGATAACATCAATTATGACGACCTCATTTAGTAGTCACGTGGACATAATATGTAATTCCAACTTAATTTAGCATCAATCAGCAGAAAATAAAAAAGAATTACCAGCAGTTATAGCTGAATGGAAATAAGTTACAGGCTTATCACTGATATGGTATATTAACACTGTCGATACAAAAAAAAAAAGAGATGGGGGGGCAAATATTGGCGTACGCTGTGATTACAATCATGGATTCCCTAGAGATGGAAAAGACCTACTCGGTTACCTAGTCCATCTCCCTGTTAACAGAGGATTGTTCATCATCAATTAGACTTTAAGGGTCAAATCTTGCTCACTGTAGTCACAGAAAACATGTACTTCCATGTCTGCATACAGAGGTTTAGAAAGCTTTGAGGCATAATTACTGTAACTCCAGATTATAAAAAGTTTCTGGGAATATTCTCAAGCTGTTGTCAGAAAGGGAGGTTCACCTGTATTTTAATGTTATTTTTTAGTGGGTATGGTGGGGTGCTTACAAGCACATATGAATACTTGCAGAGCTTAAACACCAAAGAGAGAAGAATTATTTAGTCAGTGACAAAGGATAAGGGTATGACTTCTTTAAAAAGTGAAAACTCAGGAAAAATATTCTCGCAGTAAGATGTATTAAGCTGTGGAACAGTCTCTCAGGAGAAGTTTCCACCAACAAGATTCTGGTAATTATGTCAAAAAACATAACTGAGCTATTCATATTGTATATCACAGGGCTGGGTAGCAAGAATACTAATCCCTATAAACAAGCCAGTGAGAATCACTCACTAATTCACAGTGCAGCTCTCTGTTGCATAGTCTATACTCATTCCATGTTCAGAGCTCTCATTGACCTCAATGGGAGTTCTGTGCACAGAAATACAGCAGAGTATACAACTGAGACCTGCAATGCAGAGGAGTGAAGAGAATTTTGCCTTTGCAGTGTTGATATCTGCTGTGGTACCATTCAGGAAACAGATATTGCCAATGAACTCTACTTTTAAATGTCAGCTTTTAGAAGATACAGAAACATTTTATTTTATTAAATTAAATTATATGTAAGAACAAAATACTGACTGCTTTCTCTTTCTAATGGACCCACTGCTGTAGTATCTAGGTATCATAAGGAAGCAAGTAAAGCATAATTCTTGCAAAAGGGATGGCACTCCCTTTCTTTCCCACATTTTATTTAGTTTTTCTTGTTGCATGTAGCTTGAATGCTGTACAGAATACAGATGACAGGTTACCCAACAAATTATGAAAGCTCCTTAGTGATCAGGGGTCAGCTGTCATCAGGCTTTCTATTTACAGTTCACGTGTCTTACTGTTTGGTAACTGAAGATACATTTTAAAATCAAGACAAACTGCACATAAGGAAATCAGATATAATTCTCACAAAGGTTTTACTCTACAATTTTTTGACCTTTATAGCAAATTGGTTAGCATCATTTTAAACACTTCCCTGGTTATGTTACTCAGGGTCTTTCAACCCAAAGCTCTTGGTAACTTTTACTCTATGTGAGGTGCTGTCAGGAAATAAATCAGGAGAGACACAGCCATCCGACCAATAGATGGCTGGCACAAAGGGGACAACACAAGAGTGCTTTCACTTAAAGCTAAACTTACTTAGTCTCAAGCACTTACACACCTCCGCAAAAGGTTAGTAAAATACCCCAACCCTTGATAATTACCAAAGTTGAGTGTGGCTCTCGAGTGGCTCTCGAGTGACACAGCGGCAGACTTCCAGTGGCCAAATCTTCCATCTGCCGGTGGGGACTGCAAGATGTATCCAGAGGGAGAGTCCAAAAAGAGTCCAACTACCTCAAACTTTCCCTCCTTATTTATACATTAGTAATAGAATGACATGTCCCTTAAAGAAAACTTGTTAAGCAAGCAGTTTCAGTGGTCAAGCAAGAGGTTCCTTCTGATTATCGATTAACCAGGTGTGGGTTTTTCCAGAGTTTGCAGCCTTGAGGCCCCAACAGACATTCCTGGGGCACATCCTGCTCTTCTAAAATGCATGTATCAGCCACTTCAACACAATTCTTATCAGGAAGGACGGGGAGTCAAGCTGCCCTTTCTGTGGCATCCAAAGCGCCTCCCCCCCCCCTCCCCCGGTGAAGCTAAGCCTGCTGACTTGGCCAATCTACAGCCTGCTGACTTGGCTGCTTTTAGCAATAAGCCATAGTGGTTTCAGGCACTTTACTGGTTTGCTGACATCTCCCTGTACAGTTGGTGGTGCTAGTATTCGTCGACTCTTTCTTTTCTCCAAGCTTCTAGATCTAATTTCAACCATTTAAACCCATTTTAAGAGACCTTTATTTGCTCGCTTTACAACATACTGTGTCTGCCTACTCCACAACTCCTCTTTTTACTGTTACGTTTTTACAGTTATCTTTTAAAGTTTACTATTTTCTGTCTTTTAGTCTATGACATCAAATCCTTCTTTCATCTCCTTGATTCCCAGGATTTTGCTTTCTTGCTTAAAACTTTTATGGAAAACTTCCACTCTCCCACCCCATCAAAATAACATTCTTTAAATTTTCACAATGCATGTTAGCTCCAGTAAATGTCTCTACTACTTCCAGTGCCCACTATTCCCCAGTTACTTTGCTACAGCTTCCTTGGAGGTTCAATGGCTTTAGTAGCTTGGTTTGAACTGCCCTATAATTTTTCTTTGCATTAGCAATGACTGCTCATGAACGCTTCCACATTCACAAAGACTCAAATCCTGATCCTATTGAAATCAATGGGAGTTTTGCACTTCATTACAATGGAACATGGATTTTACTCAAAGATAATTTAGTAACCAGTAAATACCAGGTTTAACATAAGGACTATATACTCTGATTTCAGTGTCGGCACAAAGCTACCACAGATTTGCCCGTTTAAAAGAAAAGCCAATTCAGTCCAAACCATGGCTTTGTCCCTGTTTACTAAACTACAGACAGGAAATTCAAGATTTATGTGTATGCTTATGTTTATGAAAAGCACCTTCTCCATATCTTAGAGAGTGCCACTAGAGAGTGCCACTAATCTAATAAAAAAACCCATACAAACCTGTCTCCTAAAAGAAAAAAGGGGGGTGGGGGAAGGAAACTTTTTTGTATTATTTATTTATTATCTGTTCTGTGGCAGCACTAGAAGCCCCAATCATGGCATAGGACAACATTGTGCTAGGCTCTGTACAATACAGAACAAAAATATGATCCTTGCCACAAACAGCTTACAGTCTAAGACACTCTTCTAAAGCAAATTATTCCTCCTCTGCCGCTTCGTTGCACCTCAATTTCCTATGTCCATCATGCTACCACTTGCTATACCGACCAAACAATGGGATCATTTATGCTATAGGACGAGACCAGCCAACTGCAATCCACTCTGGGACACTGCCAGTGAAATGGGAGTGGAATGGGACTCCAAATTAGGTTTGGGTAAAGCTGGCAGTTCAATTTTTGTGGCTTGTCGACACGTTTCAAGCTCTCAATAACCTTTTAGATACTGATATACAATATCCTGCATGCACATCAAAACAGATAATATGACTTGAGTTATACCACTGGAAGTACAGTTCCTGCAGGAAAGCTTCCTAAAAGCAATTTTGTTACCAGCTTTCCTGTTATATTGTGGTTATTGAACTATACGGTATCACAATTCATGATACACTAATAGTTATTCTTTACTGACTATCAGTTGTTGGCATAGGAAGCCATTATATCTTGATGTTTCTTAAATTGTACCATAAAATTGTAATTATGTGATAGATTCTTTATTATATAGTATAACAACACTGTCTCTCTGGGTATATATATGAACCTATACATTAAGAGCTATTTTAATATATAGTTGTGCAAATATGTTAAGTATCAAATCTATGGGCAAGTCTCTGAACTAGTGTAAGCTGGCATAGCTCCACTGAAGCCTATGGACCTATGTTGACTTACATCAGTTTAGGATCTGGACCTGTATCCTTATACACATTCTATTCTTAATGTTAGTAGCAGTGTAAAACCATATTTCCAAGGGCTTTTTACTGAGCATGCAAGATCTGAGAACAAACCAGCTAACATATAATTTCTGTTACATTAAAATATTTTGGCATTTTATAAGATTCAAAAATGCAAAAACAATAACACATGGGTCAGAAACTTTGGTTTTTTGTCAGCTTCTGTTTAACTGATAAATCAGCTATGTTAATTAAATAAAATATCACAAGATTTTAGAGAGATGAGGTGAGCAAGGTAATATTTTTTTCTTGGATCAACTTTGAAAGAGACAAGCTTTCCAGCTACACAAAGAGCTTCTTCAGGTCTGAAAAAGGTATACAGATTTCAGTCCATAGGGTGTTAAGGATCTTATTTAAAAATACACACAGCTGAGGAATACACCGTACAAGAATATTTTTCACAGAACATAATAATGTTTACAGGGACAACTGCATTCCTTCCATCTTCTCTGAATAATCTACTATGTGTTTGTATATCTAAGCTTCACTCAGCCACTAAGAAAAAAACGACAGTCCCTCAGCTACTGATGATCATGGAATATGTGCTTGAGGTTTGTCGTAATACAGTAACAAACACTGAAGGAAATTAGTCTGCGTCCATAGTTGTATGCCTGGCCTGGATAATTTTAAAAGCTGATGGTCACACCATTGATGCAAATAGGAATTCTGAAGCCAAGCAGGATGCATGCAGGACTGAAAGGCATCACACTGGGAATCCAACTACGTTCTTTTACTGTGTTTTCCCCATAGTACCTGACAACCGTGATTCTGTGGAAAAAAAATTGTGCAGTGTCACGTTTACTGTCTCAGTGATTTCCAGTCAAATGTGCTAAGCAAGCTTACAAGTCAAAATAAGGGGTTGGTTTTTTCCCCTTGCTTCCAGAGCTGCAAACTCAATCTAGGGTCTGAGTGAGAGCCAAGCTGGCTTCTCTCCACTTGTGCATCGTTGCCAGTGATAAAGTTGTGCAGGCTAGATTAGGCCCTCGGTGACACTTATACAATCCCCTGGCCTTCACGGTTTGCACAGGTGTTGCATATTGGAACTTAGGAAAACACTCAGTTTGAGGAAGTTGAAGAAGGCATAGAATAGGACTGCTGTTGACTGTGCTGGCTTTGAAGAGTTCATAGGAATGAAAACCACTAAACTCTTATTTTTGCCATTAAAATGGACAATTACGATTCTGAATACAGATGGAGATCTGTGAAGGAATAAATTACCACAACAGATTGAATGTTCAGATTCTCATTGGATCCTTTCTGGGTGCTCTTCCTCAAGTATTTAGAGGAAATGCTGAAAGATTTATAGTATATACTATTACTCCTGAGCAGACATGCCAAACCTGTGAAAAAAATGCAGAAATTGGGCTTGTTTTTGGCTTAATTGGCTTGTGAGTTGCTTGTTGGCTAGTTTTTGGCTTGTAGCTTGTTACTTGTTTGGCTCGTAGATTGTTGCTTGTTGCTTCTTTTTTTTAGATCAGCTGCTGGCAAGCAGGGGCAAGGGGGGGCAAGCAGAGGAGAGAGTCAGGGGTGCACAGCGGGCCCACCACAGTCCCAGACTGCATGCCAGGGGGAGCTAGTCACACAGAGTGTTGGGGTTCTTAGGGATTGGCTTGTTTTGGCCTTGTTTTGAAATGTGATTAGCTTGATTTTTGGCTTATTGTGAAAATAGGGGTGCTTATTTACTGCGTGAAAGTAGGCAACTGTGCTCCAGAGGGCATTCTGCACCAAAAAATTAAAAATTCTGTGCCAAAAAATTAAAAATTCTGCACACAATATTTTTAAATTCTGCAAAATTCTGCAAGTTTTATTTGTCAATAAATGCAGAGGCTCCAGCATGGCAGTGGGGAGCACAGGCCACTGACTTCATGAAGGTGGGAGATCACCCTGCAGCCCCCCACATCCCCCACCCCCAGGACACAGACTCAGTGATGAGGTTGCACCTGACCCTGACATAGCACAAGGCCTGAGCCTGCCCCAGAAACACCCTGGGGCCCTGCCCCTCTGCGCCAGGTGCACCGGGGGAGGGGTAGGCAGACTCAACCAGACAGGATCCAAGAGTGGAGGGGGTCAATGTGGGGGAATTGACCCCCTCCACACTTGGATCCTAAGGTGAGAGGATTCTGTATGGGACAATCTGGGTGCAGGCAGCTCTGTGGGGGGTCTAGGTATGGGGGGATCTACATGCACAGAGGCTTGTTGCAGGGGTTCCAGATGCAGGGGCATTGGTTTCCAGGTGAAGTGGTTGGGGCTCAGCAAAGAGATCTGGGTGTGGGGGGCTCAGCTGGGGGGTGTGGGTGCTGGGGGAGCGGGACTTGGTGGGATGGGTGTCTGGGTGCAGCTCGTTGGGGGTCAGTGACATGGGGATCTCAATGTGCAGGCTCAGGATGGTGCAGGGGGCTCATCAGGGTGGGGTTTTAAGTACAGGGTGCTGGGTGGGGGTGGTTTGGGTGAAGGGGTGGGGGTCCAGAGGCAGGGGGTCTGGTTGCAGGGGCCTCCAGATGCAGGGGCCGAGGGTCAGTGAGGTGGGGATTGGGTATGGAGGGGTAGGGGGGTTCTGGGTGTACGGGGTGAAGCTTGGCAGGGGTGTCTGCGTATGGGAGGTCTGGATGCATGGGGGTTGGGCATATGAGGGAGCAGCTCCCCATACAGTGACCCCTCTCCCCACAGCTGAGGAGCGATGGGGGCACGAAGCAAGAGAGGATCTTGAACTTCCTGCAGCTGGGGGAGGTTTCTGGGGGTGGGTCTGACAAAGCCCCAGCCACTCCTTGCAGGGGAAGAGGAAGTCCCGTCCCCTCCCGCCTCGAACCCAGCTGGGACTAGCAGCTGATCCCAGCTCAGGGTAGGAGCCAGTGGCTGGGGTGTCCCCAGCCCTGTGGTGATTTACCTCTCTGCCGGCTGCTCCGGGTGCCTGAAACAATGTACCTGCACACTTAAGGAGTGATGCGTGACTGCTCTTGCAGCTTCCCTGTCAGAAAATCATTTTTCTGTGGGGAAGCAAAGAAATCTGCAGGGGACATGAATTCTGTGCATGAGCAGGGGTGCAGAATTCCCCTAGGAGTAATACTGTCTGATACAGTTTAGTATTTAAAAATAATTAAGCCATGATCAACTACAAGGGACTAGTTAACTGCCTATTGTGTTTTGATAAGTAAACAAACAAACAAAGCAAAATAAAAGAAACCTAACCTGTACTATTTCTTGATCTTACATACCATTTGTACTGCAATACTTAGGCACAGTGTGGTGAGTTGGGGCCCAGTCCTGTTCCATTGAAGTCAATAGTCATACCTCTGTTAACTTCAGTGGAAAGAGGAGCAAGCCTTTAACACTGTAGCTTAGTATTGCCTTTACAATTCCTTGTTGTTGCAACTTTTAAATCAAGCTCTTGAAATTAGCTGAATATATTTTCTATGGTTTTAATACACAGATATTTCTACTGCATTGTAAAAATAGGCTTTTAATACAAGAGAGTGCTTAAGCAACCTAGTACCAGCCATCAGTTTGATATCAGCCCTGACATTATTTAATTTTGAGAATCACAGAGGTTAAAGCTCACTGAACTATAAACAGTCGGAAACATGCAGTGGAATCCCAAGGCACAGCTCTGCACAAGCTGTAATTTAAATCATATTGCATGCTAAGATGAAAAGGCAGCGCGGGTCCCAGAGGGCATGAATAAATCTGCAGTCACTGATTTGCCACACAAATTCATGTTGGGATTCTATAACTTTGCAACTGTGATGTCTACCATTAGTGTGAGGACCTATCATTTATTGAGATTTGTGTATTTATATTAAATAAACCAAAGAACAAAAGCAATTACTTAGCCTTACAACCATTCAGACTGGAATTTTTAGAAAATCATGAACAGAGAAAAGGGGGAGTGATAGACCCAAGCAGTGAGAGGAAAGTCTTAAGTCTACAGGACAATTCACCTATGTCTAAAGCTAATTAGGATTTTAATGTATGCACCAAGTATTCTGTTTAACTCAAATGATATGCCTAATTGTTGCAATGCAAACACCAATCTGGAGCTGGTATTTGCACATGTGAAGGCCAATTATGTCTTTTTGCCTGATCAGATACCTGATATGAGCATTCATTTGTGGTAATTGCATGCAGTGATGTATGATTTTTTGTACAAGCAGTTGAAAGTTTAGCATCGTTCATAAGTGGGGTTTTGGTTTGGCCCATTACATACAGAAAACCAGCCACAAAGTCTGGATCAGGAAACAAACTTCACAAAAGTCAGTGACTATTCAGATCCAGGTCCATTGGGCTCCCATCTAAAATATTTCAGGACACTGGTTTAAGACCACTTAAAATTCCCATATGGTACAGTTCTCACTTAGCTATATTTTTTTATGAACTTATTTAACAGAGCTAAAAGGTTTGCCTAGGCATTGTTTGATTTAAATGAAAGATTTTAAGGGAATTCAACAGGCATATAATGGGGTGACAGAAATAATATGAATCCCATAAAAGGTAACTAAAGTGAAGAGTCATATTTAAGAAAAACAGCTATCATTTTTTGCTATTAAATAAATTAATCACATTGATAATGCATTGATAGTAAAGTATGTCATTAGTGATATGACCCAAACTCCTCAGCTAATGTAAACCAGTACAGCTATCCTGATTTCAGTGCAGCTATGCCAGTTAACCACAGCTAAGGATCTGGTCCATGAGATCTTTTAGGAACAATAGAGATACAGGCCTGGTGTCTTTCTGTTAGCTAGTTTATCTATTTAACCTATGTATCTTCCAATGTATTTGTCTTATGAGATATCTTCAATACTGTTTAAGAGAAGGACCTGATCAATCACATGTGAATACAGACCCTAACTTCAAGGGTTGAATCTAAGGTTTGGATTGCACTGCTACAGAGATAAGGGGCCATTTACAAAGTGTGGATCCTGATCTAAATTTCCACAAAGTTTGGGGACGGTTGAATTCAGGGTTAAGATCTGGGCCCAGCTCTAATAGCCCCCATAGCCAGTCACTAGTGTTTCCCATGACTACACGAAAAAAAAATCTAATAAAAAGGCCAGCCTATTTCTCCCTCTAATGGAGATTAAAACACACCCAATGACTTTGTATCTAATGCTGTGAATGTCATTAAATGTAACGAAACTTGCTTAATACCATCCAGCTTTGTGTGGCTGAAACCCTCTAATTCTCCATCCCCCCACAGCCAGCATGCCTAGTCACATCACACTTAACCTTTGGCTTGGCTTCTCAAAAAAGAATTTGTTTCACTCCATTCATGGCCTCAACAGTTTGGCAAACCACACTCAAGTGTCGCACTGGGCCTTTATATTGAACACACTAATCTGATTGTTTTTCCACTCTACAAACCTTGGGTCAACAATCAAGCCACTGCCAGAAACTAATTAATTTGCAAACAGGCCCTATTTTCACAGAGGGAGAGCTTTTGAGAGCTATGTCAGCAGAGCCAGTCACACCATGGTGAAATGCATTGTCATGGCATCCACTTTGCTGGGTAATTTTCCTCACTAATTTTTCACCACACACATGAACTCAAATTACCCAGTCAACAGTAAATCTCTATTGAACGCCCACCAGACTCTGAATGTGGTGGCCTGAGAAGAGGAAATTGGTACTGACAGGGTCAACATGAATTAAACTGATGGCTAGAGCAGAAGGAGAAAAAACAAGGAAGGAAAAAAGCAAATTCAGACATTTGTCATATTCAAAGTAGAGGGGAATGTGACAGACCCGATCCTGCTCCCACTAAAGTCAATTAGAGTTTTGCCATGGGATTCACTGGAAATATTTTTGTCTTGAAAGTGCTGGTTAGTCACCTCCATTAACAGTGATTGCAAAACTCTCCAAGTGTCAGATGCTGACACCTTTACTCCGTGCTTGTCTACATGGAGACTTACCATGTAGCAAGCCAGGGTGTAAATCCACAATGTCTGAATTTGCTTGCCATGCACTAACTGGCCACGTGGACCTGCTACCGTGCCACTGCAGCAGTACGTCAAAGCACGCTGTAGATCTTTAGTGTACAGTGGCCAGTTACTGTGTGGCAGGTTTGTGCACTACAGATTTGCACCCGGGCTTGTCACTCACTATATCTCTGTGTAGACCAGCCCATCCTACTCACAAAAGCAATTGCATTTGCCTCTATTCACACTGAAATCCAGGGACTACTCGTGGAGCAGAGTACCACTCAGCCTCAGCAAGAGAGTCACAAATGGCCCTAAATAAGAATGTTCTTCAAAGACTTTATTTTACCATTTCTAAGATCATGATTAGCCAACCTAGTCTTAACATATCATTACATGAGGGTTAAGGGAATCTTATGAACATCAGCAGCCTGTAAATCTCTTGAACTATCTCTTGGGTTTGCGAAGCCAGCCTGCACATACAGGAATAGTCTTGAATTAGCAGCCTGCCATTTAAACCCATGTTTCTTTTCTGATGGTGATTCAATTCTTTGTAAAACCCACACATTGTATTATTTAAAGAGAAACCTGTTCCAGAGACAGAAGAAAAGCTACAGTCTGGGAGTGTTAACATGCCACCTGTCCTGCAGGAAGGAGTGTCTTTTTTACTTGAACTCAGCGTTATACAATGTAATTCACTCTTGTGGGGAGGAAATTCTGGCAAGGCTACACAACTGTAAACTAGTGAATGTGGGTGGCCTTTATGTAATAAATATATACATACACACACTGCATTGATTAAATATTATTTCAAAAAATTAATTGAAATTAATATACAGGGAGTAGCATAGAGATTGCTATTAACAGCTACCAGGACTTCAATTATACAAGCATAGACCCTGGCTACCCTTCCTTATGAGGAATAGAACCTTATTCCACATTACTCTACAAGCACTTCCATTGAAATCAATAACATAATGATTAACAAAGCAACAACTCATAAATACAATATTGAGAAATGTTTTTTACTCAAATCTAGAAAGGGTACAGAACAGATCCCTAGGGCCCACTCATGACCCTTGGAGTGTGCACCTGAAGGTAAACACTTACCCATGCCCTAGAGCTAAAATATGGTGGATGAGTTCTGGGCTGTGTCTTTAAGAGATATAGTGTAACCCACACACCATCTGGGTGTGGTGTTCTGTCCCATCTAGTGGTACTGAGACCACTTAAAGAGAGAGAGAGAGAGTTAAATGAGCTGTACAGCCTTAGCTAAGAGCCAGTTGGCTTTTAGCTCATGCTGTAGAGGCTCATGCACTAAGCTCCAGAGGTCCCCAGTTCAATCCCGCCCACCAACCCCAGTCTGTTGGCATTACAAGTCGGGGCTCGTCTGTGATTTCAACTGGGAAGTCTCTGAAGCTTGGGACATGCTTCCTCAGCTAGGAGAAGTATGAAACCCACACACATCTTGGGTGTGGTGTTCTATCCCATCTAGTGGCATTGAGACCACTTAGAAAGAGTTAAATGAGTCTACTCTACAGCCTTAGCTAACAGCCAGCTGGCTTTTAGCTCACGCTGTAGAGGCTCATGCACTAAGCTCCAGAGGTCCCTGGTTCGATCCCGCCCACCAACGACCGGGATCTGTCGGCATTACAATAGCACAGTACTTTCATCACAGGAGAAAAGCATGCCCTGTGGGCCTGTCTAAATTACAGCTTCCTCCCCATGTTGCCTATGGGCCATAGCACTGTCCAGAATCTCTGCAGCAGTGCATGCTGCACCCCACCTTTCACATGCCCCTCCTGCCCCTGCATGCTTGCCAGGAGGGGATCTTCGGAAGGTAGTCTTATGGCTGTCTTTCACAGTGCCTGCAACAGAAATCCCTCTTCCCCCTAAAAAAACAAAAGCACACCATAGAGCGGGGGTAGTCACACAGCTTTGTGCTACTCTGACCATTTTACCCAGCATAAAAGGGCCGGAGTAAGGGTGGGGAGCTTGTCTAGTGGATAAAAACCCTTTTGAAAGAAAATGACCCAGTGCTGTATTATTAAGTACTGGAATGAGAAAATAGGGTCTAGTTGCTGACAAAATTTCAAATCATTCCATTCAGACATTTGATTTGAGAGAGCAATTTTTCTGGTGGAGGGAACTTTAAGAATGCTTTTCCCCTGCGTGTGCACATGTCTCCTGAAAGTGGATGAATCTTAAAGAAATTGCTCATTTCCTAATTGTTATTGGCCCTTAACTCCCAGCTAGAATGGCTTCTTATATTTCATTAAAAATACCCCAACTACCCAGATGGGATGTATGAACTGGGTCAGACCTAAAGCTCCCTGTGCCACATTCCCTTAAATCAGTAGCTGTATAAACATCAAGTAACAGCAGCAGCAAACAAGAGAATTTTTGTGCTTCGAGTAATTCTGCATTTACTCCAATAATTAGGTTTTAATTGCA
The DNA here is from genome assembly GCF_965140235.1 of Caretta caretta. Taxonomy (NCBI): domain Eukaryota; kingdom Metazoa; phylum Chordata; order Testudines; family Cheloniidae; genus Caretta; species Caretta caretta. The sequence continues at coordinate 336,519,045 of NC_134206.1, read as the reverse complement.
GTAAAGTGGCTGTAACACTCTGGGAAGGGAATGAGCACAGGAAGGGGCTGTGATAGAAGACAGGCGTATACAGATTAGGGAGTTGATGGAGAGCAAGAAATAACATTTTAAATCACTTTCAACACCTCAAATTTGGAGCAAGAGCTGAAAGAGAAAAGTCTGAAAATTCTATTTGGATTCTAGTCTATTCAAGTTCTTATGCCACCCTCGTCACCACAATAGCTGAGCCCCATTAAGTGACATGACTAACATCTGTCACATGTGGAATTTGTCACATGGGAAATTATTGTTACTATTCTTTTTTTAGTAAAGAAGAACATGGGGTGGGGGGGGGGCATGTTCAAGAGCGGAAGGAGTCTTCCTCTTTATATGGACACGTTTGTTGTGTCTGCAAGAGTGAGCGTGCCCGAGACATTGTGTCTAAAAAAGGAAAGTGTGCTTCTTTGTCTCTCTCTAGTGCTAGCCCACATAAGAGAATATCAATCTACTACTGCTTTTTGATGGACATAGTCCTTGGGCTCAAGCAGCAGATGTGCAGGCTTCAAGCGCAAGAGATCCTTGGAACAAACCCAACTGTTGGCTTAAGCAGAGCTGGTAATATCTAGGCTTAGCAGAATTTGATTTTTTAAAATGATTTTGACAGATAATGTCGATATTTGTACGCATTTTTTAAAGATTTTTATCTATTCAAATTTTCCAAATGACAGGGTGTCAGACCATAGGGGGGCTCAGACAATAATTGTTTAATGACAATTGATGCTGTTATTCAAAAAGTAAAAGCTTTATAACCATTAAAACACAAATTGTCAGCATCACATGTCAAAATGTACAAAGTAAAGATCCTTAAATCAAACTATAACAAATTGGCTTACATGTGTGTGTGGTGAAATCAGTGTTCACCAACATTTACCAATAGATGTCTAATCTTTCCAAGCCCAGTTATATCTAGATTAATAAATATATCACACTTGTCCCAAGTAGTACTCAACCCTGGCTTGTGAAATAATGCTAACCATGTTTTACCCCAATTCAGCTGCACCACTTGTGGGAGGTTTGCATGAAAGTGGGAGGTAGGGAAGGTATTTAAGAACATTCAGGGTAAGGGAGGTATGCAGAAGTGGGAGTGGTACGGAGAAATGCTGCATATGTGGAGAGAGAGAGGAGTTAGTGTGGCTAACCAAAGAAGACGCATAGAGTCAAATACAGTAGACAATCAGCACATTCAAGTCTCAGCAGAAGTTGGAAAGGAAAAATAGTTCACTTCTAAATGTCTTCACACATTTCATATGACCTTTTTAGAAAAGAAAATACCTGAAATATTTAGAATCTTGTCTTTCTGATTCCATACACCACACTACACAGTGAGATATGCTAATATGCAAAGATATTTGCACATCGCCAGCACTGAGGCATCTTGTAATCTGTCATAAAGGGAAACTGTGTACAATGATGGCTATAAAGCACTGCACAAATGTCATAAGAGGATCAAGTCCATGTTTCCTGTCTCAGAGCCTGTGAAATGTAAGAGGGCATTTTCTTTTTTACTGAACACTCGCTCAGCTTCTATAATACTCAGCTGTTTATGGAACCGTAAAGTAAAGATTATCAAGGACAATGTCTCCAGGGGACTATGCATAGCTACTATCCCACTTTAAATATTAAACCGCAGAAAGGATTCTAAAATAACATCACGGGGCTGGTTTAAACCCTCAGAAAGGAAGGAAATTCCAAGTTAAGACTGGAAATCCAGCCTGACATTCTGCCTTTAACTCAAACTGTTAGCAGGAGGGTGTATCAGGCTTGCATTGCCTTGCTTTCATGGGTGAAAAACAGATGCATAATGCTCCTTTAATGTCCCTTTTGTGGTTTAATTTCCTTTCAAGCTGTCTGTAGCCCAACTCCTAATATTTTCTCTTAAAATACACATTTATGGACTATTCATTTTTCAAATCTGATTTTTTAAATTTAAAGATGTAAGGTTGGAGCCCCTGTGCTCAGGTCAGAACCAGGGAGGGTGCAGGGAAAATTGGCTCTAAGCCATCTTTCCGCTCCCCTAATCCCCGCCCAAACAGAGGCTTTAGTCCATCTCTGTGTTGCTTAGCATTTGCTTCAGTGTACTGCACTGCAACTTCCCCCCTCCTCTCTCTCCCCCCCTCCGCCCCCACTTCCAGCCATGCCTTCAGCCCATCCAGGAATTCCCCTATGCCAGGGGACGGGAGTGGGTGGTATAGAGCTACATATGCTGTTTTTAGATCACCCAAGAATTCCCACTTCATCAGGGAAATCACAGGTGCTGGCTTTTCCCTTTGCCCAGCAGTGTTCAACCCCCACTCAGCCCCAGGCCCTGCCCCCACTCCACTCCTTCCCCCAAGCTCCCCCTCCTGCCCTGCCTCTTCCGTCCCAGTTCCACCCCCTCCCCCAAGTGCGCCCCGTCCCCGATCGTCCCCACCAGCGCCTCCTGCCCGTTGCGGAAGAGCTGCTCACATCAGGTGGGTGGCGCTAGAAGGGAGGGGGAGGAGTTGAGCGGCAGGGCCGCCGGTGGGTGGGAGGTGCTGTGGGGGAGGGGGAGGGAGGCTGGCTGCCAGTGGGTGCTAAGCACCTGCTAATTTTTTTTCATCCGTGCTCCAACCCTGAAGCACCCCCGGAGTCGAAGCATATGAGGGAAATCCCCAGCTAGGACATCCCTCCGTCCCCTTTGTACTGAGGAAGCAGGACATAGGAGATGGAGCCAGGATCACACCCTCTAATCTATGCTCAAAATACCACCTTTCTGTCACTAATTTCAGATGTTCCCAAACTATGGCAAGTGACTGGTTGGCCCAAGAGATAGGGTGTCTTTCAGTTGTGGTTTGGCAGTTAGAATCAGGGCCTTGTGTGTAATGACAAAACCATTATAATTGAACATATCTTTTTAATGGTCTTGGGATAACTCCAATAGAGCTACCCACAACATAAGAAACTGGCACTTGGCTGATATTCCCTTATTGGAAGTCTCAGCAGAGGCCAAAGTTTCCAGAAGAGGGTGATGGGAAGGAATGGGAAAGCTTGCACTTCTGGTGTATATAGAGCTCTGTGTATATAGAACATATCTCATCCTTCAACGCTGGCATAGTTCATTGGAAAGGTATTCATTTAAAAAAAATCTGAAACCAGGAAATTTATTTTGTAATTACACATTAAAAAAAGGCAAATAGAAAAAGAAAAACCGAAGGAGCAGTATGTCTGTATAGTTTCAGCCCCAGATGATTATTTTTGGACTTCTCTATTGGTCACAGAGAATTCAGTGGAAATGCAGCCAGGACCTCATTAATGAGAATGTACTGGAAAAAGTTCTGTAGCCTTTAATAGGGAGTAATAATTCTCTAATCGAATTCTTAAACCAACCTTTCGCAGGAATCTAACTCTAGTAAATCGCACAGGATCAATCTCTAATCCCTTATATAGGTTTTTGAGAACTATTTCTCATCTTAGTAAATTCAACAGGACTTTGCCGGGCAGGAATGCAGTTTAAGGACTGTAATTAAATCCCAAACTCGTGTCTATTCTGTACAAGGTTGAAATTGTCCCCAGTTTTGCGCTAGTTCAAGAATATTTCATTTCAGAGGGGTCAGGGTGTGCAAGCTCTTTGTGTGCGCTCTTATACTTCTCTCCATCTTCAGCACAAAGCAGTTCTGGTTTCCACACCCTCTCAGATGTTAACTCAGTGCTAATTTGGGAAAAGCAGTTTTCACATTCAGCACTGAGAGACTGATAACTGAATCCAGAAAGGAATGACACATTTTCAGCAATGAAGTGCAGGGGATGCGGACAATGGCTGTGCTTTCCCACTGCATAAATCCTCCTGACTCAGCTGTCATTGTGTGAATCTACTGCACAAAAGCAGCTTTTACTGGGCTTTATTTCACCAAGGCCATCACAATGGTTCTGTGCTATTCTTAGTATTAATCTACCCCACAGAAAGATACTCTCCTGGCAGAATCTATCTATATAGATCAGTGACAAACTCTCACTCCCACTTCAATGTTCCCGGAAGTCCAGATATCGTGTCTATCATCAGAACAACAAGAAATCAATGAGCAATATTTCTGGGCTATCAGGCAACAACTGCCTGCAAAAGCAATACCCAGTTGACACAAACCTGTTCTCTCTGTCACCCATGGGAGTTTTGCCACTGATTTCAATGGGAGCAGAATCAGATCCAATGTGTTTATCATTATTATTATACCCATGTTATCTGTTGTACATTAGCTAATATGCTTTTCCATTAAAGGACATGTTTCAAAAGACAGCTTCCCTTTTGCACTTGCAAAATTTGCATCTGTATTTTTGCACTTGCACTGAATTGTGGATGCAAATGAGGGTTACCTGACCCTCACGGTAGGTGCAAACATTTGAACCCATTTTTGAGATTCAGAAATAGGAATGCAAATACAAATTGGATCTACAGAAAGAGAGGCTGTCAGCCCTTTACAAAATTTAGCTTTAAGTCTTTTAAATATCAATACGAGGTTGTCCAGAGTGTCTTCAATTACTTTAAACAAGCTATTGGAACCAGTTAGCTTTTTAAAACTGAGAATGCATGAATATGTGAATGCATGAATATGTCAGTGCACCTATCCAATTCCCACTGGAGTTAGTGGAAACTGACTTCACTTGGAATTGGATCAGGCCTTTATTTGCATGTGCAAATGCTTTGATAACACATGTAATTGTGGTGTTTGCACTGGCAGATGAGCATTTTTGAGTCTATCTGGTTAACTGCACCTAGTAACTGAAGTTACTCTGCCCTGTGAAAATAGCAAATATTCCAGTAATGGAGGCAAGCTCTAGGGCACCCAGGGCTCCTTTGACACTCCAAAATATTGGGAGCTATGGCATGTTTGAGGGCTCCTGTTATCTAATTTTCCTTCCCCTCTTTCTCCTCCTGGAGAGTCAGGAGGGCTAATGTCAGAACTGCACCCCAGAGATGACGCAGTTGCATTATGAACTGGCCTGTAGAGGGTGCAATTCCAGTTAACATTCTCTCTCGCATCTGTGCTGAGACTTCCCTGCAGGTACTTCCTCAGGCCTAGAAGTCCTGTTTAACATACATGTACAGCAGTTTGCTCCTGCCACATGATACTGCTTTAGCTGCTGCCTCTGGATATGGTTTAAATTTAATCACACTCCACAAATCTCAATATAATTAAAAACCAAAAAGCGCTCCTTTATAAATCACTCTTGATTAGTTTAACTGGTTTAAGACAAAATTCTGCTCCATATCAAGGAGAGGTAAACATGTCATGGGTGTTACTGGAAAGGAACTGTTTGTGGTATGCTAGACTTTGAAAGCTACATGAACATAACACTGGAAAAAAATGTACGTCTCTCCATACCATTCAGCCAGCGGGAATCATGCTGCTCTGTCCTGATCGGATGATGGTGCCCCAGAGTTCGGAAAATGGCAAAATCTCTACCCATGAAGTCTGCTGCTGTCCCAGAGTACAGTTCTCCATCTGTGGAATGATATGAGATAACTGTAAACATTCTGTCAAGAAGTGAACAAATATTACTATCTGTTACACTATTCCCAAATCATTCAGTGATCATGAGTCAGGCACCAAAAATCATGAGATTGGCTTAAAAGTTGTGAGGTTTTAAAATATAACCAGTGGTGGTACTCTTTATTTGCCCTCTGGGTTCTGAGCCTTTAGGATGCACTGGGGTCACATTTTCAGGATTTGTTCTGCAACCATGAGGGCTAGAAACTTAGGAGTTATTTTTTAAAATTAAAGCTGAGTTTCTCACATAATCACTTGCCTCTAGGAGTTGGGGCATTACTAAATATTGTAATACTTGTGATAAAATAGCAAGAGTTAGCAACCTTGCTTTTATAAACTAACCAATTTATTTGAGCATAAGCTTTCGTGAGCTACAGCTCACTTCATCGGATGCATTCAGTGGAAAATACAGTGAGGAGATTTATATACACACAGAAAATGAGCTGTAACTCATGAAAGCTTATGCTCAAATAAATTGGTTAGTCTCTAAGGTGCCACTAGTACTCCTTTTCTTTTTGCGAATACAGACTTAACACGGCTGCTACTCTGAAACCTTGTTTTTATGTTATATTGATGGGCTATAGGGACCAAGCCACATAGGTCATATCATAGTGAAACTTTATTCCTCCTGTTGCAGATGTCTGCATATAGTTCCAGCTGTTATAGCCTAGTGTTAATCTTGACATCTTTCTGATACATGTCTGTGGTTGTCTTTTCAGTGCCTGCTAAAGCAGCCACTTGAAGATATTAGATCCTGATTCTCAAGAATGTCAGCGATTTACACCTTACTTTGCACTGCTGCAAATGGTTACAGAAGGTGTCAGGCTGTGGAGAATCAGGCCCATTGGTTCCCAGTTCAGAAAGTTGCTGAATTCTTTCCTTTAATTGTTTACATGTGAATACTTTCTCATATCAGATTTTAATGATAATTTTTTTGGAAGCACTTTCATGAGCATCCTCCTCTGCTTGGGGAATTTTTTTCCTTTCTGTGAACTTTCTGCTTGCAAGACTGTCACTCAGTGAAACACATTTCTCTCAGCATAGGTAGTAGGGAAGGAGGATAAACCTTTCTGTGGCATCCCAGCCCATAAAAGTAGATAGGTGGTCAAGTCTGAAATCAAACTCACATAATAACATAGACCCACAAATGCCACTTCTGATTCAACCAGAAAGGTTACCAGGCACAAAGAATGACGTGTTCCCAATTCAAAAGACGAAGCTCAAATCTCACATTAGATCCTTGCATTGTGCCACTGTTCACAGTAGTCCTAGACCACTTGGTGAAGAGATGAATTCCAAGAAAAAGAATTAGATACACAATTCGAATTGTATCCACAAGCAGTTTCAAGGTGCCAGATATCGAGCCAAATGATGGTGTCAGTTTTGTTAGGAGTAAATGCAGTTATTCCATGGAGTTACTTTGCAGGATCGGGCCCTTATAATGCATGTATAAGCAGATCCAGCCTAGAGTTCCTTTGGAAATTAAAATAAAAGTATGTCATTCCTCTCAACCAATATTTTATTTGCCCATCTTAAAAGAGGAGTTAGACAGAAGGATAAAGCTGAGGATGAAGCAACAGGTTTTTAAAGCTCCAGTGACAGATTTTTCTGGTCAGGCTGAACCCCACCACAGCCTGATTTTCAAATACCCTTTTGGAAACAAGCATACGATTCTCATGCCAGTTTTAGATATTTCCATAGTGGGACAGCCATGTCCCAACATGACTATTGGATAACATTAGCGTCTTTCCCCTGAAACACTGACAGCATAAACTTGTCAATTGAAGCTACAATGACTGTGTACCATATGGTATTCATGAAAGTCAGGAAGGGTGAAAACATGATAGCAGAAAGGCATGGAATTAAATGAATTCACAGCAGAGATTATAAGCAAATAGACCAGTCGTGCCCAGCAGGAGGTATAATCAGAAGTGAAACAGAACAGCATATCATTAATTAACAATTTCTCATTCTTCTGTTTCATTTTCTACTTTTTTTTTCAAACAGGAGACAATCACTTAATTATAGTCCTTATTACGTACAGCATATACAGCTGAGATTTTAAAGAACAACAACCCCTTTTGGCTTGTGAAAAATGACTTTGATGCTCCTCTTAACCTTTCCTTAACCTTATCCTCATTTTCTTTTCATCCACTCCCAGGCAAGTCCGAATAAATCAATATAAATCAGCAAAACCAGTTTTTTATTTCTTAGCTGTCAACCGATGGGAAAGTCACTCAAGGAAAAAAAAGGATTCCAAATTTAATAATAGACTATTACAATTAAGCAAATAGGTTAACAATTTATTAAGAGTTTTGTAATATTTTGCATTTTGGGGTCTCTCAGCACTTGAGGATCTCATTCAACACACGAAGAACTGTACAACTGTTGAGGTGCAGTCACCTCAGGAATGCAACATGGCTTCCAGGTTTGTGCCAGCTCACCACATGACAATTTAACGTTATTGTGGTCTGATCTGATCTGATGGAGATTGTCTTTGCCAGTGGTCATAGGTGGGGTGGGAATCTCACCAACAAGAAGCTGAAGGACACATTTTACGTAGAGTTCTGAACTAGGCTAGAACTTACCTTTTGGACGTCGAAAGGCAAGTTTTTGCTTTCTATTACAGCTACCTCTAAAGTAGGGATGGGTAAGTATGTTTCAAGGGAATAACTATTTGACCCTTGGCCTACAACTTGAACTGATTCACTGAGATATGCAAGAGTTCTGACAGGGTTCAATCCAGTGCCAATTGAAGTCAATGGACATTAGATGAGGCCCTTATCGTGGATAAGGATGAGAGATTGGGATTTCATGGGTAAGGATTGCTGGACTGAGCCCATTGTGTTTTAAAAATCATTTCTAATTTTTTTTTGTATATCTCTGTGTCTCCTTGTTCCAGTTAGGATTAACTGCACAGTACTGCAGGAAGGGGTGTTCTTACTCTATTTCCAGTTCAACCAGGAGCAAGAAGTACCAGGAATCTCACAAGAGGGGTGAGGCTCTTTGTGTGCAATTTTTCAGATTCAGGATGACCCCAAATGATTTCCCAGAACTTGAGTTTGAAATCTAAATCAAATTTTTGTCCCTTCTCTAGGTATAAGTATTGGGTGTTTATGCATCCCTTCACTTTGGAACCTCGTGAGAATCACTCATGGCTACTATAAATTTAAAAGGATTTCTCATGCCATTGCTAAGCCCTCTGACCTCTCATTAATGCCTAAATTGACAGTATTTTCACTAGCAACTTTAAAAAATATTGGAATTTACAGTTCAAAAAATTTACAATAATTCCTGAAGCTGAAAAAACCCAAATTGTCAGTTTTCATTTATGTCCAGGCAGCATAAAGAAATGGATACCGCTCCCTATACAGAGCAAATACATCATTTTCTTTCATCAGCATGCAGAGAGCTGTGTAAGGAGGAAGGTGTTGTGAAAACAAATCTCTTTGGCCAAAAGGACTGGTGTTGACACATGTACACAAACAGATATATTGTATATTAACTTTCCAAACACAAAGGTGACCATTAAAGTGCACAATCACTCGGTTTCTCATTGTAAATCTTTTGGACGGAACAGTTTTTCCTGATCCATTGAACTTTAAGAACAATTTCCAGATTTTCTTAGATACCAAGATTTCTGAAATTAAACAATGTTCATGTATCTTTTGTACTTTTTTGTCTTCAGCTCTTAAGGATAAAAGAGTTGCTTAGTTCTTGTTTTAGATTACTGAATTTTGAGGTTCTTGTTTTAAGGTCATGATCAATTTTAGATGTCCATGGATGAAGATAAAACTAATGCTGGAATGGGCAGGTTACTGCAACCGGTTGGAAAGAGTTCCCTAATGAAAACTGGTACCAAATGGTCAGAGGATGCCCTCAGACTATTAAGGCTAACACAGTGTTAGCAGCAGCACCCTGATCACTGATGTTGCTGAAGCATGCAGAAAGCTGCAGGCTCACTGGTGAGCAATTAAATAGTTTTTGTTGGGGGATTATGAGCACCTGGGTGGTAATTACTGGGCTTACGATGTAAATTGGGAAGATACAAGTAGAAGGAAAGAGAAGTAAAGTGGGGCTCAGCAGGTGAGGTGTGCTGATGAGGGAGGGTGTGTGGCAAATATGTCTGTGTTATGTTCTGTGTGTAGAAATGTGGCGGAATAAAAGATACAAGTGGTGAAAGGAAAACAGCTTTTTGTTTGGTACCAGGAACAGGCTGGACAGTGCAGCACACCGGGCAATGTTGGATGCACCCTGTGACACTGGGACACTAAACGATGGCCTGACTCTGCTCCCACTGAATTCAATGGCAAAACTTCCATGGACTTCAATGGGAGCAGTTAAGCCAAATATGAAGAGATTTTGAAAATCCCAGATGGGATTTTCAGAGGAACTTAATGATTCCAATACTATTGATAGTCAGTGCAACTGGATTGTCTAACTCCTTGACACTTCTTTGAAAATCCCTAAAGCCTAAGTGTCTCAGACTAATTCGTTAGCTAACAATCTTCTCTCAGAATCGTAGAATAGTAGGACTGCAAGGGACCTTGAGAGGTCACCTAGTTCAGTCCCCTGCACTCAAAGCAGGTCTAAGTATTATCTAGACCATCCCTGACAGGTGTTTGTCTAACCTGCTCTTGCAACTTTCATAGTTGAAACCAACCCTACCTTTCCCTTTTTCTCCTGTCCTACAACAGATGAAAGCAGTGCCTTGGGAGTAGATATTCCTAACACTTTCATGTATTAACATGCTCACATGCGGGTTGTTTAGTTAGCAACATATAGCTAGGAAATGATGACTAAAGAATGGCTTGGATTCTTGAAGGCATGTTCACAACTGGCATCTACTCAGAGCAGAGTAGCAATAGCTACCTTTAATAAACATTAAAAAATAATGAATAATGTTTGCACATGGGTGGAATGAGAAACTTATTTTAAAAATATACCAAAACAATTTAATAATGATGAAATATTTCTTTAAAACATGATTGAATTTTATCCGGAAACCCTTTTTATACACATAAATGTTTCTTTCAGATGAGACAAAAATGGAAAACCCTGAATACTAATTGCTATTAAATATTGTAGGGCACTTTTTGCATATTAATCTTGGTGTCCTGCTGAAATTCCAACTTGGGCAATCACATTCTACTCACTTAAAATTTGCCCTGTCATTTCTGAATCGAGAATTTATTCTTTGCCTTCACTCTTAAAAAAGTCACTGTTTAGGGTTGCTGGTAGTATAGAAGCTATGTTACACCTCAGAGGTGGCTGCATTTTAGTGATGGTTGAGTGATCATTTTAAATATTCACAGAAACAAACATGTGAGTATGTGTGGGTGCAAATTGCAATCCCTGGCCTTGAAGAAGGCAGCTGCAGCAAAGGAGATCATTCACTTCTAGGAAAAGGCAGGAGAAAGTACAGCTGTCTCCTTCCAAAGGGCTTTACTATGGCAGTGGTCCACAAATTGTGAGATGCGCTCCCCGAGGGGAGTGCAGAGGAATGTTCAGGTGTATGTGGCAGGGCACGGGCCACCGCCCCATGGGGGGCAGGGAATGAGTGTCATGCAGCCCTGCTCTGCTCCCCAGCCACAGCCGCAGATCTGGCCCCAGCCTCAGGCCCCGGCTGCTGCCCCACTGCTGCCCCCACTCCCAGCTCCTGACTCCTGGCCCCGACCACAGCTTTACTTCTGGCTCCGGCTCTCTACTGCATTTCCTGTGGGGCGTGGACAGGTTCCACTATGGGTAAGGGGGACTGCGACAGAAAAAGTTTTGGGAGAACTGTACTGTGGGGAAGCAGTTGTGGCTCAGTTAGCTCCTCTCCCAGCCAGCCTGGCTCCACCCTCTTCTGGGTCAATCCCACCCACTTGGAATGCTGTATCAGCTGCCTCAGAGATCATGTAGGTGCAGAGGGGGCGGTGCTTCCCACCAGATCAACTTTCTACCGGAGGGCCACTGGTAGAGTAAGCCATTGGAAACCAGTGAGTATATCTGGCCCCCGCTTCGTAACGTACTTAGGGAACTTTTTAGGAAAATGTCCTACATAATTGTAGCATTATAATGTAGCACATAACACAGTGTGGCAATAAGGAAACCAATAAGAAGTCTTAGAGAGGCAAAAATTGTCCTGTGGTTTAAAAAAAGGGAAAAAAAATCAATCTGCCTGATTTTCAAGAGCACAAGTAAGCACACAGATCTACTTGAAGCCTGAGTCAAAACCTAACAAGGTGCTCAGGATAATGATCTATAGTGGGGAAATAAATATTTAAGACAGAGGAAAAAAATACTGAGGCAGCAAAAATGTGACTAACCTGGCAAAGGCAAAGATTTGTTAAAAACATTGAAAGCAAAGCCAAAGGAAATAAAATAATCATATTTGTGCAGGACCGGGTAAAAAAAGGAATGTGAAAGGTTAGACTCTTGACTTTGTGTGGTTGCATACCGTGTGTATCACGTAATACCGGCTTGTCATCATCCCTCTTCTTTATTGAATATTGAAGTAAATAGTCAAGTCAATCCCGGGAGCAGCTCCATCACAAATTAAAGTTGCTCCAGGCATTAATTTATGCACCAGCCTTTTAGGCACATGGTTCTTTCCTTTTCGTTTGGAGTAAGTACAGGGTGCAAGTTGGAGCAAGGTATGTGCTTCTTTCTTGTTTACAAAACTGTGTGGCCCCAGGGCAGCTCATCACCTGTGATCATTAGGGCTACTTCTGGACTATGTATTCTTGCTGTCTTTTATGAGCAAATGCAATGTAAATTGAGCATGAATGTTGATTGGGTAAAGACCTACAATTACCAATGTTTGAAAAGTAACAGAGAATATAACTCACGCTAGACTAGTTTTTATCTTAGGGAGGGTTTTGGGGGGACACAGAACAGTGAACTTTTGAAAGCCCATTGATGCCTCCTTGAGATCTTGAGTTATAGCTACTAATCTTGACCCACAAAGTCATATATCAAGGACAAAGCCTCTGTAGCAAAACCCATGAAATTTTAACTGCTCAGGTAAGGGGAAAGGGGAAAAATTGCCTTTTTATTTCCTTCTCACACAACATTAACACAAGGTAAGAAAAAGGAGAAGGAAAAATTAGTCATTAAAATAAAAAGGGAGGCTAGATTTTCAATGCAATGTAGAGGATTTTGACACACATCTTCCATTAATTTAGCCACTCCTGATTTAATAATAGTTAATTCAATGAAAGATGTGTGTCTAAATCTCTTAGCCTGCTTTGCAAAACTCAGCCAGAAAATCTAAACAGGATCAATGACGCAATAGTAACTTAGGGCCAGATTTTGAAAAGGTATTTAGGCACCTAACTCTGGTTGAAATCAGTGACATCACTTAAATACCTTTAAAACTCTGGCCCTTAGACCCTGATCCTGCAACTGAAAGTGAGTGGACACCCTCACCCCAGTGTCTTCTTAGGGCCATCAACAACCTCAGTGAGGCTCTGTGTGGGTGTGTTCAAAACTGGGACATAAACAGTATGTCCTAGTGGGCAGAGCAGGTGTCAGGACAGGGTATGGAAGTAGAGGCCAGAGATGGAGTCAGCTGCCAAGTGCCAAGCAAAGGGTTGAGCCAGAGTCAGTCAGAAGTTAGAGCCAAGGGTCAGAGCCAGGACTGGTAGCCGATGGTCAGGATCAAGGTGAAATGGCAGGAACAAGAGAGAGGCAAGGATCAGGCATGGAGCAGGAGCAAGGGGGAAGCTAGGAGTGAGGAGCAGCTCAGGAACCAGGAACAGAGTTGGATCAGGATTGCAGGAGGCAAGCAAGAGCAGGGTCTGATGTGGCAGAATCCGTTGTTCAGACAGACCAGCTGGCTCGTTGCTGGCTCAAGTAGAAGGAGTAAGCCAATCAGATGGCTGCGGGCCTTGGATGCTCCGAGGGAATGTCCTGTGGGGTTTAACCTTCCAGGTTTAGCGAGGTGCTACTTCACCCTTCTCCCTTGGTGCTGATGAGTGAGAGTCAGCACTCCAGGGACTCCATAACCCATGATTCTAGACCTGCTCCCTAGCCCCTATAGACAGTCAGCTGTAGGATCAGGGTCTTAGGGTTTGTATGTGTAAATTCCCGAGTATCCCTTGTTCCCACTGACTTCAGCTGAAATTAAGAGTGTGCCATCTCAATGGGGAAACAAACAAAACAGCTGATATTTGAGGCATCTTTTATATAGTCACCTTATTTTCAAAACACTTGGATAAGCCATCTGCCAAATAATCAGCCTGGAATTATTTTAACATAGAACCCTCACCCCCAAAACAACAACAAAAACCCCACAACCATTGTGAAATAGTGTGAAAGGGAAAATGTAGCAAACTTGTATTTCTCTATAGAGAAAGTAGGTCTCATTCATTATACACCACCGCACGTACCTATTAAAAGAGAAGCTGTCAGCAATTTGGGGTCATAGGGGCTTTTCCCTCGTCCATTTTCAAAATGTGAATCCTCCAGTTTAAAAATGTTGTCCTGTTGAGGAAAAGAAAAAGCAATACAATTATGTGACAAAAGGACACTAATACTGAGTCTGATTCAATACAGTGTTGCATCCAAGATAGCTACAGAGGGCCAGATCCTCAGCTGGGGCAAATTGGCATATCACCAGGGAGGTCAGTGAAGCTACACCTACCTGCAGCAGCTAAGAATCTGGCCCAGACAGTCTGTCTTACAACTAGAATGACATTGCTGAACATCAGTCAAAACTCATTCAGACAACTCCTGAGCTCTAGTCTAATACTCATATGTTTCTAATAACTTTGCATTGCTTTCAGTGGGAGTTTGCCTGAATAAGGATTGAATAAAGATCTTGATGTTTGGACTTTGTATCTGGAATTAAAAAAGGTGAAGCATGTTTCATTGACCACGATACCCACATTTCCCAAGGAGAAATCTTGGCATAAATGGCAGTGTTGCATCCTCCTCTAGCTAACTTGGGCTTTTAAAGACCGGCATTTCCCTTATCCCCAGACGCAGTTCATTCACATTATTAGTAGTCATTTCTTTCAGTACTTTTCAATGCATTGCTTTTTAGTTCTATGAGCTGGGGGAACAGCATGATGAGATATAAACTAGATCAAATAAAACCTCCGCCAACGCTAAACAAATCCAGTCCAATAAATACAAAACAATGGGATTTCAGTACATCCAATTATTTTTCATTGGCTCAGGGCCATATCTGCCAATCAAAATAAGCACAATGTTTCTAGTTTTTGCAGTGTGGGTAAAATCCACATCTCCCATGAAAAGCCAGAATATATGCTGGGGACAGATTTCCTTTTCACCTCTACATGCCATGGACTATAGTTACAGATGCAGTTTGCTGTAACCCCTTTTTTCCCTTCCTCTCCCACTGGATTATAGTCAGAGGTCCCATTGTGTTAGGTGCTGTACAGATGCATACAAAGAAACAGTCCCGTATCTTAGGCCTAACGCAATATTAATAGTTTAAAGCAACTAAGGCACATGATATTTTTCTTCCAATATCATAACAACCTGCTTTCATATTTTCTCTCATCTTCCTTTTCTCATCCCCTTCATTCACATCTTGACATTTACCTAGTCACCTCCTGTAAGGACTCTATGTTTTCCCTTATGCTATCTCCCTATATCTGAGTATCCTCTTTGATCTCCTGCATCATGGCATCACTCTCTTCTCCTTCAACCTCTCCTTTTTTGTTTAGTCTTCAAACTAGGATCTTCATTCCACCACTCTGACTCTATTTCCTGACTTTGTCCCTCAAATCACAAATTGTAGCATATTAACTTACAAAAAATGAAAACTTGATCTGAACTTTAGCTGCACACCCCAAATCTAGTTCTTGCATAATAAATTAAAGGAATAAGCAGATGACATTATAAGTACTGGACAATAGTAACAGAAAGTGGCACTAATGCTATAAGCCATTTTTAATATAAATGTTATTATCAGTACACATTTCCTTGGGATTCTTTCATTAATGCAGATAATTGCTCAACCTGTACCCCAATGGATACATGATAATGTTACAAAGTTAGTGTCATGACAGTTTTAATATCATCCCAAGGTAATCCAGTGTGCCATTATGAGACAAATAAGAAACAGATGTGGAAATTATTCAATGGATGAAGGCCCTGATTTGAGACTCCATTGTAGCAGTTTGATGACACTGTGGTTCCATTAACAATGGTTTATGACTTGCATAAAGGAGTGGAAAATCTGGCCAGCAGAATATACAGATGATATATCCTGCTCTTGGCTTTTGGGGAATAACCCCTTTGAAATAAGAGGAAAAACAGAAAAATCCCACAGTGTTTTCATATTTCAGTTTAAATACTATGTAAAGATGTTAATTAAGTTCCCAAATTTATCAGCAAGTAATAATAATAATAATAATAAATGTATAATTGTTAGGTGACCCATTAATGTATCATTATTAGTTTGAAGGTCTCTGGAAGCATGCTTTCCTGGAAGCATAACCTATTACAAGTAGGGCAACTTGCCCAAATACATTTAAGTGCAGAAGTCATAGTAAAACCTCACCCCTTAGAATACAAACAAGCAGTAAACAGAGTAAATTATTAAGAAGATCTTGCACTCACTCAGAAATAAGAGTAAGAAGCAATAAAGAAGGATTTAGGTCCAAATTCTGCTCTCAGAGGAGCTCAGCAGCAGGAGATTGGGATCTCCACACATACATCTGAGGGCAGAATTTAGTCCTTAAAGCTTCTATAAAAATGTGCACTTGATCATTTTCAAGAGTGCTGGACATAGATCCAAAATGGAAACTCAAATAATAAATAAAGGCAAGAAGCTTTTAGCGAGACAGTATGCAAACTATTTGCCCTTGGAAAAGTGCTTGAACATATAATTGGAAACCTCCTGGGCTTTATAATTTGAATGCAAAGCATCACATTTTAGTGAATCAGCCTATCCATAAATAGCAAGAAGTACATAGTGGGCTCACAAATTGCTCATTGTTTCAAAATTGTTTCAAGTCTATTATATAATCAAAGACTGGCATTCATGAAAAAGCATGCTGGTAGTAAGATGAAATTTTGTACAAGGGCAAATAAAAATCAGATAGATTTCAAAGAAAGATTATTGTAACAAAATGACCTAAGGACCTGATTCTCATTTACAGTAAAACTGCTCCCTTGGCTCTGCCAGAGCAAAGAGACCTAAAAATGGAGGGAAATGTAATGTATTCCCACTTTAAGGCCCCTTCATATCCTTAGTATAAATGAAATTCTGGTCCCAATATACTGAATATACAATAGTTTCATTTATTCACTGTGGGAATTATAAAAGTCTTTAGGTTTGGTTTCCTGTAGATGTTCCCATGTAATTCAAGTCAACCCTAATGTAAACGAGGGAAGAAGGATAATCCTGGAGGTAAAGCCTGAGAGACAGAGGTGCAGAGCTTAGTTCTATTTTCCCATTGACTTAAGCTGAATCAGGATTGGGCCCTTGGTGTCTATTCCTGATTTTGCCACAGATTTTGAGTATGTCACTTCGGCCAAACTTTTCTAAAGTGGGTTCATACAGCTAGGTACTTAGAGTCAAATTTTCAAAGGTATTTAGGTATCTAACGATGCAGATAAGAGCTTAATAACTCCCGTTAATTTAAACAGGCCTTAGGTGGCTAACCTGCTTAGGTACTTTTGAAAATCCCACCTACCTGCATCTTTAGGTGGCTAAATAGCTTTGAAAATCTGGTTCTTAGGCTTTGGTAGAATTTGGGCAACTAAATCCATTAGGCTCCTTTGAAAATCCCAGTCATAATTCAGGCCCCAATTTTTAGGCTCTGTTGATTTAAATGGGAACTGTGGTTGCTCATCACCTCTAAAACTCAGGCCACTTTTACTTAGGGCTGATCTTTAGAGACCCAATTTTGAAAAGTTTGACTTTAATTTCTCGGTGGCTCAGATTCACCTGGTTAGCCTCAAAATACTCCTCTAGTACCCAAGGTTGTTTAGAGTCTGAATGATTTAATAGTTATAAAGGATGCAATTCAAATGAGTTCTTCACAAACAGTTGCCTTTATTTATTTGCTATTCATTTTTTCTGGTGTGTGATTGGTCATCTAAGTCACATGGTATGCTTCTGTTCCCTGATCAGGTGAAAAAGCTGTTAAAACAGTTTGTCAATGTCAATTACCAAATACTCTTGTTCATACATAAATATCTTTGTTTGCATGGTAATATTGATGTTCTTAGGAAGAACAGGCACTCCCCAAATCTCTGTGCAACATAAGTGAATAAAGAGGGACACAAGCATGATCAAACTGAACAACTGTTTGAAATAAGAATAAATGTTTGTGAACATTTGTTTTTTGCAATATTTGTACAGAATAGTTGTAGGGTCAGTATGCAAACCTCACTCACTCTACCTGTTCTATAACTCTGCCTAAATCCTGACTGTATTAAAGACAAGAAGAAGAACTTGTTTTAAATAAATGAAATGACCATGGAACCCCCAAAGAATTTCATTATACTATTTTCTCTGTACAAGATGACCTAGCAAAAGTAGCGTGATCAGAAAAAAAGCATAACATGAATGTCATGTTAACCTTGATTGATTAGTAAAGACACCAAAAAATCCCATCTCAGTGGCATACCAGACATTAGATACCATCAAGAATATTGAACAAATCTCAGGGACGCTGAGATTTAGAATCCCTTTGTATAGCAACATTCTGGGGTGTCAAGTGTAATATATCACCTACATCACTGTCTGGCTCAAACAGGATGACCTCTGGAAACATAAGTGCTATACAATGATTGTCTGTTCTAGCTGAGCTATTAAGGAGACAGCATATGTAAGCAATAAGAAACACACTCCTAAAACCGATACATACAATTGAACTATACAACTTAAAAGTCTCAGTTCTTTAAGTGGTTCCCTCCCTGGTCTCCTTATTTTCCATAATAAATTTAGAACAGGAATAATGGATTCCAATTGCTTTAGCAGATTCTACTACTATGTTAAATAAATTATTGGGCCATACTTTATTACAGGATTGTGCTAGTTTTCTATAGTTATTTTTAGCTATCAAGACCACTGCTTTCCCCCTTTGTCTTCTGGATTTCCTGTATGTTATTAGACTGTGGTGAGGTCAGGCATCAGAGGAAATAACAGCAGTGTTAACTCCTAGACCCAGTGTTTTATGAATTACTGAACGTCAGTGATGTCATGGTAATAAATCTTGCCCCATCTCAGTCTTGTCCCATTGTAAATAAATGAAATTAACAAAAGTGTTGTTATATGCAAGAGACTTTCTGATGAGAAAGAAAATGGTAGCTCTGGGGGAATGTTTGTAAAATTCGCTTCTATAATTAGGGTTTTGGCAGTTGTTCTGGGGAATTTTCACGTCTGATGTGGGTGTTGAATGTATCCTGGACACGTGTACACACACGCACACACACACACACGGTGATCAAACATTTGTATAGCAATATGTAGACAGGGATTAAGTGGAGTTGGCATATGGCAAAGATTTTCAAATGTGGCTAGTGATTTTGCATGTCTCATCTTGAGATCCCTTGGAAGGCACTGATTTTCAGAAAATTCGTAGTACCCTCTGAAACCAGCCCCTCCTACAGCATGCCTAACTGAACACTTTAAAACTGAGGCACCCAAAATCATTAGCTATATGTCTCCATTATGTTTAGCCTGTCTGCTTCATTCCTATTTTTAAATTACCTGGTATAAAGAAGAAAATTCTGAACTACCAACAAAACGGAGGCCCAATTAAATCAACAGCTTGACTGCTTTCCTGAATCAGGGTCTAAGTGGGTAATAAAATGATCAACAGAGGTCCAGAAGACACATTGTAAAGAGTTCCCCTCAAAGTAAGTTGCAGGATAGGGCTCTGTGGAGGTGCAGGAGAGGCCACTGATTTCACAATACCACAACTCTAATAAGCAGGAAATCCCAGTAGGAATTGTGATTGCTGTTCCATCCCATGAGTCTGATGCACCACCCCTGTGAGGGGGTGGCATTTGAATCCTTGTGGTCTATCTTTGTTTTTTAGATGAATTCCATGCACCACAGCCCCTGCTTAGTTTACTCAGATTTTGTGTGGGGAGGTTGAAATTCACCTTTGCAGAAAGTGCTTTATCTTTGAATACACTTTAATAAAACTGCACTGTGTGTAGCGTTGGGCAATTACAGAGCTCGATCCATCTATGCTTAAGTCAATGCAAGGATTTCTTGTTAGACTGGGCCCTGAAACATGATTCTTGGATTTTAATCCCAGCTCTACCACGCATGTCCTGTGTGACCTTGGGCAAGTCTTTTAATCATTTTTGTCTCAGTGTCATCATCTGCAAAATGGGGATAATAGTACCTACTTCACTCAAATGGCCATTGAGAGAGTCAACTATCTGAGAGGGCTGGAATGCAAGATACCATGTGGAAGATTATCACAATTTTAACTCTGACAATTTTGCAATGATAGTTTATCTTCAGTCTTCATTCCCTACAGTGATTTGTCATATGAAACCACCCAGTCGTACCATGGTCTAATTTTACCTTTCTTTACAATGAAAGAATTATGTCCCCAACACATTAAAAGCTGATATTGCATAAAAGAAAAATACCTTTGAAATGATTAATTCTATTGTGTGCATGGAGACGTAAGTAATGTAGACATAATTATAACCTCTCTCTGTCACAAGTTACAATTACCCCTCACAGCAGTATTTTTAAGAACAATGTAGTTTTCTAGTATAGGTTGGATTTTCTTGCAATAACAAACATAAAGAATGTGGTTTTTTTCCCTCAGTGAAACCAAAATGTTAAGGACACAGAAACTGATGTATTTTAGTATACCTGATTCAATGTTATTCCAAAAACAAAGTTCACATTAAAAGACAACTTTTCTGTTCAGGATCTCACCTGGCTTCCCATTATTCTTGACTCTCCCATACAGAAAAGGTCATTGAGGCTGGCAAAACTAGGTAGTGCACTTTCTCTACATATTTATATCTATATAGACACACACACACACACACACATATGTATGTAAAACAATCCACAGCATCAGTGGCTCAGATCAGTATCAAGCCAGATTATTTCCTTTGCTGATGTGTAAAGATGCCATATTTTAGAAGTGGAAAAACTTCCACCCATTTCATGAGCTTTTGATCAGGGCCCTGTGAGCCCTCATTTCAGCTAGGCAAAGCATGATAGCTAAATCCAATTATTTTATTAAAAAGCTCTTCAACACGGAGATTGTTTTCTATTAAAGTCTATGGGTTTCTGAACTCTGTTACATCTGTATAGAACACAAATGATGTCACACTTACCAAATTCTACAGAACCTTTCTATAAGGGCAGCATGGAGCGGAGTGACTCATGGCTTCACTGCTCCATACCTAACTTTACCCATTGTGGGGTAGCCAGGGTCACTAGTTAGGCAAAAGACGATCAATCCTTGTGCTCAGGAGAGCACAAGGACTTCAGTCATGGCTGGCTGCTATGCCAAGTGCCACACCATAAGATCCTTGTGTCCTTCCTCCCCTTGCATAGCTGTTCTGGTGCCAGGCATAGTCTGGCTCTACATTAGAGCCTGATCTCAAAGCCCTTTGAAGTCAACAGAAAGATTTCCATCAAATCCAGTGGGCTATGGATGAATCTCTTACCTAGCCCTTTGCCATGTTTATATATTAAGACAGGGTCTCTGCAACATCTGAAATTTACCCTTCTAAATGACCATGAATTAAAACAGTTATTCTTCCTCACCACCAATTTATGAGGCTTTAACTTATTGGCATGTCACTCCCAAACCTGCATCCGTGACAAAATGCTTCTGCTTTTTGTCGTCATTACATCTAACGGTAATGAACACAGGGGAAAAAACAGTATCTGTGTTATTCTGCACTGTATATATTTTTAAAATCTCACATTGAGATTTTAAAAACAGCCTCTGCCACAAATCCTTCTTATAATCTGTTGTCCATGAATAACAGTAGATTTAGACAAGCGGCCAAGCGAGTTGCATAAATGTAACTGAAGGAAGAGTTTGGTCTTCTGTGCATTCAACTAGCATGGGTATCTGAACAGTCCACTTGCTGTTAGCATAGTTCCATCTGAAATGCCACATAAAAGTCAGGGGATCATTCCAAAGTCCTTCTTCTCTTAGTTTTACAAAACTCTTATTTGTTAAGTATAAACTTACTGTTGGGTACAGTGACTAGTTTGATCCTATTCAGCAGGGAGCAAATTGTGCCATTTTATTTATTTATTCAAGTCTGTCTGGAACATCTGTGAGGTTATCCTGCTGAGGAGTCTGTCACCTTGGATGTAAACATGTCAACAGGATGAGGTGACTATCCTGTAAGAGGAACCTTCTGAACTCTGCTGTTATCCTTTCTTTACACTGAAACTTTGCTAACTTACAATTTGGAGATGGATAAGATATCAATAAAGAGTAAGACACACATTTTGGGGAACACATTATCTATACACGTCTTTGACAATGAGAAAGGCCCTTCTAGTGCAGGGAAGAACATACTAAGAAATGCTGGAGCTCACATGTAATCAGGAGGTTAAAAGGGAGGCAAGGTTAGCTGGCCCCTTACTGCATATTCAGAGGTCCAGGAGATGTACAGTGTGGGAATGAAACACATTTTCCCCTTTCTTTGTTTTTAATTGCAGATGTCAAAACTAACATTTACAACTGAAGTTTGAAAAATAAAACCCCAGCTGTCTTTCTGGCTCTAGGTTTGTACTAGCAGGGAAGTCAAGTTGCAGGGTTTGACATTTGTGCTTGCATCACTGGCTAAACATCTGTTCCAAAGCCAATAGAAGTCAATGGGAGTTTTTCCATTGATTACTATATGCTACGAATGGGGCCTGGAAAGATTGGAAGCATCATTGTACTCACATGCAGGAGGCAGTGAGACCTATTTGTTGAAGAACATCTGGTTTGCTGACCGTTGAAACTCTCCTTGTAGCCTAGGTTGATGAACTCATCAACCCTCTCCACGATACTCGACTTCACCAGCACTGGGAGATCTGGTGTCTCTGCTCTGAGGTTCTGGACCTTGGTCTTCTTGTATGAGACATTCAACCCCATAGTGTAGGTGGTATCTTGGAAACCTTGGAGGTCACAGCTGAAATTCTCTGACTTCTCCACAAGCAAGGCAGCAGCACTGGCTTAGTCTTGGTTAGTGAACACTTCTTGACAATCATGATTCTAATGTGTGGAGCAGCATCTCCTAAAATCCATTCAATAGCTTGACAGAATATTGGCAAGAAAGCATCACTGCTGCACACTTGAGGTTGTGTAGAAACACAGCAAAATCCGTGAACCAGTGCGCACTCTCACACTGGTACTGAATATATCTTGCAGCTTCCTGCATGAAGTCACAAAAATGTATGAAAAAGCATAAAAAAAATGGACACAAAAATGACTTTGCACTGAAACAAAGTTCAGGATCTCTCAAACTTGTGTACACCCGTATTGCTACACGGGTCAGAAACTTGGACCTTTTTTCAAGCAGATTTGGAGCAACTAGAGACATTCCATATACACCATCAGCACCAAATCATGAGCATAAAGTGGTTTGACCCTATGCAAAGTGTCATAATGTTGAAGAGATCTGGCTTTCCTTCAATCACTCATTATATTCAACAGTGGCGTTGCAAGCTCCTTGACTATGTCGCCAAAATGGACAAGAACAGCCCAGCCCACAGCGCTCTCACAGTCTCCAGTGATGTGAAAAGGGGTGCAAACCCTGTTCCTACCTAGCTGTGCCTGCAGCGCCATCCTATACGATTGTAGATTTACAGGAGTCAGTCAGATCTGGGAACTTCACTACACGATGGCTGGAGTGACGCCATCAACCGTGATCCCTCTGGCTGGTGTAGCGGTCTTCAGTGTGATGATGATGATGATGTTGATGATTTTAATCACAGATGGATTGGATTAGACTTTCACGGACATTATTTTTAAAAAAATTACACTTCTGTGTAAAAATGTTTTACCTCTGTTGATATAGGTAAAAACTCAGATTACTGAAATATACGACAGTAAAAAATCCTTATCTTTACTTTTTCACTTTGGGCATTTAACAACACTTTGTACATAGTTGGCTTCATTTTTTCTCCTTAGTAGAAAGTTAGAGGCAATCCTGCAAGCACTCTACTCCAATACCCTATCTGGGAAATGTTATCCTCATTTTTATAGATCAAGGAACTGAGATTACGTGATTTGCCTTATGTCACACAGGAAGTGTGAGGCAGAGCTAAGGTGTTATGCCATATATCCCGAGTCCTAGTTTTGTGGCTTAACCACAATGCCATGCTTCCTTCTCAAATTTCACTGAAGTAAATGACAACTCAATCCACTGGACACCTCTGAAGAGGCATCTGGCACCTGTACTGCTAAACTTCATTTGCAGGGATTACCTTGAGACATGGAATGTAAATCAGGCTCCATGCCCATTCAGCTTTTGGTTTTTCTCTGAGACTGCCAGCAAATGTGCCAATTGTGAACACAAAATACTGAATATCCATCAGGTGATAGCATTCAGTCATTATTGACCTGGGTTGAATTTGAACCGACAACACAGATAGCAAAAATCTTCCTAGAGAATTTCCTGGCACACAAAGTGCCTAGTGTTATTGTATTTTAAAAAAAGCAGACATCATAGAAGGTCATTTATAGGACTCAGAATGAAGATGGCTTGTCTGATTGCATCATGTGCCATGTAGATGTAAGTTTTCAAATTATTGTCATGGGCATTTGTGACTCAGATTATTTTAGTGAAGATTCACAGTACTGCACTACACTGAAATTTTTCTCCTCAGTGTTCAGTATTTATTTAAATAATCAAATCTGTTTAAATATATGGGAGAGGTGACGGGGACTGGGGAGGGAAAGAACAGCTAAAACATTATTATCTCTTTCCCATAATTGTTCTTTGATTGTGTTTCAAGGTTTAAGGATCCACCCAGCTTTTGTTTTCTGATAGTTGACACTGATGTCACTGGGTGAAGCAGAACAGAAGGTAGAAGTTGAAACTGAAGATAAATCAAACAAAAACATTAATGACTGCTGGATAAGAAAAAGAAACAAACATCCAGCAAGTCCATCTCCTTTAATTAGCTCTTTCTCACCTACTTGATACATCACAGTATTCTTCTATTCTCCAATTTGTCATGCAGATACACAGCTGTATTTTAAACTTTTTTGACTCTCTATTTCAATTGCCTTACTTGACACCATATGCCATATATTTTCCTTTCTTTAATGAAATGGCTCCGAATCAAACAATTTGACCTTATTTCCCTATGGTCTGGATTTTCTGTCTCCTGTTGTTGTTTGACAGATGACACCAGCTGAGAATCTGCCTCCATATAGAATTATTTCTATAGGAATTTTGGAATTGCAACTCTGGACCAGACCAGTGTTCCCTGTAGAGCAGCAACCAGTCTTTGCCAGCAACTAACACCACATGTTACAGAGGGAGGTGAATGAATCCCTGTAGCTGACAACTATGGAATAACTGTCCTAAATTTCATCAAACCCCTATCACTTAGAAGTTGGTTTATATCCTCATGCATTAGTGATTTTATCCCTATGTAGTTTTATCCTAAAAAATATAGCTGTGGACGTTCTCATCTTTATAAATGCCTCATCCTTTCTGAATCTTTAAGCTGTTGGCCTCAATTTGCTGTGATTGAATGTTTGCTGTTCTCAGTCCAGTTTTCCATCCAAAATAATATAAACCACTGTATATTCTTCTGACTCATTGGGCCAAAAATGCAGAGATAATGTAAATGGAAGAGCAATTTGCATATTGGTAATTTGGGGAGTGTAACTACAATACAGAAGAGGAGGAAGGTTGAATTAGTAACAAGAAAAGCAACCAACAGGGGAACCCTGCTTTATCTTACATCTTCTTCCATCCTGCTTTAGCTAGATGATGGTTACACTGGAGAGCTTATAGCTGTGCAGCTGCACCGATGCAGGTGTGCCTCTGTAAGCTCTTTAATGTAGCCGCTCTAAGCAGTGGAGAGAGCTCTCCTGTTGGCTTAATTACTCTAGCCCTCACCTGCGGGGATAGCTATGTCAGCAAGAGAAACTCTCATGCCGACATAGTGCTGTCAGCATAAATTATGTCGCTCAGCAGGGTGGCTAATTCACTCCCTTGAGTAACATGAGCTGTATGGACATAAGCAGTCGTGTAGCCATCACTTTACACAATCTGGCTGGTAGCTTTTCCTCCTACAGTCCCCTCCCTCCTGCCATCTCAGCATTGAATTTACACCAATTTACAGTCATTTACACCCACTTTTCAAGCTATAACTTACAGTATCTCTTATATCCCGTATGCATTTGGCCCATTGTATTACAAAACAATATTTGAGGAGGAACTTTATCAAATGTTTTCTGAACATCTGCATGTATATGTGCTATGTTACATTTCAAGCATTTGAGTCTCTGGATGAAAATTCATGTGTGTTTGAGAGTATGTTTCTAAGTATGTGTTTTTCTGAAGACTGATGTAGATTGCAAGCTACCATTGACTTTAGTGGGATAAGAATTTGTCTTTAATTGCTTCACAATGAAGTTGAGATAACTGGTCTATAATTAGGACTTCTGATTTAAATTTTAACTGATAAACATTAATAAAACAACCCCTATTTTAAAAAAAAATAAGAGAGAGAAAAAAAGAAATTGATGTTTGTCCAATAAACACCAGAAAAAATGCCAGAAATGATTACTTGTATCTAAGGGATTTCTACACTGTTCAATTTCTGCACAGCAGGAGAGTGAGTTTGTGTTTGTGTGTGTGTGTTTCCGGGGGGGGGGGGGGGGGGGAGAAAGCCTGGATTTGTGCAGGAAATGGCCCACCTTGATTACCATGCACATTGTAGGGAGAGTGGTCACTTTGGATGAGCTATTACCAGCAGGAGAGTGAGTTTGTGTGGGTGGGGGGGTGGGGGGGTGAGAAAACCTGGATTTGTGCTGGAAATGGCCCACCTTGATTATCATGCACATTGTAGGGAGAGTGGTCACTTTGGATAAGCTATTACCAGCAGGAGAATGAGTTTGTGTGTGTGGTTTTTGGAGGGGGGTGAGGGGGTGAGAGAACCTGGATTTGTGCAGGAAATGGCCCACCTTGATTATCATACACATTGTGAAGAAAGTGGTCACTTTGGATGGGCTATTACCAGCAGGAGAGTGAGTTTGTGTGTGTGTGTGGGGGGGGGGGGGCGGAGGGTGAGAAAACCTGGATTTGTGCTGGAAACAGCCCAACTTGATGATCACTTTAGATAAGATATTACCAGTAGGACAGTGGGGTGGGAGGAGGTATTGTTTTATGGTCTCTGTGTGTATATAATGTCTTCTGCAGTTTCCACGGTATGCATCCGATGAAGTGAGCTGTAGCTCACGAAAGCTCATGCTCAAATAAATTGGTTAGTCTCTAAGGTGCCACAAGTACTCCTTTTCTTTTTGCGAATACAGACTAACATGGCTGTTACTCTGAAACAGTTCAATAATGTGAACTATGGGGGTGTGACTTCTAATGCATACTAATATTTTGCACATTAGTTAGTTTAGGTAGTCCTGCTGGTGTACACTAAAGGTACAGTAAAGTCCTGCTGGTGCACTTTAATGTAGTGCTGTTTGAAACAGTACTATGTTAAAGCACACGAGGGAATATTACAAGAAGATTACTCATTATAATATACAGTTCTCATTACAGTATTTACAAAAAGAAACAACCCCAAATATTTGGACATCTACATAAAACTCAAAAATTAATAAAAAATAAACTCTGAAAAGTAAATGAATAACCTGCCCCCGCCCAAACCAGAAGCCCTATGTATAATTTCATTCTACAGTCTGAGGCCTCTTTTTGGATAAATGTAACACATTCCTATTCTCGAGAGCTTGACTTAATATTAAGGAATTTCTGAAAATATTGTTTCTGACTTCTTGCCTCATTCATTTCCTTTCAAACATGTAGCTATATGTATGCTCTATCTGAGCTGGACACATGCACATTACTTGTTTCCCTTCAGAGGGCCAAACTTCTCATGGGCATTTTTGTTGTTATCGACACCGTAGCATCACCTCTACTCCTTGACTACTTTATTAAGAAATATGATCACAGCTTTGGCATTCTCCACTTACTTTCTCCTCACTATGGCCCTGATTTAGCAAGGTACTTAGCTTTATGCTTCCAGGTTTAATCTCTATTACCTAGTTATCCAGTATATCTAGTTACCTAGAGATCAGCATGGGAGCTAGGGTGGAAGCTGATTGTCCCACATTTGTTTACTGTGGAGTTGTATGGCTTACGCTGGAGCGTCTAGTGGTGGAGATGAGCAGGACCTCAGATCTGACCAGTATAGTGACTCCTACGGTCTTTTAACCATGCAAGTAGTCCCACTGGGATTAATTTATATGCTTAAAGACAGTCACATGCTTAAGTGCCTTGCTGAATCAGGGCCTAAGGTCTCTTTCCAGCAAAGAACGTAAGTATATGCTTAGCTTGCAGCCTATGACTATTACCATTGACTTCAAAGTTAAACATGTGCTTCAGTGCTCTGCCAGATTGGCACCTACGGGCCTGATCCTGCACCCAATGAGCTATGTCATTTATTTCAATCAATTCAGGATTAGGCCTTAGATAAAGACAGACAATTTTTAACGCAAACAGATGTGCCATTTTAATTTTCTTTTTCCTGTCTTCCATTGCAATTTCAATTTTCTTCATGAAAAACCTTTTACCTTTGCTTACTGCCAGTTATTCGAACATTTCCTCTCAACAGAAATAGTCTCTGAAATTCAGCGTTCAGACTCCCCTCCCCCATCTAAATTGTTCAGTTATTTATGCTTATTTTTATAGCTCTTTCTGATCTTTTTTTCTTATCAGATTGCTGATACTCTTTAAAGCTTTCTGCTCATGGTAGAGATTAACCTTTACATCTCACCTTTATAGCCCCCCTTGACATATTGACCTGTGTTATAACACCGCTGTTCAGAGTTAAGCAGAATGAATTTTGGTTACAGTTTCTTCAACTCTTCCTTTCTGTTACCTACTTTGGATTCCAAGCCAAAATGTTTAAGCTTCGGGGTAAAATCCTCAAAAGTGCTTAACACTTAGGAGCCTAAATCCCTTTTCAAAGTGACGTAAGCCACTAAGGCCATGTCTACATTACCATTTATGTCTGCAAAACTGATGTCACTCAAGAGTGTGAAAAAACATCCCCACCCCGCAACTAACATAAGTTTTGCCAACCTAAGTGGTAGTGTGCACAGCTGTGCCGCAGTCAGGTCTCTTGTGTAGATATAACCTGACTTTCAATGAAACTTAGGTTCTTAGGTGACTGTGCTTCTCTTAAAAACGGGACCCTAGGCACTTAAGAAATTTTTAACCTTGATGCCTAAAAGTAAACTGCTTAATCCATTTAGGTACCTAAATACAAAAATGTAGATTTAAGATCCTAGCTTAAGAAAGTGGAGTTTAACAATTTTTCTTTTTGACATTTTAGGCTCCAGTTTAGGAAACCACTTAAGCATGTGTTTAACCACATTCTTATCCCAGAACAACACTTACCCATGTGTACTAAGTCGGTAGTACCTTCCTGAGAACAAAGCTTTCCTGAATCAGGGCCACTGAGAACTTGAACGTCATCTTTCACGTAGCTGCAACACTATTTGTGTGGCTGCTCCTAGTGCTTACCCTTATCAGTTCATCAGTTAAAATCAGATCATATTATCATTCGATTCTAGACGCTCCCTTGCTGTAACTTTATTATTTCTCAGGTTAAAATAATTTCTGAGGACTAGGTCTAGAATTGCTTTTGACCATATCAGTTATTCAGAAAACTGCATAAGAAAAGGATCCTGTAGTATCTCTAAAAAACTATGCTCCTTTTTTGTTTTTTCCCCCTCAGCTTCATAACTATAGGCCAGATTCTCACTCCCTTACTCATATTAAGTAGTACATTATTCTTTGAGTAGCCTCATTGATTTCAATGGGAGTAAGGTAGTGCCTAACATAAGTAAAGATATCAAGCAGGCTTTATACGAATAATTTAAACTCCCAATATTTTGTCTTTCTGACAACTCTCTATCACCTCTTTGAAAGTATTTCTTCATTTATTATCATAGAATCATAGAAGATTAGGGTTGGAAGAGACCTCAGGAGGTCATCTAGTCCAACCCCCTGCTCAAAGCAGGACCAACACCAACTAAATCATCCCAGCCAGGGCTTTGTCAAGCCGAGCCTTAAAAACCTTAAGGATGGAGGTTCCACCGCCTCCCTAGGTAACCCATTCCAGTGCTTCACCACCCTCCTAGAGAAATAGCTTTTCCTAATATCCAATCTAGACCTCCCCCACTGCAACTTGAGACCACTGCTTCTTGTTCTGCCATCTGCCACAACTGAGAACAGCCTAGTTCTATCCTCTTTGAAACCCCGCTTCAGGTAGTTGAAGGCTGCTATCAAATCCCCCCTCACTCTTCTCTTCTGCAGACTAAAATAAGCCCAGTTCCCTCAGCCTCTCCTCGTAAGTCATGTGCCCCAGCCCCCTAATAATTTTTGTTGCCCTTTGCTGGACTCTCTCCAGTTTATCCTTTCTGTAGTGGGGGGCCCAAAACTGGATGCAATACTCCAGATGTGGCCTCACCAGTGCTGAATAGAGGGATTTTCTCTCGATTTTCTGGCAGTGGTCCTACTAATGCAGCCCAATATGCTATTAGCCTTCTTGGCAACAAGGGCACACTGTTGACTCATATCCAGCTTCTAGTCCACTGTAATCCCCAGGTCCTTTTCTGCAGAACTGCTGCTTAGCCAGTCAGTCCCAAGCCTGTAGCAGTGCATGTGAGTCTTCCATCCTAAATGCAGGACTCTGCACTAGTCCTTGTTGAACCTCATCAGATTTCTTTTGGCCCAATCCTCCAATATGTCTAGGTCACTCTGGACCCTATCCCTACCCTCCAGCATATCTACCTCTCCCTGCAGCTTAATGTCATCTGCGAACTTGCTGAGGGTGCAATCCATCTCATCATCCAGATCTTTAATGAAGATGTTGAACAAAACCAGGGTATTATCTTTAATACCCCTTGAGATATACAGAACTTAAAATATCATCTAAGTCCTTAACTGTTATTCAAACTAGTTTCTGCTAAAGCAGGTGAAATATGTTATCTCTTTGCAGATTCAGAAATGTCCTTCAACAAAACTGAAACATATTTATCTACAATTTTAAAATTTTATTATTTACTTTTGCATCCCTCTTTCTTGGTATTTGAATACCCTATTTCCTTCTTCTGACATATCTCTATTTTTTAAAAATACTATCATACACAATAACTTGAGTTTAGCAAACTTATTGCAGGATAATCTTTGTCCAGAAGATATTTAGCTTTCTGAATAAGCCTTTTTCCACATTATATACTTACTATATCCCTACAAGGTAACCCTATTTACAATGAGTCATGGATTTTGAATGTATACATCTAAGACATTTACAGAAAGGAATAAAAGACAAATTCACCAGCTTGCAAATGACAAATAGAAAAGAGCTATTTTCCATATTGCTCTGCTACAAATTCTTTTGAAAGGCTAAATAACATTCTCGGTCTAGGGCTTGTCTACACAATTGCACCAGTTTACTAAAAAGTGGGGATTTAAACTAATTTAGTTGAACCTATGCAAACCCCTGTGTGGACATTCTAGGTCTGGTTTAAGAGTGACTTATTTCAGGTTAGCTTAAGGCAATTGGAAACAAATTTAAGCTAACTCAAAATAAGCCACTCTTAAACCAAACTAGTGTCCAAATAGAGGTTTGCACCCACTTTAATTAGTCACGTGCAACAAGTTTGTTTGCAGACAAGTAGAGCTGGATGAATAACCAATTTTTTGGTTTGGTGGCTGAACTGAAAGATTGTAAAAAATCATTTCTGATTGAAAATAATTTTCTTAAAAATTTCTCAGCAAAAGAAAAGAGTTGGAAAAAATTAATTTGGGGTCAGGTGAATTTTTTCATTTCCAGTGGGTTTTTTAAAATAAAATTGAGGGAAATTCTGAAACAAATTGTCTTGCTCAAACAAAGTCAAAACTGTTTGTTTGAGAAATACCAACATAAACTGTTTCAACAGCTCTGATTTTTTTTACCGAAACCATTCACTAAAATTAAGTCAAATTCACAAATAGGTTCAGTTGCCTCAAACCTACATTTTTCAGCACAAAACAATTTGCACAACTCTATTGACAATGTCCAAGCCCTGAATAGCTTCCATACTCAAAACTTCCACTAACATGTCAAGAGTTTCTTCTTTGGCTCCCTTTCCTGGGAAAGGTTACACGAAGTCAGATTTTGTTTTTGTTATTTGACTTGTCCATTCAATACTTTCAGAGAACAAATTGATCTTGTACAGGATATCTGAATCAATTAATATTATTATACTAACTCTGCTTACTTGTTGTACCTTTGCAGCACCTTTGCAGTTCCACATTAATGCAGCCCTCAGTTCTTCTGCCTGCATGCACTGAATGCGGTATTAATTTCAAAGCTCTTGGATAAGATCCTACACTCATTATTTAGAAAAACTCCAGCTGGCTTCAAGGGAATTTATCCTCATTAAGGAGTCCAGGATTAGGCCCTCAGTGGGGAAACAACAGCCTGCTGGACTTTGTCTACATAAGTAGAAAACCATAGCCTGAAGTAATAAAAACCAAGTCACAGAGTCTTATAACACAAGAAGATGGACCTTAGAAGTCTAAGGTATACGGTAAAGTAGATTTTGCAATATAAAATCACACTCAGACAGAAATATCAAAAGAACTTAAACACCTAGACCAGATATAATTAGACTGAAATATTTTGTGCCTCCATGCTTGTACTTAACACACCACTTGAATGAGCACTGATGCTTAGCTAAATGAAAATCTAAACTTCGAACAAGTCAAGCGGAAAAAACATGATTGCAAGGGCACTTATTTACTACACTTAACATGTGGTTTGTATTGTAGGTACAATCATATTCTTTATGAAACCTGTTGCAAGCTTGTAAATAAATGTTAGCTACAGAGCATAATTTCTGTTTAAACACAAAGTAAAATACTTGCAGGTTTCAGTGTTGGTCTCATGCTTCAAACACCATGTTAAGGTAGTAGTATAAAAAGAAACGATTAGTGATTTACTGCTTTGGAAAAAAAAAACAATGCTATTTCATTAAGATGCAACATTTATTGGCCTTGTTTTAAAAAAAACCTCAAACGGAAGCAAACATTTCGCACTTCCAATCAAAAGATCCTAATGAAAGGGAAAGTCTACCAGATCTCTTCGAGATTCATCTCATATGATTCCCTTCCAATTCTCTGCTCAAATTGGCTTCTAGTTCTAACATCGTGCTGGGGCAGCCATGCAGATTTTTCATTGCTTCCAAAAAAAGAGCTGAAACTTCACGAACTGTCGTGTTACAACATGGAAAGTGACTCTCTCCCTTCGGAGCACTGGTGCTATTGTTTCTCCTATATCTATGTCATATGTCCTTATCTCCAAGGCAGTTTGCAGGTGCAAGAAGTTGAATTCATTTTAGAGTGACTGCTTCCCTAGCTCCATCAGTTTATACCCTGATCCACTCATGCCCAGTCTATGAAGCCTCAACCCTCTTGCATCTCTGAAGAAGGTCATCTTTGCACCTCCAAAGAGCATCCCAATGAGCTATGGCTCTATCCCATCTATGTCAGACCGCTCCAAATCCTGCCTTTTACATTTTGTGCAGCTAATCCATTCCCAGTTATGCTGTGGGCAAGGCTTTCTGCAGTGTGGAGGAAGGGGCAGGTTTTGTGTTTCAGTTTATCAAAGGCCATGATCCAGCAAAAGCATTTAAGTAGGAACGTAACTTTTAAATATGTGAATGGTCCCATCGACTGGATCAAGGCGTATGTCAGGATGGCAATGCTGATCTGAACTTTAGGTTTTATGATTATTTAGTAAAGAATCCAGATTTTAAAAAAATACTAAAAGAAGTGAAATATACAGGGGGTGTTTATACTGTTGGTTTCTCTAATGCTCATATAACATGCTGTAAAGTAAAAAGACAATGTGTGAAACCAGTTCTCATGCCAGCACAGAAATGGTGAGGAGAAATCTATTTGTCTCACATCTTTAATGCTTTGCTTTGCCAGAAGTGCCACCATGTTATCTTCCCATTTAAAGGGCTGAAGGGGAATGTTTATGCCCAGATCAACTGTTTGCACTCAACCTTTCCTGCTGTGGTTTATATTAAGCGCAGAAGAAGGCACCAAGGTACTCAACCCTGTGAGAATCCTCCTGATGAGTCAGAAAGAGCTGCTAGCAAAACCCTTGTCATTCATTACCAATCTTTTAACTCCATGTGGCATATAGGTGTGAAAAAGGATTGAATTAATGTTAAGACTGTGTTATTTGAGCTGTGCACTAGAATAGCACATGGATATGAACCATAATATTTCTCCTACTCTGCTGCTCTTAAGCTCTTTTGTCATGGTTCTCTTACAACCTACAGTATAAATGTTATTTCACATATGAAAGTAACAAGAAGGAGTATATCCTAGGCTTTCTGCCACCTACTTATCTACTGTATTTATATGCCAGCTATTCTGTGCAGAAAATAGATTACTACAGCCTTGGCATTTAATTTCCTTAATTAACTACACTGTGAAGGCATGTTTCAAGCCACATTATTGAAGGGTTCCTCCAAGGTAACCATTTAACAGCTAAGTAACCTTTAATTACTTTACCAAAATGATACATATCTAAGACACATATTGTGTTATTGTAGTCTGAGATTATCTGAGCACTTTAAGCTAAAGGTAGTTATTAGAACTTGCATGCTGTATTCATTCCCGGGCACATTTAATTAATGGAGTGCATTGGGCTCTTGTCTGATTATGCACTTTCAAGGAGTTAACCAATATCTCTCCCTAAATCTGTTCATGCTGTAACTTAAAGGAATCCAAAGCTTTCACATGTAATGATGTATTTATTAACTAAAATGCATGCAATTACATAAAGATGAGGTATGTGACAGCACTCTTACTATTTGAAAGGTATAAACCCCACGAAGGTGAAAAAATATTTAGGATTGAACAATGGGTATAACTACACTTAATGGCATGTTATTTTTTAAAAAATGAAAATTAAGGCTGGAAACACTTACTAGACCTGATTTAGATCAGTATAGGTGAGAGGAAGACCATGACTTTCAAATGTAGTGCTACAAAGAAAAAAGCAACTCAGAAGCAGGATGATAATAACTATGTAAGATAGATAGAACGGAGAGAATGAATGAAAATTGTGCCATTGATTTCATTGGGGGCCAGGATTTCAGCTATAGATATTAAGGCCTGAAGGTAACATTCTGATTTTCTGACTCCTGTGTAACATAGGCCATATAATTTTACCCAGTAATTCCTACCTCAGACCCATAACTTCTTACTGGGTTAGAGCATATTTTTAGAATATACCTAACACAGATAGAGATAGATGGACACATGGAGATGTGTAATGCCAGGATATATGGGACTAAAACAAACACTTAGAAGTTCTGCTCCTCTTCAACACCAAAGTTAACCTCCCTTATCTCTTTAGCAATACATTTATACACTCCTCATAGTAAACCGATCTATAAAATCAGTTATTTTGGAGGTAATTATTTCTGATTTCTGATTGTAAAGCCAATTGCATACTCTTCATTAATTTTTAGATAATTTTGTGCTCCATCATAAAAAATAAACAAACCCCCAAAAAGAAAAGAAACCCAACCCAAATCAAACTAAACAAAAAAATAACAATAACCCACAATGTCTGCCACTTCTGCGCTCCATCCTTTAAATTGGATTACTTTGCTGCTGATGTGCACTGCAGCAGTGATCAAACATGCAGTATTACCTTGGCTCTCATGTTCACAGAAAAGTATTGTTTAAAGACGTATGATGGAATTTAGCTTCCTGTCAGACTCCCTTATTCTTGAAATACCTGATTGTTAATCTAGCTGTGTCATCTTATGCCAGATAAAACCCTGATGCAGAGAGATGAAAGGTTCTATTTTGATAAAAAGCTTTTTCCTTTATCCTCTTTGAGGTATTTAACAATGTTAAACCTCATACAATGGTTATACTATATTTGTCCTTTCTAATACAACTTCCTTCTGTTAGCAGCCATCTTCTCTTTATGAGTATATTTTGCATGTATTGCTGCAAATTATGTTTGGAGTTTCAGGCTGTTAGATGTTTGCTTCTCCTCATTCTCCTTGTCAAAAAGAAGGGTGGAAGGGTGCCAACTATTAATCACACATCATGCTTTAGTGCTCTCTGCTTTTCAAACCATATTGTGAATTAATAGTAGCCTTGTAGGGAGTAGAACATTCTACTCTCTTCGGTGAACTGTCGAGCTAGTGACAATATATGAATATTCTGTATACAACAAAGAATAGAGCAGAAACTCTAAAGGACCTGGAGGCTTTGTGCAGGCAAGAATTGCAGCTATGAGGTATTATTTATACCATGACACTGTGGATATGACATCAGACCATCTACATCCAATATGCATTCCCACCACAATCCATACGAAAAAAGGGGGTGATCCAGGTAGTGAAAGAAGAGCACAATTAAACATTGTTCAATTTGCCAGTTGGTGGGAGTACCTGTGGAAGTTAGCTCTGCTCACAGGATTAATTCCACCAGCTCACAGCAGTAACATCACAAAACATCTCACAAAACTGGGTGCCTGGGCAACAAAATGGCAGATGAAATTCAATGTTGATCAATACAAAGTAATGCACAATGGACAGCATAATCCCAACAATACATATAAAATGATGGGGTCTAAATTAGCTGTTACCACTCAAGAAAGAGATATTGGAATCATTGGGGATAGGTCTCTGAAAACATCCATGCAATGTGCAGTGGCAGTCAAAAAAGCTAACAATGTTAGGAGTGGTTTGAGCATTGGCCTGCTAAACCCAGGGTTGTGAGTTCAATCCTTGAGGGGGCCATTTAGGGAACTGGGGCAAAAATTGGGGATTGGTCCTGCTTCAAGCAGGGGGTTGGACTAGATGACCTCCTGAGGTCCCTTCCAGCCCTAACCTCCTATGATTATATGATCTATGAATTAGGAAAAAGGGATAGATAATAAGATACAAAATATCATAATGCCTCTCTATATAAATCCTTGGTACACCTACATCTTGAATACTGCCTGCAGATCTGGTTGCCCCATCTCAAAAAAAGATATATTAGAATTGGCAAAGGGACAGAGAAGGGTAACAAAAATTATTAGGGTAGAGTAGAGATTTAAAAGACTGGGATTTTTTCAGACTGAAAAAAGACGACTAAGAGGAGATATGTTGGAGGTCTATAAAATCTTGACTAGTTTGGAGAAGATTAATAAGGAAATATTATTTCCTCCTTGACATAACACTAGAACTAGGGGTCACCTAATCAAATTAATAGGCAGCCGGTTTAAAACAAACAAAAGGAAGTACTTCTTCATCCAATGCACAGTCAACCTATGGAACTCATTGCCAGGGGACATTGTGAAGGCCAAAACTATAACAGGTTTCAAAAAAGAACTAGATAAGTTAGGTTTCAGAGGAACAGCCGTGTTAGTCTGTATTCGCAAAAAGAAAAGGAGTACTTGTGGCACCTTAAAGACTAACCAATTTATTTGAGCATGAGCTTTCGTGAGCTACAGCTCACTTCATCAGATGTTTACCGTGGAAACTGCAGCAGACTTTATATACACACAGAGAATATGAAACAATACCTCCTCCCACCCCACTGTCCTGCTGGTAATAGCTTATCTAAAGTGATCAACAGGTGGGCCATTTCCAGCACAAATCCAGGTTTTCTCACCCTCCACCCCCCCACACAAATTCACTATATAAATTCACCAGCAGGAGAGTGAATTTGTGTGGGGGGGTGGAGGGTGAGAAAACCTGGATTTGTGCTGGAAATGGCCCACCTGTTGATCACTTTAGATAAGCTATTACCAGCAGGACAGTGGGGTGGGAGGAGGTATTGTTTCATATTCTCTGTGTGTATATAAAGTCTGCTGCAGTTTCCACGGTAAACATCTGATGAAGTGAGCTGTAGCTCACGAAAGCTCATGCTCAAATAAATTGGTTAGTCTTTAAGGTGCCACAAGTACTCCTTTTCTTTTTGCTAGATAAGTTACTGGAGGATAGGTCCATTGAAGGGTATTAGGAAGGATGGTCAGAAATGCAGCCCTATGATCTGAGTGTCTGTAGCCTGTTTGCCAGAAGCTGTGAGTGGACAACTGGGGATGGATTACTTGATGATTACCTAAAAAGAAAAGGAGTACTTGTGGCACCTTAGAGACTAACCAATTTATT
The DNA here is from genome assembly GCF_965140235.1 of Caretta caretta. Taxonomy (NCBI): domain Eukaryota; kingdom Metazoa; phylum Chordata; order Testudines; family Cheloniidae; genus Caretta; species Caretta caretta. The sequence goes on along the minus strand of NC_134206.1, from coordinate 336,481,151 downwards.
TGAGCATAAGCTGTAGCTCACAAAAGCTGATGCTCAAATAAATTGGTTAATCTCTAAGGTGCCACAGGTACTCCTTTTCTTTTTGCGAATACAGACTAACACGGCTGTTACTCTGAAACTTGATGATTATATGTTCTGTTCATTCCCTCTGAAGCATCTGGAATTTTGGCCACTGTCAGAAGACAGGATACTAGGCTAGATGGACCATCGGTGTGACCCAGTATGGCCGTTCTTATGTTCTTATCACCTGGGGTCTCAGTGATTCCCATCAAAAGGATAATCTGAGAAGCCCTTATGAGGAAGTCAGTGGTGACATGGCAAATGAGGCAACCAAACTGTTGATGAGGGGAAAAAAGGATGTTGGCAGCATGGAGGCATGTGTATGGGCCTAGATATGTGAGAATCTGATCATTTTCGTGAGCCATCTGGATGGTTTCTAAGGCCATAAGTGTTCTGCTCTGTCCCCATTCCCACATTTCAGAGGCATGGAAGGCAATCATCTTCTAGAACAGAGATGGATATTTGACAGCAATTTCCCCTCTTGTGTGCATTTTTATGTGGATGGGAACCTTGTGGTCCACACTGTGTATGGGCAGAGAGGCTAACCAGGGAGCTGTGACCGAAAAATCAGGAAATAGGCAACAGGAGACCTGAAATGATGCATCGGCTCTCATAGGGCTTGATTCAAAGCCCATTGAAGTGTATGGGAACACTGCCGCTGACTTCACTATGCTTCAGATCAGGCCCTTACTCTCGAAACCCAATAAAAGTTCCAGTAATGTTTGCAGCTTTCTACATTTTATAACTTCATGGCTTAAATGCAGAACATCAGCCACAGCTGAAACCTGCTGTTTCATTGCCCCAAATGTTTAAAGCGCATTTGACAAGATGTTTGTACTGGGCTATCAAACATAATACAGGCCTTTCCTTCAGCTGCACAATTACATTTAAAATGTGATTCTTCTATCTGAGGTCAGTTCCTGTCAACCAGGTTTTGGGACATGGATTCTGACTATGAATAATGCAGCCTTAATTCTGATCTACTCAATTATGTACTATATAGCTTTCTGTTGCTATTTTTCTGTATCCTATAGTCCTAAATCACGTATTACTTTATTCCATATATTTTAAAGTCATTTCCTCAGTTAAGTCAGAGAATGTACTGTACTCCAGTATCCACCCTTTTCATTAAATCTGTTTCCCAACAGATGGTGGTTGCTTGTTTTATTTTTTCCATGTTCATATGGAGATCAAAGGGTTCAGTCATTCTTGTCCATTGTAACTGGAGGTGTGTGGATGAAACTTTGCATATGCTGCATGAGTATGAAGTTGGGTTAATGTTTTCAATTACTTTTTCTAATAAGACAAGATGTGCTGAATTTTCTGGCTACTAGAAATATTATGGCCTCTCTAAATGAATGGAGATAAATCTCCCCCAACATGAGCACAGTGCCACAGTCTTAGTATGTGAGTCAACTCTTTTTAAAATATAATCTCTAAAGATCTGACCCTGAGAGGTCAATGGGACTTGAGGGCTCTCAGTACTTGGCAGGATTGTGCCCTACCTTTGAAATAAATCAGGAAGTGAGTTGTGTTACACCACATTATGTCAGGCTCTGTTTGTCTCATATGACGAGGTCACTATGCTGACAATGTGACTATTCATATCCGGGAAGTAAATAATTCTCCTAAACATCCTTTTACTGACAGGAGAAATAATTAACATCCAAATGCAAACAGTGGGAGTATTCCCAGCACTAGCAAGAAAGGATTGTTAGAATTCATGCTCCTAAAAGCTATGGCAAAACTATCTGACACATCAAACATGAGGTGCTAGAAATTCATGCTGTTTCTGTGATAATAAAAAAAAAAAAGAGAGACTTGAGTGTCCTCTCTGTTACACTGGTGTAAATCAAAGAAAACTCCATTGAAGACAGTTGCAACAATGTAAAATCAATGTAAGTGATAGACGAATAAGTCCCAGATGCTAAGAACTGCCTAAAGCTTGAGTACTCCAGTTACCAATGTGCTGCACCTATTCTCTGTGAAATGCCTTGGGATAGTTTTGAGGCATGTACTCAAACAAATATGGCATTACCTGCAATCTAAATGAAAATTCTGTCTACTACTCTCTGTGTGTGATCCACTCCATGAATTTGCTTTCATGGCAGTCTCTCTCTCTCTCTCTCTTTTTCCCCCTCCAGTAGCATAAACAAAAGTTTTCCCACAGTTCTGAGGCTCATTTCTTTGAACCTAATGAATATGTTGACTGGCTTTAGTTTTTCATTCATGGAAGCCATTCAGCTGTGGCATACTGTATACAGTTCTTCGCTGTAATCAACAAGCATTTCTCAGCGACAGAGGGCTGAAAGTAATGTACATCTAAAGAACAATCGTGTTCCCAGTTTTGTTCATGTAAGAGTGCTAGTACATAGATTCTACTCATTAGAAGGCAAAGGATCCATATTTGACACTGTCATTCAGCCTAGAATCTTACCGCACTAAACAAAGCCAAACATTTGTGATCTTGATTGTTCTTGTTTGTGCATGTGTGATATCTTTAGAAAACAATATTCAGGATATCTGCCCACAAAGCAAATAAAGTTTTATGTTTTTGCATCTCTCTGGTGATCGGACTTTAAGGAGAGAAATTGAGTCCATAATGCCACCCAGAATTTTCCCCAGAGCACACTCCTATCAGTAAATATCTTACAGGAGTTTTCAGTTAAAACAAAAACTGCTAAGTATGACAGAATGTCATGCTGCCGAGCTACTTTAATTAAATCATTCCTTACAAATATATCTATAGGTGAGATGATTCTAAGGTTTAGCCTTTTTATTCAAGAGCAGTAATGCAGTGATTTGGATATGTTTATCAAGTACCAAATAAAGGACAGTTGTCGAATAGCTGAATTGATCAGATTAGAAGTATAAGACAGGGATTCATTAGGAGCTTCTACAGTGCAACAAATGCTTACTGCTTTGTAAGCTACAAGGGCTTCCTCTGCTCATCATATGTGAGATCTTCTCCTATTATGATTTGCTAAGCAACTACTGATTCCATTAAATCAGTTTAAGTTGCTAGCCTGGAGAATAAAGACCATCCAAAAAAAAAAAAAAGCCCAACTCCCTGTTTTGACTTCTGACAGTTCAAAACTTGATTTCGTTTTCTGCATGTAAACGCTCAAATTGTGAATTTCAAAGCCAAGCACAGACATAATTACCAACTTACATTTCTGTCACTTTAGACAGAGATTCCAAGTTACCAATGTGTAATTACGAAATATGCAAGGGCAGAACTGAATGTGCTAAATGACAGCTGGAAGCCTAAGATGCTCACATTCCCTGGCAATAATTAAAGCTCGACCTCTTTGCTAAACACTTTTTTCCCAAAAAATATATATCTGTACCACATTCAAATTTTTAACATAATGGGCCAGATCTTCTGCTGGAATAAAATGGCATAGCTCCATTCTTTTTTCATATAACTTTGCACTCTGTAGGTAGGAGACCAAATGGATCAATCTACTAAAAATATTGTCACAAACGTTTAGAGATCAATTTTCAGCTGGCATAAGGACCTGCCTTCCTTTCTGAGCATGCCATAAAATGAATTGTATCTACAAATCTAAGTAGTTGTGCTTACAGCTACATGACTTACATCACAAATTAGGTAGCTAGAGTGACAAATGCTCTGATTTGTGTCCACAATTCAATTGTTGGTGTAAAATGTGAGTCCAAAACTCGTAAAAAATAAGTTCTATATGTATATGTAGAGAGACCTGAAGGTGCCAGCCACTGCTATTTAGACATCATCTATGATATCCAGTATAGACAAACTATGGTGTCAGAAATAAACTATTGACACCACCTAAAATATCAAAATAAAAGTACTAAGAACTCAACACAAACAGGCTTACTTAGGAAATGGACTTCAATTGGCGTTTTCCTGAGTAAGGAAGTCAGGACTGAGCCTTGAAAAGTATCAGTAACATTATCTTTTGTAGCACTAAAGTAAATGCAGCTAAAAATAACACACGCTCTGCAGTACTCCAAAAAAAGTGATTAAAACTTGAGCCTGATTCATATATTTATATTTTTAAGTGGGTTATGGAGTTTTTCAAAAAATATTTTATATGGGACTCAAATTACATATTTATGTTGACCTACTATTTCTGTAACTTTACAACAAGACAGAGCAATGTAACTAAAGGTACTCAGCGGAAACATAAGATTGGACTCCTAGGAAATACATGTTGATGTGAGATGATGCTTAAAAATGCATCGAGATTCCAAGTACCCACCTTTCGCTTCTTTATTTAAATGATTTTCAAGCCTTACTGAAGACAAGCTGTTCAGTTTGCAGGCCACTCCATGTATGCAAACACTAATCAACACATGGTGGATTGCCATGCTTACATTGTTCTGTGTGATGCCCATTCACCTGTTGTAAATGATTGCTTGTGCTCATTGAAAGGCTTACTTTACGCACCTGTGCCTAACTGATATCAATGGTAGTTGTATACATAACCTGAAAACAGAATAGGCCCTAACATGCTTGCAATGTTTTGAGTATGTCAAGATTTATTCTTCTTAGAAGCTGAAGCCAAATCTGACTTCTGTGCAAAGCTGGATGTAATGCAAAGGTTCTCTACATGGGATAACATGGGATCATGTGAAATTCACTTAGCTGGTATGGAGTGCCAGCAGAGCTGTTCCGTGTATTCTAAAGACTACACTGGAATCAATAGACCCCGTGTCTCTGCCACCTCAGGTAGTCTTGTGAAATCACTGGCTAGATCTGGCCACCATCCTGACTCATATCATTTCTCCCACACATTGACACAGGGAATATAATATAGGAGGGATAGAGTCTTTCTGTGGCTAGGAGTCCCCCAGTGCAGAAGAACGCTACTTATTCCTCTGACTTTTAAGCCTTTTCACATACCACAGGATTTCATCTTTGGAACATTCAAGGCAGAGATCACCCTGTACAATTCATTGCAGTAGCAAAGACAACCTTAGAATCATAGAATATCAGGGTTGGAAGAGACCAGTCCAATCTCCTGCTCAAAGCAGGACCAATCCCCAACTAAATCATCCCAGCCAGGGCTTTGTCAAGCCAGGCCTTAAAAACCTCTAAGGATGGAGATTCCACCACCTCCCTAGGTAACGCATTCCAGTGCTTCACCACCCTCCTACTGAAGTAGTGTTTCCTAATATCCAACCTAGACCTCCCCCATTGCAACTTGAGACCATTGTATCTTGTTCTGTCATCTGCTATCATTGAGAACAGCCTAGCTCCATCCTTTTTGGAATCCCCCTTCAGGTAGTTGAAGGCTGCTATCAAATCCCCCCTCATTCTTCTCTTCTGCAGACTAAATAACCCTAGTTCCCTCAGCTTCACCCTTGGCAAATGAAGACAGTGCTCCGGGGGAGCAATGCTACTTTACATCAGTTGAGCATCTGGCCTCTTATGTTTTACTATCACAAGAGTAAAGAGATAGCTCCTATGTTGTAGCGTTTAAATGGCATCACTATATTAAAAGTAATTGCTACAATTTTTTAGTAAAACTACAGCTTCTTTTGCTGGCATCTCCCAGTAACTACAATTATGACTAGAACTCTAATATCATGCAGGTGCTTCAGATCCTATTCTTTTGTATTTGTTAATGTAACTCTGTTTTTCCAAAAATTGGAGAGTACTATGAATGTCATATAAACATACTGTTAATTGGACAGAAAGCAAGTTAGAAAGTTTACGCTCAGATGAGCCTTAACTTACAATTAAAAATATCATTTGCTCAAATGTTTCACTTAAAAAACACAGGCCAGATCCTGAGCTGATATAAACTTGTGTAGCTCCATGGTCTTCAATGGAGCTATGCCCATTTATGCCACATCTGCTCCCAGTGAAGTCAGTTTATTGCCTCCATGCTTTGTGTTATATGATGAGACATCATATTTGCTTTTCTACCAACAGTAATTCACATTTCTCAATCATTGTGTGTCCCTTGGGGTGTGTCTACACTGAGATGTGATTGCAGCATGTGTAGGCATTCCTGAGCTACCTTCGATCAGTTGTAAAAAATAGCAGGGAAGCTACAACAGCATGGTCGGAGGCATGGGCTAGGTGCCTCGGACCCTGGGTACATACTTGGATGGTGAGCCTGTCTTGCTGTGGCTTCACGGTGATATTGAGCACTCTAGTTTGATCAAAGGTAGCTTAGGTATGCCTATACATGCTACAATCACTTCTGCCAATGCCATTAGACACTCTCTTTAGGAGGGGGGTGGTTCTCCATTGCTGTGGGAAAACATATTTAAATGTATCTTAACAGGATGCCCATTACTTGGAAAAGTGCACTCTGGACTTCTTCTAATGTGATGTATTGGGGGTGGGCGGGGGGAGGAAACATAGTGGAAGGTATAATTTAACACAATTTTATGAGTTGTACCAAGGGTTTTTTAAATGCACAGAAACCGGAAAAAGCAAATATGTTACAGGTGGTAGCATTATATAATTTCAGATGCAATAGCATAAAGTTTTATATACATCATAAATCTAAACAAAATATAGAGCTCCTTTATCGAGTAAGGATGAGAAATGAACTGCAAAACAAAGTGATCCCAGATCTTTTAGGTTCATACTGTTAAAGATTATTGTTAATCGGGAGAACGATCACAAGAGATTTGGGAGGAGACAATTAAAGATGCTGGGGATGGCCGGTGTAAATCAGCATTGTTCTGCTGAAGTTAATAATGCTTCACCTATTTACACCAGTTGTGGATCTGGCTCACTATTTTGTACTGCCTGTCTGAGTGTGCAAGAGGCGGGGGAGGGTGCAGGGAGACATCTCGCTCCTTCCACCACTAATGCAAGGACCAGGTATAATTGTAACTCCTGCACTCTTCTGAGCACAAGGACCGCTCCTGCTAGCACCCTCTGGGGCACAAGCTACCCCAAAGAGGACAGTGAGAAGGCCAAGTCTTGCTCTGTCCCCCATTGCAGCTGGCTAGACATGCAGACAAGTGTATGTTGCATTCTGGGTTACTGCTGCTCTGTGCCTCCCTGTACTTATGGCACACTCCTTCATGGCACACTCTGACTCACAGTGATTTATAATAATAAGGGTAATACCACTAAGAGGTTGATCTGCTCCCACTGGAGTCAATGGGAAATTTGCCATTCGTTTGAATGGGAGCAAGACAGAGGCCTAAGTTTCTCTCCAGAAACCTTTATAAAAGAGTTGTGGGGAGAATGTTGCCTCTTTGGGTCTCTCTTTTTATTGTCTCTGGCTGTAGTCTTGGCATTTTTAAGGGAGTCCTTTCAGAAATCAATGTTATTTTTCTCTCTAAGTGTTTCAAGTATTCCTTTCCAAATCTGAAACAGGTTTAAACAAGATCCTGCCTTTCCCAGGAAACTGGTATAACTCACAATGTATTTATTAGATTATGTATGTTTGCGGGTAGCATGTTCTGTCTGATGAATTAATCTTGCTTCTGAGGCAGCACAGCTACAAGCCACTGGTGCTGGAACAATTTGTAGGGTGGGGTGCTGAGATCCACTGAACCAAACTGTAAACCCGGTCTATGATGGAAAGCGCTTCAAGCCAGAGGGTCCAGTACCCTTACTTCCAGCACCGATGCTACATGCTGCCCCTTACTCTGACTGGATTGTGAGGTTACAGCCTGAGGGCAGTGTTCAGGCTCAGGAGGACCAAATGACAGCAAATTCAAGGATTTAGACCATCTTGGTAATTACAGTTCATCAAAAAAGAAGCAAATGCAAATAAGTGTCTACAGCTCTAGGGACATATTCATCCCAATGTCAAAGTCAGTGGTGTTACACCAAGGTTGGATCTGGTCCCTAGTGTTTGATCATCCTTTCCATAAATCCTTGATAAAGTGTGTGAGTTTTACTGTGTGCTCATAAAACAGCCAAATGTAAAAGTAAATGACCTCATACTTGCTATCTCTCCACAGATAGCTACATTTGGCAGATAGCCAAGAATTGATTGACACACATCTTACGGAACTAGAGTTAATTAATATGTCTACCAATTCCCAAACGGATCTCAGGAAGCAGAGAATCTGCTTAATGCAGTAAGCAATGGCATACTGTGTGTGGTCAAGAGACAATTACTAATTGCCAAGACTACAAGCCATAAAGAGCCCCAAATCCTTCCACTAAGCACTCCCGTCATCTCCCCCAAAACCTTATGCTTAGAACATTAAGAAGGATGCATGTTTTGAATATTAAAAGACATTTTTGTAGAGAAAAATCACTCCCAGACTGTTAAGTCATCACTCAAAGAATCTGTTATTTTTTCTGTAAGAAGCAGAATCCAAATTTTAAATGACTGAGGGTCATTCATTTAAACAAAGATGTCTTTATTTTCCTGGCAATCTGCAGTCCTGAATGTCAACTCCATGAGGTGACTCTAATAATTTTGCTTCAGTGGTCAGAGCAAGTCAATGTAACACAACTATGGATTCTCCCCACCCCGCAGAAACAACAGCACTTCCCCCCGCAGCTCCATAAATTAAACAAGTGATGGCTGAGAACACATCATGAGAATTTGTTCTATGAATTGAAAGGATCCAGAGAGCAATAGCCACATAGAGAACAAAGGCAAAGTGGCTTCACTTATATTATAGACTTATGCTAATATTACAATAAAAGTTTAACCTTTTAGGAAAGAACAAAGCAGAAAATGGATTAAACCTAAGACACCGCTCTCATCCCCAAAAGCTTCAGCTATGTAAATCAGTATAGCTGCACTGATTTTAGTGGAGCAACACTGATTTACATCAGTGAGGATCTGGCCCATCAGTTTTATATTTAGTTAAAAAGTGGAATGAGCTCTTCTGAGTCTATTCCATGCTTTCTGCAGCACAGAGCACAATACAGGCATTCAATAAATAAATAACAAAAGCAAGGGGAGGGATAGCAGGGACCGAGGGTAAGACCATGAAAACCAGGCCTCAGAACTGTGTGTCAGGACAAATTGGAGAGCTGAGAAATATGCTTGTGTGGTCTTGTGTCTTGATTCCCAGATGGGAGAAAGTCGCTGTGGTGTCAGACTCTACTGACTAGGAGGAGACGTGGAGGACAAAGCTGACGCTAGAACAAAGGTGTTGATACTATTGTACCCTCAGATAGCTGATATCTGTCACGAACAAAAAAGGAAGCACATTTGATTTTATAAACTAGACAAAACGGGTGTATTTTTATTTGTTTAATTTTGGAGGGCAGGTAATCCACATAAGAACGGCCATACTGGGTCAGACCAAAGGTCCATCTAGCCCACTATCCTGTCTTCCGACACTGGCCAATGCCAGGTGCCCCAAAGGGAAGGAACAGAACAGGTAATCATCAAGTGATCCATTCCCAGCTTCTGGTTTAGTACTGTTCCTATGCATAAATCAGAAAACACTGGAATCAGAAGTTGGACCTATGGAAGCCACAGTAATCTAGCAACTAAATGTGCTGCAGAAATTAGTAATGATCCATTTCGGCTGGAAGAGGTCTGGCTAAACATCAGTAAAGGGTTTTATGATTTTTTTTTAAGACAAAGTATTAAAAAATCCTGTTTTTACCTCGGGATGTCGTCCAATCTCAATATAGGTGCAAACTGGATGAAAAGCCCCAGTTCCGCAGGCGTACAAGTGAGTCTGGTTGTAAGCTTTAAGCACCTTGATAAAATTAGCACATTCTTTCTGTGAAGGAAAGAAAACACATATGCAAAATGAATTCTAGCAGGGAGCATGACTGCCGGACTAGAGCTACCAACTTTCTAACTGCACAAAACTGAACACCCTTGCCCCACCCCCTGCCCTGCCCCTTCCCCTTCTCCAAGGCCCTGCCCCTCCCTCCATCACTCACTCATCTCCACCCTCGCTCACTTTCACCAGGCTGGGGCAGGGGGTTGGGGTGCAGTGGGAGGTGAGGGCTCTGGCTGGGGGTGCGGGCTCTGGGCTGGGGCCAAGAATGAGGGGTTTAGGGTGCAGGGGGGGCTCTGGGCTGGGGCCGAGGTGTTTGGAGTGCAGGAGGGGGCTCAGGGCTGGGGCAGGGGATTGGGATGTGGGAGGGGGCTCCGGGCTGGGGCAGGGGTGCAGGAAAGGGTGAGGGGTGCTGGCTCTGGCCAGGCGGCATTTACCTCAGGAGGCTCCCAGAAGCGGCGGCATGTCCCGCTAGCTCCTAGGCTCAGGGGCAGCCAGGTGGCTCCACGTGATGCCCCTGCCTACAGGCACCACCCACGCAGCTCCCATTGGGCACTGTTCCTGGCCAATGGGAGCTGCAGAGCGCCGCTTGGTGCGGGGGTAGTGTGTGGAGCCCCTTGGCTAGCCTTGCACCTAGGCTGGCCTTGCACCTTGCACCTAGACATGCTGGTTGCTTCCAGGAGTGCACAGAGCTAGGGCAGGTAGGGATCCTGCCTTAGCCCTGCTGCGCCGCTGACCAGACTTTTAGCAGCCTATTAAAATCTCCTGGAGTGCTTTCAATAGTCACCAGGAGATAGATGCCAATTATGGTAGATCCAGGCCAATCCAGGAGGGTTGGCAACCGTATATTGGACACTCCAGTGCACTAGGCATGTTTGGCAGAATGAACGGATTTTACAGTTATGGTACTTTTATGATGTTTGTAAGACTTGTTTATTATTGGGCATTTCATTGCTATTTTGAGTTAGGGCCTACCCCACATAGCTAAAAAAATACATAGAGACAATTTCCTTTCTTTCTGTTTGAGGTAGTCTCTGCCTTTGTGATATAGGTTATTTTTCCATTTGCAAAACAAATCTCATGTATAGAAACATGGCTGGCCAGAATAAAATAATTAAGAGAAATGACTTCCTGTATTTAATCAACTAAAATTTTCAAAAAAGATGGGCAGATGGGATGAACAGATACCAAATAAATCACTGATATAACATTTAAAATAATAATATGCATACTAGCTGCAATTCATAACCTCCGCTGCCTCAACTTTACTGTAAGTCACTTAGGCCTTAATTCTGCAAAGACTTATGCACATGATTAACTTTACTCACTGCAAAGTTAGTTGGACTACTCACAGTACATAAAGTTAAGCATGTTCACAAGTCTTTGCAGGACTCAGGCCTTAAATTTTATACTTTAAGTAAATAACAAACTGTCATCAATTCTATTTATCTTTAATTAAAAAATATTTACCTGTTTTGCTAATGATACCTTATGCTATTAAAAAGGAAAGAAATTTTAAAATCTAATCTGCTCATCAATAGTACATGGTATCTATTTATTTACTTTTTTGCATTTCCTTCCGTTTGAGCCATGAAAATGAATATGTCAGTGTCACTTTCTGATATCTTGTGCTCTGACATCAAGCTGCAAAACCTGGATTGCACACTGCAGAGAAACATTTAAATCCAAACAACACAGAAACTTTTTTCACTGAATGTTAATTTTTACAAAATGAATGGAAATATTTTTATTGCTATTTGGTTGAATACACCTTTTGAACAAGATCTAGAATTTGAGACCTAAATTAACAGTGTTTTCTGCTAAATAGTGTTCTTAAAATCTAATTTACCTTTACTTGTGGAGGAAAAATTGCAATCAACAGCAAACAATACAAATGTCAGAGTGGGATCAAATGAGAAACAGTGAAGTTCTATTGCCCACTGGGAACAGGTAGAGATTATGTTCTTAGTCCTGCAAATTGATTCATGAGATATTACCGCATGGAGACCCATTAACTTCAGTGGGGCTCCATGCAGGTGCAGTCTCCACTCATGTGAATAGCTTGCAGGATCAGGAAATAGTGGCCCAATGCTTAAATCACTACCTGCATAGAACTCCCATTGACTTCATCGGATTGTAGCATCAGTCCCTATGACTTGTTTGTGATGAGAGAATGAAAAAGACTCTCAAGCACAAACCATGGCTCTGCGAGAGCAGGTGAGAATACAACTCCAAGATCTGTTATAGGCCACCATACAGGCCAGCTATAAAAAATTCAACAGGGATAGAACAGTAATGGCACCCTGATGTATTAAAATGTAAGATATACCTGATATTGTTCTTCAGATTTTTTTTTGTTTTGTTTTGCTTATGTGTATTTGCATAAAATATACTGACATTGTATTAAAAATAATATCCCAGGAGACACACATGCAGAGTCTTACAACATCCTTGGCTCCAGTGCTGACCAGACAAATACACAAGTTATCCTTCCAACTGAGATGGAAGAGAAAACACAGAGGTAGGGTTAAGAGAATCCAGCAGGAAATTGAAAGACTGGAGATGTATGTTTCGCAAGTGTTCTCTCTTAATGTTTTTTAGCTTGACCTCTCTTAATAAAAACACAAAGACATTATAGAAAGACAAATATAAAAAACACACACACACACACAGACATATATTGTTTTACACAGACACATAGACTCCCATTCAGTGCCACAGTGATAGGGGTTAAATGATTAAATAGACTAAATGGTTGTAGTTTCATTTAGATGTAGGATATTATTCCTTGATTCTCTCAATTTTTATTTTTAATGTTGCATAAAAGAAAGAAGGGAAAATCTCTAGTGAAAGTGCCTGAGTATTGACACAGCATAACGCCAACACATGCAATACTAAAGATGCACAAAAGCTGAAGCTATGTATTCTGAGGTTTGGCAAAATGGACCAAGCTATGAAGTACGCTTGATTTGGCCATGTAAAATCTAAAACTGACTGATAAGATTTGCAAAATCAAAAGGATGCTGATTTTGCTCACTTGCAAACATCCTAGGCCAAATTCAACTCCACTGTAACATCACTCAGCAACGCACAGGACTGGGCTTGTAATGATTTAAAACAAGTTCACCAGCAGGAGAGTGGGGTGGGGGGAGGTATTTTTTCATGCTTTGTGTGTATAAAAAGATCTTCTACACTTTCCACAGTATGCATCCGATGAAGTGAGCTGTAGCTCACGAAAGCTTATGCTCAAATAAATTGGTTAGTCTCTAAGGTGCCACAAGTCCTCCTTTTCTTTTAACAAGTTTTCAAGCTTTTTAAGAAAAGTCAGGTAAACACAGTCCACAATACATTAGGAGCTAAGGGCAAACAAACACATACCATTCAGTTTAGCAATTTTCACAGTATATGGGCTGATCCTCAGCTGGTTTAAATCAGTGCAGCTATATTGAAATCAATGTAGCTACATTGATTTATACCAGCTGAGTATCTGGCCCATATGTACTCACACGCTAAACATGAACAGACAAATAGTGCTTATCTGCTTATCAGCATAGAGTGAGAAGGTATGAAACTGCTAAATGCATTGAGGGCTAGATCCAAAGCCCAATAAGTCAGATTCTGCTCTCATTTACATGGGTGGAAATCAGGAATAATTCCATTGACTTCAGCGCAGTTAGTCCAAATTAAACCTGTGGAAATGAGAGCAGAACTGAACTCTTTCCATGTCTTTATATGCCATAGTCGGCTCTCAATTACTCTGGATTTATAGCAGTGTAACTTCACTAATGTCAACAGAGGTGCTTCAGATTTACACAACCATATCTGAAAGCAGAATTTAGCTTCGTCTCTCCAACTTTTAATTCTTCCTTGATTCCCGGTGGAACAGATTTTAACCATAGATGTCGGAGAAATACAAGAGCTAATTAAACACTAGGAGGGAGATACTTACAGCTATAAACCTTTGACTATAATAAATATATTTATATAACATTTAAAATTTCTAGTCTAGCTAAAACGACTAATATAGCTTCTCTGTGTTTTACAGCTGCATAAAGTATCCATTAAAATCTGTAAGAGTAAATTCTCATACACCTCCCTAACAGATTAGATTTCTTTATACATTTTAGACAAATTTAAAAAATAAATAAAGGAGGATATTAGACCACAATAAATGACATAAAAATAAAGTTATGATTCTGATTTAAGCTCTCATCTAGTGAATAAGTTCATAGTGAAGTTTCCTGCTCTGTCACCAGGTCAATCCTGCTTGCACTTAAGACAACGGCAAGATGCTCCTTCATTTCTTAAACTGTACACTCTTTAGAGCTCTTTTTGTTCCACGTTTGTACGGTGCACAAATGGGGTCCTGGTCCATGATGGGAACTCCTAGGTGCTACAGTGATGATGATGATTAATAAATAAAATAATAATAATAATTCCAATGGGAGTGGAATCAGGCTCTGCACTGTTGCAATGCAATGTGTGGCACTGTTGTGTCACCATTATTACCTGTGCATTATGGAATGGCGGTCTGGTTTTTCAAAGTGACCTCTTGACTTTTCCTACCTTTGTGGGTTTAGGGGAAACAAGAGTCTGTAATGTAACAGTTTGCAGCACTTCATATGAATTCCGGCAGGCTCAACATCTCAACACATGTTGACACCAAGGAATCTACTACAATAATGGAAGGTGTGGGTGTGTATTGGTTAGATCCGTGTTCAGGGTGCTGGGTTCAGGACTAGTCTACACTATGTGAAGCCACTCTGCTATAGCGCGTCTGGTGAAGATGTGCTATGCCTACGGGAGCGCTCTCCCACTGGCATAATTATTCCACCTCAATGAGAGGCAGAAGCTATGGTGGTGGAAGAGAATCTCCCGATGACCTAGCGCCAGTGTGGACATCGCTTTAAGTCGATGTAACTTATGTCACTCAGAGGGGTGGCTTTTTTACACCTCTGAGCAACGTAACTTACATCAAATTAAGTGCTAGTATAGACAAGCTCTCAGTTCAGACTGCTGGGTTCTGCCACTGGTTTGCTATATGTGACTTTGGACAACCTACTTAACCTCTCTGTGTCTATCAAACAGGGATAACAATAATTACCTATCTCACAGATACCATAAAGCTTAATTAATTAATGTTTATAAGGCAAATGGAGAGTCTTAGATGAAAGTTTCCATCTAAGTACAAAGGCTGAGAGCCTTAAAGGTACTTACCTTTGAGGCTCTGGGCCAAAGTATATGGTTGTCAGTCTGTTCAGGCCTTAAAGGCTCCACCAGTTTTACTAGAGTTCTACTTTTCTATCCCTTCCTAATGAGGCTGGCATGCTGGCATTCACATACCTCTAACTGTGAAACCTGGCACATAACCCTTCTTCTTGAAGTTGGTGACTGTATGTGTCAATTTCACTACAAAGCATCCATCCCGCCTTCCTGGCTCAAGGCCTGGAATGACTTAGTCTGTCTCAAACTGGGCTTGTCCCACTTGGCAGCAGGACATATTGTTGTCATGCCCTCCGGCCAGCAGGATATTGTTAATGTGAAGGACAATGCCAGCAGAGTGGAGTATTTAAGTACATGAGCTCAAAGTGTAAGACACTGGAAGCAAAACAAAGATAACACAAGAAATATAGTATGTCAGTTAAATATAGAAGATGGGAGACTATATCTACAGGAGCAGCAGGAACAAAATGAACAGGAAGTAACCAAGAGCCAGAAACTTTAATGTGCAAATTGTCAGAGAATTTTAAATGCTGCATGTGCATTACTTTTAGCCTCATTGTTCATTTATCTTGGGTTTTGACTTACGTTATTTTGACTATATTATATTTTTACAGAAACGTCAAGATTTAAAAAAAATGGACATTTTTGCATCAGGGCACTTTCAATACTATTCCTTTTCAAAAGGAATAATGGAAAGAGGCCATTTAACATTTGGTTGCTTTGGAACTGGGTATCACAAACTTTTGCATGTGTGTGAGAGCAAGGTAGATTTGTTCAAATTATTTTTAATCTACTACTACTACGTAGCATGTTTCAGCCTACCAGTGCTTTACTAACATTAATTATATTAGCATCACAAAACCCCATGAGGCAAGAAAGCATCATTAACTTATATTAAATGTGGGGAACATTGGAATTGCCACACTGAATCAGACCTCTAGACCAGTCTTCTGTCCTTAAAAATGGCCACGATCAGATACTTGACAGGAAGGGTCCTGGAAAAAATTGCACAAGGCAGTTATGGAATAGTAGGCCAAATGGGGAAGTTTCTTCTTAGTCCCCATCACATTGGAGGATGGTTTATCCCCTGAGGCATGAGAGTTTATATAGAAATGAGGCACAACGCGTAAGTGACTGTATAAACCACAGAGTGATTCAGTGTATTAGATCTCTGGAGTTCTTGGTTCCCTCTCCTGTGCTCATGTCCTATATTTTCATCATTTGCCCAATCCTGCTCCCACTAAAGTCAATGGAAATTAAGTTGCTACATACATTTGCTCGAAGATCCTCAGCTGGAGTATATTGCTGTCGATCATTGAAGTCAAAGTAGCTATGACAATTTACATCAGCTGAGGATCTGTCCCAGAGTAAGAGAAGGGCCAGTGACACCCCTCTTGCAGACAAATACTCTAGCTCATCTGCAGATCTTCATTATAAAGTGAGAAGGCATTAAATTCTCAAATGTGTTAAGGGCCAGATCCACAGCCTGGTAGGCTCAATACACCTTGTTAGAGTCCCTAATTTGTCACTCCTCCTCCATGCAAATATGCATGTATACTTTAAAAAGAGCAGGGGAACTACCCTGAAGAGGAGATAAAGTGTTAATTAACTGTTCCAGCAGAGCCGCCTCCACCTTAGGATCAATATGTCTGTCTCACTAACAAAACATTTACATTTATTTTAAGAGGTTTCCAATATTTGTGTATCAGATTGATAGAAGGGACTATGCAGAGAGACATTAGCCTGAAAAAATAAATTACAAAGAAAATGTCTACAAGCAAAAGCATAGGAGCCAAATGCAGAATGATTAAAAAACAAACACTACAGATATGTAACACTGATTAGGCTGTGTTATGCAGACTTTTCCCGGACAGTTACAAAAATAAAGTCCATCCATCTGTCAAAACATCTGCTCTGTGTATGAAAATTAAAACAGAATTTAGGTGTTTTTCACTAGTTTCCAGTAATTATCTCTCCTTCAGAAGCTTGCAACTTGCATACTTAGATCTGAATTAACAGAATAATGCTTTTTAATGGCATTTTAACTGAAAATCTAAAGTGTAATCCCTATTATTCTAGCCAATGTCTAGACTTTTTCTCCTTCTTCTAAACAGCAGCCATTTCTTTTTATTAAAGTGTAAAAAGGTTCATAATTGGTTCCCAGATGTTACAGTGAGTGGGAATATTAGAAATATGCAGTTAGGGAATCTTGTAGGTCCAGATCTTCATCTGATGTAAATATGCATCTCCGTTAACGCCAACAGATTTATATTGATTTACACCAGATGAGCACTGAAAGAACCTTACTTTATTCCAGCTCTTCCACAATTAAAACATCAGGAGATTTGTCCAAATTGGATGAGCAAGGGGCTTTAAAGATATCATCTCACAGCTGGAAAAATAAAACAAATTAAGCATGTGTTTCATATGAAGTTGGGTGGACATTTTCTATATAAAAACCTGTAGGTTTCATCTTCACAGTTAGTGAATATGTTTACTTTTTCCCTTCTATCTAATTAGTTGAATTCTGGAATAGCAGGGTCAGGGATATCCGTAAAGAATAAATAATCCCTAATATTATTGCTGTCATTCAATTTATTCCACTGTTGAAAGATGTTCTCTAGTAATCTTGGAATTTATTTTGTTCTTTCTTATACCAGTGCATTATTGCCAGCTGTGATCAGTTCAGTCTTAACAAGGTGGGTATCCCTTTCAGAGTGCAATAGTATTAATTGAAGAAAAAGGTTGCTTAAATGTCAAAGTATGCAGTGGTGTGTAGCTGTGCCAACCCCAGGATGTTAGAGAGACTAGGTGGGGTGAGGTAATATCTTGTTTTGACCAACTTCTGTTGGTGGGAGAGACAAGTTTGCAGCTCAATAGCTTCTTTCTCTCACCAACAAAAGTTGGTCCAATAAAAGATATTACCTCACCCACCTTGTCTCTCTATTGAAATAAATATTATTCCCTAATAGTTGGTGACGCACTCACAACCAATTCAACCCTTAGCTTAAGCTATGCTGCCGTTACATAGGAGAAACTGAAGATGAAACTTAGCCTCTGATCCTGCAAATATTTTGCAACTTGAGTAACTCTACGTATGTGAGTGGTCCCATTGAGCGCTCCATGATGGTGAAATGCACTCTACGTGCTATAATGGCACTACCTGCATGCGTGCAATTGTTTGTAGGATCCTTGTTTTCATTCTTGTTCACGTGTAATAATATTGTTTAAGAACTATTATCCTTGTGTTTTGCATTTGCATTATGGCAGTGCCTACTAACCCCAGTCTAAGAGCAGGGTCCATTGTACTAGGTAAGTAACAAAGACGACAACCTCAGCTACACTGTAAAGTTCTGTTTTGTTGTAACATTGTAATTCAGTTATTATTGTAAATATTGTCTGGGCACTAAGAGCAAAATTCACTCAATAAAAGATCCTCCACGCCATTTAAACCCCACTAAAGGACCGTGCAAAGAAAACAGGTGGAACAGCTATACAGGGGCATCTGTACACAGCAGTAGGATCTTCATGATGGCCCTGAATAGGCTGGTGCAGAATTCCATAATGGGAAAAGGCCAGCACCCCCTGCAACTACCATGGAGGGACAGCAACTTCAGCCACTCCCATTGGCTCTGTGTAGGAGGAATGGATTTTCACCATCCTGGTGGATTCCACCCGTATTAATCAGGCTCTATGCAGAGGAATGGATTTCACACAAGAGGAGTGTGCTTACTGCTGTGTTTATATGTGTGCATAAATAAATGCTATAACTGGTTCATATCATAAATCTATGCCCTTCACTTTATTTAACAGCCTTAGTGATAACTATACTTTTGAATGGTGTTCCTGGTCTCCAAGCTTTGAAAAAGTGGCTTGAATCTGAAACATAATCCATGATCATTACATAGTCTTCTGATAAGTATGACTTGAAACCTTCAGACTATGTCAGGAACAGCATTACTCATATGCAGGATGGGCAGAGCAGGAAGTGCAGAAGCAGCAGTGATAATCACAAAATTGGATTCCTCTCTGCTGTTGAGAGGGGACCTGAGAATTTTCAGAATGAAGCTGCTTAGATGTTGATAAGACTTTTTTGGGGAACCTGACACATCCCACTTTAGTGTAGCGCAGTTATCTTCCTGACTAAGTGTTTAATGACTAGAGTCTTATCTACCTGATTTCTTGACATGACAGAGTGTGTGAGAATTTTGAAAATACACAATATAGACATGTCCTAGGATATGTCCTCTGAATTTTCTTTATCCATTATTCACAACTGATAAAAGAAAAGGAAGCCAATTTACAAAGCAGATTAGAAAAATCAACCACTGGGAAAAACAAATATATCTTAACGCTTTCAAACCTCAAAAGGTGTATGTCATTTTTAGCAAATAGTTTTATTGGAAGCACACTTGTGCACGGTAGTCCTATTGAGGATTCATTTGGTCTCAGCCTTGCGTCAGTGGGAGAGGCATAAAGGCCCTATCTACCTTCCTTCTACTCTGAGCAGCAAAAGGGCACAATAAAAGTTCCTGTGCTCTGGGAGTACTCAGCTTGATCACTTTTGTCATCATGACCATTGAACTCTGACCTGACACTAGCCCAAGATATGGAAAAGTAAAGTCCTTCTGTTTTTTCTTCCTTCCAATTCTATTAAAATTCAAATCAAACAATTTTTCAAGGCTGCAAATGACATATTGTCATTCAACAGATGCAGCTAATAATTGTTTTGGGCACATAAACAACTACAGTGAGGCCAAGAAAATACTGTGGCCTAAACACTTGTTTTAATGACCCCTTATACTTTTGTACATCTGGCTAAAGCAAAGAATACAAGATAAACTGAAGCTTTGTGTGGACAGATTCCAGCAAACAAGTGGGATTTCAGTATGTATAAACTGAGATGCTGAGTTGAAGTACAGCCCTCTAAGTGTCCCTAAGCCTCTTTTTCTCTAGGTTATTAATAATATTTTTACAACATATTAAGAATCAGTTTAATCAAGGAACCAAATAATATTCCAAGAATAACTTGAATAAGCCTAAAAGAAACAGCAGCCTTGATAGTGGGATATGAGAAAGTTCTTTTTCCAGCTAGCTCTAAAACAAACTTTGTATACTTTATTGAATGGAAAACTCTCCCATATCTTGGGATTTATTAACCAAGAAATTAACAGTGCCATAAAGTTAGGCTCAAGGCTTCTCATGAAGCCTGTCTGCTATCTGAGTTCCTTCCTCGGGGTTGCTCAGCCCTCACTCTAGAACAGGAGTTTTCAAACTTCATTGCACTGCCATTCCCTTCTGAGAACAAACATTACTATATGACCCTAGGAGAGGGGACTGAAGCCTGACCCTGCCTGAGCCCCGCCGCCCCCCCAGGTGGGGGCGGGGGGCAAAGCCTAAGCCCCACCACCCTGGGTGAGGAGGCCAAAGCCAAAGCTGAAGGGCTGCAGCCCCAGGCAGGGGGCCTGTAACCTGAGCCTCGCTGCCCAGGGCTGAAGCTCTCAGGCTTCGGCTCCGAGCCGTGGGACTCAGGCTTAGGCTCTGGCCTCGGGCCCCAGCAAGTCTAAGCCAGCCCTGGCGACCCCATTAAAATGGGGTCCCAACCCACAGTTTGAGAACCGCTGCTCTAGAACTTCTAGAGAGTCTCTGCCATCTCCCTTATAGCTGGATGTGGGTATAAACCACACGCCTCATTGAATCAGCAGATCTCACTCCACATTCCCTAGCAGGATTAACACCTGTTGGCAGGGTGGGGTGTTTCAGACATATGCCATCAGTCTCTTACATGCACATAAAGCACATAGAAGCGGTAACAGTCACTCTTTTCTATTCCACTTTATGCACATCCTGAAATGATTTCCAGACACAGTCATCTAAGATAAATATACCTAAACTTCTGAGATGAAAGTGACAAATTAATGCATGAAGTGCTGAAAGCAAGCAACAGAATGCTAGATCTATAGGATGCAGTTGCTTAGCAATATGTACACACATAAATAAACATATACTATAAGCTTGACTATGAAGTTACGTGCTCCATAACATGGGAGTCCTGATTTTTGGGTGTGGACATAAAGCTATTCTGAGTTCCATGAGAGAAACCAGGCAGAAAATCCTTAACTGATGGAAGCCTAAAATTCCCATTCAATTAAAATTTAGCATGTACTGAATCAAGAGTTGTCAAATTAGGTTTCCTGCAAGATTCACAACACCCTTATAGGGACCTACAGCTTTAGAAGCAGTTAATCAGGAAGGGATTGTCTAAATTAGAAAGGAAGTAATAGGTGATCTGTTCCAACAGAGATCAGATTGTTTATCCACATAAATAAGTCTCTCTTTACTTATTGGCCTTAATATTGTGGCTTCACCATATTTGGAATACAAATTTCCCTCTCATCGGCAAAGCTCTCTCTTTCTCTCTCTTTCTTCTTTAACGATCTTGACCTGTTTTTTTAACAGTTGTGGAACTAAGAAAACAAAGCTATAGTTTTAACTTAAAAATAATTCTACACAATTTTGGAGAGTATTTTAAAAACTTTCTCTTTGACCAATAGTTTGGTTATTTTTACACATTTCAAAGGAAAATGGATATTAAGTCTGCAAACAGCTGAGAGGCATTTAGAAGGCTAGCTGTTTGGCATGCGGTGCCAGCAGTATCATAGAAAGATGATCAGGTGTGGACTAATGCAAGTGGGGAATTCTGAGCTATGCTGCAAGTGTATGGAAAAGAGAGAAATGTGCTTTTGGAAACAAGCTTGCTTGAGACTGTGAAGTGAAACCAACCCTTCCTTCCATTAAAACAATAATTTATCTGCCCAAACAGAAAGAATTTGAGGCAGAACTAGAAATAGATAGATCAGTCCTTTAGAAATGAACTGCTATGAAGACTTGAATCTGAAGTCAGAATTCCTGAGAGAATTCAGGGACTGACACATGCACATCATTTTTACTAGTTATTCAAGTGAGCATGTTGCTTGAAAGATATAAGCGGTACACTTACCCTGTCCACCTATGGAGACAAAATAAATCATAACAAGGAATCTGTCTAGAGCAGTCCCAAAACAGCAATCACTGGTGGCACAGTAGCATATAAAAAGAACCCTCAATCTTTGTCAAAGCCAAACTCGGACTCAGAGGAAAACTCCATCAGTAGAAATCCGAAAACCATTATTTTGTGAAACAGTTTTGTTTCCCCTTCCTTCCCCCGCTCCCCCCCCCGGTCCGAACCCAGTGACTTCAAAATAATTTCTACATTTCTAAAAACAAAAGTGCTATTTGTGCAAGGCTTGTAATTCAAGGCAGGAGTTCATTGCTGAGAAAATCCTGCACTGGATTTGATCAAAGTAAGCTTTCCCTCAGAAGCAAATCTCTCTAGTCACTCCTAGAATAGAAAAATAATCCATAGACAGGAAAATTTAGCTCTTATCCTTGATCCAGATTAATTTATCCATCATAATCTGAGGTTTCAGAGAATCTCACAATACAAGAACAAGTACAAAATTATATTCATCATATTATTTTCCTTAACGTATGGCAGAACTAATTTTTGCCATCATTTCAAGGATATTTAATTATGTTCCTATATTATGAAATTACCAGTCAAACTGTGTAGCACCAGATAGGATAGAGTACTTGAATTGCCATCACTAACTTAATTCTTCCTCTACTCAAGTGCTCAAGGCACTACCTTGCAGTAATTGATTTGCCTTGGCCAGTTTACACAAGGCATCCTATGCCAACTCCTAAATGAAAGCAAACACCAGATTGGCGTCTGAACTGACTGATTACAGCACATACTGTATCGTAAAGCCACTGGCTGCATTGTAGGGGGTCCATGGAGGAATTGTGCCTAACTCAGCCAGAATTCCCCTGGGGAGGAAACACATGTTACAGAGATAGCGCCGCAGTACTCGGAAAGGCTCCAGTGTTCGACTCTTCTCCTCAGCATGCCAGCTCACCTCCGCTGGCCAGTGGCAAGGAATTATACAGCCTTCATCTCCACCCTTCCCCATGTGCTTTGTGCAGCTTACACAATGCGGTTTTATACATTGGTGAGACTACATTAGCACAATGCTTGCTTGCATTCCCCACCTAGCTGGAGCTGACTTCTATGATGGGGGACAAAAGAAAGTGGGAAAGGGTCAGTTATTACCTGGCCTGATCTTTTCTGGTTAATTTATGAGCAGGCCATCTATTTTCAATTGGTATTCTATAATTAATTTTCAGTCTCCCTCCTCAGTTCTTCATTTACAATAGCACATGAAATGAATTTACTTTTATTCATTTACTTTTACTATTTACTTTTATTCTGCCTTTATGTTTTCCCTAAGGCGAGAGGGGTAATAAAAAGAAGTTGAAAGGAATAACAATATTTTTTTTTCTTGCTTCATTTTCCAAAATGTCATCAAAAATGATTTTGGAGAGGAGAGGCAACTGAGTAAATTGCACCCTTTTGAAATCACAGATTTGAACCATCAGACAATGATTCCAAATGCAAGGCTGCAGTGGCCTTTAGAATTACGCACTGTCACATGATTCAGGGAGGGGTTTGGAAATTGAACTTTCCCATCTCCTGGAGATAAAGTCTTCGGTGGCATATTTGACTTGGATGTGTCCTATTTAAACTCAAAGGCCTGTGATCTCATTTACATCCATGCAATCCTCAAAGAAGGAGCTGAACAACACTTCTTGAGATGCAAAGATGCATAAATGCAACTTATCCACAAACTACTTCATATGAGCTTCTGCTGCTGCTGCTCAGCTGCAGAGACCTCTTTAAATTTTGATTTGACTCCACATTAACAGCGGCACTGAAGTAAAATAGGCAGATATATTTTTATCTATTCAAGTAAATAAAACACACTTTGAATTCCTGTGGCCACTGATGATCAGACAAACCTCCTAGGGCTCTCAAGCTGAGTCGGTGGCCAAAGTACAATTACGAGCAGACAAATGTCCACATCACAAAAACTATGACACAGTGAGCACTAATTGGCACCCCATTTGGATGGGGTAGTTTAGAAGCCAAGGAATTAATGACTTGAAGCCTGAACTACTTTTAAAGAGTAATCTTTTAAGAAGAACAGGTTGGAGGCACATGGTTTGGACAATGTGCTT
This sequence comes from Caretta caretta, assembly GCF_965140235.1. Classification (NCBI taxonomy): domain Eukaryota; kingdom Metazoa; phylum Chordata; order Testudines; family Cheloniidae; genus Caretta; species Caretta caretta. Next base: position 336,457,085 of record NC_134206.1, on the reverse strand, counting down.
GCATTATGGCTGCCTATGATGAATTGCACCAGATTGATGGATAAATACAAGACCATCATCCTGGTACCGACAATTTGTCACAATTCACTAACAATAAATTACTCCTAAAAATGCTAAGAGAAGATTTGGAATGTTCCTGTAATGCTAACAGATGCCGGTTGTCGGCGGGCAGAATCGAACCACGGACCTCTGGAGCTTAGTGCATGAGTCTCTACCACAAGTGAAAAGCCAACTCGCTGTTAGTGATGGCTGTAAAGCGAGCTTATTTTATCTCTCTCTTTAAGTGGTCTCGGTGCCATAGATGGGACAGGACACCACACCCAAAAGGTGTGTGGGTTACATTCCAATAGTGTTTCAAAGCTTTCACAAATTTATTTGATTCTATGCGGTCTAGACACCTTGTGAGAACAAACATTCTAGGCAGATTTTTTAAACTATTTCCAAGCATCTTTGGGTAGATTGGAAAGTCAAAGATTAATAGATGTTAAGGCCAAAAGGGAGCATTATGATCATCTAGTCTGACATCTTGCATAACACAGGCTATAGAGTAATTGCTACATTCAGCCTACCAACTTGATTTAGATTTAGAGAGGGATTTTCAGAAGGAGCTAGGCATTCAATTCGCACTACAAGTCAGCACCCGTAGGTGCTTTATTAGAACTCATCCTTAAAGACTTCAAATCATGGAGAATTTACCATATCCCATAGTTAAATCTCATAATTAAATACCACAAGAACTACTCCTCTGATGTCTTGGCACTTCTGTTTCCTGTGCATCACAAAATTAGGAAGTGCAGAGATGCACTGAATAGAAGAGAAGGGGAAAGTTAATCAAACCTTTTCATACAGTAACAAAATAATGGTTTGAATTCTAGGTGAAGTTTCTGCTCAGCTCCAGTTTATGCACTGGTTTACCTGTCCCCAGTTACAATTCCACCTTAGGGTTCCAGTGACTACATAAATAACTCAAACTACACTCTCATGGTTTATGACATCACTAGAACCCCAGGATTGAATTATAGCCACATTTTTTCTTGTTTGCCTATTATTTAATCCATATGTAATGCAGAAATTGTCATGCGTTACCACTGTGGCCTGGCTGTCTGTGAGCTCTTTAAATCAAAATACTGAAACTCAGTAATGAGTTATATTAGTAGGAGCTTCACTGATCACGTCTGCACTGTGTGGTTCAGTGTAAAACCTGGGATGTATTCTGTAGGGACAATTCATTCTTTGATTGTTCCAAACTCCTGATCAGGAATCTACAGGGGAAGGTTTCAGGATGTAATCACTGTAGATCAAGGGAGAGTATCTATCCATGGCTGAGGTTCAAAACAATACGAAACTCTGTCTCCTTTTATTGGGCTATCACATTTGCTTGTTTAGCTTGGCCATAAAAGTAAGTAGCTTGGTTGCTATTAAATATTTTACAGTTTTGCCTTTTTCTCTAATAACATTACGTTGCTATTTGTAGTTTTTCCTGTACTAAGGATAGAGAAATATCACAGCAACTCTAACTGCTAATAAAGAGTTTAATGGCAACATCTCTATACCTGATGAGAAAGTCTAGTAGACAATTTTGTTTATGAAAAAAGTGGCTTCTGCTGTAAGCACTGTGTGATCTTGAGCAAGACTTTTAATCTCCTGGTGTCTCAGTTTACCCATGTGTAAAAGGGAGTCAAGCATATTTTAAAAAGTTTACCTACCTATAAAATGGACAACATACAACAGGGGTATTGCAAAGCTTCACTTATTAACATTTATAAAGTGCTTTAAACACACAAATGAAAATTGCTACACAAGTAATAAAGGGTTATCGTTAGATTTAGAATATCATAATATGCTGCCCTCAGCATTATCCCATGCAAACTGAAATGTCACCAATTTGCTATTCCTAGATTGGCATGACTGGCATTGTGGATTTAAGGAATCCTTTGGACTCAGAATAAAAGATACAGTAAATTATTTCTTTTAATTATGAGGGAAAATCTCTCAGGTCATGTTTGAGGTTACCACTGGGGCAATATTAGGGAAAGACTTTCATTGCAGCTGCTGTACTGCACCTGGTTTATTAGTGGGGACTTGAATTTTCAGTATTGGCTGCCCCCCTTGAGATCAATAATTACAAATGTTAAAAATGAGAACTGTCATAAAAGATACAGAACTTCATTTGGGAAAGTGTGAGCAATCACAAAGGAGAAATATCTAATATCTTAGCAATGGTCCACGTTGATAGCAACATTAAATCAAATGCGCTTTATATTCCACTTTCAGCGTCCTCTCTCTGTTTAATGAGAGCACGTTGAGTTATTTTTGTGGGCATTATATTTCACATTTCCTAGGTATTGACAACAACTATAAGGAATATAGGAGGGAAGAATGCTAAGTTTCTTTAACGATGTGCAATCTTTAATTTTATTACAGCTAGAATTGTTATATTATGTTACACCATTCAGTACTTTGTTTCTAATGCATTATTAAATGGCAAGAGCAGGACTGGAGACAAACCTGTGACTCAGGTACTTCTGGGTGTTTACCAGCTGAGATCTAGACACACTGAGAGTTAATCCTGCTTCAGATTTCTAACTCACCTACCAGAACCACAGTGCTGACCTGGACCCACATAAAATATTACTAGTCATTCTTTATTTATATTTAAATAGATAGAATGAACTCTTTGCGGTTTACATACATTTGTCTGTCTGGTTGGAAAATAGAAAATAAAATTTGCAATATCTTTTCTGTTGTTTACCAACATTTTTCTTCTTTCAAAAATTTTCTGACCAGCCCCGTATAACCTGTAAAGCTGTTACCCTCACTTTGGGTTAGATTGTTATATGTTCTGCACACCATACTCCCTGTTATGCCTTCTTATGCCCTTCTGCCAGCACACTGTACTGAAGCTTCTGCATGGGGATACCCAATGCAGGTAGATAGAAAACGGCAGAATGGGACTGAGCCATGGATCTACTCCACATTCATGCCCAGTGGAGTAGCTACCTTGACGTGTCAGTGAGTATACGCTGTGCAGGATATAGACTTGTTGTGTAATGCATGCACATACACACAGAGGTGACTGGAAGTGAGATTGTGACTCCAGAAAGAAGATTACGACTCCGGGACTATTCCAGGAGCAACACAACAAAATACAGCCACTTACTATGAGTATATTGGAAACTGACTTTCTGCAATGTCTGAAACTTTCCCTCCCTCCCCCACACCACTTTATTATTGTGAATTTTTAAAACAAAATGTTTTTTCTTTTTAAAGTAAAGGAAGCGTTTTTGTTCTCAGTGCTGTAGATTTCTGAGTTTCTCCTCAAGGGATGGTATTCTTGTTTACTGTAATATAACAATACTTAGTACAACGCTGGGCAGCCACTAGTTAATTTCTTCGGGTACTTCACACCAGCCAGCACTTTCTGGGTTACCGAGCAGGTTAGATTTTCTGATCTCTGGCTTACAGAATATTTCTAAGGGAAGTGTTTGTGAATACATATGTGGTTTGAATAAAAAATATTTGTAGTCACTTAAAATCAGGGGACTACGAAGTGGCTAGAGACACTCATACTATAGCCAGGCACATGAAAATTGTGAGCTCCCTCTCCACATACACAGCTCTGGTTATACATGTCAGTCCTGACCTAAACCACCTCTGCTGTTCCAAAAATGTTTTTTTGATGTAGACAACTGTCCTCTAGGGACTAGGTTAAGCCCAGTGAACCCACTTTCACTTCTGAACTAAGACAGTATTAGAACATAGTTGTTCAGAAGCATAAGATCGGCATTATGAATATTTTAGTGAACCATCTCTGAAATTCAGGCCAGTAAAGTATTCACATGGGGCCAAATTCCACTCTCAGTCATAGCCTTGAAACTTCACCGATTTCCCATTTGGCCCACTGTGCATGTGTCCATTTGACTTATTGTGTATATGTATCCTCTTTCTCTCTCTGCTCCTATAATGGAAGACAGGACTAAACTATCAATATACACAGAGAAAATTGTTAGGACTTGTGGCGAAATCTTTTTCACTCTCATATATACAAAGATGGAGATATGTGAGTGAGAGAAAAAGTGAGAAGGTACAGTAAAGCATGTATTCATAGAACCATAGAATATCAGGGTTGGAAGGGACCTCAGGAGGTCATCTAGTCCAACCCTCTGTTCAAAGTTATATAACTGTTTCTTTCCTGAGGCACCAAAACTCAGGCAGAAAGTTAAAACCACTTAGGCCTCAATCCTGCAATGAACTCCATGCAGGCAGAACCCAAGGAAACCCTGCATGGAGACCTGCTTCAGTGAAGTGCCATGTGGGCACAAGGGTTTATATGGAGCTTATTGCATGATCAGTGGCTAACTCAGTGCAAAATTAATGAAATCAGAAGAAAATTAAATAAGAATTAATTATTCTTACTTTTAGTGGGTGCTTTTTTTAAGAAGCACTTTCTCTTCAATTTGAATGATTTTCACCCTCTTATGCATTTAAACTCAGCATCCATTTCTTTGGACCAAAATACCCAACCAACCAAAAAACCTGATGTGACCCAAATCTCATGTTAGAGTAAGAAGAGTAATCTGAGGAAAAATAAGTGCTTTAAAAATTAACACAAGACTTCATGAAATATTCAAATCCTTCACACACAAAAACAAAACACTATTATAAAGATTTGTACTTACCAGAATATCTTTTCCAGCCCACTTACACTCATCCCTTCGGGCATGAGACACAGGCCAAAAAATCTAAAGAAATAAAATAAAAATCACTTTATGCCATTTCATGCTTCAATAATCACAAATTGTATACCAAGTGTTATATGTAGTCTCTTCACCCAGTTCCTTTCCTTTTCTCTCTTTATTCTTTTCACTCACTGAAAAAAAACAAACAAACATAAGCAGAACAAAGTGTATATGATGGGAATCATGGCAAAGAAGATTATAAATACAGATGTATAATGTGGATCTCTGCTACTGACTTTGACAAATATGGAAGCAAAGGGCTTGATTTTCCATTCAGTTATACTGGTATATCGATATTGATTTTAATGTATTTACAACACTGGTTTAAAAATGGAATGGAGACCCAGGCCCAAAACTTGCATCTTCTTGACATCACTGAATATGATAGATATCTATTAGTGTGTGCCATTTAATTGGGTTTGGGAATATTGTAACATAAATGGGACTCTTGACTGTTCAGTTAATATAGTAATTCACTTTTGTTTCCTGCTCTTCAATTAAATGAATAAAAATGGCTCTGTTAGTTTGATGCTATCATTCCATCAAGCACTAATGCTGTTGCTGAGTTCGATAAGTGTCTTTGCAAATATCTATAAAGTTCTTCCAGTAATACTCCCTAAGCCTGCTGTAGTATTACTTCCGGTAAAAGAGGTATCTCACTTTCTACAGAGAAAACCCAGAGACCATTTCAGTCAATTATTCATGTCTGTTGAAAATCTTTTAGGAATTACATATAGAATAAAACATGATCTTCACATAATGCCAGGTTACAATTCCAGTTGGTAACTTCAGATAATGCAATATGAATGGCTACAAGACTGGATTATAACCTTGGTGTTCAATACATCTTATTTATAAAGGGGAAAGTATTAGGAAAATAGGATGATTGCAGGTGACAAAAGAGAATTAAGAACATATTGTTAGTGATGTTTTGAGGTCTAGGATGGACCTCGACCAACACCCTAAAATTCAGAATTTTCTTTAATATAAAATATAAAATGTAATATAATATAATATAATATAATCCAAACAGAATTTGAACCTCTTACATCTATAAAATTGGGCTGAAAATTTCATGAGAACACAGTCTCTCAAAGGATTCTTCCTGCTTCTATTCCTGGCTTAAGCAGTGCAGAGAAAGTGAAAATGAAAATTTACTAAGTTAAAAAAAATAATCAAATTTTTAGAGCTCCCAAAAGGATCAACTGAAGTTTTGGGGGAAAGGTTCCTATATTATCTCAACTAGTTTTTCATATCTCTAATATGGGCAGGCCAAATTCTCCTCTGATAATGCTGCAATTATGTTGACTTGATGTGAAAGTCAGTGAATTTGCACCACTGTAATGACAAGGTTAATTTGGCCTTATTTGTGCTATTTTGCTGAGGCCATAACTTACTTCCAGTGCTTAGGTAGAAATCCTCATTGATCTCAGTGGAAATGCCTGCTCAAAAACTGGTGGGATGATGTGATAATTGATAATAATAAGAGATGAACCTGAACCACAACCTGAGATTCAAAGACAGCTAAGACTTTAGAAAAGTTTTGATTTGGATCTAAATTTCTTCAGGACCATGGTCTTTATATTAGGCTGATCCAAAAATTCTCTAAATCTTTGGGAATGTTCAAATCCCACTTTGAATCTGCAGTTTTGAGCCATCTTTCTTTAATATAATAATGTTTGTTTATTATTTCACACATTGTTCTAGAAGTGTTTGAAGACTGAAGAATAGAAGATACAATTCACTTAATGTCAGAGAGCAGTTTTCTACTGTGAAAGCACCATCCTTTCTTTTAATTATTCCAGATGTTTTGTGCATTAAACTATGAATCCCTCAGAGGATACAAATAAATAGCCAGGTTCTTTTATAGCTGCTCTAAAGAGAATAGAAAAGAAAATACTCAGTTTCCCTTTTATCTTTTCCCTTAGAGAATACAAATGAATGGCCTGTCTTCCTTCAGAATACAGAACACAAAGTATTTATTGCTATCATCTTAGGAAGCTAATAGGCAAATGGGCAAAAGGTCAGAAATACCAAGAAAATCCACTAGTGCTAAAGCAATATATCTTTCATAAAAGTTGAATCTAAAATGCACCATAAAAGTTGTGGGATTTTAAAGGCTTGAACATAACAAATCAAACCTCCATCTCTGTGTTTACCTTCTTTGGCAAAGCTCATTAGAATAAATGAAAAGATAAAACAAGTTTTTAGACTCAAGCAGAAGCATACCCAAAAGCACAGTTGAACTGTACATCAGCTTTTAATTTAAGTCTACAACTTTTACCAAAAGTAATGTCCTCCATCAAGGTCAAAGAGAAATCTGTCACTCTTTTATTAGCATCCAATCTATTATGGTTTATGAGTAGCAGAAACACACTTCTTTAAAACACTCCATGCTGAGGAAAAGAAATCAACACTCACCCTCACAAACACTGAAGTGGCCCTACTCTCAAAAAAAAGTGAATGGTAATGTGACCTTTTTGTGAGAGCTGTCGTGATAGTCATCTTCGTTTTATTGAGCAGTAAACATAAAAATATGGACTGTTTGGTGACTAGCTGGCTTAAGGTGAAGTGCATTCATTTACTGGTGCTACTGCTACTGTTTTACTACTTTTCAATCAACTCTTCCTTATTATGAGATGTTAAAAAGGACTATGCTACTGTGGATATAGTGGACCTGGACCAGAAGAATACACATAGAAAAAGGGAGCTGTGTAGATATTAGCACCATGGCTTTACAAAGCCTTAAAGCTTGATTGCTTCAATAGAAGCATGTAAAATCCCACAGTTTTATGCTTCATGTTAGGATCTAGGGATTAACCTTTGTAATTGGGATAGTTGTGATATGTTATATAAAATAATTATGTAATACCTCTGTAAAAAATATACTAGAGCTTTAACTATTCTGCCCAGGCTCCTAACACATGACAGGCACAAATAATTACAGAACATTAAAATGAGGTTTACCGTATGTTCTCTGTAATGAGTAGCTAAAAATCATACATTCTATATTCCCTATCTTGGTGACTTGCGGCTTGTCTACACAAAAAGTGTTTTCATGGCAAGCTGGGATGTGACTGTACCCTGCACTATCCTGCTGAGCATTACCTGTCCACGTGGAACCTGCTGACATGTACTAACAGTTTGTTAGTGTCCCCTGATCTGCCCCGCTTTGAAATACGAGTAGACTAAAGTACACTAATGGTTGGGGTGCTGCAGCAGGGGCTACATGGACAAATAGCACATCAAGCTAGCATGGAGTACATTCAAACCCCAGCTTGCTGCTCATTAAATGTTCATGTAGACAAGCCCTTGCATTGTTTGTGTATATTTGTCCACATTTAGAACTGGTGTAACCATTTCAACCAGGTCAAATTTGTCCTATTATTTCCCCCCTTTTTAGCTGCAACAATTTTCTTTTTTGGGGGGTGGGTGGAGGGTTAGCTGTCATAAGCTGTCATGACAATTTAAATGTAGTTTATGTCTATTGTCAAGTTATACATTATACCTCTGCATAGCAAGATTTGTACCACAGGTTTTGTTAAAAAACAATGATAGTAGGATTGAAGATACCTTTTGATATTCCTTGATGTTAACCAGGTTGAAAGAAAATATGTGATCCTTTGCTCCAACATATAGTCTACTCCGTTCCTCATCCAAAAGGAAAGTGTGGTAATTGGAGCTATTGGCTAGTCCATTGAAAGTGATTACATTGTTGGTTTCCAACATCTCTGCAAGATAAAGTTAAAGATTTTTTTTTGTTAATTTGATGAAGATCGCGGGCTAATGTCCTGATCCTGTAAAGACTTCACTTTGAGCATATATGCAGCCCCATTGACTTTATGGGAACAGTTAGGTGCATAAAGGTAAGTATATTTGCAAGTTACTGGAGGATGAAAGCCTAAGCTCACTGTTAAACAAGCGCTGAACTATGAATGAAATTCAGTACAAGGCCACAACACCACTTAAGGTCCACTGAAACCCTATTTTGAGAACTTATGTGGGGTGTGAGGAATTTTACCCAGGGAACTAACCAGGAGTGGGCCAAATTTTGTTCTTCTACAGTCAATGAGAGTTGCAGGCATATACCTGAGGATGAATCTGGCCAACTGAGGTAAATTAAATGCAGAGACTAACTCTTCCATCTTATTATAATGTTTGTGGGCATGTATAGGCCATTTCACACAGGCCATTCAAATATGGGGAAAAGGAGACAAACATGACAAGCTGTCGAGATAAAAGCCACATGTTAAACAAGGTCCTTACTTGTATTACTAATAACATCTGCGATTGCTGAAACAGGAAGAATTTGAAAAAAAAGCCAATTAACTTTTTGCCATTTACAAGCTAGCATGCTTACTGCATTATACTCAGCAATCAGAATAATAAAATTATATGGGTCAGTTTCACTTATGTTTATAGCAACTTTCATTTTCCAGTTCTCACTCACTTCCACACAGCTGTTGTGTTTAACCAAGAGTGAGTTCCTTCTTCAGTCCAAGTGTTCACAGAACCATCTCAGCTACTCCCAGATATAAACACAGACTTTCATGAAAGTTGTTGTAAAAATAATTTGCATTAAAACACTCAGACTGCATTTATATTAAGTTTTGTAAACATACCTTTCCTTCATTTCTCTCTCTTTCTACACATATTTGGGATCCAAACCTTTTACTCAGTCATTTCAAGACATGTCTACACTAGCAATTCATACTGAAAATAATTTTAATACTATGGGCCAAATTCTGCTCCGGGCTGTGCACATGCCGGCAGGGGCCCAGAAACATGGGGGACATCTTCCATAACAGCTGGGCAGAATTCCAGTCTAGTGCTGTAGGCCCTGAATCTAGAAAGCACTGAAGCAACCACACAACTTAAAGCATATGAGGAGTTCCACTGAATCCAGAGGTACTCCTCACATGCTGGTTCACGGCCCAAGATGACAGTTGGGAAAGGGAGTAGAGGGTATGTTGACTTCCACACCGAGGGGTGTGCTGGCTAGCGGGCATGCCCAGGCCTCCAGACAGCTAATCTGTTTGGTGTCTCCAGAACATGCTACCCAGAATGACTTTCAATGAAGCTGCGATGTTCAGACCCTGCCTCATAGTGCACCTATCTGCCTTGATTCATCATACCTTGCCTGGACAAGATGGCACATGTAATGCATAGGCAGACTATGCTGTGCCATGTGATTGAAGGCTAGATGTTACCTGTCCCTGTATCTATCAATGTGCTCACATAATCCAAGGCAAAACCATTTTACGAAAAATGTGCACCATACTTCTCTTTCTTCCTATAGTCTATGAAACAAACAAATACATTGATCTAAAACACGGACCACTTGAGGTGTATGTTTTTGGTTTGATACGACGCCAGTTTTTATAGCTTTGCAGGATTGGAGCAGCACCCATTTTTGTAGTAATCTGTAAGCAAAATATTTTTTTTAAAAAAACAGAAGGAATAAACTTTATAATGAGCTGAACAAAGTACATTTGAAAATAGATTCCTGCCTAATTTCTGTGTAGTGAAAAGAAGTAATGTATGTACATATCCCAGGAGAACTAAAAACAAAATTAAGAAGGTGTAATACAATATGCATTGAGGCAAACCCTAAAGTCTTCCTTAGATTTTGCTCAATATTCACTGTTCTTATTCAGGCAAACTCTCATTGGTATGAAGAGGAGCTTGCATGAATAGGGACTGAGCCAAAAATTAATAAGGAACTCAGGATGTGCACCATACTTTTTGCTGTCCTCTAGGTTCCTTCTGAAGGAAAGATGATACATAAAAGTATATTATATGATGTTACACTTTAAAAATCATTCTACCTAAGACTTAACTTCTCAAATTTTTTGCACAACAAGAAGAAACCAAATGTTCCCATATCGGCCTGATGAAATAATTCTGGATTCTTGTCAAGTTTTAAAATTCAATTGCATTGTCCTCCTGTTCATTTATCTTTATTTTGTTTGAAACTTTATTAATTCTCCTTTACACTGTAATGACTGATTCAGATGTTGAATCTCTTTACTGAATGGTGAGTGATACAAATGATTGATAGCTTAACTTGTCTTAGGACTCTCCTGGTTAGAAATGCATTGATGTTATTTTTATCTGATAATTCTCCACATAATATAGCTGTCAAAAGCCTTTATACTTTTTCTCTTGCACACTTTTTCAGTTTAAATTCCCAAGGGTGTGAGTCTGCTCTTGGTTACTCTGGTGTAATCAGGAGTAATGCCATTGAATTCCATGGAGTTACACAAATGTGAACCAAGTATAAATGAGATGAGAATCCATCATCCACCATCTCTGCTTGGTAGAGAACTGAAATGATGGGGTTACCACTTAGTTCTAATTATTTCACATCTATTGTTTCTGCTTTGTGCATTATTTTGTTTTCTAATTTAATGTCTACTGACGGTGTCAAGTTATAGCACTGTTATCTGAAGTTCTCATTAAGAAGAAGAGGTACAGCATAGTCAAGAGCAATTACATCTTCTTTAACACTGCTCTGCAAATGTGAGTCTATTTTGAGCTGAAAGGGCATGCAGAGATCATAGAATAACACGGTTGGAAGGGACCTCAGGAGGTCATCTAGCCCAAACCCCTGCTCAAAGCAGGACCAATCCCCAATTTTTGCCCCAGTTCCCTAAATGGCCCCCTCAAGGATTGAACTTACAACCCTGGGTTTAGCAGGCCAACGCTCAAACCACTGAGCTATCCCTCCCCCCAATAGATAGTTCATTTTTCCTGCCCATTCAATTGCTGGCTTCTTTGCAGAACAGATAAAGGTATTAAATGTGATACCACCTACAGTGAAATTTTCCCTCCAGTGGCAATCTTCCAACTGACTTCAATAGAGCTAGGATTTCACCCCTTGGGTCCAATCCAATGCCCATCAAAGTATCCCATTGACTTTAGCTGGCATTGGATCAGGTTCCTAGGGCTTGATTCTAATCATGTTTATGCCATTGTAAATCAGAACTCACAATATTGGAGCCATAATATTGCAAAACCTGATGTGAAATCAGAAACAGCCTTCTATTCACTAGGAACTGACAACTGAGTCTGAGGACATGAAACAAAGTTCAAGTGTCGATGATTCTCCCTCACTACCGATTTTTAGTAGGGTGGGGTTCAGACAGAGACAGAGAGGCTAAATATTCTCCGAAGTCACACTGCTTGTTTTTCAGGCGTTGCATTATTACTTTGGCAAAGAATATAACCAGGCACTGCCTCCTATGATATTCTGTAAAGGGCTGCTGAAGAGCAGAGCAATGGCACTTGCTCAATCAATACAAATTAACTATTCTACCTCCTCAGATTAATTAGTTTCCAAGTGCCTTTCATCCAACAGTTTTTTTAGTATTCAGCCAGTAGCCACAGAAGAGATTATGACAGAAGTAGCAATGAAAGGACACATTCCTGGAAGAGCGATGATGCCGATCAATTCTTTTCACTGTCAACTTGTCATACGGGCTAGGTACTGTGTTGATCAGCTTTAAAATAAACCCATATTTACAACAAAGGTTGAATTAAAATGACAGGGGCTACATGATGAATGCCTTCACAAACTCAGTGTAATTAATACTGATGTCTACAATGCAAGACCATAATTAATTATTTTTTTCATATTGAAGGGTGGAAGCCTGCTTTGCGCATGACCTATGAAAACACATAATAGTTACCTGTTCTTGTAATCATTGGTTGACTTCCTCTATCCTTTCTCCAATTATTTTATTGAAAACATGGTAACAGTACTTCACGAGGTGCTGTAGCTTGCCAAATTTCCTTTCTTGAGTAATTGCTTGGAGACCATTTTCTTATTTCCATTTTATATGTCTTCAGCTTGTACTCATTCCTGTCATTTTGATCATTTCTCTGTAAAGCTATAATCACTGTGCTGTGACCTTAATATCATCTATAAAAGGTAGATTTATAGTGGATGGAAATACTTCAAATGTAATAAAGACTTTATCACTTTTGGTGCTGCTATTCCCAACTGACCTTCAACAGGATTGATGCAGATGACCAAAGCTAATACTTGGATATGCACCGTGTGTTGTAAAAGTTTCTAATTCTGATGAGTTTTCACTTTTTCCTCTCACTGAAGCCACATGGAGTTTGAATTGTTCAAGAGATTGCAGGCCAAATTCTGCTCTCAACTCCACCACTGCAATCCCCTTTAAGGCTGTAGTCCATGGTATGGTCTCTCCTCTTATTTTATTTGCTCTTTCTAACATTTCCAATCCCTAAATATTTGCATTTGGTTTAATCTTTCTGCTTTAGATGCCATAAAACATTTTTAATGGATTGATGTTTTTGTTGATCCAATCCAGGGGTGAAAGTACGCCGGGATGGGACAGCGTACCGGTAAAAAGCCGGTACTGGCCTATACGCAGCTGACGTTAAAGTGCTGCCATGACAGCGCTTTAATGTCATTGCCCCTTTTGCCGCTGACAGGGGTGGCAAAAGGGGCAGTTGCCCCGGGACCAGTGATTTAAAAGGACTTGGGGCTCCCGGCCGCCACTACCGCAGCAGTGGCCAGAGCCCCGGGCACTTTTAAATCGCTGCCGGAGCCCCAGGCAGCGCAGGCCAGGCAACGCTGATGGGCTGGCTGTGGGAGGCTGATCCCAGCCCCACCTCTTCTGCCTGAGGCTCGATCCCTTCTAGGGGCCCGGAGCCAGGCCCCCGTATCGGTAAGTGTTTCATATTACTTTCACCCCTGATCCAATGTGTCTTTCACTTGAATCTGAATGCTGGGTTTGTCAAAGCACCTTGGTAGAACCACTCCCAAATACCCCTTTCAATATATGTTTATTTTATTTCCTAATGGAATTTCAGTCCAGTCATACATACAGAGATTAAGGATCAGATCCTTCCCCGTGAAGTCAGTAGAAGTTTTGCATGCACAAGGCATGCAAGCCTGCTTTATTTTTACTACACTTTCTTTCATTTGAGAATGAAGTAGACAATCCTAAATGTAACTAATATGAATACAGTGAGTGAAACCCTGGGGTGCTTACCCAAGGCTTGATAATCTACTCTGTTATGCTAACTTTATGCCAGTTTAATTTTACTGGCTTTAGTAGAGTTTGCAGAGAAGAACGTGTAACAGAAAAGAGACTCGGCCTTTTGGAATTAGCATTTACTCAGTCCTAATTCAGGCAAACTCTTTTTGGAGTTAGTGGAACTCTGAACAAAAATGTAAGATTTAGCCCAACATTCTTTTTAAAGTCTTTACAATAAAGTATCTTCCTGTGTTTTCTACTGTTTACAATCCAGGGCCCTATCCAATTTCTATAGAAGATGTTGGAAAGACTCCCCTTGTCTGCAATGGGAACTGGAGCTGGCCCAAGTCCATTACTGGTGACTATACAGATGCATTATAAATTCAGAATCGCATGTCAGAACTTGCTTGCTAACCAAATGAGTGGGTTGTTGCTTTCAGAAATTTCCCCACCTCCGTTGCTTTGCCTCAAGTGATATTATCTCATTGTGCATCTCCTAGCGATAGATAAAAGATGAATCAACAAGTAGTATCATAGCCATCATAAGGGGATTTTTCTGAAATGTTAATGATGCTTCCCACAACATCTTGCTAGAATATTTCCTTCTTGTATCACCAGGCTTTTGTCAGCCACAGTACATTAAGTGAGCACTTGCTCACTATGTGCAAATACATATCTTGCTCTAATTGATGCATATCTTTCTTGTTCCATACTTCTTGAAATAGCTCTAAGTCAGACATCACTGTATGTCTGACCATTTGCTTAAAGGAGGCTGTGCAGGGGAGAAAAGGTATAAGCTCTCCTCACCCCAACTTCTGTTCAGGGGATGGAGGAAGTGTTGTAGGGCTTTCCACACTTCGCCGCCCATCTGCAGAGGACACTGCAGGCACTATGGGGCCACTACACCCTGCCAATAAACAATGGGTGAGAAGAGGGCAGAGACTTGCAGACAGTGAGCAGAGCCTCTCATAATACACCGAACAGCAGAGTTTAGCTGGTAAAGGAGGTAAACTGCATCCAGCACAAGGATCCAGTGACTTAATTCTCCTATTTGAAACAAGTGAGAAACCAGACAAGGAATCGTGACTCACTGTCCCTACACCAAGCTGCTTCATCTACATGTCTAGAAGTTGCATCTCAGCCGAGACCCAAACATGGTCAGTGTCCTTTATTTTGTTCTGAGAAGCAGATCGACAATTTCAATGTTAATTAATTGTACTGGATTGCCTAGATGAATACAGTCCCATGGTATGATTCTGCCACCCTTAGTCCCGGTGAGTAGCCCCTTCTAATTTAAGTACTAGTCTGACAAAAGGTAGCAGGATCTGGCCTTCAGTGAAGAGAATATATTATAAGGGAGTGCAATAATCCCCTATAAGAAATGCCCCATTAGAAAACAAATTAATTATCAGAACAGCTAAGGGAAATCTTTTGTTGTGATGTAATTCAAACCATCACTATCCATCACAGCTTCCTCACAGCAGGACTCTGTGTTGAGGTTTTCTTCAAATGAATTAATTTTGCATCACTTATTCCAATGTCCATTAAAAAAAATCTCAGAATTCTGATTAGATTTTGGACATGAATGCTTTGTAAATAATGAAGGTATTAGTGAGGCTTGTAGCAGCATTTGTCTTACGGCATATATATTGGACTTTAACAATTACCCTTCACTTTCAAGATAAGCTCAGCAGAAAAAAGGAAAGAAAAATGGTAACTTCTATGGGTAAATGGTTACACAATGATGACTCTAACTGGGAATATCACCAAGTGATAATTTTTTATTCCAGATGTAACACAAGCCAAATTTATACAAGCATATGATCTTTATCAGTGTTATGAAGGCCATATCCATTTTTGTTACTCTAAAACCAAAAAAACTTTTGCAATCAGTAACTTTGCTTCCTCCTACATTATGAGTTAGATAAGTCTGAAACTGCATTTTATGCCTTGTTGATGGCAATTCTCTGTTATTATAATTTGAATGTAATAAATCATTGGGGGAATTACCTTATCAGTAATCTAAATACAATTGGACCAGCATCTCTTTCACAGCTGTTCAATCAATCCTAGCTTTCATCCTTTTCTATTACCTTATCATAACAGTCGCCAGTCACTGACTTCCATTGACCTCTACTGGAAAAAATCCCAAACAACATTTGCTTAGCTTTGCACTGATATAAACCATTTGGTTTTCAGAGATGAAAAGTAAAGGAATAACATTTTCATTAAAATTTTATCAATTAAAAATCTGGATGTCCAAAGACACAATATATGACCTTTCTTGGATTTGTGTTTTAAGGCAAATATTCTAAATGAAACACCCATCATATTCTAGCAAAAAAGATTTCAATGCCGCAAGTATACCTTGACTAAAAACAGACATTCTGTCATTAGGGATGCTGGTCCAAGTTTTAGTTTCAGTTACATTGCTATGCATCAGATGAAGTGAGCTGTAGCTCACGAAAGCTCATGCTCAAATAAATTGGTTAGTCTCTAAGGTGCCACAAGTACTCCTTTTCTTTTTATGAGCATGGAGTAACACAATATACTGTAGACTTCAATATACCATAGAATTTCTATGTATGTTTTTATACTGTGAAATTGAGAGTAGAGTTTGGCCCACTAGTATGCAGTTGTATAGCAGTTCTGGAAGTGTTCTCTGTCTTAATAATTGAAGGAGTCACATGATATTTTAAAGACATAAAACATTTAAATTTTTAAAACCAACCTGTTTTCTTTTATTATGTGTCTATTTGGTCTCTGAAATGAATCCAGATTATCCCTATTGGGCAATCATTACCTTATAACAACATGAACATTATTAACCTTTGAACTAAACATGATGCTTTTTAAGATATAGTTCATGTATATGTAACTATTATCAGTTAGACTTGGCAAGTCCACTATATATTTTACTATGGGTTTTGTATATCTTTGAAACTCTAAGTCCTGTTACAGAAACTGAGACAATGGAATTCTTTAAACTACATATTTTTGATGATTAAAGAGCATTTAGGAAAATTAGAATATATGCACTTCACTACCAGCCCTCAAACTCTGCATGCAAAGTGGAGATTAAGGATTCTTCAGTGTCCCCAAAGGAGTAATAGTCAGACTACATAAATTTCTTCTTTGAAGGATTCAGAGTAGCAGACGTGTTAGTCTGTATTCGCAAAAAGAAAAGGAGTACTAGTGGCACCTTGGAGACTAACCAATTTATTTGAGCATAAGCTTTCATGAGCTACAGCTCACTTCATCAGACGCATTCAGTGGAAAATACAGTGATGAGATTTATATATACACAGAACATGAAAAAATGGATGTTATCATACACACTGTAAGGAGAGTGATCACTTAAGATGAGCTATTACCAGCAGGAGAGCGGAGGGGGGGAAGGCAGGGGGAGAAAACCTTTTGTATTGATAATCAAGGTGGGCCATTGCCAGCAGTTAACAGGAACGTCTGAGGAGCGGGAGGTGGGGTGGGGTGGGGTGGAGGGTTGGAGGGGGGGGGAAATAAACATGGGGAAATACTTTTACTTTGTGTAATGACACATCCACTCCCAGTCTCTATTCAAGCCTAAGTTAATTGTATCCAGTTTGCAATTAATTCCAATTCAGCAGTCTCTCGTTGGAGTCTGTTTTTGAAGTCTTTTTGTTGTAATATTGCGACCTTTAGGTCTGTAATCGAGTGACCAGAGAGATTGGTGACCAGAGAGATAAATCCAGGATTCTAGGTGGACTCCTCCTGAAGGTCAAAACAACAGACTGGACTTCTACATAGAGTGCTTCCGCCGACATGCACAGGCTGAAATTGTGGAAAAGCACCATCACTTGCCCCATAACCTCAGCCATGCAGAACACAATGTCATCCACAGCCTCAGAAACAACTCTGACATCATAATCAAAAAGGCTGACAAAGGAGGTGCTGTCGTCATCATGAATAGGTCGGAACATCAATTTAAAACTTAGTTCTGGTCTTACTATTTGCAGATTCTGGCAATAAAAAACCTATCAGGAATTAGTTAAAAAATTAATAGCTATTAAAAAGAGCCCCTTCCCCCCAAAAATTAACCCCTTGCCTTATTCTGGAAACCTCCACCAAAAAATGCAATCAAACCCACTTATCAGGGAAGGCAGTTTATCAAGCCCTGACAGGGAACTTTATTAATGCTCAAGCCCCATAAGTGATATTGCTATGAAAGTCAGTCTTCAACGAGGGGAAAAGGTACAAGTTATCAAGAAATGAAAGTGTAGACAGTGTCCACTGGGGAGATCACATTATCTATAAACAGTGCCATTTCAATCTCATGAAACGTCATGCAACTGAGGCATATCCAGGCTTTCAACATCTAACATTAGCATTCACAAATTGATTTAATTAACATAGCCAGGGAGTCTCCATAGTCATGTTTAGAACTTGTATGCAGTGAAAGTGTTTACACATACTAGACAAAAAGCTTCATGTTGTATTGCTAGCAATAGACTGTGCCTTTGTGTGGCTCAGTCACATAGGGGAGTGACAGGGAATAAGGCCAACCCCAGAGTTAGTGAGGTGCAAAGGGGAAACTAAGATGAAAGACTGCCGTACAGTAATTTACTTCCCCCTGGAGTCCTATTTTCAAATGTGACTTTGGAACTTAGGAACCTAAGTACCACTGTCTTTCAGTGAGCCCTTTGTTCCTAAGTGCCTAAATCTATTCTGAAAATGGGATTTAGGCTCCTAAATTCCAAAGTCACATTTGAATACAGGACTTAGGGCTTCTCTATACCAGGAGACTCAGGAAAATTAAACCAAATTAACTAAAGGTGTGAATTTAAAGTGGATTAGTTAAAATGCATTAAACCTCTGTGTAGACAGACATTCAGAATTAAAGTAGCTTTAATTCAGTTTATTTTAAAAGGCAAATATTATTCCCCAAATGCAACAAGTCCCTCTTTTTGTTACAATTTTAAATGGAGTTTAGGTACTGAGCTGGCAATATAAAAATGCAAAGAAAATATTTAATATCTAATGCAGGGTGGGCTAATTAATATACAGAATTGGGACAAAGATTTAGAATCATTACTAGAAACTCAATCATATCCTCAGAGTTGAAAAATAAAACCACTTTAGATTTTTTACAACATCAGGAATAGAGTTTTAATGGAAAATATATTTGTCTTGTTACTGTTGACTTCTTTCAAGGAAGACAATATTTTCATGACGGAAAGCTATGCATGAAAACTTGTGTCTATCTGTCCAACACCCTAAAGAGCTCTGTGATTCACAAAATGAAAGTAGCCACCAGTTATTCTGCAAATCATTATATTGTAAAAAGGAGCTAGTTAGATGGACTCTGTCCAGGTTTCCTTATGAGGGTGCAAACCACTGACCTGATACTGCCAATTCAAGACCTAGCAATCAACAGTCTTTCCCCTAAATCAGGTTTTTATGCAATTGGATCCACCCTACTCTCTGATCACATACCCAGCACTTTGAGAAAGTGTCCTTTCAAATTAGAATAAAGGATAATTAAAGCTTAGCTGAGATTTACATCTTCTCCAGTCTCTTGATAGCCCCTGTTGCCTCTAATCCACAGGGGGCGATTTGAATTAATTTCAATGAGAGACTGAAAGCAGTGGTTGGAGTGTAAAAAAAAAAAAAGTCTGGGCAGGTGACATGAAAACTTTCCCACACAACTCTGCTAACACACTTTGATCACAGTAGATAAAAAGCGTTACTTTTTCAATTGCAGACTTCCCCTGCGTAGACTATAGTGCCAAATCACACATGTGATGGGACCCAATTCTACTCCCAGTTACACCCATGAAAAACAAGAGTAACAGAAGACAAAGGAAAAAGAAAAGGAGGACTTGTGGCACCTTAGAGACTAACACATTTTTTAGACTATAAGCTTTCGTGAGCTACAGCTCACTTCATCGGATGCCGAGAATGGAACATATAGTAAGATATATATATACACACATACAGATAAGTTGGAATTTACCATACAAACTGTGAGAGGCTAATTAGTTAATATGAGCTATTATCAGCAGGAGAAAAAAAGCTTTTGTAGTGATAATCAAGATGGCCCATTTAGACAGTTGACAAGAAGGTGTGAGGATACTTAGCTTAAGGAAATAGATTCAAGATGTGTAATGACCCAGCCACTCCCAGTCTCTATTCAAACCCAAGTTAATGGTATCTAGTTTGCATATTAATTCAAGCTCAGCAGTTTCTCCTTGGAGTCTGTTTATGAAGCTACTCTGAAAGAAGTCAATGGAGTTACATCAGTCAGATTGAAATCAAACTCTGTCTTTCTGGGATGTCGGATACTTCTCATTTACTCGGTATTTCTCAAATATGATCTGACTCTTAACTTGTTACTGACAGGTTTCAGAGGAACAGCCGTGTTAGTCTGTATTCGCAAAAAGAAAAGGAGTACTTGTGGCACCTTAGAGACTAACCAATTGATTTGAGCATGAGCTTTCGTGAGCTACAGCTCACTTCATCAGTGAGCTGTAGCTCACGAAAGCTCATGCTCAAATAAATTGGTTAGTCTCTAAGGTGCCACAAGTACTCCTTTTCTTTTAACTTGTTACTGTTATTTATCAAATGTTTCCAGTTGTACCCACAATGTGGTAGGTGCTGTACAAACATTGCTTCCTGTCCCAAGAGATTATAGTCATCAGTGTACAACTCACACAACCCGCAATACTGTTTTCAGTTCAGAGTGAGTTTTTTATGGTGTGCAACGCCCTATATCAAAACTTTCAGTGCACTTCAAGACATACTAACCAAACCTACTTTTTCTGGTCCTGCCCTTCTTTTTCTTCTCTACACTGGTGTAATTGTAATTCACTCTAGTACAAAAGGTTCCTAATCAACAGTTAAAGTCAAACATGGAAAGTAAGCACTAAACATGCTATCGCTGTCATGTTCTGTATTTTCATTGCTCTATCATTCCAGAATGTGGATGGGATGAGAGCTGTTCCATCTAAACAATAATATCCTACAAAAAATGTCAATGAAGTTGGGAAACTATGGCACCTAAATGCCATGCCCTAGATCTCAGGTACACCACATCTCTATTCAACACACCTTGAGAAAATGGTGAAGAGGGGGCAAAAGTGACATTAGAATGGTTTGGCCCCAAGTACATGTTAGAGCAGCCTCAGAGCTGATCTGAACTGTGCTGTCTTGTAATGGCCCCCTAAGGGCTGTTAAACCACTTGGCACAGCCAAGTGCAGTGCACTCCAGCCATGCTGCCTCCCTCCCTCTGTGCCATGGGGGGATAAAATAGAGGTGGTGTAGAACAGGTTATGCTGGCTCTGCACAAACTGGGAACTCCCTTTTGCAAGGGGAATCCCCACTTGGTTTGTTAAGGCAGACAACCAAGAAAATGAAAACACTGCTTTGAAAGTAGTTTCCTGAATTGAGGAATATTTTGTTAATTAAAATTAATGGAGAAAGAGCCCATACAGCTAACTACAACGCTTCAAATTAGAGTATCTCTGGCAATTTTTGTGCAATAATGTAATTTGTGTATTGCATCCAGACAATCCTGCTTTAGAATCAGCAATGAGGTTCAACAGATATTTATATGAGGCAGCAGAAGAAATGAATGGTTTATATTCTTGGAGGCCCCTGTGGTATACCAGTGAGATAATTTCTTCTATGAAAGCTACTCCTTGCATATTTAGACAGAGATCAAATGCATATCTTCCACCTGTGGAATCTATCACAACAGAAGTCTTTAGAAAATGCTCTCCTCTGACATGCAGGCTGAAGGACCATGAAATCAATATAGGCCTGATTCAAAGCCCATGGAAATCGATGGAGAGACTCCTAGGCCCAAATCCTCAAAGGTATTTAAGCAAGCTCTGTTTCCTGACCTGCCTGAGTGTCTCTATTGGGTATATACTACCTAGAGGCCTATAGAACTTGGCTCTTCCACCTCTCAGATATGTGCCCTAACTACTAGGCTATTGACCATCCTGGGGTGACTCTTTCTGTCTCTCTCTTTCTTCCATCCTGGAACTAAGAAAAGTTTCCAATTCAGTATTTGTCAAAAACAATACATTTGCATGAAAAGGTTCAGTTTTGATGAATTGTCCATTTCCAAGAAAATTAGCATTTTGTAAAATAATTCCTGACCAACTCTCAATGTAGGGGACACCTCTTTTTACTTTTCTAGAGCCAACAATCCTATTCATTCACAATGGTGCCACTAGTTATGGTACAAATTTCTCTTCAAAAGCATATTTTTGGCGTGCAATATTTGTGTGTTGGTCAACATCTCAAGTTTCAAAAATGCCCACACTGACCTAAGGTACCTTGCTTCATCATTGACAGATGAGAAACATCTGTGAGAATCTGGAAAGCTGTAGACAGCACCTGCTGAAAGGTAAGGGAGAACTCATGTTTCTTCTTGATGGTCACACACGACTAACACATTGTGATTAAATGGTACTCTTGAAGACTTTCAAAAGAAAAAAATTGCATATGACCTAAAATTGAACAGGACACCGATTCAGTGTTTTCCAAGTAAAGGAACTCTGATTGGTATTGAACACCTCCAATTGAATGCAAAGGGCCAGATCTTCAGCTAATATAAATTGGTAGCTCCACTGACTTTAATGGAGCTGTTTTGATTTACCCCAGATGAGGATCTGTCCCAAAGTTGAGCTAGCTCAAAACCTCTGAGAATCCACTTATTACCCAATAGGACTGGGGACATTGGGCCAGCTATAGCACAAGACAATGTCGAGCAATGATGAAGCCTTTGTGCTTTAGCCTTCTTTGTAGTATAATATTTAATGACTAAACAATATCTGTGGCAAAGAAGTTATAAAATACTACTGTGGTATCCTGTGGCAGAATGCACCAGGCTTCTAAAATAGCTGGGAAAATGACTCTTTGACTTTACGTAGACATCAGTTTATGTCTAATTTTTTTAAGGACACAAGTTAGCAATGTAGTTGTTTCCAAAACATCTGCAAATAGTTCAGCTAAAATAATGTATAAGGATGCTAATGGAGAGATTTCCAGAACATAAATCAGAGTTAGCCACCTAACTATCCTCTGTGCTTTTGAAAATCTCCCTCTTAATATATTATCTACCCATGCATCCAACAACTGCAAGCTCCTCCAGAGTGGATATTGTCACCTGCATATTCTTGATACCAATGAGCACTAAGGCTCCTGCACTGTCAATGAGTGTCACACTGTCATACATCGTTCTATATTTTTTAAAAAAATATGCTAATCTATCTTTCAGTCTGTCTTAACCATAGCTAACATGCCTATCACAGTGGCATCCAGCCATAAACCCACAGTGGAACTAGACTTTAAATATTTCAATTTAGAATTAAAGCATGACCCAAACCCCTATGGAAAAAACAACAACAAATGCTCCTTTTAGATACATCATCTTTTAGCCTTAAAATGATCGTTACAAATTTGCTGCTAACTGTTGTTTCTGCAGATGTATATTCAAGAATACAATCGTGAGATACAGATGCTGACAAGTTGAAAAAGAAATCTGGTAGGAAGAGTCATAGTTGAGGAAGTCTGCATCTGCTTTACTACTCATCCCCAGGAGGCTCAGTGGCCTGATACAAAGCCAACTGAAAGCAATGGGATTCTACAAATTTCATTGAACAATGGATCAAGCCCCTGGAGAGCATAGTCCCTAGAGCTCAAGCTAAAATATTATGTTCTGGCAGGTATCACGAGGTAGCGCTCTTACACACCACCTTTTTCTTAGCCTGTAAGTAAATGTTCACTCTTCAGGAAAATATGCTGTGTTGTTAGTTTTGTAGTTAGTATACAATGTTCTGTGTATAGGTAGCCGTGCGACCATCAGGAGAGTACACTCTCTTGCCTTGGCCTCTGATTGGAGTAAATTCTTGAAGCTGCTCTTGGGAACAGGTTTCAAAGTAACAGCCATGTTCGTCTGTATTCGCAAAAAGAAAAAGAGTACTTGTGGCACCTTAGAGACTAACCAATTTATTTGAGCATAAGCTTTCGTGAGCTACAGCTCACTTCATCGGATGCATGGGAACAGGGTTGCTCTTGGGAACAGGGCATTGGTGCTGGCCAAAGATTCCTGGAGGAAGATTGCCCTGGACGTTGCTTGACAATCTTTATTCCAGTATTGGTGCAAATGTATAAATAAAGCAAATTAAACTTATAATATAACCAGACTCTGTTTGGCTGATTTCTTCTCCACTGAGAGGCTGGCCTGCAAGGCCTGGACATCTGCTACCACTTGGCAGAGGGTGTCAGAATGGGACATTGTTGTTGGAAGACGAGGCAAGAATAACTTTCTCTGATGAGTTTGAAAAGGTGCAAATCCAGAGAAGTCCAGATGAAAATCCACTTCACCTCTCCCCATCCCTTCCTCCATCCCCAGAGAGTCTTTTCACAACCTTGTCTGAGCCCTCACAGAGAGGCATTCTGCAAAGACACTTCTTCAGTAACAAGGGCTAAAACCTCTATTCCTCCCTTCTAGAAAATTTTAACAAAAGAGACAATAATGAGAGATAGCATGTGTGAGAATCATGTGCTGTTCTTTGTATTCCATCCCCTTTTGTTTGTTGTCTACTTAAACCATAAGCTCTTTGGAGCATGTTCCTTGTTTTCATATTTATCTATTACACTCACAAAAAAAGATGCTAAGAACACCATTAAGGTTGCTAAATCAAGTATTCAAAAGTTAGGAAAAGTTAGCAAAGTCAAGTATTCAAAAATTAGGAAATGGGAGTGCAGGTGCCAGAGCTCTGGGGGCCCCACACAGCCACCTCCAGCATCCTCCAACCAGAACTGGGTTGTTGTAGGGGTTTCTTTAACTCTACTCCTGGGGGAATCATTTTTGCTGTTGTCTGTGTTGTTGACATACTTGTTGACAGGTACTTTGAAATAAATTACCAAAATAATTGAAACTGGAGTGATTATATTGTGTTATTTTGACAAATAAAATATGCAGAATTATAAAATATTGTGTGCAGAATTTTAAATTGTTTGGTGCAGAATTCTCCCAGGATAATGTTCAGAGTGCTACTCCCATTGGCTTCACTGCAGATGAGAGCTCAGCACATCTGCAAAGCAGACCCCAAGGTATCAAGTTGAGCATCCAGAAACTGAGGAACAGAAAATTAGTGACTACCAGTGAAAAGTCTGGTTTAAATGACTTGCCTGGCATCACACAGAAACTCTGTGGCATAGGAAGGGACAGAATCAAATTCTCCAGCACAGTATTCAACTACCTTAACCACAAGACCATCCTTTCTCTTCCTGCAATCCCCTTCCTCATTCACTGCACATCTTCCAACTTCTGAATCAAATGAGGCAGGGGTCCACCAATCTCCTTTATTATACACCCCTGATTCAAGACCCTAAAAGTTCAAGAATTTTTTAAATGGGCAGAATAATATATTTTTCTCTAGCCTCATTCTTGGAAACTGCCAAACTGGCTGAAATTTTCCAAAAAAATTGAACCTGAGATAGAACACCTGACATGGAAAATTTCAGCCCAAGCAGTTAATCTGACTAAGTTATAAGCAACCAGAACAAGGATTTTATAATGTAAAGTGTTGGACAACTTTAACAATAGGCAGTATTACCAGTCTCACCTATAATAAAACTCCCAGTACTCATTTAGCACCAGGTAAATAATATCATAGTTCAGATTATACAAAAATAATAGCCCTCACAAATGTGAATATCTCACACATACCCATTCACATTAGTGAGGGCTATTATTTTTTGCATGATTTTCTGCATGATTTAGGTTGAAGTTCAGGAAAACTCTTAAATATGTGCTTAGCTCCCACTGAAGTCAATGGGATTTGAGCATGTTTCTAATGCTTTACATGTGCTTAAGTGCTTTCATGAATTGGGGTCTTAAGCTATTTTCTAGGTAAAGTGACTAATTTATATTTTATGGAGAGTGAGAAAGAGTCACATGAAATGGACAATCTGAGGTTTCCACACATCAGAAAACTGCATAACTGCAAGTGATGGCTGCAGCTACATCCTAATTCCTGCCTAATCCTGAGTGGTTTACTTCTCAAAATAAACAGTCTGTACTTTATGTCCTTACTGGATTACTGTGAGTAGGATGTTTACATAATGGATATAGCTAAGTATACCCCAAAAATAACAGGAGAGCAATTCCTTCCCAAGTGCTAGAACGTAGTGTAATTTAGTAGATCTATTTCAATATATCAGTAGATGCTGTCTAGTGATAGTACTCCGATTGTGTCCCATCCTTCCCTACAGAGTTCATTTCACTGAAATGTTGATTTGCATGACTATTTTCCAGTGGCTACAAACATGGAGGCAAACCCTTCATTCAGTATAAGTAAACATACTTTACTTTTTTATGCACAACAGATCCTAATATACTAAATATTACTAATAGTACTGCTAATAATAACATTGTACTTGCATCTATCATACAAAGATCTAAGAGCACTTTTAAAAACCAACAGGACATGAGTCTCAGTTACAGGGAAATGTCTCTTAAAGTGAGTGAAAATTATTTTGACACTCTCTTTAAGGCCCCTTTACACTGCCAGAGTGGTGTAAATGGCCCTAGTGCCAATGACAATGAGCCCAATAAAATTCCAACATATTGTAAGGCAGGTCTGAACTACTATACCCAGTTTACAAATGGGTAATTGGAAGCACAGATGTGGTAATTGACTTGCCCAAGGTTACAAAATGAAAAATGTTGACAGAGCTGAAAATTGAAGAAAGAAGTCCTCACTTCCAATCTCCTGCTCTAACCACTGGACACATGGCTTTATTAATTCACACCTTTATATTAATTGATTTAGTCATGTTAGGTTAACATCCATCACAGCACAGGCATAACAGGTTCCTCCCTGTAGGAGAACAATTAAGAATTCATTGAAGCTAACTCCCTTCAATGGCGGGATTTCCTTATTCTAACCAACAGCACACAATGACCAATGTCAGCAGTGAATGTGATGTATGCTCATGCCAAACAATTGAAAAAGGTGGTGGAGTCATGACCACTACAACCAACATGCCACAGAGCAAACCAGGATTCAGAGATTGCACAGAAATCTCAAATACTGTGTCACAGAACATATATCAGACACAGAGAACCGTAGATATATTCCTGGCCAGATCCTCAGCTGGTGGAAATCAGAAAAGCTCTATTGAAAAGGAGCGATGTTGATTTACACCAGTTGATGATATTTTCTTTCATAAATCCCCTCTTTATATTCTCAGGCATAATCAGTCTAAAAACACAGCTAAAGGGCACACAAACTTGAACGGGCAAGAATCTATTTATTCATATTTTGGGGATTTATACTACTCTACAATAGTCATCTAATCCTATAATATGATCCAACAAGGGCATTTTAATCATTTAAAATGGAAAATATTTATATTATATTAATTAATTATATAATGTTATATTAAATTATATTGTTACGTCATATTATATGTAATACATTATTAACAACAACAGCAGCAGCTTGTAGAGACTCAGATTGGGGATCAGGGCCCCGTTGTGCACGGTGTTAGAGTCACAGAGAGTAAAGAGATAGTCCCTGCCCATGAAGAGGTTTGATAAGAAACAACAATAATAAATAAATAGAGGGAGGACAAGGAAAACAATCACGGTGAAGTAATAATTTCAGCATACTAAGGCTGAAATCCTGGCCCCCTTAATGTCAATGGCAAAACTCCCATTGATTCCAGTGGGGCCAGGATTTCATCCCAGCTGTTCAGTCAACCTCAGTATTCGATGTATCAAGACAGAGGTAAGTTTTAAGGAGCGATTTTGAAGAACCATAATTTAGTAAGTTTTTTGCTAATTTTGTGGAGGTCCTTCATGTGTAGGAATAGCATGGGGGAAAGTATGAAGGTATGTGTGGGAAAACTGAGCTAAAAGGGTGAGTTCAGACTACAATAACATAATGTTTCATGCTAATACAAAAATATACTATAATGTCTTAAAGAAACAAGGTGCTGTTGATACTAAAGGGCAAAAGAACTGTAACGTTTGAAGATTAACTAGCTTTCCATTTATAGATTGTTATTGCACGATTGAAGCATTGCCACTGACTTTGTTTTCAGAATATACTGAATTTAAGGAAACTCTTTTGTTCCATTTGCAGCCCACATGCTGATACAGCATCTCATCTCCTATTGTTCTGACTCCTAACTATTGTCTGATACACTTGATGTGCTAAAAGATAATAGCACATTGACTGAAGTTACCTTAGAAATAGCAAAGGAATGGTTACTTACCCTACAGAACCTGTGCTTCTTTGAGATGCATATCAGTGCCCTGCATGACCTCACACTCCTAAGTGTAAGGGAAAAAGGGTAGGAGCAGACCAATCATCTCTCATTTCCTTCACCAATACAGAATCCAGACAGTATAGACTGTGTGATAACTTCCTCCCAGTTTCAGCAGGATAGACATGGCTAACCTTTCCGGAGCACCAGACACACCTGAGTCAGCTACCCTCCTTCAGGTGGACAACCAAGCGCCCTACAGGCCTTTGTCATCCAGCTGACCTCAGAGAACCTGATAATTTAGGAGCAAATCATGCAACTGTGTGCTGAAAATGCCATACTCCAGACATGGCTCACACAGGCCTATTTCCTGATATCACAGTACAGCAATTAGGGCTGTCCTCTCCCAGAAACTCGATCCCAAACAAATGTTACGCCGTGCACTTATTACTCAAGGAAGCTCACCTCCGCAGAACTAAACTACAAAATGCTTGATAAGGAACTCCTGGCGATAAAAACTGCCTTTGTGGAATGGTGGCACTACTTGGAAAGATCTCGCCACCTGGTCCAGTTATTCATTGACCTTAAAAACCTGGACTATCTATGTAGGGTGAAATCCTTAAACCAACAGCAGCTTTGATGTGCCCTATTTTTCTCATGGTTCAATTTCATTATCACCCACCACCTCGGATCCAAAAATGGTAAGACAGACACCCTGTCCCGAAGATATGATACCAACCCAGGAGGCCTTGCCCAGGAACCAACCCTCATTCTCAAATCCTGTAACTTCCACAGTGCAGCTTTTCACCAGGCTATACTCAGACTGATATGCTCTGCCTCTGCCTCAGGAATTTCACCTGACAAACAAGCTATTATCCACAAGCAGCTGAATGATTCCTGGGAAGCAGGGCCAGATTTAGGGGCACCAAAGCAACTGCCTGAGGTTGCAGACTTGGGGGCCACTGGGCTTGGGGTGCTATTTCTGTTGCTAGCAACAAAAAGAAAAATAGAATGTTTTAAGTAAAATGTTTCAGGTATTCCGTATGTGGATTAATTTTTCACTAATCTCCTAGCATGTTCTGGACCTTTGTGATTGAGGAGCGAAGCGTAAATAATGGAAGTCCTACTACTAAGGAATTAGCAGATTTACCTGAAGATAAGGAAAGGAATGGAGAATCATCCAGCTTTCTTGGCGGTGTAAAGGAGAGTGACGATAAAGAAGAATGTGGCTCACATAAAAAAGAGAGTCATGACAAAGAAAAGTCTGGTTTACGTGAAAAGGAGAGAAATGATAAAGAAGAATTAGCCTTGCATGGTCACATACACGGCAATGTGAAAAAATGCACACCACAAATCAATACACCAGATACTGCTTTATGGACAGTGATCCTAAACTCTGCCAACATTGACTGTACAATTTTGAATGGATGAGGCAAAATCAAGGATATGATATTTCCAGTAAGTGAGCAGAAGCAACACTTCTCAAAGTCACACTGCAAAAGAGTGCTCGAGAATGGTGAGAAACTGAATTGGCTTTGGCTAGTTTACTTAAAATCAACTGACAAAATGTTCTGGTTTTGTTGCAAACTAGTTAACGAGAATGCCAAATCACTGATTGTGCTTTCTAGGTACAATTACTGGCATAACTTAGCTAATGCTCTGAAGCAACATGAAAAGACACCAGGCCATTTTACAGCCTACTTCCAACAGATGGAGGTTGAGTCCAACTCAAGTTGAATAAGTGCACGGACATAGAAAATCAGCGCATTAATAATGTAAAAACCCAGCATTGGAGGAATGGGCTTCAGCATCTGATCTCAATTAATCCTCTTCCTTGCAAAGAAAAAATTGCCTTTCTGGGGCTCATCGAATAAGTTGTTCACAGAATATAACTGTGATTTCCTCAGTTTGGTAGAGCTCCATGGGAAATCCAACAATTTCATGCATGAGCACCTATGTTGAGTAGTTCATAAAGAAGCCACTGACCACATTACTGCAGCAAAATAATTTAAAACAAATTGATTGATGTTATGACAAGGAAGGTGCTTGATAACATATTGATGCAGCTCAGCAAAGTGAAGTACTACACCATAATAATGGACTGCATTCTGAACATTAATAACAATGAAAAGGTATCATTTACAATAAGATTTGTTGACAATGAGGATGGTTGTATCCAAGTGATGGAACACTTTATCTGTTTCTGGTTTGTGAATGACTCTACTGGAAAAGGCCTACCAGAACTGTTCATGAACATTTTAAATGAGAAGAAAATAAATCTTCAGGACTGCCATGGCCAAGGCTATAACAATGGTCTGAACATGAAGGTTAAAAACAGTGGCGTCCAGGCAAGGATCCCTGTGCTGAATTCAAGAGCTTTCTTGTGACTGCCATTCCCATCAATGATAAAGACCTCTATGCTGAATTGGACAATATCCGTCACTTTTTGCCACATGGGAAGCACTCTCCACTCCAAGTTCTCCAATTCATTCATGATGTAGAACTGAAGGACGCTTTTCCTAATATGTGAATAGCTTTGAGGATTCTCCTCATGCTGCCAGTTACAGTTGTGAATGGTGGTTGTGAGCACAGCTTTTTGAAGCTCAGACTCATTAAAACATATCTTCAGTTGACGATGGCTGATGAGAAACTGAAATCACTTGCTATTTTATCGCTTGAAAATGCCATTGGCCAGTCTTTGAATTTCTCTGATGCTGTACTTCAGTTTGCGAGGGCAAAGATTAGAAAAGTTACCTTTTGAACTAAAGGACTTGGGTTAACATTCTAAGGCTGTCACTTACTGTAACACTATTTAATACTGGTCCACCCAATGTTGGTGCACACTTCAATTTCTTCATGTTAATACATTTCAGTTATTCTTAAAATAAAAGTTTCTATAAGCTTAGAGGAAATTATTTTTTTTATTTGCTTATGTATGACATGAATACATAGATCTACAGATCCTAGCAAGCAAATTTATCTTCTAACATGACAGGAATAACTCATGCATGCAAATTGTGCATCAAAGTCATGAAATGGTTTACAAATGCAATAAAAAATAAGGTATTAAAAAAGTTTAACAAATGGAAGTGGGGGGGCCCTGAAAAGGCTCTTTGCCTGGAGTACCATTTGGTTTAGGGCTGGCCCTGTCGGGAGGGGATCACATACGTAAGGCACTGCATCTATGTTCCCCCTGGACCCACAAGACTTGCAGTCCTAAAAGTATGCTGAGATTTTCCCCTAGCAAGACATGTGGGGCGCTTCAAGACCCAACGACTAATATTCCACTCCTTTTGATGTCCCCAGAAGTACCTGACAATACAGTCATTCATTGCCTCCTGTGAGGTTTGTACCCATGCCAAGACACCATGCCACAAGACCCACAGTCTCCTCTATCCCTTGGACACCCCATCTTGACCCTGGGAAACTACCACCCTAGACTTTATTGTAGAATTACCAGAGCAAAACAATTTTACAATAATTTTCACAGTAATGGACTACATTACCAAAATGAACTACGTCACCCTTGCACTGGCCCCCCTTCTGCTGAAGAGACAGCCCAGATATGGATTAGCAATGTAGTCTTCTCCCACAGCTTTCCAGAATGCATCACCTTTGATTGAGGGTCTTAGCTCATGTATTCGGTTCTGGTGCAAGGCCCTTCACCTTCTGGGAGGCTGAGAATGTCTTTCCTCCATTTACCATCCCCAGTCCTATGGCCAAACAGAAAGGGTCAACCAAATTCTTGAGCAGTATCTATGCTGCTACACCAATCAAAGAATTTTCTGTAGTATCTGGCTGATGAATCTTGCCCATATGCTCAGGGTTTAGCGAATCGCCATATTTGGAGTCAGGAAGGAATTTTCCTCCAGGGCAGATTGGAAGAGGCCCTGGAGGTTTTTCGCCTTCCTCTGTAGCATGGGGCACGGGTCACTTGCTGGAGGATTCTCTGCTCCTTGAAGTCTTTAAACTACGATTTGAGGACTTCAATAGCACAGATATAGGTGTGAGGTTTTTTTGTAGGAGTGGGTGGGTGAAATTCTGTGGCCTGCGTTGTGCAGGAGGTCAGACTAGATGATCGTAATGGTCCCTTCTGACCTAAATATCTACGAATCTGTGAATCTATGAATCCCCGCCATTTGTCTTCACATCTCCCCTACACAGATTGTGCCTACAACAACATATGCCATGCATCTATTGGGCAAACGATGGTACAAAACAGACCATGCATCTACAAGGCAAACTATGGGTACCACCCCTGATTCCAGCCACAATTATCTGGGTTGTCTCCCAACCTGGCCATCTCAGACCTGATCCAGCAGATTCATTGGGACCAGGAAGAAGTGAAGGGACACCTGGAAAAAGCAAGAGCAGACTATAAACGGCATGTGGACTAGCATTGACAGCAAGGCATCACCTACTCCATGGAACAAAAGGTATGGCTCTCCATGGAGTATCTCCACACAAACAGACCTGTGCGTAAGCTGGACTTGTGAGATGCTGGACCTTTCAAGTTCTTGCAACAACTTATTCAGTCACCTTTGAACTACAACTACCCTGCTGTAAGGGAGCAGTATGACTGCTCAGAGCTCCGGTACGAAACTGCAGAAAAACCTGAGTGTCTCTGGATTAAATTTAGAAGTGTGTGCAACAAGAGTGATGTAGTGGTGGGAGTCTGCTATAGACCACCGGACCAGGGGATGAGGTAGATGAGGCTTTCTTCCGGCAGCTCACGGAAGCTACTAGATCGCATGCCCTGATTCTCATGGGTGACTTTAATTTTCCTGATATCTGCTGGGAGAGCAATACAGCGGTGCATAGACAATCCAGGAAGTTTTTGGAAAGCGTAGGGGACAATTTCCTGGCGCAAGTGCTAGAGGAGCCAACTAGGGGGGGCGCTTTTCTTGACCTGCTGCTCACAAACTGGGTAGAATTAGTGGGGGAAGCAAAAGTGGATGGGAATCTGGGAGGCAGTGACCATGAGTTGGTTGAGTTCAGGATCCTGACGCAGGGAAGAAAGGTAAGCAGCAGGATACGGACCCTGGACTTCAGGAAAGCAGACTTCGACTCCCTCAGGGAACGGATGGCCAGGATCCCCTGGGGGACTAACTTGAAGGGGAAAGGAGTCCAGGAGAGCTGGCTGTATTTCAAGGAATCCCTGTTGAGGTTACAGGGACAAACCATTCCGATGAGTCGAAAGAATAGTAAATATGGCAGGCGACCAGCTTGGCTTAATGGTGAAATCCTAGCGGATCTTAAACATAAAAAAGAGGCTTACAAGAAGTGGAAGGTTGGACATATGACCAGGGAAGAGTATAAAAATATTGCTCGGGCATGTAGGAATGATATCAGGAGGGCCAAATCGCACCTGGAGCTGCAGCTAGCCAGAGATGTCAAGAGTAACAAGAAGGGTTTCTTCAGGTATGTTGGCAACAAGAAGAAAGCCAAGGAAAGTGTGGGCCCCTTACTGAATGAGGGAGGCAACCTAGTGACAGAGGATGTGGAAAAAGCTAATGTACTCAATGCTTTTTTTGCCTCTGTTTTCACTAACAAGGTCAGCTCCCAGACTGCTGCGCTGGGCATCGCAAAATGGGGAAGAGATGGCCAGCCCTCTGTGGAGATAGAGGTGGTTAGGGACTATTTAGAAAAGCTGGACGTGCACAAGTCCATGGGGCCGGACGAGTTGCATCCGAGAGTGCTGAAGGAATTGGCGGCTGTGATTGCAGAGCCATTGGCCATTATCTTTGAAAACTCGTGGCGAACGGGGGAAGTCCCGGATGACTGGAAAAAGGCTAATGTAGTGCCAATCTTTAAAAAAGGGAAGAAGGAGGATCCTGGGAACTACAGGCCAGTCAGCCTCCCCTCAGTCCCTGGAAAAATCATGGAGCAGGTCCTCAAAGAATCAATCCTGAAGCACTTGCATGAGAGGAAAGTGATCAGGAAAAGCTAGCATGGATTCACCAAGGGAAGGTCATGCCTGACTAATCTAATCGCCTTTTATGATGAGATTACTGGTTCTGTGGATGAAGGGAAAGCAGTGGATGTATTGTTTCTTGACTTTAGCAAAGCTTTTGACACGGTCTCCCACAGTATTCTTGTCAGCAAGTTAAGGAAGTATGGGCTGGAAGAATGCACTATAAGGTGGGTAGAAAGCTGGCTAGATTGTCGGGCTCAACGGGTAGTTATCAATGGCTCCATGTCTAGTTGGCAGCCGGTATCAAGTGGAGTGCCCCAAGGGTCGGTCCTGGGGCCGGTTTTGTTCAATATCTTCATAAATGATCTGGAGGATGGTGTGGATTGCACTCTCAGCAAATTTGCGGATGATACTAAACTGGGAGGAGTGGTAGATACGCTGGAGGGGAGGGATAGCATACAGAAGGACCTAGACAAATTGGAGAATTGGGCCAAAAGAAATCTGATGAGGTTCAATAAGGATAAGTGCAGGGTCCTGCACTTAGGACGGAAGAACCCAATGCACAGCTACAGACTAGGGACCGAATGGCTAGGCAGCAGTTCTGCGGAAAAGGACCTAGGGGTGACAGTGGACGAGAAGCTGGATATGAGTCAGCAGTGTGCCCTTGTTGCCAAGAAGGCCAATGGCATTTTGGGATGTATAAGTAGGGGCATAGCGAGCAGATCGAGGGACGTGATCGTTCCCCTCTATTTGACATTGGTGAGGCCTCATCTGGAGTACTGTGTCCAGTTTTGGGCCCCACACTTCAAGAAGGATGTGGATAAATTGGAGAGAGTCCAGCGAAGGGCAACAAAAGTGATTAGGGGTCTGGAATACATGAGTTATGAGGAGAGGCTGAGGGAGCTGGGATTGTTTAGCCTGCAGAAGAGAAGAATGAGGGGGGATTTGATAGCTGCTTTCAACTACCTGAAAGGGGGTTCCAAAGAGGATGGCTCTAGACTGTTCTCAATGGTAGCAGATGACAGAACAAGGAGTAATGGTCTCAAGCTGCAGTGGGGGAGGTTTAGATTGGATATTAGGAAAAACTTTTTCACTAAGAGGGTGGTGAAACACTGGAATGCGTTCCTAGGGAGGTGGTAGAATCTCCTTCCTTAGAGGTTTTTAAGGTCAGGCTTGACGAAGCCCTGGCTGGGATGATTTAACTGGGAATTGGTCCTGCTTCGAGCAGGGGGTTGGACTAGATGACCTTCTGGGGTCCCTTCCAACCCTTATATTCTATGATTCTATGATTCTATGCTCTCTGAAGATTCATCTGGTATTTCATGTATCACATTTCAAACCCTACATAGAAAGCCCTTTCCTTCACAGGATCGAGCCACTTCCTTCATTAGTACAGGTACAGGACCATGAGCAATAAGTGGCACCTGGACCACCCCGACAAACCACCTGGACCCTGATCTCCACACCACAGGCCACAACCAGACACACCTGAATCCCCACCCCACTGAGCTCCCCACACTCAGGCCTTCCTGCGGAGCTCTATTGCCCTGATACCCAGGTACCACTCCCCCCACCTGCAGAGCCCCAACCACCTTCACCTGGACCCCCCAGCAGAGTCCCATTACCATTGAACCCAGAATCCCCCAACAAGCCCCTGTGCATCCAGATCCCCCACATACCCAGATCCCCCACTGAGTCACCTGCACCCGGATTGACCCATACCTCTCAACCAACACCTGTCTGCCCACATTAAGCCCCTCCACGCTTGGATCCTGCCTTGCTGAGCCTGCCTGCCCACACTTGATGCACCAGCCATGGAGTGGCAGGGCCCTGGGGTGTTTCTGAGACAGGCCTGGCCCTTGTGCTGTATCCTCACCACTGAGTCCATGTCCCAGTGGGTAGCTGCACAGTGATCTCCAACCTCTGTGCAGCCAGTGGCCTGTGTACCCCAATGCCATGCTGGAGCCTCCACATTTATTTAACAAATAAAAATTGCAGAATTTTAAAATATTGTGTGCAGAATTTTTATATTTTTGGCACAGATTTTTTTTTTTTGGCTCAGAATGCCCTCAGGAGCACAGGTTGCAGCCTTCAAAAGGAAGGCTCTCTATCATTTGGACCATCTCTGGTATTCCTAAAGCTTGGAGCCATGAATCCCTGGACCTATAGATGGAGGTAGCCATTGAGTGTTCTGCAGTATCTGATGCCTCTAACACTGCTTGTAGTGATATTTGAGGTACCAGCTGTCCCTCAGATATAACAGATGTTTAGTTGCTTCCTCTGTTTTGTTTTGCTTTTTGAGGAATTTTCTCTATAAACTGTGATAACCTTGCCCCAATTCAGGTAATTATACTTTTCCAGGAGTGCCTAGTAACTTGAGAGGAACATCTGCAGACTTGATGATGATAAATTTTCCTGCCATATAAACCGCTTTTATTGAGTCATGTTGAAGGTCCCTACTGTCTGGACCTTTCACGCACTGCTGCTGCTATCAGAGACCCTGAAACTCAGTGCATGTAGGAACTTGATAGCTGCTACCTGCCTTCTTAGACATAGGGGCCACAGATGCTGTCAGCCTCTTTTTTTTTTTTTTTTTTTGTCTGGTTCCAATAGCCCCACAGTAATAGGCATGGCCAGGGAGTAATGCAATAGCTTCCTGCACTGAATCCACAGAAATTTCTCAGGCATGCCACGTGATGCAAAAGTTCTTGAAATATTTTAAAATTGCCTTGCTCAGTGATGCAAAAGTTCTTGAAATATTTTAAAATTACCTTGCTCAACGGGAGTGGAGGGTATTACTGCATTGTCTGGTGAGGAAGAGGAGAGCACTGCTGGGATCAAATGCTATTCTGACTCCCGTAGCTATTCTTCCTCAGTTTCCTGTCCTGGTGAGCAAGGCCAGCCTGTGACAGCTGCCCCTCTTGAGTGATGCTACAAAGTTTGTTAGGGGAAGGAGACCTCATTCTGGGAAGAGGTCATCAGTAAAGGCAGGCCTCCTGTATGGTTGTATACCCCAACAGGCCAAGACTGCATATTGTAGGAATAAGGGCCTGTGGGCTGAGGGTATGGATACCACGGTGAGTGCTCTAGCATGGGTCTATGTTTACAGTGGTGGCTCCTGGTTTCTCTGTCAAATAGTAGGAGTCATAGGAGTGGGAACTAAGTGAATGGGAGATGGGATACCTGCCTACTGTGCCCTGGAAAGGAGGAAGAAAATAAGTATGGCTCCTCTAGTGGAAGGGCTAGCCCATCTAGCATTCTAATTGAACTTGCATTACCCCTCTTTCTCCCTCCCTCCCTCCCTCCTCCCCCCCCAACAGAGCTGACTGGTACTGTAGCAAAACTGGTAGTTGGTACTAAAGGTTGGTACCTAAAAGGTGCTGTAATAGCTCAAGAGAGTAATGGTGACTGAGACTATGTGGTCACCACAAAGTCACTTGGCACCAAAAAGAACTTTGATCTCTGGCAAGCATCTGTGCTGCATAGATCAGCACAATAGTCACAGGTTCCAGGGTCATCAGCACTGTGCCAAAACCTATATGGGGGGTGAAGTGTGGGCTGCTGTCTGAGATGGTACTGAAGGTGCCCAGTGACCAAATTTTCCCCGTTTGAACTATGAACTATCCTTTCGCGAAATGGCCTAAGAAGACCATGACCCATTTTACTAGGTTGCAGGCAGGGTAACTTAGGTCTGTGCTCTCTAGGAATGATGTTCCTTTCTACCCCTTGCAGAGAAGTGGGTGGAAGACTCCTTTGATACTGCTGAAGATTTATAGCCAGTGCCGGTCTTACGGGTGGGCGATGTGGGTGACCACCCAGGGCGCTATGATCAGGGGGGTGCTGCAGTCAAGAGCAGCATTTCTCAAACTGGGGGTCCCAACCCAAAAGGGGGTTGCAAGACTATTGTGGGGGGCGGGGGGTCACAAGGGTGGCAGGCGGTGGCCAGGTGCCCAGCTCTGAAGGCTGGACTGCTGCTCGTAGCATCGTACAAGTAAGGGTGGC
This sequence comes from Caretta caretta, assembly GCF_965140235.1. Classification (NCBI taxonomy): domain Eukaryota; kingdom Metazoa; phylum Chordata; order Testudines; family Cheloniidae; genus Caretta; species Caretta caretta. The sequence goes on along the minus strand of NC_134206.1, from coordinate 336,419,144 downwards.
ATGGTATAGCAAAGAAAGGGCACCAAAATACAAGTTTCCCCAGGGCACCATTTTCCCTAAGGCCAGCCTGCTGCAGCCAGGAAGCCATGGTAATGGGGATGATCACGTAGTGTGCAGCTATACACAATCCATCCAATGCAGTCATTGCGAGGGGGAAGAGATGAAGAATTCCAGTCAAATGGAGAGCTTGTAATAGGGCAGAGAAGGAGAGGCTGCCTCCAAGGTAATCATGAGACCCAGATACTTTGGGCCTCTGTCGTTAATAACCAGCATATTGAATTTCAGACAGAAGTCAAGGGGTGAGGTTTTCAAATGGCCTTTAAAATTAGCCTCAAGTAGAGTATGTTGTATTAATCTAGTACTGAGATAACATAGGTGTGGTTCAATTCCTGGTTCTACTATAGACTTTCTGTATGACCTGAGGTCACCTAAACTCTGTGTCTCAATTCCCCATCTATCCCATGGGGATAATACTTCTTCCTTTGCCCGTCTTGTCTACTGAGACTGTAAACTCTTCACAGCAGTGATGGTCTTTTAGTGTGTTTGTACAGGGCCTAGCACAGGGGTTCTCAAACCAGGGCTTGTGATCCCTCAGGGGGTCATGAGGTTATTCCATGGGGGTCATGAGCTGTCAGTCTCCATGCCCAAACCCCGCTTCACGTCCAGAATTTATAATAGTGTTATATATTAAAAACATATTTTTTTATCTTTAAGGGGGGTCACACTCAGGCTTCCTGCATGAAAAGGGTCACCAGTGCAAAAGTTTGAGAATCCCTAGGCACAATAGGTGATATTGTAATACAAGTAGCAAATAAATGAAACTTTGCTGGATGAATACTTTTATCTTTACCATGCATAATTACTCTATTTGTTCTAATATTTAATTGCTATTTTGTTTATTATATTTGCATTGAAGGCAACAAATATCTTAGTTCTTGTCCTTAGCCAGTATATCCACAAACCACTGATCGTTCCATTTGTAGGGATAATAAATACTATTTATTTTGCACATGGAAGACCAGTTTAAAGGATGTCAGATTACAAGGACAGTGCAGGAAAAAAAGCATGAGATTTTTCACTCTATAACTTCATGGGAACAACGGAGACCAGTGAACAGTTTCTGTTCGTCTGATCATATATTTGACTCATAATTCGGGTGATTGGAGCTTTGCACACAACTACAACTTAAGCAGTAACAGCACATATTTTGCACAATATCTCATGGAGACATTATGAAAACTGAAATCAGTAACTAGTGCACCCCATCACAGCTCACCAGTGTTGGCGAGTTGTTAGCTTTCATGCATATTTGCCAAAATTAGATAATTAACACTATTGTAATGCCTTTCAGAGGTCATTTATCCCTCTAGTTTGATTTCTGTCTAATTTGATTTCTGTTTGATTTGATTACTAGGCATACCTCTGTAGAAAACAAGCCATCCCAGTTTGCCAAGCATCTCTATAATAGGAATTAGTCTTGTACACACTACAGTTCAGGAACCACTGGTACAGAGAAGAACAAAATCCAGTAAAAGTACTTCAAAAATGCTGTGTAATTCACTTTTTCTTTACAGTCTCAGCATGAATATTTGTATATGCTTGATGCAATGATTACTGACACAATGCTACTCTTCCCGTCCTTATTATCCAGCAGGATGGCCAGGGGTTTACCTAATTAAACAGACTAGAAATCCCATTAAATGGACTGCATGAAATGGTTTCTCACGGGGTCTCTCAATTACATGGACATCCCCATTGTCCAGCTCCTGATTAGTGCTACCAGCAGTTTTTAAACAGTAAATATAACACAGCTACCACTCTGAAACCTATTTTGACACAAGCACTCAAGCATCTCGTTTAACTATTTGACTTACTCCTATGTATATACTGAGTGTGACTATTTTCTATCATATGAAGGACGTCCTATCACCTCCATAGCAGTATACATGGTAAACTACTGATCTGCCTGAAGCATGGAAGGAAAATATTGTTTAACATTTTGGTGATGAAAAATGAGATTTTTCAATATGACATATAAGTACCCAATGTAGTAATGCCAAGGTACCAATAACAAAGCATGCTTACATCCAGCTGATCACTTTAGTACACAGGTGGTTCTATGGGCTGCACACCCAAGGTCAGAATCAGACTTCTGGTTTTATCAAGGACTGAGGCCTAGTAGTTCAGAAAGAAGTATTGCTAGCTCTCAGTGAGGAAAACTCAAACCAAAATGTATTTTTCTTCTCCCCCGCCCCCATCCCCATTTCTAGCAGCTAAAGCTAAAACATTGGTTTTTGATGCTTTGAAACCAAAAGATATGACGAAAACAAGAATATTGTGGGGGTGGATAGAGAGAAGAGACAGTCCCACACACAATGATCTGTCTGGGAAGATGAATGAGACTTCAAGCAAAAACAGCATTGTTAGCATGACCCTGGTGTTAGGTGTGGAAGGCAAATGCATTTGGTGATGAATCACTGTCTGACAAAAGGATGCATCTTATAATAACAGCAAAAAACAGTATTACATTCTCTTTGCTAGATGCTTGTCTTTCATCTCATCCACTTGCCATCTTGAAAGCTTGTTCCTTCCAGCAACAGAATTTGGTCCTATAAAAGATATTACTTCACCAACCTTGTCTTTTGTTATTTGACCTCTCAATTACATTTAATTTAACAGTTCTGTTGTTTCCACGGCCCTTTTTCAGTCTCAACATTTGAAATGTGGATACCCTACTTCTGTAGATAGTTTAGATTACCAACTGTTTTTGGTGAGGATTCTTTTTCACTGCATTTCCATGGAAGCTCTTCTCTACAACATAACTTTGTCTAATCATCAGCCTCCCTGAAAAGATTAATCATTATATCTACTCGGCTTTCAGGGATGTCTACACTGTAGTAAAAAGACCCCAAAGCACTGAGTCTCAGAGCCTGGGTCAGTTGACTGGGGCTCACAGGGTGTGGAGCTAAAAAAGTGCAGTGTGGACTTCTGGCTTGGGTTGGAGCCTGGGCTGTGGGACCCATCCCATCACAAGGTTTCAGAGCTCCATCTACACCCCAAGCCTGAATATCTACACTGCAGATTCAGAGCCTTGTGAGCCCAAGTCATACAGTCACAGAAATGTAGGGTTGGGAAAGACCTTGAAGTCATCAAGTCCAGCCCCTTGTGTTGTAGCATAAACAAATAAACCTAGATCTTCCCTGACATGTGTGTATCCAACTTGTTTTTAAAAGCTTCCAATGAGGGGACTCCGCGACCTCCCTTGGAAACCTATTCCAGAGTTTAACTACTCTTATAGTTAGAAAGTTTTTCCTAATATCTAATCTAAATCTCCCTTGCCACAGATTAAGCCCATTATTTCTTGTCATGGCTTCAGTGGACATGGAGAACAATTGGTCACTGTCTCTTTATAACAGCCCGTAGCCTATTGAAGACTGTTATCATAGCCCTTCAGTCTTCTTTTCTCAAGATTAACAGTCCCAGTTTTTTCAATCTTTCCACATAGTAAAGTTTTCCAAACCTTTCATCATTTTGTTGCTCTTCTCCGGACACTGTATAATTTGTCCACATCTTTCCTAAATTGTGGTGCCCAGAACTGGACACAGTACTCCAGCTGGGGTCTCACCAGGGCTGAGTAGAGTGGGATGATAACTTCCTGTGGCTTATGTACAACACTCCTGTTAATACACCCCGGAATCATATTAGCCTTTTTTGCAGCTGCCTGATATTGATGACTCATCCCATTTGTGGTCCCCAGATCCTTTTTAGCAGCACTACCACCTAGCCAGGTATTCTCCATTTTGCAGTTGTGCATTTGATTTTTTTTCCTTCCTAAGTGATGTATTTGTCTTTATTGCATTTCTTTTTGTTGAGTTCAGATCAATTCTCCAATCTGCAAGATCATTTTTTAAATTTTAAACCTGTTCTCCAAAGTGCTTGCTCCCCTCCCAGCTTGATGCCATCTGAAAATTTTATAAGTACACTTTCTACTCCTTTATCCAAGTCATGAATGAAAATATTGAATAGTACCACACCTTGGACTGACCCCTGTGGGATCCCCACTAGATACACTATCCCAATTTGACAGCCAACCACTGATCACTACTCTTTGAGTATGGTCTTTCAACCAGTTGTGTAACAACCTTATAGTAATTTCATCTAGAGCATACTTCCACATTTGTTTATGAGAATGTCATGAGGAATTGTGTCATAGGCCTCACTAAATTCAAGGTATATTATGTCTCCTGCTTCCCCCTATCCACTAGGTACAGTGCTTGATTTGTAAAGAAAGAGGTATCAAGGCTCAAGAAATTGTTTCATAACTGACACAGCAAGCCCAGAGGTGCTGGGGCTATGAACTGTTAAGCCTAGAAGTGCTGGGGCTCAACCCTGGCAAGCCCCAGCACAAACTAGGTCAGTGACCCTATCAAATTAGGGAATTCAATTGCTTTGGCATGATTTGTTCTTGACCATTCCATGCCGACTGTTCCTTATAGCACTATTATCCTCCAGGTGCTCCAAATTGATTGTTTAATAATTTGCTCCAGTATCTTTCCAGGCTGATTGAAGTTAGGCTGATTGTCTACAGTTCCCTGGGGTCAAAATAGCGAAAGGCCAAATTAAAAATATTTATATAAGGTAGATATTTTCAAGTCAGCAGAACCTGATAAAGTTCATCCTAGGGTACTTAAGGAACTAGCTGAAGCAATCTCAGAACCGTTAGCAATCATCTTTGAGAACTCTTGGAGGACGAGAGAGGTCCCAGAAGATTGGAGAAGAGCATACACAGTACCTATAGACTTTCATTTACCCCCGATTGTCAATATTAATTGTGTCATTAACCTTTTTAGTGAAGACTGAAGCAAAACAGGCATAAGCATGTCAGCTTTCTTGATGTCATCAGTTATTAGCTCTCCTTCCCCACTAAGTAGAGGACCTGCACTTTCCATCATACTTCTTTTCTACCTAATGCATTTAAAGAATCTCTTCTAATTATCTTTTATGTCTTTTGCCAGGTATAATGCATTCTGTGCCTTAGTCTTTCTGGTTTTGTCCCTACATACTTGTGCTGTTCTTTTGTTCTCCTCCCTATCAATTTGACCATGTTTCCACTTTTTGGAGAATTCCTTTTTGATTTTAAGGTCACTAAAGAGCTCCTGATGTAGTCATATTGGCCTCTTACTATTCTTCCTGTATTTCCTTTGCATTGGAACAGTTTGCAGTTGTGCCTTGAATATTGTCTCCTTCAGGAACTGCCAGTTCTCCTGAACTCAGTCAGCTGACCCAGGCTAGTCGTGGCCATGCCACTGATCTTTTATCACAGTGTAGTCATACTCTCAGAAAGACCTGCCTCAAGTTTGTTCTAAATGGTGGTCTTATTTATCTTAGCGACAGTTAGAATAAAATGATGCAGATAAGTAGGTCTCAAGTACATCCTGCACTGTACATGTAGGATGTGAGCCTGAAATCCAGCCTAGTTCCTTGCATTGTTATATTAATAACAGTCAATATGAATAATGAATTGTATTGTGTGTGTGGAGGGAGCCTATTTAAACATGTGTAACTAAATACATTTTCTGTGGTAAGGTACTTATCATAATTACTGACTTCTCATAAAGCCTGATCCTGCTTCACTGAAGTCAATCAAAGCTTTGCTATTAACTTGAATGAGAGTATGACCAGGGCCTTTGGGTGGCATTCAGACACACAACACAAAATATAGGCTTTTTGTGGGGCATTGGGAGGTTGCAATCCATCACCCGCAACTCAGAGGCAGACCACAGAGCAGCAACCTATTCCCACCTATTCCATCCTATGAGCCAGAAGAATGATTGCAGTCCCTCTGTAACCCCAGTGCAAGAATTCTAGGCTCTGGTGTCCATATACATGCAAACACAGTAATTCCTCTCCTAGTCTGCCTTTAGCAATGCCTGTTTACGCTTAACTCTGTTTGGGACTATCAGACCCCTCTTCCTCCTTTGGATGAACAATTTACAGCATACAATTTACAGCATGAGGGGCCTTATGCAAACTCTCCACATCTGGGTAATATCAGCCTTAGGAACTGTGATCTATGGTTCACTAAAACTGTAGAAGTATTGTGCAGGCATGGAGGGGATATTACGGGATATGCCTGGGGTAAGGACAATCTATGTGAGAGAGGATAGTCTCTGACTCTACTTCTCCATATTTGTGCAGGCTGTTCTTGCTATCCCTGGAAGTGTTAATCTGCATGGATCTTTGGCCAAGATACAGATCTGTATTACTAGGCTTTTACTATTGTCTGCAACTAAAAGCTGATCATGGCCTGAATTATGGCTCAAAGTCTTGGTTGCAGTGATGGTATCATGGACTGGTTACAATACACTTGGTATTTACAGTTTCTTCTGTACAATTTTATTCATCAAAGGGCTTGTTAATTAAATTAAACCAATGTAAGAACCAGGTCAATATATTCTGAACAACAACAACAAAAAGCCACTACAGTTAGGTTACTGAACAGCTCAGTTTTGCTCATTGCATGCTATTGATTTTTTGGCAGAGAGAAAGAAAAGAACAGATGGTAAAAGAAATAAATTAAGCTGCTGGTGATGGAATACAATATCACACTGAATTATAAAGAATGATGATCTCCAATCCCTTTAAATAGGCATTTGCATACAGTACAAGAAGCTTGTATTGTACAAGCCCTTAGCTGATTGTTTCAGAACCTCACAATAAATGGCTTATTTTCCAGTCACTGGAAATTTTGCATTTAATTTTATTCCCAAACCAAAATCAGAATGCTAATCCAAGGCAATTTGCAGGGGGTGAGATGGGTGCATTGTGCAGTGGTCTCATCAAAAGCTTTTAGAATGTTAAAAAAAAACACACCCAAAACCTCACTGTATTTCTTTACTGATAGCTTCATCACTGAAAAGCCCAGGTATATTGTAAAGTGGAGAGCTGAGTTATTAAAAAACATGGATTGAAATTTTTAATAAAGGTTTTTATATTATTCCTTGTCCATAGCCTGAAGAACTTGTAATAAATTTAATAAAACCCAGTCCATTTTGGAAAGAAATGTAAAAGATGCTAATGAAGGCAAGGGGCCAGTGTAATTCTATACAGGCTGCAGAACAGACTTAAATTCCACATGTAGGATTGCAGCAAATTAAAAAAAAAAAAAAAGGGTGGCGGGGGGCAAACTCAGCCCTAGTGTGCCTGAAACGCCATTCATCCTCTTCCTCCAGATCTCAGTTTGATCCTTCAGTACGAACACAATTCTTTTAAATGTGATTTAATCAGCATTTGGAATTGTACAGAGAAGAAGGGTGCACTTAGATACCAAGAGCTAGGTGTCTTATAACATATGATAGATTGTTTTTACATATGGTATAAGATTATTATTATTTTTTTTTGTATAAGACACAAGTTACTGACCATGGTTTAATGTCCCTTGAAACCAGAACATCACAAAGGAAACAAAAGACATGTAGTTTATTTGAATGAAAGTGCTTAAACAGAATTTTCACTTGCTCCTCAGTGAAAATACACCACGGCTGTTTTAATCTATTTTGCTATAATTTCTTATTAATAATATGATGTAGGTACTTTTCTTCTTTCAATTTCAAAGCACTTTACAAAGGTGATTAAGTATCAAAATCTCCACTGTAGAGATGGGGTATGAATATGTTCAGTAATCTGCACAAGGCCACAGAATAAGTCAGTGGCAAAACTGGATTGAACCCATCTTTTCTGAAAGCCAGTTCTATATGTTATTTAGAGATGGGTGAACTTTAAAAAGTACAACATTTGGTGTTGATTTGGAGAAGTACCCAAAACAATGAAATCCTTGCACCATTTAAGTCAATGACAACCATCCAATTGACATAAATGGAGCCAGGATTCCACCCTGAATATTTAGCTTATCTGAGATATCGGTACCCCAATGCCTTGGGTCTGCAAAAGTAGCCTGAAAATCTTATACGCATCAGATGAAGAGACATCTAGTCCTTCTTGCTTCTAGTTAATTAATAAATACTGCAAGAATAGCTTACCTTGTGGGCAGTTTTATTTCCAGTCCCTGAAGAAAGACAGAGGGACACAAAAGTGAAATATAATTTAGAGCAGTGGTTCTCAAACTAGGGCCGCCACTAGTTCAGGGAAAGCCCCTGGCGGGCCGGGCCAGTTGGTTTACCTGCCGCATCTGCAAGTTCAGCCGATCATGGCTCCCACTGGCTGCGGTTTGCCACTCCAGGCCAATGGGGGCTGCGGGAAGTGGTGTGGGCCAAGGGATGTGCTGGCCGCCCCTCCTGAAGCCCCCATTGGCCTGGAGTGGCGAACTGCAGCCAGTGAGAGCCGCGATTGGCCGAACCTGTGGACGCGGCAGGTAAACAAACCAGCCCGGCCCGCCGGGGCTTTCCCTGAACAAGCGGCAGCCCTAGTTTGAGAACCACCGATTTAGAGGGAATGTTAGTCAGAATATTTTCACAACACAAAAGATTTGACATAACGTTCTGGTAATGGTTCAAGCTTTTTTTTCTGTTATCCAAGCCAGTTCATCTCTCCTTAGTCTCTAGAAGATATCTCTACTCATAACATCCATGATTTGGCTCTAATTCACCTTATGTCATAAATCAGAAAGTACAGTAAATATCTCAAAACTTGACTGAATGTGATCACATGAGCCCAGTGAGATTTCAAAACAACATATAGAATTTACCAAGGGTGGGCAGACCACAAAACACGTATAGCAGGAATTGGCCAGCTTGTTTTGACTTGGCATCAATGCTTAGATTCAAGGGGCATGATTCTCCAGAGTGCTAAACACCCAGAGTTCCCATGGATTTCAGCTGGGGTTAAGCACCTTCAACTCCTCTGAAAAATCAGACCCAAAGACAAGAGGTGCCTCAGAAATACCAAACACTAGACATAGGGAACATTTGGTATCGATTATTCACTGGTTCTAAAGTTAGTTATCACTTCATCCTGGTTCTGCTTAGGAGAAACTATCAAAAAAGTGGCAGTGGTGGGATGGAGGAAAATAAAAATCCAATGAAAATGGCAACAGAACCATGGAGCTCACATCTTAACAAGGTCTGGCAAATCCTACCCAACATTCATCGAAGCTGTCAGACCACAGTTTGCACAGGGGTGGGGAGAACATATGCTTCACTCTATCACAGGGTGTAGCAATGACTGCTTTATCATATCATATCACAGTATGCCAACATTTTTTATGTCTGACTTAGAACAACGCTTCCTTAGCTCTTGTCCCCTAACACCTCTACTTTACTTGCGCTACATTGATGACATCTTCATCATCTGGACTCATGGAAAAGAAGCCCTTGAGGAATTCCAACTTGATTTCAACAATTTCCATCCCACCATCAACCTCAGCCTGGATCAGTCCACACAAGAGATCCACTTCCTGCACACTACAGTGCTAATAAGCAATGATCACATAACCACCACCCTATACCGGAAACCTACTGACCGCTATTCCTACCTACATGCCTCCAGCTTTCATCCAGACCACACCACACGATCCATTGCCCACAGACAAGCTCTACAATACAACCACATTTGCTCCAACCCCTCAGACAGAGACAAACACCTACAAGATCTCTATCAAGCGTTCTTACAACTACAATACCCACCTGCTGAAGTGAAGAAACAGATTGACAGAGCCAGAAGAGTACCCAGAAGTTACCTACTACAGGACAGGCCCAACAAAGAAAATAACAGAATGCCACTAGCCATCACCTTCAGTCATCACTAAAACTTCTCCAACTCATCATCAAGGATCTACAATCTATCCTGAAGGATGACCCATCACTCTCACAGATCTTGGAAGACAGGTCAGTCCTTGTTTACAGACAGCGCCCCCAACCTGAAGCAAATACTCCCCAGCAACCACACACCACACAACAAAAACACTAACCCAGGAACCTACCCTTGCAACACAGCTGGTTGCCAACTATGTCCACATATCTATTCAGGGGACACCATCAAAGGGCCTAATCACATCAGCCATACTATCAGAGGCTCGTTCACCTGCACATCCACCAATGTGATATATGCCATCATGTGCCAGCAATGCCCCTCTGCCATGTACATTGGCCAAACTGGACAGTCTCTACATAAAAGAATAAATGGACACAAATCAGACATCAAGAATTATAACATTCAAAAACCAGTCGGAGGACACTTCAATCTCTCTGGTCACTCCATTACAGACCTAAAAGTGGCAATTCTTCAACATAAAAACTTCAGAAACAGACTCCAGCGAGACACTGCTGAATTGTAATTAATTTGCAAACTGAACACCATTAAATTAGGCTTGAATAAAGACTGGGAGTGGATGTGTCATTACACAAAGTAAAACTACTTCCCCATGTTTATTCCTCCCCCCCCCACCTTTCCTCACACGTTCTTGTCAACTGCTGGAAATGGCCCACCTTGAATATCACTACAAAAGGTTTTTTTTCTCTCGTGCTGGTAATAGCTCACCTTACCTGATCTCTCTCCTTACAGTGTATATGGTAACACCCATTGTTTCATGTTCTCTGTGTATATTAAAATCTCCCCACTGTATTTTCCACTGCATGCATCTGATGAAGTGAGCTGTAGCTCATGAAAGCTTATGCTGAAATAACTTTGTTAGTCTCTAAGGTGCCACAAGTTCTCCTTTTCTTTTTGCTTTATCATGTACTCCCCAGCACACTTGGCACCATTCTGTCTGCCCCTCTGCTATCTACACATCCTGACTTAAGCATATCCCAGCACCCCCACACTCATAGACTCTTCTGCAACAGTACCTAGAAACACTCCTCTGCTGCTGCTAGGTTTCAGACAGCCCACAGAACACTGTGGCACAGTTTCAATTGTCTGCTTTCCATTGCATTCACTCTCAATTGCATTCACTCTCATTACTGGTTTGTAAAATACAATGTGCTGATGTTCTCTTAGACTTAGCAACATGGAATTCAGGAGCTCCTTTTCTAAATAAAAACAAACCAAAAAACCTAATTGATCACACACTATTGACTGAAAATTTTTGACTTTAATTGTCTTCACTTTGCTGTTAACCTCAGATGTAACTGTTAAAGTGTCTTGTAAAGCTAATATTTACACTCTCAAAAATGCTTCCTGTAAAAGCTGAAAAATTATCAATATTTATTTGCTTAGTCCCCAAAGTGTGCTAGGTCTCTGCATTCTTGATATCCTAAGTTCCCCGGGGGTGGTGCAACTCCTCACTCCACTAATATTCTGTGCTGTGCCAAAATGATACAGTCAAGCCCTATTGCGTATGTCCATGCCATGTCTCTTAAGGCCTTGATTCAGCCAGGCACTTAAATATATGTTTAACTGTAAGCACATGCTTACAACTCATTGAAGTCAATGGGATTTAAGCACATAGACCATGATTCAGCCAAGCCTGATCAAGCTTTTCAGAGTAGGGGCTATGTGTTTGTATAGGGTCTAGCACAAAGGGCTAGCAATTCCTCAAGGAGACAATTGGAATAAGGACCTCTAGATTCTGTAATACAAATAATAATGCAAATGGACAAGAATAAAAGAAACATGACAAAAGAAATAATTAAAAACAAGCTGAAATGTATCTTCATTGCCCTGAAGTCTGAGAGTTACCTTTTCATAATAACCTGCTTCTGTTTGTGATATTATCTTTCTGCTGGAGAGAACTCCAAAATATTACCTTGACAACCAATAAATACATTAATCCATGTGAGATTTTTCCTCTGAAATACTTTCTATATTGGAAGTGTTATGTAGGAGGTAAAATTCAGCTGGAACTGGAAGGGTTGTATTGAAGATGTTCTCAGTCTTTTCCCTGAATTTTGCAGCACGAGCAAATTGTGAACTCTCATGCATATACAACAAAATTCACTGTTGCATTAAATGGGTACAGCTTCTGTGCCCATTTGCACCAATGAGAATTTGGCCCAGAGTTTCACCTGTCCTTTGGCATACTATAGCACCATATTGAGAAGTTAGCCCAACATTTAAAAAGGCTTGTGCAAAGGCCTTGTGTGCAGCAATGTGTACTTTGTTATCTTTACGCTATTGGTCCTGATTCTCAACAGCCTTATAAATTTAAACCACACAATTCACAAAGAAAGCACAAATTCAACAATTAAATTTAAATACATCTTATCTAGAAAACACCTGTGCAAAAGTTGGGCATTGAGAAGATTTGAGCTCTAACAACCCATTGGGAACAGCAAATTCCAGATCAGATGACCCTCCATTGGAAAGGTTCTGACAGCAAGTCAGACAAAAAAATATTGTGACACTTAGCTTCATCACCCCATTTGACCTCAGTTGTTGTGGCTGAGCTTGGATAGAGAATTGGTCCCTAAATTAGTTATACCCAAAGTCATATAGTGAGTGATTGATGTCCTGATTCAAAATCCATTGAAGTCAGCAGAAAGACTCTCACTGGATTAAATGGGATTTGGATGAGCTCATTACAGACCATTACCAATGACTTGAATAACCCAGAAGCTAGTAGGGACCCAGTGCAGTAGCAAGCAGGACATCAGATTCCACAGGCACCATCTGTTATGAGAATAATCCAAAACTCATTGAAGTCAATGCGTGGCTTTCCATAGACTTTGGATAAGAGTGCAGAACAGTAACCCAATATGGAGGTGACAAAGGTTAGAATGACTACAGCAAGGTCCACATCCAGGTTTTGTTGTGCTAAGCACAGTTGAAAATAGCTACATACATTATATTTTATCCATAAGGGCAAACACTTCTGAGCATTTGTCCATGTGAAATAACCCATTGCTTGGGTCTCCTAAGACATGAAGTGAACCATAATGTGTGTTATTTCAAAATAACACATAGCTTGTCACTTAATATTATGTACTATGCTGTATTTGAATAAAGCAACAATGGAAATGAATACTTAAATCAAGGAAAGAGCAATTCAAGTGAAGGAGTAATTATCCTTTTGTAGTCTTTAGGGAAAATAAAGGAAACCTTTTGTAAATATGGACCTTTGTGCCAGATTTAACTCCTGAATAAGGTTAAACCCTTTGGAACAAGTGGATGCCTTTTCTCTAACACTTATACACAGCATGGGATTAACTTTTCAGAAATGTTTTCCATGCCTAGTAACACTCATCATAGTCAGGTATGCCAGAACCTAGGGGATTACACAGCTTGTTTTGGAAAACAGTCATTCTTCTTTTATGACATCTTGAAGTCCCCTTGGTAATCTGCAGTGTTCCAGTCTACCGACACTGCTAAACACACCTGAATTCATAGATTACAAAAAAGAGGGAATGTAAAACATGTCTACAGACAAAGATTTTCAAGTTAAACATAAGAGAAATGATACCACTATTGCTTCAGAGTAACATATGGTAATGAGGAACTGTGTACTTTTCACACTGACTTTATTAAATAGAACCAGCAAAACTGTTGTAGCCGTCTCTGTACACAGAATCCTATATAACATCCAGCATCCACTTGAATTTGCAAAATTAGTCTGGAGCTTTATCCCAACTGAAATGCTCACAAGATTTTTTTTTTTATAGTTTATGCTTCTTGTCTCTACAGAAATATAGCAAGAATATTAATAATACCAGATTTAATCTGGGCCCAAACTTTATTTGGGAAATTTTGGGCCCAGATTAAATCTGGTATTATTAATATATATAATTTGTATTATGGGATTAAATCTGGTATTATGAATATATATAATTTGTATATTTGGTTTTAGCGGCCCAACTGAGGTCAATACCTCATTGTGTTAGATGCTGTATAAACACATAATAAGAGTTCCTTCCCCAAAAAGCATACACAGACAAGGCAAAAAAAGTATGGGAGAAACAGATGGGAAACTCAGTCACAGAGAGAGTACCTGAAATCACACAGAAAGTCACAAGAGCCTAGAATTTAACCAAGATCTCCTAAACCTCAATCCAGTACCTTAACCATAGGAGCAGTCTGCTTGAGATTGTAAATTTGTGTGAAAATGAAAATAAAAATGACAAAAACCCCCAAATAAACCAAACCTTATACATTTAAATCTTTCAGTGTCTGCAAGGTTTGGTTGTAAAACTAGAGGAGAGATCAAAGTTGAAGTGGAGCCTTATTTTATCTGAAGTATTCACTCATCCCTAGATTCTATCTAGGGGAAAAAAAGCTGACAAATCAAATCATGAAGGCCTCATTTAAATGATACTTCTATAAAATATGAACTATGACTAAATTTACTAACAGTATTTCTTTAAATAATTTACTGAATTTTCTGCTACAGAATCTGACATCAATTTTTAATTATGCCTTTGTTACAATACACATTCAGGACTATATTTGGGCATATATACTAAGGTGTGTTACAGGGTGGTTTGGAGATGAACAACCCCAGTGGGAGCTTCATAAACTATCATGGCTTCTGAGGGATAGCTTCATAGTAGAAAGAGCTAGAACTGAGTGAAAATTGGAACTTCTGAACTGTGAGGATGAAATGAGGGTGAAAAATCAAAATAAGAAACTGTTTTCACAGAATGAAAAGTTCCAAAAAAATTAAATTCAGAAATGTCAAAACATTTCCAATCAGTTTGACATTAAACTGCATCTGACTAAGGTGCTTGGTGCCTCATGGGAGTTGTAGTTCAGCTACCTCATGCCTTTGTTCTTCTATGTGGGCCAGGATCCCTGTCTGGACTACATCTTTCATAATGCACTGTGCCTCTCATGACAAAGCATGTGGTTCAGTAGAGGAAATTGCTTCATGGGAGATGTACTGTAGCCAAGGAGCCTGGCCAAGAGGAGAAAATGGGGGCATGAAGTGCCCAAGCGACATCTCCCGTCAGTCACGGTGTCACCTTAGGCAGATGCCATTTCATGTCAAAGTAGCTGAAACTGAAATTTTTTTGTTCAGTTCAACAAACCAAAATGTGTCAGTTTGGGTTGAACCCATGGAAAATTTCAATTTTTTGGAAACTACTTTTCTGCTGAAAAATCATTTCTATGGAAAATTCCCAACCGGCCCTGGGGATCAGAAGGCCAGCCCGGATGACAAGTCCTCTATCAAAATGATGCATATAGCATGGATCTCAGCAGTTATGGCAAGTTCAACTCTACCCCAGTGTGGTACAACCCTGACCTACATGTGAGAGGGTAGTTCAGTCTCCCTACCAGTTTCATCCTGCAGTGCTAGTTAGTGACTTTTGTGGTGGTGAATTTAATAAAGCGAACTGGGCAGGAAGCTCATTTTCACATTGGCCATAGAACAATTTTTGGACGATGGTGGCTTTCAGACACTACAGACCCTGACCTCCATTTGACCTGATGGTGAAAGGCTCTATTTACCATTGCCACTCACTTCAGCCATGAGGTCTCCATTCTCTGTACTGAGTTACAGATGGGTAGATTTGCATATGGTAAGCACCCAGAGTTTGTATCTATGCCAATAAATATATGCTCAGGGCTACAATACTGTTATGAGTAATATTATTAGTGGAAATAACTCCATCATTTTTAAACGTACTTAAGGATAACAATCACTTAATTTTTAGTTTGAAAACAGGAGATTTCTGAAAACACTTTTTGATTCTGGTCATCTTGTTCCTCATGGACCAGGGTTGGCCTGGCTCTGCATAGGGAAGGAGAAAGTGCACGGAGACTAACTCAGCCCCTTAGTCCTTTGCATAGGGAATGGGCAGAATGAGAGTCCTTGAAGTCAGGGAGCAAAGGGTGCTCCAGGTCCAGAACGCTCTCTCTTCCATACCCAGCAAACTCCGCAGACCAATGTGGAGGGGTCAGATCATGGCATTGGACTTAACAGTGGTACTAGCCTTGCAGACTCTTTGTGCCCCCGATATATAATTGGCATAGAATCAGAGGCCAGTGGGCTGATTTTCAGAGGTTCTGAATATGACACTGCACCCCATATTCATCATAGTAATACTATGATATGATTGTGGAATAATTATGATGCATTTTGTACAAGATAAGTCACGTGGAGGTGTCATTGGAAAAGTTATGATTTGCTGAATATGATTATCCTATTTGTATGCATGTGTCTTTTTTATCTGAGGTTATAAATACTGACAATGTAGCTGTACTTCAAATGTGGTTACACCTGGGTAATGCCCACTAGGCAAGATGCTTTCAGTTTAGATAGCTGGTTGGGAAGGGCCTATTCAGGGTAATGAGCCATCAGGGAAAACAATAGGCCTTTGGGGAAGCTTATCTCCCACCTGGCGAGCCTTCCTAAGAACACTCCAGACAGCCTGTAAGTAATGGCTGATATGACTCTACAAAGATATGTGACCAGGCCACATGATTCTGGACTCCACCTTGGGATGTCAGTATTTTTCCACAAACTGGTCTGGGAACCAAAACAAAGGGTTCCCACCATATGTTAAAGCTATATAAGGCAGGGAGTGACATCATCCGTTGTTCTTCACTTCCCACACAAGAAGACTCCTAAAAACACCTAAGGAACAAAGACTGAACTGGGGGAAGTGCTTGACCCAGGCTAAAGGGATTTCTAGCCTGTGTATGAAAGACCTGGGGATTCCAAGCTGCAAAGCAAGTGTAGTTTGTGTCTTAAGAATCTGCAGCCCGCTTGTATCATCCATCAGGGAGAGAGACTGTTAATTCAAATCCTGTTTTTCTAGTATGTTAAGCTTAGATTGTGTTTTTGTTTATTTATGAGGTAATCTGCTTTGATCTGTTTGCTATCACTTATAATCACTTAAAATCTATCTTTTGTAGTTAATAAACTTGTTTTTGCTTTATCTGAACCAGTGAGTTTGGAGTGAAGTGTGTGCGAATCTTAGCTCAGAGGGGCTGCTGAATATTCCTCTCCACACTGAGAGGGAGGTGAACTGGATAATAAATTCATATTTGTTGTGATTTGGATCAGGGCAGGACGGTACAGCTCTGAGGTCCTAGGCTGGAAAGCTGGGGGTTATTTTGGCTGGAGCCTCTCTATTGTTGGTTCACACGCAGTGCTGGTCAGAGAGCCTGCATGTAACTGCAGCTGGGTGTGTCCTTACCTGTGTGTATGCTGGTAGAAGTGTAAAATGGGGAGCATGTCTGCAGCTTGTCACAGAAGCAGAGTGTGAAAGGGAGCCTAGGCTGGTGGGTCAGAGGGCTCAGTGTTACCCCAGTTCCAGGTGGTACCCTGGGGGGAACCCATCACACTGAACACCTTCAGTTGCCACTGAACTCAGGCCATTATTCCCTTCTGATTGTGCATGCATAAGTCCCATTAACCTTTGAAAATGCACTCTGGCATATGGAATAATTATTTGTCTATCAGTGCACGTGTAAAGGACAGAGTGGACTTCTTGTCCCTTTATACAGATTTAGGGATGCAGGATTATCATGCTACAAACATCTGTTATGCCATGTGAATATCTACCCACTGAGGCTAACAAATGTACTGGCATTCATTCATTAGAGTGGGAATTAGTTGTGTATACTGAGAAGTAACTAAACTATAGCATTTTATAGGCCCTGGTGATCAGAAACACATGAGTTTGGGTGCAATGTGGTGCTGCAAATAATTGTGTGTGTGCACATACTTTATGTAGGTATTTGCATGCTTGGCCTATGGAAAATCCTTGGGCCTGGAGCATCCAGGGTGCAAAGAATGCTGCAGAGCTGAGACACCACCTGGACAGTGATAGAGACCAATCTGATCTTGAAGGGGGAAAGGCCAGTCTCAAGAGCAGTTATATAGATGCCCAGCAGAAGCAAACATACAATTTATGGAGGCTGGCTTAAGAGTTGTGGAGGGCTAATTTACATGGTCTTCCCTGTTACCATCCTAAGAAACTACATATTGCTCCCACGGAGCAAGTGCAGTCCTCTGTCCCGCATTTTGCACACTGGACCTATCTAGCTCAGCACTGATTGGTCCCATGCAGTCATTTTAGGCAGCTGTCTGGTATTTTTATATGTCCCCTAGCTGCCATGAGGGCAGGGACAATAGACCTTAGAGTAGTAATTGGGATTCCTGACATAAGTGGATGCTTAGTGCACTAACAGCAGCATCCGTGCACATCCACCACACACAGAATACAGTTTTGCCCTTTGAACACGAAAACTCACCCTTCCCTGACACCACACTGGGCTTGGGATGCATCCCTTCCAATACATCCTAGTCCTGGCATGAGATATCTATTAGAGAGTTACTCTGTAGTTTGCTGTCAGATTCCTAAAACTGTTTAAGTAATAGCACAAATCAGTTGAACGGCTATGAACTCTTAGGGCAGGGAAACAGCCAAGTGAAAAAATTAGCATCAAAACTGCATGAGACATCAGAGGTGGTATAAATGTGTTTCCTATTGGGGTTTATGCCACAAATGGTTTCCACTCCGATGTTTAATAAAAAACATTCCTTTTGTTTCCTTCTTTGAATGTATACCTATCATAGAATGTGAAATCTTTTATTGCCTGTCCATCCTATATTGCATGAGAGATTTGCTGCATTTGATTCACATGTGAAATAGGACACAATAAATTTTCAGATAATAGATATGTCTCCACAAGTGGCTACCCATCTGCAAAATGAGATCTCTCTTGCTGTTTTGCATTGAGGAACTATTGACAAGATGCCTGGAGTGAATGAGCACATGGCCCTATGCTCGCTGTCCCATTTTGTCAAGCTGATATTTGAAAAGAAAGAGGAATTTCCTTGCTTGCCTGCTTGCTTTCTAGTTTTTGCTACTCTTCGGAGCCTCCAGGAAGCCAACTCTGAAGGGCTCCTGCTGGGGAGAGAGTTCCTGGGCTGCTCTCTGATGAGCTCATCTGAGGAACCGGCAGTAACAACTTTCAGTCAAAGAAAGTAAATTGTGCTGCCTGGAGCCCTAAACTTTGGTAACTAACACTGCAACAGTGGAGAAAAGTTTCCATAGGACGTTGTTCTATTTTGATAGTTAAGAGAATGGTTATTGAAACAGAATAATTGCATAATTGCATTATGGAAACTCTATCCCACTATTACAGTATAGAAAGAATACATATCTGTTTGTGTGTAACCTGGAATACACATTAGACCCAATTCATTCCTGGTATAACTCCACAGATTCTAGATCTGTGAATTGGGCCCAGTGTCTATTCAGTGTTACACACAAACAGATATAAATTTAAATATAAGCCTATTAGTTAACTTGTTAACAAGGGACGGAATGAAAAAGATTGGATAAAATGAGAACTGTTTTAAACCTTCACTCAAAAACTCAATCCAAACCTATTTCGCATTCAAAAACACCTCATTAATTGTTTGCACTGCCGCAGTTCTTCACCAGGGGCTCAACCAGCACCCATTGGAGTCAATGTGTGTCTTTCCCATTACTGTTGTGGTATTTTGAACCACATTGAAATCGGGAAGTAACCAAGATCAAGACAGACTATTCCTGCAAGATGTTCAATGTGATTTCAATTTGGGGATGATGTAAAACTCCACAATTTTGCCTAAATTTTTACTCTAATCTGAACAAAACTGAACAATTTCAGATGCAGTTCTATGAATGGCTTGGTTTTGTTGGATCATTACTTAAAAAGGGAAACTAATTTCTGAGAGCCAGCTTTCTCTCTTTTTATTTAGAACAATCATATTTATAATCACATCAAACACAATTTTACAAAAAAGGCCATTTCATGCAAACACTTACTCATGAGAGTATTGGCTTAATCATGCCTGTAGTTCCATTGCAGTGAAATCAATGGAGCTACTCACATGAGGATGAATTTGAAAGATCAAACCGATTTTTTTTTAAAAAACTCCTCATAAATATCAAGACAAAACCACATTTCATTACAAGAATATTAGCCTGAGTGAGCAAATCCCATAGCCTTTGAATGAAATTACATTTAACTTTGTCTCAGTGAGTCCTTTACGGAATAATTTAACCAAATCAAATTAGCACACAGAAGCTTTTCTGAGAAGGAAAATGAGTTCTGTAAATGATTATTGAGGTGACATGAGCTATTTACTGAATTATGAAGCTTGCATGAAATACATCATGGTATTCTGAGGAAACAGATGGAAACTACAGACTAACACCAGTGAAAATTATTATTACATGGTAAACTCCAGTGGTGGTACCATGTTATCTCATGGTTATGGAGTAGGTACATAACTCATATCACCCCTATAAGTGAACTTTGCATTGGAAACAGTCTCTAGTTTTGATGCCTAAGCAATCAGTTTTTGGAGCCGCTTTGAATGGCTTGGTAAATCTCTCTCTCTCATATATATACATAAATATATATATATATCCATGCCAACCAGTTCCAAATCTAAGCAGCAGAGTAGTGCTTTAAAACACGTACAAAACCATCTGGCTCAAAGCCTATTCAGATTTTTCTTATATTCTCTGTTCTTTGCTTATCTACTCTAGCTGTTTACCTCTGCTTTTTTTAGAAGCACTTTATCTGAAGGATTGAATTACTTTTAAACCAGAGAATCTTTACACTACATATAGCAAAACAAATTGCTAATATGCAACAAAGGAAAATGTGGATGTAAGGGGTATTAGTGTGATGAGTTATCTGAGTATATAATGGGCCAGATCTCTCAACATCTAGGCAGATCAGCACAGCACCATTTGGCTCACTATGTACATCACACCACAAGGTGCACTTGTTCAACTGTTACACATTGAGTGTCAGATATTCTACTGGTGTAACTCTAATGGAGCGACACAAATCTACACCAGTTTAGGATCTAGCCTTAATACTTCTGTTGATTTGTTTTTGTCTTCATTTAGTTTTGGAAACATTTAAAACATGGAGTAGTCCTCACCTCTTCCCATAAAGGGGTAAGTTTAAAGTGACAGATAAGCTCTGACACTTCATTATAAGGCTTGCTGACTACAAGTGGTCATTATCGTAGGAGATATATAGATCTATAAATACATAGATCTGTAGAGCTGTTAAAGGTATGAAAGTTTCAATACGTCTGAGTTTATATGTTCAGGTGCTAATTTCCAGAATGGTTTGGAATGCAGCAATTCATAGCAGAAGCTGGCAGAAGATAAGGGCAGATCTATCCTTCTATTTCTGAGTGCTGTTCACATGCAAGGTTGAGCTTTTGCAGCTTTTCTAAAAGAGTAGGAGGATAAACCCAGTTGCCTTGGACAATCCCTCTCAGAATACAAAATGTGCTAATGCCCAGATAACCAAAAATACGGCTACTCCCATTGACATCAATGGGCTTTTGATCAGGCTTTTATTGCAACCCTGAATATTAGTGGGATTTTCAGAATGGGAATGTGTAAGAGCACAGTGGATGCAAGATCAGGTTCAATGTAAATACAAATTATTTTGTGCTAGACTGAAATCCCTTACTCGCATTAGTGAACTGCTACTCACACGAGTAGTCCCAATGAGGAAAAAGGGGAATTACTCCAGTTTTCCATTCCGTGGAAAGAGTTCGCAATCTGGTCCTTCTCTGTAGATTCCAGTGTCCAAAAGAGCTAATTGAAGGGCTAAGTTCAGTACCATATTGTGCTTTCGTGCTGAATTATTTTTTAATCATTGCTGTTTTAACCATTCTCCATTCATTATTTTGAAAGAAAAGGTGCCTCAAAACGTAAAGTCTCTCTCTCTCTCTTTTTTCTCTTTTGGTGTGGTTTCAAAGTCTTATAACCAGAAACAAGTACACATTTCCTAACTATACCTTACCTTCTTCTCTTGTAATTTACATACACTGATCACTTCCATATGTCTAGTATAAGGTAAAATACTTTGTGTGCATAGCACTAAGGACGAATGTACAGCAAAATAAAACTCAGCTTTTGTCATATTTTTTCATGCTGATAGAAAACACTTTAAAAAGAATTTCAGCTCTCAGAAATTTCCTTTTAAAGGCCTTCTGTGGCAAGTCTTGGCTAGGGAATCATTCTTAACAAATAAAACCTGCAAAAACAACAAGGAGTCCTTGTGGCACCTTAGAGACGAACAAATTTATTTGGGCATAAGCTTTCGTGGGCTAAAACCCACTTCATCAGATGCATGATAGCATGATCAGATAACATACATCTGTTAATATTCACCCCTTCTCGTCAACTGTTGAGAATAAGCCACTTCCTCCTTAATTGAATTGCCCTTTTTAGCACTGACCCCCCCACTTGGTAAGGCAACTCCCATCTTTTCATGTGCTATAATATATACACTGCTTACTGTATTTTTCACTCCATGCATCTGATAAAGTGGGTTTTAGCCCATGAAAGCTTGTGCCCAAATAAATTTGTTAGTCTATAAGGTGCCACAAGGACTCCTCATTGTTTTTGCTGATACAGACTACCACAGCCACTCTGAAATAAAACCCGCGTTCCTCAAACTATCCAATAAAAATTAAAAATAGCAAGTCTCTGATTTCACTCCAATTTATACCAGTGTTACTCCTATATAGTTCTTTGACGTTAATGGAGTTGCTCCTGATTTATACTAGGATAACTGAGAGGAGAATCAGATCCCAAGAAACAAAGAAACAAATAAACACTTACGAGGATAAACACTGCTACATTTGAATTGCAAAATGCAAAAATCCCACTGATTTCAATGGAAGTAGGGTTGAATCCTTCATGTCTGTTTCAACTGATTTGTCATTCTGTTTACTAGCTGTGACCATCTGGTTTAGCTTCTATGATGCTTGCATACTCTGCATAGAAACCAGCTAATAAGTAATCCACAGAGCCTAAGAGGAGACTACAGTGACATCTTGTTAGTTTTAGTTCAGAGCAAGAGCTTTTTTTTTTTTTAATATAGCAATATTTGTGTTAATTATTGTTCTGATTCAGTGTTTCTTTGTCAGTCTGTCATTCAAGTTGATGTATCGTTATGGAACAAAATGATATTCAGAACAACCCCTCCATAACAAGGGGACAGGAAGTAAGTATAAAAGCAAACTAAGTCATTTCCTGTGTTAATTCATGAAATGTCATATGGCTGCATTGAAGGCATGTGCAAGATATGAACTGGAACTTATATTTTGAAAGATCAAGGCAATCTCCAGTTTAAGAAACAGGTGCTTCTTTACTTAGTCTAGAAGCTAAGTGTATGAAAACAAGAGACCTGCAGAATCCCACTTTTGACTTTATCTTGTTAGCTATTCATTGCCATTAGTTTAAAAAATGAACAAACTAAGGCCCTGATCCTGTAAATACTTGTGTAACTTTATAGTCACCAAATACAATAATACCAATAATAAAAACTCATTCAGGGCACAGTTCCCGCCACTCTGAACATTTACTGCATATGTTGAGATCAAAATGTACAAGGGTATCTGAAAAAGGTTAGAGAGTTCCTGTCTGCATTAGCTGAAATATCCAAATGATCAGTGAGATATTTCCAGTATGATAGCAACTTAAGTGGTGCCATCTCAGTACACAGCTGCAATAACGTTACAATAAGCACCTTTTTCCGCTCTTTGTATGATGAGCATAAAAAAATGACTCCTGGCTGAAATATGAATGTGCAAATCTATAGGACTAGTCTGAGAATAAGATACTATTCAATGTGAGTAAGCGTGGCAAGACTTTCGCTCTAACCAACATCTCCCGACACTATTTAGCGCCACTTTACAGATGACGAAACTGAGGCCCAAAACCAAAAGAAAAAATATGGTTCAGTAGCTAGGGTGTGAGCCGGGGATACTGGAGATGGGTGTTCTCACCCCTGTTTTACCACAGGCTAAATGTGAGACTTGGAGTACGTCACTCAGTTTCCCTGTGCCTCAGTTTCCAATCTGTAAAGTGGGGACAATATCACTTCCCTTACACACAGGGGTGTTGTGAGGAAAAAACGTCAAAGACTGGGAGATGCTACTGTAGTGGGGATCAAAGTGCAATAGCTAGAAGACCACACAGTGAGTCAATAGCAGACAAGGATTTTGCACTCAGGAATTCCATGCTCAGGTGAACAGACCACATACCTTTGGACATCATGTGAAAAGCGTTGACAGAACTCTTTAAATATATGAAACAACCAGCATCAAGCTGAAAAGTAACATTAGGTGTTTACGATCATTTTAGTTGTAATGATCTAAGCTGCAGGTAAGGAAAATGTTTTAAAGATATAATACACTTATATTTTAGCTTCATAATGTACTTTCTAAAAGAGACCCTTTTAAAAAAGACCAAAAATATTTTTCTCTTTTTCTTTTCTCCAGAGAGCAAATCCTGTATGCCAGATTTCAGCTAGGAGTCCATTGTGACGACCAGAAGACAAAGACCCCAGGAAAGATGCTATAATAGCAATATTGACAGTTGGGATCTGTACTGGCACAAGCTGCATAGCTATAATGCTGGAAACAATATCCTGCTGATGATTAGGACATTTCGGCCAGTGTGAACAGGAGCTCTTTAAAATCACTTTATGCTCCCCTCCTACATTTTTCTCTTGATGCACATAGACTCTTGGCAGATGGACTCTGGCATTTCTTGGAAGAACAGAAACTCTGGAATTCACTTTTCTGGGAGAAAAGACATTTTTGCAGGTAGTTCAGGAGTTCATTTAATATCTGTTTATGCCATGGAGACTCTTCCAAACAATGGTCTTGGTGCTCCCTTTTCACGTCCTCAAGCTGAGGGGAGTAAGAGAGGTCAAAAGAAGGCAGCACGGAAGATAAGACCGTGGCTCATCTCTTCTCTCAAAGTCCTGGTGATGAATACTGTTAGGTCGACAGACGAATTTTTCTATTGACCAAACTCCTGCCTCTTGAGGGGGTGGATTTACTACACTAGTGGAAAGATCCCTTCCATTACTTTAGGAAGTGTCTACGGTAAAGCACCACAACAGCGTAGCTGTAGTGCTCATAGTAAAGACATAGCCTCTGTGATCCAGGGGGTTGTACTCCGCTTTCCCCAAGCCTGGTCTGGATCTCAAACGTTTGCAGGCTGCACCCGTTTTCAGTCTCCCCAGGGCTGTGAACCCTTCCCCTTGGTAGCTAAATGAACCTCACCATGTTATTGGAATCCTTTCCCCACATCATGCAGAAGCTTCCATAGAAGCTAGGATGGCACATAGAAGCCAATATGTTCTTTACTTCATTAGAAAATAGCGAAAGAGGACTTTCTTTTTCATTTGCTTGCACAGTAGATACAAAGCAAAGAACTGCACCATTCCTTAGACTGTTCTCTGCAAGATCCAAGTTTGCACAAAAATATTTATAAAGGAAGGGAATGTTATTTGACTGCTCGGTTATACAGTTCCTATAACATTTAGCTGGAGAGATAAGCAAGCAGCCCAACAAATGCCAAACAATTCTGAAGCATTAGAGGAATGGCAAACACTTTTGACTGTTTAGTATTTGGCTATCAAACACCAAAGGATGAAAAACAGAGATGACGCACAGCAGAATGGTGCCCACACATTTCAGAGACCGCTGCAGGTGATTTTAACACATAGAAAACATGTAAATGTCAGGGTGGGAAAAGGATCACTCAAAGTTTTATCATTTGGAATATTCAGAATTAATCTGAAATCAGGGTCTAATTCTGCTCTTATTCCACTAGTGTAAATTTGGAGTGACTCCAATAAAGTCAATGTAACTATACCAAGATAAGTGAGAGGAGAATCAGGTCCAGGATCTGCATATTTCCATAGATTTGCAGAGATGCATATGCATACTTATGTGCAAGCCACATTATATGAAACTGGGTCATGGAAATATTTAAAAACTAAAAGTAATATATGCCATTTCAATTAGAAGACTTAGGTAATTGACACAGGGTAACAAACCTGATTTAGAATCAGCCTATTTAAAGCTATGAGACTATTAAGAAAGGATCTGCAGCCGCAGCCAGTCACCACCAGTGGGTGTAATTGGGTTTGGAAGAACTTGCTTGTGCAATGAAGGTAGATACAGGAGGGGTGAACCGGAGTAAAGTATTTAAGAAAATGCTGAACTTAATGATACTGTATATTTCCTTTTCTGGGCCAAATTCTGATGTCAGTAACTGCAGTGTAAATCCAGACTAACTCAATTGACTTCAGAAGAGTTACTTGAGATTCAGAAAAGCATTTAATCGCAAACTTAACTTTAATCAGTGGAACTTAACCATGTACTTAAGCGCTTTCATGAATAGGGATGCTTTCCCAAATTGGGGCCTTAGACAAGTGTAAATGAGATCAGAATCTGCTCCTATGGAAGTACATGGAAAGTATGTAATGGTACTGTCTTCCTAAGAAGCATGTCATACTCTGGGAGGTAAAAATGCCAGTGCCTTGTGTGTGCCAAACTTGCATAGTAGATGGTAACAACTGGGCCAAAAGTTACATTACATACTAAGAAGACTGATGTTAAAAGTTAAGGCAACACTCACTAGAGGCGACTCAGTGAAAACAAAAACGTGCAACCATTAAAACTGAAAGCAAGTGAAAAAGGTCCACTGCGTTGTAACTCTTCATGGCAAGGATTGAGATACCCTCTCCTCTATCTTCATCTGGGCAGCGCCTAGCTCATCCTGAGTGCGACTGTACTATAAAGTAATAATAGTAAATAATAAGGATAACAAGAAGAAGATGGCTAAACTTGTAAGTGCTATCGAGAGGCATAACTATAACAAATCCAAGCCCAACTCCAGCTCCATGAGGTTCACCTACTTGAGAGTCAAAGTACAATAACGTTAATGAGAGAGAGAGAGAGAGATGTAACAGGGAGCACTTTCGAGTGGTGAAGGAGCCTACGGCACTTTTAAAAATGTTCGTGGTCTCCGCAGCTGAGGAGAGCTCCCTTCTGGCTCTTTCACTGGCGGGCAATGGGGTTCTGCACTACTCAAAAAACGTAGGAAAAGAAAAGTGAATTTACCATCATGACAGTTATGCTCACCATTCACAGCTGTTACTGGACAAGAAGAGCTAGCCCACATCAAGGCTCCATAGGGCAGGCCCCTGTGACTGCACAGTGTACATGTGCACATTCCAGAAGGGGCTTTAATGCTACAGTAGAAGGAATTTGCTGAACAGCCCACCAGCCACAGCAGAGCACTGACGTGAACATCCACAAATGACCTTAATTAATAAGCGCACTAAGGCAAATTACAGAGCCTCATCTACAATTCTGACCTTGAGCTGCCACCGTCCACTACGTGCACTAGTTTAAAAATAAGCATGTGGGATCCTGAAAATGATTTTACCCTTTTTAAATTTTGAAACTTGGAAGTAGAATGTCACAGTCCTTGACATCACTTACAGGGATTTGTTTTCATCTCCCTCACTCAGGGACTGCCTCAGGTAGAAATCTTATTTTGCTTCAGATTGAATCGAGGTCAAGTCAGACTCTGGCTGATATGGGAACTATTCAAAACATTGGTGCATCTTTACATGATTATTGCTTCCATTACAATTTTTTCAGGGATGTACATGAGAGCAATAAAGGGTGAGCCTGCAGCCCAGAAAAGACAAATAGAAAGAAGACTCTCTAACACCAACTGCAGAAGAGGTTGCATGTTAAATCATCAGTGATCATTTTAAGGACGTAGTCAAACCAAAACCACAGTGAAGGGAACAGAGTATGGCAATATATTAAATGAAACCTGAAAAACACATCTTCTTTTAGGAAAGTCAAAAATAGGAGTAATTAGTGATTTCCTCTCAGATATAATTCCATGTATTCATATACTATATAGTGTGTAATAATGGATAGGCGTTAGTAGACCATGAACACTGGAATAAACTGTACATGCTAGGTTCCCTATTTTAAACTTTTTTTTTTGGTCATGTGTTGTGGTACCAACATGTACTTAAACATGTCCCAAGCACTCAGAGATGCATCTAAGTCCCAATCCAGCAAAGCACTGAAACGAATACTAGATTTAATCATGATGTGAGTAGTCCCACTGAGTTCAATGGGACCATTGATCTGATTAAATTCTTTGCTGGATCAGGGCTTTAAGTATAATGCAACAAGCAGCAAAGGTAAGCTGCTTCATAGACAAAGAGAAGACCACAGTTTACATTACTATCAACCCAGCACCTTTTATGAACAAAAAACTGTATAGCAGGCCGAGTTACATGGACATAGTAAGCCCTCTAAGAAAGGGAGAATTTTGTAATTCAGAAATCACACTTTTCTTACTAGCATTTAATGGGAAAATTTGGACTATAAAATAAAAATGTAGGGCCAGGTTCTCTTCCTCCTTGTTCTGGTCACTTTGCATCTTTTGTCCTAAATGGCCAGCTGAGAATTCCCCTAAACAGGCAAGATCTCAGCTGACGTAAAGCATTTTAACTAGTCTCTACACCAGCTTCCTCTCTCTCCAGTGTCAGAGTGGGCCTCTGTTCTGTTTTGACAATTCTTATCTGGTATCTGGCCTTCTTGGGGATCATGGTCAACTAATGTTAGTGAAATCAGCACCAAAGCTACTGTAAAATACTCCAGGATCAGGACCAAGGCTACCTGAAAATTTTGTGGCTGCATCTAAGTCCTGTACTTCCAACTCCTGTGCCAAATAGATATAGACATAAAAGGAGCCTAAACTATAGATCTTTTTGCTATTTAATGAGAATGGGGCCTGGAGAATCTTACAAGTCCTTGCCTATGTCCATAAACACTTGTTTTTCCTACCTCCCTGCTCCTCTTTCCAAGTTCTCAGTTCCCTTATCTTCTTCACAATGAGTGTGAAAAGAAGTTTTCAGAGAAGCGGCTATATGCATAAAGTAATTTAATTATAAGACCCTTTAAATGGGTATCTTGAGTTTTGAGAGAAACTGACATTAAGTGATAAGAGACATGTCTCCAATCAGGCCCTGTATATTATTAATGCTCTTACTAAAATGCTCTCTGTTTTTTGTTTTAATTTGTTTTTTGTATTGGGATTATGTGGCTGGCTGAAGAATTGGGTAGAAAAAAAAACCCACCTGCATGTTATCAAGTGCCAGTAGGACAAGTTGATAAGCTACCTTACCAATTAAATATCATACGTAGACTCATGTGTACCCAGGTAGTGCTACTTGTCTATAAAAGAGTGGATGAAATTCTGGCACATTTGTAGATTGATCATACACAGAGTCTGGAGGCAGCTCTTATTTTCATTCCAATTTTAGGCAAAATATCTATTTTTACTATGGCTTGAATGGAAACCAGGGAGTAGTACAACTGAATCTACATGCAATCTTTTTCCAGTTACTTATTCTTAAGTAACGTGCATCCAATTGAGCAACAATTAAAAAAAAAGAACCACACATGTACTTTTACCAGACATACTTAGAGGATTTATAAATTTTCAATAAACAAATGCGATGAGTCAGATGGATATGAGAAACTTTGAGTTCACAAGATTTACTCATGACAAAAATCAGAGTTGCCTTGGGAAGAGCTTTGTGAAACAAGGTATTTTAATGAGCATTCTTTTTATTAAAAACAAAAACAAAACTTCTTGTAGCTAGATCTAGCATTTGTTTATACTGTTGGTTCACTGCATAAAAGAAAAAGAGAGAGATGGAACAGATGGAAAATATGGGAAGGAAAGAAAGGAAATATCCTTGTGGAGCTAAGACTATTTATTGTTTTAAACTTTGCACTCACAACTTCAACACCATCACACAGAGAACTCAATATATAATAGATGCTTTCTGAACAGAACCTACAACCTAATAACACAGTAGAGCTCATTACATTATTCATTGAAACACAAGTCATTGGGATAAAAAGAAACTTTAAGAACATGTTATTTCCTCACCGTTTAACAGTTGTTTTATTAAAGGCTTTCTTTACATCTTGGAGATTAAATTTTTTTTGTTATTTCACCAGATGCAGCCTTTAAAAGCTACAGAAGGGAGGTGGAGGTGGTGGGGATCAGTTTAACCTGCAATAGTTTTAAGCTAATTTTTTCCCCATATTTAGGACATGATCCAAAGCCCACAAAAGTCAATGAAAAGAATTGGAAAGAAATATTGTTTGGGCTAGATTTCTTACTATTTATGGACCTACGTGAAATGTCAGTGTTTGAGATCTGAGTGTTTGAGAAATCCTGACTTCTACTGAAGTCAATGTGAGTTTTGCGAGTATTGACTTCAATAGAGAAAGGATGTCATCTCTGTTCACCACATATTTGCTTCCCCCAGTGAACTGCCCAAATCTGACTGCTACAAAGCCAAGAGACCCCATTTTTCTAATATGTCACTTCTGGAATGAACCTGAAAGCATCTTTTTGGTCCCTCTTCCATAAAGGTGGCCCAATTTATAATATATTTATTACATGGACTCCCTCCCTTACCCTACACAAAATGTGCTTGATATGATACTTCTAATCTACTGTGAGACTGAGCGATGAGAAGTCAAGAGAAAATAAGAATGGGAGTTCACTGAAATGTCTATCTGGCAACCTGAGAAATGACAGAGCTAACAGTGGACCTTTGAAAACAAGTGACCATAGGAAATTAAGGTTGGCAGGGATTTAACCCTTCATGAATCACTTTGGAAATTTTTAAGCCAAATGCCTGCATGTTTTAACTATGTTTGACATCTAATTAGTCAGAAAAAACAAGAAGCTAAAATAAATCCCTATTGTTCTTTAGAAACAAAACAATGACAACTGGCTACAAGGCATTTGCTTAGGCAAAAATCAATTGTACATTCAAAAACAAAAACACGACTGCGAGTAAAACAACAGAAGAAAAATTGTTTGACACATTCTTTTTTACCCTGCATGTTCTCATTCATTTCACAGTTTATTTTACTAAACTGCCAGGCTCTCAATGCAGAAATAGAACTGCTAGGTAATTGGAGGAGTGGGGTGTTATTTTTCCTAATTGTTAGTAGTTTTAATACCCATTAGTCCCACTAGTAAGAAAATGGCCTATGGTATCTTCACAAGATCCACATTGATATGTAATATATTCATTCATTGCCCACAAAGTATATTTTCACTATGCACAACTCTTAAAGCAGCATACTCACAAAGCACTGTGCCTATTTATCCACCCGACAATTTATCAGAAGGATAATTAGCTGAAAAACACCAGCTGATTAAGTCTTACTTTTCTCTATTTTATAATAACTCGAAAGTATGGGTCCACCCTGCAAGATGCTGAACACTTTGGCCACAATCCAGCAGAACTCTTAAGCCTGTACTCAATTGTAAGCATGCTAGTAGACCTATGCAGTCAGTAGGACTACCCAAACATTTAAAGTTAAGCACATGCTTGTTTTGGTAGACTGGGCTAATGTGCTCAGCACCATGCAGGATAGAGCTCTTATTTTGCACATGCTTAAAATTAAGCATGCCCTTAAGTGTTTTGTAGGACTGGAGTTCTCATTGTCTTGCAATCATTTCATTTTAACAGCTTGTTCTGTCAATTACACAAACAGTACTAAGGAGTCTATCAGTTTCCCGAGTTACTATTGTGAAAAACTTTGCCCTAGAAGCTGGTGTTTATTAAATAAAAAATGGTGAGAATTAGATTCTTGTTCCCAGCAGAAACAGAAGTTAAAAACAACCAGCCACCAGAATAATCAAGTGTTGCAAAGCTGGTTATAGTTTGGATATAGTATCAATGGATACAAATGATGGGCCAGATTCTGCCTTCCTCAAACCACAGTAGCACTTTTTTGCACAGCTAGTCCCACTGATTTCAATGAGAAGATTCAGCGTTCGTATGAATGCCAGAATTGAGCCCTCAATAAACTTTAATGGGGTGAAAAATAGCAAACAATTATTAATTAGCCATTAAACACTTTAATGGAGCACTTTTAAGAAACACTCGAAGTTAAGCTCCTATATAATAATTTAATTGAGTTTTACAGTAGGGCCATTAAAGTTTGGAAGTTAGATCACAAACAATTAAAATGGTATTTAAAGAGTTTTATAACATGGCACATGCATCAGGTTGTTTCTCAGATTAAATTATTTAAAATAACCAATTTGCATTTATTCAATATAAAATAATTTTCTCACAAAAAACAAAGTGACACAAAGTGACACATAAAGTTTTCTTTTCATATATAAAGTGCTGCTTACACAAACACACATTCTTTTTAAAATATGCACATTCATTTATTTCACAATGAAGTCAGAACACATCCAAGTTTTATAGGTGTTTAATTTTCTGGTTTAAAGTGTGAAAATGACGACTGCCTGGAATCATTTAGATGTTTCTTTCTTCACACTTGTGCCACCAGAAAGACAGATTCTCCCTGTTATGCAAAAAGTAGAGAACATTCTTCTCCTGGCATGAGATATATAGACTATACAGCAGACAGAGATTGACATCTATGACCACAAACACACATGTTCACTTTTTTTCATTGTAGAAATGGGACACTTCTTCCCCCCAACACCCACACACACATTTTGAACTGAAGGTACTTTCCCCCATCTCCCCGTCTTAAATCATCTGGGATTATAAAAAGTCAACTTTTAGGGGTGGAAACCTCTTTTAGTAATAATAATACCTAGCTCTTATAGTTTAATCTTCTATCCCATTTGTATACTGTCCAGCTTTTATTTTTTTCTCCCTACAATGCACATATATAGAATCTGTAATGAAATGTCCTGCAATGATAAGGGAGAGGGTATACCTGGTTCTTCAGAGTCCTGAATTTTAATAATAGCAATAATTTTACTAAAGTTAATTACTGACAATGCATTGTGTCTAATGCTATGCAAATTCCCAAAGGTAAGAGTAATCTCACAGTTATCTTCCCTTAATAACACATTCTCTGTAAGGATTACTGAAATATACTCAAAGTATGTATGATATAATTTCATTTAAGAAAAAAATAGCATTGCATTGAAGATCTAGTACATTATTCCTTTTTCTGGAGCTGATCTGTTCCTTTCAGTTTATACTTTCTTGGCAAACCCACCATCTACTGCTTATGTGAGGCATCTGATTGTCAGATCTGTACAAACTGAATATTCATGACTGAGATTTAACCACTTCATGCATAAAAAAACCCAACATAAATCTCCTTCTATTCCATCGTGTTTGAACTAGATAAATACTCGATTGTAGCTGTACAACATGCCCAGAGCAGCATAAAGATTAATTGGGTGGTCAAAGATGTCTAATAATTTTGAAAGAGTAAAGTCCTATGAAATAATTCAATATTCTTACAAAAATCAGCATATTCTAGAATCTTTGCCTGCAAATGTAATTAACTCTTCTTTGTCTGCATTTAAATTGAGTGGTATTGAATTTAAAACGTTTTTTTTAAGTGTTTGAAAATATTTTCTCGAACACACATCTCCATTTTTAACGATAAGGAAAAGCAGGAAAAATAAGAACAGATCCTAAGAAAAGAGAGCGAGGGAGAGAGGAAATAAAAGACAACAACAGACTTACCTTTATAGGATAATTTGAGTCTTGGCACGTTATTCTTCACATGCTGGCAGTTCACTCCTTCTGCTAGTAATACTCCCAAGAAAAGCAGTGCAATCCTATTCAGCCAGCTCATGCTGCCGACGATACTGTAGGGTCCTTGTATATCGGCGTCTCGGTGCCCTCGGTCCTGTAGGGTACAGCCGCAGAACTTCAAACAATCTAGAAACTGGAGGTAACAGGTGATTGAGGTCAGTTTCATTCATAAACGCAGAACAATCAAGCCCTCATGGCCACGCTTTAGAACATCTCTCCTTCTTCTGCCACAGTCGGTGGAGCAGGGAAAACTTCAAGCCCCTTCCAGTACACACACGGGCACAAAAATTGAGCCAGACAGTGGATAATGAGGCACAACTGTTGTGGGGAAGGGGGAAACAATAACAAGGGCTGCAGCGGGGGCGCTGAACGAGCTGTGCCTTTTATCTACGCTCCTCTGATAGCCAGTGCCACGAGCTAATCCTGCTCCCTGCTTCAGCACAAGCAAGAATGAAAGGGAAACAGAGCGGCGCAGCGAGCAGCATTGACTTTTCCTGTGCACATGTAGGGGAGATGACACAGGATCCCGCAGACAGGTTTTTCCCAACACGCTCTTACACTAGCTGACAATGGGAGAAGAGAAAAGCACAACCCACTCCCCTTCCCCTGCTGTCACACAACACATGCAAAAAACATCTAGGCAGAGAGGAGAGGAGGGAAGAGAAACCTCCACCAAGCCCCTGAAAGGCACGGAGCTATAAATTCACCTCCAAAGGCACAAGCGATTTTATAGCCAGTTGGGGATTTGATTTGATTTGACTATTTTGAATAAAAAACACCCCCTGCAAAAAATAAACCCTGAATATTGCCACCCACATAAATAACATCTCCTGCCCATAGTGTAATCCTGTGTGACTTGCTATCAGTGAACAAGTAGGGAAGACTTCCATCAACATAACTTTACCACTGAAGCTTTTAAAGCCTTGTTAGGAAAAGTTCCTTTACCCTCCCCCCCAACCCAATCCAGCAAAAGAAATTCCTAGTAAAGCTCACTTCAACAGTCAGTTCAAGACATGTATAGGTCCAACGGGGCTTGTAAATTATACTGGGGGATTCTCCAAAGAATTCTTATAAATTTAAGATGTCCACAACCTTCCAATTGCTTGGACACTCTGGTATTGTTTTGTTTTTTGTTTTTTAAATAATTATGTGAAACTCATTAATGAAGTTGGTCTCCCCCCCCCCCCCATCATAAAGAGTGAAGAAAGACTGCAGGAAGACCCCAGTGTCTGCTAAGTGTTAAGGAAAACTGTAAATACAAACACAAACCTGCCCCACCCCTACACACACACATACACACACACACTCCGTTTTCAGTGCTTGAAGGATTACCAGAGTCTCCCAGCCATGCAGAATCGTCGGACATTCAAGTAAGCATAGGAAGTCAACTTTTACTAAACAAGCATGTTGTCCAAGCAGTTTAGTATTTCCATCTATTTTGTTTTAAAAGTTTTCCAGAATGAAAAGATTGACAGATATTTTAGGACAGTAGAAGCTAAGGGTCAAATTATGACTCTCTTACTCACATTGGTGAATAATTAATCATATAAATAGTGCCACTAAAGTCAATGTAAAAGCATATAATCTGGCCCCAATAGAATACAACATCCGTTTTCTATACCTACAAGCAGGTACAAATTCACTCTTTAGGATATAAGGTTTACTCTGTTCTGAGCTTCAAACAGAAATACATATTTGAAAAGCTGCAGATGTTTTTTTATTCTAATTAAAAATTTAAACCCTTAAAAAAAGGGCTTAATACTGTTGTAAACTAGACCTAAACATTCTGTCAACACTGGTTTCACTGCTTAACATTTGCCAAAGGGAAAAAAAGTTTAATTCTATCCCTCTTTAACAAATTTTTCTTCCTCCTGAGTTTACTTCGTTAATCCAAGGGCACTGTATCTGCCAGATTCAGCAATTCTACTGATCAGTGGCATTGTAAAGAAAATAAAATCCAAAAATAATGTTGATTTTGATCATTCCCACACTTGTTATTCTGAGCATTTTCATGCTTCAGGCAGTGGATTAAAGCTCCAAAATGACAAGAGACGCCTGTCTGTTTTCCATGGATTACTTACTACAGACATTCACTCTGCAGAGGAATTCATGTCACTTTGAGATTATTTGGAGAATTGGCCTAATGAATTATCCTTTTGTGTAGAGCAAACAATAAGAAACAAAATACAAAAGATGCACCATATTCAGGACTTTATAAAAGTACATCATTTTACAATGATGTTGCTACACTCAATTAACTGCTAGTTGGATAAAAGAGACCTAGCTCCTTTTCTTCTCTTAAGTATAAAAGAATAAGTAGCTAAAAATGTATCTTTAGATATAGATATAGATACGTAGAGAGAATATTATTCTAGGCTATTTTCCAGGAAATGAAATAAATAAATCATTGTTTCTGACCAATATTGCACAAAAAAAAAATCGATTGCATACCATTAGTAACGCTATTTAAGTCTTCATTTTGAGAAAGAAAACATAGACATGAGCCACAAGGGTCTGAGAAACTTTCTCTCTTTTTGCCCCCACTCAGGGGCCACTCACAATCACAGACCCCATGCTTTTCAAGGGGACATGCAAACGAAGATAGCAGGGTTTGGATGTCCTTAAGAGTGAGATTTACAACCCCAAAGAGTGAGATTCAAGACCAAAGAGTGGTGTGGTAGGTCATTGCTTAAAAAAGGGACTCTCATCTTTGGTCCTTGGCGACATCCAATAGTCCAGGTTTTTAATCCAACCAGCACTTAATAATTTGTTCTAAAATGTACACCGCTTAATATTGCATATGAAACACTTAAATATCCTAATTCATATTGTCTAAGGCTCATGAGAATTCTATATGCAATGCAAACCAGTGGATTTTAATAAAAAACAATTATTTGCTGGTTGGAACAAAAGCCTGGATGATTTGTGATCCCTGAGGACATGAATTTGTCCAGTGTCATTTAAATTTTGAACTGTATTTTGCAGAACCTGCAAACTTTTGATCAAGTCCTGCTCGTTTTTTGGGTGAACTCATACTTTTTTGAACATCAAGTATTCACACACACACCCTTCTCCCCCCACGTAGCCTCCTTTCTCCTCTTGCACATGTATAGAACATGGGCCTGTCGTCTCCATGGTTACCACAGTGCACAAGCTTGGAAAGCCACTTTCCAAGCTGTCAACCCTGTTCCTGAGGGCCCATATTCATTGTCGTCCCTTTCAGTGCCTGAATAAAAATAATTTACACCTGTACATATTTTACTCAAAATAGTGAGATAACCTTAGAAATGTGTGTGGGGGTGAGACAGCATGCTAAGGAGTGAGACTTACACCCAGTGAATGAGACTTGACATGTCCGTGACAACCCAAGGAGACGGGAAGAAATAGAAGGTGAGCCCATGGTCCTGCCCACTGCTCTGCACCAATAAGCAATGCTGGCCAGCCACATGTTGCTTCTGCTGGTACAGGGTGTCTCTACACAGTCTCCTACAAAGGATTTTGCTTAGTAGGCACAAGCTGGCCTATTCTTTTAAAGCAAGTCCCAGCAATGCAAAGCCTTTTAATTCAGGGTGTTCAACAACTTACTTTCAAATTTACAATTGATTCCTCTTTCCCCCATGGTCAACATATCCATTTGCAAACAATCCCAATTGATTGTCTTAGAGATGGAGAGACCAGTTCAGAGAGAGTAAAATCCAGTTCAAATCTTCATCCATTCTTCAGTCAAATGTATTCCTTCTCCAGTGAAGTAAAGGAGAATTTTGTCATTGACTGTGAGGGTTAGTACATTGCTATTGGATGTGCTGTATAACAGCTCCAGTTCAAGAAAAACAGCATTTCTTATACATTCTGTTTCCTGTACTTGTTCCAGATTTTACACTTATCTTCATGTTACATGTTCTATAGTAACATGCATGCCTGGCTAGAATATGGCATCTCAAGCTCTGTGGTTATACTTTTCAAAAGCCAGATAGGTATAGTGGGTTCTGTTTAGCATTTCTGGCCTCCTGCTGTGTGGCATTATGAATCAATGTTCTTTATACAGCCTCTCACCATATGCAGTAATTTCACCTCGATAGTCCCTATAAAAGTTTATGCTTGGAAGTGTCTGGGCTTTTCCCATTGGCTATCCATCTAGAATTACCCTCTCAAGCAAATTGGGGTCATTTTGTGTTTTTCATTTGTTGATGTTGTTACCGAAATTAGTATTACTTGAGTCACATTTATTTCAAACTCCTCTTGCTGCTGCTCCTTGCTTTTAGTACTTACAGGAGCTACTAGAAGCTGTGCTGCTGTACAAAGCTCTTTATCAGCTCTGTACTTCACATTTTCAAATGCACTTTAGCATTGTCATGATCATTTTCTGCTACTTAGGTGCTGCTTTACTTAGCTATGTTGACATTCCTATGAATCTGTGTAAGTCCTACTTCTTTTGGGGGGTCCTTACTCAGTTGCCTCCACCTTTCTTTCTCATTTGTCACTGAGAACTTGTCCTCTATAATTAATTTCGCTCAGCTTGATCTGGCACTTTTTCCTATTTGACTAAAAGTCCTATGTTTTGGCAAAGATAAGACATCTACCTTGGATCAGAAGCTTGAGGATTTTTGTCCTTTTGTGGTTGTTTTCTGCTTAAAGGGTATTTTCTAGTTCAAACAGAAATTAATTTGCTGAAGTTTTACTACCTATGTCACACAGGAGGTCAGACTAGATGATCATAGTGGTTCCTTCTGGCCTTATAATCAATGAATCTACACTGCAGAATTTTATGCTGTCATCCCTTGTAGCATTGATCATTGTCACCCTAAATCAACAATTACTTCCATCCAGATCCTAAAAGGATCTAAGACTCAATACTGTGGTACATTTTAAGCACCCAGGCCATCAAAAAGAGACATTATTCATACATATACAGTATAATTCCAGTTCTCTGAATTCCCTTCATCCAAAAATCCTAGTTAGTCAAATCCACAGTCTGTCCCCCATGTAGCCCTGTGCTACTTACAGTACACTTCTGTGTATCTGAGTTGCCAGTTATTTGAAACTTTCGGATGTCCCCCAGATAATTTGGATAAATAGGAGTGTACCTTATCTACAGAAAAGGAAGCTGAAAGGGTAGAGTTGCACTTTAGCAGGCTGGACTTGCCAAAATCCTTGGCTTGCATCCAAATTTGAAAACACTCTTGCATTTTGAAGGCTAGACATGATGCCCACAATGCTGTCTTGGCATGTCTTTGGTAGCCTTATTCAAAGCTTTTGGATCTATACAAATGCTTAAGTTGTTTGGTATTATTATATGTGCCCATTCTCTTAACCAACTCAGTATCTGTATTCTCTCAAAAACACTGAAACTTACCATCCTGTCATATTCAGCTTTTACTTTATTTCTCTGGGCTATTGGAGTTATATATGATGCAGGTATTTTTGGCAGCACACTGGGATCTATATCAGTGTGATGTTTTTTATTCACAATGCATTCAGGTCAAACACCTCATCACATTCTTTAAGAATATTCTCTGTATTCTGTTCTGTAAACAGACTATACATGGATGTGATCAGCTGCATTCAGACTGCTCTTCAAACCGAAGCAAATCTGTTCTATTATTTCCAATTCTATGGAGTGGGGATCCATCATCATACACACCTGATCATGTAGCTTTGCCACATGTAGTAAAGGTGTGACACAAAGGAATGCTGGTAAGAAACTGATCTTTATAGCCTAGCCCCAATCACATATCATGTGCCATGGACAAAAGGCTTATACCCCTGTCATATGGGATGTGTCATTATCTGCTGTTTCCAATAGATGCTGGAATAAAGTGTGGGGTGCTCTTCCAAAGTGAAGAGAAGTACCAAATCTCTTAACTTTCAACTGAAGCTACTTCAGTTCCCCTGATTGATTAAGCTTATTGATATACCTCACCTGCAGAAATATTGGCAAGGACATATGCCCTTTATGGAAGAAGAAGAAAAAAGGACAAATGTGAGAGTCAATCTACTAGTTCTTCACAGCAAAGTAGACATCAAGAAAATCAAGACAGAACAAAATAATACAACTGACTCCTAAATCCTGGTCCAGCCCCACAGCAAGCCCTAAGAAGTTGAGCTATGCCCAGGGGATTCTATGGAGCAGAAAGGTGCCCTCCCAAATACCAAGCCACAGAACAACTGATCCCCCACTGCCCTAATCCACAAGGATTAGGCAAATGGCCTGAAATGGCAAATGATCCACCAATCCTGTTCTTCATCCTTCCCTGGCTGATTTTGCCTTTGATGCTAAGACTCAGGCCACTGGAATGTACATGAAGATGCTATAGAGCCGTGGTTCTTAACCTGGGGTGCATGCACCCCCTGCGGGTGTGAGATGCCCTTTCTGGGGGTACGAGACATGACAGATTTTTTTAGACGGTAAATCATCGAAAGCACAAATTAAGCACAGGCACATAAGTACAACTGCTTTGTTTCACCAAACCTATGTATTTATTAACATTATACATTTTTTAATGATTAGTGTAATATACAAACAAAAATATATCTAGGTTTAAAGAACTGACTTACTTCAACGATTTTTGATAAGGGGTGCGAGAACATCTTTTGATTTTTGACAAGGGGTGCGAGAACATCTTTTGATTTTTGACAAGGGGTGCGAGAACATATTTTAAGAACCAAAGGAGTGCAGGCTTCAGTAAAGGTTAAGAACCACTGCTACAGAGGTGGGCTCTTTGGCACTCATATCTATCCATCTTATTCCATTGCCCTGATTACCGTATTGTCAGAGCGCCAATCTTTATTATATTCACAACACCCCTGTGAGGTAGGGAAGTGCTTTTATCCCCATTTTACAGAGGGAAACTGAAACACAGAGACAAAAGTATTTAGACACCTAAAAAGTGACATACATGTGCCTAGTGGGTTTTTCAAAAATGCGTCAGTGCTACCTGCATCGTTAGGCACCTAAATAACTTTAAAAATCTGGCCATAAGTGACTTGGCTAGCAAGTTAAGGCTGGACTAGCCTTCCTCATAGAGTGTGAGTTCCCCATCAGGCCTAGAAAGCCATCTATTCTATGCAGCTGACCCTCACCAGTTCTACTATGTCTGGGACCCATCATGGCCCTATGAAAATTTTGTTAGTAATCTCTATTGGTGAGTGTCAAACACTTGAAAGAAATTTTCCATGGCACCTATTCATCACTGGGCTTTTAAAATGCCTAGGTGCATTGCACTTGAGTCATGTGCAAAAACCACAGAGTCCCTATGCAACATCTGCTATAATCATTGTTCTTGCCTGTTATTTTTTTCCCTACTGAATGGTTCATTAGTAGTATATGACAAAGACATCAGAGCAACAACATTAGAACAACTGCTTGTCATTGTCAGACATTGGTCCTAGCTGACTTCCCATGCTGGAAAAGTCTTTTTAATGAGGCTTTCCTTGTACAGGGAATGGGAAGCCTGATTCTGTCTAACAGAGTGTGTGGGTGCAAACATTCCTTGCAAGATCAAAAGAGATCACACAAAATATAGGAGCTAAATCGTTGGTGCATGTTTATTTGAGACCAAAAACTGATAGCTATTTAATCACTACTGAGATACTCCGTGGAAACTGAGGGTGGTAGGTAAACTGCAATAGATCAGGAAAACTCAGCTGAACTTTCAATAATTTGACCTCTGTGAAAGCTTTTAGTGGCAGCAATATGTAAAGTGTGTGTGTCGGAAGGGAGAGATGTGGCTGGGGGTGGGAGGGAAGGCAAAGGAAAACAAACTCTAAGAAAGCATTAACTCTCTCTCGGATGAATGGAGATTTAAGAAAGGAGGGCAGGGGAAGAGAGGGCATTGTATCCCTCCTCTAGGCTGAACATGAAACTATTTAAGAGGAGCTCACTGTATATTATTTTCCTGTGACATCATTCTCATGATATTTGAAGCAGGTAAACATAGACACAGGAAATACAGGCTCTTTTTGTCTTTGGTGGAAAATGTTCAATTGCGAGGCAAAGTTAGATCGGAGCGGGACCAATTTAGTCACCTAACTCTTGGTTGTAAAAATTTAGGGATGGGTTAGACACACGAACATCCAGGAATTCTTGAGGGAAAACTAAAAATCCAGCTTGGTTTCTATTCCTCAGGGGTTCTAAAAATAGTCCGTGCATGTGCAATAACTTGACGTGTTTCTTTTTGTGTGTGTACAAATAGAAAGAAAGTGACTCAATTGTCTCCTGTGCTGAGATTTGATCTGTGCAGGTGGTGGCAGAGTGGAGGGAAAGGCATCAGGGAACACGAGAATCTCCCTGATTCTCATGGTGTGTTTTTGTTGACCCTGGTATGAGTTAGAGCAACTAGGGGGTTATGGTCACTACGGGACCATATGTCAGTTGAGCATCACCAGTGCACGGATGCATTCCCATCCCCTCAGCATGCCCCCGTCCCAACCCCCTACCAGAATGGGAAGAATAGCCAGGGAAGGAGCTGGTAATGCCACTTTATCCCAGCTGAGCTGGGGGAAATTCTCATTTGGCCATTTGGAACCAGAATCCACCACTTGGTAAGTGGCCAGAACAGGGAGAGAAAAATCTGGACCGATATATACTCTAGAGCCAGATCCTCAGCTCAGCTAAATCGGTGTAACTCCATTAAATACAATGGTGTTACACAAGCTTACATTAGCAGAGGATTGGGAACACACACATTGTATAACATGTGTGATATATGTTGTATAACATAAGATTATTTTTATCATAATCAGCCTCTTAAGTCCATCATTTTCCCTAGCATTTCAGACTATGTTACTGATGGATGGATCCCTTGTTTTTTTCTTCACAGTGTAAAGCTTATGTGTTTCGTAGAGTTACTTCATAGAACCCTCTCCCAAATTACTAAAGGATTCTAGAAAGCTTTATGTATTTTCCTTTTAAATGTAAATACCTGTCGGTGCAGCATTTTTTTTCTTACATGTTTATCTCCACCTTCAAGTGAAATGGAACAAGAATATGTTTGCAAGAGACAAAAATTCCATTGTATATACTGATCAGTACAGACTAAGCAGCGAAGGGGAAAAACGAGGCATCTGTTGAATACAAATGAAGGTGGCAGGTTGGTTTGTGAGTAATTACGTTTTGAAGTTACTAGTTATTTGCTTTCAGCAACCAGCAACCTCGCCCCACTCCCAATCCAAGGCAGGGGGAAAAAAAACTATGAAAAACATGGTGACTCCTAGAAAGTTATTTTATATCAGGCCCTAGACAAAGCTGATACCTATGAGCTCTGTCTTTATCCATTTAAAGGGATGTTTTACTGTAGACGTAACTTTACTGAAGCTTAATTTCATTCTAAACAGTTCCTTTTAACTACTGTTAAAGAGCCTTGAAACAACTTGTATTACATTGTTAACGATAGGGAACAGTGTGCTGAAGCCTAGTATTAGTCTCCTTAAAGGGTTTATTATGACGGCAAAACCAACTGTTTAAAGAGCTCCTGTGTGCCCAAAAGGTCGGTACTATGCATCAGCAAAGGAGGCTTTCACAATAAATTGTGAAAATTGGAAGGAGGAGAAGAAAAAAACAAACAACCCACCAACCCAAACTTCAAACAAAACTTGCTCTCCATTATTCTTCCCACGTGTGGAATGATATATGACATCATATAATGTGTGGCAATTCCCCCATCTCTCTTTTGAGGGGAAGGAGTGTGTTCTATTTTGTAGCAATGCCTTAGAGCCAAAATCCACTTTCAGTTCAGGATGTAAGCCTAGGGCTATAGAAACTCAATGCATTTCCTCTGTATTTACACTGAGAGCAGAATGCGGTCTTTGAGAAAGCAGCTGTCACCTTATGGAAAACTTTGAAAAATATCTTATTTGGAAACATGTGTTCTTCTGTGTCACATATTTCCCCGTCTTTCTCTTCCCTCATTCTTTCTTACTGAAGACAGTGCATTAAAACAGGATCTCCGTTGTTTCTTAAGAATTTATCTGCTTCTGCCACTTATTCCCCACCTGACATCATAATCCTCGGTTTGTGACATAATAATCATTTCCACAATGTCCAATTGTGATACCACACGGAGGGTTTAAAATCTGATCCTAAAAATGCATTTTACTACGGTATCTTACATAATGTCATATCAACTTTCAATCCTGAGATATTAATTTCAGCCAAGTGACATCAATTAAACTTGCATACATGGGAGTGATACACTTGAAATAACTCCCTAGAGATAATTCTCTCTGGATTTTACGGTTTTATGATTTGACCTTTCAGAAATGTTTCCACTCTCTACCTAATGCTTGCTTAGGTAAGTCACAGTGATATTGCCAGATTAGAAAATATAGCACAATCTAGTCAACCTAGTCCCCTACAGTAGTTAGAAGTCATAATGAGCAGAAGCCAAAGAAATATAACAAATGTCTCAGGAATTGCTCAGCAAAATTCAGATAGCATAGTGATAAACACAATATAGAACATCTCTCCCTGCAGGTGCTTGGTAGAAGCATCTTCATAGGATGCCCAATTTGAATTTACAAAACCTCATTCTGATTCAAGAGCCAATTTTGTCCCTTACTGCTGCCCTGGAATTCGGTAATTTAGTCTTTCCCCAGCATTGTCAGACTTCATTGGGATTAATCCCATGCTCCAAGTTAAGCACATGCTTTGCTGGATCAGGGCTTACCTGTCCCAACTAAATCGTTTGTTCTAGATAATTTACCCAAATCAATTCACAGTGACTGAAGGCCAGCTTTTATTCTTCCTTAATTCACTTTGAACCTTATTGAAAGACATTTTGGAGAAAGATAAAAGTCAGGGAGAACAGGCTAACAAGAGCTGTACAACTCCAACCTGTTCTTACTGACAAACAGCTGCAAACCTCAGAAAAATGGCACTCTACTACTAAGATGAGATTCTCGTGATTCACACAGCCAGATGTGAGACCAAGATTTCCAAC
Source organism: Caretta caretta (assembly GCF_965140235.1). Classification (NCBI taxonomy): domain Eukaryota; kingdom Metazoa; phylum Chordata; order Testudines; family Cheloniidae; genus Caretta; species Caretta caretta. The sequence goes on along the minus strand of NC_134206.1, from coordinate 336,374,859 downwards.
CTTTCCCAGTTTACTGTACATGTTGTGGAAGGTTTTTAGATCATTAAGCCATGATTAGACCCCTAACATATTTGGTGACCATAACCATCATTAAACTCTGGATGGTTTTTAACAGGACTTCAACAAGTTTCACAGTTTAGTGAGTCTTTATGTTTCTGAGAAAATTATTTTCATGCTTTCTATGGAACACCTCAAAACATAGGTCAACAGGTCAAACATTTGAACTATTGTTATGGGAATACTTCGTTACTGATATTTTTATCTCATTAAACTAATCTGAAGCACCCATTACTCCACAAGTTTTGCTTTCATGACTCGAGAGAGCTCCGAAGAAGTTAATTTTCCTCTTGGTAGAATGTGCGACTGCAATAGCTTCAGCTGGATTGTCCAGCTTCAAAAATGTATTACTTACAAAACAAACTCCTCTGTACTATCCTCTTACCAAACCCCATGTGCTTAGAAGATGATTCTCTTGTAGCATACAATGGATCCCTGATGACATAAACTGATGTATAGCATATCTTCTTTTTGCAAAACTATTTCTTTTCTAATACTGAATATTGCATGACTCTCTCCAGTAATATTACATGACAAAGCTGATTATAAAAATACCAACCACCACAGTATGACTAAGGTTATCCTTTCTGTTTGCCACACAATGCCATATCATGGAAATGCATCCTAGATTTATTGGCTGAAAATTATTGTATATGTGAAATAGACTAGTGGGATAAAGAAGCATATCTTTATGGCTTTCAGAGCATCTCCTCTAGAAACAGCTGGAAAATGCAAAACCTATTTCACTAATCTCTTCTGGTACTTTATATTTGCAACACCCATTTCCTAAAGATCTATATTTTCCTATGGTCTCATTCTCAAGCATCATGAAACAAATCTTTTAAAAAATCAGTTCAGTAAAGGATCACTCAGCATTTTCTTTACATAACATGGTGCTCAGCTATTGAAGGGGCAAGGGTCAAGTCTGCCAGTTTTTCCTATTATAAATATAAGGTCTAGACTATAAAAATATGTCACATTCTTCTTAAGATTGAGGTGCTCAGATGAAAATTAAGAACCTTCTACTGAAATGTAGAGAAGGATTAAGTTATGTCTAACAAGTGGCAGGAAATAGCACTTTAGATATCAAATAGTGCCTGAATGATTTGCTAACAGAGCAGATATAACAAATGTTCTTTGCCCAACCCATTTTCAAGGGTATTTTCATTAAAAATAACATGACTGAGCACAATGCCCTGTGCACAATGAAGATATGTTTCAATGTTTATATAAAAGCAATTAAATTGTGTTGTTGTAAAGCATAAACATGGGTCTGTAATTGCCACATTTTCTCTACTGTCATTTTGAAGTCTGGAAACTAAAAAGTATCCTGTTAGCGTTCTATGTAGGCTATTTCATCTTGAGCTATTTAAACTTTTGATTTTTTTTCTCCATCTGATTAGATGTGACAGAACGCCTGCAATATATTTTTCCTGAAATTGTGGCGCAATTAAAGGGGGTTTGGAGTCCCAGGCTGACAGTACCACCTAGTGGCGATACTCCAGAGTCTGCCATCCAGTGGTAAGAGTCATCAGCCAAGTACCAGGATTCAGTGGCCATGTCACTCAGCATGAAAGTCAGTGGCCACTTTGTCGAGCAGTGGGATTCCACGGCTGTGTCAATCAGCAGCATGAGTCAGAGGATGCCTTGCCTAGAGGTGGGATTCAACGGCTGTGCTTCCCAATGATGAAAGTCAGTGGCCAGAGGCAGGGGCACCCGAGCCCTCCCTGCTCCACTAGGTACGAACACATGGCCCGAAGAAACAATCATTCAAATTGCAGGGCCTAGGTGATGGGTGCCCCTACACTTGCTCCATGGGCTACTTCCAGCCTTGGCTTCAGATGCTCTGTTGATGTCACTGGTCTGACTTGGGGTCCCCCGGGAGTTCTTTTGGGCCATTCTCTGGAAGGTCTCCCTCTGTCTGTGGTGTTTCGGTGTCCTTGGCTTCTGCAGATGAAGGGTCTGTAGCAACTTGACCACAATGCCTGATCCTGACCTTTAGGAGCCTCTGCAGCTTGTCTGCAGGAGGCTGTAGCACTCAACTGCTCTTCTGCTTGGTCAGCCCAGACTGAGATGAGTTGCTCCCTTTGAACCTTCCCTCCACTGTTGCATCCCCAGCAGGAGTGAGGGGGTGTGGCTTCCTGTGTTTAGAGGAACTCCTTAAACCTTGCCTCACCTGTGTGGGGCTGCTACACACCATCACAGGCACCTTCATATCTACTCCTTTCCAACAGTATGTACAAAGGAAGCCAGACTGGCAGTGACATTATTACTTACATAGTGACATAGATGTGCCTGGAATGTGACAGAACAGATAAAGATGGATTCCCTGTCCAGTTAAGTTAATAAATCTAAGCCACACTTAACGATTTGATGCAAATGGTTCCACTGACACTTGAAAGCTGCCCCACAATGGACTTTATGATACACATCTGTTACAGCGGATCCTGGGTCAAGATTTACTTAAATGACTGGTGATTAGGGGTGCCTGAGACACTTTAAAGGTTCCTGATTTTCAGAGGATGAGTGCTTGACCAGAGACCTGGAAGGTGTCTCAAGTTGTGTACACAAAAACAGAACCACCCAAAATCACGAGGGACTTCTGAAAATCTCACACTCTGATCTTTATACGGAACAGATCATATATATATAAAGGGTTATTAGTGGTAGTGTAGGTGAAAAGGGAATCTATTTTAAAGTTTGTGCTTGTGGTCCCCTGCTTCCCAGTTGACAACAAAGTAAGTGGTCTTTATTCCCCCACCTGGGATAGTTAAGAATTTTTTTTTCTTAGGCTGTTTTGTCTCTTCTAAGAAGACCTTGTCTTCATGTATATGTGGTTGGGTAGGAATACCAATGATGTATTGAAACAATCTGGTCAGCAGTGCTTTGGTAACTGGATACAGAGATTTTCTCCTCTGCTGAAAGTTATTAACATCAGAGGGCTGTTCAACAAGCTATCTGAAATGAATTAGTGGTCTCAGTCCTTTTCCAAAGGGACAGGTGTGCATTTCACAAAAGCAGTGACAACTGCCACTAATGCTCTCTCTTCGAAGTCTCAACAGAGGAACCGAGTCCTCTCCATTCCTCGCTCACTTTGAGAGGAGGTCCACGAAGCACTGATGGGGCAACATGGTGTACCTACACTACAACATCTGCTTAACCTTCCTGTTTAAGGCTGCCAATCAGGTCTCCTTTGTGAATGCTGGCTTGTGATTTTGTTTGTTTGTTTGTTTGTTTGTTTGAAAGAACTAAAACAATCTGGTGATTTTAGTTGGCCTCAATCTCAGTCGGAAGAAAAGACTCTGTTTCTGAAGATTATTAAAATTGTTAGTATTTAAGTAGCACATCAAGGCCCTTGCTGACAGCAGGACCTCAGTACGCTATACCTACAAACTAAAGAGAGAGCATCTTCTCTGAAGAGAACTTATAGTTTAAATAGGCAAAGGGGGAGCGGGAAACAGAGGCAGAGAGAAATGGAGTGACTCTTCCAAATTTGTGACAATGGCAGTGCCAGGAACTGAATCCTGTCAAAGCTCGTTATCCATTAAACCACACGGTGTCTCTAAGAGAATAAAACTTAGTCAGGTAAGAGTATAATGTCAGCATGCAATAATGTCCCCAGTGATAATGTTGTTTTTCATTGCAGCAATATAGACAATGTATATTTTATTGGCTAACCTATTACTTTGCAAACAACTTTAAAGCATACACCATGCAATACCGTATATTCTACTTCTATCTCTCAAGTGCCCAGCTTATGCAGGGAAGACTTGATAGCAGATATCTATAGTCTGTATGACAGCAAATGGAGGGCTTTGAACTCCTTTGCTTTCACAAGATAAATAACTTTAAGAGACATGGTTAATGGCATACTTACTTTCTGCACAAGTGGAAGAGTTGGCTGTGATCCACTTCCGAATCTGAATTTTTACTACCACAGTACTGATAAAAGCTGTTTTCAGGAACCAAGCAAATTGCGTTAGGGAGAACAGCAGGTTTCTCACCACTTCGCTGCATTCAGGAGTCAGCAGAATGCAGTAATTTCATTTGAGCGATTCATGTTAGTAGGACACCAGACAACAAGGGAAAACTATACGCTATTTACATGTAAACAATAATGTCAGCAGTGGCAGTTGTACAGAAAAGGTTAATATCCCACTGCTGAAAAATAAATAGCTCAAGCTTCAGGCAACAGAATGGCTGACGGAATTGGTAATGGGATACCGAGCCTTTCACCTCTAGATCACTGGATGAATGATAAGTAAATGGTTAGTGAAAGTCATTACCATCTGAAGTTCATTAAGTGGTCTATATGTGCTGGAGGCAGCAGCCAAGTTTAGTGGAGAAGCGTCCATACTTCAAAAACCACCCCCATATCATACTGGTTGGCAGATCCAGCAGAGAGGCCAAAAACTGAATGTGTATAGAGGCTAACCTACCCTCCATACCCAAAACATAGTCCATCCAGAAAAACATGGAAGTGTATTGGAATGCCAGTCTGGGGCAGCTTCTGTGCTGGGCCATTCTTCTTCTGTGGATTACAAGAGGACTTTCTTCTTCAAGCATCAAGACCTTGCATCTTTCATGAGGAATACATTCGCTTTTTAAAAAAATGGCTGTTTCTTAGTTTTTTATTACCAATAACCACTAAACAGAAGCCAAGCTGTTCAATTTCATAGGTGAAATATTTACCAGAGGAGGCTAGATGAGTTTGGAGCGTGGGGAGAATCGACAGTCTAGGACAAGGGAGGGGATTCAACCACCAAATCTTTGTGGAAGTGTGATTCTGTTTTCCTAGGATGAGCTCATGTTTGATACAGTTGAGAGTTGGACTGCAAATGATTCCAGACATAGACAACATAATCTTCCTCACACTGCCTGAACTTGATCACAGGTGAATAGCCACTCGGGTTAAGAACTGGACTGAGACCAACCTATGCTAGTGATTCTGGGGGGTAGATTCACAAAGGGGGCTTCAGCATTCCAGTGTCTAGCTCCTAGGCACCCTGCCATCCACTGGAATTCACAGCCAAGTTAGGTGCCTGTTCTTTCCATGCATTGATCTAGTCTTCTGGGCACCTGACTGACAGGCTGGAAAAAGGGACTTATCTCCATTCCAGGATTCTCAGCTGTATACCCCCTCCTGAAGTTAGGCACCTAAGACTAGTCAGCTCTTTCTCACAAAAAAACAAAGAGAGACCCAAATGTAGCCACTAGCTCCATGGGAAGGGCATGTGGAATGTGGGAGACCTGTTTCTTATCCCTACTATACCTGATCTGATGCAGACACTTGAACTGAGGTCTTCCCCATCCTATCTGAGTGCTCTAATCAGCAGACTGGCATGGGTGGTGCTCTCCATCTTTTCTCTTGAAGCAGTTCCACTTTGCGTACATAATTATTCACTGGGTCAGAGAGAAAGAAAAAGGGACCAATAGGCTTGGGCATTCACCTAAGATGTGGGAGTGTCCTGTTCAAGTCCTTGGGGCAAATCAAGCAGAGCAGGAATTCACATTTGTGTCTCCCACATCCCAGGTGAGTGCCCTAATCTCTGGGCTGTTGAGTATTCTGGGGCAGGCACCCACATCAGCCAACACACAAAATTCCTGACCTGCTTGCCCATGACTGTCTTTCTGCAGATGAGACATGTTCTAAACTTACCTATTGGATCAGGCCCTGAGGGTGAGAGAACACCTAGTTTGAGAGTCCCATCAGGTCTTCTGCATGAGCAAGGGCTCTAGGAAGCTTATTCGTTGCGGGTGGGGTGGTGTTAGGGCACAGATGGCTTTGCACGTTCATGCTGGCAGAAAAACTTGGGCTCCTATGGAGTTTTGGCACCCACAGGGTTAGGCTGAAGCTGAGTTGTGGTTGTATGAATGTCAGTGGCACCTAATGTCGAGAGGCACTTAGGCACCTAAATCTCTTTGTGAATCTAGTCCTTGATCACGAATGTAATGTCCACGTTCCTAACAAGGGTTCCAGGACAAATTAAATAGATACTACATTCAAAGAATCCATCCCAGTTTCCAATCTGAGCCCAGTGAATGCTGAATTAAGACTTCTGGAGTGAGTTACTACAGTGCGGATAGTCATGCAGCACAGATGTAAGGCTAAACTGTGCCTGGCTCCTGTACCTAAACCAGTCACACCCAAAAACTTAGAATTTTATTACAATTTTTTAATTTAAACAGCAATATTCATCTAATTTACTTCTCTGAGAAGAAATGAGAGCAAGGATGCTCTTGTAGATAAGGTACCCCAGAAGATAGGCATTGAATTGCTAACTCTGCCACAGAATGCCTGTGTGACCTTGGGTAAATCACAATCTCTCTGTGCCTTAGTTCAGTATTTCCAAACCGGTGTGCCCTCAGGCCCAAACAGGTGTGCTGAGTTTTTTTTTAAAAACTACATGCAAGAACAAGGTTGGGTGGGAAAGCTGCCTTCTAATTGGCCATCTGCCTCAGTGACCCGCCTCCTCCAGGAGTGGAGCAACCGATCAGAGCTCAGTCTCTATCCCTTCCCCCACTTTCCTCCTGTGTAAGCAATGGGTAGGCTCCTCTGTCCCTCCCCAACCCTCCAGCAGCTGTCGGCTGGGATTGGGAGGAAGAGCCCCTGAAGCTCAAAGTGTGCCACAGCAGAGAAAAGGTCAGGAATCACTGCCTTAGTTCCCCATCTGTAAAATGGGGATAATATTTCCTGTCTCCCGACTGTTGTCTCGCTTGTCTATTTGAACTGTAAGCTCTTTCAGCCTGGGATGTCTCTTGGCATATATACAACACCCAGCACAATGGAGCACTATCTTTGGTTGAGGCCTCTAGACACTACTGAAATACAAATGAACACTAATAATTAATAATATCTCTCTAATAATATAATCCTGGTTATTTGGGTAGGAAGTTCACCCAAAGTTTAACTCTGCAATACAAATGGACACCCTGCCCAATCTTTTGCTTGTTGCAGTTTTATCATTACCCTAGTAAGGGGAGATGTGACTGATTAGGATGGTGTAAATAAAGACAGACTAGAGGGCTGATCTTGTGTGCATTTAAGTCAATAGGAGTAATGCAATAGACTTAAGCAAAAGCAGGATCAGGCCCTAATGAGGAGCTGAGCAGTCCTAAAAGAAGACATGACATCATCAGACAACTCCAAAGTGGTGACATAAATCTTTTTATGGGACCATCAATAAAAAGAAAAAAACAAAACCTTTCACTTCTAATTTTCAGAGGTGGAGATTTCATTCTGACCTCCAGAAGGACTAATCCCTCAGCTTTCACAAGCAGTTTAAAAAAAAAAAAAAGTAAAAAGCCACACAAGTGTAGGGGCTGAAAAAAACACACAATATTGGAGCAAAGTAGGTCTGGAACGACTATGAATCAGTCTGAGCCAGCGCAGCAAGAGCTGATGGAAGTAGCTGAATAACAAATAGGTAAACTTCCAAAGCAGCAGTTTTTAATTTGGGTTCACACAGAGCATCCCCTCCAGCACACACAGAAACATAGGTCGGTTGAATCCAACTGTTTGGACCTGAGTACAAAGATATAGATAGATTGCATTTTTCAATATAAACTTTTAATAAAAAACATCAGTATGTTTAGCTTCCCAGGCAGAAACATAATCCATGGCATCTCAATGTAAAAACACAAGAATGGACCATAGTGGGTCAGACCAATGGTGCATCTAGTCCAGTATTGTGTGTTCTGATAGTGGCCGGTGCCAGATGCTTCGGAGGGAATGAAAAGAACTGGGCAATTTATCAAGTGACCCATCCCCTGTCATCCAGTCCCAGCTTCCAGCAATCACAGTTTTAGGGACACCCAGTGACCGGGGTTATGTTCCTGATGATCTTGGCTAGTAGACATGGATGGACCCATCCTCTATGAACTTACCTAATTCTTTTTTGAACCCACTTATACATTTGGCCTTTCTGACATCCCCTGGCAACGCGTTCCATAGATTGACTGTGTGTTGTGTGAAGAAGTGCTTTCTTGTGTTTGTTTTAAACCTGCTGCCTATTGATTTCATTGGATGACTCCTGGTTCTTGTGTTATGTAAAGGAGTAAATAGGACTTCCTTATTCACTTTCTCTACACTACTCACCATTTTATAGACCGCTATCATGTCCCCCCTCAGTTGTCTCTTTTCTAAACTGAACACTCCCAGTCTTTTTAATCTCTTCTCCTGCGGAAGCTGTTCCAGGCCCTTATTCATTTTTGTTGCCCTTCTCTGTACCTTGCCCATTCTAATATATCCTTTTTAGATGGGGCAACTAGAACAGCATGAAGTATTCAAAGTTTGGCCATACCATGGATTTACATAGTGGTATTATATTTTCTGTCTTATTACCTATCCCTTTCCTAATGGTTCCCAACACAATTAGTTTTTTGACTGGCGCTGCACTTTGGAGCCTTTTTAAAAAATCGGCATTATATTAGCTACCTTCCAGTCATCTGGTACAGAGGCTGATTTAAGTGGTGGGTTAAATACCACAGTTAGTAGCACTGAAGTTTCATATTTCAGTTCCTTCAGAACTCTTGGGTGAAAATCTCTGGTCCTCATGACTTATTACTGTTTAATTTATCAATTTGTTCAAAAACCTCCTCTAAATACACCTCAGTCTGGAACAGTACCTCAGATTTGTCACCTAAAAAGAATGGCTCAGGTATGGGGATCTTATTAGCTTCACTGCAATGGACTTGTCTTCCTTGGGTGCTCCTTTAGCACCTCAATTGTCCAGTGGCTCCACTGATTGTTTGGCAGGCTTCCTGCTTCTGATGTACTTTAAAAAAATGTTTTTAATTGTTATGTCTTTTGCTAGTTCCGCTTCAGATTATTTTGCACTGCCTAATTATATTTTTACACTTGACTTGCCAGAGTTTATGTTCCCTTCTATTTTGCTCAATAGGATTTGACTTCCAATTTTTAAAAGATATCTTTTCCTCTCAAACTGCCTCTTTTACTCTGTTGTTTAGCCATGGTGGTATTTTTTTTTTGTCCTCTTACTGTTTTTTTTTCCCCAATTAGGTTATACATTTAGTTTGAGCCACTATTATTGTGTTATTATTGTGTTTTTTAAAGTTTCCATGCAGCTTACAGACATTTCACTCTTGTGACTGTTCCTTTTAACTTCTGTTTAACTAGCCTCCTCAATTTTGTGTAGTCCCCCTTTAGTGCTACCATGGTAGAATTTATATAGTACAATAGATCTGAAACCTGCTGTGTGTGGCTGAGTCTCTTCTATATTTTTGTTGTGTTTTACCAGCTCCTGCTTAGTTCAGCTCTGTGCGGCCAGTGTGCTATCTTACACTCATGTGCACTGGACAAGATCCTCAGCTGGGGTAAATTGCTTTAGCTCCTTTTCTTCAAGGAAGCAATACCAATTTACATATCTGAGGGTCTGGTCCTTATAGTTATCTTTCTAGATTCACATTGCTGTAAATATATGCTACACTTAAAATCTATTTCATCACTTTATTTGTTTCATTAAAGGCTAATCCAAAGCCCATGCAAGTCAATGGGAATCTTTGACTTCAATGAGCTTTGGATCAGGCCCTAAATTAACATTCCAAAATGATAATTATTAGTGGGGAGCATACGATTTTCACAGAGGGAAGGTGATGGAATCACAACAATCCACTGTATGCTTTTATGGATTTGCACATTCTTCTGATTTCAGCGGAAAGCCTTGGATCAGGCTTCTAGTCCATTACACTGACACTGTTGGTTTATTGTACATTCACTGGTGTTTCACTCAATCTAGTTTTAAATATCCCAAGCAATAGGGCTTCCACTTTTTTTCAGATCCTATCTACTGCTAGAATGCGAAGATGGACTAAACCTTGACAGCTGCCGCTGTATTTTTAAACCTGTGTAGTGCCTAGGGTATCCTGGTGTGCATCTTTCTTGGTGCTTGTCTTAGCATCCATTACCATAGTGGTGACAGGTGCTTTATGAATATAGAATAGATGCAGGTAGATTAGATGGGTAAAATAGATTAGACAGACAGGTTTTGTGGCTAAGATATGACTTGAGGGCTGTAAGCCTCTCAGAATCTCCGGCAGAATTACTGATACCTAAGGCACTGATCCTGCAAAGCTGAAATCAATGGTTATGTTTACACTGCAAAGAAAAACCCATGGCTCCAAGTCTCAAAGACCGAGCCATTGACTTGGGTTTGCAGGGCTAAAAATATCCATGTAGACATTCCTGCTCAGGCTGGACATTGGGCTTTGAGACCCTCTCTGCTTGCCAAGTTTCAGAGCCCAGGCTCCAGCCCAAGCAGGAACGTGAACACTGCCATTTTCAGCCCCACAGCCCAAGCCCGCTGAACCCAAGGCAATTGGCCCGGCTCTGAAACTCGGCACCCCGGGTTTTCTTGCAGTTCAGAGCAGCGAGCAGGACCAGAGTCTTAAAAAAGCATGAGGGATGCAGCTTCCTTCACTGTGCCAGCTGTTTGTGCCTGCCTCCACTCACCCAGAGGAAACAGAATTTCTTCTGTTTTTCAGATCACCTTAGATGACCTGAAAATGTCCAGTTTTACCATAAAAAAAAAAAAAGAAAAGTTTGGAGCCAAAAGCTAAAAACGTCTCCCAGTTCCAGCTATGTTTGTAACCACAGGAGTATACAGCAGGCAGCTTGTTTACCCAGATTACTATCAAAGACATTTTCCAACGTAGCATCAGAAGAAGGAATAAAATATATACTTCATTTGTCATAAATTCATGGTTTTTTTATTGAATCAAGCTGAAATGCTGCCTGCCCTTTGATGCCATGTTTTGCCATCAGCTTGTGTCTGTTTGTTTCGCAGTACGGGCTCTAGCTTGTTTTTTAATCTGGTAGGTGGTTTTGAGAGATCTGCACAGTGGCAGGCCCTAGAGGCATCCTGGTTGCTTCATGGTGCTGAGAGAGCACATGCCAGAATAACTACTTCTGCACCCTTTGAAAGGGTGCAGTGTGCACTCCTCCTGTGACAAATATGGTCTGAAATCTGGCATGGCCCCTTCTAGGAGTCTAGGGACACTGGTACGGTTGTAACCCCACCCCCTCTTTGCACTCCGGTATGCAAGAACTGGGATTGACTACCACTTATTGTGGTGCACACAGAAGAAATCTGCTACCCTAGGTAAAACTACAATGTGCTGCCACCCCTCGTACTCTTTTAGAAGTTGACAGCAGACACTCAGCACCTCCCCCACTGCTACCACAGGCCCCTGGGCAGCTGGGTCAGCGGCTGATGGATCCTAGGGACAGACCCCAAGGGATGGGAACAATCTGACACCTGAGTGGGTTCAGCCAGGCTAGGCCAGGATGAAAGTCCCCCAGCCTCTGCCCTCAGCCCTGCAAGCAGCCACAACTCACTCCCTGGATGGGTTATACCGCCAACCTTCCCAGTGGCCCATTCTGGATGAGTTGGCCCCATCTGCCCAGGGCTAAAGATAGGAGCAAAGCCCAGCTCAGCAGTTCTGGAAAATAGCGCTCCTTCCTCCTAGAGCTGCTCAGCTGAACCATAATGGGAACCAGGCAATGGCAGGGGGCAGTTCCCAGCCTGTAAAGCCTCATTGATGGGCAGCATGGACCCCTGGTCTTTCACAAAGTCATCCAGACTGGGGACATTGATTCTCTCACATGAAGGGTGGCAGGCTCCTTCCCACTGAAAAGAGAAGGGATCGCCACACCTCAGCCTCTGCCCCCACACCGTGGCCCCTGCACTGCCAGTCCCTTGCCTAGTCCCACAAACTTTGCAAAGCCAGCCTGCACCCCTGCCTAATCCCAGCAAACTCCACACCTCCGCAGCCCATCCCCCACCCTCCTACCTTTCCTGAGAAGCTCATCATCCATGGGCTTGTAGGTTGCACAATGGCAGCACCTCCAGAGCCTGGACATGGTGGACTTGAAATGGGGGTGGCAGTATGACTCCAGAGCAGTGGCTGGGGGCTGCCTGGGCAGCAGGGCCTGCAGGGGCTGAATGGAGAGAGGCAGATGGCAGCTTGCTGGCAACATGGAGGCAGGCAGGTCTCTGCGCTGTTGGCTGAAGCCCCAGCAGTGCTCACAGTGCCACTAGAAGCAGCCCTCAGCCTCTCGAGAGATGGCCACAATCTTACCTGTGCCAGGGGCAGGGAGTGGCTGGAGAGAGAGAAGGAACATTTCTCCTGCAGCCTGGTTGATCAGAACCCCAGCTGGTCACCACCTGCTCCACAGGGCAGCCCTGCCAGCCGGCTCCCTTGCTGCTGCTGCTGGAGGGTACTGGAGCAAGTCTAAATGTCCCAGAAATCTGCCTAGTCTGCCGATAACTAGAGCGGCCCCTGGGTGCACAAGCTGGGAGGGACTGCTCTGTGTTCCCAGCCCATACTAAGCCAACCACATCGCACCCTACATGCATATTTGTAACTCGATCCATGGTGCCAAGCCAAAGGTTTGAGAAAATCATGCTGCTCTTTAGTTATGTTGGCAGATCAATTGCTTGTCTACATGGTGGGATAACGTGCTCTACAGAGGTGGGATTTATAAAGCGCACTGATTAGTTGCACATTAATTGGTCCATGTGGACCTTGCTGGTGTGCACTAACAGTTCCCTAGTGCACTTTAATATCGTACTGTTTCACACAGCACTACATTAAAGCGCACCAGTTAATTAATGCACAACACGGCAGTGCACTTTTAGAACTCCCCTCCCTCCTGTAAAGCGCATTACCCCACTGTGCAGACAAGCCCCTAGTTTTCAGAGTACAGGTGTACAGATTATGAACACCACCACCGCCAGTTAACATTAAATTACACTCTCAACCCTTAGGGCCTATCTTCACTGAAAAGTTAATTCACATGACAATTTTCCTGTTGCCCCTAACTTGAGTCCTGACCACACAGAAAAACCATAACTCAAATGTCGTAGTGCTTTTAACTCGAATTGATTGGCCCAAGAGGCTAAGCTCGAGTGAGCACAACTGGTCAGCTGCTTACACAACCATCCTCTAGTCTGGATGCAGGCCAGTAACTCTGGAGTGCCAATGCCTTCCCACAATTCCCCCTGTGTGCCTAGAAAGGACAGACACATTTTTCCACAAGCCACTGAGAGAGAATTCATAAAGCAGCTCAGCTTACTGCAGTGTAAAGCACCATGGGGCCTTCCCCCAGAAGTCTGAGTGCCACACAAGAATGAGTCCAGCATCACAATAACTTGAGTGTTATTTCTCAGGGTGGCTGCGCTCACTCAGGCTTGGCTATCTCTAGAGATGTAACTTCACAGTAAATGCATACCCTTAGCGTTGGGTCAGGACCATAATCCAGGTGAAGACTGAGCAGCACCGTTGCTCCCATACCAAATTTATTCTGTGATTTGATAGCTTCTAGTCTCCCACCTTTCACAAGCATTAAGCTTTTCAGGAACAAAAAAATATTTAAAAAGTTAGGATGGCAAGGAAAATCTGTTGCACCCACTTAAGCAGCCTTTAGAAACATGGATGAACTGAGATCAGACATATACATCTGAGATATGTTGGAAGGTATTGCAAATGGCTGATTGATTACACTGTAGCCTGGAAGTCTCTGAATTCATGATGGAGTCCAGGAACATGCTTGGCATTCATGGACATCCAGTTGACAAAACTCTCCAGGAAACTTCCAAAATTAGAAACCAACTCTCTAAATTGGTAGCAGACATTTACTAAGTAAGATGTCCTAGTGACTTATACGTCAGTACACAAAAATATCCTTTATGCCTTAATGTTTGACATTACATTGTGTGTTATTATGGGACAATGGAACATGACGCAACCAAAAATGTAGTTATGACTCTTTTTTTTAATATCCATTTGGAAAGTGGTGGGCATGTCATTCACATTAATTGTGCCAGAACAGCAGCAGCATGAATGCTAAATTATTCTCCATGTTCACAAACTGTCAAGTGGGGCAGATAGCCAGCGATTCAAAGTGACTGCAAAGAGATCTGCACAGCTGTAATGTATTTTCAGCTTGTACTCCAGATACTACTGAAACCAAGGATCTCTTTGATGGAACTGGGCTTGGAGTCACATTTCCGCTTTGCTTTAAATAAGATGAAGAAGATAAAAATATAATTAGTTAATTTGCTCTATAATTTCCTCCTCTGCAACAATGTAAAAATGTCAAATGCCTGCAAAGCAGGAATAAATGATGAGGATAATAAACAATGGATGTATAAATGATATGTGGATGACATGAGCTGATGAAGAGCCTGAACTAATTATGAAAGAAAAAAAGAAAGAAAGATTTCAGTGACAACACACAGTCAAATTCTCCTCTTGTTGTCTCCTACTTCTTTGAAGTCCAAGAGGTTGAACCACATTACTAAGAGGAGATTATGGATGACTATTTTAGCCTGTGAAGCCACCTTAGCAGCTTTCCATCAAACCTTTCAATCACATGGTCTCCCTCGCCAGTATATGGCAGAGCCTAATCTTACAGGAAATACCACATGGTACTTTGTAACTGCAACGTGAGTACACTGGTAATATGTAATAACTCAATGCAACACAACCGTGTTATCAATCACTTGTAAAAAAGTTATTATTTATTTGGATTGATATACCCCCAGAGGGCCCGGTTAAGTAGCAACCCTGTGCTTGGTGCTGTACGTACACATAATGAAAAGACAGCCCCAGCATCGGTCAACAGGGCACCAAGCCTCCCAACCTGGCTCGATAGACTCAGGTCACACTACCACTTTCAAAATAGTTCTGTAGATTGCACTTTGAAGTTGCAGCTCTGGCTGGACCTCAAGCTCTGAAGCGCACCCCTCCCCCCCGAGGCGCCAGACACAGAGTCCAAGATACAATGTCTACACAGCTATTTTTAGCATTGTAGACACTGTAGACCTAGAAGCCTGAATATGTCAACCTGGGCTGGGAGGCTTACTGCCATGGGCTGTGTAGAGGTATCCAAAGATCATATAGTCTAAGTATATGACAAGAGACAATAAGCGGATAAAACAGATGGGGAGAGTTCAAGGTAACAGTGGAATGATTATGATTAGTGTAATAAGCAATGGGTGTTAACACTGCTGACTCTGCAAAAGCTGAACATTTTATGAGGGGCCTGCTACAGAAGTAAAGGGAGACTCCTTTATTCCTCTATAAAGGGCCACCTACGCCACTGAGGACTCAGAAGATCAGTGTAATGATGTAATTAACAGAATCACTGATGTTAAAGCCACAAAAGACATAGCAAGTCAATAGACATAGGCAGAGGTAGCATGGAATTGTTTCCTAGAAAGTTTTTTTAATGCTGTGTCCAGTGTGGTTTTAAAAGGAGCTATAGAAAACACTAAAAAAAAGAACTAATTGTAATACTATAGGGCCAGATTCTGCCTTGTCCTTATGCATGTATGCAGTGGATGGGCACAGAGGCAAGAGCCTAACCCATTTGAATGGCCAAGCAAGAATTACTTCCTCACTTCTCCCAAGAGGGCAGATGGTATGCCAAAGGGGGCAGGATGAGGCAAAGTAGGCGGAGCCATGGCTTAGAACACTTCCTCCCCACCCACTCATCAGCCATGCTACGGGAAGTATGCTGAACCCCACGCAGTGGTGTAGCAGTGACATGCACCCTCTATGAACCAAGGAGATGTGAGAGGATCCTTGGAGAAAGAAGGCATCCCATTTCTCCAAGCTCTTCAGCGCTAATGCAGTGCTGTGCCTAAATAGTACGACTGAACTCCTAATAAGCATGATTTGCGAACTCCCTTTATTTTTGAAATGGTACCATAATTACAACTGAACTTCTGAGAATCTATTTATTTATTCTCCAGAAGATTTATTTGTCATGATGAACTAAGTTCATCACTCTTTTTATTCTGTGTGTGTAATATAATGAGTGATACAATATCTTATAAATGTCTTTGTTTGCTAGAGCTGTTTGACTGATGAGGGTTTTCAGAGTGTTCATATAACATAATCTCATTGGCTGGAATCTATGAGCTTCTATAATGTCTTCATACCAATGTGTTACATCCATGAATTAATGTGGGGTTGGAGAACAAAAAGCCCAGCCTGAAAATATATTTCCTTATTTCCCTTGCAATGTTGTGGTATCTTATTTTGTTGTATCATTATCTTTCTTTTATACAGATATTCTACACGTGTGGATGTGCACACACACACACACACTTAACAGGTTTTAAGTTCTGCTGGAGCTTGCTACAAACACCACTTAAGTCAATCCAAAGTTATTAAAATCAATGGAAGGACTCTCATTTACTCCAGTGGGTTGTGGAGCAAAGCTTGGGATCCTAAAGTTTTCAGGACCCAGACCATTTAGCAAAAGCTGTCTTCACTTAGAGAGTAGACCATATGGAGACATCCCAGTTTGAGAAATGCCACTTTCCTTCCTGTAATGCATTTAGGATTGCTCATGCTGAACACAAAACCATATTTTCAAGCATTATGATCATGATCCAAAAGCTTTGGACACACACTCAAATAAAAACGCCAGATAGAAAATTACTAAAGAAAAATACCAGCAAAACATTTTCATTTTATGATTTCCCAAAGTATTAATTAATTTAAAAGAGCTATTTTTCTGTTGCATATTGACACACTGCATAAAAGCATAAAATTTTCTTCAAAATAAGTACACAGCTTTTATCCTGTGTCTTTATTCACTCAACATACAGAAGCCGATTTTAAGTATAAATACCTACTCCAAATTGTATAGACTCTGGGCCTTATCCTTTAGCCCTTTTTCATGGGTTGCAGTACCAATAACATGATCAGATATTGTAACTGGATCCAATTAATCATGTGTAAAACCACTGAAGGCAATGGAGATTACACAGGAATGAATTTGGCTCATATATGTTGGAAGCAACTGGCCTTTCAGTTAGTGCTTCATGAGGCACAAATGGGGTGCACCTTTCCCATTGTAATTGGATGTACGTGTTTGTATTGTTCATAACAACTAGTAACTAGACCAGGCCCTAAAATCAATGAAATCAGTGGAATGACTGCACTGCTGTAGGCTTCTCAGCTTGGTTAAAAGTGAAGTCTGAACCTTTATATAGAACAACACAGCCAAAGCACCAGCCTAAGCAGTTTTGTAGAAAAGAACAGGAAAATGGGGGTAAGTTATTAGAAAAATCAAATCTGATCATTTGTATTGTTTAATTTTTTTTAAAGTAAATGGTTTATATTTTCCCATGCTCCTTTTCCCATCTGTAATCCAACCATTCATATTCTGTGAAATCTAAACCTTCTGTGCTTCATGTTTTATTCAACGTTTATCCTAAGGTGCTTAATTTATACCAAAGGACAGAAGAGTGGCTAAGAGTTGCTTGTGTAAGGGGAGACGCTTTAAGGCCATTACTCATGCCCTTTGATCTTAAGTTTTCACTTAGGGAACTTTGGTTCTGTGCATAATTAAAGGCTGCCACTACCTATCACTATATAAATTAAAATAAAATTGAATAAAGCCAACAATTTTTGAGATTGTATCTATACTTCCATATCAACAACTGCAGAGTAAGTATAAATATAGTCTACAGCTCCGAAGTTAATCCTGATTCAGTTTGTGGTTGTTGTTTGGGGGAGGGGGTGTAAAGGTTGGTTTTTTTTAACCACGCCAGTTTCAAAAGTTTCCAGTTGTTTATCCTTTTATACTTTGTTTTAAACCGTTTAGGCTAGTACATAAAATCAAAGCATGATGGATGAACAATGACACTAAACTTAAACTTTCCTATGGAAATATACATTTATGAACACAAAATCAATTAGTTCAGACAAAGCCCATACTGCTTCCACTTCTCCTAAAACAGTGGTACATATTTAAGTTTTCCGATCAAATGCCCACTTTGGCACCACTTGTGAAATAACTTATGTTTGTTGTCAGGTTTCCCACTGGGTGGCGTGTGGTTCCTCATGTATGTTCATTTATCACCCTCAGATTGCTTAATGCCTCCTGAATGGCCTTCGAGCAGGTAACTATTTAAGTGGAAGTTAATTAAGTCATCGGTTCACTTCATTCTGGAGGATTTTAAGACACCAACACTGCATGCGGTACATAGAGTATAATAGTCCAGGCTTACCCGCTGCAAATCCTAGAACACCATTTTTTGTTCCCACAGTACGTAAGGAACAGGGAATATTTGACATATCCATCAAGACACTGTGAAAGACTTGGGGGGACATTTTCAAAAGGAAGCATCAGGATTTAGCTACTTGACTGCAACAGCCAAATCCTACAGACTTTGTATGCACAAGTCTATGCCCCAAGAATTGATAACCCTTAGGAATTTGATCAAGTAATAATAGAACAAGAGAAATGTTGACCTTTGATAGATAGAATATTTTACCATGACCATAAGAGAATATTCTTTTGCAAAGAAGTAAAGCTGATCCAGGGGTACCAAGTGGCTCAGAGCAATGGAAATGGACTCTACCGCCCTTCTTGTCTAGGGTGCTGATTTAAAGCCAACTTGCATCATCACTAAATGGAAGTGGTACTATGATCTGGTGGCTGTGTAGTGGCCTATTTCTAATGTGTTTGGTGGTATTTATCTAGTCTCAATCTGACAGGGTCCTCATGTCACAAAAGTCACTGCTCCACTTGGCAATCTCAGCAGAGAGACTGCAAAGAGAATAGGCTTCAGAGTAGCAGCCGTGTTAGTCTGTATTCGCAAAAAGAAAAGGAGGACTTGTGGCACCTTAGAGACTAACACATTTATTTGAGCATGAGCTTTCGTGAGCTACAGCATGCGACGAAGTGAGCTGTAGCTGTAGCTCACAAAAGCTTATGCTCAAATAAATGTGTTAGTCTTGAAGGTGCCACAAGTCCTCCTTTTCTTTTTGCAAAGAGAATAGGCATTCACCTTTACTGGCAGGTGTTTTGGTACTGGGAGATGCTAAACCTGCTAAACTTACACCTGCTCAGTGGACACACAGAAGCCTTTGTTCTGAAAGGCTGTCAGATAATTCACATATATACACAACTGAGGAAAAGAGTGTGAAGCCAGAGTAAGTGTGTCTGTGCAGGCAGACACATTCTAGCAAGGTGAAAGGGGACTTATTCAGACTAGCCTATTGCTAAAGTCAGTGGGAGCTGTAAATGCTCATCACTTCCCAGTCAGTCTGTTTATGTAGCTACCAAACTTCAGACCCCCACATTTGAAATTGTTGTCCATCAAAATCATCATATTCAAGTCAAACTGTCAGTAAATTACACATAATGGTGTCACCAGACCTTTGAATAGTTGGGGATGTGTGGCAATTTATCTTAATGCTTTTGCACAGACTTTAAGCATCTTAGCAACAGTGAATCTGTGATATCACAACAGTGTTTCATGGCAAAAGATTAAAAACTGATGAAATCAAAATATACATTCATATCATGGAGGCATCAGAGAGGAATAAATCCAGATCAGATATTCCCACCACAGATTTAAGCTTCAATCACAAAATTCAGTGGCAGGTTTCATCCAGGACTCTGGCTGGACCCATGTCCAACACTAACATGGCATGTTAGTGTGCAGCAAGCCAGATTTACCATGCACCAGCTTGCTGCACAATAACAACCCATGTGGATGCTTCTACAGTGCAGTGAAAGTCCCAGAGAGCTAATTAGTGGTTATGCTTTCAAAAAGTAACAGCTAAGCCACACTCCAGGACTTTAACTGCACTGCAGCAGTGTTCAATTGAGACGTCACTGTGTGGCAAGCTGGTGCACTGTAAATTCACACCCTGGCCTACCACACAGTAACTCACTGCATAGACAAGCCCTAACTGAGGGCCAGATTCTGTAACCCTTATTCATCGTGAACAGTAGATTACGTCATGAGTAGACGTATTGAACTCAGTGGAGATACTCATAGAGCAAGGTGCTACCTAATGGAAGGGTGGCAGAACCTAGCTTTTACAGACTAGCTCATAAGAACTTGAAGAAGCCAGAATGTGAGCAGCCCTGGCATAAGCAAAGGTGGAAGAGTGGGGAGAGGAGCCTTCCCACACCAGGTACACCCTCCACACTAAGTACAACATCCACACAGGGACAAGTTAAAACAGAAGTTCCTGTGCTCTCCTCAGTCCAGAAAATACTTATTCTGGGAGCACTTCCTGGAGTAGATATACTCCTAAATGAGGCAAAGTTCTGGGGCCAGACTGGATTAATGCTATGCCAGCTAGGTTTCAACAATGAAACATAATGATAAGGCTTAAATTTATTGCTGTTCCCCCATAAAAAATGGAAACACTGGAATTTATGGACTCACTCTCCATGTACAGTATTTCCACTGAAAAGAATGATGAGAAGTCCCTGGTGCCAGGATGTGCCTGGCAGCTGCTCCTGGACCTCACTCTCAAATTCTGAAACTCCAGTTTGGTTTTAGAAGCTGCCTGTGGGTTAGTGGGTGGCTTCCCAGCTGGCATCTTCTCATGTCTTTTGTGTGAGACCACCACTGGCTGCCTTTGGCAGCTCAAAAGTTGCCTAAGAGACTATGCCAACATCATCTTGCTGGTGTGCTCAGCTGACCTTCCTGGTGTTTTTGTTTTGACTCATATGTGCTTGTAAGGAGTTTGCTTTCTCTCTTGCTATATAACTAGACAGGCAATATACAGGACGTACCCTGAGTCCTTCACTTTGCAGGTATAGAGCCCAGCCACAGACCCAGACCCTGATCCGGAGCTGCACCCTTAAACACTAGGTAAGTCCAAGTTTCTGCATGAAAGGACAAGGTCTCCCTAGCTGTTTGACAATGGAGGAAAACAGAAAAGAGGGCAACTGGACACCTTCCTCCAAGCACCAGAAATGGCTGACATCCCTATGTGGGTTGTCAAAAACCAGGCACTTAATGATGGATGTTACAGTTTCTTATTCATAATGTGTCATGGGCACCCAAACAAATAGAAGTCCTAGGTCTCTACTCACAGGGAGTTTACAGTGTGGATAAATAAACAAAATACGTCAAGAGCTGAGAGTGAACCTCAAATAAACCAAAAGGAAGTATCTGTCAGAAGACCCATTTTTGCTTTTGCAAGTGTTATAATCAAAGCTTGTTTTACTTAGACCTGATTACTGCAAATGTCTGTGTTTCCTCTGTCCTTCCAGCATGCTACTTCAGGCTTCAGCCAATTAACCAAGAGGGTCACACATGAAATCCCATGAAGCAGTTCTCTGGATGGGGCATCCTGCCCTCCTAGGCAGGACAAATGCCATTGACCAATCTCACCTGTCCCAGTGAAGGTTGGGGATTGGCTTAGACTTCACAATGCTGCCACTAGAGCAGCTCAAAACCTGGAATTTCAATTCCATGGGAAAGTCGCATTTCAAGATATCCCTTCATCCCAAATCTGAACCCCAAATCAAAATTTTGACGTTTCCTGCAAAACAAAACACCCAGAAAATGTATTTTCAGACATTTTGAAATGACCGTATCAGAACATTTTGTTTCAACATTATTGAAATGAAGCACTTTGATAAGGTCAAAGTGCTTCATTTTGACTTTACCATTTCAACTTTTATAATATACAGCATATAATAATTCAGAATAAAGCACTTCAATCTTATTGAAATGAAGAGGTTTGACTTTATCTATACATTGCATGAACATTTGATAAGTTTTCATCTAAAATTTTGGCAAAACGGATATGTTCCTATGAAACGTTTAGATTTTGCCCAGTCAGTATTTTATAATGGAAAAAATGTTCCATAGCAAAATTTTCAACTATATGAGTACATAGCTGCCACTGAAGCAGATCTGTTCGATAGCCTACCCAATCATCCTACCTATGCAGGATTGTTCTCTATGGCCTGATTATATGGAGCACATAATTGCAGAGGAGGAAAACAAGTAAATTTAAACTTTTTTTCAATGGAAAATTGTCCTTGTTTCAGATGCAAAAACTTTCACGGTTTCAGTTTTTCCCCACTATTTTTGGATTTTTTGAAAAAATGAGTATTTGAAGATTTTTGACATTTGAAAAAAAAAATCAGCAAAACACACTCACCATTTTCTGACCACCTCAACTGCAATTATTTGTTCAAGTGGGATGTTGCGTATACCAATGTTTGGTGAACAGATGTACGATTCATGAATACCCTAAATGGCATGCCACTAAGGAGTCTTACATATAAGCAAGTGCATTCTCTACTAGCTACTGCAGTAGTTTATCTGTTTAAAAAGTTTTAATCATTCCAACCATGGCCCAGAAATGATACATGTGACCAATCACACAACAAACAACGAACAGCAAAATGGTAGGCAGCTGAAGCAAATGCTTCATGAAGAATCCATAGGCTGAAATTTGTTTGCATAAATTGACTAATTACTACTAAATTAATAAAAAAGTCAATTTTCAAACAGTTCATGAACAGGAATAAGGACTAAGGCGCTGGTCCAAAGCCCATTGAAGTCAATGGAAAAATTCCCATTGACTTCAGTGGACTTTGGATTCGGCCCTTACATCCTAAACAAACATATTCCCTGCAATATTAATTTGTCCAGCTCAACCTACCATTCAAGTGAAGAGACCATCCCCTCAAAATACTTAAAATATGTATATGCCCAAGGGGAAGGAAGGGCAGTCTGAAGAAAGGTGTCACCACATGAAAAAAAAAAAGGCATTCTTTTCTTTGTGCCCCTGTAGAGCAAGATACATGACAGAGAACATAAATTTAGGCTTGAGTTGCTGGGATCAGGAGAGGTGTCAGAAATCACACATTTTGCAGTGTGTTCCTCTACAAGAAAGTCCTTTTGAGAGAAAAGCCTCTAAGTGTGCGCGAACAGGGCCCATAAAACTTTATAAAAAAAAAAAAGAGAGAGAGTAGGGGGCAAGTCAAGCATCCAAACCTGCTACAGAAATCTTGACCCTTCCTTTAAATTTGTCTGCAAGGCTTTTACAAGGCGTAACTTGGAAGAGGCTTCATGTTTACGATAAAGAGTTACATCTATAGTGTATTTCATTATAGCAAGGTGTTTGCGTCAGATGCCAAGACATTGTTTTCCTCCTCCACAATAATGTATGTGTGTGATTTAAAAATAAAGTACAATAGTTCCATACATATTCTTACCATACAACATGCTGTTTATAAAATCCCTCATGTCAAAAATCACTTTGGGAGCCAAAGAAATGGGACATACCATTTTAAAATCATTTTGCATTACTACTGTGTATGTATTCAAGGCTGAACTTTTTTTTCATTTAAGATCCAACCTGATTGAAAGCAATTATGATGCTGGCATGAGGCACTGCATAATATTTAGCACAAATTACATTTCATTCTATTATTAATAGATCTGGTATGTGGGAAATGAAGATGTATGGTTACTTATCTTTGCTTGTAATTATAGTGATGCCATTCAGAGTTACCTTCTTAACATTACATATGCTCTTTCGGCTGGATTTCTGTGTGTTTGCAATCTCTTATCCAAAGGGCAAAATGACAAGGAAAATAAGAGCAGCTATCCTGTTACAAGGTTAATTTGTGAATGATAAATGAGTGGTTTTAGAATGAACTGCATAGGCTACCATTTAAACAGGTCTTGGCAAAAAACCAGCTCTTTCCTTCAGCAGAAAAAAGAGAAAAAAACGTAGAGAATGTACAAATGAGTTGATTGCCCCAGGATGTCTCTCTCAAGAGGGATTAGGGAAACCCACTGGGACATTTCCAGTCCCAACAAAAGCATGATTTGAGCTACAAAAGTTTGCCCCGATAATCATGTTACCACAGGAAAAAAAAAAGGGATTTTCTGCTCCCGTATAAGCTCTTGTTGTAAGACATTTGGAAATAAACAGTAGGTGCCAGTGAGCCAGATGCATAAGGGAGCTCAGCCCATCCAAATGCTGAGTGAGAGCAATGCCTCTCAAATATTCCTCCACTGAGCCAATGCAAACCAACCTTTATATCTGCCTATTAATGTAAAATAAAGTGCAGTGGACTCAACCTTCACAATAAGGAAGGAATTTCACCGGAGTGCTATGAATTTTATTTAGGGTTTTAACTATACTCTGACACTCCGCTGAGGCTAGGGTTGGCTCCACATGTATATTTAATACAAAAATGTGTATTAAGGGCAGCTTCCGATCGTGCACATTCCCATTCTAACTCGCAAAGCTGAATTTCCCAATCGTGAGGCAGGGCTTCTTGAAGGGCCCAATCAGCTCTGAGTGAGCTCCAGCATGGCTTAGTGCCAGCCCTGATCTACGTTTGATGAGATGGGACATCTGTGTTTCACTTTGGACTCTTTACAAGAAATTCACTGGCAGAACATGGCTAATGCCTTGTCTGGGCTTTACTCCTTCCACGTGACAAGACAACTGGATGATTTTGAGTTGAGTCCCATTTTCCCCCCTGCCCTTTATCCTACAGTATTTCTTCCTATTATTTGCTGGGTTACTTAGTGATAATGGAACTCCTTCCCTGCCTTGATTAGCACATCCATTTACAATAAAGAAGTAGGTGTTTTCCTACTTGAAGAAAAAAAAAAGGAGAAATGGGGAAAAATAAAGACAAAAAAATCTCACAAACTAAGTGATTGGGCAACAAAATGGAAAATGAAATTTAATGTGGATAAATGTAAAGTAATGCACATTGGAAAAAATAAACCCAACTATACATACAATATGATGGGGGCTAATTTAGCTACAACAAATCAGGAGAAAGATCTTGGAGTCATCGTGGATAGTTCTCTGAAGACGTCCACGCAGTGTGCAGCAGCAGTCAAAAAAGCAAACAGGATGTTAAGAATAATTAAAAAAGGGATAGAGAATAAGACGGAGAATATCTTATTGCCCTTATATAAATTCATGGTACACCCACATCTTGAATACTGTGTACAGATGTGGTCCCCTCATCTCCAAAAAGATTTTCTGGCATTAGAAATGGTTCAGAAAAGGGCAACTAAAATTATTAGGGGGGTGGAATGGGTCCCATATGAGGAGAGATTAAAGAGGCTAGGACTTTTCAGCTTGGAAAAGAGGAGACTAAGGGGGGGATATGATCGAGGTATATAAAATCATAAGTGGTGTGGAGAAAGTGAATAAGGAAAAGTTATTTACTTGTTCCCATAATATAAGAACTAGGGGCCACCAAATGAAATTAATGGGTAGCAGGTTTAAAACAAATAAAAGGAAGTTCTTCCCCACACAGCGCACAGTCAACCTGTGGAACTCCTTGCCTGAGGAGGTTGTGAAGGCTAGGACTATAACAGGGTTTAAAAGAGAACTGGATAAATTCATGGAGGCTAAGTCCATTAATGGCTGTTAGCCAGGAAAAGGAATGGTGTCCCTAGCCTCTGTTTGTCAGAGGGTGGAGATGGATGGCAGGAGAGAGATCACTGATCATTACCTGTTAGGTTCACTCCCTCTGGGGCACCTGGTATTGGCCACTGTTGGTAGACAGGATACTGGGCTGGATGGACCTTTGGTCTGACCCAGTATGGCCGTTCTTATGTTCTTACATGGTGACTGTGGTGAGAAAGGGCCTATGGTGGAAAAAAAGACAATGAGATGGAAGAAGGAGCATGGAAGAGAGAATAAATGTAGGAGTGTAGCCAAGAAAAGATAAGAAGGAAAGGGTGGGAATTGACACATTTTGAAAATTCAAAGCAGTAATTGGGCCAAGTCAGAGAGTTGGAAATTGGTCTGAATGCCAGCCCTGTGTTTTAATCACTAGATCATATTCCATCCAGAAACTTTTCTGAGGGTAGTCCATTAAAACACGCACAAACACAAAACAACAACTAAACGAAACAATTAAATGTTGATGTAGAGCAGACAAGATTCTCTCACTGGCCCCAGCTGTTGGTATTTATTTTCACTTGGCAAAAGTTTGAAAGAGTTTCTAGCTGATCAGTTCATGAGAATTTGGCGGATGGGTGGGGGAGAGGGAAATGGACCCTGGCTACATTCAGATTGAGATAGTGGTATGATTAATGACAATCACAGCTTAGACAGGGACATGTTTCATTGTTGTTATTCTTTGGTTTTGCTGCATTATAGTTTTATGTGATGTAAAGGACAAGAATACAGCTTTAAGCCACTGTCTGCCTTACAAGTGTTTGTGAAGGGATCCTGGACCAGTGGCCTCTCTTAGCAGCAGTGTGTCTGAGACAGGCATATTGCATCAGGAGCACTGGTAGAGTGGAGGCCGTAGTGGCCATGCAGTGCTCTGCTCTTCCTAATATCATCCCAGGCAGACTGGTTTGTGCCAAAGGGGCAGGACAATGGACCTGCCCACTCCTTGATCCTCTCCACACTGCTGTCTGAGTTAGACTTCTTCACCATATTTGCACGCTAAGGGCAGGTCTGTTTTCAGATGACATGAAGGAATGGGAAGGCTTGGGCTGCGGAAGGGCAGAGAGAAGGCTCCTTGCACTCTCCCTTCCAAGTGGTGCTGCCACCATATATCCACAAATGTGTAGGGCTGAGTGAACTGGCTTGGGTAAAAGTAAGAATCATCAGGAACCATGCCCAAAGCTCAACCCAAACTAGGTACAAAGCTTTTCTGAGGTCTAAAAGAATTCAATTTGAAAAGAAACAAGCATGATTCTGTTCCTCTTGGATTTTGGGGAGACAGGCAGCAGACAGACCAAACTACCATGATACAAAACTACTCTTGTGGCAATTACAAAGTAGCCAAAAACTGGTTGTGTGGAAAAATTCCCAAAATAGCACGTTTCAGTAAGATTACAAACCTGATTTCAAGACAAAATTTGTTAAAAACCATGTGATTATCAGTTGTTTTTATTATTTGTATTACAGTTATACCAGAGTCCTGCTCCAAAGCCGGTTCAAACTAACAGGAATCTTTTGCTGATTTCAATGAACATTGGATCAGGTCCAGTTGCCTCAACAGGGACTTAGGTCTGATCCACACTACAGACCTATATTGGCATGAATATGTCTCTCAGGGGTGTGAAAAATCCACAGCCCTGAGTGACGTAGTTATACTGACCTAACCCCTGTGTAGACAGCGCTATGCTGGTGGAAGAACTTCTCCCACAGACAAAGCTACCACCTCTTGGGGAGGTGAATTAACTACACCAATGGGAGTGCTCTCTTCCATCGGCATAGAGCGTCTTCATTGGTGCAGCTGTGGCGATGCAGCGTTTTAAGTGTAGATTTGCCCTTAGGTGCTCTACATACTCAATAAGATACAGTCCCCACTCCAGAGAATTAAAGAACTAAGCCTCTGATCCTTAAAAGACTTATGCTCTTGCTTAGTTTTAGGCACCAGATTTAGTCCCAATGGAGTTGACAGAACTACTCACTGTGTATAAAGTTGAGCATGTGTGTACGTTTTTGCAGGATAAGGGACTTAATAGACAAGTCAGACAGATGAAGGATTATCCCCATTTTACAGATTTTAACCAGAGATATGAACACTACCAAACTTGGGCATTCATAATCTACATCCAAATCTGAATTTCCCACTTTAGATCAAGCTCAGATTCAGATACATTAGCTTCTAAATTTTTGAATGCTCATCCTAAATAGAATCACATCCTTGAACATTATGAGGTTTGCCCATCTCAACACACATTCCGTGTTAAAGTGGAATACTTAAATACCTAAATATTCCTAGATTATCCTTACCCTCGACTCCATCCTCAGTGTTTAGCGGTCCCACTTCTTCTTTCTTTGTTTTCTTCTTATTTATATGGCTAAAGAACCTTTTACTATTGGTTTTAATTCCCTTTGCAAAGTCCAACTCTACTTGACTTTTAGCCTTTCTCACTTTATCCCTACATGGTCTGACCTCAATAAGGTAGCTTTCCTTGCTGATCCCTCCCATCTTCCACTCCCTGTATGCTTTCTGCTTTTTCTTAATCACCTCTCTGAGATGCTTGCTCATCCAGCTTGCTCTACAACTCCTGCCTATTAATTTTTTCCCCTTTCTTTGGATGCAGGCTTCCGATAGCTTCTGCACCTTTGACTTGAAGTAATCCCAGGCCTCCTCTGCTTTTAGAGCCATAAATTCTTCAGTCCAATCCACTTCCCTAACAATTTCCTTAATTTTTGAAAGTCAGCCCTTTTGAAATCAAAAACCCTAGTCGCAGATTTATTTTTGTTTATCCTTCCATTCAGTTTGAACTGAATTAGCTCATGATCACTTGAACCAAGGTTGTCCCCTACAACCATTTCTTCTATGAGGTCTTCACTACTCACCAAAACCAAATCTAAAATGGCATCCCCTCTAGTCAGTTCAGCAACTACTTGATGAAGGAATACATCAGCTATCGCACCTAGGAAAATCTGAGCCCTATTATTATTACTAGCACTTGTCCTCCAGTCTATATCTGGAAAGTTAAAGTCTCCCATGATCACGCAGTTTCCATTAGTATTTACTTCATTAAAAACATTAAAGAGGGCTCTATCCATATCCAAATTGGATCCTGGTGGTCTATAGCACACCCCAAGTACTATCACAGGGGAGGCTCTAGTAGTTTTCCTCCCCAGTGTAATTTTTGCCCAGACGGACTCTGTCTTATCCATTCCATCGCTTCTTATTTCTTTACATTCTACCTCATCATTGATATACAAAGCTACTCCACCACCTTTACCTTTTTTTCTGTCTTTCCTAAACAGCACATACCCTTCAATAGCTGTCGTCCAGTCATGACTATTATTCCACCATGTTTCTGTTATCCCTATAATATCTGGTTTCACTTCCTGCACCAGTAGCTCTAGTTTCTCCATTTTGTTACCTAGGCTCCTCACATTGGTGTACAAACATCTTAATTTTTGCTGTTTGGCCTCACTCACTTTCTTTACCGGATTAGGCACGGACATTCTACAGCCAGTAGAACCTATTAGACTGGTATCCACACTGCCCTTCCTCCTTATGTCCATTCTCCTACCCACAGCTGTATCTTTTCTTACTTTGTTTTCTTCCCTCTCAATGCTAAAATCCGGCGTGGAGATTATCTGGACATCTCCCAACCATCTCCCCCAAATTCCTAGTTTAAAGCTCTCTTAATCAGTTGTGCCAGCCTCCATCCTAGAAGTCTATTTCCTTCCCTACTCAGATGAAGTCCATCCTGAGAGAACTGTCCTCTGTCCCTGAATGCCTCCCAGTGGGCATACATCCCAAAGCCCTCCTTATAGCACACTGCCTGAGCCATCTGTTGATAGTCATAATCTTGTCACATCTTTGTTGCCCTTCGCTAGGAACAGGCAGAATCCCACTGAAGATCACCTGAGCCTCAATTTCCTTAAGCGTCTTCCCCAGCCTGGCATAGTCTCCCTTGATACGTTCCAGCAAGAATCTACTCGTACCATTTGTTCCCACATGAAGGACAATCAGTGGATTCTTCCCTGCTCCCTTTAGGATCCTTTTCAACCTCAGGTCCACATCCCGTATCTTAGCACCAGGAAGTCAGCACACCCTTCTATTCTCTGGATCATCTCTGGTTACAGGCCTGTCTATTCTTCTCAGTAAGGAGTCCCCGATCACGTAGACCGGTCTTTTCCTGGTGATGGTGCGATTCTCCTGTCTATCCCCTGTTCCCTCTGGCTGCAAGTTCTTTCCATTCCTATTCTCCCTTGTAAGCCTCTTCAACCCATTCTGTATCCTCCTAGGGCTCATATTTGGTGTTGTCTCCATTGACTCTTCCCCTTTTCCTATAGGACTAGCTGCTCTTCTCTCCTTCCTTGCCATTCCACCTTCAGTGACCATCTGCTGAGCTCCTTCTTCATTTTCCAACTCTGCAAACCTTTGTATTGACTCAGCAAGGGCATGTGACCAGGCCACATGACTTTGGACTCCATTTTCCACTGGTTTGTGGAACCAAGTTTGAAACAAAGGGTTCCCACCATATGATAAAGCTATATAAGGCAGGGAGTGACGTCACTGGTTGTTCTTCACTCCCCACACAAGAGGACTCCTGAAAACGCCTGAGGAACAAAGACTGAACTGGGCAAAGTGCTGGACCCAGGCTAAAAAGATTTCTAGCCGGTGTATGGAAGACCAGGGGATCCCAAGCTGTAAAGCAAATGCAGCTCATGCCTTAAGAATCTGCAGCCTGCTTGTATCATCAGTCAGGGTGAGAGATTGTTAATTCAAATCATATCCTCCTAGTATGTTACGCTTAGTTTGCATTTTTGAAGTGAAGTGCTTGGAAATCTTAGCTCAAGGGGCTGGGGTTGTTGAATTTCCTCTCCTCATTGAGGGAGGGGCAAACTTTATGAGCTGACTTTGTGCAAATCTCTGTGCAGTGTAAGACAGTACAATTTTGATTTTATACTCCAGAGGGGAGGGTGCATGCCTTGGGAGCTGGGAAACTGGTTGGTGTCTGCTGGTTGCACTCAGGTAGCCCAGTTTGAGTGAGTGGTGCCACCTGCTTTCGTAGTCAGTGATAACAGGGCCTGGAAGAGGCTGTTGTTTCTCCAACCTACGGAAGCAGTGTGAGCAGGACCAGCCCAACTGAGTGGTTAGAGAGGTGCAGCAGTTTCTCACGGCTCCCAGACTGCACCCCAGGGGTGAGAACCATCACACCAGTATTCTGCCTTTTATAATGCCCCCTCTGATTGCTGGTGTCCTGGAACTTCAGTCCCCAGAAAACAAATGGTTCTGATTTATCTGCATTGTTATGGAATGTTTGTGGTTTTTTCAGTCACGGTTGTTAAAGTTCATCCAAGAGGTTGCCAGCCCAAGGTAGCAATCTAAAGGCTGCTTTTGAATGGTTTTATTCCCACATTTTCTGTTCTCGCTAAATAAAGAAAAGTTTTTTTCCATTCTGACAAGACTGCAAAACACACACATTCTAGCCAATTCTGAACCTCCTAAGGAGATATACCAGACCTCACTTCAGTCCCCGGAAAAATCATGGAGCAGGTCCTCAAAGAATCCATTTTGAAGCACTTGGAGGAGAGGAAGGTGATCAAGAACAGTCAACATGGATTCACCAAGGGCAAGTCATACCTGACCAACCTGATTGCCTTCTATGATGAGATAACTGGCTCTGTGGATATAGGGAAAATGGTGGATGTGATATATCTTGACTTTAGCAAAGCTTTTGATAACGATCTTCCATGGTATTCTTGCCATCAAGTTAAAGAAGTATGGATTGGATGAATGGCCTATAAGGTGGATAGAACGATGGCTAGATTGCCGGGCTCAATGGGTAGTGATCAATGGCTCAATATCTAGTTGGCAGCTGGTATCAAGCGAAGTGCCCCAGGAGTCGGTCCTGGGGCCGGTTTTGTTCAACATCTTCATTAATTATCTGGATGATGGGATGAATTGCACCCTCAGCAAGTTTGCAGATGACACTAAGCTAGGGGGAGAAGTAGATATGCTGGAGAGTAGGGATAGGGTCCAGAGTGACCTAGGCAAATTGGAGGATTGGGCCAAAAGAAATCTGATGAGGTTCAACAAGGACAAGTGCAGAGTCCTTCACTTAGGAAGGAAGAATCCCATGAACCGCTACAGGCTGGGAACGAACTGGCTAAGCAGCAGTTCTGCAGAAAAGGACCTGGGGATTACAGTGGACGACAAGCTCGATATGAGTCAGCAGTGTACCCTCGTTGCCAAGAAGGCCAATGACATATTGGGCTGTATTAGTAGGAACATTGCCAGCAGATCAAGGGAAGTGATTATTCCCCTATATTCAGCACTGGTGAGACCACATCTGGAGTACTGTGTCCAGTTTTGGTCCCCCCACTACAGAAGGGATGTGGACAAATTGGAGAGAATCCAGCGGAGGGCAACAAAAATGTTTAGGGGTTGAGGTACATGACTTACAAGGAGAGGCTGAGTGAACTGGGGTTATTTAGTCTGCAGACGAGAAGACTGAGAGGGGATTTGATAGCAGCCTTCAATTAGCTGACAGGGGGTTCCAAAGAGTATGGAGCTAGGCTGTTCTCAGTGGTGGCATATGACAGAACAAGAAGCAATGGTCTCAAGTTGCAGTGGGAGAGGTCTAGGTTGGATATTAGGAAACACTATTTCATTAGGAGGATGGTGAAGCAATGGAAAGGGTTACCTGGGGAGGTGATGGAATCTCCATCCGTAGAGGTTTTTAAGGCCCAGCTTGACAAAGCCCTGGCTGGGATGATTTAGTTGGTGTTGGTCCTGCTTTGAGCAGGAGATTGGACTAGATGACCTCCTGAGGTCTCTTCCAACCCTAATATTGTATGATTCTATGTAAATTATCCATTAATAAGAAAGAAAGAATGCTGAGGAGTACAAATATCTTAGAATTTTCTCTCATTCTTCTTGCCAACTCCCCAAACTGCTTTGCTATATCCAAGAAGCAACAGTTGCAAAGAAGAGCAAGAGGCTGAATCCTTTGTTTGGATTCAGACCTTACAAGAGTTATCCATGCCTTCATCACCTTGAAGCTGGATTATTGTAGAGCACTCTGCATAGGACTGGGCCTTCAAGCCGTTCCTAAATTGCTGCCAGTGCAGTTTTACAAGAATTATTTCATGCAGAGACTAAATTCCATCCACTGCAGTGGGTACCAGCTAATTTCCAGGTTAAGTTTAAGATGCTGCTTTGACCTCAGTAGACCCAAATGATTTCAATCCAAGCCATCTGAAAGACTGCCTCTCTCCTTCTACGAGAAATATTGTGAAGGATGTAATTTTTTTAAAAAAGTTATTTTCTTATGTTAATTGATCTATTAAGAAATCTGAATGCGCATGAATGAACGGGTGTTCCATCTACTGAACATTTTTAGGGGGAGGCCCAATATTAGAAAAATAAAACAAAATAATTAAATTAAAAGCTGATAGTTACATCATTATGTAGATAAATACAGCAGCCATTATGTGCTTCAGACACCTGAGAATGCAAAACCTTTTCACTGAGAGATGGTACAATGCACAAAACTTTGAAAGTTATCACATTAAAAAGTGACTTTTAATTCCACCTGGACAGTCACTAGACACAGGTAGAAGGGGCCTCAGTTTAAGGCCAAGCATGATTCCTATTACAATTTAGCATTCCTTAGAGCAGGGGTTCTCAAACTGTGGGTCGTGACCCCTCAGGGGAGTCATGAGGTTATTACGTGGGAGGTCGAGAGCTGTCAGCCTCCTCTCCAAACCCTGCTTTGCCTCCAGCATTTATAATAGTGTTAAATATTAAAAAATGTGTTTTTACTTTTTAAGCGGGGGGGTGGCGGGGTCAGACTCATAGGCTTGCTGTGTGAAGTGGGTCACCAATACAAAGTTTGAGAACCACGCCCAAGAGTTTCAGC
The DNA here is from genome assembly GCF_965140235.1 of Caretta caretta. Taxonomy (NCBI): domain Eukaryota; kingdom Metazoa; phylum Chordata; order Testudines; family Cheloniidae; genus Caretta; species Caretta caretta. The sequence continues at coordinate 336,341,641 of NC_134206.1, read as the reverse complement.
TTTTGGATGGAGCGCCTGTTTCGAAAGCTATGCTTGGGTGCAAGCTCACACAAAACCGAAGAAAACTGTTGTACAGACCCCTGTGAATCAAAACTGTGGGAATTCACACAGTTCTGCTTATGCAGCTAAGTCCTATGAGGGCAAGACTGAGCGCAGGAGTTAAACTCATGACCTCTAAGCCCTGAAACAAGTGTGTCACCAGCTCAGCAACATTAATGTGAAACAAGACAACGATTTCACTCAGTTTGTTGCTGCTCCTAAAAGTAAACATATTTACCCGCACTATTTTCAGCTTAGATAACTAGGCCGTGCAGAATAATGTCTGTATTTCTGGCAGAGTTTTAGTGGATTGGGCAGGCACTCAAACCAAATCATATGAATTCTCCACAGAAAAATTCAAAACCAGGAATACTTCATCACCCACAAATTTCTAATTTTTACTCAAGGAAATCAAGTACACAGGATCCAAGGGTTCCGTAAACATAAGCAACCTGATTCTCCTCTGACTTGCACTGGCTTGATGCTGTTATAAATCCATTGACTTCAGGGATATTATTCCTGATTTACACAGCTTTTTTTAAGTGCCTGGAGAATCAGAGCTACAAGTATCTGCTACTTTAAAGCCATACAAATTCTAAATATAGTGCTCTTGTAACTATTGCACTTATATATTTTGTGACAAGCATGCTGCACACACTTAGTATCAAAACATTATTTTAAAAACATGTATATCTAAAAAATGGTGTATTTGAAAAGGACTTGGGGGTGAATGGGAGAGTAAAATTTACCAGAAAGATCTCAGCAGAAATACAAATCTTCTGTGGAAAAATCTTCATGTCCTTAATGTGCCAAGAAACTTTTATAATTGCACCATGTCTTTTTTCAGCATCTGATTGTCACTAACTAAAATCCAGCTCCAATTATATTTTATTGGAAGCAATTTCATGTTTATAGATCAAGAACCCTTTAGAACTGGACCATAAAAATAAAATAAAAAGTATCGACTGAGGTTTGAATTTCTAAATGTGTTTGAATTATAGTAGAAAAAGATCGGAAGGAGTGAGTGAGACAGGTTGTGTTTAAAATACTCACCACAGAACCCAGCAGTTCAAACCAGTGCCTTGGAAATATCCATCTGTCTCGGACAATTCAGGGGGGTGGGAATGAAATACCAGGAGGTTATTGAAGAAGGGAGAACTGCCACCTCTTCTTTCAGTGTAAGCTAATATTATCAGGAGTAACAATCAAACCCCAAACCTATTCCTTCTCTTTTACCTTGGGAGATTGAATCCCCACAGCTGACATTGGGAAAAGGGGAGGAAGATACTATTGCCTCTTTTAACACTAGCGTTCCAGTCTGACCCTATGCTGAGAGAAGTAAACGTCTCAGGCCTTACAGGTTCATGTTACAGTGGAGGAGACATCAGTAATGCTAAGTCTGGTTAACTTCAAAAAGGGGAACAACACAAAAATGAGGAGGCTAGTTAAGCGGAAATTAAAAGGAACAGTCACAAGAGTGAAATGCTGCATGGAACATTTTAAAAACACCACAATAGAGGCTCAAAATATATGAATACCCCAAATAAAAAAAAAACTGTAAGAGGACCAAAAAACTGTCACCGTGGTTAAACAGTACAGTAAAAGAGGTGTCGAAACAAAAAGACATCTTTTAAAAATGCAATTCAAATCCTATTGAGGAAAACAGAAAAGAGCATAAACTCTGGCAAGTCAAGTGTAAAAGTATAATTAGGCAGACCAAAAGAATCTGAAGAGCAACTAGCAAAAGACACAAAAATAAGAGTAATTTTTATAAAGCACATCAGAAGGAAGAAGCCCACCAAACAATCAGTGGAGCCACTGGACGATCAAGGTGCTAAAAGAGCACTCAAGAAAGACAAGGCCATTGCATAGTAGCTAAATTAATTCTTTGCTCTGGTCTTCACTGCAGAGAATGTGAGGTGGATTCCTATACCTGAGCCATTCTTTTTAGGTGACAAATCTGACGAATTGTCCCAGATTGAGTTATTAATAAAGGAGGTTTTGGAACAAATTGATAAATTAAATACTATTAAGTGACCAGGACCAGATGGTATTCCCCCAAGGGTTCAAAGGAACTCACATATAAAATTTCAGAACTAAGTGTGAAAAGAAAAGGAGTACTTGTGGCACCTTAGAGACTAACCAATTTATTTGAGCATGAGCTTTCGTGAGCTACAGCTCACTTCATCGGATGCATACCGTGGAAACTGCAGAAGACATTATATACACACAGAGACCATGAAACAATACCAGTTTCCACGGTATGCATCCGATGAAGTGAGCTGTAGCTCACGAAAGCTCATGCTCAAATAAATTGGTTAGTCTCTAAGGTGCCACAAGTACTCCTTTTCTTTTTGCGAATACAGACTAACACGGCTGTTACTCTGAGAACTAAGTGTGGTATGTGACCTATTTCTTAAAATCAGCCTCTATACCAGATGACTGGTGAATAGCTAATGTAACGCTGATTTTTAAAGAAGGCTCCAGAGGCGATCCTGACAATTACAGGCTGGCTAGCCTAACTTCAGTACCAGGCAAATTGGCTGAAATTATAGTAAGAACAGAATTATCAGACACATAGATGAACATGGTATGTTGGGGAGCAGTCAACACAGCTTTTGTAAAGGGAAATCATGCCTCAACAATCTGTTAGAATTCTCTGAGGGAGTCAACGAGCATGTGGACAAGGGTGATTCAGTGGATACAGTGTACTTGGACTTTCAGAAAGCCCCCACCAAAGGCTCTTAAGCAAAGAAGGAAGTCATGAGATAAGAGAGAAGGTCCTCTCTTTGTTCAGTAACTGGTTAAATTATAGGAAACAAAAGGCAGGAATAAATTATCAATTTTCACAGTGGAGAGAGGTAAACAGCAGGGCCCTCCAAGGATCTGTCCTGGGACCAGAGCTGTTTAACATATTCATAAATAATCTGGAAAAAGGACAGGTTTCAGAGTAACAGCCGTGTTAGTCTCTATTCGCAAAAAGAAAAGGAGTACTTGTGGCACCTTAGAGACTAACCAATTTATTTGGATGCATATGTATCCAATGAAGTGAGCTGTAGCTCATGAAAGCCTATGCTCAAATAAATTGGTTAGTCTCTAAGGTGCCACAAGTACTCCTTTTCTTTCTGGAAAAAGGAGTACACAGGGAGGTGACAAAGTTTGCAGATGATACAAAATTACTTCAGATAGTTAAGTCTGAACCAGACTGCAAAGAGTTACAAAGGGATCTCACAAAACTGGGTGTCTGGGCAAGAAAATGGCAGATGAAACTCAAGCTTGATAAATGCAAAGTAATGCACATGGAAAACATCATCCCAACTATACATACAAAACGATGGGATCTAAGTTAGCTGTTACCACTCATGAAAGATCTTGGAGTCACTGTGTATCGTTCTCTGAAAACATCTGCTCAATGTGCAGTGGCAGTCAAAAAAGCTAAATGAATGTTAGGAACCATTAGGAAAGAGATAGATTGTAAGAGAGAAAATATCATAATGCCACTGTATAAATCCATGGTAAACCCAAACTTTGGATGCTGAATGCAGCTCAGGTCACCCCATCTCAAAAAAGAGATTAGAATTGGAAAAAGTACAGAGAAGGGCAACAAAAATTATTAGGGGTACGAACAGTTTCCATGAGGAGAAATTAAAAAGGTTAGGACTGTTCAGCTTAGAAAAGCGATGATTACGGAGGGATATGATAGAGGTCTATAAAATCATGACTGGTGTGAAGAAAGTAAACAAGGAAGTGTTATTTACTCCTTCTCATAACACAAGAACTAGGGGTCACCAAATGAAATTAATAGGCAGCAGGTTTAAAACAAACAAAAGGAAATATTTTTTTCACACAATGCACAGTCAACCTGTGGAACTTATTTGCCATGTCATGTCATGAAGGCCAGAAGCATAAGCGAGTTCAAAAAAGAATTAGATAAGTTCATGGAACAGAGCTATCAATGGCTATTAGCCAAGATGGTCAGGGATGCAACCTCATGCTCTGGGTGTCCCTAAACCTCTGACTGCCAGAAGCTGGGACTGGATAACAGGGGATTGGTCACTCATTAAATTGCCCAGCTCTGTTCACTCCTTCTGAAGCATCTGGCACCGGCCACTGTCAGAAGACAGGATACTGGATTAAATGGACCAGTGGTCTGATTCATTATGGCCATTCTTTTGTTCTTATGGGTATGTTCTAAATGTAACTTATACACCAGTCCTGGAACAGAGGCGGTCAAACAGCATATAGGCAATCCCTTCTTCCAGGAATCTGAGTCCCACAGCAGTGCCTGGTCCCCAGAAATCAACTTTGCCTCAGAAATTGACTCCAAACAGAGACTAAGGCAGAGAGCAAACTCTCCACCTATTCACATAGCTCCCTCCCCAAGGATCACTGCCTCTACACAGAACCTTGCATAACAACAGCTAACAACAACAGAGCATGATGTGACTAAGTGGGAATGTTCTTAATGTTTTCTCTGAATACTTTGTGGGTGCCTCAGTTTCCCCTAGGCATTTCTTAAGTATCTAGGTGGTGGGGTAAGGGTGTGTGATTGTTGCAGAGCCCTAGAGGGCCATGATGCTCTCTGCACAGAGAATGGCTGACACCCTGTCTCCTGGCAACTGATGGCCTGGGCCCCTCCTCTGCAAAGGTGCCAACTGAAGGGGTTGGAGAACGAAGAGATCAGGTGGCCTACTGGCCTGGGAAAGACACAAAGGCCAGAGGAGGGGCAGGAGAGTTTCAGTTTGGAGCTGGCTGGGAAATGGGGCTCTGGCCTCCCTGCCCCACAAGGCAGACCTGACTGCGGGGTCCTGTCCTCTGTACCTACAAGTCTGTTTTAGACCATGTTCCTGTCGTCTAATAAACCTTCTGTTTTACTGGCTGGCTGAGAGTCACGTCTGACTGTGGAACTGGGGTGCAGGACCCACTGGCTTCCCCCAGGAGCCGCGCCTGTGCGGACTCACTGTGGGAAGCGCATGGTATGGAACGGGATGCTGAATGCTCTGAGGGCAGACTCAGGAAGGTCGAAGCTGGCTGAGCTTCTTGCCCTGGAGACAATCTGCTCACAGAGAGGAGGCTCCCCCAGAGTCCTGACTGGCTTTGTATGCAATAGTTCCAGAGCATTGCCGGGTGATTCTGTGACACATGTCTTCCCCAGATTGAACATTTGCTTGCATGTTCAAAAGAACTTGGAAGACTGTGTAACAGTGCCACCTTTAACAGCCTGCCATGACAATACGCACCAAGACCTGGCTTCTTCCTACACCAGAGCCAGAAGGGAGTAGGTCATATCATAATCTGTCTTTCTGTGCTCATGCCACTATTAATTATCTGACATCTGCAGCCACTTGCGTGAGAAGAAATATGTTTTTTACTGATTAATTCTATAGTCTTTAACATTTACAGAAATGGTTTGAGGACTAAGGCCCTGATTCATCACAGTGTTACTCCAGTTCTTTTCCAGTGTGACTCCATTAAGTCTTCTTTGCATTTGAATATTCTGGCTCAGTTGCAGGGGTGTGTTATGACTTCTCTATAAAAAGCCTTTTCTATTTCCAACAGAAGATATTCCACGTTGTTGCAACTTCTTTTACAATTGTAAAAGCAAAATGTTCCCCCTCCCACCCATCCCCCTGCGTTTCTGTCTTAATGCTTTGTAACAGGCTTGAACAAGACAAACATCCTTCACAGGGATAAAGAGAACTCTTTGAAAGATTCACCTTTTGTTTGGAGTTTTGATGTAGGGTCAAAGAAATATTTCACCACAAACTTTCCAAAAACTCACAGCATTACAGAAAAGTACCTCTGTAATACACATTTAGGCTACATTGGAGTCGGCCTGCAGTAATTTTACCTAATGATAAAATTAAACATGCAACTCCTCAGTTGGGTTATCTATAGAAGCCCCCAGTGCTTTTTCAGACAGACAAGTTTCAATAAACACCATGTCAGTTCTTGTTTATAGAATTAAAAGAACTTTCTTTCTATTCTTTCTTTAAACATACCATTTTAAAGGGCTCTTTGATGTGTTTTTCTGCTTAACAGCAAAGACCCTGGAGGGAATTCAATAAAGACTCCATTTAGATCCATAATGCGGCACTGTTCACACTGTAAGTGAAAGCTGTTTATGCTACTACCTTCCATTTTCAGGGAACAAAAAAAGTAGGCCTAATCAAGGACAGATCTCCCCCATCACACGATATGGGTCACCGGAAGGCCAGGACTGACAATTCAGCCGTGATACACGTTTGCATGGCAGAGGGGAACAAATCCCCCACCTTGCTGTCTTAAGCAGGGAATGGGTCAGTTTTGCACTCCTGTTCCCAGTGCATTTCCACATGCTCTCATGCACCTCTGCCTTTCCCTGTGAAGTCACAAGGTAGAAAATGCTAAGGCATAACTTTTGGAGGCACAGTGTAAGGACTGCCTGGAGAAGTGGCTTGCAGAGCAGTGACAACGCAGCATTGATCAGATACTGTATAGGCACTGTGCTGAGCATAGCAAGGAGGGTTTTCACTCAGCAAAGGAACTGATTTTGTTTGAGCCGGAAACACTCTCAACAAGACACAGGTAAATGAGGTTTATAGCTAACTGAATCAAAGGGACAAATGTATTTCATGACTGCAAAGATCCAGGGATCCTTTTTTATTATATTGTTTTGTCTGTAGGGGTAAAAAAAACAGCCCTATGCTATTCCACTGTGTAATTACTTCCATTTTCTTTAAGCAATTTAACCTCACTTGAACCCCTCTGACTACTGTACAGGACAAAGCCAAGTGACTTTGATGAGATCAGTCCAGCAATAATAATAAGCTCTTTGGGGGCTGTAAACCTCTTTACCTTCAAAAGAGAGAGAGAGCGACGGATGGCTCCTCCAAACTGCTTGTGTTCTATGATTGATAATGAGCACTTTCTCCCTCCTGCTTCTCTCTGTGTGCATGTGTGAAGGCTGACTTAACCTACTGGGAGGTGGAAGGAGATTGCCTCAGGGCACAGTAGGGTTCCAAGCCACAGTAAGGAATATCATTGTGTGGACAAACATTGGGGCAAAATGCCACCTTCAGTGTTTCGAAAACCGAAGACAGCATTTTGCCGGTTCATTAATCCAATGAATTTGGGGTCAGGTCTTCTGCTCGTGTAAATGATATCAATGGGTCTGCTGCAGTTTCCACAGTATGCATCCAATGAAGTGAGCTGTACCTCACGAAATCTCATGCTCAAATAAATTGGTTAGTCTCTAAGGTGCCACAAGTACTCCTTTTTATTTTTGCGAATACAGACTAACACGGCTGTTACTCTGAAACCTATCAATGGGTCTGTGCCCATTTACACCAGCCAAGATATCTTAGCTGCATTCAGATTTACATTTGGGTGACTTTAACTCTTTGGAATTTAGAGTTTTTCCATGCAAATTACCTGCTCTCCCGATGGCTTCTGAGAATTCTAAACCTTTGGAACACTCAACGCTCCATCACCACATGTGGAGCACTTCAAAGAACAGATCATGCAGTTTCTTAATATCAAAGGCAAATTTAAAAATAAATGCAGGTTAAGCCACAATAAGGATTCTTTTTTCGCCTGTTTTACACTAACAAATTACATGTAGCTGATGTGAATATGCTACTGCCATTGGTTAAAGGTCGAATGGAGGCTTTTCAAACCAGTGCTCAGTACTGAAGTATGAATCTGAAAATGCACCTGTTCACTAAAGTTTTAAAATCCAGACATTGATTACTGGTGTGGGGGTTCCCTAGTACTCAGACACCGAGTAAAGAACTCCAAATTTTTGCTCTGAAAACTTACCAGTGACCCTATCCCAGAGTATATATCAGCTGAGCCAGCTATACAATACAGGAAATTAATGGGATCCTAGAGGGATTTTCCAGATCTTAACATGGCTTCTCAACAGAAAAGACAACAAAATACCAGTAAAAATATATTTTTCATAAACAACAAAAATGCAATGTACTACGTATTTCCTATGTCATAATCTGAGCATGTTATTTACTTGCTTTAATGACTCGTAGGACAGGAGATGAATGAAGCAATTTTCAGCATAGATTGTTTTCCCTGTCTCACACAAATGGTGGATGGATATGCAATAGAATATGCATATAAAAATTGACTGCTATCTCAGATGCTCATGACTTCTTAAGTCTTTTTAAAAGCCCAGATATAAGGATTTTCATAGATCATTATTACCTTTTTTGGCAGCAGAATCAGTGTGTTATACTATTTTATGGTATTTACTGCTATCTTGATAATAAAATACACATTTTTAAAAAGTGGGTATTGCAATTCCCAGAGAGTTCTGCAAGGTTTTTGGATGGAAGCCATGTGGGCATAAGAAGAACTAAAAGACCTGCAGGGTGCAAGGTATCAATCTCTCTCCACATAAATCTGAATCAGTAATTGTACAGAGGTTAGACAAATTCATCTCCTGTATAACTCTGTAGTACACAGTGGAGTTACATCAGGGATGAATTTGCCCCAAAGTGTGGGTGTTCATAAAAGACAGAATTCCAGAAGAAGCACTCATGAGGTGCACAAGGAACTAGAATTTTCCACTAATAAATACCTGAAAAATTAACCAGGATCTGAGATTTTAAATAGTAATTTGGCTGCAACTGTCAACTGTCTTCAAAACATGGTGACACTTGATAACTCCTTTGATCCTTATGGTACTAAACATCCTTTCATGGATGTAACGTATAGCGAGTTAGCATACTGGATGAAAAATAAATGTCTTTCAATTGCTATTAAAGTACAGCTGCTCCCAAATCCAGCATGTTAGTGTAAATATTTTTCATAAACATATCCAAATGAGTTCACTTCAAACGTTTCTGGCATCCTTGGTCCAGTTCTCTTTTCTCGGGACATGACTACAATCCACTGAAGTGCTTGTGTCCTACACTGAGAACTAAGTTACAGGATATTTTCATTTCAGTTTCATGAAATCTGAAATGAATGAAACTTGCATGATTTCCTCCCCTCCTGTCCCTCCCCCCACACTCTTCAACCACAGATCCATCTCCCTAGTTTGCTCTAGGACTTGCCTTACATATACTGCTGAGGATGGTGGAGAGCAGTGGTGGACAACCTGCGGCCCACAGGCCACATATGGCCCATCAGAGTAATCCGCTGGCAGGCCGCCAGACAGTTTGTTTACATTTGCACGGCTGCCCACAGCTCCCAGTGCCCACAGTTCGCCGTTCCCGGCCAATGGGAGCTGCGGGAAGTGGTGGACAGCACGTCCCTATGGCCCACGTGACCTCCCACAGATCCCATTGGCCTGGAACGGCAAACCGTGGCCACTGGGAGCTGCGGGCGGCCGTGCAAATGTAAACAAACTGTCCGGCGGCCTGCCAGCGGATTACCCTGATGGGCCACGTGCAGCCCACGGGCTACAGGTTGCCCACCACTGGTATAGAGACTGCAACTCTCTGTCAACATTTTTGTGGGGACATTAATTTGACCTGTTCCCCTATTTGGTTATCTGTGACTCTGGTAAATTTGCCTGCTGGCTCCTAATCCAATCAAGAGAATCTTCTGGGGCAAACAATGTACCTTCTTCCACTGCTGCCTGCTCCACACTGAACCTTACTCCACACTGCTTTATGTAATGAAACAGGGTGGTAAATTCTAAGACCCTACCCAGGGATCCAGGGATTTTCATAGTGCCAATTGGTTGAGCTCTGCATAGAGATGCAGAGGTATTTTAGTGAGTCGTTCTGATTGCAATGCCTGGTGGCTGAGGCAGGCTAGGGGGCAATCCAGAGCAGTAGTCAAGGGTATGTGAGTGGTCAGGCAGCCGGCAGGTCAATCCATATAAGGCAACCTGGGCAATGGTCGGTGCTCTCATGGGGTCAGTAGCTGAAAGACCCAGTCCACGGAGCGGAGTCAGTGGGATTTTTTGCAGGGGGGAAGGGGAAGAGCCAATAGTTGCCTATATAAGACAAAGCCTCTAATATCAGGATGGTCCCAATAATATCAGGATGTCTGGTCACCCTGTGGAGGAAAGGCACAACCAGCAGGGAAAGGTCTGTTGCTCAGACAGCTTCCTCTTCCTGTGAGGGCCATTATATAGTCCAGGTACCTAGTGAGAGTGCGGCCTGTCCATCCAATCAGGGGCTTGGTTTCTGTGGGGCTGTAGGCCTTTAGCACTAGGGCTATTGATCAGTGTGCTGGTTTAGTGCATTGCCGTGGTGCAGAGGCTAAGGATGCCACTGGTGGGCCTGGGTTCAATATTGGAGTCCTGATACTGAGGTTAGATTGTAGAACCCTAATTAAATCCCCCCAAAAAAGTGTCTCTGGTAGAGGGAGCTAGGGGCAGAGATGAAAAGACATTGTAGGAAAACCCTAGAAACAGCCTACCTTGAGGAGAAGACTCAGAGTGAGTTTTATGTTCTATTATTTGAGTTACCAAACCTCAGAAAGGAGGGAAGTCTGGACTTTATATTTTGTTTATTCACCAGCAGGATGGGAACTCACTCAATCTGCTCACATGCAGGATGGGGAAAAGGTATGAGGAAGGAGAGACCCAGCCATTTAGAGGTTTGTGTGACTCCCACAGTGTTACAAGCTACCTGGTACATCCTACAGTAGTGGCCTTGTCCTAGATGTCAAACCAGCTCCTGCAGATCAGGGTTGGGAATCTCATCCCTGGGCTCACACCTTTTGTGTGTCCTTTTTCTAAGTGTACATTCTGTTTGCTTGGGTGCACTATTTTGTTGGATTTAATTTTACTTGTGGATCCATGAAATGGAGAACTTTCAAATCAGACATATGCACGGAAACAATCTTCCCATCTTTCCAGGACAGAGCAAGTTCTAATAAGCATTTCAGTACCAACTCAGGTCAATTATTGGTTTGAATTAGTACTCCCACAAGCTGTAACATTCTTTACCTGCAGCCAAGTGGAACTCAGACAGGAACATAATTCTTTCCTGTCTTTGAAAACCATCAAAGGAACCAATTCCAGCCCAAATTTACAACCAAAATCCTCATTGATCACTATAAACCAGTTGTAGACAACAGCACACATGGGGGACAGGGAGTTATGGAAAGTTATACTTTCTCCAGAGAGTTGCACTTGGTGATCAATGAGACTGAATTCCACTGTAATAGGAAAGTAATGCAGCAAATTTCTTATTTCAGTATTCATTTTGTGGCACAGTATATATTAAGCAACAAAGTCTGTCTATGAGCCAGGTTCAGCCCTCGGTTACATCTGATTTGAGGGGGTCACACAGGTGTAAAGAAGACAGAATCTGGCAATCTCTACATTGAAACTTAATTTAAATAACACCTCTTTACAAAAGTATCTTAGGTCTGCATTACATAGTTTCCATATTGACTGAAAAGCTATTTTCAAACATGAATTCCTTTCCTTGATCTGATCCACATTGTAAAGCCAAACAAAAGGATTTTTTTTTCAAAAATACCTAGCAAATTAAAGCATTTGTTTCAAGAGTATCCCAAGTTTACTGCGATAATAACAAAGTGGCATTCAGCATAGTGTACTATGCTGGACTAAAGCCACAACATACTGTACTCCAGACGCGCAATGATGGGTTGCCATTATTGTACCATACACTGGAATGCAAAATGAAGATTTATTCCGAAGCCGAAAGAACTCCTGTAACTATATCCCTTGAAGTCAAAAACTGGGAGATGGCATATGGTTAGCATACTTTTTTTTGTTTTATTTTTAAACTTGTTTGTGAGCTATAAATGCACAGGATTCTGAACCCTATAATGAAAACTGGTTTGAAACATCAGCAAGGCCGGCCAAGTTAAGGCGATATCTAATTATCTTGTTACCTAAGACCTCTTCTATTCAGGAAAGCATTGGGATGTAAGCACATGCGTAAGTGGTTTCCTGAATATGCTCAGACATGCTTAAGTGCTCTGTGATATAGGGCATCTGACAGTACTTTTCTGACAAAACAGGAGAGATTATACTTGAGAGCATAAGAACTCTGCTCAGAAAGGGAGGCTGGACTTGGAAGATCTGGGTTCAAGTCTATGCTCTAACACCCTTGCTATGTGACCTTCTGAGTCACGTAGGCGCTCTGTGCCTCAGTTTCCCATTTGTAAAATAGGGATATTAGCACTTCCCTACCTCACAAGGTAGGAAGTGAAGATAAATACACTAAATATTGGCATGGGCTCTTATACCACGGTCATGGGAGCCATATAAGTATGTAGATACTTTTACTGAATTAAGAATAAAATATCTTCTTTTTTCCCCTTTTCACATTGGATTTTCAAGGAGGCAGGGATCCCAGACACAAGCAGCCAGGATACTGAAAAGGAGGATTTAAGCATTGTTCTTCTCCCCCTTGGTGTCTCCACTCTTTCATGAATCAAAGAGTAACAAGGAAATATCAGTTTCTGCCTAAATCCATTTTTAACCCCAGAATGCAGTAGTCAAGTCCTCTTAAATCACCAAGGTATTTCTAACAGAAAAACCTAAAGGAAGTAATAAATGTCAAACACACATCAAAAACAGGCTGGACCTTTTTTTTAAGGCTCGGCTGGAGCTCTTTGAAATGGTAACTTTTCTGTGAGTAACCCATCTGCAGTTCAGCTCTACTGTAAGCTGCTTTACCATGCTACCTGTTTAAAAGCTTACATCTTTACCCAGGGGCTTAGCTAACGAGGGCCTCCATAATGGGACTAGAGATTTCTGGAAATATTGCATTTGAACATTCCTGTAATTTCCTTTTGGTATTTATTATGAACTTAAACAAAAACTTAAGGAAGGAACTGGAATAACCCAGTGTAATGTTTATAGTCTTAGAAGGAATACTCCTGTAAAAAGCAAATAGAACATGTTAGACAGCCACAACTTTAGGAAAAGTATGTGGTACCTGAATTGAAACACTAATCCCTGCAAGAGATGATTTGAAGCCTCCCGCTAGGATTTAAAACACAGAACTCTTTGAGTTGCAAAAATTAGATACATCAGCTGTGTCTATGTGATGGCTCATCTTAAAATAAACAGAACACAATATGGAGCACATGAGGGAGGGGAAGGCTTTATAAAGTCACTAATCCAGCAGCTTGATGCTGATGCTGAGTCAGAGCTCACAGCGGCGTCCTCTCCTGTAGGCAGCCCAGGAGATACTTGAAGGACTGGACAAGCTCAGGAAGACTAACATGGTAATGGCAGCACAAGTTACTTGGAAAATAGAGTGTAGACAAAAGCAAACAAGTTGACAAAACCCTTTGAAGATTTATGTTGTGTCAGCATTGTGGATACAACATTTTGACTGTACCTGTTCCCCTTTACTTTGCAGCATCTCAAATGTAGTATTGTATATTGTGTTGTGACTTGACTGGCATGGAAGGAACAACTATTTTAATACTGACCGAAGATAAGGGGAGCAGCTGCTTCCATCTAGAACACCAAAAGATACATTCCTTTGTCCTTCCTTTCAAAATTCAATCTCTACCTCTATTCTGTCAACACTCCTCAACTAAGGGTCACAGAGGAATTTATTCCACCTCTTTTATCACACACATTCATATGTAGCACTTCATTTACTGAGGGTTTTTTTTTCCAGAGGGATGATAACTCTTAACTCTGAAGGTTTGGAAGTATGGGTCTTCGGATCATAAGCACTGGCTTCTAAAGGTCAGATGATGCTTGCTTAGTTGTGTCAATTTTATTACAGTCACCTCACTTTCCATGCACAATGGGCATTTGATGATTGATGCTCAGTAATGGGACATTCCTACTGAACTCTTAAGAAATTCTTTTCCTCCGTGCAAGAGTTCAAGGGAAAGAGAAACAGTGAAGCAGCAATTCAGCACAAGATTTATGCATTGTACGGTGAGAAGCCAAATACTCTACTGTTGAATATAATTATTTAACAACTTTGTGAATAAGATGCAGACATTACTTTCAGGTACCCATGGATCTCAAATTACATGTTGCTGTTAAAAGCAATGGGAGAAAAAAACTAAAAAACAAAACAACAATAATCTTTGTTGGACTGCATCAATTAAATTAATGTTTTAAGGCAATACAGCGCTAAGCTGGATAAGTGTGACCACGATACTCAAGTCTTTACGAAGGCACTTAGACTCCTCTGACACTTAAGTAATATGAAGTGCAGGACAAATAGAAGTCCATTTTTCACTTGTGGTGTTTTGGGTTTGTTAGAGTTGTAATTTCTTTTAACCTAGTTATAGTTGTTAAGATCTGCTTTCAGGACACAACTTCTCTACAGTCCTGGTGGTGATGAAGTTCCCAGTAACCAATTCATTCATATATTGTAGAATTTCTTAAAACTAGAAAGAACCATTATGACAATCTAGTCAGACTGTCTTCATAACACAGGCCACATTCTGTTCCAAAAGAAAGCTCATTAAAAGACTGGAATTCCCTGGAAACTCTGCCTGAGTTAGAGCTGCAGAATGCATCCCAAAGTGTTGGCAAATTAGAAATGCCAATGAGTACTCATATACAATATGGAGAACCTTAATTAGCATAATTATTGATGGGAGTGCAATGCAATATTCCTCTTTGCTTACAGCTGGTTCCCCCTCTCTCCCAAAGACGAGAAAATAATGAGTGGATAACCTAGAAGCAATATCTCAAAGTTACATACTACTGGTACCCTAGAAGTTCTAAAACAGATGGATTACAATTTAAGTCCCGGATGTTCCACAAGCTTGATGCCACCTTAAATTGGGACATGATAAAGTTAGCTGACTACTGTAAGATTTGACGCCTCCAGCCAAGCATCATAAAAACAGTCTCCAGTTTGTTCTATCTTCATCACGCCAGCGCAACCCAAGAACTGAATGTTTATCTGAAGGGTCAGAAGGTGAAGTATGAAGTAGAACCGGTCTATCTAGGTGTGACCTGAGACCGCACACTGCGTTACTATGCCCCCCTGAAGAAGATAGAAGCTAAAGTTAAGATGCGCAACAATCTTCTTAGCAAACTGGCAGGTTTGTCATGGGGTGCTCGTGCTCTAACTCTGCAGACGTCAGCTCTTGCCACCTCGTATTCACTGGCGGAGTACTGCGCACCAGTATGGAGTCGATCATCACACACCAAACTGTTGGATATGCAGTTACATGGCGCCATGTGTATCATCTCCGGCACCCTGCATCTGACTCCACTCCCATGGCTTCTAGTTCTGAGCAATATGGCTCCTCCTCGTATCAGACGAGAGGTTGCCACTCGCAACTTACTGGAAAAAGTACGCACCAACCCAAGCCTTCCACTGCACAATGACCTTTCTAAACCACCAGCTGCACGTTTGCTGTCACGTCGCCCCTTATGGTCTCATCTGCCACGCCGGGATGTTAGGGGGGAAACGCTCTGGTGAGAGGAACGGATATCTGTTATAATCCCCAACCAGTCCCTCATTGCTGACCTCACAATTTGCCCTCCTGGTTTTGACCTGCCCCGTCGCTAACGGTCCCTGTTGAACTGGACCAGGCAAGGTCTCTGTGCACCCAGCCAGTATCGCTGGGGCCTTTGTGCAGCTGTGATGCAGCACAGACGATGATGCACATCGTCGAGGAATGCCTGCTGACAAGGTTCGGCGGTGGCGTAGAAGAACTGCATCACGCCACTGCAGATGCCATCGCTTGGCTAGATGACTATGCACACGCTAAATAAATAAATTGACATAGCTACTGCCTCTTGTGGAAGTGGATTAACTACCCCACTGGGAGACGCTCTCCCGTCGGCGAATTAGCCTCGTTGATAGGGTTGCCAATTTTGGTTGGACGTATTCCTGGAGATTTAAGCACATGACATAATCTTTAATTAAAGATTAATCTTTAATTCCCGGAGACTCCAGGCCAATCCTGGAGGCTTGGGAACCCCAGTCTTCAATGAAGCACTGCAGCTGAACTGGTGCACCTGTGCTGCTGCAGCTTTTTAAGTGTAGACCTGCTGTACTAACTGTGGGTCTACACCATGCAACCTTGACTGGATGGACAGACACTTGTTAATTTAGCTGTTCCAGTGTTTGGTTGATCTAAAGACTTCCTCTGACCTCAGAAATCACTCTAACTACCATATTATCTTTCCACTTCTGGTGGACTCCCAAAGAAGCCATTTCACTTTTTTCCCAACTGTGCTATAAGCAATGTGAAAACATTTATTTCAGAAAATAATAACCCAGCATTTGATTAGGTCAGGATTCATGGTCCTATCCCTCCCCCAGCACCAAGTTCCCAAGAGACAGTTCTTATATAAACTACACCCTTGCTTTCCACTGCTGGTCGTCATTCATTTTTTCAGGTAGATACCACTGTTTAGGTGACAAGTGGTAAACTCAGAAACAAACACCACAGCTGGATAGCCTTGTAAGGAGATTTAGAAAATACATTTGGAAAGTGAGCAGTTCACTTTCTACCTCAGAGGTGAAGAGAGTCTTTCAATGAGTTTCCTAAGCTGTGGACCGGCCCCATATACTCAGCTTTCTGAGTTTTCAGATGATGACTGCGTAAAAAAACAAAACAAAACAGGAGTTGAAATATCTCCGCTGCCTGATCTCTGTCCTTCAGAAATGAGAAGTCTAGTGTTTAAGTTAGAAGGGAGAAAGAAGGATGCAATGCAGACCTGAGAACGTGTTCTCCTATCACAGGATGATTTTCTCTCATATTATGATGACCTTGGTCTCAGCAGAAAATAGCTTAAGGGCTATTAGGAAAGAAAACTTGTCTTTAAAGGACAATAAACAACCTCAAGATTGTCTCTTATTTTTGTTTGTATGTCTGTGTTTTTTAAGTTTTTTAAGTACTTTCCTCCTGTAAGGACTGGATTTTTCTATAGGGATTGTTGTTGTGTACCAGACTTCCACTATTCAGCATGAAAACACTGCCACGGTATTGTTACTAGCACAAAAGAACCCACACAGTGCAACCAGTGTTGAATTCTTCACCAATTAATTTAGGGTGGGTCTCGTGGTTAGAACAAAGGATGCAGAGTCAAGCGGATGTTGGATTTCAATATGAATTGAGGCACTGACTCACTGTGTGACCTTGGGGAAAGTCACTTGACCCTCTTGTGCCTCAGCAAAGCCTTCTGAAGAGCTGAGTAAAAAGCAGGACTTTGCTGACAACCAGACGCTGAGCATCTCATCTGATCTTTCTTGGCTAAATTACAATCAGATTAATCTGGCAATATTTCCTAGATGATTCACCTGCCCCATTTGCCTTTCTCCTCAAAGGATGAGAATGACCAGGAAGTCATTTAAAAGACTAAGAATAACTTCATTTATTCTCACTGGGTGGTCTACACACCCACACTCTATATAGCTGTGAAACATCTGACTGGGATTGCCAACAATCTCGATTGCCCATATAAAAAACAGTGTTGGCAAGGCAAAAAATACAGGCAGAAACACCTGTGTGCCTGACATGCACAGCTGTACACAGCTGCTGCAGAGGCGTTTGCAATATCCATGCCAGACTGCTTTCTGATTCGATGTGTTTCGTTTGGACAGAGCAGCACAATTCATAACAGATCAGTGGAGGAGGGGACAAGCACCAGAGATATCTTCCTGGGCCTATGCTGATCTGGGCAGGTTATCCTTCCATCAGCTATGCTCTTACAGTGCCTTTTCTCTCTCCTCCTCTCCCTCATCTATCAGCACCAGAGCTGAACCCCACATCTTTTCCTGGCCCAATAAATCCTGTCAGTGGTTCTTGGCACTACTCTACTATCTCCACTCATATATCTATGCTTATTTGCCTCCTTCACATTTTAGCAGCTCTGCTGAATGCCAGTGGTCTGACCATACTGAGTCCAGTCTCAGAAAGTCATGAATAGTCTGCATTTGTACCAGGATTATACCTACACCAGACAGTTTGAGTTATGCAGTTACCTGTGAGCTCTGAAGAAGTCTGCTTGTCAGCCCTGTTTTATTTGAACTAACTATCACTTTCTCTTTTTTGTTTTTTAAATGTTGCATTTGGGAGATCCTTTTTGTGTGTGTCTGATTTATTAAAGACTTTACTCTCCCCTGTCCCTCCCAGTTTACAATGAAAAGTATCAGAGGCACAAAGGCATTCTATCATTAGAGCATCATGGCTGACGTGAATAGTGACGAGTTTTTCTGAATGCCTCAGTTTTTGGATGCTCAGCTCAAGATGACTCAAAGGGGTCTGATTTTCAGAGAGACAATCGGTCTCATTATGAGAATTAGACCCAAAAAAGGGTGTTTTGAGTCTGATGCCCAGAAACGGAGGCACCCTAAATCACAAAGTAATTGTTGAAAATCTTGCCCAATAATACTAAGAGAGAGAGAGAGAGAAAAAAAGTACCCCACCTGCATGGTGTCTCAATCTAGAAACAAAGAGACCAAAATAAAGAGAGTGTGTAGGAAAGGAAGCCCCATTTTATTGCACACAATTCAAATTCTGAATAAAAGAATGGGAGTCAGTGTTGCTTTCATTTAAATCATGGCACAGATTATACAGCGACATTCGGGTATAAGAAGGTGCAACAACCAGGTAAGATGAGGTGTAGAATAGGTTGGGTCTTGGCTCCACACCCCCTGTAATATGCCTGGCCATGCAGCTATATTGCTGCCTTGGGGAACAGACCTGATGAAGCATATGCCCTCCCCGGAGCAGTGGGGGAACTGGGAGCGAGATTGTGACACGAGCAGTGCTCCAGGATCTGCATAGCAACAATTTGCCCCTACAGTGGGACTCAAGTAAAAGCCACGACAAAGCCCTTAGAAATGAGTAAGCCTACACCTAATAGGTTCAGAAAAAAATAGCGTAAATGTCTTAGAACACGCTATACAAAAAGAATCACAGAATTCATATGCAAGATACTTCCTTCACATGTGTTCATTAGAAGCCTAATCCTGTCCCCAACCAAATCAACAGCAAAACTCACATTTATCTATCTACTGGGAGAGTGTGCCCCAAGTGGCAAACGGTTTCATTGAGATTGGGATTGGGAACTCAATGCAAAAAAAACATTCCTTCTCCTCTCCTTCTCTCTTCAACCTCTTTAACTCCCTTTATCACAAATAGCCATGAATAGTCAGAAATATCAGCAAAAGTAAAAAAAAAAAAAAAAGAGAGAGTATTTTTGGCCTCATTAAAAAAGTGAAACTCACACTCAATGCAACACATTTAGCAATGTCCTGAAGTCACCTGTATTATGGATGAAACCTAAAACCACAGCCTTGACCACTTAGTAGCCCTTGAAGGTCCCATGGCACTTTTCACATAAGTAGCAGTGTTAACCCTAGCATTCTGGCCAAATTCCAACATGGGTAATTATGTTATGCTTACCTAAATTCTCCATGAAGTTCCAATTGGATAAGCTACTCTTCATGTCCCCTCCTAGAAGACTCTTGTGGAATATGCTAGCAGACAGCAGCTTCCATTTTCCACCTCAGAGGTGCCTGCATTTCAGTGATGGGTGAAGTGGTCCTTATTCATATGTAAAGTGTTTTGGAATCCTTCTGAGTACAGAGTGTTATATGATATATACATGGTAAAATATGTTTATGTAATTACACTGAGATACAGTCTTTTCAGTACAAGCTATTTTTCTTCAAACAATAAGGTTCTGTTCTGTGTTTCTTGCTACTGATTTCTGGAGCATAGTGAAAAGCATTCAAGCATTTCATAGGTGAAAATGTATGACATATTCATTGTTAGTCTTGAAATATAGCATTTTCCAATCCTTATTTTCTTAGAGCTGTGGAGTTTGCTAAGCCTTTATTTCTTGCCAGATAGAATACATGCCTCTGACACCTTGAGAAATCTCTTTTCCTGAAACTTCACTTAATTTTTTTTGTAATGTGAAAGGTTGCTTAGTTTGAAAGTTCTTTTGTCATTTCAGCACATCTTTGGCTTCCTCATCTGACAAGAGAGGTTAAGTCATTATGCACTAATACTCACCAGCAACCACATACCACACAACAAAACCACTAACCCAGGAACCTATCCTTGCAACAAAGCCCGTTGCCAACTGTGCCCACATATTTATTCAGGGGACCCCATCACAGGGCCTAATAACATCAGCCACACTATCAGAGGCTCGTTCACCTGCACATCTATCAATGTGATATATGCCATTATGTGCCAGCAATGCCCCTCTGCCATGTACATTGGTCAAACTGGACAGTCTCTATGTAAAAGAATAAATGGACACAAATCAGATGTCAAGAATTATAACATTCATAAACCAGTCGGAGAATACTTCAATCTCTCTGGTCACGCGATTACAGACATGAAAGTTGCGATATTACAACAGAAAAACTTCAAATCCAGACTCCAGGGAGAGTCTACTGAATTGGAATTCATTTGCAAATTGGATACAATTAACTTAGGCTTGAATAGAGACTGAGAGTGGCTAAGTCATTATGCAAGGTAACCTATTTCCCCTTATTTTCCTAACCCCGCCCCCTTCCTCAGACGTCCTTGTTAAACCCTGGATTTGTGCTGGAAATGACCCACCTTGATTATCATACACATTGTAAGGAGAGTGATCACTTTAGATAAGCTATTACCAGCAGGAGAGTGGGGTGGGGGCAGAGAAAACCTTTTGTGGTGATAAACACCCATTTTTTCATGATTTGTGTGTATAAAAAGAAACATCTTCTGTATTTTCCACAGTATGCATCCGATGAAGTGAGCTGTAGCTCACGAAAGCTTATGCTCAAATAAATTGGTTAGCCACAAGGTTAGCCATAATAAGGTGCCACAAGTACTCCTTTTCTTTTTGTGAATACAGACTAACACGGCTGTTACTCTGAAACCTGTAATACAGCAGTGGCTCTTAAAAACTTGCCAATTACTGCAGATAACTAAATCAAGTATTTACAGTTAGATAGCAACACGGCTGGCAGTAATGAACATTAGTAAGCATGGGGAAATATATGAGAACACTACAGACAGCAAGGTAACCCTAACTGTTTACCTTGGCGAATTTGGGGGAAATGTTGCCTTTCTGTAGCCTGAGGATCTCAAAGCACTTTACAAATGTAAATTAATTTAACCTCAGTGAGGTCAGATGTTACTTCATATTTGATGATGAGGAAACTTGAGGGTCTGGTTCTCCATTGCTAGTACTTTATATAGTCATTTGCCCCTGTGCAAAGTGACACCATTTTGATTTGGTAGCATTATAATTATTATTCCTAGTCATGGACCAGGACCCCAATGTACTAGGTGGTGTACAAACACAGAACAAAAAGATGATCCCTTCCCCAAGAAGCTTAGAAGATGAGCGGCAACAGATGGATATAGACAGACGGGAGCATAAGTGAACAATGAGACAATATTGGTACTCGGTAGTGGTCTCTGCACACTAATGGCCTAATCGTTCTCAAGTTTTTTGTAGGTATCAAGCCAAAGGAGAGTTTTGAGGAGGGATTTGAAGATGGATAATGAGGTAATCTTGCAGACATTGATAGGGAGCTTCTCCCAACTGTGAGGGGCACCATGGGAGAAAGCACAAAGATGCTTGTTTGAAAATTTAACAAGTGGGTGATGCTGGCAACAAGGGCTGACGGGAGGAGAGCAATGACTGCTTGATTGCAAACGAAAGATGAAAAACAGAGCGGGGATTGATTGTAAATGGCCTTTAAAGAGAAGGGGGTGTGTCAGAGAAGAGGAAGCCAGTGGAGGGATTCAGAGAAAGCTGTGAGCTGGTCAAACCAAGGGGCTAGGAACCTGATCTTTGGGGCAGCATTCTGAATGGATGTGAGTGGAGCAAGATTTAACACTCACTTTGTGCAGATGCTAAGAGTTAGAGAACGTGCAAGGCAATGAAGAGTCAAACCCTGAGAGGTTAGGGTTCAGTGACTCAGGAAAGCTGTGACCGCACTGGGAACAGAACCCAAGACTCTTGACTCCTACCACTGAGCCATCGTCCTCTCTAAGCTAGTCTCAAGTCCACAAAGAAACTTCTCCAATTATTTGCAAAGGAAAAAAAAAAGTCCTAAAATATTATTGTGACTGGATGTTCTTTATGTCTGTCAACTGATAGCCAGACAGTGGCGAAGACTTGTCCAAGAAGCAGAATTTGCCGTCCTTAACTGTCATCCAGTGCCTGGGCTACTTCTGTCTATTTCCAGTACTTTGTACAACAGCCAAGACTAGAGCTAGAACAATCATGGCCCAGTAAGCAGCAGTTCTACCAGGTTAGCAAAAAGACCACCTCTCTGTCTCTCTCTCACCTTGTCCCAGCTGAAAATTATTCTTTTCATATCTTTCAATGCCAGCATTATTAGCATGTTGGTGCTACAATATTTTGGCAGTGTGCATCTTGGGGCTCGAATTAGAAAGGCAGCAGCAACTGTCATTTGACATGCCACATATCACCATGTCCCCATATTTAGTTTGTAAATATTTTTGGCAGATGATTTTGGAAGTGAGGAAAGAGGGCCTAGTGGTTAAAGCAGAGGCCTGCCACTCAGCAGATGTGGAGTCTATTGCTGTCTCTGTCACAGACATCCTATTTTCTTCATCTATAAAACAGTAATAAGACTATATCCCTTAAACCCAGGCACACTGCAAAACTGAATTCAGTATTGTTTGTAAATTGCTTGGCAATCTTTAGCTAAAAGGTTGAATAGAAGGGCAAAGTTTAAAATTTAAATCAAGCTATATGAGTTGATTTTGAATGTATCTTGCTGTGTTCATGAGGGACCTTTTCACATCATCCTATCTAGAAATCTGAAGATGTAAGAGACAGTCCCCATCCCAAAGACCTTACAATGGGGGGAAAGTATTATTATCTGCATTTTACAGATGTGGAACTGAAACACAGAAAGATTAATTGACCTGCCCAGGGTAACACAGAAAGTTTGTAGCAGGTGTGACAAAGTTCCTCCTCTACCTTGGTGGGTCTTGCACTTATTGGCAGATTTGCTTGCCGTGGAGCTTCATGGCAGCCCTCTGCTTGGCCGTTTTTTCTGAACCCACAGTCCAGGTCGACTCCTCCTGTGTCTGACCAGGAGTTGGGAGGTTTGGGGGGAACCCGGGCCCACCCTCTACTCCGAGTTCCAGCCCAGAGCCCTGTGGAATGCAGCTGTCTAGAGTGCCTCCTGGAACAGCTGTGAGACAGCTGGGCTACTTCCCCATGGCCTCCTCCCAACACCTTCTTTATTCTCACCATAGGACCTTCCTCCTGGTGTCTGATAATGCTTGTACTCCTCAGTCCTCCAACAGTCTGCATTCTCACTCTCAGCTCCTAGTGCCTCTTGCTCCCAGCTCCTCACACGTGCACCACAAACTGAAGCGAGCTCCTTTTTAAACCCAGGTGCCCTGATTAGCCTGCCTTAATTGATTCTAACAGCTTCTTGATTGGCTGCAGGTGTTCTAATCAGCCTGTCTGTCTTAATTGTCTCCAGAAGGTTCCTGATTGTTCTGGAACCTTCCCTGTTACCTTACCCAGGGAAAAGGGACCTACTTAACCTGGGGCTAATATATCTGCTTTCTATTACTCTCCTGTAGCCATCTGGCCCAACCCTGTCACACAGGTCTGGGATCTGAACCCAGATCTCCTGAGACTTAGTCCAATACTTTATGTAAATGATGGTCTTGTACCTACAGTGTCCAAGGAATAGGTATGTTACTGATTATTCTAGCTATTGGAAGTGCAATTATAAAGTGCACCTAGTCATTATAATACAGATTTGCGTATACCAAGTTTGTCTCCTTTTTGAAGAAGTTTAGCAGGATCTAAAAGAAAATGGTGCAGTATGGAATCTGAGAACATGTAAAACACTGTTGCCCTTCTGAATCTTAAACAGACCAGAAATGTTCTGCATGGTATTGTAAATTTGGTGAACTGTCTACTTGGGAACTGAAAACTATTAATGGTACGCTTCACCATCTTTTCTCTGAGTTTTAGTTAATTTCCCCTTTTGAAATGTGGCCTAAATCTCTTTGTTTTTTTTATGGTGCTTTTCATTATAAGCGTTCTTAGGGTGAACGTTGTAGTGAGTGAAAGCAAGGTATGCTGAGGAAGTGCTCAGCCATGGCCCACTGGTCGATGTCAAAAGGCCAGCATCTGGTACCATTCTCTTGGTAGTCAATTGCTTCTTTCTTTCAGCTCTTTTCATACCAAGGTACAACTTGAGAAGTGCGTTTTGTGTTATAAGAGCCCTTGCAGAATGGCAGCTTTATGCGCATAAATCTGTTCTCACTGCCAACACCACAACTTAGGCAAATAGCAACTGCAGCCACAATACCAGGGGGCCAAAGATTTCTAAAACTAAATCTGTCACCTCCTCTCATGAAGCTAGGAGCCTATGCCCCTGAATATGACCTTAAACTTGAATCTCCCATTGTGCAAATACCACAGGAAAAATTACAATGAGTTGATTTATTTTATTAGTGAATTTTTCAATTTTTCTTCTTCTCTTCCACCATCCATTCTTTCTTCAATGATTTTGTATTTCTTTAAATAGCAGGAAAAAAATTACAACAAATGATAAAGCCACAATGAACAAATGGCAAAATGTTAATCCCGGGTAAAGCTCAACTGTTGCAATTTACTAATCCAAACATGGGGATTTTCATTTTGGTTTTACTGAAATGTAAAACTTCCTCAAATTAAAACCAAAAGAACTCATCTTTACAGTCAAACTGAGCATCTACCAAGGCAAACAGCATCAAGTGCTAGTTCACATGGTGGGGTCGCCACTTTTTCCAAGCCGCATTTGCCAATGTTTGTTTTTTTGTAGTCAGGGGAAAATCAAAACCATGTGGATACCTACAGGGGAAACAGTGGGTCTCAAAGAACTGTTGGCAGAGGGAAATGTGCAATTATCCTATGGGGCTTCTTTTTTTTTTTTTTTTTTTTTTTGCAACTTTGAGTTAAATTTTCATTTTAGTTTCTTTTTTTTTCTTTTAACGTGGCTGTGGGTCTAAACAAAATTTACCATTGTTTTTAACAGATCTTATACCAGCCATTCCCAGGTGGAATTCCTATTAAAAAAAGGTTTATTTTCATCCATAAGCCTCGTTCCAATATATAACCTCTCTGCTTTTCTAATGCACAGGCTTACACAGCAGGTGTTTTCAGTTCCTGGGAGATACATTAAAGAAAAAAATATGTAAAGTATTCATGATTCATAAAATGTATTCAAGCTTTTCTGGGGAATACAAAACTGCTGTAGCCATACTATAGTCTTTAAAATAAAAATAACCCTCATAACACCTGGGTGTGGTAAAGGAAAGTAATATCCTACAGTATATTAAACAGAGCAAGAAAATATATATTGCATTTCTTTTAAATTAAATGTTAAAAATGCAAGTTTGTTGTGGTAATAATAATTTAAAAGCAAGAAATTAAAATAATTTAACATATGGCCTGTAACTATATAATAACGTACAGTATTGAATTTAAAAGCACTTGTTTTAAAAATTGAGTTTACTTTTTAAAGGACCAGCGTAATGTATCTCACTGAATTCTATACATATAATTACACAGATCCTTTAAAAAGTAAACGCTATTTATAGATAGATCATAGAATGCATGTGTGTGTGTGTGTCCAGAGCAGTGAGAAGGAGGGCAGGATGCATTGTAAACATCTGTATGATCCATATGTATGTACATGTGCAGAAAGCAGGGCTGGCTGCAAGCCCAGCACAAGTGTCTGGGAAACAGCCAGGAGGTGGAGTCTGAAGCTGACACAGAAGCTATCAACAAAGGAAGCAGATTTACATGTCACCCTTCTTCAGGCCAGGAGCTCAACAGATCAGGGTTTGAAATTAGTTGCTGTTCCCATCAGACAAAGCCAGCAGAATGAAGCCATGACATTATGACTGCTGTGACTACTAGGTCTCAGACCTGGCCTCAGGTAAGATGTGGGTTGTGCAAAGATGGTGTACGGACACTTTTGTCCCCCAGTCCCTGAGTAAAGCTAAACATAGTTCAGCTGGAGGACTAGGGCCCAGATTTTTTTTCAAGTTGTTGACTGAAGCTTTTAGATACAGATAGACACTGTAGTGTTCATTTTTTAGTCAAATTAAGTTAATTGGGGGGTGGGGCAAGCCCTTGTACAAACAAGTTGGGTGACCATAGTGCATCACTTCTAGAATCTGTGCAGAATCTAGAATCTATCTGCTTTAGTTAGTATGAAAATGAATGGAAGAAAAACTCAGAGAGATGAGGACCTGTATATCCTTTCGTTGATTCAGAGTTGAGCCTATTGGGAACAGATAGTGCTCTAGATTAGTGGAAGCCCTATGAAAATCTGAAGTGGGGTGGATTATTTAATCCCTTGATGTCTCATCCCATTGAGGCTGCAGGCAATATTTCCGACCTCACATGAAGGTAGCTAATGGCAGCGAGTCACTATTAACAGAGACCTGATGGCTGTTAGCCAGTCAGTACCCAATAACTAGGAACCTGATCCTGGCCCCCAGTAGGGCTTCTCTGTACCACTATGGCAGCAAAGAGGGCTAGTCTACACTAGTAGCGCTACAGTGGCTGATTCAGCTGCACCACTGGTGGTCTCCCATCGGCATAATAAAACCCCCTCTGTGAGAGGCGGTAGCTATATCGGCAGGAGAAGCTCTCCCGCTGACATAGCGCTGTCCACACCAGCGCTGAGGTATGTGTAACGTACGTCGCTCAGAAGGGTGGCTTATTCACGCCCCTGAGCGACATAAATTATACTGACATAACCTGACGTATAGACAAACCCTAGGAGGTGAATATAGCCTGCTTGCTGGCTCTGTGCCATCCCCTACTATAAAGAATATATCAAAGGCATGGCCGAGGGGAGGAGTAGAAGTTTTGGAGAAGAGGTGTGACAGAAGCGCCTCTAAGACCCCAGTAATCCCTGACTGCTGTAGAACCTTCTTGGGATCCATTTTCAGCTGGTCATATTAGCGCAGTGTGGAGATTGCTCTAAATTATATTGGGAGCTATTCATTCGCCAGCAGCTCTGGGGATCTGCAGTGTGCAATGATGATATAAAGCCATATTTGCCCGTCAGTTCCTGAGTCCAGTACTAAGCAGAGTTCAGCTGAACCTAAGGAGTAGGGCTTAGACCTTTTTCAGGTGCTGACTGAAGCTTTTAGATATGGACAGAAAGACATTGCAGTTTTCATTCCAGTTCTTCTTAAACAATTGAAGAATTAATTGGGGGGATGGAAACCAGATTGGCAGATTCATTATGTCCCATCCAACTACATTTTATAGAACACAAGACATTAGAAATGGTTTGTAAAAAAATCAAAGAAGAATGTATACATATGAAGGTGTACTTTTATATGCATGTGTATGTCAAGGAGTGTGTGTGAATTTTGCATGTGAATTTGTTATAACAAAGATTCACTTCCAGCCCAGCTATTTAAATTTTTTAAATAATTTATGTGCTGTTAAAATATTTATTTGCTTCCACAATTAAATGTATTAAATTGAAATATTTGTATGCTAAGCAGTCAAGTGGAATTCTCTCTTTGAAGGTGACCGGGAACAATTAATAAAACACCAAACGCAGTAGCTCTGGGTCTGACCATATTAATGCTTTCTCGAAGGACTGAGCTCCTCACCAAAAAGGTAAGATATGTCTACACTGCCTTGCAGATTGGACTTTGGACCTGTAAATAGCAGTGCGCACTGAAGTGTTGCGTGGTTACTCCCCCGTGTGGATGATGTGGGCGTGACCTGAAGGGTCCCTTGTTCTCACTAATATAGTCGTGTTTGAACAGGAATCTTTGTATACTAGAAAACTTCAAGTTTGTGCCTGCAGCATCTATATGGGGGAGTTAGAGCACAGCACTTTGATGTGTGTTGCCGTTCACCTCCCTGTAGTCTGAACTGTGGGACAGTGGTCATACCATTAGGCTGATGTGCAGGAAGTGGGGAGTAATATAGAACTCCCAGTGGTGACACTTAATTTGATCCAGTTACATAGGGCTTATCCCACTTACATAGAGCTAAATTCTGAAACCCTTGCATCACACTGAATATCATCTTACTTTACGAGTAGCCCCTCTGAGTTCAATGGGACTACTCATGGAGTAAGGTGCTACTTATTACAGTAAAAGTGTCAAAATCTGACTTATAAAGTGATTTGAACATAAATCTTTTAGAACTTTCAGAAATGGAACATCCTAACTGGCTTGATTTCCTTCAGTCCTCCCCATGAACTTTTATCATATGTCATAAGGAATATATGCACCCTCTGGCAAGTGCAGAATGCTCAAAATATAGTGGAAACATTACAGGCCAGATCCTGATGGTAAAGCTACTGCTTGTGTGAATCACAAGCAGTGAATTCCATTCACCGCAATGGGGTTATGCCAATTCACACAAGTAGAGGATCTACATTTCTGTTGCACAAGAGGTTCAAGCCACTGAGTGACCACAAGTGTGGGATTCTGCAACCTGTGCCATGGCTCTGTCCAATACACTTGGCAACACTGTCAGATGAGTCAAAGGATTCATGAGTCTTGGTCAGTCACTGAACAAGCAGCCCCAAATCTGTGGCTGGAAAGGGGCCTGAATAAGGCCATGGACACAGTGTGTGACCATAGGTTATAATAAAGACTGCAGTCTGGCTGCATGGCAGGTGGATTCTTTCCCACCCTCACCCTGCTAAAGACTTGATCCTGAAAAGTACTTGAGAAAAATCCTTAACTTCAAGCATACAATTAGTCACACTGAAATCAGTGGGACAATTTATGTGCTAACTGTGAAGTTGTTATAAAGTTCCTTGTCCTCCACAGTTACCAGAGAGGACCAGGAAGTATTGCAGAGAAGAGCTTAATAAACACCTAAACTTACTGGTTAGGGAGTTCTCTAGTTGCTGGTTAAAGAATGGCTAGTTGTGTTTCTTTCCTCACACTATACTAAAGTGGTTGGGTGGATTATAGCCAAGCCCTCAGAATCTTGCAGGATTAAGCCATAAATTCCTTGTGAAAAGATCTGTTCCTTGAATACTGTATGAGAGATCAAGATTTGGTCCATTCAAGTGTTCCCAATGAACCTCAGTGCATTTTTACTCGAAGCAATTAAGAAATAGTCACTGGGAAGTTTTGTTTTAAATGGTGGGACAATTTCATCTTTGGTGTCATGCTAATTAAGTCAATGGAGCTACGCCAGGGATGAATTTTGCTGGCATGTATACATTTAATCTAAAAAATGTAGTTTCCTACATCTAATCCTTTAAACAGCCTCTTTCATTTTTTGTGGTCAGAAAATGGGAGCTGGCATCACTAGACATCACAGATTTTCTGCTAACTGAAAGGCCGGAAATTTCACCTCACTTCTAATTTGCTATGCAATAATCACAAAGTGTCATTTTGTTTATTAACCAGATGTTGACATTTGATTGCAATCTAGAAGTGACCTTGCACTCCAATCATAACAATCATTAGCAGATTAGATTCAGTTTAAGTAACATAACTTCCTGTGTTGAAAACAGGTGCACTTCTCTGCAGTTGCCAAGCTCAGCACCCTGCTGCCAAAATCAAGCAGAGAGTTGTACCAATGGAACAGTGTAAGTTGAGCTATGGAACCCCCAGGTCATGTTCTCAATTAAAACAGAGAGATTTTAATAGGGGCTACAAGCAGTGTTTCAATTCCCTTTTCAAATTTCACTCTGGAGCTAGTTAGCAGCTAATATTTACTTCAAAAACTAAGCATTGGATATTATTAGGTTTCAGAATCTTATATCCCTTATGCTATTCTTACCTATTAAGCAACCAATGACTAAACAGAGCTACAGAAGAACAACTTTTATTTGCAGCTTCAAAATAATGCAGAATTACACTGATAGTAAAACTCACTTGTTTTATGAACTGTCTAGGTTACTGAGTTTAACGGGGCAAAACAAAAAAGTAGAATGACTTTTTCTGCAAATTTAAATTATCAGTGAGTTAGTAGATTCAGATGAAAGCAATTAGGTCAGCTGAGTTTAGACCTACTTGAATTATTTGCTTTGACCAGTTTATTTAGTGACTACATTATTTATTTTTTTAATTCATGCTTTATATTGCGGTCGCTAGACAGATGACTGAAAATTTTAACATTATGGCAAATAATGCACTTACAAAAATGGACTGGCCCCTGAGTAAACACAAAGAAGACACAACCTCTGCACCGAAGAGATATTAGATCTTTCTGATCACTGTTTGCACCCAGATAGATTATAGCTAAGTGCTTAAGTTACTTGGGAGCCTACCTTTCATTTTCAGAAGTGACTTAGTCACTTAGGGCCAGATTTTTAAAGGTATTTAGGTTGCCTAAAAATGTAAATAGACATCCAGTAGGATTTTCAAAAAGGCCTAAACACCTTGGAGCTTTTAAAAATTGCACTAGACACCTACCTACATCATTAGGCACCTAAATACCTTTAGGTTTCAGAGGAACAGCCGTGTTAGTCTGTATTCGCAAAAAGAAAAGGAGTACTTGTGGCACCTTAGAGACTCAAGTACTCCTTTTCTTTTTGTAAATACCTTTAGGGGTTTAGGAGCATATGCCACTTAAGTGCTTCAGTCACTTATGAAAATGAGTCTTAGGTGCTCTTGAACATCCTACCTCATGATATTTCCTGTTTGAATAATGCTAAAATATATAAATAGATTAGTCACTAACCTATTTATATATTTTAGCACTATTCAGTGCATATATTTATGGATAAATGACCTGCATGTGATTTACTGTCAATGTCTAAGGTTGTATTTTTCATTATTTGCAAACATTCATGCAACCATGAGTGTTCAGGAAAATAGTACTGAGTCCCAGAAGTTTTATCACTTTGTATGGAAGTGTAATATTGCCATAATGTTGAAAAATATCAGTCATCTATATAGATAAGGGCTAGGAAATACACCAATCTCAGACTATCAATAGCAGCAGTGGACAACACATAGTTTGAAAATTATTTGTCCAAACTATTCAGACAATACTTAATAATACATTAGTAGAAATTTGATACAATTTGGGAAACAAATAAAAAGGCTTAGTATGGATTTTTTTTTTGTTATACTATTACTAACACTATTCATTCAGCTCTAATTTTTGCACATAGACTTCACAGGCACTATTTATTTACGTGCTCATCGGTGTGAATAGGAATTGTGCAATCTAGCCTTTTGTGAATAATTTCCCCCACTATTTACCTATATTTTCTCCAGATTTACACTGGAGTAGGCTATAGAATTGGTCATTTTTCTGCCATTTCTGTGAAACCAGCACTGTTTATATGAAAGGGTAAGTTTAGATGAATTTCCCATTTTGAAAAAAAGAAAATGAAAAAAAGTTTTGCAATTTTCAAAATGTCCATTTTGACATTTTCAAGAATAAAAGTTCCTTTTTTAAGTTTCAAAACAATTTTTCATTAAGAAATGTAAATTAATTTATAGTTAAAATGTCAAAAAATAAAAGATCAGAGTTGAAATGAAACATTTAAAAATATCAAAGTAAAACATTGTGATGAATCCATTTTTAAACAAATTTCTTTGATATTTTAATGTTTTATCTCACTTCAGAACAGGAAAATCTTTTGAAATCTCAAAAGTTCTCAACATGGGAAAACTGTTTCTTGCTCAGATTTAGTAGGCCACTAACATTACTGAATACTACTACAAGCAGAGAGAAAAGGAGTACTTGTGGCACCTTAGAGACTAACCAATTTATTTGAGCATAAACTTTCGTGAGCTACAGCTCACTTCATCGGATGCTTATGCTCAAATAAATTGGTTAGTCTCTAAGGTGCCACAAGTACTCCTTTTCTTTTTGCGAATACAGACTAACACGGCTGTTACTCTAATACAAGCAGAGAGATGTTCTGATTCTTTCCCCACCCTAGAGTATGTTTCTAACACCTCTCTCTTACAGCTGCTTATGGAAATAGTGAAAAGAATTCTCTTAAACTGTTTATTCCCTAGGGAAAAATAATCAAGTGAAAGCACCTGTGGAAAGCAAATAAAGAGCAGAGGAAATATAGATGGTAAAAACCCAAGTCGCAGCTGTGCTTGTAGTCACTGAAGTGTGCCCACTGTGTAATGGCACATTAGGTGGGCATTGATCTCCACTAGTTTATGAGGTCTGTTACAGAATTGAACCATTTTCTGCTGAAACCCAGGGAGCAGAAATTGCTACTTCTAATCTAATCCATTTTCGAATGATCATCCAATTGTGACTGATGACCTCACTGCAAATCAGTTTACCTAACTGCTAGCACTCAATAAGGGAAGAGAAATCAATCTTTACTTTCTTTTGCATTCCTCTAGCTTTCTTATTTTTTTTTTAAATCCCTCATGATGTCCTTAATAACCTTCCATTCCACTCCAATTGGGAAGATAAGGTTGATAAAAAAGCTAATCCTGCTTAATTGTCTGTATCTATGAAAGGTAGGAAGGATAATGTGAAATCTACCCTATGTCTTGCTGAAAGCTCAGTTAAAAAGAACAAAATACATATGCATTGTTTATTATTATTAAACATTTATATTGCAGTAGCATGCAGAGAACATAAGAATGGCCACACGGGGTCAGACCAAAGGTCCATCTAGCAAAGTCTCCTATCTTCCAGCAGTGGCCAATACCAGGTGTCCCAGAAGGAATGAACAGAACAGGTAATCGTCAAATGATCCATCCCCTGTCGCCCATTCCCAGCTTCTGGCAAACAGAGGCTAGGGACACCATCCCTGCCCATCCTGGCTAATAGCCATTGATGGAACTATCCTCTATGAACTTAGATAGTTCTTTTTTTAAGAGACCACTACCAGGTTGGGGACCCTTTGTGCTGGCCATTATACAAGCACAAAGTAAATACCAGTCCTTCCCCCAAAGAGCTTGCAATCAAAGAGACAAGACATAATAGGTTTCAGAGTAACAGCCGTGTTAGTCTGTATTCGCAAAAAGAAAAGGAGTACTTGTGTCACCTTAGAGACTAACCAATTTATTTGAGCATGAGCTTTCGTGAGCTACAGCTCACTTCATCAGATGCATACCGTGGAAACTGCAGCAGACTTTATATATACACAGAGAATATGAAACAATACCTCCTCCCACCCCACTGTCCTGCTGGTAATAGCTTATCTAAAGTGATCATCAGGTGGGCCATTTCCAGCACAAATCCAGGTTTTCTCACCCTCCACCCCCCCACACAAATTCACTCTCCTGCTGGTGCTAGCCCATCCAAAGTGACAACTCTTTACATAATCAAGTCGGGCTATTTCCTGCACAAATCCAGGTTTTCTCACATCCCCCCCACCCCCATACACACACAAACTCACTCTCCTGCTGGTAATAGCTCATCTAAACTGACCACTCTCCAAGTTTAAATCCAAGTTAAACCAGAACATCTGGGGGGGGGGTAGGAAGCCCTCTACACCAACATTCCACACAAAGATGGACTACAAGCCGTCAAGAACACTATCCCCGATAATGTCACGGCTAACCTGGTGGCTGAACTTTGTGACTTTGTCCTTACCCATAACTACTTCACATTTGGGGACAATGTATACCTTCAGATCAGCGGCACTGCTATGGGTACCCGCATGGCCCCAGAGTATGCCAACATTTTTATGGCTGATTTAGAACAACGCTTCCTCAGCTCTCGTCCCCTAAAGCCCCGACTCTACTTGCACTATATTGATGACATCTTCATCATCTGGACCCATGGAAAAGAAGCCCTTGAGGAATTCCACCATGATTTCAACAATTTCCATCCCACCATCAACCTCAGCCTGGTCCAGTCCACACAAGAGATCCACTTCCTGGACACTACAGTGCTAATAAACAATGGCCACATAAACACCACCCTATACCGGAAACCTACTGACCACTATTCCTACCTGCATGCCTCCAGCTTTCACCCTGACCACACCACACGATCCATCGTCTACAGCCAAGCTCTGCGATACAACCGCATTTGCTTCAACCCCTCAGACAGAGACAAACACCTACAAGATCTCTGTCAAGCTTTCTTACAACTACAATACCCACCTGCAGAAGTAAAGAAACAGATTGATAGAGCCAGAAGAGTTCCCAGAAGTTACCTACTACAGGACAGGCCTAACAAAGAAAATAACAGAACGCCACTAGCCGTCACCTTCAGCCCCCAACTAAAACCCCTCCAACGCATTATTAAGGATCTACAACCTATCCTAAAGGATGACCCAACACTCTCACAAGTCTTGGGAGACAGGCCAGTCCTTGCCTACAGACAGCCCCGCAACCTGAAGCAAATACTCACCAACAACCACATACCACACAACAGAACCACTAACCCAGGAACTTATCCTTGCAACAAAGCCCGTTGCCAACTGTGCCCACATATTTATTCAGGGGACCCCATCACAGGGCCTAATAACATCAGCCACACTATCAGAGGCTCGTTCACCTGCACATCTATCAATGTGATATATGCCATTATGTGCCAGCAATGCCCCTCTGCCATGTACATTGGTCAAACTGGACAGTCTCTACGTAAAAGAATAAATGGACGAAAATCAGATGTCAAGAATTATAACATTCATAAACCAGTCGGAGAACACTTCAATCTCTCTGGTCACGCAATCACAGACATGAAGGTCGCTATCTTAAAACAAAAAAACTTCAAATCCAGACTCCAGCGAGAAACTGCTGAATTGGAATTCATTTACAAATTGGATACTATTAATTTAGGCTTAAATAGAGACTGGGAGTGGCTAAGTCATTATGCAAGGTAGCCTGTTTCCTCTTGTTTTTTCCTACCCCCCTCCCCCAGATGTTCTGGTTTAATTTGGATTTAAACTTGGAGAGTGGTCAGTTTAGATGAGCTATTACCAGCAGGAGAGTGAGTTTGTGTGTGTATGGGGGTGGGGGGGATGTGAGAAAACCTGGATTTGTGCAGGAAATAGCCCGACTTGATTATGTAAAGAGTTGTCACTTTGGATGGGCTAGCACCAGCAGGAGAGTGAATTTGTGTGGGGGGGTGGAGGGTGAGAAAACCTGGATTTGTGCTGGAAATGGCCCACCTGATGATCACTTTAGATAAGCTATTACCAGCAGGACAGTGGGGTGGGAGGAGGTATTGTTTCATATTCTCTGTGTATATATAAAGTCTGCTGCAGTTTCCACGGTATGCATCTGATGAAGTGAGCTGTAGCACACGAAAGCTCATGCTCAAATAAATTGGTTAGTCTCTAAGGTGACACAAGTACTCCTTTTCTTTTTGCGAAGACATAACAGGTAGCTCAGACAACTGATTGGTGAAACTAACTGTGTGCACAATTCTTATAGCTAATCAGTAGCAGCAATCACAACTTGCCACCTGATTAGCCATTTTCGGATGACATTTATTATATATGTGGAATTCCATGTTGTGAATTGGCTATGAACATTTTACCCAGAGATCATGAAGATTATATAGTGAATGTTTCATTCTAAACATACATCACTACATTATACATATTAATAAGGGGACAGACTCAAAACCCCAGACATCCAAATACACCCTAACTTCGAGGAAGCTCAGACCCAGATAAAATCATAGCATGGGTCTTTGCTTAAGTCAAACCAGTCTCCTACATTTGAATCCCTCCTAAATTCGGCATCCAGCTTTTGAGTCTTGGCCCTTTTTTTGTTCATGAGCATGATGAAATGTTTGTACATAATCTATATTTACATTACTATGGAAATGCAGAGTCAAGTTCCATATAAATCATTTTCACAGCACCAAACAAACACATCCCAGTTGTTCATTGCTTTATAATGTAGGACGAACTGAGAAATGGTAGTAAGATGAGAAAATAAAATGAAATGAAGAAAAGGAAAGGAAAGAAGCCACTCAGTAAAGTGGAGCAGTGAAAAAAGTCACTCAGAGCTGCCCAGACTCATCTTGGAATATGTATGTTAACTGAAAAGATCTAAGGAACTACTAACCAGATCTTGCAATGGTCCAAAAGAGGAAGAAATGAGCATATGATCAAGGGGAAGGTATGCTAACTGAGCAAGTGATGGCTCATTTTTTATTTTCCTACTTATAAGTCTCCTTTTCTAATCACCGTCTTTCATTGAATACCAGTCTCTTGTTTCCGACTGTGCATCTTTGCAGCCACTACTGGTCACTTTTAAAAAACAAGGGAACTTTGTGGATTGTGGTTTTAAGTGTCTATTCTAGCACCTCCCTAAAGTTTTGACAGGTACAACACACTGCTCTGTGTATAGGCCAGGGAATATAGTCCAGGTACATCTCTGAGATTCTCTCTTGAAGTGAACTGGAATTATCAATAAACTTCAAACAGATTGATTGAGATGTCCTTGCTTCTGGTTGGGCTAAAAATACCTCAGAAACAGCCTTTCCTCACAGGCTTTTAGCACTTCTGTTCCATGTCCCAACTCATAACCAGGAAGTAAAGAGATAAGAATTAAACATAATAGGGAAATAAACTTAAGTGAACTTCTTCGGAACCTCATTGTAAAGGTTCAGCTGGAGATTTGCACGCAAGCCTGAGTCCTTTCTTATTTTATCCAGATTGATTTCCCAGTCTCTGTTGCATCATTGTTTATATGTTAATACTGCTCTGAGACTTGCATTGTGAATATGTGGGGCTTGTGGGGGGTGTCTTGGGGTAAAATGTTTCATGAGAATGTTAAGGAAATACGATAAGGTGTAGTTTGTTTTCTTAAGAGTTCCTTAACCAGTTTCAGTATCCAACTCAGATTCCATAACATTTGGACCCCCACTGAAACAAATGGCAATTGTCGGAGGAACTGAAATGCACTTGATGACCTCAGAACAATTTTTAATTTTC
This sequence comes from Caretta caretta, assembly GCF_965140235.1. Lineage (NCBI taxonomy): Eukaryota > Metazoa > Chordata > Testudines > Cheloniidae > Caretta > Caretta caretta. The sequence goes on along the minus strand of NC_134206.1, from coordinate 336,304,883 downwards.
TTAAGTATTGCTTTGAAGCACTACAAGTCTTTGAAGTGGCATTAGACTATTATTCTATGATGTTTGGGGGATAACCTCCATTCTTTATCTACCTAAGCAGGGGTCCTCCTTCAATGAGCCACTTAGTATTTTAAAAAGCTAATTGAATTTAGTCATTATGAAAGGTGCCAGATTAAGAGCCCTGGAGACCAAATTCATTTGTTTATCCAAAATGTGGTCAGTGTCACTGGAATCTTCCCATCCCAATCCAATGAGTGCTTCAATTCCAATCCGAAGAAACACTCTTTAGAAGTGAAATAGTTCAGTGCCCATGTACATTCAAAGTTTAGACTCCCCATTAGGACCACACAAAAGATTTCTAACTGATGTGGGTGGATGTGGGATGAGCCCACCGATGCATTTCATATAGATCACCATATAGAGAATATAATTGCTTTCAGACATGACTGACCTGGGCTGTACTTGAGATGATGATCTCGAGGTTAAAGGCTGTATATCCCATTACCAATCCCCTCCCCTTCCATATCTCTGAGTTAAGGGGAAAACATCTCCAGAAACAAAATTCTGCCCCAGCCACCTATTAACTAAACAGACAGAGAGGAGCCTAGAGCACTGAAGAACAGTTGGGAAAAGCAGAAAAGGTGAAAGAGAGGAGTGAGAGAGGTCAGAAACGTGTGTAAAAAGGGAACTGATACCTCTAGGAAGTGGGGGAACATTTAACTACTGACCAACATCCCTTTCTTTATGGCTGTGGATCAGCAGCAATTCCACAGTGCTATTAGTGTTGTTATATTAAAAATGAAGGCACAGAAAAGGAAGGGTCATGAAAAACACGGAAAAAAACAAATGGCAAAATGGTGCATATAAAAGTGGTGGCGAGATGGAAGAAATTGACAATTGTACATTAAAAACATATATATGGGTATCCCATATAATTACTCCTTTTTGTCATTTTTTATGGATTTAGGCAGCTTGCAGACCTTGAGCCTTAATTGTTCTTCTAAGTCCAGGAACTGATCTCTTAAAAGTTGTCAACCGTGTAACCAGATGAAGTAATCCCCTCTGAGAGTAGCCAGGAGAGGGGCTGAAGTGGGGGCAGTAGAGATTGTAAATTTGCAACAGGACTAGTGAGATCTCAGAAAAGTGGGTCACTGACATTTCAATGGAAGAAAACTTTTCAGTTGTCAGCATTTGGTTCCTTCTCAGTCAGGCTCCAGGCTAGGATATGGCACTGAGAGAACAATTGTTGCTATGGTGGATAAACTCTTCCTACCCACCGACAAAGAAAATGCAACCATGCTATTCAAGATGGACCTCATTGCGGCATTTGGTAAATTTAAAAATACTGCTCTCCTGCCTCTAAGAAGCTACATGTGTAGATGGAAATGACCTGAAATGGCCCTTTCCTCTTTGACCAAACTCAGAGCCCTCCAAAACATCTTCTTGCGACTAAGACAGAGTATGAGAAATCTTAGCCCCAAAAGGAAAAATCCTGAGGTTGCAACGAACAATTAAAAAGCAGCAGCTAAGAATGGAATGACTCCTCTCCTGAGCAACTGAAGCATCACTATTATCAGAGGGTACAATTCAACAAGCCTGATTTTCAGCTGCACTATGGCCACCCTACATTCATCTGGGTCGTGGGCCCTGAAAGTGGATGTAATTTACATTAACCAGAGCAGTGTAAAGTTGCCTTAGCGTAAATGAAAATTAGTCCCTTTACTCATTCCTATTGAAAGACATTACCACTGGAGTCAATTAGACATTTTCTTTAGTAAGGACTTCCACACTAAGGCTATGTCTACACTTAAAATGCTACAGCAGCACAGCTGCAGCATTTCAGTGGAGACAATCACTACAGCAACAGGAATGGTTCTTCCATCGCCTACCACCTCCCTGAGAGGTGGTAGTTAAGTTGACAGACAAATTCTTCCACTGACAGCACTGTCTACAGCAGGGTTGGGTTGGCTTAACTACATCTCTCAGGGATGTGGATTTTTCAAACTTTTGAGGGAGATAGCTGGGTTGATGTAACTTTTCAGTGTAGACCAGGGCTAACCCCATATTGTCTGAAGGTTTTCAGAATGCATAGAGGTAGTTACAAAGTGCTGAAAAATTATGGCAATGATTCCATTCTCACCAAAATTCACCTTGCCAGTTACGGCTGTGGGCTGGTTTACATGGAAAAGTTCGGTGGACCTAGCTATGTCGCTCAAGGGTAGGAAAAATCCACACCCCGGAGAAATGTAATTAAGCCAACCTAACCTGTGGTGTAGACACCGGTAGGTCATCAGAAGGATTCTTCCATTGACCTAGCTACCACCATTCATGGAGGTAGACTAACCCAGTGATAGCATGTAAAGCAAATTTTGATAGCCTATTTATTACAGTAAGTGCACTACTGTAGCATTTTAAGTGTAGACATAGCCTCTGTAACCATATCACAATTAATCATTCAATGGTTTTGGACTGGCACCATCCCAGATAGGCTCATTTTTTTCTACAAAGCATATGCATTATTGATTTTACATAATGTTTCAGGGCTGTAAGCAACACATGCAGCTTTACAGGGCGGCGTACCAACTGCAGAGTTACAATGCTAGATTGAAAAATAATAATATTAAGAGAGTTTAAAAGAAACAACGTGGTCATCACTGAAGTGCAGCAGTTATGAGTTAAGAATAAAGTTTCAGAATTCTATTAATCATCGGAGTAGCTGGAGGATGGGGAAAGGTCATTTGTGGGTACACAAACAAATATTATATATATATATATATATATATAATATCTATTATAAAGGTACACACACAAATATTGGAATACCTCAGAATACGTAGCAATGACAAAGTATCTTCTATGCTGCTGGTGTGACTGGCATTTTAATAGGCTTGCCAGCCTGTGGGGGTTACAGTATGTAGGAGGCTCAATTCCCACAAGTACAATACGATCATTACAACTGGTCTTTTGCACATCTGAGAATGACTCTATAGCAGTACAAGTGCTGATCATCTGGCCTTCTGCCATTTTTGCCATGAGCATGGGTCTTCTATAGTGAAACTGGGGCTGGATAAAAGAGTTAGCAGATATTAATATATAGTCCCACTGGATAGACTGCCTAAGAATATATCTCAGTAGCAGAGATGGCCCAAGTCACAAAGTTTGGGTCTGAATAAAATGGAAATTCCAAGCTTTAAGGAGGGCTCTTTCTTTTTTTGGGATCTACTAGAGGCAAAAAACATCTGCATCCAGGCCCTGTGCTTCTGTACTACCACTCAATGCACATGTGCACCTGGTACGCTGTGGATCCTTGATGGCACAGCTAGTTCATGAGGCCTGGTGGTAGTACTTCCCTCAAGTGCTCTCCACCTGTGGAATGACATTTTGGAAGAAGGGGTTCCACAGCACAGAAGGGGAACCTGTATGAGTTATTTCAGGACTCAGTTTGCACAGTCACTTATGCTGCTTCGTGTTGGGGCTTTGGAGGGGGAACTAGAATGCCGTGGGAATATGGCATCACCCCAGGGATCCCTACAGAACCTCATCTCTTGTGGCTTACCAAGGCAAACAGGGACACAAGAAAGAGGTAGCTCTCCCAACTTCCATGCCTTCTCAGACTTCTTAGAGCAAAGGAGCCTACCGTGAGCATTTAAAGCAAAGTTTAAGAGCCTATTTATTACAGTAAGTGTCTAGGTACATCTAGGAAAGGACTTGGCAGTACGATATCAAATCTTTCCAGAGGATTGCTGCTTCAGCTTAACACGTGGCATTTAAGCAGCATTCAGTTAACTTAACACTCATCATTATTCTTTTATTATTTTTAATGCTATGGTACGACAACTGCTCTTTAATCTTTCTTTTATCGCCCAGGTATATATTTAAGAGTCATGGTGACTACTGCACAGGCTCACATCAGATCTCAGGGTGATGACGGAAACGCTAATAAATTTGAAACCATTTTCAATTAGTGCACAGGAAATTTACTTTGTGAGCCATGACTTGTTTTATTAGTGCCCTGTGGGGCAATTTAGATTGGAAAAAATCAGGAGATTATTATTTACCAGAAAGACAAGGTAGACACTTAGCCTTCATCTATAGTGGTAAAATATAGTTATGAAAACTGGACTACAATATTAAGGAGTATCTAAAAATATTTGTCTTTAAACTTTGGGGTCAGCCATAGTTTCACAGTAATGGAAATGACAGTCTCCTCATTCTAAAGTTTGTTGCTAACTTGCATATGCTCCACTTGTTAAGATCCTTTCTTCTCTTTTGAAATTAACCCAACATCAAGCCTTTTCTGGGTATTTTAAACGGTTACAATGAAGGACATGAGAACAGGTACTCAAAAATCAGGAATCCCTATGAACTGTCCTGTACTTCTAGAGCCAAACTACATCTAAATTTTCCTTAGGGTTTTGACACACACAGGTAATGTTAGCACTTTCCCTCTCTGCTGCTTTCCAGCTGTTATTAGAGGACCAAATGCGACCGGAGATCAACCAAGTATTCGAAATTCCAATGTGTTTTGCAGATTCAGGTAGTATGGATTCCTCTCTGAACAGATCTCAAACCACAACTGAGATTCACTCATCTCGATTCACAGGGTAATAATAGGGCAGCATTTAAGCCAAGGGGCTTGGGGCTGGATGCAGAGCTGCAGTGCCCCATGGGGAACTCAAGGAGCAGCTGTACCTGATGCACATTCTCTTTTGAACACCCCACACTGAGCAGGCTACAGCATCCTTTAACACTCACCTTTAAGGCTACACAGCCTGTCCCCCGAGTTGCAGCCAGCCCAGTGTGGAGGGAGAGTACATGGCCAGGCCTCCTTTCCACATCCAGGGCACACCAAAGGAGCAGGCTCTGCACACCCTCAAACACAGGGACTCCAAGTGTAAGATGCCACTGAATCGGCTATGTAAGTGTTTAGTGGAAGAGGCTTTGTACATGCTAATCCTCCCCACCTTTGTACTACTGAATAAAGGCCTCTCTCAGTCTGCCTGTAATATTTCAATACTCCTATAATCATAACAATTTCAGTGTCTTTCACAGTTCAGCAAGCTCCTTCCAATAGTGCCAAGCTCAGTTAGCTTATGCAGCTCTGATCTATAGCTTAAATGCTAAGGGCTAGATTGTCACAGCTCTTCCTTGGCCATGCAGAGGAGTGAGAATTCTGCCTTTCTTTCTTCCCTGCCTGGCCTTGCTCAGATTGAAAGTCCAGCTGTGGACTTTAAAGCAAGAGCAGCTAGCTGGGTGTATAGTGAGGCCTAAACCACCCCATGAAAGAGTGAAGTTAGAGTCTAGCCCGAAAGGACAGACTCTGATCTCAGTTTCATCAGTGCTAAACTGGTGTAACGCCATTGGACTAACAACATGGACTTACTCCAGATTCACACTCACGATTTAGCCCTAAAATTCTAAACCTTTCTCACAAGAAAATCATCTTGTAAGCAGTTCTCAAAGATAATTCCAATTATCCTTAAATGCTAAATCTTGCTGTATTTACTTAACCAAATATAGCCATTGAAATCAAGCAGTGGATCAGGATCTGGGCATAAACGGTCATTTTAAAAACTTTGGTGCCAAATGATTTGCTTACTTACAGCAGCAAGTAAAAATCTTGGCATTAGATTCCTGATTAAGGTGGTGGAAACTGCTTAGATATGCCAACCTGTATTCTTTTAGCTCACCTGAAGACAATGAAAACTGGAGCATGCAAAACGGGATCCTAGTGCCTTGAACAATGATTGTGAAGTCTTGATAGCGTGGGGCGTATTTTTAAAAGGCCAATTTTTGCATGTGAAATTTGCTCCTCTGAAATTTGTGCAATAAATGAATTGCAGATGCAAAATCAGAGCACTTACACAGTTCAAAACTGTGGGATGAGAATTTTGCAGGTGCAGTTGGCTCCGGCAAAAAAAAGAAAAAGAAAAAAAGACCAACATTTTGAAAATGTGGCTCTCTATGTTTGTGCATCAGACCCTGACCAAATCAATGTGTGAGTTTAAATTGCTTTATAGCTGAAATCTGAATAGCAAATTAATTAACATTTAATTCCTTTCAGTGACTTTCAAGATGTTAGCCTATATGTTTAAACACTATCATAACTCTGTCAGAATTCTTCACTACTGCATGTCAACCACTGTCAAAATAATTAATTTTAAATAATAATTTAAAATATAAGAAGTTCTTACCTTACACTGCCATAAGTGCTTAATGGTTAAGGCAATGTATCCTATCCAACTGGTATCACTTTCAGCTCCCCTAAGAGAAGAGAATTTCATATTGGTTTAATAATCGTTACCTAATTTATAGGTGCAACAAATGGGTTGATCAACATTATTATTTTTTAAATAATTTAATCAGGTACCATGGTATTGTTTGAAAGTGTTCAAAACCTTGTCTTTATTTTATATACTAGGAGAGTATTTCAAATTTAGCATTGTTTGAGAATGCCTATTGCAAGAGACTGTGATGAAATAGAACCATGTTGTCACTGTACAAAACACCAGCCTTTTATGCTACTGCTAAATGAAGTCTTGATTTGCAACTGCAGTTTGTCAGGACTGTCTCAGTAATAGAAGGAAACCCATAATGCATCACTTTATATTGGAAAGAAGAAAAAAATGCCTTATGAATAGAAGCCTGGACAAAAGACACTGAACCAAATTCATCCCACTTCACTGAAAGGTGACATCATGGTTTCATTCTGCCCTATTCCCTGAATCTGCCACAACAGAAGAGTAGGGGGAATATTTATTTTTTGTACAGTGAATGAGCAGATTTATGGTGATATGTGAATAATATTGATGCACAGCACAGGTGAGAATATTGCATGTATAAGTGTAAGGTAAAATATAATGATCAGGACAAAGCATGCAGGGGAACCTGATCCTTTATTAGCATGAGTGCTGTTCTGTAGATGCCAAGTTATTCCTGCCTAGTAGCTTCATTAAGGCTTAAGAGGGAAACATGTAGCTAAGCACCTCGTTAGTATGTGGATGATCGTGCTGAAGCCCGTGTCTCCTCAGACAAATCCATTCTCCGCTCCTTTCTTTTCTTGCACCTTTGCAAGAAAGGAGGCAGGTGCAGGATACTTGAGCTTCTCTGCTGTCCATTGATGAGAACTTTGCCTAGCAATTAACCTCATAGGCACCCACATTTAGCTGCCACTCATGCTTGCACCGGAATGCAACAAACCGTGCACTCTCTGTTGCACATCATGCAAGGCCATGCAGGATCAAGGGCAAACTGGAACTAAAGGAGATTGCTCTAGAGTCAGTTAACAGAAAACATATCAGTAAAGTTATTTGGAACACTATCGTTATATGAGTTAATACTATTTGTATTACAGTAACATCTAGAGGCCCCAGCTGAAATTGAGGCCCTGTTGAGCTCGGCACTATACAAACTATAGGAAGAGGCAATCCTCGCCCAATGTTTTTGTGATATTTCCATTGGAAAATTATTTAATGCCTTGCATAGCATATGGAAAGGTAGCAAAGAAAGAAAGTGATTACTTATTTGGATGATGTGTAGCATGGTATACTGAAAACTGAGTAGTTCAATGTTGATAAAAGTGACTGATAAAAGGGAACCACACTAAATGAATTTCTGTGCTGACAAAGGGACACATGGGATCAAAAGAATAAGGAAACCTGGTGGAAGTACATTACTATAAGCCTGCTCAACAGGATTTCAACTGACAATTTTAATAATCTTTCAGACAAAAGTTCAGGCATCAGCTAGCCCATGTCAGCTGCCATGAAAGCAGTCAACACGCACAATTAAATAACAACAAAAAAGCTACAAATATATCAAAAATTCCAAAGTTATTCTTGTGTAAACTGGATTGATAATTATTTACAATGAAATAACTGAACTTTTCTGCCAAAAGGAAAAACAAAGTTCATGATGCTATTTCTCTACCATACAATATTTGCAGTCTGTTCCAATCACCACATGGGCTCTGGAGATTCGTAGATTCCAAGCCAGGAAGTACGACTGTGATTATCTAGTCTGACTTCCTGTGTAAAACTGGCCATCGAGTGTATATCTTTTAGAAAAAAACATCCAATCTTGATTTTAAAATGATCAGTGACAGAGAATCCACCACAACTCTTGTTCCAATGGTTAATTACTCTCATCATTAAAAAAGCACACCTTATTTCCAGTCTGAGTGTATCTAGCTTCAACTTCCAGCCATTTGATCATGTTATACCTTTGTCTGCTAGATTGCAGAGTCCATTATTAAATATTAGTTTATCACATAGATACATATGTGGGCGATAGAGGGCAGAACTGATGGGGGGCTGGGCAGATCACAGAATCATAGAATATCAGGGTTGGAAGGGACCTCAGGAGGTCATCTAGTCCAACCCTCTGCTCAAAGCAGGACTAATCCCCAACTAAATCATCCCAGCCAGGGCTTTGTCAAGCCTGACCTTAAAAAATATCTAAGGAAGGAGATTCCACCACCTCCCTAGGTAATGCATTCCAGTGTTTCACCACCCTCCCAGTGAAAAAGTTTTTCCTAATATCTGATCTAAACCTCCCCCACTGCAACTTGAGACCATTACTCCTTGTTCTGTCATCAGCTACCACTGAGAACAGTCTAGAGCCATCCTCTTTGGAACCCCCTTTCAGGTAGTTGAAAGCAGCTATCAAATCCCCCCTCATTCTTCTCTTCCGCAGACTAAACAATCCCAGTTCCCTCAGCCTATCCTCATAAATCATGTGTTCCAGTCCTCTAATCATTTTTGTTGCCCTCTGCTGGACTCTTTCCAATTTTTCCACATCCTAGTTGTAGTGTGGGGCCCTAAACTGGACACAGTACTCCAGATGAGGCTTCACCAATGTCGAATAGAGGGGAATGATCACGTCCCTTCATCTCCTGGCAATGCCACGACATATACATCCCAAAATGCCATTGGCCTTCTTGGCAACAAGGGCACACTGCTGACTCATATCCAGCTTCTCGTCCACTGTAACCCCTAGGTCCTTTTCTGTGGAACTGCTGCCGAGCCATTCAGTCCCTAGTCTGTAGTGGTGCATGGGATTCTTCCGTCCTAAGTGAGGGACTCTGCACTTGCCCTTGTTGAACCTCATCAGATTTCTTTTGGCCCAATCCTCTAATTCATCTAGGTCCCTCTGTATCCTATCCCTACCCTCCAGCGTATCTACCTCTCCTCCCAGTTTAGTGTCATCTGCAAACTTGCTGAGGGTGCAATCCACACCATCCTCCAGATCATTTATGAAGATATTGAACAAAACTGGCCCCAGGACTGACCCTTGGGCACTCCACTTGATACTGGCTGCCAACTAGACATGGAGCCATTGATCACTACCCGTTGAGCCTGACAATCTAGCCAACTTTCTATCCACCTTATAGTCCATTCATCCAGCCCATACTTCTTTAACTTGCTGGCAAGAATACTATGGGAGACCGTGTCAAAAGCTTTGCTAAAGTCAAGGAACAACATGTCCACCACTTTCCCCTCATCCACAGAGCCAGTTATCTCATCATAGAAGGCTATTAGATTGGTCAGGCATGACTTGCCCTTGGTGAATCCATGCTGACTGTTCCTGATCACTTTCCTCTCCTCTAAGTGCTTCAGAATTGATTCCTTGAGGACCTGCTCCATGATTTTTCCAGGGACTGAGGTGAGGCTGACTGGCCTGTAGTTCCCAGGATTCTCCTTCTTCCCTTTTTTAAAGATGGGCACTACATTAGCCTTTTTCCAGTCGTCTGGGACTTCCCCCGATCGCAGATGGGAGGGTTGAGGGCAAAACCCATGGGAGATTGGGCAGATGAGAGGTCTAGAATGCATAATTGAGGGGGGCTGGGCCGATGGGCAGCTATTTCCTTCACCCCTCAGTCTACTTCCTCTTCCCAGTCTGGGGATCAAATTCAGAACTCCATCACTCTGGGGGAAGGCCCTCCTCCGAAGTTCACTCAAGTCCAAGGGAATCTTTCCAGACACTTCAGTAGGCTTAGGATCAAGCCCACTACACACAGTAACTCCAGTAAAGCCTGTGGATTAACTCTAGATTTGAGGAGGCTGAGATGAGTCATATTAAGAACAAATGGGGCCAAAATTGCTCTTAGGTTATTGCTGTTTGAAAATATTTTTTGTGTTCTGCTCTATTTTATTATGCCTTAATCTTCTACTGACAAAACTGATTGAAAAGATAACCAACCCTGTCCCACTATCGAACACGTTCAATACTCTAAGCCCCACTGAGTATAGGTAAATCACTGACAATAGCTTGTTAAGCTTCCCATTTGATTGTCTTCTCTTATGATTTCCTAAATTAAAGTTGATGCAAGGACAATCTTGCCTTGACTTAAACCTCAAATCTATTTATTTCCCATAATGTGTCTGCTAAAACTTATTAAACTATTTACTTAAGCAAAGAACAGCTGAAGAAACCATGTTTCTTAATCATATTAAAAGTAGAGAGATATTTAAAGCATCACCTTTTGTCAGGTTTCTGTTAAAGTTCTATCAGCACTTGTACAAGATAAAATATCAGCTGTATTTCCAGAGTTTTTTTAATTTTAGATGAAACATTCTCCAGACTAAAATTTCAGATTGAAATTTTTAGCTAAAGAGAAATTGTGTGTCTTTAATCGCAGCGGGGGTTGGTGGGGGGAGCCATCATTTATATTTGAGTCATGAAAATGTGAAAAATAAAAATATACCTGGGTCAAGGGTTCATTCTTTTTTTTATTTATAAAAGACTCTTTGCTTTGGGTACCTCAATTTTTGGATGTCCAATTTGAGGCATTCTGAAGGGACCTGACTTTCAGAAACTCCGGAGCATGATCTGAAAATCAGGCCTCTTTAAGGTATCTCAAGTTGGGCACCAAAAGTTGGGGTGCCTAAAATCATTGGTGACTTTGGAAAATCTTGATACAGGCTCCTAAATTTCTTTCCTTTATTTGTAGGGCCTGATCCACAGCCCACTGAAGTAAATGGAACAACTAACATTGATATGCATGGACTTTGCATAGGGCTCTAGAATTCAAAAACATTTTTGCTTATTTTATTGATTTCTTTTGGAGGGTGGATGCATTTTTATGTGGATTTTATCAATTTTTACCCATTTGAAAATGAAATCAAAGGAACTACAGAATATGATTTTGAGACATGAGTTCTGCAATCATGTAGCAGTTTTTATACAAACATATATTCAATATATATTTTGTGTACATTCTAGTCCTCACAAAAAATGTTAGTCTGTGAGGAGTTTTATTTCACAGGCTCAGTCATACTTGAACTAAATCCATATTAGACAATCCCTGTCACCGTACAGACATGCTTTTTTCTTATTATACTGTATCATTTATAACATACACAATGGGTCAATTCATCAACTGATATAACTTGGCATAGCTTCATAGAAGTCAATGGAGTTTCACTGGTTTACACCAGGTGAGGATCTGGTTCATAAGACTAGACTGGATGCATCGTAAAAATACACAAGACCTGATTGTGCAATCCTTACTCATTCAAGGCACCGACTTCCGAAGTTCCTGGGGAATGCTCGACCCCCCCACTCCACCCCAGGCCCCACCCCCCACTCCACCCCTTTCCCCAAAACTCCACCCCGCCTCTTCCCACCCCCGCCCCTCCCGCCAGTGCCTCCTGCATGCCATTGAACAGCTGTAAAAGCTATGTGATTCTTAGCTAAGGCTGTAGCAGACTCAGCAATCTCTGTGTGGGCTAGGTGCAACTGGAGGGGGACAGAGTGCTACACCAAGCAGGCATGGGTTACAGAAGCAGTTCTCATTGACTTCAAATGAGAATATTTGTGTGAGAAAGTTCTCACCAATGGGTGAAATTTACCCTTATGCTGAGGACCAATATTAGGCCTATGCATCACTTAAGTCCTCAAAATAAGGTTAGGTGGGACTGAAATGCTGGACAAGCCTTGTGCTCACATTTTACACAAAGGTGAATTCCAGCCCCATAAGGATACCACAGTCTGGATCACAGTAGAGAACAATCCTATATTTGCAGAGAAATGGATAAAAATTTCCCTCTCTAATTGCTATGATCTCTATGTGCATACCCACCAAACTCTGACCTTCCCAAAGCAGACATGCACAGAAGAAGCAAAATCTGAACCTGGCAAGGACAGAGTGAGTTCAGTTCAGGTCATGATTGGAATAAGCACTCCCAGAAGCTTTAACATTTTTTAACCTGTATCCATCTGGCAGCAAAAAGAGTTGAGAACAATTTCTTTGCCTTTGAAATTATCAGTGAAAATGGACAAAACAATTGCCAGACTCAGCTTTATAAATGATAGCCCTCCCTGATTAATTTTAATATCCTTGGCTCTGTATTGTTTTCTGTCACACATAGATCTCCATTTAAGATAGAGAGAAGAAACAGTCTTATATTTTGGAGGAATAATAATAATAATAGAGTAATGAAAGCATCTGGTCTTCGTTGCTTGAATTTCACAGCAGACCACTTCAATATAACAGCAGTCCTGACTCAGGCAAACCTTCTGTTGATGTTTGCCTGAGCGAAGGCTGTAGGTTCTGACCCATAATCTATAACTGGCTATTCCTCATGTCAAAATATTTCATCAGCTATTTTAGGCCTCTAGTTAGACAAATAATTTAATTTGATAAATGTTCTCCTTGGGACTGTGCCGTTCAGGTAAAACACCATGAAATGTAGCTACTGCAAAACATCTCCAGGATGCGGAATTACTTAAGGAATTTCTGATTGCTATATGATAAATGTCTCAGGATTAATAAAAGATGCAGAAGTAGATGCATCTGTAGATTAAAATAATGCAATGAAATGAAGCATTTGACTTCTACTACAGGCAGTAAATGAATCCGTCAACCATGCCTTCTATTCTCATTAAGACAGCTGTAGGACTGTCCAAAAAGAAGCTCCCACAATACCTTTCAAGACCCATTGGGTCCTACATGTGCCTATCACAACATGTGGTGTATCACATCCAGTGCACCAAGTGCCCCAATAAAAATTATGTGTGTAAAATGAGACCATCACTCTGTTCTCGAATGAACTAACAGAAAAATGATGAAAGACAAAAATATCACATCACTTTTCACAACATGATCACTCTGTATCTGACCTATTGGTCCTCATCCTCAACTGAACAACATCTTCAGGAGATGAGGCTGGGAGATTAAATTCATAACTTTGCTGGACACTAAAAATCATGGACTGAAGAAAGACACTGATTTGGGCTTATTACAACAATCTGTAAACCACTAACCTCCCCTCCCCCCCAGCTTTTTTTCCACTCCTATGACAGGAGAATTAGCAGGCCACTTCACCTTGAATGGTTCCCTTGAATTCTGTGTTTACCTATGTTAAACAATCTGTTTCACACAGTATTTAGCTCTCTTGTGTATGGTGTCTGCAGAGCAACATTCTATAGATGCGGTTGTAGGTCCATAAACCATTTTTGAGGTCTCCTCTGTGACATTGTGGATATCATCCATTTCATCTTTGAATACATATTTGGTGGACTATCTTATGATTTGTTCTGTGGTTTGGATGTTCACACCACAGTCGCACCAAGAGGAATCTTTGATTTTTCACTTATTCATCAAGTAGTTGCATCTTCCATGTATTTAACTCTGAGTACATTTCCCAAACCTGAAGAAGAGCTCTGTGTAAGTTTGAAAGCTTGTATCTCTCACCAACAGAAGTTGGTCCAATAAAAGATTATTACCTCACCCAGCTTGTCTCTTTAATATCCTGGGACCAACGTACTACATCACAAAGAGAACTGTGTCATATAAATGTCATCCCATGACAATGGCATGGCTGTAAATATTACTGATTGCCCTGTTCTGACTAATGCAAGTCCTTCGCTTTCTTTATTAAGCCAGTTTTACTGGGAATAGATGTTACATGTGATTTCCTTCTGAAAAGGTAATTAAATGTGATAAATACATGAGCACAACTTGCTTCCTCTCTGAGGCAGGAATCCAAAGGTTCTGCACAGTGAGACTCTCGGGTACTATCCCCTGGCAGCTAATTTGGTAAGCCTAGCTAGTCAAGTAAACTGACTTAGTGAGATATACCTCAAAATGTGCATTCATTACTACTGTGTAAATACAGAACAAGGATTAGTCAATGGGAAAAAATACAAACTACTTTAAGTTCTTACGTAGTTTAGTGTGTTTCTTGGAAATATCCTGCTACTATGCTAAATTATATCATCAACATTTCGACCGGTAGCCCACAAAAAATGTCATATATTGTCATTTTCAAACCATCTGAAACAAAGCCAATTGCTAGGAGACCATTTTTATGTAAAAACACTGGGTCATAAATGACTTGGCTCTGAAATCTTGAAATCACTAGGAGTTTTGCCGCTGACTGCAATGGAAGCAGCATCAGGCTTCCAGTTCTAATGCAAGTTATATTTCCTTTATAATACATATCTGCTTGTTAAGGGGGTGTGGAGCCTCTTCTTACAGGTCACTGGTTTGAACACAGTTCATGTCTGTAGCAAAAAAGTTATCTGATGGCAGTTCAGCAGCCTATTTGAAGTTAATAATTCAATAGTCTTCAGCTGGTTCCCTGGGTAATACTGTCCACATCAGAAATGTCCCCGACAACTGGGATCTTTGTTAACTATCTAAGCAAAGGATCAGTTAGGCTTGAAAACTGAAGTACACTTTCACCCCAAGAGATGTTCCCTCCAGGTGAAAGCATTATAGGGGTGTATAAGGGAAGCACGCACTGTTCTGATCTGTGAATAAACAAAGGACTTTAATGTCTAGGCCTCTTAATTTAGCATTCATTAAATTTTTTAAAGATTTTTTTTTAAATGACAGCTTTTGTTTCATAACTAAAACAGAACAATCCGAATCTATGACAGTGAGTACAGATCTGTGCTTCTACACAGGAGAGATCAAAAGGGGTTTCTATGCCTCCTATAGTGAGTGAATATTGTAGATGGATAGTAACTCTTAGAAAGATTAGGAAATAGAGTGGGAAAGAAAATTTGAAAACAGAAAATGCTATGCCCCCATTGTTGAGCATAATATCCTCTTACAGTGAACTGCAGTTTTTTTTAAAAATTCAGTTTATTCTCTGATTGTGTTCTACCATAAATCATCTGGACAGATGTGCGCTTTAGTCATGCATCAAGGTTGATTACCATCGCTTTAGGTTTATACACCATAGGGTAAGGATTTTTTTGTTTTATTGTAACATTTAATTTTTTTGGTTTTATAGCAGAGAAAATGTAATATCCCATGCATTTTTTTTGTTACAACACATCTGTTCAATAAAAACCATATTTCTATCGGACAATTTTCTGCTCTCCTGAACAAAATTCTAAAGTCATATCGGAGTCTGCTTGTTCTGTTCCTTTTGAGGTCCTCGAGTGGTTTAAAAATAATGTGCTTCAGAACTTCTCAACCATGTATTTCACCCCATGCTGCCACATTTTGAAAAGTTGGTGAATCAACACAATGTCAGAATAGGTAAATAGATAAAAGTATTAGGGAACAAGTGTTTGCCAGTGTACTGGTTTGGTCCTGTTGAATTCCTGCCACCATGTGTCAAGGATTTTTAAATTACAGGGTGTGCATAATGCTTTTAAACTTCCTTGTGCCAGGCCAGCCTGATTTGCAGGGTGGATTGGGGTGGGGGGAGCGGAGTTCATCCACAGGGTGGTTGCTTACCAAAGAAAACTCTAGGGGAAGAAAGAAATATATCAGGAATAGTGATCTGACCTTAGCTATTAGAGTTAGTCATAGCTGGCATAGAGAGGAGATTAACGTAAGGTTACTCAATATTTCTATTAGATAGAGTTCAGATTTGACATTTGTCACGGGTATAAAGTAAATTTTAAATCTGCTTTGGTATTCAAGCTTTCTTAGTTATCTGCCAGCTCCAATGAACTTACAAAAACAAGATTGTTATATAGCATAAAGGAAAGAGCATATGGCTGAAACAAAGGGAGTGCAGAATTTGGCTGCGGGACTGATACTGAAATGATCAGCATTCACTGGCATTTGTAATTTACCAAATTAAATTTCGTTCTCAAAAAAAAGCAAACAAAATGAATATTTAGTCTAGGATTAATATAACAGACACTGCATACCATTTGTAGAGGTAGAATTTGTCTTCAGTGAATGAACCCTTTATGGCAGCTCATGACAAGGCCTGCAAGTTACTGCCACACCTCCAAAGCTGTTTTTTTCTGGCTTCACTTCCCGTCAGACATTCCAAAGGGAGCAAAGGGGAGATGTGAATTTTACTGTGAAAACCTGAGAAATTTTCAAGTTTGCTGAAGGACAACCATTTCCTATTTTCACTCAAGAATATTAACCACACAGCAGCCCCATCAGCAAAGCAGTGGCATTCCATTCTAGCATGTATCACAGCATGTCACTCATTATCCCATAACAAACATTTACCCCTTTTCACAGTGAAAACAGGTTTTCTGGTCAGCTTTTACCACTGCTTTTTTGTTTGTCAATTATCAAAAACTTAAAGTGAATTTGCAAAAAGCTTTGATTATTATTTTTATTATTTTCAAAAACCAGGGATGTACATTTTTTGCACGTAGTTCTGATGTTTAATTTCACACTGAGTCATGCTGGAAGGAAAAGAGGTGCTAACACCCAAGATCAAATCACTTCATAAATTTACTTCATTGCTTAGTCACACCATCAACACTTGTTTTTCCACTGAAATTGTTTTTCATTATTTCCTTTCTTTCACCTCACCTGTGTGATTTTTAAACCTAAATCAATTGAAAATGTTGAGTAGAAATCACCCCATAGAGCGATGCATTGGGAATGTATTACAATCAAAATGAAACTGACGCTTTTCAAGAACCGCTCTTTCCCAAAATGGGTGACATTTTTTTGGTTAAGCAAGAACCTCCCCCTTCCACACGTCCTCTCTCCCCTGTCTGTAATGCTGTATGGCTGTATTCTGTGCCATCATCATGGTTTCCTTAGCCAAAGGCTGTGATGTCACATCATTGCAACATTTTCATCTTGATGGACTTCTCTGGGTTATGTATGTAATTATTGTCGAATTGCTTCTAGGCGTAGCTGACACAGGATGTCATAAGAAATAGAGACAAAATAACAAGAAGGAAACAACATGAAATATCAGGTTCCTTTAGCTCCAATACAGACCAGTTTTTCACTATCTATGCCAGAAATTGGAAAGCAACCAACTGATTGACTTCCTTTCTGGCTTTTCCTTCCTCACTGAATCAGAATTGAAACCTGTCTTTGGTTCAGCACAGGAAGAGCAAGTAACCTCCTTCTACTGCATCTCCCCAAATTAAATCCCTGGGCCACCTCCCATCTCTCCGCTCAGCAAGGCTGAAGGCCTAATACTAATCCTAACATTAAAAATTAGGCACAACTTAGTTTACTGAACTGGAAATAGAAAAGGAGTACTTGTGGCACCTTAGAGACTAACCAATTAATTGATTAATAAATTGGTTAGTCTCTGAGGTGTCACAAGTACTCCTTTTCTTTTTGCGAATACAGACTAACACGGCTGTTCCTCTGAAACCTGAACTGGAAATATAATTCATGTTGCAATTCATCTCCAACAGGTACCCATGGCTGGATGAACAACTATCTTGTAGGGGTTCAAAGTCACCAGCAACCAGTTTGGGATGGGAGCACCTGAGCTAGCATGTTAAAAACAGTAATGTAACCTCAGTAGGACAGGAAGCAGCAGTGAAGACACAGGCTAGCTACCATGAGCACATACCCAGGAGGTTGAGGTGGGTTTGTTCTCCGGGCTACTAGTTCATGCTGCCAGTGGGACTGCCCATGGTAGCACAGCTCCTTTCCAATTTTTAGCATGCTAGTTCAGATGGGAGCTAGCATGGATACATCTCTGGGAGCTGGGAATCACACCCCTAGCTTACAGAGTAGAAGCAGTCTTAGGGAAACTATCCCTGTCAACTTCTCCATTAGAAGTATGTGGTGCTGGTTCCCTTCCCCTGAGTGTTACAGACTATATTCTGGTCTCTAAGCCAATCTCTCTGCTAGTGTTGTGACATCACAAACTATAACTTCATATATCACTTATCATATCTCTCAGTATGCTAAGAACTTTATCAAGAGCCAACTGATTCTGTAGCTCAAGTTCACTGCAGGACAGAACAGTGTAACCAAGCAGCACACTGAATCCCACTGGTGCTTATTTTCCCTGCTGGAGTTCTTGAAGTCTTCCCCAAGCTGTAGTTGGAAAGTCTTTTTGTGCGAACTACTTAAAGTTAATCATCCTTACTTACATGCTCCAGAACTAAACCCATATCTGACTGTAGTCTATTTTAGACGCTCTTACATTGTGTCTCCCTCTCAACCTTACTGAGAACGTCTCCTGATAAATCTAAGGGATAAGCTCTCAAAAGGAAGTAAAAAAGATCGCCAGCCACCTCACCATTAAATTCACTGAGCTTAGCCTTAGGTTTGGGAGCAGTTCTAGTATAAGGAGGATGCATCCTGTGTGGCCTAAAAAGGTGAAGTTCTCATCAACAATCTGGAATTGAGGGTGGACATACAATCTTCCTAGAGTCCCAAGAAGTAATCTCAGTAGACTGAAGGTACTTTGCATCATGGGGCTTCTGACTGATTATATTAAGCTTATCAGCAAACTGTCAGTCAGAATCCAAGTCAACGGCTTCGTGTGCTACCACAACTTGCAAGATAATGGTATTGGCCTAGCATTGTTCTGCAGAACCAACTGCAGTGCAGGGAGTTTGTTCTTTACCTACAACACTTGCACTCTCTTACACAGTGGAAGGAATGGTGTCCGTGTATTAGAAATTCTGTGTATGATTCTCATCTGGTGCTCAACTGGCACTCTAGATAGTTGTTCTAATTGCCAGACCTGATGATCCAGTAGGGATCTGAGCTATTCTGTAGGTTATTCAGCTTTGGGTGAACTTGAAGAAACCTAAAACTTCACAGCGTACTTTGAGTCCTGTCAGGGCATATTTTGGTTTTGGTTTTAAAGTGCCAAATCATGCTTTCAGTGTTAATCCAGAGGATAGATGTGGTAGAAGAACCTCACCTCCACTCAACAGTTCCCAATAACATGATCAGGTTTGGCTTTTTCTACTGAATTCTTCTGGATTTACAATGATGTAACAGAACAATGACAACTAACACCAGTTCAGGGTCTGCTGCACTGCTCTCATTCAGCCACATGTTCCTGGGCTCTATAGTATTTATTTAGTAGCAAAGAATAATTACATCCACTACAGGAATTACAGGGTGAAATTCTATGATATGTGTTATGCAGAAAGTCAGTGTAACTGATCTCAGTGGTCCTCTTCAGGCCTCAAAAACTCAGAACTCTCCAGCCACACTAAAAATCCCTGAGACCATTTCACTTGTCATATTTATTCTAAGTGTGAACAACATAAGATGCAACATGAAATACAAAATAATTAATTTCTTTTCCTTCCAACAATTCCAACATTAAAACAATGATCACCACCAGATGCCCAACTCTTCTGTAAAGTGTTAATACTGTGTGAATAGGAATGCTTTAACTCCCAACATAAACAGTATATCTGACTGTCCATGCCAGGAACTTGCAAGAAACCAACTAACTGCAACTGAATTAACCTCCTCCTTGGCATTCCCTATCTCTAATTTCTCTTTCTCTTCTTGCCATTGTTTCAGGCAGGAATCCACTAAAGTACAGATTGAGCATCCCCTCCAGTGTTCCACACACAACTGGATCTCTGTAGCAATTTTAATCTGTTTGGATGCAATTTATAACTGAGAATTAAAATGTGTGGGCTTTGTTCTATCTGCTAATTTTCCTATTTGCCAATTCCTTTGTTCACTGTGTAGGGCTGAATTACTGCAATGAGCTATATTTAAAGCTCAGAAAACACAACTCTTCTACATGGCTAACAAATGAAGGTTAATCTGTTCAAAAGGAGCACACGCTGGCTATGCAAAAGGGAATTAATCTAGTATGCACCAGTGAGTAGGTGCATAAGATAAATTAAAATTGGTAGCAAATGAGGTGAGAGAGGAAAAGCCAGCATGAAACAGCAAGTTAAACTGATTGATGAACCAGTAAAGTTGGACTCTGTGAACTTCTAAAAAGTTAGGTGACTTGGGTAGTTTCATTTCTTTATTACCAAACATGCATTCATGTGGCGGGTAACTCAAGCTTTTATTGATCTTGGCAAAACAACAAAAGCTATTTTTGTTAAGACAAACTATTCTTGAGCAATTACGCCTAACAGGCTTTATATCAAAATCAAGTATGTATTTCTTCAAGGTCCATATCATTTATTTTCATTGTACAAACCTATTTATACATGGGCAGCCAAAGGAAATATACCATTCTTCATTTATAAGAGTCTCCCGCTGTCCCTTTTCTCAGCATCCTTGGATTTTGAAGAAACATATTGCTTTCCACTTTTATAGCTTTTCTCTCTCACATTCAGAATAAAAAAGGTCTTTCTGCCTCTATTTCAGTTTTTTGCTCAGCTAAACATTAGGGCAAACCTTAGGAAGGAAGGCAAGTGCGAAATGTAAATGTTCTTTTTTGATTAATGTCCTATCATGAAGAACTAGTTTTCTTACTCTGCTTTCTCTTTCTAATATAGGTTTAGATTAATTGCACTAAACATCATGTCTGCATGTATTTATCACATAACATTATCCCAAGAAAAGCAAAATATTCCAATTTATGGATCCACTTCTGCAAGGTGACAATACTATAGTTTTCTTAGGATGTGCTATCTTAAAATATTTTTAGAAGATAAGTAGCATCGTGACCAAGAAACTGATCAAAAATTTGCTGTTAGCCATTTGCGATCAAACATTGGCACTCACATCAATTCACAGAAAGCAACAGGTAGCTTTCTATCCAGAATAGCCCTAAAGAAAGGCAAACCTCTTGCAAGTGCTCTGGCGTGGTCAGCTTTGAATGACCTATAAAGTTCCAGTACTTGACTGCAGATTTAGGAAATTATAGCTGATAATGATGAGCCAACAGTGATGTCAATGGGACTATTCACATAGTCCAAGTTAAGCATGTACGTAAGTTGTTTAAGTCAAGTCATCGGGCTTAAAGCAAATGTGTAATCCTTTGGCTCTTTTAGGGTGTCATAATAGGGTGTCACTAAAACATCTCAGACAACCCCACCCAGCCTGACGCACCAATACCACTCCCTGTCATGTTGATCAATACTGTCTCACTGTTTCCTTGTACTCCTCCATCTATCTGTCTGTATGCTTCTGTTGTCTCTTGTCTTATACTTAGATTGTAAGCTTGTTGGGGCAAGGACTGTCTTTTTGCTCTGTGTTTGTACAGCACCTCGCACAATGGGATCCTGGTCGATGACTGGCACTCCTACATGCTCTGGTAATACAAATAAAACAATTTCAGTTTTATAATTTATATTTTTGAGTGAATGTTTTGCCCCCACAGAAGTCACTGTGGGATGCTAAGAATTTTTACTATGAATGTTAGTAGATATCTTGAAATAACATTACTCAACTCAATGGAACAATACTATATTAATGTGAGATTTACATTGTAAATCTCATGAAATATCCCAGTGTAACTGTACAATTCTGGGTATCACTACTCCGATTCACCTGACCCTTGCATACTTAAGACCAAACCTTTCAAAGTTAGATCAATTTTAATAGATAGTTCATCAGATTTAGATGTTATTCTTTAAAATTCCAGGTTATTCCAGGTATTAAATACAAGCTTTTATTATAGACACCAAATGTGGCTTTTAGCATCTTTGTAGCTACAGCATCTGAGAATCAAAGAGGTTACGAAGAATGCTAAAAATATCTTGCACCACATGGTACATACAATATGGTTAGATTTAATCCCCAGTATACAGAACTCTTTAATAATTTAATAGAAACTTCATTGCTCTTGCTTGAGTTAGAGACCTTGTTCTATCTGGTGGAATAAATCTTTATATGTTAGAACTTCTATAATTGTGTTTTTTACTTCTCTGTCTAAGCATTTAATTGAAGGGACACTGTATCCTAAACAATAATGTTGTTAACTTATATTGCTATCTATATTTCATGATGGTGTAACAAATTAACAATAGTATTGGCCGACTGAGTAAACAAGTGGTTATCTTTATACTGGTTCTTTCTTTCTTTCTTTCTTTCTTTCTTTCTGCATTCATCAACAAATCTGGAAAGAAGTCTAGCTTTATTTCTATGAATGAAGCAAATGCTTTAATACAGGGATCTGCATATTTGTTCCTAATATCTAGAATTTACACACTACAGCATATCAGCCAAAGGGGAATTTGATAGATGTTTCTATAATTGTCAAAAATCTTTATCTGTACCACATTGAACAGCACCTATGTGACCTTTAAAGAACACTGTAGTTTTCTCTTTAGAGCACTGCTGTAGAATAATAATGTATCCATTTGCCTCTCCCTATGCTGTTTGCACAATTGGATCATTTTAAAAAAGTTCCTTAACATCAATTATACAAAGTAGACAAGAGCCCTAACTAAAATCCCAGATGGATCAGTGTATGCATTTCACTAATGTTCCCTTTCTTTGTAATGGACTAAACTAAAATCCAGGATTCAACACATTACATTTGGAGGGTTTGATCTCCCCAAATTCTGATTTGATGTGATTTTTATGGTGGGCATCAGTCTCTAGCAAAAAATCCTTTTGCCCTGGGAAACAAGGTTCCCACCTATGATCTGACATCACATTTAGACGTACAGGATTTTCATGGGTGCCTGAACAGTCAAAGGTCTGTCCAGCCAAAAGGCCAGGAAATGAAACTTGCCAAAGTAAAATTCACACTGATCCAGATGCTGCGGTTGTTTTCTGAACAACATATTTTAAAACTTGTTGGCAAGTCTGGACTGCAGATGGAACCCACCATATGAATGTGATGGGCCGGGGGGGGGGGGAGGAGGGGAGGGGAGGATATGGGTACAGTTCCAGTTCTTCAACATATAAAAGGAGAATGTGAATGAATTGTTATATATTCAACACCACCATCAGGAAGAGGAAGAAATGTCCAATCCATCCTGAGGTCACAATAATATCCAGTATTCTGAAAAACATACCATCTATAGCTGTATCTGTGCAACAATCTATATGAAAAGGTGTGTGTGTGTGTGTTATTCTAGTTATGAATATGCAAAATGACAGGAAAATGGACTCTGTTCAAAGAGACTGGATTTGTGTTTGGCTGCACAATGAAAATTACTTTCAGAAATCATTTTGGTTGCTACTCCTTTCTCCACTGACTACCTCGTTTTTATGTAGCTCTTCTTGGAGCACAGTCACATAGAGCACCGTCACATAATAGAGACTTCATGGGGGGAGGGATATCTCAGTGGTTTGAGCATTGGCCTGCTAAATCCAGGGTTGTGAGTTCAATCCTTGAGGGGGCCATTTAGGGATCTGGGGCAACTATGGGGGATTGGTCCTGCTTTGAGCAGGGGGTTGGACTAGATGACCTCCTGAGGTCCCTTCCAACCCTGATATTCTATGATTCTAAGTCAATAGAATTATCAGACTGGTGGTTGATCATGTTTTCATCCTGAGGTTACCCCAGCAACATCATGTAAAGGCACCTTTGGGCTTTCTCCCATCCTGATTTTACACTTGAATGGAGCTCCCCATGGAAATCTGCAAACCACTATGTCACCTTCAAATCTCTTCTTCAAACCCACCTTTTCTGTGATGCCTACAAAACTCTTGATAATGGCGACTCTACTGATGGGGATTGTGACTTCCCCCTCACCCTATTTATTTCACTAGCCATAATCATCTTGTTACCCCGATTTGTTTGTTGTATCCACCTCTCCCATTATATACTTAGATTGCAAGCTTTCTGGGACAGGGAACTTTGTTCCATTATAGAGTGAAACATGCCTAGTTTGAGGCCTTTAGGTTCTACCACAAGACAAAAAATAAATACAGACGATGCCTTGTTGATGTGACCTATTTACAGTTAGCCTAGAAATTCATTTTTAAGAATTGTAAATAAATGAATATTATTTCAGTGTTCTGGTGCATTATTATGATTTTTTTTGTTTGCATGAAAGAATAGGCAACACTTTTTCTTCCTTTCTTTTTGAGATACAGAATGAGCTTGTGGTTGTCATTTGATCGGAGTTTAATTCCTGGCTCTGCAACAGACTTCTTGGGACAACATTTTCAAACTTGGATGCCTGCAGTAAGGCTCCTAAATACATCTTTAGGCATTTAAATCATGGCCTGATTCTCATAGGTGCTGAGGAATCACAAATGACATACTTTTTAAAATGCCTAATTATGGATCTAGGTGCCTAACTAAATCCACAAGGCACCTCACATTTGCTTTTGATTTGGAATGGATGGTGCCGAGATAGGAAGGTGATTGCTAGCAGTAAAAAACACTACAATTGGGCAGACAGACAGAGAGATCACTTAAGGCTCTGATGTTTGAAAATGTTGGCTATAATCCATCTGTGCTTCAGTTTCTCTGACCAAGATAATATCTCGTAGGAGGTAAATAAATCTTAAAAGTGTTCTGAAGATATATTCACTGATGTTTGGAAAGCACTACAAGATTCTTGGCTGGAAGGTGTTATATACAGTGAGAACAAATTATTGCTTGCTGTCTCCTATCCAAGACATGGGTATATAAACATGCATCCCATGCTTTCATCTTGAAACCCAGATGTATCAAATATGGTGTTTTGTTGCACTCAGGTTAACAAGCAGTATTTCTGGTTTCTTAATGTAGGATAGGAGCCAGTGTCTCAAATCTAAAGAGACCGAAGCATTGGTTGGTAGAATCTGCACTTGGAGATTCATCTGTTTGTTTAATATTCAGTGTGCATGCATAGTCTTAAAAAGTCAGTGCACATTTTAAGAATGTCAGTGCACATCTGTGCATCACTGTAGGTGTTTAGATTTTAATCTGAGCTATACCAGTCCTTGTGGCCTCATCTGGCTTCTGCTATCCTTCAGTTTTTGTGATGAGTTAGAATGAGAGTGTTTTTTTTTTTTCAGTTTACAACATTCATTGTTAACTATTCAGTGGTGTGATCCTAGGATCCCCTCAAAACTAACGGCAGAAGCAACATCATATCATAACTCAGACCAGGCCTGACATGCTCATTGCCCCAACACACACTGTATCTAAAAGGTGTCATATGAGGTATTATATACAAACTGATAACACACTGGTCATTAATATCATTGCGTGATATATTTACAGGGGGTGTATAAAGAATTACAGATGTGTGCTGGAAATACGTTCTTAAGGCTTAAGTGCATAAGCTCAGCTTGTCCTCGACAAAGGAAAGTTGTTTCACCTGCTTAACTGTGTCTCCAATGTGAAGTAAGCAAGACAAGGGCAGAAACAATGGAGGTACATTTACTTATATGAAAAACAAAGCCATCAAACCAGCAAGTGGGGGAGATGACCACTTAATGATTCTGATGGGGGATAGATGCTGTACCCCCAGGAAGCCTGCCTGGCTCTTGAAACAGAAGCAGCAGATGTTGGGAAATAGAAGCAGAAACAGAAAGCCATTTTGGCATCCATGATCTTAGGGACAAAAGAGACCAGAGCTCTTGAAATCTGAGAAAGGTGGATCCTTCAACCAAGGGGGTGAAGTCTCTGAGGATAGACCACAGCTGATAAACCCGCTTAGGCAAAGATTGTAACTTCCTGTTGTTTTAGTCAATAGAAAGCATGTTTTGTTTGGTTTGTTTGTAATTATTCATATCTCTTTTACTCTCACCTGAAATTACTTAAAGTTATGTTCTTTTTTAATGAACTTATTCTTGTTTTATTAACAAAACCATTTCAGCAGTGCTGTTATACTGAAGTGAAGTGTCAGTCTTCAGCTAACCTAACAGGTTGGTGTGTGCTCTGTCCCTCTGGAGGCAGCAATCTTAGTAACTTTCATGAGTGTCCAGTGGAAGGGTTTGGGCACTGCAGGGAGACGCCTCTGGAGAAATCAGGAATTGGAGTTCACTGATTGTTACCTGCAAGGCAAGGTTTGGACTGGCAGAGATCTGGAGCGTTTGTTGGCAAGGCAAACGTGATGGTGTGTCAGCAGCAAAGCTCGGTCTTGCTGAGGCAGAGCAGTAACACAGTGGCTCACAGTTCTGGGTGGCCTGAGCAAGATATTACATCAGTATATCCCAACAACTGCACAAAAGAGGTGTTCTAAGATCAGCACTCAGTGCAGATGTGGAACAAATAGCTTGGTAGAAGCAAAACAATCACTGAGAGAAAAGATCATCAATCAATTATTCAAAATCTGGAAATGTCCAGATGCTTATCACAGTCATCTAACGTTAGGGATGCTCCTTCTCCCAAATATGAAACCTTCCACCAACACTTCCCACTGACCCCCAGACATGCCCACCCTCTCTCACAGAAAGGATGGGCTTCCCTCCTTGAATCACCATCTTGGGAGGAGGCTCAGTGGTAATACCCCTACTGTGGCCAAAGGCCAGCTAACAAGCTTGCTGTCTAGCTCCCAGCTCTTCCATGGGGAGGCAGCTGGCCCATTCCCCTCTCCCTGCTTGTTGTGGGAGGTGGCTGGTAGAGGTCTACTTTGAAGTTAACATTTTAGCAGCTGAGGACCAAGCTATCTGCCCAAGAATGGGGAGTTTAGATTATTTCATACCACTCGATCAAGATACTCAGGTATGGAATGGAGAGCAATCATATAAGTGCCACAGAGAAGCCAGACTGTGGAAAAAACAAACTAGTTTGTGCAATGCTGAATGCTCCGAAGGAAATGCTACAAAGCAAAGAGAAAAATATATGCAGATAATGCACTGAAATCTCTTGACTGCTTCATGGGAGCTGGAGGCTGAGAATCCTCTTAAGAAATGAAAAAAATCCTCTTAAGAAATGAAACAATGAAAAGTAAAAATATTTTGTAATTAAGGCCCCTTGTTTGGGCTGTTCTTTTACATTCAGTGGCAGCTCAGATGCCTGTGGTATATCCTGTTCTCCATGATTTCCTTTTACAGGCCCAGCAAGGGCTTATACATCCGCAACGACTATGCACCATGTGTCTTAAAGGACATTCTGTATCAAGAGGTTTGTCCTGCAAGAGGCTAAGAATTCAGTTCCAAACCAGAAAAGCAGTTCAGCACTTGCTTAACTTTACGCACATGAGTAGGCCTACTGATGTCAAGGTCACAGCCCTGTATGATAGTAATGGGACTATTCTTGGCTTAAACAGTACTTTTCTGGATCAGGGCCAGAGTACTGAACACATAGCAGGATCAAGCCCTCAGTATGAAAAGTCCCATGTCCCCTATCCAGTCAAGATCTCCCAGGGAGCTACAAAGATTCAGACACTATAACACAGATGTGTGGTTTCATGCCATGAATAAAAAACTGTGGGGTGCTGTTCCTGACAAATAACCTTTATCCTGTATTCTTCACACAGTTGTCTTTTATTTCCTTGAAATGCTGGTGGCTAGAATTGCTTTAGGCATCTCAGGAAGCAAACAGCCAATTTGGAATTTCATAAAACATAGGGTACAAGCTTAAACCAGTACAATTATGATAATTTTAAGCATAGAGCTAGATACAGGGATGGTATCTTGCTTAAATTCAAGCACTGTCTAGCAGAGAGTAACCCTAAAGAAAGTCATGTTAAAGTGGATAATAATACACAATAAATAATAATAATAATAATATAGTCACTGGGCATTTGAAGTCAATGGAGCCAGGATTTCACCCTTGACTTTTGCCTGTGTGGTCACTAAAAGATTGTTTGAGCTTGATTCTTTTCTTATACCAGTGTAAATCAGGAGCAATAAGTTATAAAAACAGTGAGGGGAAAATCAGACCTTTTATATTTTTTGTTTGATGCCTACTGACCTCCACAGTATGCACATATTCTTCTTGTGCTAAGGCCACTAAATATATCCTGTATAATATATTTCCATTTTCTCTATCTTTGTGGATCATGTCAATGGCACTATCAAGGCAGCTGCTCTCAATGCCTAAGGAGTTGCAGCTGTTCATGGACATGTCAGGAAGGAGCGGGTTTAGAGCTTGTTTCCAGGGTTCCTACTGTGTACAAGGTTGGCAAGAACTATGGAAAAGGGAGGGTATTAAAAAAAATGTCAGTAAAACTGTTTCCCGTAGCTGTGGCTCTGGTCACATGGGATGAATAGCTATGGAATCCTAGGGTGGTTTTGAGGCTGGACCGTTTGGGCACTCTCAAAGCAATTAACAGGCAGTCAGCATATTCAGGACCAGTAATTAAATTGTTGAGGGCTTTGGTTCTCAGCCATTTGCACCTCAATGTATCTTACGAGGCCAGTCATGTTCATAATGAAAGAGCTGATTCCCTCTCTCATTTTAAATTTTCTCACTTTCATGTGCCAGCATCTGAAGTCGGACACAGCTATTCTTCAAACTCATAATCCTTTGGGACATGCTATTACAGGGTGTGTAGAGGTTAGTGCGATAATGCAGTGGAAGGAGACTTCCCCAGTTTATTTCACTTAGGAGAGATTCAGATGATACCTTTCTGATCCCAGCTAAGTAGATGACTGTTTTAATTGTACCACTGTAAGGACAGCCTTGAGTTTTCTCTGCCAGCTTTTTAAGCCCACAGAGGCAGCATTCTTTGAAAAGTTAGGCAGTTACTATGGTAGGACAAACTTATTTTTAGCCAAATAATAGATGGAGAGTTTAAATAGCCAGAGAAGGTACTATAGAATAGGAAGAAGCTTGTTACACAAGAACTGTATAGAACCCTTTTAGAATTCTGGGCAAGAGTGAATTAAGTCTTATATGAATTAATGTATTACTCCAATCTTTTGGATCCATTTATAGTGAATGAGTTAGTGGCAACCTTGAAAAAAAAGTCAGCACTAGGCTGGGATACCATCTTCTTATGAGTCCCTATAAGATTCACATTCACAACTTGAACATAGATCAGATGCTCTGCAGGTTACAAAGCCTTTTCCACCTTTCACCCACCCATCACAGCAGTGTGGTTCTAATTCCTCCAGCTACCTCAATTTGTACACGGCGCATATGATTGGAATTCCTTTCTTTCAGTGCACAGGATATGCCATATCTCCACCTTCCCCTACCGCAGCAAAGAAAAATAGACAAGAAGTTAGAGGAGGGGAAAGAATGACTGGTGAACATGATTCCTCCACAATCCCTACAACAACTCCACCCTCAGAAAAGTATCTGAAGTATATATTGAGAGGGGAACGTAATGGAAATTCTTGTGTGTTCTGTCTCCTCACAGGTTTTACCATCAGAACAGATGAGTCTTCCTATTGTGCGATGACAAAGCCTGTACAGATAATTGCAGAAGGGGTCAAACAAGTGGCTTGGACAGATGTTCATTACATTACAATTTACTCGTAAATAGCACCTTTCATGCAAGCCATATCCCAAGCAGTTTCACAATCCATAAAACACAACAAGAAATAAAATAGGTCCCATGTTTTCACCACAATTATGCAAAATTCATTAATATTCACTCAGGGAACAGGTGGCATCAAACAAACTGAGCTTCACCTTCAGCACAAGATATTGTAGTAACTTGGAATTTTGTAAAGCTTCCTATTTAGATACAGCACAAGTCATTACCAGCTTTTTTCATGGCACATGGGATGACACTGATAGAAACCTACTAGAAAAAGTCAAACTCAGTTAGTTTTGAGTTCACACTTTATATCAAGTCCTGGATGGTCATGAATTATATTAAGGTTCTATTTATAAATAGTTCATAAAAGGTTCATAAATAATTAATAGATATTTTAATAAATGATTAATGAATTGCTACAGACCAATATAGTCCAACATACCAATAGATTGCTCATAACGACTAACTATAAATCACACCTTTTACTGATAAGCTTAGAACAGTATAATGCAGACCACTCATGTCCGTCACATGATTACAACACCCGCTCATCATTCATTAATCCTTCACAGACTATTTATAATTGGGACCTTAATGTCTTTGCTGGTGTTGGTTTTTAGATAATTACCAGAGGAAAAAGTTGTGGTCATTCAGGAGAGGAAGGATGATCCAGTAGTGAGGGTGCTAACCTGGGATTTGGGAGACCCAGATTCAATTCCCTGCTACTTCATGGGCTTCCTGGAAAAGCCACTTAGGCCTGGATGAACAAAAGGAGTTCGGCAACTAAGTCCCAGTTTTAGACTCCACTGTGCTGCACAAAACTCCCACTGAACCCTGTAGATGCCTATGTTCACTCAGTGCCTAAGTTTTTTTCAGTAAAAGTTGCCTAGGCACCTATGTTTCTGCCTCTGAGCATGCTCATGACTATTTCTGTCCTGGTCTCCAAGTGCCTATCTCCCACCCAAGGCCAGGAGCGAATCAGGAGATGATAGGTATCTGGATACCTACATCATATGCTGAGTCCTATCTGGTAGGTGTGCTGAAAGGCTGCTTACTGGATTGGGCCCCTCAGGGAAGTTCACACAAAACAGCTTGCGGGGAGGGATGGGGAAGGGGCTGAGAGACAGGCACCTCCCTGCATGCTGAACTTAAGACACCTATATCTGTAAGAAGGGCTTAGCACCCCGCTTCTTGTCAGCATTTCCCATTGGCTATCTTAGGCAGCTCCCTGCTTACCACCCTGGCTTTTGTGAATCACAGTCTAAGGCACCTATCTGTCCCCATTCAATGTATAGGAGCCCAGGTGCCCAACGCAAGCTTTGTGAATTGCAGTGATTTTCCAAGTGCCTAAAAGTTAGGTGCTGTGATGCTGAGTGTCACAATGCCTAACTTCTTTTGTACATCCAGGCCTCTGTGCCTCAGTTCCCCATCTATAAAATGGGGATTCTAGCATTGTCTTACCATACCTGGGGTGTCGTGTGGATAATTACATGGCATACTGTGAGGCACTCAGATACTAATGGAATGGGGACAATATAATTACCCAAGCTAGATTCATTTACCATAGAATTAGGTACCTCACAAAAAATGCTTTGTGATAGCTAAAAATTTACCTCACCTCATCCAATGAAGCATGAGGTGGGTGGAGAAAGGAATAACAAAGCACCATACCTCAGATAAACTTTACCATACCTTATTCCAAAACAGCTCCCTGTGATACATAAGAAATCCAAGTTTTGTTCAATAAGAACCACATGTGTAAAAAACAGATATTCTGAACAAACAGGTCAAATGCCAATATTAAGACCAGTGCATGAGCTGTGATGATATTTTATTAATATGGATTAATATTTTATTAATAGTAAAGGATGACCCAGGTAAACCTTACCTGTTCCCATCAAAATCTATTGCAAAACTCTCATTGACTCCTATGGAGTAGGATCCAGCTCAGGATTTTTTATACTAATGGGTGGGACCTCATGAGCCCTGGAGATCAAACAATTTGCTGAGAGTCTATTCTGATCTTTCATGTCTCCGACCTTCTGTTTCCCTTTTGTTTACAAGCTTCTGCAATCTATGAGCCTCACATGTAGCATAAGATTTAATTCTGAAGTTTTCAATGAAATTTATTAATGTGTCCATCATGCCAACCACCCACCCTGATGCCAAACTTCCAAGAGCCAGAGATATTTGTTAAAAAAGCATAAATTAAACAATGGAGCTCATGACTCCCAAGATCACTGTGAAAAACATCCAGTTTTGTTATATTAAAGAGGTTCAACATTTGACTTCTAATGCCCCATTCATAACTATAGTTCCAATCATAGCTTTCATTGTTCTCTTACCCATAAATAAGTGTTCTTCTCAACATTTTATTTAAGCCCTCATTCCATGATTCTTTGTAGCAGCCATTAATCTCTGTAATATCAGAGCCTAGTAAAATGGATTCTGAAATTGAAAGCATATCATATCTACAAAAAGAAAAGGAGGACTTGTGGCACCTTAGAGACTAACCAATTTATTTGAGCATGAGCTTTCGTGAGCTACAGCTCACTTAAGTGAGCTGTAGCTCACGAAAGCTCATGCTCAAATAAATTGGTTAGTCTCTAAGGTGCCACAAGTACTCCTTTTCTTTTTGCGAATACAGACTAACACGGCTGTTCCTCTGAAACCTATCATATCTACAGTACTAAATTTCCTGTATCTACCTTGGTGGTAATATATTTAATACTGTAGTAGATAGTCAGACATGATGTTACTTGTTGAATCCCTGACGGCTGGCTCACCTTAATCAAACAGTGCTTATTCTACTACCACCTTTAAGATAGTTGTACAAATCTTCCATCATGGCAGACAATAACCTGAATGGTCTACAACTTCCTAATCTGTAGTTACCCTTGTCCCATTAAAATCCCAAATAAGCTATGACAGCTACTCAACAAATATCCACATTAAAAACTAATTTTTGAATTAACAACAGGAACTATGTATATGACTGAAATTTTCAAAACTGCCTAAGAGATTTGGAAGTTCAATTCTCATTATTGGATGTCCAAATTTCTTGGAAGCCTTTGAAAATCTAATGCTTTACATATTGTAAATAAACACTTATCAAGTAAGCAACAGTCCTAAGCTAGTTATATATTTATTGAATAAGATACCAAATTACATTGAACTTTACAAAATTAACTGCACTTCGTAAGTGACTCTTATTAAAGAATAAATTTCAAGGATAATAATCTGAAATTGAAGCAGTCTCATAATTGAATCAACACCACTTCATTCCCTTTTGTGTTGGGTCAAGGTTATTTGTCATTGGAATAAGCTAACAAAGAATATTTGATAAGCCAAGGTCTGTCTGTCTTCTGAAAATATGGTATGTAGTGTTGATATAGCCCAGGAATCGAGAACCTTTGGCATACGGCCCATCAGGGAAATCCACTGGCGGGCTGAGACTGTTTCTTTACCTGCCGTGTCTGCAGGTTTGGGTGATTGCAGCTCCCACTGGCCGCATTTCACCATTCCAGGCCAATGGGGTCTGCTGGAAGCGGCGGCCAGCATATCCCTCGGCCCATGCCACTTACTGCAGCCTCCATTGGCCTGGAACGGCAAACTGCAGACAGTGGGAGCTGCGATCGGCTGAACTTGCGGACGCTGCAGGTATACAAACTGTCCTGGCCTATCAGCGGATTTCCCTGACAGGCTGCATGCCAAAGGTTGCTGATCCCTGGTATAGCCGTATCAGGGTTATAGATTGTTTTAATAAGCCATTGATCCAGTCTCTACTCAGTCCATGATTTTTAGTGTCTAGCAAAGTTATGAATTTAAGCTCCCAAGCTCATCTTAAAGTGTTGTGCATATTTCCTTTGAGGATGAGGACTGATAGGTCAGATACAGAATGATCGCTTTGTGAAAAGTGATCACCCACAGGTGACGTGGTGTTTTTGTCTTTTATCATTTTCCTGTGTGAGTTCATTTGAGAGCGTAGTGACTGTCTGGTTTCCCCAACTTGGGTGCTTTGGGGCATTTAATGCGTTGGATGAGGTACACCAAATGTTTCTTTGCTCTTTAACCAGGGTGACATTTTTTTGTTTCTCTTATTATTTGTACGTGATTTGGGGTACAAATTTAGTTTGAGCCCCCACTATGCTGTTTTTAAATAATCTGCATGCAGTCTGCAGGCATTTCACCCTTGTGATTGTTCCTTTTATTCTCCATTTAACTAGTTTCTTCATTTTTTATTTCATTTTTTTCATTTTTTATTTCATTTTTTCATTTTTATTTCATTTCATTTTTTACAGTCCCCCTTTGTGAAATTAAATGCTACAGAAGTGGGTTTCTTTGGCATTTTTTCCTCCTACAAGGATGTTAAATTTAATTACATCATGGATGCTAGTACTGCGTGGTTCGTCTGTGTTCACTTCTTGGACCAGATCCTATGATCCACTTATGATGAAATCAAGAATTGCCTCTCTCCTTGTAGGTTTCAGGACAAGGTGCTCCAAGAAGCAGTCATTTAATGTGTCTAGAAATTTTCTCTCTGTTTCCCTTCCTGAGGGGACATATATACTCAGTCAGTATGAGGACAGTTGAAATCCCCAATTATTATTGTGTTTTCTACCTCTCTAACCTCCCTGAAGATTTCACAATCACTGTCACCATCCTGGTCAGGTGGTTGGTAGTATATTTCTACTGCGATACTCTTATTATTCAAGCATGGGATTTCTATTTAACCTTCAATACCTACATTTGGCAAACTTTCCTCACTTCCAGAGGAAGTGACCAAAACTTTTATTGCCTTCAGAGTGAAGTTCAAAAAGTCATTTTAGCTTCATTTTCCCAGAGCCATAATAGAAGCAGCAATGGAGTGAGGTAGAATAGGGAAGAACAGGAGGGAAAGAAAAACAAGAGAAAAGGCGGGAAGAGAGAAGGGGGAGATTAAAAGGGGGAGAGGAATCACAATCTCAATTTCCTCAGGGAATCTAGGAAGGAAATCAGTCCAGGGACTGCTTTTGCTTATGATTTCTTTGTAAAAGTACTCAGATACTATGGTGATGGGTGAGGGTGTAAAACCCAGATAGATCTGTGGAGCAGTTCAGACCTTCCTGTCACCCCTGAAAAAACAGGTTTGT
Source organism: Caretta caretta (assembly GCF_965140235.1). Taxonomy (NCBI): domain Eukaryota; kingdom Metazoa; phylum Chordata; order Testudines; family Cheloniidae; genus Caretta; species Caretta caretta. The sequence continues at coordinate 336,270,345 of NC_134206.1, read as the reverse complement.
AAAAATTATTAGCTGTGCACTAACAACTTGCAAACAAACAACAAGTCCAAACCCAGCAAATAAATTGTTCAAAATGAATCATTTAACCAGTAAGACACAATAAATTATTAAATCAGACCCTCCGAGGTATCTTTTATTGGGCGCTTCCACATTCATATTGTTTTGGATTGTGTCGTCTTTCCTGCCATATGTTAAATTGCATAAAATAAAATTGTAACATTAAATCACTTTCCTCTCCTTTCATGTGTCAGTTACCTATTGGAAACATGTGTTACACTGACACAGTAACAGTTGCCCTCAAGACCTACACTCTGGACACAATACTCTGAAAAAGAGAGCATATAAAAATGTCACCATGTCCTAGCCAAATATTAAGTTTCATTAAAATGATATTATAAATATTTCAGATATAAAATAAGACTTTTAACGTTGTAATAACAACTCCACAGGAGTCCGAAGCATAGAAAGACATGCCAAAGGCCATTTGCAATGTGTCTCTTTCAATGTAAGATTACTGCTTACTCCATGGTTTAGGATAGCGTATTTATCTTGGAGGATTTAACCCATAGATTTGCTTTCTGTTCACATGCAGGCCAATTTTGCTATAGACCGTCAGCTAGCTCCAGTATGAATTTACCCTTTATATAAGCAAATCTTTTCTTATTTATTCTGGGATAGAGAATTATACAAAATAAAACTAACATTCTTTCACCCACTGCTCGAATAGTAATTTGATGGGAAGGTTTTCAACCATATTTTTCTCTTGTGTTTATAATCTTTGGATCAAGCTTCTTGCAATATTTAAAAAAAAATGTAACTAAGCAACAGGGAATGACAAGTCCTGCTTGTGTTTAAATTGCATATAGCATGGTTGCTTTCCCTCTACTGTGCATTTTCAACTTTGTTTTTACTCTTTGGAAAAAGTATAAATTTGCCCTCTAATTTTTGTTTTTTATCACCCTGTAGTCCCGATCCTGCTCCCATTGATGATCCTACAATCTCATGCCCTAACCTCTTAAAAATCTGTCCCAGCACGAACTGGGCTCCCTGTAAAGCCTTGCATGGGTCATTTGGGGTTTCTCTTGTTTCATTGTCCCAAACTCTGTGTCAGGAATTTGGGGCAGATCTTTCCAGAATATTATGGCAGCATCTGTCATTTTACTAGTCGAGGTTAAGATGAGACCTTTATGGCAGCGTCGTAGATTATCCCACATCTGCCTACTGAAGAGTTGCTTTCATCTTCCTCTGAAGAATCTAATGCTGGCCATTGTCAGACACAGGATACTGGACTAGATGAACCAAAGATCTGATATGGTATGGTAATTTCTGTGTCGCCTTTGGTAGGCAATGAGAAAATGTATGGCTTCCCCTATTTGAATCTTTGAGATCTCCTCTCAAAATCATGAGTCTCCAATGAAACCCCCATCATTAGGTTTCAAAATTACCATCCTGCTGTAAACTGGGGAGAAGTAAAAAGTCGTTTTCTAACAGAATCAGCTGTTCAGAATATATTGCCCAGGGTCTTTGCTCCCTGCCATTTTGGCGTTGGCCGCTGATGTTTAACAGTAAATAGCAACCATTTGGATGAAGAAGTGAAAAGTAATATCTGACATCTAGGGATAACTCAGACCAGGCAAAATATAATTGCCTGAGTTGAATGGACACTTGAACTACCACCCCAATTCTTTCTAAGAGTGCCAGGGGTTCTTTCTGACAAAAAATGGTCAGTGGGGCTTTCTTTCTTTTTTTGTTCGTTTCATCTGAAAGACTGTGGGGTGCTGAGGTTCAAAAGTCTTTTTAATTAGGTTTCCAAAAGAAGGAGAACATTTAGCTGATATTTCTTAGGGCAAAAGTCTGATGAAGCAGCTGGAGTCCAAGTGAAAAGGACTTTCATATCCTTAAAATATGACTTTTCTGTGATTTTTGGGAGAGATGCAGGATATTCTTTCATCAGCTCTAGGAAAATAGCTTTATAGTCTGACTGCACTTATCTCTCCCTTCCAATTTTTTTTTTCTTTTGGCTACAGTGCCTGAAAATGTGTTTTTCAGTTAAAAGTCAAAACAGAGTCTAACTTAAGCGAATAGTCAGAATATTTAAAGAAGCTTTTGATGCATCCAACCCTTTTGGTTTCATCAGGGAAAGTCCAAGCGTTATCCATTATTTTCTATTCTCAAGCCTAGGAAGAAACACCTAAGGGAGGGAGATAATCAGCTTCAAAATGCAAACATGTTTGGAGGGCTTTAGGTTTTGAAGGAAGAAGCATACACACCATGTATTTGCTCCATAAGAAACACAACGAGTCAGTGGGACGGAGTCCTCAATCCCAGTCAGAAGGGCTCCTGGTGCAGCTAAGCCACAGATGCTAATTCAGAACAGGGATTAGAAGAGTGCAGGTAGGCATCCCTGGCAAACGGATCTCAGTCAATTGATCTGCACAGTGCATGGGTACATTGGCCCATCAACCACAGTCCTACACAATAAGTGAGATGCGAAGACCATCTACTGAGTGTAGGGGAAGGAGAGGAGTCCTCCGGGGCAGGTTTTTGCTGCTCTCCCCCCTTATGCAATCGTCCTGCAGGTCTTTAGTTGCTTTGGGGCCTTTAGTGAATACATGTGGATTTGTCCCTTAGCTTCTATTTTATTCTTATTCATATAGAGCCAAAATATGCAACCCTTTGCTACACGGAATAGTTCCTTACTAGGAAAGTAGTCTCAAATGATTTCAAAGGAGCTACTAGGGGAGACAGGTATTAATCATTGAGTAAAGGTGGCATAGTCTAACCGTACACATGTAAAATGTTGCATTAGGTTAGATAAGCATGTTTGATTCACAGTGCACAAATAGTTAAAAGTAAATTAAAACAAGATAAATGGCTCATTTATATAATATCCACCTGTTACTACCATAATGTCACAAATATAGAGTGTTACGATGGAACTACGGTCATGGGGCTTGACAAATTGGCAATATATATGCACATATATATGGTGTTATGCGAGTTATATGATCATAGCTCTGTATATTGTAGTGCTCCGGAACCATTTGGAAAATGGAAGCCATGAACTATTGCTTTAATGAAGATGCATAAAGTAGAGGAGCCAGAGGTCACAATTCCTCTGTGAGTGTGATATCTTCCTATCTATAGCCTTATATACACATAAAAGTTTTATTGCTTTAACAGTATAGTTAAAGCAGCTAACCCACTCCCCTTCCGCCAGTGTGGATGGTGTATTAAAGTACTTACAACACTAGATCTTATTCCAGTGTAGGTAAGGGAATAAGCTATTCTGGTAGAATGCATCTTTATACTGACATACTGTACCCAGCCTAGGGGTTATAGTGGTATAACTATTTTGGTAAAAAATGGTGCGATAACCAAAATAATTATACTGGGATAAAATCTGTGTGCGGACCTGACCTATATTCTAGGGCACAAAGTTGGTCTTCAGCATTCCCTTCTTCTTTTCTGATGGTCCAGAAGGTCTAGACCATATTCGTCTCATAATGATTTAACCTATTGCTTTTTCCTTTTGAGTGCAATCATACCATCTCATTAACCACTAATACCCTGATGTTGCTTTTCACCCTGCTTTTCATCTCCCCTCACACTACAGTACAAAGCAATATCCATACCCACCTATCTGACTGTAAGTGATTTTTAAAGAGGAAAACATTTGAAATGCGCTTTCTAATTATAAGCAGTGATTTACTGGAAGCCAATTAAATGACCATAAATTGGATTTGTTGAAGTAAAATCAAGTCATTGTGGAAATAAAGACCTATGCAGCGTGAATTTTAATGAGAAAAAGGTGCAATTCAAAGTTCATAAGGTTTTGGTTTTGCCCTCTATTTCTTGCAATGACTATCAAACACGTAGCTAAAGAAGCCTGCTGGGATACAATCTACGCTCTAAGCAACTATCTTTAGCTTATGTTAACTTAAAAATGGTTAGGCCTTTAGCTGATTACTAATGACATCCATACATGATACTAGTAAAAATAACTACTTGAGTTTTTCCATAAATTCAACTTGATTTTACTTCAAGGCTTAATTTAATAAAAAAAGTAGACACATGCAATTCATTTCTTGCTAGACATATCTTGGACATCAAGTTATTTTTAAATTCCAGTTTTGCATAACAAAGTCATTTGGTGGTTGCTAACAAAAGGACCAGATCCTGTCAACCTTCTGTGTGCAGAATTCCTGCTAATAATACTTATCACTTAGATGCAAAAAAGTGAAACAATTTTATAAAAGTGTGTGAATTATTATCTTCATTTTAAACAAAGGGAAACATTAGCACGCAGTAGTTTTCAAACATGGCCTCTGATTTTCGGCGTCCAACTCTTTTTACAACTTAAGCAGAATGCCCAAACTGGAGGCCCACAAAATCAGTGCAAGTTTTTGCAAATTTTTTGCCACTTCTATTTTTGTATGAAAATTATATACACATAGACTTGGTTGATTGGGACATATATATGGAAAACTTATTGAATGTATGAAACTATCTTGCTGAGGTTCATTTGAATCCCTCAAAACTCATCTACCTAAATCAATGGATGATCATATTGAAGGCACTAGGGCGGATAAGCAAAGAGCAAATGGTACAGAAGCGTATGCTGAGAAACTTGGGTGCATATACGCATTCCATAATTCATGTAAAGTTAAATAGCCATGGATTTCATGTCAGAAAGATTAAGTGTTTTGTGTAATTTCCAGAAAGCATGAGAAACTCTCTGATAAGGCCAGTGTTCTTGGATGTGGGTGTTGGACCTTTAAAACTGATTTCCTGCATGCACATGACTAATCTGCACCTCATGTGAAATGCATGGAAGAATAAAACATGTCACTTTGTCCACAATAAGCTCCCATTACTAGATTGCTCATAAAAAAAGCCACATGACGAGGAGATCTAAACGTTAGTAAAGCTTACATGTGTAGGCCCCCTGTCTCAGGATCCTCTGAACCTACCAGAAGTATTCTGATTAGACAGACCTCTATGTGCTGTATGCTGGCTTTGAAGGACCGCACACCCCATGATGAAGTGGTGGGTACCTCTCTGGGACAGGACTGAACCTCCTGTGTCAGAGGCTGCTGTAGAAGGCACAGCAGGCTCCATTCTGTGGCGAGGAGCTAGAACAGAGAGCTGCTTCTCCCTTTGTGGCCTAGGTAATCAATTTTTGTTGAACAGATTCCTGGAGGTTTCATCACATGACATAAACTTTAATTAAAGATTAATCTTTAATTCCCAGAGACTCCAGGACAATCCTGGAGAGTTGGCAACATTAGGCCTAAGCCAAGGAAAAGCTGTGATGGGACCCTTTTGTTGAGTTGCTGGGGTTGAAGACATAACCAGGCTTAAGACTACATTACAGCTGACAACTTGTTAGTTCTAAGCCATAGCTCATGGACTCTTGCTCCCCAGCTAGGCAGTGAGAGCAGAGGCCAGAGACTGTCACTTGTGCAACAGAGCCGAATTTTGCTTACAGATGATAGAGGGAGTTGCCCCTGGGCTATACAGAATTAAGACTTGATGTGGCTCTATTAAGTCGAAGAATTAGAAGTGTGGTCAGAATCAGGAGCTATTGCTCCCTAATATAGCAACTGTTAGTGCCAGATAGTACTGGGCAGTCTAAAATGGTCACAACACAAAATTGCCTTATTCCTTCTTGCTTTACCTGGACTGCCTTTGCCAGACTTGGGGAGTGCTGGCTTGAACTCCTGCTTGCCCAGCACGCCAGTGCAAGAGAGGGCCCAAGACTATAATCTTAAGGGAGAATGCATACTCAGAGATGGGGTGGATTTGTGTATAGTGAGAAGAATGTTGGTTAGGTTTATGGCGCTGTTGAAAGCTGCAGCCATTGGCTGAACTATTGCAGTGCCACTTACTGATCTGGTAGAGTTATAACAAGTTAACCTATATTAATCTGTTGCATTTCCCATTGTATGTTGCTGGAATAACTTTTAAGTAAAATTATTTTGGTTCTATTTTGGGTGTTTATTGCCTGTATAAGAACCATTATTTATATTTTTGTTCCCGCAGGCAACCGAGGTACACCCAGAGGTATACGGTGCCTATAAATAGTCATATGAGTAAGAGGACAATTGCATAGGGATGACTAGAGGATTCCGACCCAATTCCCTATGTCAGCTGAGACCACCAGGATCTCCATTATCCTAAATGATGTAAGGCACCCAGGCAACAGGTGAGACTTATCTTCTCCCAAGTAACCTGGGAGGGAAAAGGGGGTTACAAATGGTTACTACATGTGATTTCAGTTGCAGAGATTTTTAAATAATTTGCAATTTGCAGGCTACAAATGGCCTTAATCTTAGATCAAACTATAATACCACCCTGGAAGCAACTACAAAGTATTAAGGAAGTGCCACAGAAATGCTTACAGACAGGCAAACTAACTTTTTTTATGTGCATGCTGATGGATCAACTGACAGATTTCTAGCTGACAGTGCACACCAGATTTCTCCTTGTACTCTCTTAGCGGACATAATAGACTTGGAATTAGGGACAACTGATGGGGAATAAAAACAGCTTTTGGCTTGGTGGGAAAAGCTGAAATCAAAACTGGCTGGCCTGAATGTAGAGAGAGCAGCAGTGGTTATAGACTGTTCAAATAGCCATGAAGACGAAGTTTAAAGAAGATGCTCCTTCATGGTGGATTGCTTCCAGCACAACTTTTAACTTCAAGTTCTAGATATAAAAAAAGATGATATCACAATTATTGGGCTAGCTATACCTCTACCCTTTCTCTGGTCTATCTGAGTGCACCTCCTCAGGTGTTAGGCTTTTTCGCCTTATCTCTTTCTGGGTGGAATCACACATTTCTCCCATTCTTAGATCAGGATCTGGGTACAACACCAGCCTATGCCAACTGCTTATTACTGTATAGCTCAGCTAGGGACTTGTGACCAGTGATATAGTATTAACAGCTTTCTTAAATTCAAGCATTTTGTGCAACAGTAGAAGCAAAGTTTAGAGGGAAAAAATCAAAAGAGCATAGAGCCTGCAATCTCATTCAATGTTATGCTTCAGTACAAGCTAAATTGATGGTCCTCCCTCCTGAGTTACAAGAAAAGAACAGAACCAACTTACATTCCTTCAGGAAGCCAATGTGCTCTTGGGACATCATTATTTTTTAATGTCAGTGTTGCATAACAAAGTCTACTCCTGTCTCCTCCCCGCAGAGAGCAAAGAAGTCTAGGAACTGACAAGGGAACCATGCAGAACCATGAGCTGATGTATAGTTGGTACATGACTCCATGCATGCAAACTCACCAGGAACTGGAATCGCAACAGGTCCCACTTGGCTAAGTGAGAGCGTTTAAACACAGAGGTGACACCCAGTGAAGTTACACAGAGCTGAAGAAGGCACACAAGTAAAGAGGCAAGCCAACCAAGCTGGACAGCAAAGCAGTGTGGGATAACAGTGAGATGTCTGCCAGAGGTGGAAGAGTTGATCTGAAATGGGAATGCATGTGCAGCTACTTAGTTGCAGGAAAACTCACTTTCCAAATGGGTTAATTAGGGAGTATTGAGATGTCTGGTGAACATTTGTGTGTGGACGCAAGGCAGTTTATCTTGAAAAACCTCAAGTTACCCCAAAACAACTTCCAAGTGTAGATGGGCATTCAGAGAGTGACTCTCCCAATCTGTTTTCCCCTTTCTCAAGGAAGCTGAGTTTTCTTAAAAAATAAAAAACAAAAAACAAATCCTCCTGGTATGTCTCTGACTCTCCATTGCCACATTGCTCAATTATTTTTGTTACATGGCCAAGGTGTGAAATATTCCTTCTTCCTCACTCTGTTTTTTCCAGTCAATCAGCCAGGCCATCTCGGAGAATACCCTTGTAATGTTTGAAATAGATTCATTCAGTCTTACAGAAGTTGGAATTTATTTTGAAAGACCTTCAGAGATTTATAAAAGAGCCCTGAATGCCATTTTAAAGAGTTATAATTATATGGATGTAACCCATTCAGAATATACTGCAGAAATCTGAAAATATAAATATCTTTTGCAAGTTACAAAAAATCACATTGATATGCTTGTCGCAGTCATTGAATATATGGATGTCAGATTGATCAGGCTACAGCAATCACCATTCATATGGTTTTCAGTGCTTTGACTCCACACAGTGGTCTAGTGATTTAAAAACTATTGGCACATGACTGCAGTGCACAAATTGACAACCCACCTAACCACTTACACAGGTACTCAGTGAAGGGGAAAAGGAGAGTGTCCTCCATTGTTGTTTGACTGTAATTACACTTAAATACTATCAAATCCCAAACTAATGACGGTGAACATTCATGTTTTACTAAGATTTTGAACACCTGGCTTTCAGAATATATTGCCCTTGATAGCAATACTGTTCCGATTCCCTGTGGTGGAACACAAATTTTCCAAAATTAGCTTGATCAAAACAAAGAACACTCCAGGATTAGATGTAGATGTGAGCAATTCTCAACTGGGTTCTAAGTGGAGCACAGGATCTGGTCCAAGAAGTCGATATAGTGGAACTGCTTGACAATAACGACCATAGGGTCATTAAATTTAACATTCATGTAGGGGGTGGAGGAGAATACCAAAGAAGCCCACCACAGTAGCATTTAACTTCAAGAAGTGGAACACCACAAAAATGAGGAAGCTAGTTAAACAGAAATTAAAAGGAACAGGCACAAGAGTAAAATGCCTGCAAGCTCCATGGAAACTTTTAAAAATACCATAAGAAAGGCTCAAACGAAACGGTATACCCCAAATTTAAAAAGAAAAATAGTAAGAGGGTCAAAAAATGCCATCATGACTAAACAACAAGGTAAAACAGGCAGTTAGAAGCAGAAAAGCACCCTTTAAAAATTGGAATTCAAATCCTATTGAGGAAAATAGAAAGGAGCATAAATTCTGGCAAGTCGAGCATAAAAGTGTTATAATTAGGCAGGCCAACATAGAATTTGAAGAGCAACTAGTAAAAGACAAAAACTAAGAACAAACTAAGAACAGAATAAGGAAGCCTGCCAAGCAATCAATGGGGCCACTGGATGATTGAAGTGCTGAAGGAGCACTCAAGGAATATAAGGCCATTGTGGAGACACTAAATGAATTCTGTATTTGGTCTTCACTGCAGAGGATGTGAGGAAGATGCTTAAACCTGAGCCATTCTTTGTAGGTAACAAATCTCAGGTACTGTCCTGGATTGAGGCATCACTAGAGGAGGTTTGGGAACAAACTGATAAGTTAAACAGTAATAAATTACCAGGAGCAGATGGTTTTCACCCAAGAGTTCTGAAGGAACTCAAATATGAACTTGCAGAATTACTAACTGTGGTATGTAATCTATCGCTTAAATCAGCTTCTGTGCAAGATGACAAGAGGATAGCTAATATGATGACAATTTTTTAAAAAGGCTCTAAAGCAGACCCTGGCAATTACAGGCCATTAAGCATAACTTCTATAACAGGCAAATGAGTTGAAATTATAGTGAAGAACAGAATTATCACACACATAGATAAACATGATTTGTTGGGGAAGGGTCAACACTACTTTTGA